>NW_027266266.1:30249732-31499732 GCF_022045235.1 Haliotis cracherodii | reverse complement strand
AGTCAAGAAATTTAATGGAATTGCGCCAATATTTTACATGAGGGTCGACCATGTAAGAATGCATCCACACACCAAATGTTTTCGTTCTGAAACTAATACTTTGGAGAATAGCAATCATGGCGTAAAAGTCATGCATGTGAAAAAAATTCGAAACGCTGATGTAATCATAGTTCGAACTCAAGTCAAGAATTTTTATGCAATTGCGCCAATATTTTCCATGAGGGTCGACCATGTAAGAATGCATCCACACACCAAATGTTTTCGTTCTGAAACTAATACTTTGGAGAATAGCAATCATGGCTTAAAAGTCATGCATGTGAAAAAATTCGAATCACTGATGTATATAAGGTTCGAACTCAAGTCATGATTTTTGATGCAATTGCGCCAATATTTTTCATGAGGGTTGACCATGTAAGAATGCATCCACACACCAAATGTTTTCGTTCTGAAACTAATACTTTGGAGAATAGCAATCATGGCGTAAAAGTCATGCATGTGAAAAAAATTCGAAACGCTGATGTAATCATAGTTCGAACTCAAGTCACGAATTTTTATGCAATTGCGCCAATATTTTCCATGAGGGTCGACCATGTAAGAATGCATCCACACACCAAATGTTTTCGTTCTGAAACTAATACTTTGGAGAATAGCTCTCATGGCGTAAAAGTCATGCATGTGAAAAAATTCGAATCACTGATGTATATAAGGTTCGAACTCAAGTCATGATTCTTGATGCAATTGCGCCAATATTTTACATGAAGGTTGACCATGTAAGAATGCATCCACACACCAAATGTTTTCGTTCTGAAACTAATGCTTTGGAGAATAGCAATCATGGCGTAAAAGTCATGCATGTGAAAAAAATTCGAAACGCTGATGTAATCATAGTTCGAACTCAAGTCAAGAAATTTTATGGAATTGCGCCAATATTTTACACGAGGGTCGACCATGTAAGAATGCATCCACACATCAAATGTTTTAGTTCTGAAACTAATACTTTGGAGAATAGCTCTCATGGCGTAAAAGTCATGCATGTGAAAAAATTCGAATCACTGATGTATATAAGGTTCGAACTTAAGTCATGATTTTTGATGCAATTGCGCCAATATTTTACATGAGGGTCGACCATGTAAGAATGCATCCACACACCAAATGTTTTCGTTCTGAAACTAATACTTTGGAGAATAGCTCTGATGGCGTAAAAGTCATGAATGTGAAAAAATTCGAATCAATGATGTATATAAGGTTCGAACTCAAGTCATGATTTTTGATGCAATTGCGCCAATATTTTACATGAGGGTCGACCATGTAAGAATGCATCCACACACCAAATGTTTTCGTTCTGAAACTAATACTTTGGAGAATAGCAATCATGTCGTAAAAGTCATGCATGTGAAAAAAATTCGAAACGCTGATGTAATCATAGTTCAAACTCAAGTCAAGAATTTTTATGCAATTGCGCCAATATTTTCCATGAGGGTCGACCATGTAAGAATGCATCCACACACCAAATGTTTTCGTTCTGAAACTAATACTTTGGAGAATAGCTCTCATGGCGTAAAAGTCATGCATGTGAAAAAATTCGAATCACTGATGTATATAAGGTTCGAACTCAAGTCATGATTTTTGATGCAATTGCGCCAATATTTTACATGAGGGTGGACCATGTAAGAATGCATCCACACACCAAATGTTTTCGTTCTGAAACTAATACTTTGGAGAATAGCTCTCATGGCGTAAAAGTCATGCATGTGAAAACAAATCGAAACGCTGATGTATTTATAGTTCGAACTCAAGTCAAGAAATTTAATGGAATTGCGCCAATATTTTACATGATGGTCGACCATGTAAGAATGCATCCACACACCAAATATTTTAGTTCTGAAACTAATACTTTGGAGAATAGCAATCATGGCGTAAAAGTCATGCATGTGAAAAAATTCGAATCACTGATGTATATAAGGTTCGAACTCAAGTCATGATTTTTGATGCAATTGCGCCAATATTTTACATGAGGGTCGACCATGTAAGAATGCATCCACACACCAAATGTTTTCGTTCTGAAACTAATACTTTGGAGAATAGCTCTGATGGCGTAAAAGTCATGAATGTGAAAAAATTCGAATCAATGATGTATATAAGGTTCGAACTCAAGTCATGATTTTTGATGCAATTGCGCCAATATTTTACATGAGGGTCGACCATGTAAGAATGCATCCACACACCAAATGTTTTCGTTCTGAAACTAATACTTTGGAGAATAGCAATCATGTCGTAAAAGTCATGCATGTGAAAAAAATTCGAAACGCTGATGTAATCATAGTTCAAACTCAAGTCAAGAATTTTTATGCAATTGCGCCAATATTTTCCATGAGGGTGGACCATGTAAGAATGCATCCACACACCAAATGTTTTCGTTCTGAAACTAATACTTTGGAGAATAGCTCTCATGGCGTAAAAGTCATGCATGTGAAAAAATTCGAATCACTGATGTATATAAGGTTCGAACTCAAGTCATGATTTTTGATGCAATTGCGCCAATATTTTACATGAGGGTGGACCATGTAAGAATGCATCCACACATCAAATGTTTTCGTTCTGAAACTAATACTTTGGAGAATAGCTCTCATGGCGTAAAAGTCATGCATGTGAAAAAATTCGAATCACTGATGTATAAAAGGTTCGAACTCAAGTCATGATTTTTGATGCAATTGCGCCAATATTTTACATGAGGGTGGACCATGTAAGAATGCATCCACACACCAAATGTTTTCGTTCTGAAACTAATACTTTGGAGAATAGCTCTCATGGCGTAAAAGTCATGCATGTGAAAAAAAATCGAAACGCTGATGTATTGCTAGTTCGAACTCAAGTCAAGAAATTTTATGGAATTGCGCCAATATTTTACATGAGGGTCGACCATGTAAGAATGCATCCACACACTAAATGTTTTAGTTCTGAAACTAATACTTTGGAGAATAGCAATCATGGCGTAAAAGTCATGCATGTGAAAAAATTCGAATCACTGATGTATATAAGGTTCGAACTCAAGTCATGATTTTTGATGCAATTGCGCCAATATTTTTCATGAGGGTCGACCATGTAAGAATGCATCCACACACCAAATGTTTTCGTTCTGAAACTAATACTTTGGAGAATAGCAATCATGGCGTAAAAGTCATGCATGTGAAAAAAATTCGAAACGCTGATGTAATCATAGTTCGAACTCAAGTCAAGAATTTTTATGCAATTGCGCCAATATTTTACATGAGGGTCGACCATGTAAGAATGCATCCACACACCAAAAGTTTTAGTTCTGAAACTAATACTTTGGAGAATAGCTCTCATGGCGTAAAAGTCATGCATGTGAAAAAAAATCGAAACGCTGATGTATTGATAGTTCGAACTCAAGTCAAGAAATTTTATGGAATTGCGCCAATATTTTACATGAGGGTCGACCATGTAAGAATGCATCCACACACCAAATGTTTTCGTTCTGAAACTAACACTTTGGAGAATAGCTCTCATGGCGTAAAAGTCATGAATGTGAAAAAATTCAAATCACTGATGTATATAAGGTTCGAACTCAAGTCATGATTTTTGATGCAATTGCGCCAATATTTTACATGAGGGTGGACCATGTAAGAATGCATCCACACACTAAATGTTTTAGTTCTGAAACTAATACTTTGGAGAATAGCAATCATGGCGTAAAAGTCATGCATGTGAAAAAATTCGAATCACTGATGTATATAAGGTTCGAACTCAAGTCATGATTTTTGATGCAATTGCGCCAATATTTTTCATGAGGGTCGACCATGTAAGAATGCATCCACACACCAAATGTTTTCGTTCTGAAACTAATACTTTGGAGAATAGCAATCATGGCGTAAAAGTCATGCATGTGAAAAAAATTCGAAACGCTGATGTAATCATAGTTCGAACTCAAGTCAAGAATTTTTATGCAATTGCGCCAATATTTTACATGATGGTCGACCATGTAAGAATGCATCCACACACCAAATGTTTTCGTTCTGAAACTAATACTTTGGAGAATAGCTCTCATGGCGTAAAAGTCATGCATGTGAAAAAATTCGAATCACTGATGTATATAAGGTTCGAACTCAAGTCATGATTTTTGATGCAATTGCGCCAATATTTTACATGAGGGTCAACCATGTAAGAATGCATCCAAACATCAAATGTTTTCGTTCTGAAACTAATACTTTGGAGAATAGCTCTCATGGCGTAAAAGTCATGCATGTGAAAAAATTCGAATCACTGATGTATATAAGGTTCGAACTCAAGTCATGATTTTTGATGCAATTGCGCCAATATTTTACATGAGGGTCGACCATGTAAGAATGCATCCACACACCAAATGTTTTCGTTCTGAAACTAATACTTTGGAGAATAGCTCTCATGGCGTAAAAGTCATGCATGTGAAAAAAAATCGAAACGCTGATGTATTTATAGTTCGAACTCAAGTCAAGAAATTTTATGGAATTGCGCCAATATTTTACATGAGGGTCGACCATGTAAGAATGCATCCACACACCAAATATTTTAGTTCTGAAACTAATACTTTGGAGAATAGCAATCATGGCGTAAAAGTTATGCATGTGAAAAAATTCGAATCACTGATGTATATAAGGTTCGAACTCAAGTCATGATTTTTGATGCAATTGCGCCAATATTTTTCATGAGGGTGGACCATGTAAGAATGCATCCACACACCAAATGTTTTAGTTCTGAAACTAATACTTTGGAGAATAGCTCTCATGGCGTAAAAGTCATGCATGTGAAAAAATTCGAATCACTGATGTATATAAGGTTCGAACTCAAGTCATGATTTTTGATGCAATTGCGCCAATATTTTTCATGAGGGTCGACCATGTAAGAATGCATCCACACACCAAATGTTTTAGTTCTGAAACTAATACTTTGGAAAATAGCTCTCATGGCGTAAAAGTCATGCATGTGAAAAAAAATCGAAACGCTGATGTATTGATAGTTCGAACTCAAGTCAAGAAATTTTATGGAATTGCGCCAATATTTTACATGAGGGTCGACCATGTAAGAATGCATCCACACACCAAATGTTTTAGTTCTGAAACTAATACTTTGGAGAATAGCTCTCATGGCGTAAAAGTCATGCATGTGAAAAAATTCGAATCACTGATGTATATAAGGTTCGAACTCAAGTCATGATTTTTGATGCAATTGCGCCAATATTTTACATGAGGGTCGACCATGTAAGAATGCATCCACACACCAAATGTTTTAGTTCTGAAACTAATACTTTGGAGAATAGCTCTCATGGCGTAAAAGTCATGCATGTGAAAAAAAATCGAAACGCTGATGTATTGATAGTTCGAACTCAAGTCAAGAAATTTTATGGAATTGCGCCAATATTTTCCATGATGGTCGACCATGTAAGAATGCATCCACACACCAAATGTTTTCGTTCTGAAGCTAATACTTTGGAGAATAGCTCTCATGGCGTAAAAGTCATGCATGTGAAAAAATTCGAATCACTGATGTATATAAGGTTCGAACTCAAGTCATGATTTTTGATGCAATTGCGCCAATATTTTACATGAGGGTCGACCATGTAAGAATGCATCCACACACCAAATGTTTTCGTTCTGAAACTAATACTTTGGAGAATAGCAATCATGGCGTAAAAGTCATGCATGTGAAAAAATTCGAATCACTGATGTATATAAGGTTCGAACTCAAGTCATGATTTTTGATGCAATTGCGCCAATATTTTTCATGAGGGTCGACCATGTAAGAATGCATCCACACACCAAATGTTTTAGTTCTGAAACTAATACTTTGGAGAATAGCTCTCATGGCGTAAAAGTCATGAATGTGAAAAAAAATCGAAACGCTGATGTATTGATAGTTCGAACTCAAGTCAAGAAATTTTATGGAATTGCGCCAATATTTTACATGAGGGTGGACCATGTAAGAATGCATCCACACACTAAATGTTTTAGTTCTGAAACTAATACTTTGGAGAATAGCTCTCATGGCGTAAAAGTCATGCATGTGAAAAAATTCGAATCACTGATGTATATAAGGTTCGAACTCAAGTCATGATTTTTGATGCAATTGCGCCAATATTTTCCATGAGGGTCGACCATGTAAGAATGCATCCACACACCAAATGTTTTTGTTCTGAAACTAATACTTTGGAGAATAGCTCTCATGGCGTAAAAGTCATGCATGTGAAAAAAAATCGAAACGCTGATGTATTGATAGTTCGAACTCAAGTCAAGAAATTTTATGGAATTGCGCCAATATTTTCCATGAGGGTCGACCATGTAAGAATGCATCCACACACCAAATGTTTTCGTTCTGAAGCTAATACTTTGGAGAATAGCTCTCATGGCGTAAAAGTCATGCATGTGAAAAAATTCGAATCACTGATGTATATAAGGTTCGAACTCAAGTCATGATTTTTGATGCAATTGCGCCAATATTTTACATGAGGGTCGACCATGTAAGAATGCATCCACACACCAAATGTTTTCGTTCTGAAACTAATACTTTGGAGAATAGCTCTCATGGCGTAAAAGTCATGCATGTGAAAAAATTCGAATCACTGATGTATATAAGGTTCGAACTCAAGTCATGATTTTTGATGCAATTGCGCCAATATTTTTCATGAGGGTCGACCATGTAAGAATGCATCCACACACCAAATGTTTTAGTTCTGAAACTAATACTTTGGAGAATAGCTCTCATGGCGTAAAAGTCATGAATGTGAAAAAAAATCGAAACGCTGATGTATTGATAGTTCGAACTCAAGTCAAGAAATTTTATGGAATTGCGCCAATATTTTACATGAGGGTCGACCATGTAAGAATGCATCCACACACTAAAT
Organism: Haliotis cracherodii; assembly: GCF_022045235.1. Taxonomy (NCBI): domain Eukaryota; kingdom Metazoa; phylum Mollusca; class Gastropoda; order Lepetellida; family Haliotidae; genus Haliotis; species Haliotis cracherodii. The sequence goes on along the minus strand of NW_027266266.1, from coordinate 31,492,837 downwards.
GTTTTAGTTCTGAAACTAATACTTTGGAGAATAGCTCTCATGGCGTAAAAGTCATGCATGTGAAAAAATTCGAATCACTGATGTATATAAGGTTCGAACTCAAGTCATGATTTTTGATGCAATTGCGCCAATATTTTACATGAGGGTCGACCATGTAAGAATGCATCCACACACCAAATGTTTTCGTTCTGAAACTAATACTTTGGAGAATAGCTCTCATGGCGTAAAAGTCATGCATGTGAAAAAAAATCGAAACGCTGATGTATTGATAGTTCGAACTCAAGTCAAGAAATTTTATGGAATTGCGCCAATATTTTACACGAGGGTCGACCATGTAAGAATGCATCCACACACCAAATGTTTTCGTTCTGAAACTAATACTTTGGAGAATAGCTCTCATGGCGTAAAAGTCATGCATGTGAAAAAATTCGAATCACTGATGTATATAAGGTTCGAACTCAAGTCATGATTTTTGATGCAATTGCGCCAATATTTTACATGAGGGTGGACCATGTAAGAATGCATCCACACACCAAATGTTTTCGTTCTGAAACTAATACTTTGGAGAATAGCAATCATGGCGTAAAAGTCATGCATGTGAAGAAATTCGAATCACTGATGTATATAAGGTTCGAACTCAAGTCATGATTTTTGATGCAATTGCGCCAATATTTTTCATGAGGGTGGACCATGTAAGAATGCATCCACACACCAAATGTTTTCGTTCTGAAACTAATACTTTGGAGAATAGCAATCATGGCGTAAAAGTCATGCATGTGAAAAAAATTCGAAACGCTGATGTATTGATAGTTCGAACTCAAGTCAAGAAATTTTATGGAATTGCGCCAATATTTTACATGAGGGTCGACCATGTAAGAATGCATCCACACACCAAATGTTTTCGTTCTGAAACTAATACTTTGGAGAATAGCTCTCATGGCGTAAAAGTCATGCATGTGAAAAAATTCGAATCACTGATGTATATAAGGTTCGAACTCAAGTCATGATTTTTGATGCAATTGCGCCAATATTTTACATGAGGGTGGACCATGTAAGAATGCATCCACACACCAAATGTTTTAGTTCTGAAACTAATACTTTGGAGAATAGCAATCATGGCGTAAAAGTCATGCATGTGAAAAAATTCGAATCACTGATGTATATAAGGTTCGAACTCAAGTCATGATTTTTGATGCAATTGCGCCAATATTTTACATGAGGGTCGACCATGTAAGAATGCATCCACACACCAAATGTTTTCGTTCTGAAACTAATACTTTGGAGAATAGCAATCATGGCGTAAAAGTCATGCATGTGAAAAAATTTGAAACGCTGATGTAATCATAGTTCGAACTCAAGTCAAGAATTTTTATGCAATTGCGCCAATATTTTCAATGAGGGTCGACCATGTAAGAATGCATCCACACACCAAATGTTTTCGTTCTGAAACTATTACTTTGGAGAATAGCTCTCATGGCGTAAAAGTCATGCATGTGAAAAAAAATCGAAACGCTGATGTATTGATAGTTCGAACTCAAGTCAAGAAATTTTATGGAATTGCGCCAATATTTTACATGAGGGTCGACCATGTAAGAATGCATCCACACACCAAATGTTTTCTTTCTGAAACTAATGCTTTGGAGAATAGCTCTCATGGCGTAAAAGTCATGCATGTGAAAAAATTCGAATCACTGATGTATATAAGGTTCGAACTCAAGTCATGATTTTTGATGCAATTGCGCCAATATTTTACATGAGGGTGGACCATGTAAGAATGCATCCACACACCAAATGTTTTTGTTCTGAAACTAATACTTTGGAGAATAGCAATCATGGCGTAAAAGTCATGCATGTGAAAAAAATCCGAAACGCTGATGTAATCTATAGTTCGAACTCAAGTCAAGAAATTTTATGGAATTGCGCCAATATTTTACATGAGGGTCGACCATGTAAGAATGCATCCACACACCAAATGTTTTCGTTCTGAAACTAATACTTTGGAGAATAGCTCTCATGGCGTAAAAGTCATGCATGTGAAAAAAATTCAAAACGCTGATGTATTTATAGTTCGAACTCAAGTCAAGAAATTTTATGGAATTGCGCCAATATTTTACATGAGGGTCGACCATGTAAGAATGCATCTACACACTAAATGTTTTAGTTCTGAAACTAATACTTTGGAGAATAGCTCTCATGGCGTAAAAGTCATGCATGTGAAAAAATTCGAATCACTGATGTATATAAGGTTCGAACTCAAGTCATGATTTTTGATGCAATTGCGCCAATATTTTTCATGAGGGTGGACCATGTAAGAATGCATCCACACACCAAATGTTTTCGTTCTGAAACTAATACTTTGGAGAATAGCTCTCATGGCGTAAAAGTCATGCATGTGAAAAAATTCGAATCACTGATGTATATAAGGTTCGAACTCAAGTCATGATTTTTGATGCAATTGCGCCAATATTTTTCATGAGGGTCGACCATGTAAGAATGCATCCACACACCAAATGTTTTAGTTCTGAAACTAATACTTTGGAGAATAGCTCTCATGGCGTAAAAGTCATGCATGTGAAAAAAAATCGAAACGCTGATGTTTTGATAGTTCGAACTCAAGTCAAGAAATTTTATGGAATTGCGCCAATATTTTACATGAGGGTCGACCATGTAAGAATGCATCCACACACTAAATGTTTTAGTTCTGAAACTAATACTTTGGAGAATAGCTCTCATGGCGTAAAAGTCATGCATGTGAAAAAATTCGAATCACTGATGTATATAAGGTTCGAACTCAAGTCATGATTTTTGATGCAATTGCGCCAATATTTTACATGAGGGTCGACCATGTAAGAATGCATCCACACATCAAATGTTTTCGTTCTGAAACTAATACTTTGGAGAATAGCTCTCATGGCGTAAAAGTCATGCATGTGAAAAAATTCGAATCACTGATGTATATAAGGTTCGAACTCAAGTCATGATTTTTGATGCAATTGCGCCAATATTTTACATGAGGGTCGACCATGTAAGAATGCATCCACACACCAAATGTTTTCGTTCTGAAACTAATACTTTGGAGAATAGCAATCATGGCGTAAAAGTCATGCATGTGAAAAAATTCGAATCACTGATGTATATAAGGTTCGAACTCAAGTCATGATTTTTGATGCAATTGCGCCAATATTTTACATGAGGGTCGACCATGTAAGAATGCATCCACACACCAAATGTTTTCGTTCTGAAACTAATACTTTGGAGAATAGCAATCATGGCGTAAAAGTCATGCATGTGAAAAAATTCGAATCACTGATGTATATAAGGTTCGAACTCAAGTCATGATTTTTGATGCAATTGCGCCAATATTTTTCATGAGGGTCGACCATGTAAGAATGCATCCACACACCAAATGTTTTAGTTCTGAAACTAATACTTTGGAGAATAGCTCTCATGGCGTAAAAGTCATGCATGTGAAAAAAAATCGAAACGCTGATGTATTGATAGTTCGAACTCAAGTCAAGAAATTTTATGGAATTGCGCCAATATTTTCCATGATGGTCGACCATGTAAGAATGCATCCACACACCAAATGTTTTCGTTCTGAAGCTAATACTTTGGAGAATAGCTCTCATGGCGTAAAAGTCATGCATGTGAAAAAATTCGAATCACTGATGTATATAAGGTTCGAACTCAAGTCATGATTTTTGATGCAATTGCGCCAATATTTTACATGAGGGTCGACCATGTAAGAATGCATCCACACACCAAATGTTTTCGTTCTGAAACTAATACTTTGGAGAATAGCAATCATGGCGTAAAAGTCATGCATGTGAAAAAATTCGAATCACTGATGTATATAAGGTTCGAACTCAAGTCATGATTTTTGATGCAATTGCGCCAATATTTTACATGAGGGTCGACCATGTAAGAATGCATCCACACACCAAATGTTTTCGTTCTGAAACTAATACTTTGGAGAATAGCAATCATGGCGTAAAAGTCATGCATGTGAAAAAATTCGAATCACTGATGTATATAAGGTTCGAACTCAAGTCATGATTTTTGATGCAATTGCGCCAATATTTTTCATGAGGGTCGACCATGTAAGAATGCATCCACACACCAAATGTTTTAGTTCTGAAACTAATACTTTGGAGAATAGCTCTCATGGCGTAAAAGTCATGAATGTGAAAAAAAATCGAAACGCTGATGTATTGATAGTTCGAACTCAAGTCAAGAAATTTTATGGAATTGCGCCAATATTTTACATGAGGGTCGACCATGTAAGAATGCATCCACACACTAAATGTTTTCGTTCTGAAACTAATACTTTGGAGAATAGCTCTCATGGCGTAAAAGTCATGCATGTGAAAAAATTCGAATCACTGATGTATATAAGGTTCGAACTCAAGTCATGATTTTTGATGCAATTGCGCCAATATTTTCCATGAGGGTCGACCATGTAAGAATGCATCCACACACCAAATGTTTTCGTTCTGAAACTAATACTTTGGAGAATAGCTCTCATGGCGTAAAAGTCATGCATGTGAAAAAAAATCGAAACGCTGATGTATTGATAGTTCGAACTCAAGTCAAGAAATTTTATGGAATTGCGCCAATATTTTACACGAGGGTCGACCATGTAAGAATGCATCCACACACCAAATGTTTTCGTTCTGAAACTAATACTTTGGAGAATAGCTCTCATGGCGTAAAAGTCATGCATGTGAAAAAATTCGAATCACTGATGTATATAAGGTTCGAACTCAAGTCATGATTTTTGATGCAATTGCGCCAATATTTTACATGAGGGTCGACCATGTAAGAATGCATCCACACACCAAATGTTTTCGTTCTGAAACTAATACTTTGGAGAATAGCAATCATGGCGTAAAAGTCATGCATGTGAAAAAATTCGAATCACTGATGTATATAAGGTTCGAACTCAAGTCATGATTTTTGATGCAATTGCGCCAATATTTTACATGAGGGTCGACCATGTAAGAATGCATCCACACACCAAATGTTTTCGTTCTGAAACTAATACTTTGGAGAATAGCAATCATGGCGTAAAAGTCATGCATGTGAAAAAATTCGAATCACTGATGTATATAAGGTTCGAACTCAAGTCATGATTTTTGATGCAATTGCGCCAATATTTTTCATGAGGGTCGACCATGTAAGAATGCATCCACACACCAAATGTTTTTGTTCTGAAACTAATACTTTGGAGAATAGCTCTCATGGCGTAAAAGTCATGCATGTGAAAAAAAATCGAAACGCTGATGTATTGATAGTTCGAACTCAAGTCAAGAAATTTTATGGAATTGCGCCAATATTTTCCATGATGGTCGACCATGTAAGAATGCATCCACACACCAAATGTTTTCGTTCTGAAGCTAATACTTTGGAGAATAGCTCTCATGGCGTAAAAGTCATGCATGTGAAAAAATTCGAATCACTGATGTATATAAGGTTCGAACTCAAGTCATGATTTTTGATGCAATTGCGCCAATATTTTACATGAGGGTCGACCATGTAAGAATGCATCCACACACCAAATGTTTTCGTTCTGAAACTAATACTTTGGAGAATAGCAATCATGGCGTAAAAGTCATGCATGTGAAAAAATTCGAATCACTGATGTATATAAGGTTCGAACTCAAGTCATGATTTTTGATGCAATTGCGCCAATATTTTTCATGAGGGTCGACCATGTAAGAATGCATCCACACACCAAATGTTTTAGTTCTGAAACTAATACTTTGGAGAATAGCTCTCATGGCGTAAAAGTCATGAATGTGAAAAAAAATCGAAACGCTGATGTATTGATAGTTCGAACTCAAGTCAAGAAATTTTATGGAATTGCGCCAATATTTTACATGAGGGTCGACCATGTAAGAATGCATCCACACACTAAATGTTTTAGTTCTGAAACTAATACTTTGGAGAATAGCTCTCATGGCGTAAAAGTCATGCATGTGAAAAAATTCGAATCACTGATGTATATAAGGTTCGAACTCAAGTCATGATTTTTGATGCAATTGCGCCAATATTTTCCATGAGGGTCGACCATGTAAGAATGCATCCACACACCAAATGTTTTCGTTCTGAAACTAATACTTTGGAGAATAGCTCTCATGGCGTAAAAGTCATGCATGTGAAAAAAAATCGAAACGCTGATGTATTGATAGTTCGAACTCAAGTCAAGAAATTTTATGGAATTGCGCCAATATTTTACACGAGGGTCGACCATGTAAGAATGCATCCACACACCAAATGTTTTCGTTCTGAAACTAATACTTTGGAGAATAGCTCTCATGGCGTAAAAGTCATGCATGTGAAAAAATTCGAATCACTGATGTATATAAGGTTCGAACTCAAGTCATGATTTTTGATGCAATTGCGCCAATATTTTACATGAGGGTCGACCATGTAAGAATGCATCCACACACCAAATGTTTTCGTTCTGAAACTAATACTTTGGAGAATAGCAATCATGGCGTAAAAGTCATGCATGTGAAAAAATTCGAATCACTGATGTATATAAGGTTCGAACTCAAGTCATGATTTTTGATGCAATTGCGCCAATATTTTTCATGAGGGTGGACCATGTAAGAATGCATCCACACACCAAATGTTTTCGTTCTGAAACTAATACTTTGGAGAATAGCAATCATGGCGTAAAAGTCATGCATGTGAAAAAAATTCGAAACGCTGATGTAATCATAGTTCGAACTCAAGTCAAGAATTTTTATGCAATTGCGCCAATATTTTCAATGAGGGTCGACCATGTAAGAATGCATCCACACACCAAATGTTTTAGTTCTGAAACTAATACTTTGGAGAATAGCTCTCATGGCGTAAAAGTCATGCATGTGAAAAAAAATCGAAACGCTGATGTATTGATAGTTCGAACTCAAGTCAAGAAATTTTATGGAATTGCGCCAATATTTTACATGAGGGTCGACCATGTAAGAATGCATCCACACACCAAATGTTTTAGTTCTGAAACTAATACTTTGGAGAATAGCTCTCATGGCGTAAAAGTCATGCATGTGAAAAAATTCGAATCACTGATGTATATAAGGTTCGAACTCAAGTCATGATTTTTGATGCAATTGCGCCAATATTTTACATGAGGGTGGACCATGTAAGAATGCATCCACACACCAAATGTTTTAGTTCTGAAACTAATACTTTGGAGAATAGCAATCATGGCGTAAAAGTCATGCATGTGAAAAAATTCGAATCACTGATGTATATAAGGTTCGAACTCAAGTCATGATTTTTGATGCAATTGCGCCAATATTTTTCATGAGGGTCGACCATGTAAGAATGCATCCACACACCAAATGTTTTCGTTCTGAAACTAATACTTTGGAGAATAGCAATCATGGCGTAAAAGTCATGCATGTGAAAAAAATTCGAAACGCTGATGTAATCATAGTTCGAACTCAAGTCAAGAATTTTTATGCAATTGCGCCAATATTTTCAATGAGGGTCGACCATGTAAGAATGCATCCACACACCAAATGTTTTAGTTCTGAAACTAATACTTTGGAGAATAGCTCTCATGGCGTAAAAGTCATGCATGTGAAAAAAAATCGAAACGCTGATGTATTGATAGTTCGAACTCAAGTCAAGAAATTTTATGGAATTGCGCCAATATTTTACATGAGGGTCGACCATGTAAGAATGCATCCACACACCAAATGTTTTCTTTCTGAAACTAATACTTTGGAGAATAGCTCTCATGGCGTAAAAGTCATGCATGTGAAAAAATTCGAATCACTGATGTATATAAGGTTCGAACTCAAGTCATGATTTTTGATGCAATTGCGCCAATATTTTTCATGAGGGTCGACCATGTAAGAATGCATCCACACACTAAATGTTTTCTTTCTGAAACTAATACTTTGGAGAATAGCAATCATGGCGTAAAAGTCATGCATGTGAAAAAATTCGAATCACTGATGTATATAAGGTTCGAACTCAAGTCATGATTTTTGATGCAATTGCGCCAATATTTTACATGAGGGTGGACCATGTAAGAATGCATCCACACACCAAATGTTTTTGTTCTGAAACTAATACTTTGGAGAATAGCAATCATGGCGTAAAAGTCATGCATGTGAAAAAAATCCGAAACGCTGATGTAATCTATAGTTCGAACTCAAGTCAAGAAATTTTATGGAATTGCGCCAATATTTTCCATGAGGGTCGACCATGTAAGAATGCATCCACACACCAAATGTTTTCTTTCTGAAACTAATACTTTGGAGAATAGCTCTCATGGCGTAAAAGTCATGCATGTGAAAAAAATTCAAAACGCTGATGTATTTATAGTTCGAACTCAAGTCAAGAAATTTTATGGAATTGCGCCAATATTTTACATGAGGGTCGACCATGTAAGAATGCATCTACACACTAAATGTTTTAGTTCTGAAACTAATACTTTGGAGAATAGCTCTCATGGCGTAAAAGTCATGCATGTGAAAAAATTCGAATCACTGATGTATATAAGGTTCGAACTCAAGTCATGATTTTTGATGCAATTGCGCCAATATTTTACATGAGGGTCGATCATGTAAGAATGCATCCACACATCAAATGTTTTCGTTCTGAAACTAATACTTTGGAGAATAGCTCTCATGGCGTAAAAGTCATGCATGTGAAAAAATTCGAATCACTGATGTATATAAGGTTCAAACTTAAATGATGATTTTTTTATGCAATTGCGCCAATATTTTACATGAGGGTCGATCATGTAAGAATGCATCCACACACCAAATGTTTTCGTTCTGAAACTAATACTTTGGAGAATAGCTCTCATGGCGTAAAAGTCATGCATGTGAAAAAAAATCGAAACGCTGATGTATTTATAGTTCGAACTCAAGTCAAGAAATTTTATGGAATTGCGCCAATATTTTACATGAGGGTCGACCATGTAAGAATGCATCCACACACCAAATGTTTTAGTTCTGAAACTAATACTTTGGAGAATAGCTCTCATGGCGTAAAAGTCATGCATGTGAAAAAATTCGAATCACTGATGTATATAAGGTTCGAACTCAAGTCATGATTTTTGATGCAATTGCGCCAATATTTTGCATGAGGGTTGACCATGTAAGAATGCATCCACACACCAAATGTTTTCGTTCTGAAACTAATACTTTGGAGAATAGCAATCATGGCGTAAAAGTCATGCATGAGAAAAAATTCGAATCACTGATGTATATAAGGTTCGAACTCAAGTCATGATTTTTGATGCAATTGCGCCAATATTTTTCATGAGGGTCGACCATGTAAGAATGCATCCACACACCAAATGTTTTCGTTCTGAAACTAATACTTTGGAGAATAGCAATCATGGCGTAAAAGTCATGCATGTGAAAAAAATTCGAAACGCTGATGTAATCATAGTTCAAACTCAAGTCAAGAATTTTTATGGAATTGCACCAATATTTTCCATGATGGTCGACCATGTAAGAATGCATCCACACACCAAATGTTTTCGTTCTGAAACTAATACTTTGGAGAATAGCTCTCATGGCGTAAAAGTCATGCATGTGAAAAAAATTCGAAACGCTGATGTATTTATAGTTCGAACTCAAGTCAAGAAATTTTATGGAATTGCACCAATATTTTACATGAGGGTCAACCATGTAAGAATGCATCCACACACTAAATGTTTTCGTTCTGAAACTAATACTTTGGAGAATAGCTCTCATGGCGTAAAAGTCATGCATGTGAAAAAATTCGAATCACTGATGTATATAAGGTTCGAACTCAAGTCATGATTTTTGATGCAATTGCGCCAATATTTTACATGAGGGTCGACCATGTAAGAATGCATCCACACACCAAATGTTTTCGTTCTGAAACTAACACTTTGGAGAATAGCTCTCATGGCGTAAAAGTCATGAATGTGAAAAAATTCAAATCACTGATGTATATAAGGTTCGAACTCAAGTCATGATTTTTGATGCAATTGCGCCAATATTTTACATGAGGGTGGACCATGTAAGAATGCATCCACACACCAAATGTTTTAGTTCTGAAACTAATACTTTGGAGAATAGCAATCATGGCGTAAAAGTCATGCATGTGAAAAAATTCGAATCACTGATGTATATAAGGTTCGAACTCAAGTCATGATTTTTGATGCAATTGCGCCAATATTTTTCATGAGGGTTGACCATGTAAGAATGCATCCACACACCAAATGTTTTCGTTCTGAAACTAATACTTTGGAGAATAGCAATCATGGCGTAAAAGTCATGCATGTGAAAAAAATTCGAAACGCTGATGTAATCATAGTTCGAACTCAAGTCAAGAATTTTTATGGAATTGCGCCAATATTTTCCATGATGGTCGACCATGTAAGAATGCATCCACACACCAAATGTTTTCGTTCTGAAACTAATACTTTGGAGAATAGCTCTCATGGCGTAAAAGTCATGCATGTGAAAAAATTCGAATCACTGATGTATATAAGGTTCGAACTCAAGTCATGATTTTTGATGCAATTGCGCCAATATTTTACATGAGGGTCGACCATGTAAGAATGCATCCACACATCAAATGTTTTCGTTCTGAAACTAATACTTTGGAGAATAGCTCTCATGGCGTAAAAGTCATGCATGTGAAAAAATTCGAATCACTGATGTATATAAGGTTCGAACTCAAGTCATGATTTTTGATGCAATTGCGCCAATATTTTACATGAGGGTCGACCATGTAAGAATGCATCCACACACCAAATGTTTTCGTTCTGAAACTAATACTTTGGAGAATAGCTCTCATGGCGTAAAAGTCATGCATGTGAAAAAAAATCGAAACGCTGATGTATTTTTAGTTCGAACTCAAGTCAAGAAATTTTATGGAATTGCGCCAATATTTTACATGAGGGTCGACCATGTAAGAATGCATGCACACACCAAATATTTTAGTTCTGAAACTAATACTTTGGAGAATAGCAATCATGGCGTAAAAGTTATGCATGTGAAAAAATTCGAATCACTGATGTATATAAGGTTCAAACTTAAGTGATGATTTTTTTATGCAATTGCGCCAATATTTTACATGAGGGTCGATCATGTAAGAATGCATCCACACACCAAATGTTTTCGTTCTGAAACTAATACTTTGGAGAATAGCTCTCATGGCTTAAAAGTCATGCATGTGAAAAAAAATCGAAACGCTGATGTATTTATAGTTCGAACTCAAGTCAAGAAATTTTATGGAATTGCGCCAATATTTTACATGAGGGTCGACCATGTAAGAATGCATCCACACACCAAATGTTTTAGTTCTGAAACTAATACTTTGGAGAATAGCTCTCATGGCGTAAAAGTCATGCATGTGAAAAAAATCGAATCACTGATGTATATAAGCTTCGAACTCAAGTCATGATTTTTGATGCAATTGCGCCAATATTTTACATGAGGGTTGACCATGTAAGAATGCATCCACACACCAAATGTTTTCGTTCTGAAACTAATACTTTGGAGAATAGCAATCATGGCTTAAAAGTCATGCATGTGAAAAAATTCGAATCACTGATGTATATAAGGTTCGAACTCAAGTCATGATTTTTGATGCAATTGCGCCAATATTTTTCATGAGGGTCGACCATGTAAGAATGCATCCACACACCAAATGTTTTCGTTCTGAAACTAATACTTTGGAGAATAGCAATCATGGCGTAAAAGTCATGCATGTGAAAAAATTCGAATCACTGATGTATATAAGGTTCGAACTCAAGTCATGATTTTTGATGCAATTGCGCCAATATTTTACATGAGGGTCGACCATGTAAGAATGCATCCACACACCAAATGTTTTCGTTCTGAAACTAATACTTTGGAGAATAGCTCTCATGGCGTAAAAGTCATGCATGTGAAAAAAAATCGAAACGCTGATGTATTTTTAGTTCGAACTCAAGTCAAGAAATTTTATGGAATTGCGCCAATATTTTACATGAGGGTCGACCATGTAAGAATGCATGCACACACCAAATATTTTAGTTCTGAAACTAATACTTTGGAGAATAGCAATCATGGCGTAAAAGTTATGCATGTGAAAAAATTCGAATCACTGATGTATATAAGGTTCAAACTTAAGTGATGATTTTTTTATGCAATTGCGCCAATATTTTACATGAGGGTCGATCATGTAAGAATGCATCCACACACCAAATGTTTTCGTTCTGAAACTAATACTTTGGAGAATAGCTCTCATGGCTTAAAAGTCATGCATGTGAAAAAAAATCGAAACGCTGATGTATTTATAGTTCGAACTCAAGTCAAGAAATTTTATGGAATTGCGCCAATATTTTACATGAGGGTCGACCATGTAAGAATGCATCCACACACCAAATGTTTTAGTTCTGAAACTAATACTTTGGAGAATAGCTCTCATGGCGTAAAAGTCATGCATGTGAAAAAATTCGAATCACTGATGTATATAAGCTTCGAACTCAAGTCATGATTTTTGATGCAATTGCGCCAATATTTTACATGAGGGTTGACCATGTAAGAATGCATCCACACACCAAATGTTTTCGTTCTGAAACTAATACTTTGGAGAATAGCAATCATGGCTTAAAAGTCATGCATGTGAAAAAATTCGAATCACTGATGTATATAAGGTTCGAACTCAAGTCATGATTTTTGATGCAATTGCGCCAATATTTTTCATGAGGGTCGACCATGTAAGAATGCATCCACACACCAAATGTTTTCGTTCTGAAACTAATACTTTGGAGAATAGCAATCATGGCGTAAAAGTCATGCATGTGAAAAAAATTCGAAACGCTGATGTAATCATAGTTCAAACTCAAGTCAAAAATTTTTAGGGAATTGCACCAATATTTTCCATGATGGTCGACCATGTAAGAATGCATCCACACACCAAATGTTTTCGTTCTGAAACTAATACTTTGGAGAATAGCTCTCATGGCGTAAAAGTCATGCATGTGAAAAAAATTCGAAACGCTGATGTATTTATAGTTCGAACTCAAGTCAAGAAATTTTATGAAATTGCACCAATATTTTACATGAGGGTCGACCATGTAAGAATGCATCCACACACTAAATGTTTTCGTTCTGAAACTAATACTTTGGAGAATAGCTCTCATGGCGTAAAAGTCATGCATGTGAAAAAATTCGAATCACTGATGTATATAAGGTTCGAACTCAAGTCATGATTTTTGATGCAATTGCGCCAATATTTTACATGAGGGTCGACCATGTAAGAATGCATCCACACACCAAATGTTTTCGTTCTGAAACTAACACTTTGGAGAATAGCTCTCATGGCGTAAAAGTCATGAATGTGAAAAAATTCAAATCACTGATGTATATAAGGTTCGAACTCAAGTCATGATTTTTGATGCAATTGCGCCAATATTTTACATGAGGGTGGACCATGTAAGAATGCATCCACACACCAAATGTTTTAGTTCTGAAACTAATACTTTGGAGAATAGCAATCATGGCGTAAAAGTCATGCATGTGAAAAAATTCGAATCACTGATGTATATAAGGTTCGAACTCAAGTCATGATTTTTGATGCAATTGCGCCAATATTTTTCATGAGGGTCGACCATGTAAGAATGCATCCACACACCAAATGTTTTCGTTCTGAAACTAATACTTTGGAGAATAGCAATCATGGCGTAAAAGTCATGCATGTGAAAAAAATTCGAAACGCTGAAGTAATCATAGTTCGAACTCAAGTCAAGAATTTTTATGCAATTGCGCCAATATTTTACATGAGGGTCGACCATGTAAGAATGCATCCACACACCAAATGTTTTCGTTCTGAAACTAATACTTTGGAGAATAGCTCTCATGGCGTAAAAGTCATGCATGTGAAAAAATTCGAATCACTGATGTATATAAGGTTCGAACTCAAGTCATGATTTTTGATGCAATTGCGCCAATATTTTACATGAGGGTCGACCATGTAAGAATGCATCCACACATCAAATGTTTTCGTTCTGAAACTAATACTTTGGAGAATAGCTCTCATGGCGTAAAAGTCATGCATGTGAAAAAATTCGAATCACTGATGTATATAAGGTTCGAACTCAAGTCATGATTTTTGATGCAATTGCGCCAATATTTTACATGAGGGTCGACCATGTAAGAATGCATCCACACACCAAATGTTTTCGTTCTGAAACTAATACTTTGGAGAATAGCTCTCATGGCGTAAAAGTCATGCATGTGAAAAAAAATCGAAACACTGATGTATTTATAGTTCGAACTCAAGTCAAGAAATTTTATGGAATTGCGCCAATATTTTACATGAGGGTCGACCATGTAAGAATGCATCCACACACCAAATATTTTAGTTCTGAAACTAATACTTTGGAGAATAGCAATCATGGCGTAAAAGTTATGCATGTGAAAAAATTCGAATCACTGATGTATATAAGGTTCGAACTCAAGTCATGATTTTTGATGCAATTGCGCCAATATTTTTCATGAGGGTGGACCATGTAAGAATGCATCCACACACCAAATGTTTTAGTTCTGAAACTAATACTTTGGAGAATAGCTCTCATGGCGTAAAAGTCATGCATGTGAAAAAATTCGAATCACTGATGTATATAAGGTTCGAACTCAAGTCATGATTTTTGATGCAATTGCGCCAATATTTTTCATGAGGGTCGACCATGTAAGAATGCATCCACACACCAAATGTTTTAGTTCTGAAACTAATACTTTGGAGAATAGCTCTCATGGCGTAAAAGTCATGCATGTGAAAAAATTCGAATCACTGATGTATATAAGGTTCGAACTCAAGTCATGATTTTTGATGCAATTGCGCCAATATTTTACATGAGGGTCGACCATGTAAGAATGCATCCACACACCAAATGTTTTAGTTCTGAAACTAATACTTTGGAGAATAGCTCTCATGGCGTAAAAGTCATGCATGTGAAAAAAAATCGAAACGCTGATGTATTGATAGTTCGAACTCAAGTCAAGAAATTTTATGGAATTGCGCCAATATTTTACATGAGGGTCGACCATGTAAGAATGCATCCACACACCAAATGTTTTAGTTCTGAAACTAATACTTTGGAGAATAGCTCTCATGGCGTAAAAGTCATGCATGTGAAAAAATTCGAATCACTGATGTATATAAGGTTCGAACTCAAGTCATGATTTTTGATGCAATTGCGCCAATATTTTACATGAGGGTGGACCATGTAAGAATGCATCCACACACCAAATGTTTTAGTTCTGAAACTAATACTTTGGAGAATAGCTCTCATGGCGTAAAAGTCATGCATGTGAAAAAAAATCGAAACGCTGATGTATTGATAGTTCGAACTCAAGTCAAGAAATTTTATGGAATTGCGCCAATATTTTCCATGATGGTCGACCATGTAAGAATGCATCCACACACCAAATGTTTTCGTTCTGAAGCTAATACTTTGGAGAATAGCTCTCATGGCGTAAAAGTCATGCATGTGAAAAAATTCGAATCACTGATGTATATAAGGTTCGAACTCAAGTCATGATTTTTGATGCAATTGCGCCAATATTTTACATGAGGGTCGACCATGTAAGAATGCATCCACTAACCAAATGTTTTCGTTCTGAAACTAATACTTTGGAGAATAGCAATCATGGCGTAAAAGTCATGCATGTGAAAAAATTCGAATCACTGATGTATATAAGGTTCGAACTCAAGTCATGATTTTTGATGCAATTGCGCCAATATTTTTCATGAGGGTCGACCATGTAAGAATGCATCCACACACCAAATGTTTTACTTCTGAAACTAATACTTTGGAGAATAGCTCTCATGGCGTAAAAGTCATGAATGTGAAAAAAAATCGAAACGCTGATGTATTGATAGTTCGAACTCAAGTCAAGAAATTTTATGGAATTGCGCCAATATTTTTCATGAGGGTCGACCATGTAAGAATGCATCCACACACTAAATGTTTTAGTTCTGAAACTAATACTTTGGAGAATAGCTCTCATGGCGTAAAAGTCATGCATGTGAAAAAATTCGAATCACTGATGTATATAAGGTTCGAACTCAAGTCATGATTTTTGATGCAATTGCGCCAATATTTTCCATGAGGGTCGACCATGTAAGAATGCATCCACACACCAAATGTTTTCGTTCTGAAACTAATACTTTGGAGAATAGCTCTCATGGCGTAAAAGTCATGCATGTGAAAAAAAATCGAAACGCTGATGTATTGATAGTTCGAACTCAAGTCAAGAAATTTTATGGAATTGCGCCAATATTTTACACAAGGGTCGACCATGTAAGAATGCATCCACACACCAAATGTTTTCGTTCTGAAACTAATACTTTGGAGAATAGCTCTCATGGCGTAAAAGTCATGCATGTGAAAAAATTCGAATCACTGATGTATATAAGGTTCGAACTCAAGTCATGATTTTTGATGCAATTGCGCCAATATTTTACATGAGGGTCGACCATGTAAGAATGCATCCACACACCAAATGTTTTCGTTCTGAAACTAATACTTTGGAGAATAGCAATCATGGCGTAAAAGTCATGCATGTGAAAAAATTCGAATCACTGATGTATATAAGGTTCGAACTCAAGTCATGATTTTTGATGCAATTGCGCCAATATTTTTCATGAGGGTGGACCATGTAAGAATGCATCCACACACCAAATGTTTTCGTTCTGAAACTAATACTTTGGAGAATAGCAATCATGGCGTAAAAGTCATGCATGTGAAAAAAATTCGAAACGCTGATGTAATCATAGTTCGAACTCAAGTCAAGAATTTTTATGCAATTGCGCCAATATTTTACATGAGGGTCGACCATGTAAGAATGCATCCACACACTAAATGTTTTAGTTCTGAAACTAATACTTTGGAGAATAGCTCTCATGGCGTAAAAGTCATGCATGTGAAAAAATTCGAATCACTGATGTATATAAGGTTCGAACTCAAGTCATGATTTTTGATGCAATTGCGCCAATATTTTACATGAGGGTGGACCATGTAAGAATGCATCCACACACCAAATGTTTTAGTTCTGAAACTAATACTTTGGAGAATAGCAATCATGGCGTAAAAGTCATGCATGTGAAAAAATTCGAATCACTGATGTATATAAGGTTCGAACTCAAGTCATGATTTTTGATGCAATTGCGCCAATATTTTTCATGAATGTCGACCATGTAAGAATGCATCCACACACCAAATGTTTTCGTTCTGAAACTAATACTTTGGAGAATAGCAATCATGGCGTAAAAGTCATGCATGTGAAAAAAATTCGAAACGCTGATGTAATCATAGTTCGAACTCAAGTCAAGAATTTTTATGCAATTGCGCCAATATTTTCAATGAGGGTCGACCATGTAAGAATGCATCCACACACCAAATGTTTTAGTTCTGAAACTAATACTTTGGAGAATAGCTCTCATGGCGTAAAAGTCATGCATGTGAAAAAAAATCGAAACGCTGATGTATTGATAGTTCGAACTCAAGTCAAGAAATTTTATGGAATTGCGCCAATATTTTACATGAGGGTCGACCATGTAAGAATGCATCCACACACCAAATGTTTTCTTTCTGAAACTAATACTTTGGAGAATAGCTCTCATGGCGTAAAAGTCATGCATGTGAAAAAATTCGAATCACTGATGTATATAAGGTTCGAACTCAAGTCATGATTTTTGATGCAATTGCGCCAATATTTTTCATGAGGGTCGACCATGTAAGAATGCATCCACACACTAAATGTTTTCGTTCTGAAACTAATACTTTGGAGAATAGCTCTCATGGCGTAAAAGTCATGCATGTGAAAAAATTCGAATCACTGATGTATATAAGGTTCGAACTCAAGTCATGATTTTTGATGCAATTGCGCCAATATTTTACATGAGGGTCGACCATGTAAGAATGCATCCACACACCAAATGTTTTCGTTCTGAAACTAATACTTTGGAGAATAGCAATCATGGCGTAAAAGTCATGCATGTGAAAAAATTCGAATCACTGATGTATATAAGGTTCGAACTCAAGTCATGATTTTTGATGCAATTGCGCCAATATTTTTCATGAGGGTGGACCATGTAAGAATGCATCCACACACCAAATGTTTTCGTTCTGAAACTAATACTTTGGAGAATAGCAATCATGGCGTAAAAGTCATGCATGTGAAAAAAATTCGAAACGCTGATGTAATCATAGTTCGAACTCAAGTCAAGAATTTTTATGCAATTGCGCCAATATTTTACATGAGGGTCGACCATGTAAGAATGCATCCACACACCAAATGTTTTAGTTCTGAAACTAATACTTTGGAGAATAGCTCTCATGGCGTAAAAGTCATGCATGTGAAAAAATTCGAATCACTGATGTATATAAGGTTCGAACTCAAGTCATGATTTTTGATGCAATTGCGCCAATATTTTACATGAGGGTGGACCATGTAAGAATGCATCCACACACCAAATGTTTTAGTTCTGAAACTAATACTTTGGAGAATAGCAATCATGGCGTAAAAGTCATGCATGTGAAAAAATTCGAATCACTGATGTATATAAGGTTCGAACTCAAGTCATGATTTTTGATGCAATTGCGCCAATATTTTTCATGAGGGTCGACCATGTAAGAATGCATCCACACACCAAATGTTTTCGTTCTGAAACTAATACTTTGGAGAATAGCAATCATGGCGTAAAAGTCATGCATGTGAAAAAAATTCGAAACGCTGATGTAATCATAGTTCGAACTCAAGTCAAGAATTTTTATGCAATTGCGCCAATATTTTCAATGAGGGTCGACCATGTAAGAATGCATCCACACACCAAATGTTTTAGTTCTGAAACTAATACTTTGGAGAATAGCTCTCATGGCGTAAAAGTCATGCATGTGAAAAAAAATCGAAACGCTGATGTATTGATAGTTCGAACTCAAGTCAAGAAATTTTATGGAATTGCGCCAATATTTTACATGAGGGTCGACCATGTAAGAATGCATCCACACACCAAATGTTTTCTTTCTGAAACTAATGCTTTGGAGAATAGCTCTCATGGCGTAAAAGTCATGCATGTGAAAAAATTCGAATCACTGATGTATATAAGGTTCGAACTCAAGTCATGATTTTTGATCCAATTGCGCCAATATTTTACATGAAGGTCGACCATGTAAGAATGCATCCACACACCAAATGTTTTTGTTCTGAAACTAATACTTTGGAGAATAGCAATCATGGCGTAAAAGTCATGCATGTGAAAAAAATCCGAAACGCTGATGTAATCTATAGTTCGAACTCAAGTCAAGAAATTTTATGGAATTGCGCCAATATTTTCCATGAGGGTCGACCATGTAAGAATGCATCCACACACCAAATGTTTTCGTTCTGAAACTAATACTTTGGAGAATAGCTCTCATGGCGTAAAAGTCATGCATGTGAAAAAAATTCAAAACGCTGATGTATTTATAGTTCCAACTCAAGTCAAGAAATTTTATGGAATTGCGCCAATATTTTACATGAGGGTCGACCATGTAAGAATGCATCCACACACTAAATGTTTTAGTTCTGAAACTAATACTTTGGAGAATAGCTCTCATGGCGTAAAAGTCATGCATGTGAAAAAATTCGAATCACTGATGTATATAAGGTTCGAACTCAAGTCATGATTTTTGATGCAATTGCGCCAATATTTTACATGAGGGTCGATCATGTAAGAATGCATCCACACATCAAATGTTTTAGTTCTGAAACTAATACTTTGGAGAATAGCTCTCATGGCGTAAAAGTCATGCATGTGAAAAAATTCGAATCACTGATGTATATAAGGTTCAAACTTAAGTGATGATTTTTTTATGCAATTGCGCCAATATTTTACATGAGGGTCGATCATGTAAGAATGCATCCACACACCAAATGTTTTCGTTCTGAAACTAATACTTTGGAGAATAGCTCTCATGGCGTAAAAGTCATGCATGTGAAAAAAATTCGAAACGCTGATGTATTTATAGTTCGAACTCAAGTCAAGAAATTTTATGGAATTGCGCCAATATTTTACATGAGGGTCGACCATGTAAGAATGCATCCACACACCAAATGTTTTAGTTCTGAAACTAATACTTTGGAGAATAGCAATCATGGCGTAAAAGTCATGCATGTGAAAAAATTCGAATCACTGATGTATATAAGGTTCGAACTCAAGTCATGATTTTTGATGCAATTGCGCCAATATTTTACATGAGGGTTGACCATGTAAGAATGCATCCACACACCAAATGTTTTCGTTCTGAAACTAATACTTTGGAGAATAGCAATCATGGCGTAAAAGTCATGCATGAGAAAAAATTCGAATCACTGATGTATATAAGGTTCGAACTCAAGTCATGATTTTTGATGCAATTGCGCCAATATTTTTCATGAGGGTCGACCATGTAAGAATGCATCCACACACCAAATGTTTTCGTTCTGAAACTAATACTTTGGAGAATAGCAATCATGGCGTAAAAGTCATGCATGTGAAAAAAATTCGAAACGCTGATGTAATCATAGTTCAAACTCAAGTCAAGAATTTTTATGGAATTGCGCCAATATTTTCCATGATGGTCGACCATGTAAGAATGCATCCACACACCAAATGTTTTCGTTCTGAAACTAATGCTTTGGAGAATAGCTCTCATGGCGTAAAAGTCATGCATGTGAAAAAAATTCGAAACGCTGATGTATTTATAGTTCGAACTCAAGTCAAGAAATTTTATGGAATTGCACCAATATTTTACATGAGGGTCGACCATGTAAGAATGCATCCACACACTAAATGTTTTCGTTCTGAAACTAATACTTTGGAGAATAGCTCTCATGGCGTAAAAGTCATGCATGTGAAAAAATTCGAATCACTGATGTATATAAGGTTCGAACTCAAGTCATGATTTTTGATGCAATTGCGCCAATATTTTTCATGAGGGTCGACCATGTAAGAATGCATCCACACACCAAATGTTTTCGTTCTGAAACTAATACTTTGGAGAATAGCAATCATGGCGCAAAAGTCATGCATGTGAAAAAATTCGAATCACTGATGTATATAAGGTTCGAACTCAAGTCATGATTTTTGATGCAATTGCGCCAATATTTTACATGAAGGTCGACCATGTAAGAATGCATCCAAACTCCAAATGTTTTCGTTCTGAAACTAATACTTTGGAGAATAGCTCTCATGGCGTAAAAGTCATGCATGTGAAAAAAATTCGAAACGCTGATGTATTTATAGTTCGAACTCAAGTCAAGAAATTTTATGGAATTGCGCCAATATTTTACATGAGGGTCGACCATGTAAGAATGCATCCACACACCAAATGTTTTAGTTCTGAAACTAATACTTTGGAGAATAGCTCTCATGGCGTAAAAGTCATGCATGTGAAAAAATTCGAATCACTGATGTATATAAGCTTCGAACTCAAGTCATGATTTTTGATGCAATTGCGCCAATATTTTACATGAGGGTCGACCATGTAAGAATGCATCCACACACCAAATGTTTTCGTTCTGAAACTAATACTTTGGAGAATAGCAATCATGGCGTAAAAGTCATGCATGAGAAAAAATTCGAATCACTGATGTATATAAGGTTCGAACTCAAGTCATGATTTTTGATGCAATTGCGCCAATATTTTTCATGAGGGTCGACCATGTAAGAATGCATCCACACACCAAATGTTTTCGTTCTGAAACTAATACTTTGGAGAATAGCAATCATGGCGTAAAAGTCATGCATGTGAAAAAAATTCGAAACGCTGATGTAATCATAGTTCAAACTCAAGTCAAGAATTTTTATGGAATTGCGCCAATATTTTCCATGATGGTCGACCATGTAAGAATGCATCCACACACCAAATGTTTTCGTTCTGAAACTAATACTTTGGAGAATAGCTCTCATGGCGTAAAAGTCATGCATGTGAAAAAAATTCGAAACGCTGATGTATTTATAGTTCGAACTCAAGTCAAGAAATTTTATGGAATTGCACCAATATTTTACATGAGGGTCGACCATGTAAGAATGCATCCACACACTAAATGTTTTCGTTCTGAAACTAATACTTTGGAGAATAGCTCTCATGGCGTAAAAGTCATGCATGTGAAAAAATTCGAATCACTGATGTATATAAGGTTCGAACTCAAGTCATGATTTTTTATGCAATTGCGCCAATATTTTTCATGAGGGTCAACCATGTAAGAATGCATCCACACACCAAATGTTTTCGTTCTGAAACTAATACTTTGGAGAATAGCAATCATGGCGTAAAAGTCATGCATGTGAAAAAATTCGAATCACTGATGTATATAAGGTTCGAACTCAAGTCATGATTTTTGATGCAATTGCGCCAATATTTTACATGAAGGTCGACCATGTAAGAATGCATCCAAACTCCAAATGTTTTCGTTCTGAAACTAACACTTTGGAGAATAGCAATCATGGCGTAAAAGTCATGCATGTGAAAAAAATTCGAAACGCTGATGTAATCTATAGTTCGAACTCAAGTCAAGAATTTTTATGCAATTGCGCCAATATTTTCCATGAGGGTCGACCATGTAAGAATGCATCCACACACCAAATGTTTTAGTTCTGAAACTAATACTTTGGAGAATAGCTCTCATGGCGTAAAAGTCATGCATGTGAAAAAAAATCGAAACGCTGATGTATTGATAGTTCGAGCTCAAGTCAAGAAATTTTATGGAATTGCGCCAATATTTTCCATGAGGGTCGACCATGTAAGAATGCATCCACACACCAAATGTTTTAGTTCTGAAACTAATACTTTGGAGAATAGCTCTCATGGCGTAAAAGTCATGCATGTGAAAAAATTCGAATCACTGATGTATATAAGGTTCGAACTCAAGTCATGATTTTTGATGCAATTGCGCCAATATTTTTCATGAGGGTCGACCATGTAAGAATGCATCCACACACCAAATGTTTTCTTTCTGAAACTAATACTTTGGAGAATAGCAATCATGGCGTAAAAGTCATGCATGTGAAAAAATTCGAATCACTGATGTATATAAGGTTCGAACTCAAGTCATGATTTTTGATGCAATTGCGCCAATATTTTCCATGAGGGTCGACCATGTAAGAATGCATCCACACGCCAAATGTTTTCGTTCTGAAACTAATACTTTGGAGAATAGCTCTCATGGCGTAAAAGTCATGCATGTGAAAAAATTCGAATCACTGATGTATATAAGGTTCGAACTCAAGTCATGATTTTTGATGCAATTGCGCCAATATTTTTCATGAGGGTCAACCATGTAAGAATGCATCCACACACCAAATGTTTTCGTTCTGAAACTAATACTTTGGAGAATAGCTCTCATGGCGTAAAAGTCATGCATGTGAAAAAAAATCGAAACGCTGATGTATTTATAGTTCGAACTCAAGTCAAGAAATTTTATGGAATTGCGCCAATATTTTACATGAGGGTGGACCATGTAAGAATGCATCCACACACCAAATATTTTAGTTCTGAAACTAATACTTTGGAGAATAGCAATCATGGCGTAAAAGTCATGCATGTGAAAAAATTCGAATCACTGATGTATATAAGGTTCGAACTCAAGTCATGATTTTTGATGCAATTGCGCCAATATTTTTCATGAGGGTCGACCATGTAAGAATGCATCCACACACCAAATATTTTAGTTCTGAAACTAATACTTTGGAGAATAGCTCTCATGGCGTAAAAGTCATGCATGTGAAAAAATTCGAATCACTGATGTATATAAGGTTCGAACTCAAGTCATGATTTTTGATGCAATTGCGCCAATATTTTACATGAGGGTTGACCATGTAAGAATGCATCCACACATCAAATGTTTTCGTTCTGAAACTAATACTTTGGAGAATAGCAATCATGGCGTAAAAGTCATGCATGTGAAAAAATTCGAATCACTGATGTATATAAGGTTCGAACTCAAGTCATGATTTTTGATGCAATTGCGCCAATATTTTTCATGAGGGTCGACCATGTAAGAATGCATCCACACACCAAATGTTTTCGTTCTGAAACTAATACTTTGGAGAATAGCAATCATGGCGTAAAAGTCATGCATGTGAAAAAAATTCGAAACGCTGATGTAATCATAGTTCGAACTCAAGTCAAGAAATTTTATGCAATTGCGCCAATATTTTCCATGAGGGTCGACCATGTAAGAATGCATCCACACACCAAATGTTTTAGTTCTGAAACTAATACTTTGGAGAATAGCTCTCATGGCGTAAAAGTCATGCATGTGAAAAAAAATCGAAACGCTGATGTATTGATAGTTCGAGCTCAAGTCAAGAAATTTTATGGAATTGCGCCAATATTTTCCATGATGGTCGACCATGTAAGAATGCATCCACACACCAAATGTTTTAGTTCTGAAACTAATACTTTGGAGAATAGCTCTCATGGCGTAAAAGTCATGCATGTGAAAAAATTCGAATCACTGATGTATATAAGGTTCGAACTCAAGTCATGATTTTTGATGCAATTGCGCCAATATTTTTCATGAGGGTCGACCATGTAAGAATGCATCCACACACCAAATGTTTTCTTTCTGAAACTAATACTTTGGAGAATAGCAATCATGGCGTAAAAGTCATGCATGTGAAAAAATTCGAATCACTGATGTATATAAGGTTCGAACTCAAGTCATGATTTTTGATGCAATTGCGCCAATATTATACATGAAGGTCGACCATGTAAGAATGCATCCATAAAGCCAAATGTTTTCGTTCTGAAACTAATACTTTGGAGAATAGCAATCATGGCGTAAAAGTCATTCATGTGAAAAAAATTCGAAACGCTGATGTAATCTATAGTTCGAACTCAAGTCAAGAATTTTTATGCAATTGCGCCAATATTTTCCATGAGGGTCGACCATGTAAGAATGCATCCACACACCAAATGTTTTCGTTCTGAAACTAATACTTTGGAGAATAGCTCTCATGGCGTAAAAGTCATGCATGTGAAAAAAATTCGAAACGCTGATGTATTTATAGTTCGAACTCAAGTCAAGAAATTTTATGGAATTGCGCCAATATTTTACATGAGGGTCGACCATGTAAGAATGCATCCACACACTAAATGTTTTAGTTCTGAAACTAATACTTTGGAGAATAGCTCTCATGGCGTAAAAGTCATGCATGTGAAAAAATTCGAATCACTGATGTATATAAGGTTCGAACTCAAGTCATGATTTTTGATGCAATTGCGCCAATATTTTACATGAGGGTCGATCATGTAAGAATGCATCCACACATCAAATGTTTTAGTTCTGAAACTAATACTTTGGAGAATAGCTCTCATGGCGTAAAAGTCATGCATGTGAAAAAATTCGAATCACTGATGTATATAAGGTTCAAACTTAAGTGATGATTTTTTGATGCAATTGCGCCAATATTTTACATGAGGGTCGATCATGTAAGAATGCATCCACACACCAAATGTTTTAGTTCTGAAACTAATACTTTGGAGAATAGCTCTCATGGCGTAAAAGTCATGCATTTAAAAAAAAATCGAAACGCTGATGTATTTATAGTTCGAACTCAAGTCAAGAAATTTTATGGAATTGCGCCAATATTTTACATGAGGGTCGACCATGTAAGAATGCATCCACACACCAAATGTTTTAGTTCTGAAACTAATACTTTGGAGAATAGCTCTCATGGCGTAAAAGTCATGCATGTGAAAAAATTCGAATCACTGATGTATATAAGGTTCGAACTCAAGTCATGATTTTTGATGCAATTGCGCCAATATTTTACATGAGGGTCGACCATGTAAGAATGCATACACACACTAAATGTTTTCGTTCTGAAACTAATACTTTGGAGAATAGCAATCATGGCGTAAAAGTCATGCATGTGAAAAAATTCGAATCACTGATGTATATAAGGTTCGAACTCAAGTCATGATTTTTGATGCAATTGCGCCAATATTTTTCATGAGGGTCGACCATGTAAGAATGCATCCACACACCAAATGTTTTCGTTCTGAAACTAATACTTTGGAGAATAGCAATCATGGCGTAAAAGTCATGCATGTGAAAAAAATTCGAAACGCTGATGTAATCATAGTTCGAACTCAAGTCAAGATTTTTTATGCAATTGCGCCAATATTTTCCATGAGGGTCGACCATGTAAGAATGCATCCACACACCAAATGTTTTCGTTCTGAAACTAATACTTTGGAGAATAGCTCTCATGGCGTAAAAGTCATGCATGTGAAAAAAAATCGAAACGCTGATGTATTGATAGTTCGAACTCAAGTCAAGAAATTTGATGGAATTGCGCCAATATTTTACATGAGGGTCGACCATGTAAGAATGCATCCACACACCAAATGTTTTAGTTCTGAAACTAATACTTTGGAGAATAGCTCTCATGGCGTAAAAGTCATGCATGTGAAAAAAAATCGAAACGCTGATGTATTGATAGTTCGAACTCAAGTCAAGAAATTTTATGGAATAGCGCCAATATTTTACATGAGGGTCGACCATGTAAGAATGCATCCACACACCAAATGTTTTAGTTCTGAAACTAATACTTTGGAGAATAGCTCTCATGGCGTAAAAGTCATGCATGTGAAAAAAATCGAATCACTGATGTATATAAGGTTCGAACTCAAGTCATGATTTTTGATGCAATTGCGCCAATATTTTTCATGAGGGTCGACCATGTAAGAATGCATCCACACACCAAATGTTTTCTTTCTGAAACTAATACTTTGGAGAATAGCAATCATGGCGTAAAAGTCATGCATGTGAAAAAATTCGAATCACTGATGTATATAAGGTTCGAACTCAAGTCATGATTTTTGATGCAATTGCGCCAATATTTTACATGAAGGTCGACCATGTAAGAATGCATCCACACACCAAATGTTTTCGTTCTGAAACTAATACTTTGGAGAATAGCAATCATGGCGTAAAAGTCATGCATGTGAAAAAAATCCGAAACGCTGATGTAATCTATAGTTCGAACTCAAGTCAAGAATTTTTATGCAATTGCGCCAATATTTTCCATGAGGGTCGACCATGTAAGAATGCATCCACACACCAAATGTTTTCGTTCTGAAACTAATACTTTGGAGAATAGCTCTCATGGCGTAAAAGTCATGCATGTGAAAAAAATTCGAAACGCTGATGTATTTATAGTTCGAACTCAAGTCAAGAAATTTTATGGAATTGCGCCAATATTTTACATGAGGGTCGACCATGTAAGAATGCATCCACACACTAAATGTTTTAGTTCTGAAACTAATACTTTGGAGAATAGCTCTCATGGCGTAAAAGTCATGCATGTGAAAAAATTCGAATCACTGATGTATATAAGGTTCGAACTCAAGTCATGATTTTTGATGCAATTGCGCCAATATTTTACATGAGGGTCGATCATGTAAGAATGCATCCACACATCAAATGTTTTAGTTCTGAAACTAATACTTTGGAGAATAGCTCTCATGGCGTAAAAGTCATGCATGTGAAAAAATTCGAATCACTGATGTATATAAGGTTCAAACTTAAGTCATGATTTTTTGATGCAATTGCGCCAATATTTTACATGAGGGTCGATCATGTAAGAATGCATCCACACACCAAATGTTTTCGTTCTGAAACTAATACTTTGGAGAATAGCTCACATGGCGTAAAAGTCATGCATGTGAAAAAAAATCGAAACGCTGATGTATTTATAGTTCGAACTCAAGTCAAGAAATTTTATGGAATTGCGCCAATATTTTACATGAGGGTCGACCATGTAAGAATGCATCCACACACTAAATGTTTTCGTTCTGAAACTAATACTTTGGAGAATAGCTCTCATGGCGTAAAAGTCATGCATGTGAAAAAATTCGAATCACTGATGTATATAAGCTTCGAACTCAAGTCATGATTTTTGATGCAATTGCGCCAATATTTTACATGAGGGTCGACCATGTAAGAATGCATCCACACACCAAATATTTTCGTTCTGAAACTAATACTTTGGAGAATAGCAATCATGGCGTAAAAGTCATGCATGTGAAAAAATTCGAATCACTGATGTATATAAGGTTCGAACTCAAGTCATGATTTTTGATGCAATTGCGCCAATATTTTTCATGAGGGTCGACCATGTAAGAATGCATCCACACACCAAATGTTTTCGTTCTGAAACTAATACTTTGGAGAATAGCAATCATGGCGTAAAAGTCATGCATGTGAAAAAAATTCGAAACGCTGATGTAATCATAGTTCGAACTCAAGTCAAGAATTTTTATGCAATTGCGCCAATATTTTACATGAGGGTCGACCATGTAAGAATGCATCCACACACCAAATGTTTTAGTTCTGAAACTAATACTTTGGAGAATAGCTCTCATGGCGTAAAAGTCATGCATGTGAAAAAATTCGAATCACTGATGTATATAAGGTTCGAACTCAAGTCATGATTTTTGATGCAATTGCGCCAATATTTTTCATGAGGGTCGACCATGTAAGAATGCATCCACACACCAAATGTTTTCGTTCTGAAACTAATACTTTGGAAAATAGCAATCATGGCGTAAAAGTCATGCATGTGAAAAAATTCGAATCACTGATGTATATAAGGTTCGAACTCAAGTCATGATTTTTGATGCAATTGCGCCAATATTTTACATGAAGGTCGACCATGTAAGAATGCATCCAAACTCCAAATGTTTTCGTTCTGAAACTAATACTTTGGAAAATAGCAATCATGGCGTAAAAGTCATGCATGTGAAAAAAATTCGAAACGCTGATGTAATCTATAGTTCGAACTCAAGTCAAGAATTTTTATGCAATTGCGCCAATATTTTCCATGAGGGTCGACCATGTAAGAATGCATCCACACACCAAATGTTTTCGTTCTGAAACTAATACTTTGGAGAATAGCTCTCATGGCGTAAAAGTCATGCATGTGAAAAAAATTCGAAACGCTGATGTATTTATAGTTCGAACTCATGTCAAGAAATTTTATGGAATTGCGCCAATATTTTACATGAGGGTCGACCATGTAAGAATGCATCCACACACTAAATGTTTTAGTTCTGAAACTAATACTTTGGAGAATAGCTCTCATGGCGTAAAAGTCATGCATGTGAAAAAATTCGAATCACTGATGTATATAAGGTTCGAACTCAAGTCATGATTTTTGATGCAATTGCGCCAATATTTTACATGAGGGTCGATCATGTAAGAATGCATCCACACATCAAATGTTTTAGTTCTGAAACTAATACTTTGGAGAATAGCTCTCATGGCGTAAAAGTCATGCATGTGAAAAAAATTCGAAACGCTGATGTATTGATAGTTCGAACTCAAGTCAAGAAATTTGATGGAATTGCGCCAATATTTTACATGAGGGTCGACCATGTAAGAATGCATCCACACACCAAATGTTTTCGTTCTGAAACTAATACTTTGGAGAATAGCTCTCATGGCGTAAAAGTCATGCATGTGAAAAAAATTCGAATCGCTGATGTATTTATAGTTCGAACTCAAGTCAAGAAATTTTATGGAATTGCGCCAATATTTTACATGAGGGTGGACCATGTAAGAATTCATCCACACACCAAATGTTTTAGTTCTGAAACTAATACTTTGGAGAATAGCTCTCATGGCGTAAAAGTCATGCATGTGAAAAAAAATCGAAACGCTGATGTATTGATAGTTCGAACTCAAGTCAAGAAATTTTATGGAATAGCGCCAGTATTTTCCATGAGGGTCGACCATGTAAGAATGCATCCACACACCAAATGTTTTAGTTCTGAAACTAATACTTTGGAGAATAGCTCTCATGGCGTAAAAGTCATGCATGTGAAAAAAATCGAATCACTGATGTATATAAGGTTCGAACTCAAGTCATGATTTTTGATGCAATTGCGCCAATATTTTTCATGAGGGTCGACCATGTAAGAATGCATCCACACACCAAATGTTTTCTTTCTGAAACTAATACTTTGGAGAATAGCAATCATGGCGTAAAAGTCATGCATGTGAAAAAATTCGAATCACTGATGTATATAAGGTTCGAACTCAAGTCATGATTTTTGATGCAATTGCGCCAATATTTTACATGAAGGTCGACCATGTAAGAATGCATCCACACACCAAATGTTTTCGTTCTGAAACTAATACTTTGGAGAATAGCAATCATGGCGTAAAAGTCATGCATGTGAAAAAAATCCGAAACGCTGATGTAATCTATAGTTCGAACTCAAGTCAAGAATTTTTATGCAATTGCGCCAATATTTTCCATGAGGGTCGACCATGTAAGAATGCATCCACACACCAAATGTTTTCGTTCTGAAACTAATACTTTGGAGAATAGCTCTCATGGCGTAAAAGTCATGCATGTGAAAAAAATTCGAAACGCTGATGTATTTATAGTTCGAACTCAAGTCAAGAAATTTTATGGAATTGCGCCAATATTTTACATGAGGGTCGACCATGTAAGAATGCATCCACACACTAAATGTTTTAGTTCTGAAACTAATACTTTGGAGAATAGCTCTCATGGCGTAAAAGTCATGCATGTGAAAAAATTCGAATCACTGATGTATATAAGGTTCGAACTCAAGTCATGATTTTTGATGCAATTGCGCCAATATTTTACATGAGGGTCGATCATGTAAGAATGCATCCACACATCAAATGTTTTAGTTCTGAAACTAATACTTTGGAGAATAGCTCTCATGGCGTAAAAGTCATGCATGTGAAAAAATTCGAATCACTGATGTATATAAGGTTCAAACTTAAGTCATGATTTTTTGATGCAATTGCGCCAATATTTTACATGAGGGTCGATCATGTAAGAATGCATCCACACACCAAATGTTTTCGTTCTGAAACTAATACTTTGGAGAATAGCTCACATGGCGTAAAAGTCATGCATGTGAAAAAAAATCGAAACGCTGATGTATTTATAGTTCGAACTCAAGTCAAGAAATTTTATGGAATTGCGCCAATATTTTACATGAGGGTCGACCATGTAAGAATGCATCCACACACTAAATGTTTTCGTTCTGAAACTAATACTTTGGAGAATAGCTCTCATGGCGTAAAAGTCATGCATGTGAAAAAATTCGAATCACTGATGTATATAAGCTTCGAACTCAAGTCATGATTTTTGATGCAATTGCGCCAATATTTTACATGAGGGTCGACCATGTAAGAATGCATCCACACACCAAATATTTTCGTTCTGAAACTAATACTTTGGAGAATAGCAATCATGGCGTAAAAGTCATGCATGTGAAAAAATTCGAATCACTGATGTATATAAGGTTCGAACTCAAGTCATGATTTTTGATGCAATTGCGCCAATATTTTTCATGAGGGTCGACCATGTAAGAATGCATCCACACACCAAATGTTTTCGTTCTGAAACTAATACTTTGGAGAATAGCAATCATGGCGTAAAAGTCATGCATGTGAAAAAAATTCGAAACGCTGATGTAATCATAGTTCGAACTGAAGTCAAGAATTTTTATGCAATTGCGCCATTATTTCACATGAGGGTCGACCATGTAAGAATGCATCCACACACCAAATGTTTTAGTTCTGAAACTAATACTTTGGAGAATAGCTCTCATGGCGTAAAAGTCATGCATGTGAAAAAAAATCGAAACGCTGATGTATTGATAGTTCGAACTCAAGTCAAGAAATTTTATGGAATTGCGCCAATATTTTACATGAGGGTCGACCATGTAAGAATGCATCCACACACTAAATGTTTTAGTTCTGAAACTAATACTTTGGAGAATAGCTCTCATGGCGTAAAAGTCATGCATGTGAAAAAATTCGAATCACTGATGTATATAAGGTTCGAACTCAAGTCATGATTTTTGATGCAATTGCGCCAATATTTTTCATGAGGGTCGACCATGTAAGAATGCATCCACACACCAAATGTTTTCGTTCTGAAACTAATACTTTGGAAAATAGCAATCATGGCGTAAAAGTCATGCATGTGAAAAAATTCGAATCACTGATGTATATAAGGTTCGAACTCAAGTCATGATTTTTGATGCAATTGCGCCAATATTTTTCATGAAGGTCGACCATGTAAGAATGCATCCAAACTCCAAATGTTTTCGTTCTGAAACTAATACTTTGGAAAATAGCTCTCATGGCGTAAAAGTCATGCATGTGAAAAAATTCGAATCACTGATGTATATAAGGTTCGAACTCAAGTCATGATTTTTGATGCAATTGCGCCAATATTTTACATGAGGGTCGATCATGTAAGAATGCATCCACACATCAAATGTTTTAGTTCTGAAACTAATACTTTGGAGAATAGCTCTCATGGCGTAAAAGTCATGCATGTGAAAAATATTCGAAACGCTGAAGTAATCATAGTTCGAACTCAAGTCAAGAATTTTTATGCAATTGCGCCAATATTTTACATGAGGGTCGACCATGTAAGAATGCATCCACACACCAAATGTTTTCGTTCTGAAACTAATACTTTGGAGAATAGCAATCATGGCGTAAAAGTCATGCATGTGAAAAAATTCGAATCACTGAAGTATATAAGGTTCGAACTCAAGTCATGATTTTTGATGCAATTGCGCCAATATTTTCCATGAGGGTCGACCATGTAAGAATGCATCCACACACCAAATGTTTTCGTTCTGAAACTAATACTTTGGAGAATAGCAATCATGGCGTAAAAGTCATGCATGTGAAAAAATTCGAATCACTGATGTATATAAGGTTCGAACTCAAGTCATGATTTTTGATGCAATTGCGCCAATATTTTTCATGAGGGTCGACCATGTAAGAATGCATCCACACACCAAATGTTTTCGTTCTGAAACTAATACTTTGGAGAATAGCAATCATGGCGTAAAAGTCATGCATGTGAAAAAAATTCGAAACGCTGATGTAATCATAGTTCGAACTCAAGTCAAGAATTTTTATGCAATTGCGCCAATATTTTACATGAGGGTCGACCATGTAAGAATGCATCCACACACCTAATGTTTTAGTTCTGAAACTAATACTTTGGAGAATAGCTCTCATGGCGTAAAAGTCATGCATGTGAAAAAAAATCGAAACGCTGATGTATTGATAGTTCGAACTCAAGTCAAGAAATTTTATGGAATTGCGCCAATATTTTACATGAGGGTCGACCATGTAAGAATGCATCCACACACTAAATGTTTTAGTTCTGAAACTAATACTTTGGAGAATAGCTCTCATGGCGTAAAAGTCATGCATGTGAAAAAATTCGAATCACTGATGTATATAAGGTTCGAACTCAAGTCATGATTTTTGATGCAATTGCGCCAATATTTTTCATGAGGGTCGACCATGTAAGAATGCATCCACACACCAAATGTTTTCGTTCTGAAACTAATACTTTGGAAAATAGCAATCATGGCGTAAAAGTCATGCATGTGAAAAAATTCGAATCACTGATGTATATAAGGTTCGAACTCAAGTCATGATTTTTGATGCAATTGCGCCAATATTTTACATGAAGGTCGACCATGTAAGAATGCATCCAAACTCCAAATGTTTTCGTTCTGAAACTAATACTTTGGAAAATAGCAATCATGGCGTAAAAGTCATGCATGTGAAAAAAATTCGAAACGCTGATGTAATCTATAGTTCGAACTCAAGTCAAGAATGTTTATGCAATTGCGCCAATATTTTCCATGAGGGTCGACCATGTAAGAATGCATCCACACACCAAATGTTTTCGTTCTGAAACTAATACTTTGGAGAATAGCTCTCATGGCGTAAAAGTCATGCATGTGAAAAAAATTCGAAACGCTGATGTATTTATAGTTCGAACTCAAGTCAAGAAATTTTATGGAATTGCGCCAATATTTTACATGAGGGTCGACCATGTAAGAATGCATCCACACACTAAATGTTTTAGTTCTGAAACTAATACTTTGGAGAATAGCTCTCATGGCGTAAAAGTCATGCATGTGAAAAAATTCGAATCACTGATGTATATAAGGTTCGAACTCAAGTCATGATTTTTGATGCAATTGCGCCAATATTTTACATGAGGGTCGATCATGTAAGAATGCATCCACACATCAAATGTTTTCGTTCTGAAACTAATACTTTGGAGAATAGCTCTCATGGCGTAAAAGTCATGCATGTGAAAAAATTCGAATCACTGATGTAGATAAGGTTCAAACTTAAGTGATGATTTTTTGATGCAATTGCGCCAATATTTTACATGAGGGTCGATCATGTAAGAATGCATCCACACACCAAATGTTTTCGTTCTGAAACTAATACTTTGGAGAATAGCTCTCATGGCGTAAAAGTCATGCATGTGAAAAAATTCGAATCACTGATGTAGATAAGGTTCAAACTTAAGTGATGATTTTTGGATGCAATTGCGCCAATATTTTACATGAGGGTCGATCATGTAAGAATGCATCCACACACCAAATGTTTTCGTTCTGAAACTAATACTTTGGAGAATAGCTCTCATGGCGTAAAAGTCATGCATGTGAAAAAAAATCGAAACGCTGATGTATTGATAGTTCGAACTCAAGTCAAGAAATTTTATGGAATTGCGCCAATATTTTACATGAGGGTCGACCATGTAAGAATGCATCCACACACCAAATGTTTTCGTTCTGAAACTAATACTTTGGAGAATAGCTCTCATGGCGTAAAAGTCATGCATGTGAAAAAATTCGAATCACTGATGTATATAAGGTTCGAACTCAAGTCATGATTTTTTATGCAATTGCGCCAATATTTTTCATGAGGGTCGACCATGTAAGAATGCATCCACACACCAAATGTTTTAGTTCTGAAACTAATACTTTGGAGAATAGCTCTCATGGCGTAAAAGTCATGCATGTGAAAAAAAATCGAAACGCTGATGTATTGATAGTTCGAACTCAAGTCAAGAAATTTAATGGAATTGCGCCAATATTTTACATGAGGGTCGACCATGTAAGAATGCATCCACACACCAAATGTTTTAGTTCTGAAACTAATACTTTGGAGAATAGCTCTCATTGCGTAAAAGTCATGCATGTGAAAAAATTCGAATCACTGATGTATATAAGGTTCGAACTCAAGTCATGATTTTTGATGCAATTGCGCCAATATTTTTCATGAGGGTCGACCATGTAAGAATGCATCCACACACTAAATGTTTTCGTTCTGAAACTAATACTTTGGAGAATAGCAATCATGGCGTAAAAGTCATGCATGTGAAAAAATTCGAATCACTGATGTATATAAGGTTCGAACTCAAGTCATGATTTTTGATGCAATTGCGCCAATATTTTTCATGAGGGTCGACCATGTAAGAATGCATCCACACACCAAATGTTTTAGTTCTGAAACTAATACTTTGGAGAATAGCAATCATGGCGTAAAAGTCATGCATGTGAAAAAAATTCGAAACGCTGATGTAATCATAGTTCGAACTCAAGTCAAGAATTTTTATGCAATTGCGCCAATATTTTACATGAGGGTCGACCATGTAAGAATGCATCCACACACCAAATGTTTTAGTTCTGAAACTAATACTTTGGAGAATAGCTCTCATGGCGTAAAAGTCATGCATGTGAAAAAAAATCGAAACGCTGATGTATTGATAGTTCGAACTCAAGTCAAGAAATTTTATGGAATTGCGCCAATATTTTACATGAGGGTCGACCATGTAAGAATGCATCCACACACCAAATGTTTTAGTTCTGAAACTAATACTTTGGAGAATAGCTCTCATGGCGTAAAAGTCATGCATGTGAAAAAATTCGAATCACTGATGTATATAAGGTTCGAACTCAAGTCATGATTTTTGATGCAATTGCGCCAATATTTTACATGAGGGTCGACCATGTAAGAATGCATCCACACACCAAATGTTTTCGTTCTGAAACTAATACTTTGGAGAATAGCAATCATGGCGTAAAAGTCATGCATGTGAAAAAATTCGAATCACTGATGTATATAAGGTTCGAACGCAAGTCATGATTTTTGATGCAATTGCGCCAATATTTTTCATGAGGGTCGACCATGTAAGAATGCATCCACACACCAAATGTTTTCGTTCTGAAACTAATACTTTGGAGAATAGCAATCATGGCGTAAAAGTCATGCATGTGAAAAAAATTCGAAACGCTGATGTAATCATAGTTCGAACTCAAGTCAAGAATTTTTATGCAATTGCGCCAATATTTTACATGAGGGTCGACCATGTAAGAATGCATCCACACACCAAATGTTTTAGTTCTGAAACTAATACTTTGGAGAATAGCTCTCATGGCGTAAAAGTCATGCATGTGAAAAAAAATCGAAACGCTGATGTATTGATAGTTCGAACTCAAGTCAAGAAATTTTATGGAATTGCGCCAATATTTTACATGAGGCTCGACCATGTAAGAATGCATCCACACACCAAATGTTTTAGTTCTGAAACTAATACTTTGGAGAATAGCTCTCATGGCGTAAAAGTCATGCATGTGAAAAAATTCGAATCACTGATGTATATAAGGTTCGAACTCAAGTCATGATTTTTGATGCAATTGCGCCAATATTTTTCATGAGGGTCGACCATGTAAGAATGCATCCACACACTAAATGTTTTCGTTCTGAAACTAATACTTTGGAGAATAGCAATCATGGCGTAAAATTCATGCATGTGAAAAAATTCGAATCACTAATGTATATAAGGTTCGAACTCAAGTCATGATTTTTGATGCAATTGCGCCAATATTTTACATGAAGGTCGACCATGTAAGAATGCATCCACACTCCAAATGTTTTCGTTCTGAAACTAATACTTTGGAGAATAGCAATCATGGCGTAAAAGTCATGCATGTGAAAAAAATCCGAAACGCTGATGTAATCTATAGTTCGAACTCAAGTCAAGAATTTTTATGCAATTGCGCCAATATTTTCCATGAGGGTCGACCATGTAAGAATGCATGCACACACCAAATGTTTTCGTTCTGAAACTAATACTTTGGAGAATAGCTCTCATGGCGTAAAAGTCATGCATGTGAAAAAAAATCGAAACGCTGATGTATTTATAGTTCGAACTCAAGTCAAGAAATTTTATGGAATTGCGCCAATATTTTACATGAGGGTCGACCATGTAAGAATGTATCCACACACTAAATGTTTTAGTTCTGAAACTAATACTTTGGAGAATAGCTCTCATGGCGTAAAAGTCATGCATGTGAAAAAATTCGAATCACTGATGTATATAAGGTTCGAACTCAAGTCATGATTTTTGATGCAATTGCGCCAATATTTTTCATGAGGGTCGACCATGTAAGAATGCATCCACACACCAAATGTTTTCGTTCTGAAACTAATACTTTGGAGAATAGCAATCATGGCGTAAAAGTCATGCATGTGAAAAAAATTTGAAACGCTGATGTAATCATAGTTCGAACTCAAGTCAAGAATTTTTATGCAATTGCGCCAATATTTTACATGAGGGTCGACCATGTAAGAATGCATCCACACACCAAATGTTTTAGTTCTGAAACTAATACTTTGGAGAATAGCTCTCATGGCGTAAAAGTCATGCATGTGAAAAAAAATCGAAACGCTGATGTATTGATAGTTCGAACTCAAGTCAAGAAATTTTATGGAATTGCGCCAATATTTTACATGAGGGTCGACCATGTAAGAATGCATCCACACACCAAATGTTTTAGCTCTGAAACTAATACTTTGGAGAATAGCTCTCATGGCGTAAAAGTCATGCATGTGAAAAAATTCGAATCACTGATGTATATAAGGTTCGAACTCAAGTCATGATTTTTGATGCAATTGCGCCAATATTTTCCATGAGGGTCGACCATGTAAGAATGCATCCACACACCAAATGTTTTCGTTCTGAAACTAATACTTTGGAGAATAGCAATCATGGCGTAAAAGTCATGCATGTGAAAAAATTCGAATCACTGATGTATATAAGGTTCGAACTCAAGTCATGATTTTTGATGCAATTGCGCCAATATTTTTCATGAGGGTCGACCATGTAAGAATGCATCCACACACCAAATGTTTTCGTTCTGAAACTAATACTTTGGAGAATAGCAATCATGGCGTAAAAGTCATGCATGTGAAAAAACGCTGATGTAATCATAGTTCGAACTCAAGTCAAGAATTTTTATGCAATTGCGCCAATATTTTACATGAGGGTCGACCATGTAAGAATGCATCCACACACCTAATGTTTTAGTTCTGAAACTAATACTTTGGAGAATAGCTCTCATGGCGTAAAAGTCATGCATGTGAAAAAAAATCGAAACGCTGATGTATTGATAGTTCGAACTCAAGTCAAGAAATTTTATGGAATTGCGCCAATATTTTACATGAGGCTCGACCATGTAAGAATGCATCCACACACCAAATGTTTTAGTTCTGAAACTAATACTTTGGAGAATAGCTCTCATGGCGTAAAAGTCATGCATGTGAAAAAATTCGAATCACTGATGTATATAAGGTTCGAACTCAAGTCATGATTTTTGATGCAATTGCGCCAATATTTTTCATGAGGGTCGACCATGTAAGAATGCATCCACACACCAAACGTTTTCGTTCTGAAACTAATACTTTGGAGAATAGCAATCATGGCGTAAAAGTCATGCATGTGAAAAAATTCGAATCACTAATGTATATAAGGTTCGAACTCAAGTCATGATTTTTGATGCAATTGCGCCAATATTTTACATGAAGGTCGACCATGTAAGAATGCA
Organism: Haliotis cracherodii; assembly: GCF_022045235.1. Classification (NCBI taxonomy): domain Eukaryota; kingdom Metazoa; phylum Mollusca; class Gastropoda; order Lepetellida; family Haliotidae; genus Haliotis; species Haliotis cracherodii. The sequence goes on along the minus strand of NW_027266266.1, from coordinate 31,454,085 downwards.
TCCACACACCAAATGTTTTCGTTCTGAAACTAATACTTTGGAGAATAGCAATCATGGCGTAAAAGTCATGCATGTGAAAAAAATCCGAAACGCTGATATAATCTATAGTTCGAACTCAAGTCAAGAATTTTTATGCAATTGCGCCAATATTTTCCATGAGGGTCGACCATGTAAGAATGCATGCACACACCAAATGTTTTCGTTCTGAAACTAATACTTTGGAGAATAGCTCTCATGGCGTAAAAGTCATGCATGTGAAAAAAAATCGAAACGCTGATGTATTTATAGTTCGAACTCAAGTCAAGAAATTTTATGGAATTGCGCCAATATTTTACATGAGGGTCGACCATGTAAGAATGTATCCACACACTAAATGTTTTAGTTCTGAAACTAATACTTTGGAGAATAGCTCTCATGGCGTAAAAGTCATGCATGTGAAAAAAATCGAATCACTGATGTATATAAGGTTCGAACTCAAGTCATGATTTTTGATGCAATTGCGCCAATATTTTTCATGAGGGTCGACCATGTAAGAATGCATCCACACACCAAATGTTTTCGTTCTGAAACTAATACTTTGGAGAATAGCAATCATGGCGTAAAAGTCATGCATGTGAAAAAAATTGGAAAGCTGATGTAATCATAGTTCGAACTCAAGTCAAGAATTTTTATGCAATTGCGCCAATATTTTACATGAGGGTCGACCATGTAAGAATGCATCCACACACCAAATGTTTTAGTTCTGAAACTAATACTTTGGAGAATAGCTCTCATGGCGTAAAAGTCATGCATGTGAAAAAAAATCGAAACGCTGATGTATTGATAGTTTGAACTCAAGTCAAGAAATTTTATGGAATTGCGCCAATATTTTACATGAGGGTCGACCATGTAAGAATGCATCCACACACCAAATGTTTTAGCTCTGAAACTAATACTTTGGAGAATAGCTCTCATGGCGTAAAAGTCATGCATGTGAAAAAATTCGAATCACTGATGTATATAAGGTTCGAACTCAAGTCATGATTTTTGATGCAATTGCACCAATATTTTCCATGAGGGTCGACCATGTAAGAATGCATCCACACACCAAATGTTTTCGTTCTGAAACTAATACTTTGGAGAATAGCAATCATGGCGTAAAAGTCATGCATGTGAAAAAATTCGAATCACTGATGTATATAAGGTTCGAACTCAAGTCATGATTTTTGATGCAATTGCGCCAATATTTTTCATGAGGGTCGACCATGTAAGAATGCATCCACACACCAAATGTTTTCGTTCTGAAACTAATACTTTGGAGAATAGCAATCATGGCGTAAAAGTCATGCATGTGAAAAAAATTTGAAACGCTGATGTAATCATAGTTCGAACTCAAGTCAAGAATTTTTATGCAATTGCGCCAATATTTTACATGAGGGTCGACCATGTAAGAATGCATCCACACACCTAATGTTTTAGTTCTGAAACTAATACTTTGGAGAATAGCTCTCATGGCGTAAAAGTCATGCATGTGAAAAAAAATCGAAACGCTGATGTATTGATAGTTCGAACTCAAGTCAAGAAATTTTATGGAATTGCGCCAATATTTTACATGAGGCTCGACCATGTAAGAATGCATCCACACACCAAATGTTTTAGTTCTGAAACTAATACTTTGGAGAATAGCTCTCATGGCGTAAAAGTCATGCATGTGAAAAAATTCGAATCACTGATGTATATAAGGTTCGAACTCAAGTCATGATTTTTGATGCAATTGCGCCAATATTTTTCATGAGGGTCGACCATGTAAGAATGCATCCACACACCAAATGTTTTCGTTCTGAAACTAATACTTTGGAGAATAGCAATCATGGCGTAAAATTCATGCATGTGAAAAAATTCGAATCACTAATGTATATAAGGTTCGAACTCAAGTCATGATTTTTGATGCAATTGCGCCAATATTTTACATGAAGGTCGACCATGTAAGAATGCATCCACACTCCAAATGTTTTCGTTCTGAAACTAATACTATGGAGAATAGCAATCATGGCGTAAAAGTCATGCATGTGAAAAAAATCCGAAACGCTGATGTAATCTATAGTTCGAACTCAAGTCAAGAATTTTTATGCAATTGCGCCAATATTTTCCATGAGGGTCGACCATGTAAGAATGCATGCACACACCAAATGTTTTCGTTCTGAAACTAATACTTTGGAGAATAGCTCTCATGGCGTAAAAGTCATGCATGTGAAAAAAAATCGAAACGCTGATGTATTTATAGTTCGAACTCAAGTCAAGAAATTTTATGGAATTGCGCCAATATTTTACATGAGGGTCGACCATGTAAGAATGTATCCACACACTAAATGTTTTAGTTCTGAAACTAATACTTTGGAGAATAGCTCTCATGGCGTAAAAGTCATGCATGTGAAAAAATTCGAATCACTGATGTATATAAGGTTCGAACTCAAGTCATGATTTTTGATGCAATTGCGCCAATATTTTACATGATGGTCGATCATGTAAGAATGCATCCACACATCAAATGTTTTAGTTCTGAAACTAATACTTTGGAGAATAGCTCTCATGGCGTAAAAGTCATGCATGTGAAAAAATTCGAATCACTGATGTATATAAGGTTCAAACTTAAGTGATGATTTTTTGATGCAATTGCGCCAATATTTTACATGAGGGTCGATCATGTAAGAATGCATCCACACACCAAATGTTTTCGTTCTGAAACTAATACTTTGGAGAATAGCTCTCATGGCGTAAAAGTCATGCATGTGAAAAAAAATCGAAACGCTGATGTATTTATAGTTCGAAGTCAAGTCAAGAAATTTTATGGAATTGAGCCAATATTTTACATGAGGGTCGACCATGTAAGAATGCATCCACACACCAAATATTTTAGTTCTGAAACTAATACTTTGGAGAATAGCTCTCATGGCGTAAAAGTCATGCATGTGAAAAAATTCGAATCACTGATGTATATAAGGTTCGAACTCAAGTCATGATTTTTGATGCAATTGCGCCAATATTTTTCATGAGGGTCGACCATGTAAGAATGCATCCACACACCAAATGTTTTCGTTCTGAAACTAATACTTTGGAGAATAGCAATCATGGCGTAAAAGTCATGCATGTGAAAAAATTCGAATCACTGATGTATATAAGGTTCGAACTCAAGTCATGATTTTTGATGCAATTGCGCCAATATTTTTCATGAGGGTCGACCATGTAAGAATGCATCCACACACCAAATGTTTTCGTTCTGAAACTAATACTTTGGAGAATAGCTCTCATGGCGTAAAAGTCATGCATATGAAAAAATTCGAATCACTGATGTATATAAGGTTCGAACTCAAGTCAAGATTTTTGATGCAATTGCGCCAATATTTTACATGACGGTGGACCATGTAAGAATGCATCCACACACCAAATGTTTTAGTTCTGAAACTAATACTTTGGAGAATAGCTCTCATGGCGTAAAAGTCATGCATATGAAAAAATTCGAATCACTGATGTATATAAGGTTCGAACTCAAGTCATGATTTTTGATGCAATTGCGCCAATATTTTTCATGAGGGTCGACCATGTAAGAATGCATCCACACACCAAATGTTTTCTTTCTGAAACTAATACTTTGGAGAATAGCAATCATGGCGTAAAAGTCATGCATGTGAAAAAATTCGAATCACTGATGTATATAAGGTTCGAACTCAAGTCATGATTTTTGATGCAATTGCGCCAATATTTTACATGAGGGTGGACCATGTAAGAATGCATCCACACTCCAAATGTTTTCGTTCTGAAACTAATACTTTAAAGAATAGCAATCATGGCGTAAAAGTCATGCATGTGAAAAAAATTCGAAACGCTGATGTAATCATAGTTCGAACTCAAGTCAAGAATTTTTATGCAATTGCGCCAATATTTTCCATGAGGGTCGACCATGTAAGAATGCATCCACACACCAAATGTTTTAGTTCTGAAACTAATACTTTGGAGAATAGCTCTCATGGCGTAAAAGTCATGCATGTGAAAAAATTCGAATCACTGATGTATATAAGGTTCGAACTCAAGTCATGATTTTTGATGCAATTGCGCCAATATTTTTCATGAGGGTCGACCATGTAAGAATGCATCCACACACTAAATGTTTTCGTTCTGAAACTAATACTTTGGAGAATAGCAATCATGGCGTAAAAGTCATGCATGTGAAAAAAATTCGAAACGCTGATGTAATCATAGTACGAACTCAAGTCAAGAATTTTTATGCAATTGCGCCAATATTTTCCATGAGGGTCGACCATGTAAGAATGCATCCACACACCAAATGTTTTCGTTCTGAAACTAATACTTTGGAGAATAGCTCTCATGGCGTAAAAGTCATGCATGTGAAAAAAATTCGAAACGCTGATGTATTTATAGTTCGAACTCAAGTCAAGAAATTTTATGGAATTGCACCAATATTTTACATGAGGGTCGACCATGTAAGAATGCATCCACACACCAAATGTTTTCGTTCTGAAACTAATACTTTGGAGAATAGCTCTCATGGCGTAAAAGTCATGCATGTGAAAAAATTCGAATCACTGATGTATATAAGGTTCGAACTCAAGTCATGATTTTTTATGCAATTGCGCCAATATTTTTCATGAGGGACGACCATGTAAGAATGCATCCACACACCAAATGTTTTCGTTCTGAAACTAATACTTTGGAGAATAGCAATCATGGCGTAAAAGTCATGCATGTGAAAAAATTCGAATCACTGATGTATATAAGGTTCGAACTCAAGTCATGATTTTTGATGCAATTGCGCCAATATTTTACATGAGGGACGACCATGTAAGAATGCATCCACACACCAAATGTTTTCGTTCTGAAACTAATACTTTGGAGAATAGCTCTCATGGCGTAAAAGTCATGCATGTGAAAAAATTCGAATCACTGATGTATATAAGGTTCGAACTCAAGTCATGATTTTTTATGCAATTGCGCCAATATTTTTCATGAGGGACGACCATGTAAGAATGCATCCACACACCAAATGTTTTCGTTCTGAAACTAATACTTTGGAGAATAGCAATCATGGCGTAAAAGTCATGCATGTGAAAAAATTCGAATCACTGATGTATATAAGGTTCGAACTCAAGTCATGATTTTTTATGCAATTGCGCCAATATTTTTCATGAGGGACGACCATGTAAGAATGCATCCAAACTCCAAATGTTTTCGTTCTGAAACTAATACTTTGGAGAATAGCAATCATGGCGTAAAAGTCATGCATGTGAAAAAAATTCGAAACGCTGATGTATTTATAGTTCGAACTCAAGTCAAGAAATTTTATGGAATTGCGCCAATATTTTACATGAGGGTCGACCATGTAAAAATGCATCCACACACTAAATGTTTTAGTTCTGAAACTAATACTTTGGAGAATAGCTCTCATGGCGTAAAAGTCATGCATGTGAAAAAATTCGAATCACTGATGTATATAAGGTTCGAACTCAAGTCATGATTTTTGATGCAATTGCACCAATATTTTACATGAGGGTCGATCATGTAAGAATGCATCCACACATCAAATGTTTTATTTATGAAACTAATACTTTGGAGAATAGCTCTCATGGCGTAAAAGTCATGCATGTGAAAAAATTCGAATCACTGATGTAGATAAGGTTCAAACTTAAGTGATGATTTTTTGATGCAATTGCGCCAATATTTTACATGAGGGTCGATCATGTAAGAATGCATCCACACACCAAATGTTTTCGTTCTGAAACTAATACTTTGGAGAATAGCTCTCATGGCGTAAAAGTCATGCATGTGAAAAAAATTCGAAACGCTGATGTATTTATAGTTCGAACTCAAGTCAAGAAATTTTATGGAATTGCACCAATATTTTACATGAGGGTCGACCATGTAAGAATGCATCCACACACCAAATGTTTTCGTTCTGAAACTGATACTTTGGAGAATAGCTCTCATGGCGTAAAAGTCATGCATGTGAAAAAATTCGAATCACTGATGTATATAAGGTTCGAACTCAAGTCATGATTTTTTATGCAATTGCGCCAATATTTTTCATGAGGGACGACCATGTAAGAATGCATCCACACACCAAATGTTTTCGTTCTGAAACTAATACTTTGGAGAATAGCAATCATGGCGTAAAAGTCATGCATGTGAAAAAATTCGAATCACTGATGTATATAAGGTTCGAACTCAAGTCATGATTTTTGATGCAATTGCGCCAATATTTTACATGAAGGTCGACCATGTAAGAATGCATCCAAACTCCAAATGTTTTCGTTCTGAAACTAATACTTTGGAGAATAGCAATCATGGCGTAAAAGTCATGCATGTGAAAAAAATTCGAAACGCTGATGTAATCTATAGTTCGAACTCAAGTCAAGAATTTTTATGCAATTGCGCCAATATTTTCCATGAGGGTCGACCATGTAAGAATGCATCCACACACCAAATGTTTTCGTTCTGAAGCTAATACTTTGGAGAATAGCTCTCATGGCGTAAAAGTCATGCATGTGAAAAAAATTCGAAACGCTGATGTATTTATAGTTCGAACTCAAGTCAAGAAATTTTATGGAATTGCGCCAATATTTTACATGAGGGTCGACCATGTAAGAATGCATCCACACACTAAATGTTTTAGTTCTGAAACTAATACTTTGGAGAATAGCTCTCATGGCGTAAAAGTCATGCATGTGAAAAAATTCGAATCACTGATGTATATAAGGTTCGAACTCAAGTCATGATTTTTGATGCAATTGCGCCAATATTTTACATGAGGGTCGATCATGTAAGAATGCATCCACACATCAAATGTTTTATTTATGAAACTAATACTTTGGAGAATAGCTCTCATGGCGTAAAAGTCATGCATGTGAAAAAATTCGAATCACTGATGTAGATAAGGTTCAAACTTAAGTGATGATTTTTTGATGCAATTGCGCCAATATTTTACATGAGGGTCGATCATGTAAGAATGCATCCACACACCAAATGTTTTAGTTCTGAAACTAATACTTTGGAGAATAGCTCTCATGGCGTAAAAGTCATGCATGTGAAAAAAACTCGAAACGCTGATGTATTGATAGTTCGAACTCAAGTCAAGAAATTTTATGGAATTGCACCAATATTTTCCATGAGGGTCGACCATGTAAGAATGCATCCACACACCAAATGTTTTCGTTCTGAAACTAATACTTTGGAGAATAGCTCTCATGGCGTAAAAGTCATGCATGTGAAAAAATTCGATTCACTGATGTATATAAGGTTCGAACTCAAGTCATGATTTTTGATGCAATTGCGCCAATATTTTTCATGAGGGTCGACCATGTAAGAATGCATCCACACACCAAATGTTTTAGTTCTGAAACTAATACTTTGGAGAATAGCAATCATGGCGTAAAAGTCATGCATGTGAAAAAATTCGAATCACTGATGTATATAAGGTTCGAACTCAAGTCATAATTTTTGATGCAATTGCGCCAATATTTTTCATGAGGGTCGACCATGTAAGAATGCATCCACACACCAAATGTTTTCGTTCTGAAACTAATACTTTGGAGAATAGCTCTCATGGCGTAAAAGTCATGCATGTGAAAAAAATTCGAAACGCTGATGTATTGATAGTTCGAACTCAAGTCAAGAAATTTTATGCAATTGCGCCAATATTTTACATGAGGGTGGACCATGTAAGAATGCATCCACACACCAAATGTTTTCGTTCTGAAACTAATACTTTGGAGAATAGCAATCATGGCGTAAAAGTCATGCATGTGAAAAAATTCGAATCATTGATGTATATAAGGTTCGAACTCAAGTCATGATTTTTGATGCAATTGCGCCAATATTTTACATGAGGGTCGACCATGTAAGAATGCATCCACACACCAAATGTTTTCGTTCTGAAACTAATACTTTGGAGAATAGCTCTCATGGCGTAAAAGTCATGCATGTGAAAAAAATTCGAAACGCTGATGTATTGATAGTTCGAACTCAAGTCAAGAAATTTTATGCAATTGCGCCAATATTTTACATGAGGGTGGACCATGTAAGAATGCATCCACACACCAAATGTTTTCGTTCTGAAACTAATACTTTGGAGAATAGCAATCATGGCGTAAAAGTCATGCATGTGAAAAAATTCGAATCATTGATGTATATAAGGTTCGAACTCAAGTCATGATTTTTGATGCAATTGCGCCAATATTTTACATGAGGGTCGACCATGTAAGAATGCATCCACACACCAAATGTTTTCGTTCTGAAACTAATACTTTGGAGAATAGCAATCATGGCGTAAAAGTCATGCATGTGAAAAAATTCGAATCATTGATGTATATAAGGTTCGAACTCAAGTCATGATTTTTGATGCAATTGCGCCAATATTTTACATGAGGGTCGACCATGTAAGAATGCATCCACACACTAAATGTTTTAGTTCTGAAACTAATACTTTGGAGAATAGCTCTCATGGCGTAAAAGTCATGCATGTGAAAAAATTCGAATCACTGATGTATATAAGGTTCGAACTCAAGTCATGATTTTTGATGCAATTGCACCAATATTTTACATGATGGTCGATCATGTAAGAATGCATCCACACATCAAATGTTTTATTTATGAAACTAATACTTTGGAGAATAGCTCTCATGGCGTAAAAGTCATGCATGTGAAAAAATTCGAATCACTGATGTAGATAAGGTTCAAACTTAAGTGATGATTTTTTGATGCAATTGCGCCAATATTTTACATGAGGGTCGATCATGTAAGAATGCATCCACACACCAAATGTTTTCGTTCTGAAACTAATACTTTGGAGAATAGCTCTCATGGCGTAAAAGTCATGCATGTGAAAAAAATTCGAAACGCTGATGTATTTATAGTTCGAACTCAAGTCAAGAAATTTTATGGAATTGCACCAATATTTTACATGAGGGTCGACCATGTAAGAATGCATCCACACACCAAATGTTTTCGTTCTGAAACTAATACTTTGGAGAATAGCTCTCATGGCGTAAAAGTCATGCATGTGAAAAAATTCGAATCACTGATGTATATAAGGTTCGAACTCAAGTCATGATTTTTTATGCAATTGCGCCAATATTTTTCATGAGGGACGACCATGTAAGAATGCATCCACACACCAAATGTTTTCGTTCTGAAACTAATACTTTGGAGAATAGCAATCATGGCGTAAAAGTCATGCATGTGAAAAAATTCGAATCACTGATGTATATAAGGTTCGAACTCAAGTCATGATTTTTGATGCAATTGCGCCAATATTTTACATGAAGGTCGACCATGTAAGAATGCATCCAAACTCCAAATGTTTTCGTTCTGAAACTAATACTTTGGAGAATAGCAATCATGGCGTAAAAGTCATGCATGTGAAAAAAATTCGAAACGCTGATGTAATCTATAGTTCGAACTCAAGTCAAGAATTTTTATGCAATTGCGCCAATATTTTCCATGAGGGTCGACCATGTAAGAATGCATCCACACACCAAATGTTTTCGTTCTGAAGCTAATACTTTGGAGAATAGCTCTCATGGCGTAAAAGTCATGCATGTGAAAAAAATTCGAAACGCTGATGTATTTATAGTTTGAACTCAAGTCAAGAAATTTTATGGAATTGCGCCAATATTTTACATGAGGGTCGACCATGTAAGAATGCATCCACACACTAAATGTTTTAGTTCTGAAACTAATACTTTGGAGAATAGCTCTCATGGCGTAAAAGTCATGCATGTGAAAAAATTCGAATCACTGATGTATATAAGGTTCGAACTCAAGTCATGATTTTTGATGCAATTGCGCCAATATTTTACATGAGGGTCGATCATGTAAGAATGCATCCACACATCAAATGTTTTATTTATGAAACTAATACTTTGGAGAATAGCTCTCATGGCGTAAAAGTCATGCATGTGAAAAAATTCGAATCACTGATGTAGATAAGGTTCAAACTTAAGTGATGATTTTTTGATGCAATTGCGCCAATATTTTACATGAGGGTCGATCATGTAAGAATGCATCCACACACCAAATGTTTTAGTTCTGAAACTAATACTTTGGAGAATAGCTCTCATGGCGTAAAAGTCATGCATGTGAAAAAAACTCGAAACGCTGATGTATTGATAGTTCGAACTCAAGTCAAGAAATTTTATGGAATTGCACCAATATTTTCCATGAGGGTCGACCATGTAAGAATGCATCCACACACCAAATGTTTTAGTTCTGAAACTAATACTTTGGAGAATAGCTCTCATGGCGTAAAAGTCATGCATGTGAAAAAATTCGATTCACTGATGTATATAAGGTTCGAACTCAAGTCATGATTTTTGATGCAATTGCGCCAATATTTTTCATGAGGGTCGACCATGTAAGAATGCATCCACACACCAAATGTTTTAGTTCTGAAACTAATACTTTGGAGAATAGCAATCATGGCGTAAAAGTCATGCATGTGAAAAAATTCGAATCACTGATGTATATAAGGTTCGAACTCAAGTCATAATTTTTGATGCAATTGCGCCAATATTTTTCATGAGGGTCGACCATGTAAGAATGCATCCACACACCAAATGTTTTCGTTCTGAAACTAATACTTTGGAGAATAGCTCTCATGGCGTAAAAGTCATGCATGTGAAAAAAATTCGAAACGCTGATGTATTGATAGTTCGAACTCAAGTCAAGAAATTTTATGCAATTGCGCCAATATTTTACATGAGGGTGGACCATGTAAGAATGCATCCACACACCAAATGTTTTCGTTCTGAAACTAATACTTTGGAGAATAGCAATCATGGCGTAAAAGTCATGCATGTGAAAAAATTCGAATCATTGATGTATATAAGGTTCGAACTCAAGTCATGATTTTTGATGCAATTGCGCCAATATTTTACATGAGGGTCGACCATGTAAGAATGCATCCACACACCAAATGTTTTCGTTCTGAAACTAATACTTTGGAGAATAGCAATCATGGCGTAAAAGTCATGCATGTGAAAAAAATTCGAAACGCTGATGTAATCATAGTTCGAACTCAAGTCAAGAAATTTTATGGAATTGCGCCAATATTTTACATGAGGGTCGACCATGTAAGAATGCATCCACACACCAAATGTTTTAGTTCTGAAACTAATACTTTGGAGAATAGCTCTCATGGCGTAAAAGTCATGCATGTGAAAAAATTCGAATCACTGATGTATATAAGGTTCGAACTCAAGTCATGATTTTTGATGCAATTGCGCCAATATTTTCCATGAGGGTCGACCATGTAAGAATGCATCCACACACCAAATATTTTCGTTCTGAAACTAATACTTTGGAGAATAGCAATCATGGCGTAAAAGTCATGCATGTGAAAAAATTCGAATCACTGATGTATATAAGGTTCGAACTCAAGTCATGATTTTTGATGCAATTGCGCCAATATTTTACATGAGGGTCGACCATGTAAGAATGCATCCACACACCAAATGTTTTCTTTCTGAAACTAATACTTTGGAGAATAGCAATCATGGCGTAAAAGTCATGCATGTGAAAAAAATTCGAAACGCTGATGTAATCATAGTTCGAACTCAAGTCAAGAATTTTATTGGAATTGCGCCAATATTTTACATGAGGGTCGACCATGTAAGAATGCATCCACACACCAAATGTTTTCGTTCTGAAACTAATACTTTGGAGAATAGCTCTCATGGCGTAAAAGTCATGCATGTGAAAAAAAATCGAAACGCTGATGTATTGATAGTTCGAACTCAAGTCAAGAAATTTTATGGAATTGCGCCAATATTTTACATGAGGGTGGACCATGTAAGAATGCATCCACACACCAAATGTTTTAGTTCTGAAACTAATACTTTGGAGAATAGCTCTCATGGCGTAAAAGTCATGCATGTGAAAAAATTCGAATCACTGATGTATATAAGGTTCGAACTCAAGTCATGATTTTTGATGCAATTGCGCCAATATTTTTCATGAGGGTCGACCATGTAAGAATGCATCCACACACCAAATGTTTTCTTTCTGAAACTAAAACTTTGGAGAATAGCAATCATGGCGTAAAAGTCATGCATGTGAAAAAATTCGAATCACTGATGTATATAAGGTTCGAACTCAAGTCATGATTTTTGATGCAATTGCGCCAATATTTTACATAAAGGTGGACCATGTAAGAATGCTTCCACACACCAAATGTTTTCGTTCTGAAACTAATACTTTGGAGAATAGCAATCATGGCGTAAAAGTCATGCATGTGAAAAAAATTCGAAACGCTGATGTAATCTATAGTTCGAACTCAAGTCAAGAATTTTTATGCAATTGCGCCAATATTTTCCATGAGGGTCGACCATGTAAGAATGCATCCACACACCAAATGTTTTAGTTCTGAAACTAATACTTTGGAGAATAGCTCTCATGGCGTAAAAGTCATGCATGTGAAAAAAATTCGAAACGCTGATGTATTTATAGTTCGAACTCAAGTCAAGAAATTTTATGGAATTGCGCCAATATTTTACATGAGGGTCGACCATGTAAGAATGCATCCACACACTAAATGTTTTAGTTCTGAAACTAATACTTTGGAGAATAGCTCTCATGGCGTAAAAGTCATGCATGTGAAAAAATTCGAATCACTGATGTATATAAGGTTCGAACTCAAGTCATGATTTTTGATGCAATTGCGCCAATATTTTACATGAGGGTCGATCATGTAAGAATGCATCCACACATCAAATGTTTTCGTTCTGAAACTAATACTTTGGAGAATAGCTCTCATGGCGTAAAAGTCATGCATGTGAAAAAATTCGAATCACTGATGTATATAAGGTTCAAACTTAAGTGATGATTTTTTGATGCAATTGCGCCAATATTTTACATGAGGGTCGATCATGTAAGAATGCATCCACACACTAAATGTTTTAGTTCTGAAACTAATACTTTGGAGAATAGCTCTCATTGCGTAAAAGTCATGCATATGAAAAAATTCGAATCACTGATGTATATAAGGTTCGAACTCAAGTCATGATTTTTTATGCAATTGCGCCAATATTTTTCATGAGGGTCGACCATGTAAGAATGCATCCACACACCAAATGTTTTCGTTCTGAAACTAATACTTTGGAGAATAGCAATCATGGCGTAAAAGTCATGCATGTGAAAAAATTCGAATCACTGATGTATATAAGGTTCGAACTCAAGTCATAATTTTTGATGCAATTGCGCCAATATTTTCCATGAGGGTCGACCATGTAAGAATGCATCCACACTCCAAATGTTTTCGTTCTGAAACTAATACTTTGGAGAATAGCAATCATGGCGTAAAAGTCATGCATGTGAAAAAAATTCGAAACGCTGATGTAATCTATAGTTCGAACTCAAGTCTAGAATTTTTATGCAATTGCGCCAATATTTTACATGAGGGTCGACCATGTAAGAATGCATCCACACACCAAATGTTTTCGTTCTGAAACTAATACTTTGGAGAATAGCTCTCATGGCGTAAAAGTCATGCATGTGACAAAAATTCGAAACGCTGATGTATTTATAGTTCGAACTCAAGTCAAGAAATTTAATGGAATTGCACCAATATTTTACATGAGGGTCGACCATGTAAGAATGCATCCACACACCAAATGTTTTAGTTCTGAAACTAATACTTTGGAGAATAGCTCTCATGGCGTAAAAGTCATGCATGTGAAAAAATTCGAATCACTGATGTATATAAGGTTCGAACTCAAGTCATGATTTTTGATGCAATTGCGCCAATATTTTTCATGAGGGTCAACCATGTAAGAATGCATCCACACACCAAATGTTTTCTTTCTGAAACTAATACTTTGGAGAATAGCAATCATGGCGTAAAAGTCATGCATGTGAAAAAATTCGAATCACTGATATATATAAGGTTCGAACTCAAGTCATGATTTTTGATGCAATTGCGCCAATATTTTACATGAAGGTCGACCATGTAAGAATGCATCCAAACTCCAAATGTTTTCGTTCTGAAACTAATACTTTGGAGAATAGCAATCATGGCGTAAAAGTCATGCATGTGAAAAAAATTCGAAACGCTGATGTAATCTATAGTTCGAACTCAAGTCAAGAATTTTTATGCAATTGCGCCAATATTTTCCATGAGGGTCGACCATGTAAGAATGCATCCACACACCAAATGTTTTCGTTCTGAAACTAATACTTTGGAGAATAGCTCTCATGGCGTAAAAGTCATGCATGTGAAAAAAAATCGAAACGCTGATGTATTTATAGTTCGAACTCAAGTCAAGAAATTTTATGGAATTGCGCCAATATTTTACATGAGGGTGGACCATGTAAGAATGCATCCACACACTAAATGTTTTAGTTCTGAAACTAATACTTTGGAGAATAGCTCTCATGGCGTAAAAGTCATGCATGTGAAAAAATTCGAATCACTGATGTATATAAGGTTCGAACTCAAGTCATGATTTTTGATGCAATTGCGCCAATATTTTACATGAGGGTCGATCGTGTACGAAAGCATCCACACATCAAATGTTTTAGTTCTGAAACTAATACTTTGGAGAATAGCTCTCATGGCGTAAAAGTCATGCATGTGAAAAAATTCGAATCACTGATGTAGATAAGGTTCAAACTTAAGTGATGATTTTTTGATGCAATTGCGCCAATATTTTACATGAGGGTCGATCATGTAAGAATGCATCCACACACCAAATGTTTTCGTTCTGAAACTAATACTTTGGAGAATAGCTCTCATGGCGTAAAAGTCATGCATGTGAAAAAAAATCGAAACGCTGATGTATTGATAGTTCGAACTCAAGTCAAGAAATTTTATTGAATTGCGCCAATATTTTACATGAGGGTCGACCATGTAAGAATGCATCCACACACCAAATATTTTAGTTCTGAAACTAATACTTTGGAGAATAGCTCTCATGGCGTAAAAGTCATGCATGTGAAAAAATTCGAATCACTGATGTATATAAGGTTCGAACTCAAGTCATGATTTTTGATGCAATTGCGCCAATATTTTTCATGAGTGTCGACCATGTAAGAATGCATCCACACACCAAATGTTTTAGTTCTGAAACTAATACTTTGGAGAATAGCAATCATGGCGTAAAAGTCATGCATGTGAAAAAATTCGAATCACTGATGTATATAAGGTTCGAACTCAAGTCATGATTTTTGATGCAATTGCGCCAATATTTTTCATGAGGGTCGACCATGTAAGAATGCATCCACACACCAAATGTTTTCGTTCTGAAACTAATACTTTGGAGAATAGCTCTCATGGCGTAAAAGTCATGCATGTGAAATAAATTCGAAACGCTGATGTATTGATAGTTCGAACTCAAGTCAAGAAATTTTATGGAATTGCGCCAATATTTTACATGAGGGTCGACCATGTAAGAATGCATCCACACACCAAATGTTTTCGTTCTGAAACTAATACTTTGGAGAATAGCTCTCATGGCGTAAAAGTCATGCATGTGAAAAAAATCGAATCACTGATGTATATAAGGTTCGAACTCAAGTCATGATTTTTTATGCAATTGCGCCAATATTTTTCATGAGGGTCGACCATGTAAGAATGCATCCACACACCAAATGTTTTCTTTCTGAAACTAATACTTTGGAGAATAGCAATCATGGCGTAAAAGTCATGCATGTGAAAAAATTCGAATCACTGATGTATATAAGGTTCGAACTCAAGTCATGATTTTTGATGCAATTGCGCCAATATTTTACATGAAGGTCGACCATGTAAGAATGCATCCACACTCCAAATGTTTTCGTTCTGAAATTAATACTTTGGAGAATAGCAATCATGGCGTAAAAGTCATGAATGTGAAAAAAATTCGAAACGCTGATGTAATCTATAGTTCGAACTCAAGTCAAGAATTTTTATGCAATTGCGCCAATATTTTCCATGAGGATCGACCATGTAAGAATGCATCCACACACCAAATGTTTTCGTTCTGAAACTAATACTTTGGAGAATAGCTCTCATGGCGTAAAAGTCATGCATGTGAAAAAAATTCGAAACGCTGATGTATTTATAGTTCGAACTCAAGTCAAGAAATTTTATGGAATTGCGCCAATATTTTACATGAGGGTCGACCATGTAAGAATGCATCCACACACCAAATGTTTTAGTTCTGAAACTAATACTTTGGAGAATAGCTCTCATGGCGTAAAAGTCATGCATGTGAAAAAATTCGAATCACTGATGTATATAAGGTTCGAACTCAAGTCATGATTTTTTATGCAATTGCGCCAATATTTTTCATGAGGGTCGACCATGTAAGAATGCATCCACACACCAAATGTTTTCGTTCTGAAACTAATACTTTGGAGAATAGCAATCATGGCGTAAAAGTCATGCATGTGAAAAAATTCGAATCACTGATGTATATAAGGTTCGAACTCAAGTCATGATTTTTGATGCAATTGCGCCAATATTTTTCATGAGGGTCGACCATGTAAGAATGCATCCACACACCAAATGTTTTCGTTCTGAAACTAATACTTTGGAGAATAGCTCTTATGGCGTAAAAGTCATGAATGTGAAAAAATTCGAATCACTGATGTATATAAGGTTTGAACTCAAGTCATGATTTTTGATGCAATTGCGCCAATATTTTACATGAGGGTGGACCATGTAAGAATGCATCCACACACCAAATATTTTAGTTCTGAAACTAATACTTTGGAGAATAGCTCTCATGGCGTAAAAGTCATGCATGTGAAAAAATTCGAATCAATGATGTATATAAGGTTCGAACTCAAGTCATGATTTTTGATGCAATTGCGCCAATATTTTTCATGAGGGTCGACCATGTAAGAATGCATCCACACACCAAATGTTTTCGTTCTGAAACTAATACTTTGGAGAATAGCTCTTATGGCGTAAAAGTCATGAATGTGAAAAAATTCGATTCACAGATGTATATAAGGTTTGAACTCAAGTCATGATTTTTGATGCAATTGCGCCAATATTTTACATGAGGGTGGACCATGTAAGAATGCATCCACACACCAAATGTTTTAGTTCTGAAACTAATACTTTGGAGAATAGCTCTCATGGCGTAAAAGTCATGAATGTGAAAAAAAATCGAAACGCTGATGTATTTATAGTTCGAACTCAAGTCAAGAAATTTTATGCAATTGAGCCAATATTTTACATGAGGGTCGACCATGTAAGAATGCATCCACACACCAAATATTTTAGTTCTGAAACTAATACTTTGGAGAATAGCTCTCATGGCGTAAAAGTCATGCATGTGAAAAAATTCGAATCACTGATGTATATAAGGTTCGAACTCAAGTCATGATTTTTGATGCAATTGCGCCAATATTTTTCATGAGGGTCGACCATGTAAGAATGCATCCACACACCAAATGTTTTCTTTCTGAAACTAATACTTTGGAGAATAGCAATCATGGCGTAAAAGTCATGCATGTGAAAAAATTCGAATCACTGATGTATATAAGGTTCGAACTCAAGTCATGATTTTTGATGCAATTGCGGCAATATTTTACATGAAGGTCGACCATGTAAGAATGCATCCACACTCCAAATATTTTAGTTCTGAAACTAATACTTTGGAGAATAGCTCTCATGGCGTAAAAGTCATGCATGTGAAAAAATTCGAATCACTGATGTATATAAGGTTCGAACTCAAGTCATGATTTTTGATGCAATTGCGCCAATATTTTTCATGAGGGTCGACCATGTAAGAATGCATCCACACACCAAATGTTTTCGTTCTGAAACTAATACTTTGGAGAATAGCTCTTATGGCGTAAAAGTCATGAATGTGAAAAAATTCGATTCACTGATGTATATAAGGTTTGAACTCAAGTCATGATTTTTGATGCAATTGCGCCAATATTTTACATGAGGGTGGACCATGTAAGAATGCATCCACACACCAAATGTTTTAGTTCTGAAACTAATACTTTGGAGAATAGCTCTCATGGCGTAAAAGTCATGCATGTGAAAAAAAATCGAAACGCTGATGTATTTATAGTTCGAACTCAAGTCAAGAAATTTTATGCAATTGAGCCAATATTTTACATGAGGGTCGACCATGTAAGAATGCATCCACACACCAAATATTTTAGTTCTGAAACTAATACTTTGGAGAATAGCTCTCATGGCGTAAAAGTCATGCATGTGAAAAAATTCGAATCACTGATGTATATAAGGTTCGAACTCAAGTCATGATTTTTGATGCAATTGCGCCAATATTTTTCATGAGGGTCGACCATGTAAGAATGCATCCACACACCAAATGTTTTCTTTCTGAAACTAATACTTTGGAGAATAGCAATCATGGCGTAAAAGTCATGCATGTGAAAAAATTCGAATCACTGATGTATATAAGGTTCGAACTCAAGTCATGATTTTTGATGCAATTGCGCCAATATTTTACATGAAGGTCGACCATGTAAGAATGCATCCACACTCCAAATGTTTTCGTTCTGAAACTAATACTTTGGAGAATAGCAATCATGGCGTAAAAGTCATGAATGTGAAAAAAATTCGAAACGCTGATGTAATCTATAGTTCGAACTCAAGTCAAGAATTTTTATGCAATTGCGCCAATATTTTCCATGAGGATCGACCATGTAAGAATGCATCCACACACCAAATGTTTTCGTTCTGAAACTAATACTTTGGAGAATAGCTCTCATGGCGTAAAAGTCATGCATGTGAAAAAAATTCGAAACGCTGATGTATTTATAGTTCGAACTCAAGTCAAGAAATTTTATGGAATTGCGCCAATATTTTACATGAGGGTCGACCATGTAAGAATGCATCCACACACTAAATGTTTTAGTTCTGAAACTAATACTTTGGAGAATAGCTCTCATGGCGTAAAAGTCATGCATGTGAAAAAATTCGAATCACTGATGTATATAAGGTTCGAACTCAAGTCAAGATTTTTGATGCAATTGCACCAATATTTTACATGAGGGTGGACCATGTAAGAATGCATCCACAAACCAAATGTTTTCGTTCTGAAACTAATACTTTGGAGAATAGCTCTCATGGCGTAAAAGTCATGCATGTGAAAAAATTCGAATCACTGATGTATATAAGGTTCGAACTCAAGTCATGATTTTTGATGCAATTGCACCAATATTTTTCATGAGCGTCGACCATGTAAGAATGCATCCATACACCAAATGTTTTCGTTCTGAAACTAATACTTTGGAGAATAGCAATCATGGCGTAAAAGTCATGCATGTGAAAAAATTCGAATCACTGATGTATATAAGGTTCGAACTCAAGTCATGATTTTTGATGCAATTGCGCCAATATTTTTCATGAGGGTCGACCATGTAAGAATGCATCCACACACCAAATGTTTTCGTTCTGAAACTAATACTTTGGAGAATAGCAATCATGGCGTAAAAGTCATGAATGTGAAAAAATTCGAATCACTGATGTATATAAGGTTTGAACTCAAGTCATGATTTTTGATGCAATTGCGCCAATATTTTACATGAGGGTGGACCATGTAAGAATGCATCCACACACCAAATGTTTTAGTTCTGAAACTAATACTTTGGAGAATAGCAATCATGGCGTAAAAGTCATGCATGTGAAAAAATTCGAATCACTGATGTATATAAGGTTCGAACTCAAGTCATGATTTTTGATGCAATTGCGCCAATATTTTTCATGAGGGTCGACCATGTAAGAATGCATCCACACACCAAATGTTTTCGTTCTGAAACTAATACTTTGGAGAATAGCAATCATGGCGTAAAAGTCATGAATGTGAAAAAATTCGATTCACTGATGTATATAAGGTTTGAACTCAAGTCATGATTTTTGATGCAATTGCGGCAATATTTTACATGAGGGTGGACCATGTAAGAATGCATCCACACACCAAATGTTTTAGTTCTGAAACTAATACTTTGGAGAATAGCAATCATGGCGTAAAAGTCATGCATGTGAAAAAATTCGAATCACTGATGTATATAAGGTTCGAACTCAAGTCATGATTTTTGATGCAATTGCGCCAATATTTTTCATGAGGGTCGATCATGTAAGAATGCATCCACACATCAAATGTTTTCGTTCTGAAACTAATACTTTGGAGAATAGCTCTCATGGCGTAAAAGTCATGCATGTGAAAAAATTCGAATCACTGATGTATATAAGGTTCAAACTTAAGTGATGATTTTTTGATGCAATTGCGCCAATATTTTACATGAGGGTCGATCATGTAAGAATGCATCCACACACCAAATGTTTTCGTTCTGAAACTAATACTTTGGAGAATAGCTCTCATGGCGTAAAAGTCATGCATGTGAAAAAAAATCGAAACGCTGATGTAATCTATAGTTCGAACTCAAGTCAAGAATTTTTATGCAATTGCGCCAATATTTTCCATGAGGGTCGACCATGTAAGAATGCATCCACACACCAAATGTTTTCGTTCTGAAACTAATACTTTGGAGAATAGCTCTCATGGCGTAAAAGTCATGCATGTGAAAAAAATTCGAAACGCTGATGTATTTATAGTTCGAACTCAAGTCAAGAAATTTTATGGAATTGCGCCAATATTTTACATGAGGGTCGACCATGTAAGAATGCATCCACACACTAAATGTTTTAGTTCTGAAACTAATACTTTGGAGAATAGCTCTCATGGCGTAAAAGTCATGCATGTGAAAAAAATCGAATCACTGATGTATATAAGGTTCGAACTCAAGTCATGATTTTTGATGCAATTGCGCCAATATTTTACATGAGGGTCGATCATGTAAGAATGCATCCACACATCAAATGTTTTAGTTCTGAAACTAATACTTTGGAGAATAGCTCTCATGGCGTAAAAGTCATGCATGTGAAAAAATTCGAATCACTGATGTATATAAGGTTCGAACTTAAGTGATGATTTTTTGATGCAATTGCGCCAATATTTTACATGAGGGTCGACAATGTAAGAATGCATCCACACACCAAATATTTTAGTTCTGAAACTAATACTTTGGAGAATAGCTCTCATGGCGTAAAAGTCATGCATGTGAAAAAATTCGAATCACTGATGTATATAAGGTTCGAACTCAAGTCATGATTTTTGATGCAATTGCGCCAATATTTTTCATGAGGGTCGACCATGTAAGAATGCATCCACACACCAAATGTTTTAGTTCTGAAACTAATACTTTGGAGAATAGCAATCATGGCGTAAAAGTCATGCATGTGAAAAAATTCGAATCACTGATGTATATAAGGTTCGAACTCAAGTCAAGATTTTTGATGCAATTGCGCCAATATTTTACATGACGGTGGACCATGTAAGAATGCATCCACACACCAAATGTTTTAGTTCTGAAACTAATACTTTGGAGAATAGCTCTCATGGCGTAAAAGTCATGCATGTGAAAAAATTCGAATCACTGATGTATATAAGGTTCGAACTCAAGTCATGATTTTTTATGCAATTGCCCCAATATTTTTCATGAGGGTCGACCATGTAAGAATGCATCCACACACCAAATGTTTTCGTTCTGAAACTAATACTTTGGAGAATAGCAATCATGGCGTAAAAGTCATGCATGTGAAAAAATTCGAATCACTGATGTATATAAGGTTCGAACTCGTCATGATTTTTGATGCAATTGCGCCAATATTTTACATGAGGGTCGACCATGTAAGAATGCATCCACACTCCAAATGTTTTCGTTCTGAAATTAATACTTTGGAGAATAGCAATCATGGCGTAAAAGTCATGCATGTGAAAAAAAATCGAAACGCTGATGTAATCTATAGTTCGAACTCAAGTCAAGAATTTTTATGCAATTGCGCCAATATTTTCCATGAGGGTCGACCATGTAAGAATGCATCCACACACCAAATGTTTTCGTTCTGAAACTAATACTTTGGAGAATAGCTCTCATGGCGTAAAAGTCATGCATGTGAAAAAAATTCGAAACGCTGATGTATTTATAGTTCGAACTCAAGTCAAGAAATTTTATGGAATTGCGCCAATATTTTACATGAGGGTCGACCATGTAAGAATGCATCCACACACTAAATGTTTTAGTTCTGAAACTAATACTTTGGAGAATAGCTCTCATGGCGTAAAAGTCATGCATGTGAAAAAATTCGAATCACTGATGTATATAAGGTTCGAACTCAAGTCATGATTTTTGATGCAATTGCGCCAATATTTTACATGAGGGTCGATCATGTAAGAATGCATCCACACATCAAATGTTTTAGTTCTGAAACTAATACTTTGGAGAATAGCTCTCATGGCGTAAAAGTCATGCATGTGAAAAAATTCGAATCACTGATGTATATAAGGTTCGAACTTAAGTGATGATTTTTTGATGCAATTGCGCCAATATTTTACATGAGGGTCGACAATGTAAGAATGCATCCACACACCAAATATTTTAGTTCTGAAACTAATACTTTGGAGAATAGCTCTCATGGCGTAAAAGTCATGCATGTGAAAAAATTCGAATCACTGATGTATATAAGGTTCGAACTCAAGTCATGATTTTTGATGCAATTGCGCCAATATTTTTCATGAGGGTCGACCATGTAAGAATGCATCCACACACCAAATGTTTTAGTTCTGAAACTAATACTTTGGAGAATAGCAATCATGGCGTAAAAGTCATGCATGTGAAAAAATTCGAATCACTGATGTATATAAGGTTCGAACTCAAGTCAAGATTTTTGATGCAATTGCGCCAATATTTTACATGACGGTGGACCATGTAAGAATGCATCCACACACCAAATGTTTTAGTTCTGAAACTAATACTTTGGAGAATAGCTCTCATGGCGTAAAAGTCATGCATGTGAAAAAATTCGAATCACTGATGTATATAAGGTTCGAACTCAAGTCATGATTTTTTATGCAATTGCCCCAATATTTTTCATGAGGGTCGACCATGTAAGAATGCATCCACACACCAAATGTTTTCGTTCTGAAACTAATACTTTGGAGAATAGCAATCATGGCGTAAAAGTCATGCATGTGAAAAAATTCGAATCACTGATGTATATAAGGTTCGAACTCGTCATGATTTTTGATGCAATTGCGCCAATATTTTACATGAGGGTCGACCATGTAAGAATGCATCCACACTCCAAATGTTTTCGTTCTGAAATTAATACTTTGGAGAATAGCAATCATGGCGTAAAAGTCATGCATGTGAAAAAAAATCGAAACGCTGATGTAATCTATAGTTCGAACTCAAGTCAAGAATTTTTATGCAATTGCGCCAATATTTTCCATGAGGGTCGACCATGTAAGAATGCATCCACACACCAAATGTTTTCGTTCTGAAACTAATACTTTGGAGAATAGCTCTCATGGCGTAAAAGTCATGCATGTGAAAAAAATTCGAAACGCTGATGTATTTATAGTTCGAACTCAAGTCAAGAAATTTTATGGAATTGCGCCAATATTTTACATGAGGGTCGACCATGTAAGAATGCATCCACACACTAAATGTTTTAGTTCTGAAACTAATACTTTGGAGAATAGCTCTCATGGCGTAAAAGTCATGCATGTGAAAAAATTCGAATCACTGATGTATATAAGGTTCGAACTCAAGTCATGATTTTTGATGCAATTGCGCCAATATTTTACATGAGGGTCGATCATGTAAGAATGCATCCACACATCAAATGTTTTAGTTCTGAAACTAATACTTTGGAGAATAGCTCTCATGGCGTAAAAGTCATGCATGTGAAAAAATTCGAATCACTGATGTATATAAGGTTCGAACTTAAGTGATGATTTTTTGATGCAATTGCGCCAATATTTTACATGAGGGTCGACAATGTAAGAATGCATCCACACACCAAATATTTTAGTTCTGAAACTAATACTTTGGAGAATAGCTCTCATGGCGTAAAAGTCATGCATGTGAAAAAATTCGAATCACTGATGTATATAAGGTTCGAACTCAAGTCAAGATTTTTTATGCAATTGCGCCAATATTTTACATGACGGTGGACCATGTAAGAATGCATCCACACACCAAATGTTTTAGTTCTGAAACTAATACTTTGGAGAATAGCTCTCATGGCGTAAAAGTCATGCATGTGAAAAAATTCGAATCACTGATGTATATAAGGTTCGAACTCAAGTCATGATTTTTTATGCAATTGCCCCAATATTTTTCATGAGGGTCGACCATGTAAGAATGCATCCACACACCAAATGTTTTCGTTCTGAAACTAATACTTTGGAGAATAGCAATCATGGCGTAAAAGTCATGCATGTGAAAAAATTCGAATCACTGATGTATATCAGGTTCGAACTCGTCATGATTTTTGATGCAATTGCGCCAATATTTTACATGAGGGTCGACCATGTAAGAATGCATCCACACTCCAAATGTTTTCGTTCTGAAATTAATACTTTGGAGAATAGCAATCATGGCGTAAAAGTCATGCATGTGAAAAAAAATCGAAACGCTGATGTAATCTATAGTTCGAACTCAAGTCAAGAATTTTTATGCAATTGCGCCAATATTTTCCATGAGGGTCGACCATGTAAGAATGCATCCACACACCAAATGTTTTCGTTCTGAAACTAATACTTTGGAGAATAGCTCTCATGGCGTAAAAGTCATGCATGTGAAAAAAAATCGAAACGCTGATGTATTTATAGTTCGAACTCAAGTCAAGAAATTTTATGGAATTGCGCCAATATTTTACATGAGGGTGGACCATGTAAGAATGCATCCACACACTAAATGTTTTAGTTCTGAAACTAATACTTTGGAGAATAGCTCTCATGGCGTAAAAGTCATGCATGTGAAAAAATTCGAATCACTGATGTATATAAGGTTCGAACTCAAGTCATGATTTTTGATGCAATTGCGCCAATATTTTACATGAGGGTCGATCATGTAAGAATGCATCCACACATCAAATGTTTTAGTTCTGAAACTAATACTTTGGAGAATAGCTCTCATGGCGTAAAAGTCATGCATGTGAAAAAATTCGAATCACTGATGTATATAAGGTTCGAACTCAAGTCATGATTTTTGATGCAATTGCGCCAATATTTTTCATGAGGGTCGACCATGTAAGAATGCATCCACACACCAAATGTTTTAGTTCTGAAACTAATACTTTGGAGAATAGCAATCATGGCGTAAAAGTCATGCATGTGAAAAAATTCGAATCACTGATGTATATAAGGTTCGAACTCAAGTCATGATTTTTGATGCAATTGCGCCAATATTTTTCATGAGGGTCGACCATGTAAGAATGCATCCACACACCAAATGTTTTCGTTCTGAAACTAATACTTTGGAGAATAGCTCTCATGGCGTAAAAGTCATGCATGTGAAAAAAATTCGAAACGCTGATGTATTGATAGTTCAAACTCAAGTCAAGAAATTTTATGGAATTGCGCCAATATTTTACATGAGGGTCGACCATGTAAGAATGCATCCACACACCAAATGTTTTAGTTCTGAAACTAATACTTTGGAGAATAGCTCTCATGGCGTAAAAGTCATGCATGTGAAAAAATTCGAATCACTGATGTATATAAGGTTCGAACTCAAGTCATGATTTTTGATGCAATTGCGCCAATATTTTTCATGAGGGTCGACCATGTAAGAATGCATCCACACACCAAATGTTTTCTTTCTGAAACTAATACTTTGGAGAATAGCAATCATGGCGTAAAAGTCATGCATGTGAAAAAATTCGAATCACTGATGTATATAAGGTTCGAACTCAAGTCATGATTTTTGATGCAATTGCGCCAATATTTTACATGAAAGTCGACCATGTAAGAATGCATCCACACTCCAAATGTTTTCGTTCTGAAACTAATACTTTGGAGAATAGCAATCATGGCGTAAAAGTCATGAATGTGAAAAAAATTCGAAACGCTGATGTAATCTATAGTTCGAACTCAAGTCAAGAATTTTTATGCAATTGCGCCAATATTTTCCATGAGGATCGACCATGTAAGAATGCATCCACACACCAAATGTTTTCGTTCTGAAACTAATACTTTGGAGATTAGCTCTCATGGCGTAAAAGTCATGCATGTGAAAAAAATTCGAAACGCTGATGTATTTATAGTTCGAACTCAAGTCAAGAAATTTTATGGAATTGCGCCAATATTTTACATGAGGGTGGACCATGTAAGAATGCATCCACACACTAAATGTTTTAGTTCTGAAAGTAATACTTTGGAGAATAGCTCTCATGGCGTAAAAGTCATGCATGTGAAAAAATTCGAATCACTGATGTATATAAGGTTCGAACTCAAGTCAAGATTTTTGATGCAATTGCACCAATATTTTACATGAGGGTGGACCATGTAAGAATGCATCCACACACCAAATGTTTTAGTTCTGAAACTAATACTTTGGAGAATAGCAATCATGGCGTAAAAGTCATGCATGTGAAAAAATTCGAATCACTGATGTATATAAGGTTTGAACTCAAGTCATGATTTTTGATGCAATTGCGCCAATATTTTACATGAGTGTGGACCATGTAAGAATGCATCCACACACTAAATGTTTTAGTTCTGAAACTAATACTTTGGAGAATAGCTCTCATGGCGTAAAAGTCATGCATGTGAAAAAATTCGAATCACTGATGTATATAAGGTTTGAACTCAAGTCAAGATTTTTGATGCAATTGCACCAATATTTTACATGAGGGTGGACCATGTAAGAATGCATCCACACACCAAATGTTTTAGTTCTGAAACTAATACTTTGGAGAATAGCAATCATGGCGTAAAAGTCATGCATGTGAAAAAATTCGAATCACTGATGTATATAAGGTTCGAACTCAAGTCATGATTTTTGATGCAATTGCGCCAATATTTTACATGAGGGTGGACCATGTAAGAATGCATCCACACACCAAATGTTTTAGTTCTGAAACTAATACTTTGGAGAATAGCAATCATGGCGTAAAAGTCATGCATGTGAAAAAATTCGAATCACTGATGTATATAAGGTTCGAACTCAAGTCATGATTTTTTATGCAATTGCGCCAATATTTTTCATGAGGGTCGACCATGTAAGAATGCATCCACACACCAAATGTTTTCGTTCTGAAACTAATACTTTGGAGAATAGCTCTCATGGCGTAAAAGTCATGCATGTGAAAAAAATTCGAAACGCTGATGTATTGATAGTTCGAACTCAAGTCAAGAAATTTTATGGAATTGCGCCAATATTTTACATGAGGGTCGACCATGTAAGAATGCATCCACACACCAAATGTTTTAGTTCTGAAACTAATACTTTGGAGAATAGCTCTCATGGCGTAAAAGTCATGCATGTGAAAAAATTCGAATCACTGATGTATATAAGGTTCGAACTCAAGTCATGATTTTTGATGCAATTGCGCCAATATTTTTCATGAGGGTCGACCATGTAAGAATGCATCCACACACCAAATGTTTTCTTTCTGAAACTAATACTTTGGAGAATAGCAATCATGGCGTAAAAGTCATGCATGTGAAAAAATTCGAATCACTGATGTATATAAGGTTCGAACTCAAGTCATGATTTTTGATGCAATTGCGCCAATATTTTACATGAAAGTCGACCATGTAAGAATGCATCCACACTCCAAATGTTTTCGTTCTGAAACTAATACTTTGGAGAATAGCAATCATGGCGTAAAAGTCATGAATGTGAAAAAAATTCGAAACGCTGATGTAATCTATAGTTCGAACTCAAGTCAAGAATTTTTATTCAATTGCGCCAATATTTTCCATGAGGATCGACCATGTAAGAATGCATCCACACACCAAATGTTTTCGTTCTGAAACTAATACTTTGGAGAATCGCTCTCATGGCGTAAAAGTCATGCATGTGAAAAAAATTCGAAACGCTGATGTATTTATAGTTCGAACTCAAGTCAAGAAATTTTATGGAATTGCGCCAATATTTTACATGAGGGTGGACCATGTAAGAATGCATCCACACACTAAATGTTTTAGTTCTGAAACTAATACTTTGGAGAATAGCTCTCATGGCGTAAAAGTCATGCATGTGAAAAAATTCGAATCACTGATGTATATAAGGTTCGAACTCAAGTCAAGATTTTTGATGCAATTGCACCAATATTTTACATGAGGGTGGACCATGTAAGAATGCATCCACACACCAAATGTTTTAGTTCTGAAACTAATACTTTGGAGAATAGCAATCATGGCGTAAAAGTCATGCATGTGAAAAAATTCGAATCACTGATGTATATAAGGTTCGAACTCAAGTCATGATTTTTGATGCAATTGCGCCAATATTTTACATGAGGGTGGACCATGTAAGAATGCATCCACACACTAAATGTTTTAGTTCTGAAACTAATACTTTGGAGAATAGCTCTCATGGCGTAAAAGTCATGCATGTGAAAAAATTCGAATCACTGATGTATATAAGGTTCGAACTCAAGTCAAGATTTTTGATGCAATTGCACCAATATTTTACATGAGGGTGGACCATGTAAGAATGCATCCACACACCAAATGTTTTAGTTCTGAAACTAATACTTTGGAGAATAGCAATCATGGCGTAAAAGTCATGCATGTGAAAAAATTCGAATCACTGATGTATATAAGGTTCGAACTCAAGTCATGATTTTTGATGCAATTGCGCCAATATTTTACATGAGGGTGGACCATGTAAGAATGCATCCACACACCAAATGTTTTAGTTCTGAAACTAATACTTTGGAGAATAGCAATCATGGCGTAAAAGTCATGCATGTGAAAAAATTCGAATCACTGATGTATATAAGGTTCGAACTCAAGTCATGATTTTTGATGCAATTGCGCCAATATTTTTCATGAGGGTCGACCATGTAAGAATGCATCCACACACCAAATGTTTTCGTTCTGAAAGTAATACTTTGGAGAATAGCTCTCATGGCGTAAAAGTCATGCATGTGAAAACAAATCGAAACGCTGATGTATTTATAGTTCGAACTCAAGTCAAGAAATTTTATGGAATTGCGCCAATATTTTACATGACGGTCGACCATGTAAGAATGCATCCACACACCAAATGTTTTCGTTCTGAAACTAATACTTTGGAGAATAGCAATCATGGCGTAAAAGTCATGAATGTGAAAAAATTCGAATCACTGATGTATATAAGGTTCGAACTCAAGTCATGATTTTTGATGCAATTGCGCCAATATTTTACATGAGGGTGGACCATGTAAGAATGCATCCACACACCAAATGTTTTCGTTCTGAAACTAATACTTTGGAGAATAGCTCTCATGGCGTAAAAGTCATGCATGTGAAAAAATTCGAATCACTGATGTATATAAGGTTCAAACTTAAGTGATGATTTTTTGATGCAATTGCGCCAATATTTTACATGAGGGTCGATCATGTAAGAATGCATCCACACATCAAATGTTTTCGTTCTGAAACTAATACTTTGGAGAATAGCTCTCATGGCGTAAAAGTCATGCATGTGAAAAAATTCGAATCACTGATGTATATAAGGTTCGAACTCAAGTCATGATTTTTGATGCAATTGCGCCAATATTTTTCATGAGGGTCGACCATGTAAGAATGCATCCACACACTAAATGTTTTAGTTCTGAAACTAATACTTTGGAGAATAGCAATCATGGCGTAAAAGTCATGCATGTGAAAAAATTCGAATCACTGATGTATATAAGGTTCGAACTCAAGTCATGATTTTTGATGCAATTGCGCCAATATTTTTCATGAGGGTCGACCATGTAAGAATGCATCCACACACCAAATGTTTTCGTTCTGAAACTAATACTTTGGAGAATAGCTCTCATGGCGTAAAAGTCATGCATGTGAAAAAAATTCGAAACGCTGATGTATTGATAGTTCGAACTCAAGTCAAGAAATTTTATGGAATTGCGCCAATATTTTACATGAGGGTCGACCATGTAAGAATGCATCCACACACCAAATGTTTTCGTTCTGAAACTAATACTTTGGAGAATAGCTCTCATGGCGTAAAAGTCATGCATGTGAAAAAATTCGAATCACTGATGTATATAAGGTTCGAACTCAAGTCATGATTTTTTATGCAATTGCGCCAATATTTTTCATGAGGGTCGACCATGTAAGAATGCATCCACACACCAAATGTTTTC
Organism: Haliotis cracherodii; assembly: GCF_022045235.1. Taxonomy (NCBI): domain Eukaryota; kingdom Metazoa; phylum Mollusca; class Gastropoda; order Lepetellida; family Haliotidae; genus Haliotis; species Haliotis cracherodii. Next base: position 31,423,916 of record NW_027266266.1, on the reverse strand, counting down.
TTTCTGAAACTAATACTTTGGAGAATAGCAATCATGGCGTAAAAGTCATGCAGGTGAAAAAATTCGAATCACTGATGTATATAAGGTTCGAACTCAAGTCATGATTTTTGATGCAATTGCGCCAATATTTTACATGAAGGTCGACCATGTAAGAATGCATCCACACTCCAAATGTTTTCGTTCTGAAACTAATACTTTGGAGAATAGCAATCATGGCGTAAAAGTCATGAATGTGAAAAAAATTCGAAACGCTGATGTAATCTATAGTTCGAACTCAAGTCAAGAATTTTTATGCAATTGCGCCAATATTTTCCATGAGGATCGACCATGTAAGAATGCATCCACACACCAAATGTTTTCGTTCTGAAACTAATACTTTGGAGAATAGCTCTCATGGCGTAAAAGTCATGCATGTGAAAAAAATTCGAAACGCTGATGTATTTATAGTTCGAACTCAAGTCAAGACATTTTATGGAATTGCGCCAATATTTTACATGAGGGTGGACCATGTAAGAATGCATCCACACACTAAATGTTTTAGTTCTGAAACTAATACTTTGGAGAATAGCTCTCATGGCGTAAAAGTCATGAATGTGAAAAAATTCGAATCACTGATGTATATAAGGTTCGAACTCAAGTCAAGATTTTTGATGCAATTGCACCAATATTTTACATGAGGGTGGACCATGTAAGAATGCATCCACACACCAAATGATTTAGTTCTGAAACTAATACTTTAGAGAATAGCAATCATGGCGTAAAAGTCATGCATGTGAAAAAATTCGAATCACTGATGTATATAAGGTTCGAACTCAAGTCATGATTTTTGATGCAATTGCGCCAATATTTTACATGAGGGTGGACCATGTAAGAATGCATCCACACACCAAATGTTTTAGTTCTGAAACTAATACTTTGGAGAATAGCAATCATGGCGTAAAAGTCATGCATGTGAAAAAATTCGAATCACTGATGTATATAAGGTTCGAACTCAAGTCATGATTTTTGATGCAATTGCGCCAATATTTTTCATGAGGGTCGACCATGTAAGAATGCATCCACACACCAAATGTTTTCGTTCTGAAACTAATACTTTGGAGAATAGCTCTTATGGCGTAAAAGTCATGAATGTGAAAAAATTCGATTCACTGATGTATATAAAGTTTGAACTCAAGTCATGATTTTTGATGCAATTGCGCCAATATTTTACATGAGGGTGGACCATGTAAGAATGCATCCACACACCAAATGTTTTAGTTCTGAAACTAATACTTTGGAGAATAGCAATCATGGCGTAAAAGTCATGCATGTGAAAAAATTCGAATCACTGATGTATATAAGGTTCGAACTCAAGTCATGATTTTTTATGCAATTGCGCCAATATTTTTCATGAGGGTGGACCATGTAAGAATGCATCCACACACCAAATGTTTTCGTTCTGAAACTAATACTTTGGAGAATAGCTCTCATGGCGTAAAAGTCATGCATGTGAAAACAAATCGAAACGCTGATGTATTTATAGTTCGAACTCAAGTCAAGAAATTTTATGGAATTGCGCCAATATTTTACATGAGGGTCGACCATGTAAGAATGCATCCACACACCAAATGTTTTCGTTCTGAAACTAATACTTTGGAGAATAGCAATCATGGCGTAAAAGTCATGAATGTGAAAAAATTCGAATCACTGATGTATATAAGGTTCGAACTCAAGTCATGATTTTTGATGCAATTGCGCCAATATTTTACATGAGGGTGGACCATGTAAGAATGCATCCACACACCAAATGTTTTCGTTCTGAAACTAATACTTTGGAGAATAGTTCTCATGGCGTAAAAGTCATGCATGTGAAAAAATTCGAATCACTGATGTATATAAGGTTCAAACTTAAGTGATGATTTTTTGATGCAATTGCGCCAATATTTTACATGAGGGTCGATCATGTAAGAATGCATCCACACACCAAATGTTTTCGTTCTGAAACTAATACTTTGGAGAATAGCTCTCATGGCGTAAAAGTCATGCATGTGAAAAAAAATCGAAACGCTGACGTATTTATAGTTCGAACTCAAGTCAAGAAATTTTATGGAATTGCGCCAATATTTTCCATGAGGGTCGACCATGTAAGAATGCATCCACACACCAAATATTTTAGTTCTGAAACTAATACTTTAGAGAATAGCTCTCATGGCGTAAAAGTCATGCATGTGAAAAAATTCGAATCACTGATGTATATAAGGTTCGAACTCAAGTCATGATTTTTGATGCAATTGCGCCAATATTTTTCATGAGGGTCGACCATGTAAGAATGCATCCACACACCAAATGTTTTAGTTCTGAAACTAATACTTTGGAGAATAGCAATCATGGCGTAAAAGTCATGCATGTGAAAAAATTCGAATCACTGATGTATATAAGGTTCGAACTCAAGTCATGATTTTTGATGCAATTGCGCCAATATTTTTCATGAGGGTCGACCATGTAAGAATGCATCCACACACCAAATGTTTTCGTTCTGAAACTAATACTTTGGAGAATAGCTCTCATGGCGTAAAAGTCATGCATGTGAAAAAATTCGAATCACTGATGTATATAAGGTTCGAACTCAAGTCATGATTTTTGATGCAATTGCGCCAATATTTTCCATGAGGGTCGACCATGTAAGAATGCATCCACACACCAAATGTTTTCGTTCTGAAACTAATACTTTGGAGAATAGCTCTCATGGCGTAAAAGTCATGCATGTGAAAAAAAATCGAAACGCTGATGTATTTATAGTTCGAACTCAAGTCAAGACATTTTATGGAATTGCGCCAATATTTTACATGAGGGTGGACCATGTAAGAATGCATCCACACACCAAATGTTTTAGTTCTGAAACTAATACTTTGGAGAATAGCTCTCATGGCGTAAAAGTCATGAATGTGAAAAAATTCGAATCACTGATGTATATAAGGTTCGAACTCAAGTCAAGATTTTTGATGCAATTGCACCAATATTTTACATGAGGGTGGACCATGTAAGAATGCATCCACACACCAAATGATTTAGTTCTGAAACTAATACTTTGGAGAATAGCAATCATGGCGTAAAAGTCATGCATGTGAAAAAATTCGAATCACTGATGTATATAAGGTTCGAACTCAAGTCATGATTTTTGATGCAATTGCGCCAATATTTTACATGAGGGTCGATCATGTAAGAATGCATCCACACACCAAATGTTTTCGTTCTGAAACTAATACTTTGGAGAATAGCTCTCATGGCGTAAAAGTCATGCATGTGAAAAAAAATCGAAACGCTGATGTATTTATAGTTCGAACTCAAGTCAAGACATTTTATGGAATTGCGCCAATATTTTACATGAGGGTGGACCATGTAAGAATGCATCCACACACCAAATGTTTTAGTTCTGAAACTAATACTTTGGAGAATAGCTCTCATGGCGTAAAAGTCATGAATGTGAAAAAATTCGAATCACTGATGTATATAAGGTTCGAACTCAAGTCAAGATTTTTGATGCAATTGCACCAATATTTTACATGAGGGTGGACCATGTAAGAATGCATCCACACACCAAATGATTTAGTTCTGAAACTAATACTTTGGAGAATAGCAATCATGGCGTAAAAGTCATGCATGTGAAAAAATTCGAATCACTGATGTATATAAGGTTCGAACTCAAGTCATGATTTTTGATGCAATTGCGCCAATATTTTACATGAGGGTCGATCATGTAAGAATGCATCCACACACCAAATGTTTTCGTTCTGAAACTAATACTTTGGAGAATAGCTCTCATGGCGTAAAAGTCATGCATGTGAAAAAAAATCGAAACGCTGACGTATTTATAGTTCGAACTCAAGTCAAGAAATTTTATGGAATTGCACCAATATTTTCCATGAGGGTCGACCATGTAAGAATGCATCCACACACCAAATATTTTAGTTCTGAAACTAATACTTTAGAGAATAGCTCTCATGGCGTAAAAGTCATGCATGTGAAAAAATTCGAATCACTGATGTATATAAGGTTCGAACTCAAGTCATGATTTTTGATGCAATTGCGCCAATATTTTTCATGAGGGTCGACCATGTAAGAATGCATCCACACACCAAATGTTTTCGTTCTGAAACTAATACTTTGGAGAATAGCAATCATGGCGTAAAAGTCATGCATGTGAAAAAATTCGAATCACTGATGTATATAAGGTTCGAACTCAAGTCATGATTTTTGATGCAATTGCGCCAATATTTTTCATGAGGGTCGACCATGTAAGAATGCATCCACACACCAAATGTTTTCGTTCTGAAACTAATACTTTGGAGAATAGCTCTCATGGCGTAAAAGTCATGCATGTGAAAAAATTCGAATCACTGATGTATATAAGGTTCGAACTCAAGTCATGATTTTTGATGCAATTGCGCCAATATTTTCCATGAGGGTCGACCATGTAAGAATGCATCCACACACCAAATGTTTTCGTTCTGAAACTAATACTTTGGAGAATAGCAATCATGGCGTAAAAGTCATGCATGTGAAAAAAATTCGAAACGCTGATGTAATCATAGTTCGAACTCAAGTCAAGAATTTTTATGGAATTGCGCCAATATTTTCCATGAGGGTCGACCATGTAAGAATGCATCCACACACCAAATGTTTTAGTTCTGAAACTAATACTTTGGAGAATAGCTCTCATGGCGTAAAAGTCATGCATGTGAAAAACAATCGAAACGCTGATGTATTGATAGTTCGAACTCAAGTCAAGAAATTTTATGGAATTGCGCCAATATTTTACATGAGGGTCGACCATGTAAGAATGCATCCACACACCAAATGTTTTAGTTCTGAAACTAATACTTTGGAGAATAGCTCTCATGGCGTAAAAGTCATGCATGTGAAAAAATTCGAATCACTGATGTATATAAGGTTCGAACTCAAGTCATGATTTTTGATGCAATTGCGCCAATATTTTTCATGAGGGTGGACCATGTAAGAATGCATCCACACACCAAATGTTTTCGTTCTGAAACTAATACTTTGGAGAATAGCAATCATGGCGTAAAAGTCATGCATGTGAAAAAATTCGAATCACTGATGTATATAAGGTTCGAACTCAAGTCATGATTTTTGATGCAATTGAGCCAATATTTTTCATGAGGGTCGACCATGTAAGAATGCATCCACACACCAAATGTTTTCGTTCTGAAACTAATACTTTGGAGAATAGAAATCATGGCGTAAAAGTCATGCATGTGAAAAAAATTCGAAACGCTGATGTAATCATAGTTCGAACTCAAGTCAAGAATTTTTATGCAATTGCGCCAATATTTTCCATGAGGGTCGACCATGTAAGAATGCATCCACACACCAAATGTTTTAGTTCTGAAACTAATACTTTGGAGAATAGCTCTCATGGCGTAAAAGTCATGAATGTGAAAAAATTCGAATCACTGATGTATATAAGGTTCGAACTCAAGTCAAGATTTTTGATGCAATTGCACCAATATTTTACATGAGGGTGGACCATGTAAGAATGCATCCACACACCAAATGATTTAGTTCTGAAACTAATACTTTAGAGAATAGCAATCATGGCGTAAAAGTCATGCATGTGAAAAAATTCGAATCACTGATGTATATAAGGTTCGAACTCAAGTCATGATTTTTGATGCAATTGCGCCAATATTTTACATGAGGGTGGACCATGTAAGAATGCATCCACACACCAAATGTTTTAGTTCTGAAACTAATACTTTGGAGAATAGCAATCATGGCGTAAAAGTCATGCATGTGAAAAAATTCGAATCACTGATGTATATAAGGTTCGAACTCAAGTCATGATTTTTGATGCAATTGCGCCAATATTTTTCATGAGGGTCGACCATGTAAGAATGCATCCACACACCAAATGTTTTCGTTCTGAAACTAATACTTTGGAGAATAGCTCTTATGGCGTAAAAGTCATGAATGTGAAAAAATTCGATTCACTGATGTATATAAAGTTTGAACTCAAGTCATGATTTTTGATGCAATTGCGCCAATATTTTACATGAGGGTGGACCATGTAAGAATGCATCCACACACCAAATGTTTTAGTTCTGAAACTAATACTTTGGAGAATAGCAATCATGGCGTAAAAGTCATGCATGTGAAAAAATTCGAATCACTGATGTATATAAGGTTCGAACTCAAGTCATGATTTTTTATGCAATTGCGCCAATATTTTTCATGAGGGTGGACCATGTAAGAATGCATCCACACACCAAATGTTTTCGTTCTGAAACTAATACTTTGGAGAATAGCTCTCATGGCGTAAAAGTCATGCATGTGAAAACAAATCGAAACGCTGATGTATTTATAGTTCGAACTCAAGTCAAGAAATTTTATGGAATTGCGCCAATATTTTACATGAGGGTCGACCATGTAAGAATGCATCCACACACCAAATGTTTTCGTTCTGAAACTAATACTTTGGAGAATAGCAATCATGGCGTAAAAGTCATGAATGTGAAAAAATTCGAATCACTGATGTATATAAGGTTCGAACTCAAGTCATGATTTTTGATGCAATTGCGCCAATATTTTACATGAGGGTGGACCATGTAAGAATGCATCCACACACCAAATGTTTTCGTTCTGAAACTAATACTTTGGAGAATAGTTCTCATGGCGTAAAAGTCATGCATGTGAAAAAATTCGAATCACTGATGTATATAAGGTTCAAACTTAAGTGATGATTTTTTGATGCAATTGCGCCAATATTTTACATGAGGGTCGATCATGTAAGAATGCATCCACACACCAAATGTTTTCGTTCTGAAACTAATACTTTGGAGAATAGCTCTCATGGCGTAAAAGTCATGCATGTGAAAAAAAATCGAAACGCTGACGTATTTATAGTTCGAACTCAAGTCAAGAAATTTTATGGAATTGCGCCAATATTTTCCATGAGGGTCGACCATGTAAGAATGCATCCACACACCAAATATTTTAGTTCTGAAACTAATACTTTAGAGAATAGCTCTCATGGCGTAAAAGTCATGCATGTGAAAAAATTCGAATCACTGATGTATATAAGGTTCGAACTCAAGTCAAGAATTTTTATGCAATTGCGCCAATATTTTCCATGAGGGTCGACCATGTAAGAATGCATCCACACACCAAATGTTTTAGTTCTGAAACTAATACTTTGGAGAATAGCTCTCATGGCGTAAAAGTCATGAATGTGAAAAAATTCGAATCACTGATGTATATAAGGTTCGAACTCAAGTCAAGATTTTTGATGCAATTGCACCAATATTTTACATGAGGGTGGACCATGTAAGAATGCATCCACACACCAAATGATTTAGTTCTGAAACTAATACTTTAGAGAATAGCAATCATGGCGTAAAAGTCATGCATGTGAAAAAATTCGAATCACTGATGTATATAAGGTTCGAACTCAAGTCATGATTTTTGATGCAATTGCGCCAATATTTTACATGAGGGTGGACCATGTAAGAATGCATCCACACACCAAATGTTTTAGTTCTGAAACTAATACTTTGGAGAATAGCAATCATGGCGTAAAAGTCATGCATGTGAAAAAATTCGAATCACTGATGTATATAAGGTTCGAACTCAAGTCATGATTTTTGATGCAATTGCGCCAATATTTTTCATGAGGGTCGACCATGTAAGAATGCATCCACACACCAAATGTTTTCGTTCTGAAACTAATACTTTGGAGAATAGCTCTTATGGCGTAAAAGTCATGAATGTGAAAAAATTCGATTCACTGATGTATATAAAGTTTGAACTCAAGTCATGATTTTTGATGCAATTGCGCCAATATTTTACATGAGGGTGGACCATGTAAGAATGCATCCACACACCAAATGTTTTAGTTCTGAAACTAATACTTTGGAGAATAGCAATCATGGCGTAAAAGTCATGCATGTGAAAAAATTCGAATCACTGATGTATATAAGGTTCGAACTCAAGTCATGATTTTTTATGCAATTGCGCCAATATTTTTCATGAGGGTGGACCATGTAAGAATGCATCCACACACCAAATGTTTTCGTTCTGAAACTAATACTTTGGAGAATAGCTCTCATGGCGTAAAAGTCATGCATGTGAAAACAAATCGAAACGCTGATGTATTTATAGTTCGAACTCAAGTCAAGAAATTTTATGGAATTGCGCCAATATTTTACATGAGGGTCGACCATGTAAGAATGCATCCACACACCAAATGTTTTCGTTCTGAAACTAATACTTTGGAGAATAGCAATCATGGCGTAAAAGTCATGAATGTGAAAAAATTCGAATCACTGATGTATATAAGGTTCGAACTCAAGTCATGATTTTTGATGCAATTGCGCCAATATTTTACATGAGGGTGGACCATGTAAGAATGCATCCACACACCAAATGTTTTCGTTCTGAAACTAATACTTTGGAGAATAGTTCTCATGGCGTAAAAGTCATGCATGTGAAAAAATTCGAATCACTGATGTATATAAGGTTCAAACTTAAGTGATGATTTTTTGATGCAATTGCGCCAATATTTTACATGAGGGTCGATCATGTAAGAATGCATCCACACACCAAATGTTTTCGTTCTGAAACTAATACTTTGGAGAATAGCTCTCATGGCGTAAAAGTCATGCATGTGAAAAAAAATCGAAACGCTGACGTATTTATAGTTCGAACTCAAGTCAAGAAATTTTATGGAATTGCGCCAATATTTTCCATGAGGGTCGACCATGTAAGAATGCATCCACACACCAAATATTTTAGTTCTGAAACTAATACTTTAGAGAATAGCTCTCATGGCGTAAAAGTCATGCATGTGAAAAAATTCGAATCACTGATGTATATAAGGTTCGAACTCAAGTCATGATTTTTGATGCAATTGCGCCAATATTTTTCATGAGGGTCGACCATGTAAGAATGCATCCACACACCAAATGTTTTAGTTCTGAAACTAATACTTTGGAGAATAGCAATCATGGCGTAAAAGTCATGCATGTGAAAAAATTCGAATCACTGATGTATATAAGGTTCGAACTCAAGTCATGATTTTTGATGCAATTGCGCCAATATTTTTCATGAGGGTGGACCATGTAAGAATGCATCCACACACCAAATGTTTTCGTTCTGAAACTAATACTTTGGAGAATAGCTCTCATGGCGTAAAAGTCATGCATGTGAAAAAATTCGAATCACTGATGTATATAAGGTTCGAACTCAAGTCATGATTTTTGATGCAATTGCGCCAATATTTTCCATGAGGGTCGACCATGTAAGAATGCATCCACACACCAAATGTTTTCGTTCTGAAACTAATACTTTGGAGAATAGCTCTCATGGCGTAAAAGTCATGCATGTGAAAAAAAATCGAAACGCTGATGTATTTATAGTTCGAACTCAAGTCAAGACATTTTATGGAATTGCGCCAATATTTTACATGAGGGTGGACCATGTAAGAATGCATCCACACACCAAATGTTTTAGTTCTGAAACTAATACTTTGGAGAATAGCTCTCATGGCGTAAAAGTCATGAATGTGAAAAAATTCGAATCACTGATGTATATAAGGTTCGAACTCAAGTCAAGATTTTTGATGCAATTGCACCAATATTTTACATGAGGGTGGACCATGTAAGAATGCATCCACACACCAAATGATTTAGTTCTGAAACTAATACTTTGGAGAATAGCAATCATGGCGTAAAAGTCATGCATGTGAAAAAATTCGAATCACTGATGTATATAAGGTTCGAACTCAAGTCATGATTTTTGATGCAATTGCGCCAATATTTTACATGAGGGTCGATCATGTAAGAATGCATCCACACACCAAATGTTTTCGTTCTGAAACTAATACTTTGGAGAATAGCTCTCATGGCGTAAAAGTCATGCATGTGAAAAAAAATCGAAACGCTGATGTATTTATAGTTCGAACTCAAGTCAAGACATTTTATGGAATTGCGCCAATATTTTACATGAGGGTGGACCATGTAAGAATGCATCCACACACCAAATGTTTTAGTTCTGAAACTAATACTTTGGAGAATAGCTCTCATGGCGTAAAAGTCATGAATGTGAAAAAATTCGAATCACTGATGTATATAAGGTTCGAACTCAAGTCAAGATTTTTGATGCAATTGCACCAATATTTTACATGAGGGTGGACCATGTAAGAATGCATCCACACACCAAATGATTTAGTTCTGAAACTAATACTTTGGAGAATAGCAATCATGGCGTAAAAGTCATGAATGTGAAAAAATTCGAATCACTGATGTATATAAGGTTCGAACTCAAGTCAAGATTTTTGATGCAATTGCACCAATATTTTACATGAGGGTGGACCATGTAAGAATGCATCCACACACCAAATGATTTAGTTCTGAAACTAATACTTTGGAGAATAGCAATCATGGCGTAAAAGTCATGCATGTGAAAAAATTCGAATCACTGATGTATATAAGGTTCGAACTCAAGTCATGATTTTTGATGCAATTGCGCCAATATTTTCCATGAGGGTCGACCATGTAAGAATGCATCCACACACCAAATGTTTTCGTTCTGAAACTAATACTTTGGAGAATAGCTCTCATGGCGTAAAAGTCATGCATGTGAAAAAAAATCGAAACGCTGATGTATTTATAGTTCGAACTCAAGTCAAGACATTTTATGGAATTGCGCCAATATTTTACATGAGGGTGGACCATGTAAGAATGCATCCACACACCAAATGTTTTAGTTCTGAAACTAATACTTTGGAGAATAGCTCTCATGGCGTAAAAGTCATGAATGTGAAAAAATTCGAATCACTGATGTATATAAGGTTCGAACTCAAGTCAAGATTTTTGATGCAATTGCACCAATATTTTACATGAGGGTGGACCATGTAAGAATGCATCCACACACCAAATGATTTAGTTCTGAAACTAATACTTTGGAGAATAGCAATCATGGCGTAAAAGTCATGCATGTGAAAAAATTCGAATCACTGATGTATATAAGGTTCGAACTCAAGTCATGATTTTTGATGCAATTGCGCCAATATTTTACATGAGGGTCGATCATGTAAGAATGCATCCACACACCAAATGTTTTCGTTCTGAAACTAATACTTTGGAGAATAGCTCTCATGGCGTAAAAGTCATGCATGTGAAAAAAAATCGAAACGCTGACGTATTTATAGTTCGAACTCAAGTCAAGAAATTTTATGGAATTGCACCAATATTTTCCATGAGGGTCGACCATGTAAGAATGCATCCACACACCAAATATTTTAGTTCTGAAACTAATACTTTAGAGAATAGCTCTCATGGCGTAAAAGTCATGCATGTGAAAAAATTCGAATCACTGATGTATATAAGGTTCGAACTCAAGTCATGATTTTTGATGCAATTGCGCCAATATTTTTCATGAGGGTCGACCATGTAAGAATGCATCCACACACCAAATGTTTTCGTTCTGAAACTAATACTTTGGAGAATAGCAATCATGGCGTAAAAGTCATGCATGTGAAAAAATTCGAATCACTGATGTATATAAGGTTCGAACTCAAGTCATGATTTTTGATGCAATTGCGCCAATATTTTTCATGAGGGTCGACCATGTAAGAATGCATCCACACACCAAATGTTTTCGTTCTGAAACTAATACTTTGGAGAATAGCTCTCATGGCGTAAAAGTCATGCATGTGAAAAAAAATCGAAACGCTGATGTATTTATAGTTCGAACTCAAGTCAAGACATTTTATGGAATTGCGCCAATATTTTACATGAGGGTGGACCATGTAAGAATGCATCCACACACCAAATGTTTTAGTTCTGAAACTAATACTTTGGAGAATAGCTCTCATGGCGTAAAAGTCATGAATGTGAAAAAATTCGAATCACTGATGTATATAAGGTTCGAACTCAAGTCAAGATTTTTGATGCAATTGCACCAATATTTTACATGAGGGTGGACCATGTAAGAATGCATCCACACACCAAATGATTTAGTTCTGAAACTAATACTTTGGAGAATAGCAATCATGGCGTAAAAGTCATGCATGTGAAAAAATTCGAATCACTGATGTATATAAGGTTCGAACTCAAGTCATGATTTTTGATGCAATTGCGCCAATATTTTACATGAGGGTCGATCATGTAAGAATGCATCCACACACCAAATGTTTTCGTTCTGAAACTAATACTTTGGAGAATAGCTCTCATGGCGTAAAAGTCATGCATGTGAAAAAAAATCGAAACGCTGATGTATTTATAGTTCGAACTCAAGTCAAGACATTTTATGGAATTGCGCCAATATTTTACATGAGGGTGGACCATGTAAGAATGCATCCACACACCATATGTTTTAGTTCTGAAACTAATACTTTGGAGAATAGCTCTCATGGCGTAAAAGTCATGAATGTGAAAAAATTCGAATCACTGATGTATATAAGGTTCGAACTCAAGTCAAGATTTTTGATGCAATTGCACCAATATTTTACATGAGGGTGGACCATGTAAGAATGCATCCACACACCAAATGATTTAGTTCTGAAACTAATACTTTGGAGAATAGCAATCATGGCGTAAAAGTCATGCATGTGAAAAAATTCGAATCACTGATGTATATAAGGTTCGAACTCAAGTCATGATTTTTGATGCAATTGCGCCAATATTTTACATGAGGGTCGATCATGTAAGAATGCATCCACACACCAAATGTTTTCGTTCTGAAACTAATACTTTGGAGAATAGCTCTCATGGCGTAAAAGTCATGCATGTGAAAAAAAATCGAAACGCTGACGTATTTATAGTTCGAACTCAAGTCAAGAAATTTTATGGAATTGCACCAATATTTTCCATGAGGGTCGACCATGTAAGAATGCATCCACACACCAAATATTTTAGTTCTGAAACTAATACTTTAGAGAATAGCTCTCATGGCGTAAAAGTCATGCATGTGAAAAAATTCGAATCACTGATGTATATAAGGTTCGAACTCAAGTCATGATTTTTGATGCAATTGCGCCAATATTTTTCATGAGGGTCGACCATGTAAGAATGCATCCACACACCAAATGTTTTCGTTCTGAAACTAATACTTTGGAGAATAGCAATCATGGCGTAAAAGTCATGCATGTGAAAAAATTCGAATCACTGATGTATATAAGGTTCGAACTCAAGTCATGATTTTTGATGCAATTGCGCCAATATTTTTCATGAGGGTCGACCATGTAAGAATGCATCCACACACCAAATGTTTTCGTTCTGAAACTAATACTTTGGAGAATAGCTCTCATGGCGTAAAAGTCATGCATGTGAAAAAATTCGAATCACTGATGTATATAAGGTTCGAACTCAAGTCATGATTTTTGATGCAATTGCGCCAATATTTTCCATGAGGGTCGACCATGTAAGAATGCATCCACACACCAAATGTTTTCGTTCTGAAACTAATACTTTGGAGAATAGCAATCATGGCGTAAAAGTCATGCATGTGAAAAAAATTCGAAACGCTGATGTAATCATAGTTCGAACTCAAGTCAAGAATTTTTATGGAATTGCGCCAATATTTTCCATGAGGGTCGACCATGTAAGAATGCATCCACACACCAAATGTTTTAGTTCTGAAACTAATACTTTGGAGAATAGCTCTCATGGCGTAAAAGTCATGCATGTGAAAAACAATCGAAACGCTGATGTATTGATAGTTCGAACTCAAGTCAAGAAATTTTATGGAATTGCGCCAATATTTTACATGAGGGTGGACCATGTAAGAATGCATCCACACACCAAATGTTTTAGTTCTGAAACTAATACTTTGGAGAATAGCTCTCATGGCGTAAAAGTCATGCATGTGAAAAAATTCGAATCACTGATGTATATAAGGTTCGAACTCAAGTCATGATTTTTGATGCAATTGCGCCAATATTTTTCATGAGGGTGGACCATGTAAGAATGCATCCACACACCAAATGTTTTCGTTCTGAAACTAATACTTTGGAGAATAGCAATCATGGCGTAAAAGTCATGCATGTGAAAAAATTCGAATCACTGATGTATATAAGGTTCGAACTCAAGTCATGATTTTTGATGCAATTGAGCCAATATTTTTCATGAGGGTCGACCATGTAAGAATGCATCCACACACCAAATGTTTTCGTTCTGAAACTAATACTTTGGAGAATAGAAATCATGGCGTAAAAGTCATGCATGTGAAAAAAATTCGAAACGCTGATGTAATCATAGTTCGAACTCAAGTCAAGAATTTTTATGCAATTGCGCCAATATTTTCCATGAGGGTCGACCATGTAAGAATGCATCCACACACCAAATGTTTTAGTTCTGAAACTAATACTTTGGAGAATAGCTCTCATGGCGTAAAAGTCATGCATGTGAAAAAATTCGAATCACTGATGTATATAAGGTTCGAACTCAAGTCATGATTTTTGATGCAATTGCGCCAATATTTTTCATGAGGGTCGACCATGTAAGAATGCATCCACACTCCAAATGTTTTCGTTCTGAAACTAATACTTTGGAGAATAGCAATCATTGCGTAAAAGTCATGCATGTGAAAAAATTCGAATCACTGATGTATATAAGGTTCGAACTCAAGTCATGATTTTTGATGCAATTGCGGCAATATTTTTCATGAGGGTCGATCATGTAAGAATGCATCCACACACCAAATGTTTTCGTTCTGAAACTAATACTTTGGAGAATAGCTCTTATGGCGTAAAAGTCATGCATGTGAAAAAATTCGAATCACTGATGTATATAAGGTTTGAACTCAAGTCATGATTTTTGATGCAATTGCGCCAATATTTTACATGAGGGTGGACCATGTAAGAATGCATCCACACACCAAATGTTTTAGTTCTGAAACTAATACTTTGGAGAATAGCAATCATGGCGTAAAAGTCATGCATGTGAAAAAATTCGAATCACTGATGTATATAAGGTTCGAACTCAAGTCATGATTTTTGATGCAATTGCGCCAATATTTTTCATGAGGGTCGACCATGTAAGAATGCATCCACACACCAAATGTTTTCGTTCTGAAACTAATACTTTGGAGAATAGCAATCATGGCGTAAAAGTCATGCATGTGAAAAAAATTCGAAACGCTGATGTAATCATAGTTCGAACTCAAGTCAAGAATTTTTATGCAATTGCGCCAATATTTTCCATGAGGGTGGACCATGTAAGAATGCATCCACACACCAAATGTTTTCGTTCTGAAACTAATACTTTGGAGAATAGCTCTCATGGCGTAAAAGTCATGCATGTGAAAAAAAATCGAAACGCTGATGTATTTATAGTTCGAACTCAAGTCAAGAAATTTTATGGAATTGCGCCAATATTTTCCATGAGGGTCGACCATGTAAGAATGCATCCACACACCAAATATTTTAGTTCTGAAACTAATACTTTGGAGAATAGCAATCATGGCGTAAAAGTCATGCATGTGAAAAAAATTCGAATCACTGATGTATATAAGGTTCGAACTCAAGTCATGATTTTTGATGCAATTGCGCCAATATTTTTCATGAGGGTCGACCATGTAAGAATGCATCCACACACCAAATGTTTTCGTTCTGAAACTAATACTTTGGAGAATAGCTCTCATGGCGTAAAAGTCATGCATGTGAAAAAATTCGAATCACTGATGTATATAAGGTTCGAACTCAAGTCATGATTTTTGATGCAATTGCGCCAATATTTTACATGAGGGTGGACCATGTAAGAATGCATCCACACACCAAATGTTTTCGTTCTGAAACTAATACTTTGGAGAATAGCTCTCATGGCGTAAAAGTCATGCATGTGAAAAAATTCGAATCACTGATGTATATAAGGTTCAAACTTAAGTGATGATTTTTTGATGCAATTGCGCCAATATTTTACATGAGGGTCGATCATGTAAGAATGCATCCACACACCAAATGTTTTCGTTCTGAAACTAATACTTTGGAGAATAGCTCTCATGGCGTAAAAGTCATGCATGTGAAAAAAAATCGAAACGCTGATGTATTTATAGTTCGAACTCAAGTCAAGAAATTTCATGGAATTGCGCCAATATTTTCCATGAGGGTCGACCATGTAAGAATGCATCCACACACCAAATATTTTAGTTCTGAAACTAATACTTTGGAGAATAGCTCTCATGGCGTAAAAGTCATGCATGTGAAAAAATTCGAATCACTGATGTATATAAGGTTCGAACTCAAGTCATGATTTTTGATGCAATTGCGCCAATATTTTTCATGAGGGTGGACCATGTAAGAATGCATCTACACACCAAATGTTTTAGTTCTGAAACTAATACTTTGGAGAATAGCTCTCATGGCGTAAAAGTCATGCATGTGAAAAAATTCGAATCACTGATGTATATAAGGTTCGAACTCAAGTCATGATTTTTGATGCAATTGCACCAATATTTTTCATGAGGGTCGACCATGTAAGAATGCATCCACACACCAAATGTTTTCGTTCTGAAACTAATACTTTGGAGAATAGCTCTCATGGCGTAAAAGTCATGCATATGAAAAAATTTGAATCACTGATGTATATAAGGTTCGAACTCAAGTCATGATTTTTTATGCAATTGCGCCAATATTTTACATGAGGGTGGACCATGTAAGAATGCATCCACACACCAAATGTTTTCGTTCTGAAACTAATACTTTGGAGAATAGCAATCATGGCGTAAAAGTCATGCATGTGAAAAAAATTCGAAACGCTGATGTAATCATAGTTCGAACTCAAGTCAAGAAATTTTATGGAATTGCGCCAATATTTTACATGAGGGTGGACCATGTAAGAATGCATCCACACACCAAATGTTTTCGTTCTGAAACTAATACTTTGGAGAATAGCAATCATGGCGTAAAAGTCATGCATGTGAAAAAATTCGAATCACTGATGTATATAAGGTTCGAACTCAAGTCATGATTTTTGATGCAATTGCGCCAATATTTTTCATGAGGGTCGACCATGTAAGAATGCATCCACACACCAAATGTTTTCGTTCTGAAACTAATACTTTGGAGAATAGCTCTCATGGCGTAAAAGTCATGCATGTGAAAAAATTCGAATCACTGATGTATATAAGGTTCGAACTCAAGTCATGATTTTTGATGCAATTGCGCCAATATTTTCCATGAGGGTCGACCATGTAAGAATGCATCCACACACCAAATGTTTTCGTTCTGAAACTAATACTTTGGAGAATAGCAATCATGGCGTAAAAGTCATGCATGTGAAAAAAATTCGAAACGCTGATGTAATCATAGTTCGAACTCAAGTCAAGAATTTTTATGGAATTGCGCCAATATTTTACATGAGGGTCGACCATGTAAGAATGCATCCACACACCAAATGTTTTAGTTCTGAAACTAATACTTTGGAGAATAGCTCTCATGGCGTAAAAGTCATGCATGTGAAAAACAATCGAAACGCTGATGTATTGATAGTTCGAACTCAAGTCAAGAAATTTTATGGAATTGCGCCAATATTTTACATGAGGGTGGACCATGTAAGAATGCATCCACACACCAAATGTTTTCGTTCTGAAACTAATACTTTGGAGAATAGCTCTCATGGCGTAAAAGTCATGCATGTGAAAAAATTCGAATCACTGATGTATATAAGGTTCGAACTCAAGTCATGATTTTTGATGCAATTGCGCCAATATTTTTCATGAGGGTGGACCATGTAAGAATGCATCCACACACCAAATGTTTTCGTTCTGAAACTAATACTTTGGAGAATAGCAATCATGGCGTAAAAGTCATGCATGTGAAAAAATTCGAATCACTGATGTATATAAGGTTCGAACTCAAGTCATGATTTTTGATGCAATTGAGCCAATATTTTTCATGAGGGTCGACCATGTAAGAATGCATCCACACACCAAATGTTTTCGTTCTGAAACTAATACTTTGGAGAATAGCAATCATGGCGTAAAAGTCATGCATGTGAAAAAAATTCGAAACGCTGATGTAATCATAGTTCGAACTCAAGTCAAGAATTTTTATGCAATTGCGCCAATATTTTCCATGAGGGTCGACCATGTAAGAATGCATCCACACACCAAATGTTTTAGTTCTGAAACTAATACTTTGGAGAATAGCTCTCATGGCGTAAAAGTCATGCATGTGAAAAAATTCGAATC
Source organism: Haliotis cracherodii (assembly GCF_022045235.1). Lineage (NCBI taxonomy): Eukaryota > Metazoa > Mollusca > Gastropoda > Lepetellida > Haliotidae > Haliotis > Haliotis cracherodii. Next base: position 31,405,730 of record NW_027266266.1, on the reverse strand, counting down.
ACTGATGTATATAAGGTTCGAACTCAAGTCATGATTTTTGATGCAATTGCGCCAATATTTTTCATGAGGGTCGACCATGTAAGAATGCATCCACACACCAAATGTTTTCGTTCTGAAACTAATACTTTGGAGAATAGCTCTTATGGCGTAAAAGTCATGAATGTGAAAAAATTCGAATCACTGATGTATATAAGGTTTGAACTCAAGTCATGATTTTTGATGCAATTGCGCCAATATTTTACATGAGGGTGGACCATGTAAGAATGCATCCACACACCAAATGTTTTAGTTCTGAAACTAATACTTTGGAGAATAGCAATCATGGCGTAAAAGTCATGCATGTGAAAAAATTCGAATCACTGATGTATATAAGGTTCGAACTCAAGTCATGATTTTTGATGCAATTGCGCCAATATTTTTCATGAGGGTCGACCATGTAAGAATGCATCCACACACCAAATGTTTTCGTTCTGAAACTAATACTTTGGAGAATAGCAATCATGGCGTAAAAGTCATGCATGTGAAAAAAATTCGAAACGCTGATGTAATCATAGTTCGAACTCAAGTCAAGAATTTTTATGCAATTGCGCCAATATTTTCCATGAGGGTGGACCATGTAAGAATGCATCCACACACCAAATGTTTTAGTTCTGAAACTAATACTTTGGAGAATAGCTCTCATGGCGTAAAAGTCATGCATGTGAAAAAAAATCGAAACGCTGATGTATTTATAGTTCGAACTCAAGTCAAGAAATTTTATGGAATTGCGCCAATATTTTCCATGAGGGTCGACCATGTAAGAATGCATCCACACACCAAATATTTTAGTTCTGAAACTAATACTTTGGAGAATAGCAATCATGGCGTAAAAGTCATGCATGTGAAAAAATTCGAATCACTGATGTATATAAGGTTCGAACTCAAGTCATGATTTTTGATGCAATTGCGCCAATATTTTTCATGAGGGTGGACCATGTAAGAATGCATCCACACACCAAATGTTTTAGTTCTGAAACTAATACTTTGGAGAATAGCTCTCATGGCGTAAAAGTCATGCATGTGAAAAAATTCGAATCACTGATGTATATAAGGTTCGAACTCAAGTCATGATTTTTGATGCAATTGCGCCAATATTTTACATGAGGGTGGACCATGTAAGAATGCATCCACACACCAAATGTTTTCGTTCTGAAACTAATACTTTGGAGAATAGCTCTCATGGCGTAAAAGTCATGCATGTGAAAAAATTCGAATCACTGATGTATATAAGGTTCAAACTTAAGTGTTGATTTTTTGATGCAATTGCGCCAATATTTTACATGAGGGTCGATCATGTAAGAATGCATCCACACACCAAATGTTTTCGTTCTGAAACTAATACTTTGGAGAATAGCTCTCATGGCGTAAAAGTCATGCATGTGAAAAAAAATCGAAACGCTGATGTATTTATAGTTCGAACTCAAGTAAAGAAATTTCATGGAATTGCGCCAATATTTTCCATGAGGGTCGACCATGTAAGAATGCATCCACACACCAAATATTTTAGTTCTGAAACTAATACTTTGGAGAATAGCTCTCATGGCGTAAAAGTCATGCATGTGAAAAAATTCGAATCACTGATGTATATAAGGTTCGAACTCAAGTCATGATTTTTGATGCAATTGCGCCAATATTTTTCATGAGGGTCGACCATGTAAGAATGCATCTACACACCAAATGTTTTAGTTCTGAAACTAATACTTTGGAGAATAGCTCTCATGGCGTAAAAGTCATGCATGTGAAAAAATTCGAATCACTGATGTATATAAGGTTCGAACTCAAGTCATGATTTTTGATGCAATTGCACCAATATTTTTCATGAGGGTCGACCATGTAAGAATGCATCCACACACCAAATGTTTTCGTTCTGAAACTAATACTTTGGAGAATAGCTCTCATGGCGTAAAAGTCATGCATATGAAAAAATTTGAATCACTGATGTATATAAGGTTCGAACTCAAGTCATGATTTTTTATGCAATTGCGCCAATATTTTACATGAGGGTGGACCATGTAAGAATGCATCCACACACCAAATGTTTTCGTTCTGAAACTAATACTTTGGAGAATAGCAATCATGGCGTAAAAGTCATGCATGTGAAAAAAATTCGAAACGCTGATGTAATCATAGTTCGAACTCAAGTCAAGAAATTTTATGGAATTGCGCCAATATTTTACATGAGGGTGGACCATGTAAGAATGCATCCACACACCAAATGTTTTCGTTCTGAAACTAATACTTTGGAGAATAGCAATCATGGCGTAAAAGTCATGCATGTGAAAAAATTCGAATCACTGATGTATATAAGGTTCGAACTCAAGTCATGATTTTTGATGCAATTGCGCCAATATTTTTCATGAGGGTCGACCATGTAAGAATGCATCCACACACCAAATGTTTTCGTTCTGAAACTAATACTTTGGAGAATAGCTCTCATGGCGTAAAAGTCATGCATGTGAAAAAATTCGAATCACTGATGTATATAAGGTTCGAACTCAAGTCATGATTTTTGATGCAATTGCGCCAATATTTTCCATGAGGGTCGACCATGTAAGAATGCATCCACACACCAAATGTTTTCGTTCTGAAACTAATACTTTGGAGAATAGCAATCATGGCGTAAAAGTCATGCATGTGAAAAAAATTCGAAACGCTGATGTAATCATAGTTCGAACTCAAGTCAAGAATTTTTATGGAATTGCGCCAATATTTTACATGAGGGTCGACCATGTAAGAATGCATCCACACACCAAATGTTTTAGTTCTGAAACTAATACTTTGGAGAATAGCTCTCATGGCGTAAAAGTCATGCATGTGAAAAACAATCGAAACGCTGATGTATTGATAGTTCGAACTCAAGTCAAGAAATTTTATGGAATTGCGCCAATATTTTACATGAGGGTGGACCATGTAAGAATGCATCCACACACCAAATGTTTTCGTTCTGAAACTAATACTTTGGAGAATAGCTCTCATGGCGTAAAAGTCATGCATGTGAAAAAATTCGAATCACTGATGTATATAAGGTTCGAACTCAAGTCATGATTTTTGATGCAATTGCGCCAATATTTTTCATGAGGGTGGACCATGTAAGAATGCATCCACACACCAAATGTTTTCGTTCTGAAACTAATACTTTGGAGAATAGCAATCATGGCGTAAAAGTCATGCATGTGAAAAAATTCGAATCACTGATGTATATAAGGTTCGAACTCAAGTCATGATTTTTGATGCAATTGAGCCAATATTTTTCATGAGGGTCGACCATGTAAGAATGCATCCACACACCAAATGTTTTCGTTCTGAAACTAATACTTTGGAGAATAGAAATCATGGCGTAAAAGTCATGCATGTGAAAAAAATTCGAAACGCTGATGTAATCATAGTTCGAACTCAAGTCAAGAAATTTTATGGAATTGCGCCAATATTTTACATGAGGGTGGACCATGTAAGAATGCATCCACACACCAAATGTTTTAGTTCTGAAACTAATACTTTGGAGAATAGCAATCATGGCGTAAAAGTCATGCATGTGAAAAAAAATCGAAACGCTGATGTATTGATAGTTCGAACTCAAGTCAAGAAATTTTATGGAATTGCGCCAATATTTTACATGAGGGTGGACCATGTAAGAATGCATCCACACACCAAATGTTTTAGTTCTGAAACTAATACTTTGGAGAATAGCTCTCATGGCGTAAAAGTCATGCATGTGAAAAAATTCGAATCACTGATGTATATAAGGTTCGAACTCAAGTCATGATTTTTGATGCAATTGCGCCAATATTTTTCATGAGGGTCGACCATGTAAGAATGCATCCACACACCAAATGTTTTCGTTCTGAAACTAATACTTTGGAGAATAGCAATCATGGCGTAAAAGTCATGCATGTGAAAAAAATTCGAAACGCTGATGTAATCATAGTTCGAACTCAAGTCAAGAATTTTTATGCAATTGCGCCAATATTTTACATGAGGGTCGACCATGTAAGAATGCATCCACACACCAAATGTTTTAGTTCTGAAACTAATACTTTGGAGAATAGCTCTCATGGCGTAAAAGTCATGCATGTGAAAAAATTCGAATCACTAATGTATATAAGGTTCGAACTCAAGTCATGATTTTTGATGCAATTGCGCCAATATTTTACATGAGGGTCGACCATGTAAGAATGCATCCACACATCAAATGTTTTAGTTCTGAAACTAATACTTTGGAGAATAGCTCTCATGGCGTAAAAGTCATGCATGTGAAAAAATTCGAATCACTGATGTATATAAGGTTAGAACTCAAGTCATGATTTTTGATGCAATTGCGCCAATATTTTCCATGAGGGTCGACCATGTAAGAATGCATCCACACACCAAATGTTTTCGTTCTGAAACTAATACTTTGGAGAATAGCAATCATGGCGTAAAAGTCATGCATGTGAAAAAAATTCGAAACGCTGATGTAATCATAGTTCGAACTCAAGTCAAGAAATTTTATGGAATTGCGCCAATATTTTACATGAGGGTCGACCATGTAAGAATGCATCCACACACCAAATGTTTTAGTTCTGAAACTAATACTTTGGAGAATAGCAATCATGGCGTAAAAGTCATGCATGTGAAAAAAAATCGAAACGCTGATGTATTGATAGTTCGAACTCAAGTCAAGAAATTTTATGGAATTGCGCCAATATTTTACATGAGGGTGGACCATGTAAGAATGCATCCACACACCAAATGTTTTAGTTCTGAAACTAATACTTTGGAGAATAGCTCTCATGGCGTAAAAGTCATGCATGTGAAAAAATTCGAATCACTGATGTATATAAGGTTCGAACTCAAGTCATGATTTTTGATGCAATTGCGCCAATATTTTTCATGAGGGTCGACCATGTAAGAATGCATCCACACACCAAATGTTTTCGTTCTGAAACTAATACTTTGGAGAATAGCAATCATGGCGTAAAAGTCATGCATGTGAAAAAAATTCGAAACGCTGATGTAATCATAGTTCAAACTCAAGTCAAGAATTTTTATGCAATTGCGCCAATATTTTACATGAGGGTCGACCATGTAAGAATGCATCCACACACCAAATGTTTTAGTTCTGAAACTAATACTTTGGAGAATAGCTCTCATGGCGTAAAAGTCATGCATGTGAAAAAATTCGAATCACTGATGTATATAAGGTTAGAACTCAAGTCATGATTTTTGATGCAATTGCGCCAATATTTTCCATGAGGGTCGACCATGTAAGAATGCATCCACACATCAAATGTTTTAGTTCTGAAACTAATACTTTGGAGAATAGCTCTCATGGCGTAAAAGTCATGCATGTGAAAAAATTCGAATCACTGATGTATATAAGGTTAGAACTCAAGTCATGATTTTTGATGCAATTGCGCCAATATTTTCCATGAGGGTCGACCATGTAAGAATGCATCCACACACCAAATGTTTTCGTTCTGAAACTAATACTTTGGAGAATAGCAATCATGGCGTAAAAGTCATGCATGTGAAAAAAATTCGAAACGCTGATGTAATCATAGTTCGAACTCAAGTCAAGAAATTTTATGGAATTGCGCCAATATTTTACATGAGGGTCGACCATGTAAGAATGCATCCACACACCAAATGTTTTAGTTCTGAAACTAATACTTTGGAGAATAGCAATCATGGCGTAAAAGTCATGCATGTGAAAAAAAATCGAAACGCTGATGTATTGATAGTTCGAACTCAAGTCAAGAAATTTTATGGAATTGCGCCAATATTTTACATGAGGGTGGACCATGTAAGAATGCATCCACACACCAAATGTTTTAGTTCTGAAACTAATACTTTGGAGAATAGCTCTCATGGCGTAAAAGTCATGCATGTGAAAAAATTCGAATCACTGATGTATATAAGGTTCGAACTCAAGTCATGATTTTTGATGCAATTGCGCCAATATTTTTCATGAGGGTCGACCATGTAAGAATGCATCCACACACCAAATGTTTTCGTTCTGAAACTAATACTTTGGAGAATAGCAATCATGGCGTAAAAGTCATGCATGTGAAAAAAATTCGAAACGCTGATGTAATCATAGTTCAAACTCAAGTCAAGAATTTTTATGCAATTGCGCCAATATTTTACATGAGGGTCGACCATGTAAGAATGCATCCACACACCAAATGTTTTCGTTCTGAAACTAATACTTTGGAGAATAGCTCTCATGGCGTAAAAGTCATGCATGTGAAAAAATTCGAATCACTGATGTATATAAGGTTAGAACTCAAGTCATGATTTTTGATGCAATTGCGCCAATATTTTCCATGAGGGTCGACCATGTAAGAATGCATCCACACACCAAATGTTTTCGTTCTGAAACTAATACTTTGGAGAATAGCTCTCATGGCGTAAAAGTCATGCATGTGAAAAAAAATCGAAACGCTGATGTATTTATAGTTCGAACTCAAGTCAAGAAATTTTATGGAATTGCGCCAATATTTTACATGAGGGTCGACCATGTAAGAATGCATCCACACACCAAATATTTTAGTTCTGAAACTAATACTTTGGAGAATAGCAATCATGGCGTAAAAGTCATGCATGTGAAAAAATTCGAATCACTGATGTATATAAGGTTCGAACTCAAGTCATGATTTTTGATGCAATTGCGCCAATATTTTTCATGAGGGTCGACCATGTAAGAATGCATCCACACACCAAATGTTTTAGTTCTGAAACTAATACTTTGGAGAATAGCTCTCATGGCGTAAAAGTCATGCATGTGAAAAAATTCGAATCACTGATGTATATAAGGTTCGAACTCAAGTCATGATTTTTGATGCAATTGCGCCAATATTTTACATGAGGGTGGACCATGTAAGAATGCATCCACACACCAAATGTTTTAGTTCTGAAACTAATACTTTGGAGAATAGCAATCATGGCGTAAAAGTCATGCATGTGAAAAAATTCGAATCACTGATGTATATAAGGTTCGAACTCAAGTCATGATTTTTGATGCAATTGCGCCAATATTTTTCATGAGTGTCGACCATGTAAGAATGCATCCACACACCAAATGTTTTCGTTCTGAAACTAATACTTTGGAGAATAGCAATCATGGCGTAAAAGTCATGCATGTGAAAAAAAATCGAAACGCTGATGTATTGATAGTTCGAACTCAAGTCAAGAAATTTTATGGAATTGCGCCAATATTTTACATGAGGGTCGACCATGTAAGAATGCATCCACACACTAAATGTTTTCGTTCTGAAACTAATACTTTGGAGAATAGCAATCATGGCGTAAAAGTCATGCATGTGAAAAAAATTCGAAACGCTGATGTAATCATAGTTCGAACTCAAGTCAAGAATTTTTATGCAATTGCGCCAATATTTTACATGAGGGTCGACCATGTAAGAATGCATCCACACACCAAATGTTTTAGTTCTGAAACTAATACTTTGGAGAATAGCTCTCATGGCGTAAAAGTCATGCATGTGAAAAAAATTCGAATCACTGATGTATATAAGGTTCGAACTCAAGTCATGATTTTTGATGCAATTGCGCCCAATATTTTTCATGAGGGTCGACCATGTAAGAATGCATCCACACACCAAATGTTTTCTTTCTGAAACTAATACTTTGGAGAATAGCAATCATGGCGTAAAAGTCATGCATGTGAAAAAATTCGAATCACTGATGTATATAAGGTTCGAACTCAAGTCATGATTTTTGATGCAATTGCGCCAATATTTTTCATGAGGGTCGACCATGTAAGAATGCATCCACACACCAAATGTTTTCTTTCTGAAACTAATACTTTGGAGAACAGCAATCATGGCGTAAAAGTCATGCATGTGAAAAAATTCGAATCACTGATGTATATAAGGTTCGAACTCAAGTCATGATTTTTGATGCAATTGCGCCAATATTTTACATGAAGGTCGACCATGTAAGAATGCATCCACACACCAAATGTTTTCGTTCTGAAACTAATACTTTGGAGAATAGCAATCATGGCTTAAAAGTCATGCATGTGAAAAAAATCCGAAAGCTGATGTAATCTATAGTTCGAACTCAAGTCAAGAATTTTTATGCAATTGCGCCAATATTTTCCATGAGGGTCGACCATGTAAGAATGCATCCACACACCAAATGTTTTCGTTCTGAAACTAATACTTTGGAGAATAGCTCTCATGGCGTAAAAGTCATGCATGTGAAAAAAATTCGAAACGCTGATGTATTTATAGTTCGAACTCAAGTCAAGAAATTTGATGGAATTGCGCCAATATTTTACATGAGGGTCGACCATGTAAGAATGCATCCACACACTAAATGTTTTAGTTCTGAAACTAATACTTTGGAGAATAGCTCTCATGGCGTAAAAGTCATGCATGTGAAAAAATTCGAATCACTGATGTATATACATGTAAGGTTCGAACTCAAGTCATGATTTTTGATGCAATTGCGCCAATATTTTACATGAGGGTCGATCATGTAAGAATGCATCCACACATCAAATGTTTTAGTTCTGAAACTAATACTTTGGAGAATAGCTCTCATGGCGTAAAAGTCATGCATGTGAAAAAATTCGAATCACTGATGTATATAAGGTTCAAACTTAAGTGATGATTTTTTGATGCAATTGCGCCAATATTTTACATGAGGGTCGATCATGTAAGAATGCATCCACACACCAAATGTTTTCGTTCTGAAACTAATACTTTGGAGAATAGCTCTCATGGCGTAAAAGTCATGCATGTGAAAAACAATCGAAACGCTGATGTATTTATAGTTCGAACTCAAGTCAAGAAATTTTATGGAATTGCGCCAATATTTTACATGAGGGTCGACCATGTAAGAATGCATCCACACACCAAATATTTTAGTTCTGAAACTAATACTTTGGAGAATAGCAATCATGGCGTAAAAGTCATGCATGTGAAAAAATTCGAATCACTGATGTATATAAGGTTTGAACTCAAGTCATGATTTTTGATGCAATTGCGCCAATATTTTTCATGAGGGTCGACCATGTAAGAATGCATCTACACACCAAATGTTTTCGTTCTGAAACTAATACTTTGGAGAATAGCAATCATGGCGTAAAAGTCATGCATGTGAAAAAATTCGAATCACTGATGTATATAAGGTTCGAACTCAAGTCATGATTTTTGATGCAATTGCGCCAATATTTTTCATGAGGGTCGACCATGTAAGAATGCATCCACACACCAAATGTTTTCGTTCTGAAACTAATACTTTGGAGAATAGCTCTCATGGCGTAAAAGTCATGCATATGAAAAAATTCGAATCACTGATGTATATAAGGTTCGAACTCAAGTCAAGATTTTTGATGCAATTGCGCCAATATTTTACATGAGGGTCGACCATGTAAGAATGCATCCACACACCAAATGTTTTCGTTCTGAAACTAATACTTTGGAGAATAGCTCTCATGGCGTAAAAGTCATGCATGTGAAAAAATTCGAATCACTGATGTATATAAGGTTCGAACTCAAGTCATGATTTTTGATGCAATTGCGCCAATATTTTACATGAGGGTCGACCATGTAAGAATGCATCCACACTCCAAATGTTTTCGTTCTGAAACTAATACTTTGGAGAATAGCAATCATGGCGTAAAAGTCATGCATGTGAAAAAAATTCGAAACGCTGATGTAATCTATAGTTCGAACTCAAGTCAAGAATTTTTATGCAATTGCGCCAATATTTTCCATGAGGGTCGACCATGTAAGAATGCATCCACACACCAAATGTTTTCGTTCTGAAACTAATACTTTGGAGAATAGCTCTCATGGCGTAAAAGTCATGCATGTGAAAAAAATTCGAAACCCTGATGTATTTATAGTTCGAACTCAAGTCAACAAATTTTATGGAATTGCACCAATATTTTACATGAGGGTCGACCATGTAAGAATGCATCCACACACCAAATGTTTTAGTTCTGAAACTAATACTTTGGAGAATAGCTCTCATGGCGTAAAAGTCATGCATGTGAAAAAATTCGAATCACTGATGTATATAAGGTTCGAACTCAAGTCATGATTTTTTATGCAATTGCGCCAATATTTTTCATGAGGGTCGACCATGTAAGAATGCATCCACACACTAAATGTTTTCTTTCTGAAACTAATACTTTGGAGAATAGCAATCATGGCGTAAAAGTCATGCATGTGAAAAAAATTCGAAACGCTGATGTAATCATAGTTCGAACTCAAGTCAAGAATTTTTATGGAATTGCGCCAATATTTTCCATGAGGGTCGACCATGTAAGAATGCATCCACACACCAAATGTTTTAGTTCTGAAACTAATACTTTGGAGAATAGCTCTCATGGCGTAAAAGTCATGCATGTGAAAAAAAATCGAAACGCTGATGTATTTATAGTTCGAACTCAAGTCAAGAAATTTTATGGAATTGCGCCAATATTTTACATGAGGATCGACCATGTAAGAATGCATCCACACACCAAATATTTTAGTTCTGAAACTAATACTTTGGAGAATAGCAATCATGGCGTAAAAGTCATGCATGTGAAAAAATTCGAATCACTGATGTATATAAGGTTTGAACTCAAGTCATGATTTTTGATGCAATTGCGCCAATATTTTTCATGAGGGTCGACCATGTAAGAATGCATCTACACACCAAATGTTTTCGTTCTGAAACTAATACTTTGGAGAATAGCAATCATGGCGTAAAAGTCATGCATGTGAAAAAATTCGAATCACTGATGTATATAAGGTTCGAACTCAAGTCATGATTTTTGATGCAATTGCGCCAATATTTTTCATGAGGGTCGACCATGTAAGAATGCATCCACACACCAAATGTTTTCGTTCTGAAACTAATACTTTGGAGAATAGCTCTCATGGCGTAAAAGTCATGCATATGAAAAAATTCGAATCACTGATGTATATAAGGTTCGAACTCAAGTCAAGATTTTTGATGCAATTGCGCCAATATTTTACATGAGGGTCGACCATGTAAGAATGCATCCACACACCAAATGTTTTCGTTCTGAAACTAATACTTTGGAGAATAGCTCTCATGGCGTAAAAGTCATGCATGTGAAAAAATTCGAATCACTGATGTATATAAGGTTCGAACTCAAGTCATGATTTTTGATGCAATTGCGCCAATATTTTACATGAGGGTCGACCATGTAAGAATGCATCCACACTCCAAATGTTTTCGTTCTGAAACTAATACTTTGGAGAATAGCAATCATGGCGTAAAAGTCATGCATGTGAAAAAAATTCGAAACGCTGATGTAATCTATAGTTCGAACTCAAGTCAAGAATTTTTATGCAATTGCGCCAATATTTTCCATGAGGGTCGACCATGTAAGAATGCATCCACACACCAAATGTTTTCGTTCTGAAACTAATACTTTGGAGAATAGCTCTCATGGCGTAAAAGTCATGCATGTGAAAAAAATTCGAAACCCTGATGTATTTATAGTTCGAACTCAAGTCAACAAATTTTATGGAATTGCACCAATATTTTACATGAGGGTCGACCATGTAAGAATGCATCCACACACCAAATGTTTTAGTTCTGAAACTAATACTTTGGAGAATAGCTCTCATGGCGTAAAAGTCATGCATGTGAAAAAATTCGAATCACTGATGTATATAAGGTTCGAACTCAAGTCATGATTTTTTATGCAATTGCGCCAATATTTTTCATGAGGGTCGACCATGTAAGAATGCATCCACACACTAAATGTTTTCTTTCTGAAACTAATACTTTGGAGAATAGCAATCATGGCGTAAAAGTCATGCATGTGAAAAAAATTCGAAACGCTGATGTAATCATAGTTCGAACTCAAGTCAAGAATTTTTATGGAATTGCGCCAATATTTTCCATGAGGGTCGACCATGTAAGAATGCATCCACACACCAAATGTTTTAGTTCTGAAACTAATACTTTGGAGAATAGCTCTCATGGCGTAAAAGTCATGCATGTGAAAAAAAATCGAAACGCTGATGTATTTATAGTTCGAACTCAAGTCAAGAAATTTTATGGAATTGCGCCAATATTTTCCATGAGGGTCGACCATGTAAGAATGCATCCACACACCAAATGTTTTAGTTCTGAAACTAATACTTTGGAGAATAGCAATCATGGCGTAAAAGTCATGCATGTGAAAAAATTCGAATCACTGATGTATATAAGGTTCGAACTCAAGTCATGATTTTTGATGCAATTGCGGCAATATTTTTCATGAGGGTCGACCATGTAAGAATGCATCCACAAACCAAATGTTTTCGTTCTGAAACTAATACTTTGGAGAATAACAATCATGGCGTAAAAGTCATGCATGTGAAAAAAATCGAATCACTGATGTATATAAGGTTCGAACTCAAGTCATGATTTTTGATGCAATTGCGCCAATATTTTACATGAAGGTCGACCATGTAAGAATGCATCCACGCTCCAAATGTTTTCGTTCTGAAACTAATACTTTGGAGAATAGCAATCATGGCGTAAAAGTCATGCATGTGAAAAAAATCTGAAACGCTGATGTAATCTATAGTTCGAACTCAAGTCAAGAATTTTTATGCAATTGCGCCAATATTTTCCATGAGGGTCGACCATGTAAGAATGCATCCACACACCAAATGTTTTCGTTCTGAAACTAATACTTTGGAGAATAGCTCTCATGGCGTAAAAGTCATGCATGTGAAAAAAATTCGAAACGCTGATGTATTTATAGTTCGAACTCAAGTCAAGAAATTTTATGCAATTGCGCCAATATTTTACATGAGGGTCGACCATGTAAGAATGCATCCACACACTAAATGTTTTAGTTCTGAAACTAATACTTTGGAGAATAGCTCTCATGGCGTAAAAGTCATGCATGTGAAAAAATTCGAATCACTGATGTATATAAGGTTCGAACTCAAGTCATGATTTTTGATGCAATTGCGCCAATATTTTACATGAGGGTCGATCATGTAAGAATGCATCCACACATCAAATGTTTTAGTTCTGAAACTAATACTTTGGAGAATAGCTCTCATGGCGTAAAAGTCATGCATGTGAAAAAATTTGAATCACTGATGTATATAAGGTTCGAACTCAAGTCATGATTTTTGATGCAATTGCGCCAATATTTTACATGAGGGTCGACCATGTAAGAATGCATCCACACACCAAATGTTTTCGTTCTGAAACTAATACTTTGGAGAATAGCTCTCATGGCGTAAAAGTCATGCATATGAAAAAATTCGAATCACTGATGTATATAAGGTTCGAACTCAAGTCATGATTTTTGATGCAATTGCGCCAATATTTTACATGAGGGTCGACCATGTAAGAATGCATCCACACACCAAACGTTTTAGTTCTGAAACTAATACTTTGGAGAATAGCTCTCATGGCGTAAAAGTCATGCATGTGAAAAAATTCGAATCACTGATGTATATAAGGTTCGAACTCAAGTCATGATTTTTGATGTAATTGCGCCAATATTTTTCATGAGGGTCGACCATGTAAGAATGCATCCACACACCAAATGTTTTCTTTCTGAAACTAATACTTTGGAGAATAGCAATCATGGCGTAAAAGTCTTGCATGTGAAAAAATTCGAATCACTGATGTATATAAGGTTCGAACTCAAGTCATGATTTTTGATGCAATTGCGCCAATATTTTACATGAAGGTCGACCATGTAAGAATGCATCCACACACCAAATGTTTTAGTTCTGAAATTAATACTTTGGAGAATAGCAATCATGGCGTAAAAGTCATGCATGTGAAAAAAATCCGAAACGCTGATGTAATCTATAGTTCGAACTCAAGTCAAGAATTTTTATGCAATTGCGCCAATATTTTCCATGAGGGTCGACCATGTAAGAATGCATCCACACACCAAATGTTTTCGTTCTGAAACTAATACTTTGGAGAATAGCTCTCATGGCGTAAAAGTCATGCATGTGAAAAAAATTCGAAACGCTAATGTATTTATAGTTCGAACTCAAGTCAAGAAATTTGATGGAATTGCGCCAATATTTTACATGAGGGTCGACCATGTAAGAATGCATCCACACACCAAATGTTTTAGTTCTGAAACTAATACTTTGGAGAATAGCTCTCATGGCGTAAAAGTCATGCATGTGAAAAAATTCGAATCACTGATGTATATAAGGTTCAAACTTAAGTGATGATTTTTTGATGCAATTGCGCCAATATTTTACATGAGGGTCGATCATGTAAGAATGCATCCATACACCAAATGTTTTCGTTCTGAAACTAATACTTTGGAGAATAGCTCTCATGGCGTAAAAGTCATGCATGTGAAAAAAAATCGAAACGCTGATGTATTGATAGTTCGAACTCAAGTCAAGAAATTTTATGGAATTGCGCCAATATTTTCCATGAGGGTCGACCATGTAAGAATGCATCCACACACCAAATATTTTAGTTCTGAAACTAATACTTTGGAGAATAGCTCTCATGGCGTAAAAGTCATGCATGTGAAAAAATTCGAATCACTGATGTATATAAGGTTCGAACTCAAGTCATGATTTTTGATGCAATTGCGCCAATATTTTTCATGAGTGTCGACCATGTAAGAATGCATCCACACACCAAATGTTTTCTTTCTGAAATTAATACTTTGGAGAATAGCAATCATGGCGTAAAAGTCATGCATGTGAAAAAATTCGAATCACTGATGTATATAAGGTTCGAACTCAAGTCATGATTTTTGATGTAATTGCGCCAATATTTTTCATGAGGGTCGACCATGTAAGAATGCATCCACACACAAAATGTTTTCGTTCTGAAACTAATACTTTGGAGAATAGCTCTCATGGCGTAAAAGTCATGCATATGAAAAAATTCGAATCACTGATGTATATAAGGTTCGAACTCAAGTCAAGATTTTTGATGCAATTGCGCCAATATTTTACATGAGGGTGGACCATGTAAGAATGCATCCACAAACCAAATGTTTTCGTTCTGAAACTAATACTTTGGAGAATAGCAATCATGGCGTAAAAGTAATGCATGTGAAAAAAATTCGAAACGCTGATGTAATCATAGTTCGAACTCAAGTCAAGAATTTTTATGCAATTGCGCCAATATTTTCCATGAGGGTCGACCATGTAAGAATGCATCCACACACCAAATGTTTTCGTTCTGAAACTAATACTTTGGAGAATAGCTCTCATGGCGTAAAAGTCATGCATGTGAAAAAAAATCGAAACGCTGATGTATTGATAGTTCGAACTCAAGTCAAGAAATTTTATGGAATTGCGCCAATATTTTCCATGAGGGTCGACCATGTAAGAATGCATCCACACACGAAATGTTTTCGTTCTGAAACTAATACTTTGGAGAATAGCTCTCATGGCGTAAAAGTCATGCATGTGAAAAAATTCGAATCACTGATGTATATAAGGTTCGAACTCAAGTCATGATTTTTGATGCAATTGCGCCAATATTTTACATGAGGGTCGACCATGTAAGAATGCATCCACACACCAAATATTTTAGTTCTGAAACTAATACTTTGGAGAATAGCAATCATGGCGTAAAAGTCATGCATGTGAAAAAATTCGAATCACTGATGTATATAAGGTTCGAACTCAAGTCATGATTTTTGATGCAATTGCGCCAATATTTTACATGAGGGTCGACCATGTAAGAATGCATCCACACACCAAATGTTTTAGTTCTGAAACTAATACTTTGGAGAATAGCAATCATGGCGTAAAAGTCATGCATGTGAAAAAAATCGAATCACTGATGTATATAAGGTTCGAACTCAAGTCATGATTTTTGATGTAATTGCGCCAATATTTTACATGAGGGTTGACCATGTAAGAATGCATCCACACACCAAATGTTATAGTTCTGAAACTAATACTTTGGAGAATAGCAATCATGGCGTAAAAGTCATGCATGTGAAAAAAATTCGAAACGCTGATGTAATCATAGTTCGAACTCAAGTCAAGAATTTTTATGCAATTGCGCCAATATTTTCCATGAGGGTCGACCATGTAAGAATGCATCCACACACCAAATGTTTTAGTTCTGAAACTAATACTTTGGAGAATAGCTCTCGTGGCGTAAAAGTCATGCATGTGAAAAAAAATCGAAACGCTGTTGTATTGATAGTTCGAACTCAAGTCAAGAAATTTTATGGAATTGCGCCAATATTTTACATGAGGGTGGACCATGTAAGAATGCATCCACACACCAAATGTTTTAGTTCTGAAACTAATACTTTGGAGAATAGCTCTCATGGCGTAAAAGTCATGCATGTGAAAAAATTCGAATCACTGATGTATATAAGGTTCGAACTCAAGTCATGATTTTTGATGCAATTGCGCCAATATTTTTCATGAGGGTTGACCATGTAAGAATGCATCCACACACCAAATGTTTTCGTTCTGAAACTAATACTTTGGAGAATAGCAATCATGGCGTAAAAGTCATGCATGTGAAAAAGATTCGAAACGCTGATGTAATCATAGTTCGAACTCAAGTCAAGAATTTTTATGGAATTGCGCCAATATTTTACATGAGGGTGGACCATGTAAGAATGCATCCACACACCAAATGTTTTAGTTCTGAAACTAATACTTTGGAGAATAGCTCTCATGGCGTAAAAGTCATGCATGTGAAAAAATTCGAATCACTGATGTATATAAGGTTCGAACTCAAGTCATGATTTTTGATGCAATTGCGCCAATATTTTTCATGAGGGTTGACCATGTAAGAATGCATCCACACACCAAATGTTTTCGTTCTGAAACTAATACTTTGGAGAATAGCAATCATGGCGTAAAAGTCATGCATGTGAAAAAATTCGAATCACTGATGTATATAAGGTTCGAACTCAAGTCATGATTTTTGATGCAATTGCGCCAATATTTTTCATGAGGGTTGACCATGTAAGAATGCATCCACACACCAAATGTTTTCGTTCTGAAACTAATACTTTGGAGAATAGCAATCATGGCGTAAAAGTCATGCATGTGAAAAAAATTCGAAACGCTGATGTAATCATAGTTCGAACTCAAGTCAAGAATTTTTATGCAATTGCGCCAATATTTTCCATGAGGGTCGACCATGTAAGAATGCATCCACACACCAAATGTTTTAGTTCTGAAACTAATACTTTGGAGAATAGCTCTCATGGCGTAAAAGTCATGTATGTGAAAAAAAATCGAAACGCTGATGTATATAAGGTTCGAACTCAAGTCCAGAAATTTTATGGAATTGCGCCAATATTTTACATGAGGGTCGACCATGTAAGAATGCATCCACACACCAAATATTTTAGTTCTGAAACTAATACTTTGGAGAATAGCTCTCATGGCGTAAAAGTCATGCATGTGAAAAAATTCGAATCACTGATGTATATAAGGTTCGAACTCAAGTCATGATTTTTGATGCAATTGCGCCAATATTTTTTCATGAGGGTTGACCATGTAAGAATGCATTCACACACCAAATGTTTTCGTTCTGAAACTAATACTTTGGAGAATAGCAATCATGGCGTAAAAGTCATGCATGTGAAAAAAATTCGAAACGCTGATGTATTTATAGTTCGAACTCAAGTCAAGAATTTTTATGCAATTGCGCCAATATTTTCCATGAGGGTCGACCATGTAAGAATGCATCCACACACCAAATGTTTTCGTTCTGAAACTAATACTTTGGAGAATAGCTCTCATGGCGTAAAAGTCATGCATTTGAAAAAAATTCGAAACGCTGATGTATTTATAGTTCGAACTCAAGTCAAGAAATTTTATGGAATTGCGCCAACATTTTACATGAGGGTCGACCATGTAAGAATGCATCCACACACTAAATGTTTTAGTTCTGAAACTAATACTTTGGAGAATAGCTCTCATGGCGTAAAAGTCATGCATGTGAAAAAATTCGAATCACTGATGTATATAAGGTTCGAACTCAAGTCATGATTTTTGATGCAATTGCTCCAATATTTTACATGAGGGTCGACCATGTAAGAATGCATCCACACACCAAATGTTTTCGTTCTGAAACTAATACTTTGGAGAATAGCTCTCATGGCGTAAAAGTCATGCATGTGAAAAAATTCGAATCACTGATGTATATAAGGTTCGAACTCAAGTCATGATTTTTGATGCAATTGCGCCAATATTTTACATGAGGGTGGACCATGTAAGAATGCATCCACACACCAAATGTTTTAGTTCTGAAACTAATACTTTGGAGAATAGCAATCATGGCGTAAAAGTCATGCATGTGAAAAAATTCGAATCACTGATGTATATAAGGTTCGAACTCAAGTCGTGATTTTCGATGCAATTGCGCCAATATTTTTCATGAGGGTCGACCATGTAAGAATGCATCCACACACCAAATGTTTTCGTTCTGAAACTAATACTTTGGAGAATAGCAATCATGGCGTAAAAGTCATGCATGTGAAAAAAATTCGAAACGCTGATGTAATCATAGTTCGAACTCAAGTCAAGAATTTTTATGCAATTGCGCCAATATTTTCCATGAGGGTCGACCATGTAAGAATGCATCCACACACCAAATGTTTTCGTTCTGAAACTAATACTTTGGAGAATAGCTCTCATGGCGTAAAAGTCATGCATGTGAAAAAAAATCGAAACGCTGATGTATTGATAGTTCGAACTAAAGTCAAGAAATTTTATGGAATTGCGCCAATATTTTCCATGAGGGTCGACCATGTAAGAATGCATATACACACCAAATGTTTTAGTTCTGAAACTAATACTTTGGAGAATAGCTCTCATGGCGTAAAAGTCATGCATGTGAAAAAATTCGAATCACTGATGTATATAAGGTTCGAACTCAAGTCATGATTTTTGATGCAATTGCGCCAATATTTTTCATGAGGGTCGACCATGTAAGAATGCATCCACACACCAAATGTTTTCGTTCTGAAACTAATACTTTGGAGAATAGCAATCATGGCGTAAAAGTCATGCATGTGAAAAAAATTCGAAACGCTGATGTAATCATAGTTCGAACTCAAGTCAAGAATTTTTATGCAATTGCGCCAATATTTTCCATGAGGGTCGACCATGTAAGAATGCATCCACACACCAAATGTTTTCGTTCTGAAACTAATACTTTGGAGAATAGCTCTCATGGCGTAAAAGTCATGCATGTGAAAAAAATTCGAAACGCTGATGTATTTATAGTTCGAACTCAAGTCAAGAAATTTTATGGAATTGCGCCAATATTTTACATGAGGGTCGACCATGTAAGAATGCATCCACACACTAAATGTTTTAGTTCTGAAACTAATACTTTGGAGAATAGCTCTCATGGCGTAAAAGTCATGCATGTGAAAAAATTCGAATCACTGATGTATATAAGGTTCGAACTCAAGTCATGATTTTTTATGCAATTGCGCCAATATTTTACATGAGGGTCGACCATGTAAGAATGCATCCACACACTAAATGTTTTAGTTCTGAAACTAATACTTTGGAGAATAGCTCTCATGGCGTAAAAGTCATGCATGTGAAAAAATTCGAATCACTGATGTATATAAGGTTCGAACTCAAGTCATGATTTTTGATGCAATTGCGCCAATATTTTACATGAGGGTGGACCATGTAAGAATGCATCCACACACCAAATGTTTTCGTTCTGAAACTAATACTTTGGAGAATAGCTCTCATGGCGTAAAATTCATGCATGTGAAAAAAAATCGAAACGCTGATGTATTGATAGTTCGAAACTCAAGTCAAGAAATTTTATGGAATTGCGCCAATATTTTCCATGAGGGTGGACCATGTAAGAATGCATCCACACACCAAATGTTTTAGTTCTGAAACTAATACTTTGGAGAATAGCTCTCATGGCGTAAAAGTCATGCATGTGAAAAAATTCGAATCACTGATGTATATAAGGCTCGAACTCAAGTCATGATTTTTGATGCAATTGCGCCAATATTTTACATGAGGGTCGACCATGTAAGAATGCATCCACACACCAAATGTTTTAGTTCTGAAACTAATACTTTGGAGAATAGCAATCATGGCGTAAAAGTCATGCATGTGAAAAAAATCGAATCACTGATGTATATAAGGTTCGAACTCAAGTCATGATTTTTGATGCAATTGCTCCAATATTTTTCATGAGGGTTGACAATGTAAGAATGCATCCACACACCAAATGTTTTAGTTCTGAAACTAATACTTTGGAGAATAGCAATCATGGCGTAAAAGTCATGCATGTGAAAAAAATTCGAAACGCTGATGTAATCATAGTTCGAACTCAAGTCAAGAATTTTTATGCAATTGCGCCAATATTTTCCATGAGGGTCGACCATGTAAGAATGCATCCACACACCAAATGTTTTAGTTCTGAAACTAATACTTTGGAGAATAGCAATCATGGCGTAAAAGTCATGCATGTGAAAAAATTCGAATCACTGATGTATATAAGGTTCGAACTCAAGTCATGATTTTTGATGCAATTGCGCCAATATTTTTTCATGAGGGTTGACCATGTAAGAATGCATTCACACACCAAATGTTTTCGTTCTGAAACTAATACTTTGGAGAATAGCAATCATGGCGTAAAAGTCATGCATGTGAAAAAAATTCGAAACGCTGATGTATTTATAGTTCGAACTCAAGTCAAGAAATTTTATGGAATTGCGCCAATATTTTACAAGAGGGTCGACCATGTAAGAATGCATCCACACACCAAATGTTTTAGTTCTGAAACTAATACTTTGGAGAATAGCAATCATGGCGTAAAAGTCATGCATGTGAAAAAATTCGAATCACTGATGTATATAAGGTTCGAACTCAAGTCATGATTTTTGATGCAATTGCGCCAATATTTTTCATGAGGGTCGACCATGTAAGAATGCATCCACACACCAAATGTTTTCGTTCTGAAACTAATACTTTGGAGAATAGCAATCATGGCGTAAAAGTCATGCATGTGAAAAAAAATCGAAACGCTGATGTAATCATAGTTCGAACTCAAGTCAAGAATTTTTATGCAATTGCGCCAATATTTTCCATGAGGGTCGACCATGTAAGAATGCATCCACACACCAAATGTTTTCGTTCTGAAACTAATACTTTGGAGAATAGCTCTCATGGCGTAAAAGTCATGCATGTGAAAAAAATTCGAAACGCTGATGTATTTATAGTTCGAACTCAAGTCAAGAAATTTTATGGAATTGCGCCAATATTTTACATGAGGGTCGACCATGTAAGAATGCATCCACACACTAAATGTTTTAGTTCTGAAACTAATACTTTGGAGAATAGCTCTCATGGCGTAAAAGTCATGCATGTGAAAAAATTCGAATCACTGATGTATATAAGGTTCGAACTCAAGTCATGATTTTTGATGCAATTGCGTTAATATTTTACATGAGGGTCGATCATGTAAGAATGCATCCACACACCAAATGTTTTCGTTCTGAAACTAATACTTTGGAGAATAGCTCTCATGGCGTAAAAGTCATGCATGTGAAAAAATTCGAATCACTGATGTATATAAGGTTCGAACTCAAGTCATGATTTTTGATGCAATTGCGCCAATATTTTACATGAGGGTGGACCATGTAAGAATGCATCCACACACCAAATGTTTTAGTTCTGAAACTAATACTTTGGAGAATAGCAATCATGGCGTAAAAGTCATGCATGTGAAAAAATTCGAATCACTGATGTATATAAGGTTCGAACTCAAGTCATGATTTTTGATGCAATTGCGCCAATATTTTTCATGAGGGTCGACCATGTAAGAATGCATCCACACACCAAATGTTTTCGTTCTGAAACTAATACTTTGGAGAATAGCAATCATGGCGTAAAAGTCATGCATGTGAAAAAAATTCGAAACGCTGATGTAATCATAGTTCGAACTCAAGTCAAGAATTTTTATGCAATTGCGCCAATATTTTCCATGAGGGTCGACCATGTAAGAATGCATCCACACACCAAATGTTTTCGTTCTGAAACTAATACTTTGGAGAATAGCTCTCATGGCGTAAAAGTCATGCATGTGAAAAAAAATCGAAACGCTGATGTATTGATAGTTCGAACTAAAGTCAAGAAATTTTATGGAATTGCGCCAATATTTTCCATGAGGGTCGACCATGTAAGAATGCATCCACACACCAAATGTTTTAGTTCTGAAACTAATACTTTGGAGAATAGCTCTCATGGCGTAAAAGTCATGCATGTGAAAAAATTCGAATCACTGATGTATATAAGGTTCGAACTCAAGTCATGATTTTTGATGCAATTGCGCCAATATTTTACATGAGGGTCGACCATGTAAGAATGCATCCACACACCAAATGTTTTAGTTCTGAAACTAATACTTTGGAGAATAGCAATCATGGCGTAAAAGTCATGCATGTGAAAAAATTCGAATCACTGATGTATATAAGGTTCGAACTCAAGTCATGATTTTTGATGCAATTGCGCCAATATTTTTCATGAGGGTTGACCATGTAAGAATGCATCCACACACCAAATGTTTTAGTTCTGAAACTAATACTTTGGAGAATAGCAATCATGGCGTAAAAGTCATGCATGTGAAGAAAATTCGAAACGCTGATGTAATCATAGTTCGAACTCAAGTCAAGAGTTTTTATGCAATTGCGCCAATATTTTCCATGAGGGTCGACCATGTAAGAATGCATCCACACACCAAATGTTTTAGTTCTGAAACTAATACTTTGGAAAATAGCTCTCATGGCGTAAAAGTCATGCATGTGAAAAAAAATCGAAACGCTGATGTATTGATAGTTCGAACTCAAGTCAAGAAATTTTATGGAATTGCGCCAATATTTTCCATGAGGGTGGACCATGTAAGAATGCATCCACACACCAAATGTTTTAGTTCTGAAACTAATACTTTGGAGAATAGCTCTCATGGCGTAAAAGTCATGCATGTGAAAAAATTCGAATCACTGATTTATATAAGGTTCGAACTCAAGTCATGATTTTTGATGCAATTGCGCCAATATTTTTCATGAGGGTCGACCATGTAAGAATGCATCCACACACCAAATGTTTTCGTTCTGAAACTAATACTTTGGAGAATAGCAATCATGGCGTAAAAGTCATGCATGTGAAAAAAATTCGAAACGCTGATGTAATCATAGTTCGAACTCAAGTCAAGAATTTTTATGGAATTGCGCCAATATTTTCCATGAGGGTCGACCATGTAAGAATGCATCCACACACCAAATGTTTTAGTTCTGAAACTAATACTTTGGAGAATAGCTCTCATGGCGTAAAAGTCATGCATGTGAAAAAAAATCGAAACGCTGATGTATTGATAGTTCGAACTCAAGTCAAGAAATTTTATGGAATTGCGCCAATATTTTCCATGAGGGTCGACCATGTAAGAATGCATCCACACACCAAATGTTTTAGTTCTGAAACTAATACTTTGGAGAATAGCTCTCATGGCGTAAAAGTCATGCATGTGAAAAAATTCGAATCACTGATGTATATAAGGTTCGAACTCAAGTCATGATTTTTGATGCAATTGCGCCAATATTTTACATGAGGGTCGACCATGTAAGAATGCATCCACACACCAAATGTTTTAGTTCTGAAACTAATACTTTGGAGAATAGCAATCATGGCGTAAAAGTCATGCATGTGAAAAAAATTCGAAACGCTGATGTAATCATAGTTCGAACTCAAGTCAAGAATTTTTATGCAATTGCGCCAATATTTTCCATGAGGGTCGACCATGTAAGAATGCATCCACACACCAAATGTTTTCGTTCTGAAACTAATACTTTGGAGAATAGCAATCATGGCGTAAAAGTCATGCATGTGAAAAAATTCGAATCACTGATGTATATAAGGTTCGAACTCAAGTCATGATTTTTGATGCAATTGCGCCAATATTTTTCATGAGGGTCGACCATGTAAGAATGCATCCACACACCAAACGTTTTCGTTCTGAAACTAATACTTTGGAGAATAGCAATCATGGCGTAAAAGTCATGCATGTGAAAAAATTCGAATCACTGATGTATTTAAGGTTCGAACTCAAGTCATGATTTTTGATGCAATTGCGCCAATATTTTTCATGAGGGTCGACCATGTAAGAATGCATCCACACACCAAATGTTTTCGTTCTGAAACTAATACTTTGGAGAATAGCTCTTATGGCGTAAAAGTCATGCATGTGAAAAAATTCGAATCACTGATGTATATAAGGTTCGAACTCAAGTCATGATTTTTGATGCAATTGCGCCAATATTTTACATGAGGGTGGACCATGTAAGAATGCATCCACACACCAAATGTTTTCGTTCTGAAACTAATACTTTGGAGAATAGCAATCATGGCGTAAAAGTCATGCATGTGAAAAAATTCGAATCACTGATGTATATAAGGTTCGAACTCAAGTCATGATTTTTGATGCAATTGCGCCAATATTTTTCATGAGGGTCGACCATGTAAGAATGCATCCACACACCAAATGTTTTCGTTCTGAAACTAATACTTTGGAGAATAGCAATCATGGCGTAAAAGTCATGCATGTGAATAAAATTCGAAACGCTGATGTAATCATAGTTCGAACTCAAGTCAAGAATTTTTATGCAATTGCGCCAATATTTTCCATGAGGGTCGACCATGTAAGAATGCATCCACACACCAAATGTTTTCGTTCTGAAACTAATACTTTGGAGAATAGCTCTCATGGCGTAAAAGTCATGCATGTGAAAAAAAATCGAAACGCTGATGTATTGATAGTTCGAACTCAAGTCAAGAAATTTTATGGAATTGCGCCAATATTTTACATGAGGGTGGACCATGTAAGAATGCATCCACACACCAAATGTTTTAGTTCTGAAACTAATACTTTGGAGAATAGCTCTCATGGCGTAAAAGTCATGCATGTGAAAAAATTCGAATCACTGATGTATATAAGGTTCGAACTCAAGTCATGATTTTTGATGCAATTGCGCCAATATTTTTCATGAGGGTCGACCATGTAAGAATGCATCCACACACCAAATGTTTTTGTTCTGAAACTAATACTTTGGAGAATAGCAATCATGGCGTAAAAGTCATGCATGTGAATAAAATTCGAAACGCTGATGTAATCATAGTTCGAACTCAAGTCAAGAATTTTTATGCAATTGCGCCAATATTTTCCATGAGGGTCGACCATGTAAGAATGCATCCACACACCAAATGTTTTCGTTCTGAAACTAATACTTTGGAGAATAGCTCTCATGGCGTAAAAGTCATGCATGTGAAAAAAATTCGAAACGCTGATGTATTGATAGTTCGAACTCAAGTCAAGAAATTTTATGGAATTGCGCCAATATTTTCCATGAGGGTGGACCATGTAAGAATGCATCCACACACCAAATGTTTTAGTTCTGAAACTAATACTTTGGAGAATAGCTCTCATGGCGTAAAAGTCATGCATGTGAAAAAATTCGAATCACTGATGTATATAAGGTTCGAACTCAAGTCATGATTTTTGATGCAATTGCGCCAATATTTTACATGAGGGTCGATCATGTAAGAATGCATCCACACATCAAATGTTTTCGTTCTGAAACTAATACTTTGGAGAATAGCTCTCATGGCGTAAAAGTCATGCATGTGAAAATTTTCGAATCACTGATGTATATAAGTTTCAAACTTAAGTGATGATTTTTTGATGCAATTGCGCCAATATTTTACATGAGGGTTGATCATGTAAGAATGCATCCACACACCAAATGTTTTCGTTCTGAAACTAATACTTTGGAGAATAGCTCTCATGGCGTAAAAGTCATGCATGTGAAAAAAAATCGAAACGCTGATGTATTGATAGTTCGAACTCAAGTCAAGAAATTTTATGGAATTGCGCCAATATTTTCCATGTGGGTCGACCATGTAAGAATGCATCCACACACTAAATGTTTTAGTTCTGAAACTAATACTTTGGAGAATAGCTCTCATGGCGTAAAAGTCATGCATGTGAAAAAATTCGAATCACTGATGTATATAAGGTTCGAACTCAAGTCATGATTTTTGATGCAATTGCGCCAATATTTTCCATGAGGGTCGACCATGTAAGAATGCATCCACACACCAAATGTTTTCGTTCTGAAACTAATACTTTGGAGAATAGCAATCATGGCGTAAAAGTCATGCATGTGAAAAAATTCGAATCACTGATGTATATAAGGTTCGAACTCAAGTCATGATTTTTGATGCAATTGCGCCAATATTTTTCATGAGGGTCGACCATGTAAGAATGCATCCACACACCAAATGTTTTCGTTCTGAAACTAATACTTTGGAGAATAGCTCTTATGGCGTAAAAGTCATGAATGTGAAAAAATTCGAATCACTGATGTATATAAGGTTCGAACTCAAGTCATGATTTTTGATGCAATTGCGCCAATATTTTACATGAGGGTGGACCATGTAAGAATGCATCCACACACCAAATGTTTTCGTTCTGAAACTAATACTTTGGAGAATAGCAATCATGGCGTAAAAGTCATGCATGTGAAAAAATTCGAATCACTGATGTATATAAGGTTCGAACTCAAGTCATGATTTTTGATGCAATTGCGCCAATATTTTTCATGAGGGTCGACCATGTAAGAATGCATCCACACACCAAATGTTTTCGTTCTGAAACTAATACTTTGGAGAATAGCAATCATGGCGTAAAAGTCATGCATGTGAAAAAAATTCGAAACGCTGATGTAATCATAGTTCGAACTCAAGTCAATAATTTTTATGCAATTGCGCCAATATTTTCCATGAGGGTCGACCATGTAAGAATGCATCCACACACCAAATGTTTTAGTTCTGAAACTAATACTTTGGAGAATAGCTCTCATGGCGTAAAAGTCATGCATGTGAAAAAAAATCGAAACGCTGATGTATTGATAGTTCGAACTCAAGTCAAGAAATTTTATGGAATTGCGCCAATATTTTCCATGAGGGTGGACCATGTAAGAATGCATCCACACACCAAATGTTTTCGTGAAACTAATACTTTGGAGAATAGCAATCATGGCGTAAAATTCATGCATGTGAAAAAATTCGAATCACTGATGTATATAAGGTTCGAACTCAAGTCATGATTTTTGATGCAATTGCGCCAATATTTTTCATGAGGGTCGACCATGTAAGAATGCATCCACACACCAAATGTTTTCGTTCTGAAACTAATACTTTGGAGAATAGCAATCATGGCGTAAAAGTCATGCATGTGAAAAAAAATCGAAACGCTGATGTATTGATAGTTCGAACTCAAGTCAAGAAATTTTATGGAATTGCGCCAATATTTTCCATGAGGGTGGACCATGTAAGAATGCATCCACACACCAAATGTTTTAGTGAAACTAATACTTTGGAGAATAGCAATCATGGCGTAAAAGTCATGCATGTGAAAAAATTCGAATCACTGATGTATATAAGGTTCGAACTCAAGTCATGATTTTTGATGCAATTGCGCCAATATTTTTCATGAGGGTCGACCATGTAAGAATGCATCCACACACCAAATGTTTTCGTTCTGAAACTAATACTTTGGAGAATAGCAATCATGGCGTAAAAGTCATGCATGTGAAAAAAATTCGAAACGCTGATGTATTGATAGTTCGAACTCAAGTCAAGAATTTTTATGCAATTGCGCCAATATTTTCCATGAGGGTCGACCATGTAAGAATGCATCCACACACCAAATGTTTTCGTTCTGAAACTAATACTTTGGAGAATAGCTCTCATGGCGTAAAAGTCATGCATGTGAAAAAAATTCGAAACGCTGATGTATTTATAGTTCGAACTCAAGTCAAGAAATTTTATGGAATTGCGCCAATATTTTACATGAGGGTCGACCATGTAAGAATGCATCCACACACTAAATGTTTTAGTTCTGAAACTAATACTTTGGAGAATAGCTCTCATGGCGTAAAAGTCATGCATGTGAAAAAATTCGAATCACTGATGTATATAAGGTTCGAACTCAAGTCATGATTTTTGATGCAATTGCGTTAATATTTTACATGAGGGTCGATCATGTAAGAATGCATCCACACACCAAATGTTTTCGTTCTGAAACTAATACTTTGGAGAATAGCTCTCATGGCGTAAAAGTCATGCATGTGAAAAAATTCGAATCACTGATGTATATAAGGTTCGAACTCAAGTCATGATTTTTGATGCAATTGCGCCAATATTTTACATGAGGGTGGACCATGTAAGAATGCATCCACACACCAAATGTTTTAGTTCTGAAACTAATACTTTGGAGAATAGCAATCATGGCGTAAAAGTCATGCATGTGAAAAAATTCGAATCACTGATGTATATAAGGTTCGAACTCAAGTCATGATTTTTGATGCAATTGCGCCAATATTTTTCATGAGGGTCGACCATGTAAGAATGCATCCACACACCAAATGTTTTCGTTCTGAAACTAATACTTTGGAGAATAGCAATCATGGCGTAAAAGTCATGCATGTGAAAAAAATTCGAAACGCTGATGTAATCATAGTTCGAACTCAAGTCAAGAATTTTTATGCAATTGCGCCAATATTTTCCATGAGGGTCGACCATGTAAGAATGCATCCACACACCAAATGTTTTCGTTCTGAAACTAATACTTTGGAGAATAGCTCTCATGGCGTAAAAGTCATGCATGTGAAAAAAAATCGAAACGCTGATGTATTGATAGTTCGAACTAAAGTCAAGAAATTTTATGGAATTGCGCCAATATTTTCCATGAGGGTCGACCATGTAAGAATGCATCCACACACCAAATGTTTTCGTTCTGAAACTAATACTTTGGAGAATAGCTCTCATGGCGTAAAAGTCATGCATGTGAAAAAATTCGAATCACTGATGTATATAAGGTTCGAACTCAAGTCATGATTTTTGATGCAATTGCGCCAATATTTTACATGAGGGTCGACCATGTAAGAATGCATCCACACACCAAATGTTTTCGTTCTGAAACTAATACTTTGGAGAATAGCAATCATGGCGTAAAAGTCATGCATGTGAAAAAATTCGAATCACTGATGTATATAAGGTTCGAACTCAAGTCATGATTTTTGATGCAATTGCGCCAATATTTTTCATGAGGGTCGACCATGTAAGAATGCATCCACACACCAAATGTTTTCGTTCTGAAACTAATACTTTGGAGAATAGCAATCATGGCGTAAAAGTCATGCATGTGAAAAAAATTCGAAACGCTGATGTAATCATAGTTCGAACTCAAGTCAATAATTTTTATGCAATTGCGCCAATATTTTCCATGAGGGTCGACCATGTAAGAATGCATCCACACACCAAATGTTTTAGTTCTGAAACTAATACTTTGGAGAATAGCTCTCATGGCGTAAAAGTCATGCATGTGAAAAAAAATCGAAACGCTGATGTATTGATAGTTCGAACTCAAGTCAAGAAATTTTATGGAATTGCGCCAATATTTTCCATGAGGGTGGACCATGTAAGAATGCATCCACACACCAAATGTTTTCGTGAAACTAATACTTTGGAGAATAGCAATCATGGCGTAAAAGTCATGCATGTGAAAAAATTCGAATCACTGATGTATATAAGGTTCGAACTCAAGTCATGATTTTTGATGCAATTGCGCCAATATTTTACATGAGGGTCGACCATGTAAGAATGCATCCACACACCAAATGTTTTCGTTCTGAAACTAATACTTTGGAGAATAGCAATCATGGCGTAAAAGTCATGCATGTGAAAAAAATTCGAAACGCTGATGTATTGATAGTTCGAACTCAAGTCAAGAATTTTTATGCAATTGCGCCAATATTTTCCATGAGGGTCGACCATGTAAGAATGCATCCACACACCAAATGTTTTCGTTCTGAAACTAATACTTTGGAGAATAGCTCTCATGGCGTAAAAGTCATGCATGTGAAAAAAATTCGAAACGCTGATGTATTTATAGTTCGAACTCAAGTCAAGAAATTTTATGGAATTGCGCCAATATTTTACATGAGGGTCGACCATGTAAGAATGCATCCACACACTAAATGTTTTAGTTCTGAAACTAATACTTTGGAGAATAGCTCTCATGGCGTAAAAGTCATGCATGTGAAAAAATTCGAATCACTGATGTATATAAGGTTCGAACTCAAGTCATGATTTTTGATGCAATTGCGTTAATATTTTACATGAGGGTCGATCATGTAAGAATGCATCCACACACCAAATGTTTTCGTTCTGAAACTAATACTTTGGAGAATAGCTCTCATGGCGTAAAAGTCATGCATGTGAAAAAATTCGAATCACTGATGTATATAAGGTTCGAACTCAAGTCATGATTTTTGATGCAATTGCGCCAATATTTTACATGAGGGTGGACCATGTAAGAATGCATCCACACACCAAATGTTTTAGTTCTGAAACTAATACTTTGGAGAATAGCAATCATGGCGTAAAAGTCATGCATGTGAAAAAATTCGAATCACTGATGTATATAAGGTTCGAACTCAAGTCATGATTTTTGATGCAATTGCGCCAATATTTTTCATGAGGGTCGACCATGTAAGAATGCATCCACACACCAAATGTTTTCGTTCTGAAACTAATACTTTGGAGAATAGCAATCATGGCGTAAAAGTCATGCATGTGAAAAAAATTCGAAACGCTGATGTAATCATAGTTCGAACTCAAGTCAAGAATTTTTATGCAATTGCGCCAATATTTTCCATGAGGGTCGACCATGTAAGAATGCATCCACACACCAAATGTTTTCGTTCTGAAACTAATACTTTGGAGAATAGCTCTCATGGCGTAAAAGTCATGCATGTGAAAAAAAATCGAAACGCTGATGTATTGATAGTTCGAACTAAAGTCAAGAAATTTTATGGAATTGCGCCAATATTTTCCATGAGGGTCGACCATGTAAGAATGCATCCACACACCAAATGTTTTAGTTCTGAAACTAATACTTTGGAGAATAGCTCTCATGGCGTAAAAGTCATGCATGTGAAAAAATTCGAATCACTGATGTATATAAGGTTCGAACTCAAGTCATGATTTTTGATGCAATTGCGCCAATATTTTACATGAGGGTCGACCATGTAAGAATGCATCCACACACCAAATGTTTTAGTTCTGAAACTAATACTTTGGAGAATAGCAATCATGGCGTAAAAGTCATGCATGTGAAAAAATTCGAATCACTGATGTATATAAGGTTCGAACTCAAGTCATGATTTTTGATGCAATTGCGCCAATATTTTTCATGAGGGTCGACCATGTAAGAATGCATCCACACACCAAATGTTTTCGTTCTGAAACTAATACTTTGGAGAATAGCAATCATGGCGTAAAAGTCATGCATGTGAAAAAAATTCGAAACGCTGATGTATTGATAGTTCGAACTCAAGTCAAGAATTTTTATGCAATTGCGCCAATATTTTCCATGAGGGTCGACCATGTAAGAATGCATCCACACACCAAATGTTTTCGTTCTGAAACTAATACTTTGGAGAATAGCTCTCATGGCGTAAAAGTCATGCATGTGAAAAAAATTCGAAACGCTGATGTATTTATAGTTCGAACTCAAGTCAAGAAATTTTATGGAATTGCGCCAATATTTTACATGAGGGTGGACCATGTAAGAATGCATCCACACACTAAATGTTTTAGTTCTGAAACTAATACTTTGGAGAATAGCTCTCATGGCGTAAAAGTCATGCATGTGAAAAAATTCGAATCACTGATGTATATAAGGTTCGAACTCAAGTCATGATTTTTGATGCAATTGCGTTAATAGTTTACATGAGGGTCGATCATGTAAGAATGCATCCACACACCAAATGTTTTCGTTCTGAAACTAATACTTTGGAGAATAGCTCTCATGGCGTAAAAGTCATGCATGTGAAAAAATTCGAATCACTGATGTATATAAGGTTCGAACTCAAGTCATGATTTTTGATGCAATTGCGCCAATATTTTACATGAGGGTGGACCATGTAAGAATGCATCCACACACCAAATGTTTTAGTTCTGAAACTAATACTTTGGAGAATAGCAATCATGGCGTAAAAGTCATGCATGTGAAAAAATTCGAATCACTGATGTATATAAGGTTCGAACTCAAGTCATGATTTTTGATGCAATTGCGCCAATATTTTTCATGAGGGTCGACCATGTAAGAATGCATCCACACACCAAATGTTTTCGTTCTGAAACTAATACTTTGGAGAATAGCAATCATGGCGTAAAAGTCATGCATGTGAAAAAAATTCGAAACGCTGATGTAATCATAGTTCGAACTCAAGTCAAGAATTTTTATGCAATTGCGCCAATATTTTCCATGAGGGTCGACCATGTAAGAATGCATCCACACACCAAATGTTTTCGTTCTGAAACTAATACTTTGGAGAATAGCTCTCATGGCGTAAAAGTCATGCATGTGAAAAAAAATCGAAACGCTGATGTATTGATAGTTCGAACTAAAGTCAAGAAATTTTATGGAATTGCGCCAATATTTTCCATGAGGGTCGACCATGTAAGAATGCATCCACACACCAAATGTTTTAGTTCTGAAACTAATACTTTGGAGAATAGCTCTCATGGCGTAAAAGTCATGCATGTGAAAAAATTCGAATCACTGATGTATATAAGGTTCGAACTCAAGTCATGATTTTTGATGCAATTGCGCCAATATTTTCCATGAGGGTGGACCATGTAAGAATGCATCCACACACCAAATGTTTTAGTTCTGAAACTAATACTTTGGAGAATAGCAATCATGGCGTAAAAGTCATGCATGTGAAAAAATTCGAATCACTGATGTATATAAGGTTCGAACTCAAGTCATGATTTTTGATGCAATTGCGCCAATATTTTACATGACGGTTGACCATGTAAGAATGCATCCACACACCAAATGTTTTCGTTCTGAAACTAATACTTTGGAGAATAGCAATCATGGCGTAAAAGTCATGCATGTGAAAAAAATTCGAAACGCTGATGTAATCATAGCTCGAACTCAAGTCAAGAGTTTTTATGCAATTGCGCCAATATTTTCCATGAGGGTCGACCATGTAAGAATGCATCCACACACCAAATGTTTTAGTTCTGAAACTAATACTTTGGAAAATAGCTCTCATGGCGTAAAAGTCATGCATGTGAAAAAAAATCGAAACGCTGATGTATTGATAGTTCGAACTCAAGTCAAGAAATTTTATGGAATTGCGCCAATATTTTCCATGAGGGTGGACCATGTAAGAATGCATCCACACACCAAATGTTTTAGTTCTGAAACTAATACTTTGGAGAATAGCTCTCATGGCGTAAAAGTCATGCATGTGAAAAAATTCGAATCACTGATTTATATAAGGTTCGAACTCAAGTCATGATTTTTGATGCAATTGCGCCAATATTTTTCATGAGGGTCGACCATGTAAGAATGCATCCACACACCAAATGTTTTCGTTCTGAAACTAATACTTTGGAGAATAGCAATCATGGCGTAAAAGTCATGCATGTGAAAAAAATTCGAAACGCTGATGTAATCATAGTTCGAACTCAAGTCAAGAATTTTTATGGAATTGCGCCAATATTTTCCATGAGGGTCGACCATGTAAGAATGCATCCACACACCAAATGTTTTAGTTCTGAAACTAATACTTTGGAGAATAGCTCTCATGGCGTAAAAGTCATGCATGTGAAAAAAAATCGAAACGCTGATGTATTGATAGTTCGAACTAAAGTCAAGAAATTTTATGGAATTGCGCCAATATTTTCCATGAGGGTCGACCATGTAAGAATGCATCCACACACCAAATGTTTTCGTTCTGAAACTAATACTTTGGAGAATAGCTCTCATGGCGTAAAAGTCATGCATGTGAAAAAATTCGAATCACTGATGTATATAAGGTTCGAACTCAAGTCATGATTTTTGATGCAATTGCGCCAATATTTTACATGAGGGTGGACCATGTAAGAATGCATCCACACACCAAATGTTTTAGTTCTGAAACTAATACTTTGGAGAATAGCAATCATGGCGTAAAAGTCATGCATTTGAAAAAAATTCGAAACGCTGATGTAATCATAGTTCGAACTCAAGTCAAGAATTTTTATGCAATTGCGCCAATATTTTCCATGAGGGTCGACCATGTAAGAATGCATCCACACACCAAATGTTTTCGTTCTGAAACTAATACTTTGGAGAATAGCAATCATGGCGTAAAAGTCATGCTTGTGAAAAAATTCGAATCACTGATGTATATAAGGTTCGAACTCAAGTCATGATTTTTGATGCAATTGCGCCAATATTTTTCATGAGGGTCGACCATGTAAGAATGCATCCACACACCAAATGTTTTCGTTCTGAAACTAATACTTTGGAGAATAGCTCTTATGGCGTAAAAGTCATGCATGTGAAAAAATTCGAATCACTGATGTATATAAGGTTCGAACTCAAGTCATGATTTTTGATGCAATTGCGCCAATATTTTACATGAGGGTGGACCATGTAAGAATGCATCCACACACCAAATGTTTTAGTTCTGAAACTAATACTTTGGAGAATAGCTCTCATGGCGTAAAAGTCATGCATGTGAAAAAATTCGAATCACTGATGTATATAAGGTTCGAACTCAAGTCATGATTTTTGATGCAATTGCGCCAATATTTTTCATGAGGGTCGACCATGTAAGAATGCATCCACACACCAAATGTTTTTGTTCTGAAACTAATACTTTGGAGAATAGCAATCATGGCGTAAAAGTCATGCATGTGAATAAAATTCGAAACGCTGATGTAATCATAGTTCGAACTCAAGTCAAGAATTTTTATGCAATTGCGCCAATATTTTCCATGAGGGTCGACCATGTAAGAATGCATCCACACACCAAATGTTTTCGTTCTGAAACTAATACTTTGGAGAATAGCTCTCATGGCGTAAAAGTCATGCATGTGAAAAAAATTCGAAACGCTGATGTATTGATAGTTCGAACTCAAGTCAAGAAATTTTATGGAATTGCGCCAATATTTTACATGAGGGTCGACCATGTAAGAATGCATCCACACACCAAATGTTTTAGTTCTGAAACTAATACTTTGGAGAATAGCTCTCATGGCGTAAAAGTCATGCATGTGAAAAAATTCGAATCACTGATGTATATAAGGTTCGAACTCAAGTCATGATTTTTGATGCAATTGCGCCAATATTTTACATGAGGGTCGATCATGTAAGAATGCATCCACACATCAAATGTTTTCGTTCTGAAACTAATACTTTGGAGAATAGCTCTCATGGCGTAAAAGTCATGCATGTGAAAATTTTCGAATCACTGATGTATATAAGTTTCAAACTTAAGTGATGATTTTTTGATGCAATTGCGCCAATATTTTACATGAGGGTTGATCATGTAAGAATGCATCCACACACCAAATGTTTTCGTTCTGAAACTAATACTTTGGAGAATAGCTCTCATGGCGTAAAAGTCATGCATGTGAAAAAAAATCGAAACGCTGATGTATTGATAGTTCGAACTCAAGTCAAGAAATTTTATGGAATTGCGCCAATATTTTCCATGTGGGTCGACCATGTAAGAATGCATCCACACACCAAATGTTTTAGTTCTGAAACTAATACTTTGGAGAATAGCTCTCATGGCGTAAAAGTCATGCATGTGAAAAAATTCGAATCACTGATGTATATAAGGTTCGAACTCAAGTCATGATTTTTGATGCAATTGCGCCAATATTTTTCATGAGGGTCGACCATGTAAGAATGCATCCACACACCAAATGTTTTCGTTCTGAAACTAATACTTTGGAGAATAGCAATCATGGCGTAAAAGTCATGCATGTGAAAAAATTCGAATCACTGATGTATATAAGGTTCGAACTCAAGTCATGATTTTTGATGCAATTGCGCCAATATTTTTCATGAGGGTCGACCATGTAAGAATGCATCCACACACCAAATGTTTTCGTTCTGAAACTAATACTTTGGAGAATAGCTCTTATGGCGTAAAAGTCATGAATGTGAAAAAATTCGAATCACTGATGTATATAAGGTTCGAACTCAAGTCATGATTTTTGATGCAATTGCGCCAATATTTTACATGAGGGTGGACCATGTAAGAATGCATCCACACACCAAATGTTTTCGTTCTGAAACTAATACTTTGGAGAATAGCAATCATGGCGTAAAAGTCATGCATGTGAAAAAATTCGAATCACTGATGTATATAAGGTTCGAACTCAAGTCATGATTTTTGATGCAATTGCGCCAATATTTTTCATGAGGGTCGACCATGTAAGAATGCATCCACACACCAAATGTTTTCGTTCTGAAACTAATACTTTGGAGAATAGCAATCATGGCGTAAAAGTCATGCATGTGAAAAAAATTCGAAACGCTGATGTAATCATAGTTCGAACTCAAGTCAATAATTTTTATGCAATTGCGCCAATATTTTCCATGAGGGTCGACCATGTAAGAATGCATCCACACACCAAATGTTTTAGTTCTGAAACTAATACTTTGGAGAATAGCTCTCATGGCGTAAAAGTCATGCATGTGAAAAAAAATCGAAACGCTGATGTATTGATAGTTCGAACTCAAGTCAAGAAATTTTATGGAATTGCGCCAATATTTTCCATGAGGGTGGACCATGTAAGAATGCATCCACACACCAAATGTTTTCGTTCTGAAACTAATACTTTGGAGAATAGCAATCATGGCGTAAAAGTCATGCATGTGAAAAAATTCGAATCACTGATGTATATAAGGTTCGAACTCAAGTCATGATTTTTGATGCAATTGCGCCAATATTTTTCATGAGGGTCGACCATGTAAGAATGCATCCACACACCAAATGTTTTCGTTCTGAAACTAATACTTTGGAGAATAGCAATCATGGCGTAAAAGTCATGCATGTGAAAAAAATTCGAAACGCTGATGTATTGATAGTTCGAACTCAAGTCAAGAATTTTTATGCAATTGCGCCAATATTTTCCATGAGGGTCGACCATGTAAGAATGCATCCACACACCAAATGTTTTCGTTCTGAAACTAATACTTTGGAGAATAGCTCTCATGGCGTAAAAGTCATGCATGTGAAAAAAAATCGAAACGCTGATGTATTGATAGTTCGAACTCAAGTCAAGAATTTTTATGGAATTGCGCCAATATTTTACATGAGTGTGGACCATGTAAGAATGCATCCACACACCAAATGTTTTAGTTCTGAAACTAATACTTTGGAGAATAGCTCTCATGGCGTAAAAGTCATGCATGTGAAAAAATTCGAATCACTGATGTATATAAGGTTCGAACTCAAGTCATGATTTTTGATGCAATTGCGCCAATATTTTACATGAGGGTTGATCATGTAAGAATGCATCCACACACCAAATGTTTTCGTTCTGAAACTAATACTTTGGAGAATAGCTCTCATGGCGTAAAAGTCATGCATGTGAAAAAAATTCGAATCGCTGATGTATTGATAGTTCGAACTCAAGTCAAGAAATTTTATGGAATTGCGCCAATATTTTCCATGTGGGTCGACCATGTAAGAATGCATCCACACACCAAATATTTTAGGTCTGAAACTAATACTTTGGAGAATAGCTCGTATGGCGTAAAAGTCATGCATGTGAAAAAATACGAATCACTGATGTATATAAGGTTCGAACTCAAGTCATGATTTTTGATGCAATTGCGCCAATATTTTACATGAGGGTCGACCATGTAAGAATGCATCCACACACCAAATGTTTTAGTTCTGAAACTAATACTTTGGAGAATAGCTCTCATGGCGTAAAAGTCATGCATGTGAAAAAATTCGAATCACTGATGTATATAAGGTTCAAACTTAAGTGATGATTTTTTGATGCAATTGCGCCAATATTTTACATGAGGGTCGATCATGTAAGAATGCATCCACACATCAAATGTTTTCGGTCTGAAACTAATACTTTGGAGAATAGCTCTCATGGCGTAAAAGTCATGCATGTGAAAAAAATTCGAATCGCTGATGTATTTGTAGTTCGAACTCAAGTCAAGAAATTTTATGGAATTGCGCCAATATTTTACATGAGGGTGGACCATGTAAGAATGCATCCACACACCAAATGTTTTCGTTCTGAAACTAATACTTTGGAGAATAGCTCTCATGGCGTAAAAGTCATGCATGTGAAAAAATTCGAATCACTGATGTATATAAGGTTCGAACTCAAGTCATGATTTTTGATGCAATTGCGCCAATATTTTTCATGAGGGTTGACCATGTAAGAATGCATCCACACACCAAATGTTTTCGTTCTGAAACTAATATTTTGGAGAATAGCAATCATGGCGTAAAAGTCATGCATGTGAAAAAATTCGAATCACTGATGTATATAAGGTTCGAACTCAAGTCATGATTTTTGATGCAATTGCGCCAATATTTTTCATGAGGGTCGACCATGTAAGAATGCATCCACACACCAAATGTTTTCGTTCTGAAACTAATACTTTGGAGAATAGCAATCATGGCGTAAAAGTCATGCATGTGAAAAAAATTCGAAACGCTGATGTAATCATAGTTCGAACTCAAGTCAAGAATTTTTATGCAATTGCGCCAATATTTTCCATGAGGGTCGACCATGTAAGAATGCATCCACACACCAAATGTTTTCGTTCTGAAACTAATACTTTGGAGAATAGCTCTCATGGCGTAAAAGTCATGCATGTGAAAAAAAATCGAAACGCTGATGTATATAAGGTTCGAACTCAAGTCAAGAAATTTTATGGAATTGCGCCAATATTTTACATGAGGGTCGACCATGTAAGAATGGATCCACACACCACATATTTTAGTTCTGAAACTAATACTTTGGAGAATAGCTCTCATGGCGTAAAAGTCATGCATGTGAAAAAATTCGAATCACTGATGTATATAAGGTTCGAACTCAAGTCATGATTTTTGATGCAATTGCGTTAATATTTTACATGAGGGTCGATCATGTAAGAATGCATCCACACATCAAATGTTTTCGTTCTGAAACTAATACTTTGGAGAATAGCTCTCATGGCGTAAAAGTCATGCATGTGAAAAAAATTCGAATCACTGATGTATTTGTAGTTCGAACTCAAGACAAGAAATTTTATGGAATTGCGCCAATATTTTCCATGAGGGTCGACCATGTAAGAATGCATCCACACACCAAATGTTTTCGTTCTGAAACTAATACTTTGGAGAATAGCTCTCATGGCGTAAAAGTCATGCATGTGAAAAATTCGAATCACTGATGTATATAAGGTTCGAACTCAAGTCATGATTTTTGATGCAATTGCGCCAATATTTTTTCATGAGGGTTGACCATGTAAGAATGCATTCACACACCAAATGTTTTCTTTCTGAAACTAATACTTTGGAGAATAGCAATCATGGCGTAAAAGTCATGCATGTGAAAAAAATTCGAAACGCTGATGTATTTATAGTTCGAACTCAAGTCAAGAAATTTTATGGAATTGCGCCAATATTTTACAAGAGGGTCGACCATGTAAGAATGCATCCACACACCAAATGTTTTAGTTCTGAAACTAATACTTTGAAGAATAGCAATCATGGCGTAAAAGTCATGCATGTGAAAAAATTCGAATCACTGATGTATATAAGGTTCGAACTCAAGTCATGATTTTTGATGCAATTGCGCCATTCTTTTTTCATGAGGGTCGACCATGTAAGAATGCATCCACACACCAAATGTTTTCGTTCTGAAACTAATACTTTGGAGAATAGCAATCATGGCGTAAAAGTCATGCATGTGAAAAAAATTCGAAACGCTGATGTAATCATAGTTCGAACTCAAGTCAAGAATTTTTATGCAATTGCGCCAATATTTTCCATGAGGGTCGACCATGTAAGAATGCATCCACACACCAAATGTTTTCGTTCTGAAACTAATACTTTGGAGAATAGCTCTCATGGCGTAAAAGTCATGCATGTGAAAAAAATTCGAAACGCTGATGTATTTATAGTTCGAACTCAAGTCAAGAAATTTTATGGAATTGCGCCAATATTTTACATGAGGGTCGACCATGTAAGAATGCATCCACACACTAAATGTTTTAGTTCTGAAACTAATACTTTGGAGAATAGCTCTCATGGCGTAAAAGTCATGCATGTGAAAAAATTCGAATCACTGATGTATATAAGGTTCGAACTCAAGTCATGATTTTTGATGCAATTGCGTTAATATTTTACATGAGGGTCGACCATGTAAGAATGCATCCACACACCAAATGTTTTCGTTCTGAAACTAATACTTTGGAGAATAGCAATCATGGCGTAAAAGTCATGCATGTGAAAAAAATTCGAAACGCTGATGTAATCATAGTTCGAACTCAAGTCAAGAATTTTTATGCAATTGCGCCAATATTTTCCATGAGGGTCGACCATGTAAGAATGCATCCACACACCAAATGTTTTCGTTCTGAAACTAATACTTTGGAGAATAGCTCTCATGGCGTAAAAGTCATGCATGTGAAAAAAAATCGAATCACTGATGTATTGATAGTTCGAACTAAAGTCAAGAAATTTTATGGAATTGCGCCAATATTTTCCATGAGGGTCGACCATGTAAGAATGCATCCACACACCAAATGTTTTAGTTCTGAAACTAATACTTTGGAGAATAGCTCTCATGGCGTAAAAGTCATGCATGTGAAAAAATTCGAATCACTGATGTATTTAAGGTTCGAACTCAAGTCATGATTTTTGATGCAATTGCGCCAATATTTTACATGAGGGTGGACCATGTAAGAATGCATCCACACACCAAATGTTTTAGTTCTGAAACTAATACTTTGGAGAATAGCAATCATGGCGTAAAAGTCATGCATGTGAAAAAATTCGAATCACTGATGTATATAAGGTTCGAACTCAAGTCATGATTTTTGATGCAATTGCGCCAATATTTTTCATGAGGGTTGACCATGTAAGAATGCATCCACACACCAAATGTTTTAGTTCTGAAACTAATACTTTGGAGAATAGCAATCATGGCGTAAAAGTCATGCATGTGAAAAAAATTCGAAACGTTGATGTAATCATAGTTCGAACTCAAGTCAAGAATTTTTATGCAATTGCGCCAATATTTTCCATGAGGGTCGACCATGTAAGAATGCATCCACACACCAAATGTTTTAGTTCTGAAACTAATACTTTGGAAAATAGCTCTCATGGCGTAAAAGTCATGCATGTGAAAAAAAATCGAAACGCTGATGTATTGATAGTTCGAACTCAAGTCAAGAAATTTTATGGAATTGCGCCAATATTTTACATGAGGGTGGACCATGTAAGAATGCATCCACACACCAAATGTTTTAGTTCTGAAACTAATACTTTGGAGAATAGCTCTCATGGCGTAAAAGTCATGCATGTGAAAAAATTCGAATCACTGATGTATATAAGGTTCGAACTCAAGTCATGATTTTTGATGCAATTGCGCCAATATTTTACATGAGGGTGGACCATGTAAGAATGCATCCACACACCAAATGTTTTCGTTCTGAAACTAATACTTTGGAGAATAGCAATCATGGCGTAAAAGTCATGCATGTGAAAAAATTTCGAAACGCTGATGTAATCATAGTTCGAACTCAAGTCAAGAATTTTTATGCAATTGCGCCAATATTTTCCATGAGGGTCGACCATGTAAGAATGCATCCACACACCAAATGTTTTCGTTCTGAAACTAATACTTTGGAGAATAGCAATCATGGCGTAAAAGTCATGCATGTGAAAAAATTCGAATCACTGATGTATATAAGGTTCGAACTCAAGTCATGATTTTTGATGCAATTGCGCCAATATTTTTCATGAGGGTCGACCATGTAAGAATGCATCCACACACCAAATGTTTTCGTTCTGAAACTAATACTTTGGAGAATAGCAATCATGGCGTAAAAGTCATGCATGTGAAAAAATTCGAATCACTGATGTATTTAAGGTTCGAACTCAAGTCATGATTTTTGATGCAATTGCGCCAATATTTTACATGAGGGTGGACCATGTAAGAATGCATCCACACACCAAATGTTTTAGTTCTGAAACTAATACTTTGGAGAATAGCAATCATGGCGTAAAAGTCATGCATGTGAAAAAATTCGAATCACCGATGTATATAAGGTTCGAACTCAAGTCATGATTTTTGATGCAATTGCGCCAATATTTTTCATGAGGGTCGACCATGTAAGAATGCATCCACACACCAAATGTTTTCGTTCTGAAACTAATACTTTGGAGAATAGCTCTCATGGCGTAAAAGTCATGCATGTGAAAAAAATTCGAAACGCTGATGTAATCATAGTTCGAACTCAAGTCAAGAATTTTTATGCAATTGCGCCAATATTTTCCATGAGGGTGGACCATGTAAGAATGCATCCACACACCAAATGTTTTCGTTCTGAAACTAATACTTTGGAGAATAGCTCTCATGGCGTAAAAGTCATGCATGTGAAAAAAAATCGAAACACTGATGTATTGATAGTTCGAACTCAAGTCAAGAATTTTTAATGGAATTGCGCCAATATTTTACATGAGGGTCGACCATGTAAGAATGCATCCACACACCAAATGTTTTAGTTCTGAAACTAATACTTTGGAGAATAGCTCTCATGGCGTAAAAGTCATGCATGTGAAAAAATTCGAATCACTGATGTATATAAGGTTCAAACTCAAGTCATGATTTTTGATGCAATTGCGCCAATATTTTTCATGAGGGTTGACCATGTAAGAATGCATCCACACACCAAATGTTTTCGTTCTGAAACTAATACTTTGGAGAATAGCAATCATGGCGTAAAAGTCATGCATGTGA
Organism: Haliotis cracherodii; assembly: GCF_022045235.1. Classification (NCBI taxonomy): domain Eukaryota; kingdom Metazoa; phylum Mollusca; class Gastropoda; order Lepetellida; family Haliotidae; genus Haliotis; species Haliotis cracherodii. Next base: position 31,362,840 of record NW_027266266.1, on the reverse strand, counting down.
ATAAAATTCGAAACGCTGATGTAATCATAGTTCGAACTCAAGTCAAGAATTTTTATGCTATTGCGCCAATATTTTCCATGAGGGTCGACCATGTAAGAATGCATCCACACACCAAATGTTTTCGTTCTGAAACTAATACTTTGGAGAATAGCTCTCATGGCGTAAAAGTCATGCATGTGAAAAAAATTCGAAACGCTGATGTATTGATAGTTCGAACTCAAGTCAAGAAATTTTATGGAATTGCGCCAATATTTTACATGAGGGTCGACCATGTAAGAATGCATCCACACACCAAATGTTTTAGTTCTGAAACTAATACTTTGGAGAATAGCTCTCATGGCGTAAAAGTCATGCATGTGAAAAAATTCGAATCACTGATGTATATAAGGTTCGAACTCAAGTCATGATTTTTGATGCAATTGCGCCAATATTTTACATGAGGGTCGATCATGTAAGAATGCATCCACACATCAAATGTTTTCGTTCTGAAACTAATACTTTGGAGAATAGCTCTCATGGCGTAAAAGTCATGCATGTGAAAATTTTCGAATCACTGATGTATATAAGTTTCAAACTTGAGTGATGATTTTTTGATGCAATTGCGCCAATATTTTTCATGAGGGTCGACCATGTAAGAATGCATCCACACACCAAATGTTTTCGTTCTGAAACTAATACTTTGGAGAATAGCTCTCATGGCGTAAAAGTCATGCATGTGAAAAAAATTCGAATCGCTGATGTATTTGTAGTTCGAACTCAAGTCAAGAAATTTTATGGAATTGCGCCAATATTTTACATGAGGGTCGACCATGTAAGAATGCATCCACACACCAAATATTTTAGTTCTGAAACTAATACTTTGGAGAATAGCTCGTATGGCGTAAAAGTCATGCATGTGAAAAAATACGAATCACTGATGTATATAAGGTTCGAACTCAAGTCATGATTTTTGATGCAATTGCGCCAATATTTTACATGAGGGTCGACCATGTAAGAATGCATCCACACACCAAATGTTTTAGTTCTGAAACTAATACTTTGGAGAATAGCTCTCATGGCGTAAAAGTCATGCATTTGAAAAAATTCGAATCACTGATGTATATAAGGTTCAAACTTAAGTGATGATTTTTTGATGCAATTGCGCCAATATTTTACATGAGGGTCGATCATGTAAGAATGCATCCACACATCAAATGTTTTCGTTCTGAAACTAATACTTTGGAGAATAGCTCTCATGGCGTAAAAGTCATGCATGTGAAAAAAATTCGAATCGCTGATGTATTTGTAGTTCGAACTCAAGTCAAGAAATTTTATGGAATTGCGCCAATATTTTTCATGAGGGTCGACCATGTAAGAATGCATCCACACACCAAATGTTTTCGTTCTGAAACTAATACTTTGGAGAATAGCTCTCATGGCGTAAAAGTCATGCATGTGAAAAAATTCGAATCACTGATGTATATAAGGTTCGAACTCAAGTCATGATTTTTGATGCAATTGCGCCAATATTTTTCATGAGGGTCGACCATGTAAGAATGCATCCACACACCAAATGTTTTCGTTCTGAAACTAATACTTTGGAGAATAGCTCTCATGGCGTAAAAGTCATGCATGTGAAAAAAATTCGAATCGCTGATGTATTTGTAGTTCGAACTCAAGTCAAGAAATTTTATGGAATTGCGCCAATATTTTACATGAGGGTCGACCATGTAAGAATGCATCCACACACCAAATGTTTTCGTTCTGAAACTAATACTTTGGAGAATAGCTCTCATGGCGTAAAAGTCATGCATGTGAAAAAATTCGAATCACTGATGTATATAAGGTTCGAACTCAAGTCATGATTTTTGATGCAATTGCGCCAATATTTTTCATGAGGGTCGACCATGTAAGAATGCATCCACACACCAAATGTTTTCGTTCTGAAACTAATACTTTGGAGAATAGCTCTCATGGCGTAAAAGTCATGCATGTGAAAAAATTCGAATCACTGATGTATATAAGGTTCGAACTCAAGTCATGATTTTTGATGCAATTGCGCCAATATTTTTCATGAGGATCGACCATGTAAGAATGCATCCACACACCAAATGTTTTCGTTCTGAAACTAATACTTTGGAGAATAGCAATCATGGCGTAAAAGTCATGCATGTGAAAAAATTCGAATCACTGATGTATATAAGGTTCAAACTTAAGTGATGATTTTTTGAAGCAATTGCGCCAATATTTTTCATGAGGGTCGATCATGTAAGAATGCATCCACACACCAAATGTTTTCGTTCTGAAACTAATACTTTGGAGAATAGCTCTCATGGCGTAAAAGTCATGCATGTGAAAAAAATTCGAATCGCTGATGTATTTGTAGTTCGAACTCAAGTCAAGAAATTTAATGGAATTGCGCCAATATTTTACATGAGGGTCGACCATGTAAGAATGCATCCACACACCAAATGTTTTCGTTCTGAAACTAATACTTTGGAGAATAGCTCTCATGGCGTAAAAGTCATGCATGTGAAAAAAATTCGAATCGCTGATGTATATAAGGTTCGAACTCAAGTCATGATTTTTGATGCAATTGCGCCAATATTTTTCATGAGGATCGACCATGTAAGAATGCATCCACACACCAAATGTTTTCGTTCTGAAACTAATACTTTGGAGAATAGCAATCATGGCGTAAAAGTCATGCATGTGAAAAAATTCGAATCACTGATGTATATAAGGTTCAAACTTAAGTGATGATTTTTTGAAGCAATTGCGCCAATATTTTTCATGAGGGTCGATCATGTAAGAATGCATCCACACACCAAATGTTTTCGTTCTGAAACTAATACTTTGGAGAATAGCTCTCATGGCGTAAAAGTCATGCATGTGAAAAAAATTCGAATCGCTGATGTATTTGTAGTTCGAACTCAAGTCAAGAAATTTAATGGAATTGCGCCAATATTTTACATGAGGGTCGATCATGTAAGAATGCATCCACACATCAAATGTTTTCGTTCTGAAACTAATACTTTGGAGAATAGCTCTCATGGCGTAAAAGTCATGCATGTGAAAAAAATTCGAATCGCTGATGTATTTGTAGTTCGAACTCAAGTCAAGAAATTTTATGGAATTGCGCCAATATTTTTCATGAGGGTCGACCATGTAAGAATGCATCCACACACCAAATGTTTTCGTTCTGAAACTAATACTTTGGAGAATAGCTCTCATGGCGTAAAAGTCATGCATGTGAAAAAATTCGAATCACTGATGTATATAAGGTTCGAACTCAAGTCATGATTTTTGATGCAATTGCGCCAATATTTTTCATGAGGGTCGACCATGTAAGAATGCATCCACACACCAAATGTTTTCGTTCTGAAACTAATACTTTGGAGAATAGCTCTCATGGCGTAAAAGTCATGCATGTGAAAAAAATTCGAATCGCTGATGTATTTGTAGTTCGAACTCAAGTCAAGAAATTTTATGGAATTGCGCCAATATTTTACATGAGGGTCGACCATGTAAGAATGCATCCACACACCAAATGTTTTCGTTCTGAAACTAATACTTTGGAGAATAGCTCTCATGGCGTAAAAGTCATGCATGTGAAAAAATTCGAATCACTGATGTATATAAGGTTCGAACTCAAGTCATGATTTTTGATGCAATTGCGCCAATATTTTTCATGAGGGTCGACCATGTAAGAATGCATCCACACACCAAATGTTTTCGTTCTGAAACTAATACTTTGGAGAATAGCTCTCATGGCGTAAAAGTCATGCATGTGAAAAAATTCGAATCACTGATGTATATAAGGTTCGAACTCAAGTCATGATTTTTGATGCAATTGCGCCAATATTTTTCATGAGGATCGACCATGTAAGAATGCATCCACACACCAAATGTTTTCGTTCTGAAACTAATACTTTGGAGAATAGCAATCATGGCGTAAAAGTCATGCATGTGAAAAAATTCGAATCACTGATGTATATAAGGTTCAAACTTAAGTGATGATTTTTTGAAGCAATTGCGCCAATATTTTTCATGAGGGTCGATCATGTAAGAATGCATCCACACACCAAATGTTTTCGTTCTGAAACTAATACTTTGGAGAATAGCTCTCATGGCGTAAAAGTCATGCATGTGAAAAAAATTCGAATCGCTGATGTATTTGTAGTTCGAACTCAAGTCAAGAAATTTAATGGAATTGCGCCAATATTTTACATGAGGGTCGACCATGTAAGAATGCATCCACACACCAAATGTTTTCGTTCTGAAACTAATACTTTGGAGAATAGCTCTCATGGCGTAAAAGTCATGCATGTGAAAAAAATTCGAAACGCTGATGTATTTATAGTTCGAACTCAAGTCAAGAAATTTTATGGAATTGCGCCAATATTTTACATGAGGGTGGACCATGTAAGAATGCATCCACACACCAAATGTTTTCGTTCTGAAACTAATACTTTGGAGAATAGCTCTCATGGCGTAAAAGTCATGCATGTGAAAAAATTCGAATCACTGATGTATATAAGGTTCGAACTCAAGTCATGATTTTTGATGCAATTGCGCCAATATTTTTCATGAGGGTCGACCATGTAAGAATGCATCCACACACCAAATGTTTTCGTTCTGAAACTAATACTTTGGAGAATAGCTCTCATGGCGTAAAAGTCATGCATGTGAAAAAATTCGAATCACTGATGTATATAAGGTTCGAACTCAAGTCATGATTTTTGATGCAATTGCGCCAATATTTTTCATGAGGGTCGACCATGTAAGAATGCATCCACACACCAAATGTTTTCGTTCTGAAACTAATACTTTGGAGAATAGCAATCATGGCGTAAAAGTCATGCATGTGAAAAAATTCGAATCACTGATGTATATAAGGTTCAAACTTAAGTGATGATTTTTTGATGCAATTGCGCCAATATTTTTCATGAGGGTCGATCATGTAAGAATGCATCCACACACCAAATGTTTTCGTTCTGAAACTAATACTTTGGAGAATAGCTCTCATGGCGTAAAAGTCATGCATGTGAAAAAAATTCGAATCGCTGATGTATTTGTAGTTCGAACTCAAGTCAAGAAATTTAATGGAATTGCGCCAATATTTTACATGAGGGTCGACCATGTAAGAATGCATCCACACACCAAATGTTTTCGTTCTGAAACTAATACTTTGGAGAATAGCTCTCATGGCGTAAAAGTCATGCATGTGAAAAAAATTCGAAACGCTGATGTATTTATAGTTCGAACTCAAGTCAAGAAATTTTATGGAATTGCGCCAATATTTTACATGAGGGTGGACCATGTAAGAATGCATCCACACACCAAATGTTTTCGTTCTGAAACTAATACTTTGGAGAATAGCTCTCATGGCGTAAAAGTCATGCATGTGAAAAAATTCGAATCACTGATGTATATAAGGTTCGAACTCAAGTCATGATTTTTGATGCAATTGCGCCAATATTTTTCATGAGGGTCGACCATGTAAGAATGCATCCACACACCAAATGTTTTCGTTCTGAAACTAATACTTTGGAGAATAGCAATCATGGCGTAAAAGTCATGCATGTGAAAAAATTCGAATCACTGATGTATATAAGGTTCAAACTTAAGTGATGATTTTTAGATGCAATTGCGCCAATATTTTACATGAGGGTCGACCATGTAAGAATGCATCCACACACCAAATGTTTTCGTTCTGAAACTAATACTTTGGAGAATAGCAATCATGGCGTAAAAGTCATGCATGTGAAAAAAATTCGAATCGCTGATGTATTTGTAGTTCGAACTCAAGTCAAGAAATTTAATGGAATTGCGCCAATATTTTACATGAGGGTCGACCATGTAAGAATGCATCCACACACCAAATGTTTTCGTTCTGAAAAAAATACTTTGGAGAATAGCTCTCATGGCGTAAAAGTCATGCATGTTAAAAAAATTCGAAACGCTGATGTATTTATAGTTCGAACTCAAGTCAAGAAATTTTATGGAATTGCGCCAATATTTTACATGAGGGTGGACCATGTAAGAATGCATCCACACACCAAATGTTTTCGTTCTGAAACTAATACTTTGGAGAATAGCTCTCATGGCGTAAAAGTCATGCATGTGAAAAAATTCGAATCACTGATGTATATAAGGTTCGAACTCAAGTCATGATTTTTGATGCAATTGCGCCAATATTTTTCATGAGGGTCGACCATGTAAGAATGCATCCACACACCAAATGTTTTCGTTCTGAAACTAATACTTTGGAGAATAGCTCTCATGGCGTAAAAGTCATGCATGTGAAAAAATTCGAATCACTGATGTATATAAGGTTCGAACTCAAGTCATGATTTTTGATGCAATTGCGCCAATATTTTACATGAGGGTGGACCATGTAAGAATGCATCCATACACCAAATGTTTTCGTTCTGAAACTAATACTTTGGAGAATAGCTCTCATGGCGTAAAAGTCATGCATGTGAAAAAATTCGAATCACTGATGTATATAAGGTTCGAACTCAAGTCATGATTTTTGATGCAATTGCGCCAATATTTTTCATGAGGGTCGACCATGTAAGAATGCATCCACACACCAAATGTTTTCGTTCTGAAACTAATACTTTGGAGAATAGCAATCATGGCGTAAAAGTCATGCATGTGAAAAAAATTCGAAACGCTGATGTAATCATAGTTCGAACTCAAGTCAAGAATTTTTATGGAATTGCGCCAATATTTTACATGAGGGTCGACCATATAAGAATGCATCCACACACCAAATATTTTAGTTCTGAAACTAATACTTTGGAGAATAGCTCTCATGGCGTAAAAGTCATGCATGTGAAAAAATTCGAATCACTGATGTATATAAGGTTCAAACTTAAGTGATGATTTTTTGATGCAATTGCGCCAATATTTTTCATGAGGGTCGATCATGTAAGAATGCATCCACACACCAAATGTTTTCGTTCTGAAACTAATACTTTGGAGAATAGCTCTCATGGCGTAAAAGTCATGCATGTGAAAAAAATTCGAATCGCTGATGTATTTGTAGTTCGAACTCAAGTCAAGAAATTTTATGGAATTGCGCCAATATTTTACATGAGGGTCGACCATGTAAGAATGCATCCACACACCAAATATTTTAGTTCTGAAACTAATACTTTGGAGAATAGCTCTTATGGCGTAAAAGTCATGCATGTGAAAAAATACGAATCACTGATGTATATAAGGTTCGAACTCAAGTCATGATTTTTGATGCAATTGCGCCAATATTTTACATGAGGGTCGACCATGTAAGAATGCATCCACACACCAAATGTTTTAGTTCTGAAACTAATACTTTGGAGAATAGCTCTCATGGCGTAAAAGTCATGCATGTGAAAAAATTCGAATCACTGATGTATATAAGGTTCAAACTTAAGTGATGATTTTTTGATGCAATTGCGCCAATATTTTTCATAAGGGTCGATCATGTAAGAATGCATCCACACACCAAATGTTTTCGTTCTGAAACTAATACTTTGGAGAATAGCTCTCATGGCGTAAAAGTCATGCATGTGAAAAAAATTCGAATCGCTGATGTATTTGTAGTTCGAACTCAAGTCAAGAAATTTAATGGAATTGCGCCAATATTTTACATGAGGGTCGACCATGTAAGAATGCATCCACACACCAAATGTTTTCGTTCTGAAACTAATACTTTGGAGAATAGCTCTCATGGCGTAAAAGTCATGCATGTGAAAAAAATTCGAAACGCTGATGTATTTATAGTTCGAACTCAAGTCAAGAAATTTTATGGAATTGCGCCAATATTTTACATGAGGGTGGACCATGTAAGAATGCATCCACACACCAAATGTTTTCGTTCTGAAACTAATACTTTGGAGAATAGCTCTCATGGCGTAAAAGTCATGCATGTGAAAAAATTCGAATCACTGATGTATATAAGGTTCGAACTCAAGTCATGATTTTTGATGCAATTGCGCCAATATTTTACATGAGGGTCGACAATGTAAGAATACATCCACACACCAAATGTTTTCGTTCTGAAACTAATACTTTGGAGAATAGCTCTCATGGCGTAAAAGTCATGCATGTGAAAAAATTCGAATCACTGATGTATATAAGGTTCGAACTCAAGTCATGATTTTTGATGCAATTGCGCCAATATTTTACATGAGGGTGGACCATGTAAGAATGCATCCACACACCAAATGTTTTCGTTCTGAAACTAATACTTTGGAGAATAGCAATCATGGCGTAAAAGTCATGCATGTGAAAAAAATTCGAAACGCTGATGTAATCATAGTTCGAACTCAAGTCAAGAATTTTTATGCAATTGCGCCAATATTTTCCATGAGGGTGGACCATGTAAGAATGCATCCACACACCAAATGTTTTAGTTCTGAAACTAATACTTTGGAGAATAGCTCTCATGGCGTAAAAGTCATGCATGTGAAAAAATTCGAATCACTGATGTATATAAGGTTCGAACTCAAGTCATGATTTTTGATGCAATTGCGCCAATATTTTTCATGAGGGTCGACCATGTAAGAATGCATCCACACACCAAATGTTTTCGTTCTGAAACTAATACTTTGGAGAATAGCAATCATGGCGTAAAAGTCATGCATGTGAAAAAAATTCGAATCACTGATGTATATAAGGTTCGAACTCAAGTCATGATTTTTGATGCAATTGCGCCAATATTTTTCATGAGGGTCGACCATGTAAGAATGCATCCACACACCAAATGTTTTCGTTCTGAAACTAATACTTTGGAGAATAGCTCTTATGGCGTAAAAGTCATGCATGTGAAAAAATTCGAATCACTGATGTATATAAGGTTCGAACTCAAGTCATGATTTTTGATGCAATTGCGCCAATATTTTACATGAGGGTGGACCATGTAAGAATGCATCCACACACCAAATGTTTTCGTTCTGAAACTAATACTTTGGAGAATAGCAATCATGGCGTAAAAGTCATGCATGTGAAAAAATTCGAATCACTGATGTATATAAGGTTCGAACTCAAGTCATGATTTTTGATGCAATTGCGCCAATATTTTTCATGAGGGTGGACCATGTAAGAATGCATCCACACACCAAATGTTTTCGTTCTGAAACTAATACTTTGGAGAATAGCAATCATGGCGTAAAAGTCATGCATGTGAAAAAAATTCGAAACGCTGATGTAATCATAGTTCGAACTCAAGTCAAGAATTTTTATGCAATTGCGCCAATATTTTCCATGAGGGTCGACCATGTAAGAATGCATCCACACACCAAATGTTTTCGTTCTGAAACTAATGCTTTGGAGAATAGCTCTCATGGCGTAAAAGTCATGCATGTGAAAAAAAATCGAAACGCTGATGTATTGATAGTTCGAACTCAAGTCAAGAAATTTGATGGAATTGCGCCAATATTTTCCATGAGGGTCGACCATGTAAGAATGCATCCACACACCAAATATTTTCGTTCTGAAACTAATACTTTGGAGAATAGCTCTCATGGCGTAAAAGTCATGCATGTGAAAAAATTCGAATCACTGATGTATATAAGGTTCGAACTCAAGTCATGATTTTTGATGGAATTGCGCCAATATTTTACATGAGGGTCGACCATGTAAGAATGCATCCACACACCAAATGTTTTAGTTCTGAAACTAATACTTTGGAGAATAGCAATCATGGCGTAAAAGTCATGCATGTGAAAAAATTCGAATCACTGATGTATATAAGGTTCGAACTCAAGTCATGATTTTTTGATGCAATTGCGCCAATATTTTACATGAGGGTGGACCATGTAAGAATGCATCCACACACCAAATGTTTTCGTTCTGAAACTAATACTTTGGAGAATAGCAATCATGGCGGAAAAGTCATGCATGTGAAAAAATTTCGAAACGCTGATGTAATCATAGTTCGAGCTCAAGTCAAGAATTTTTATGCAATTGCGCCAATATTTTCCATGAGGGTCGACCATGTAAGAATGCATCCACACACCAAATGTTTTAGTTCTGAAACTAATACTTTGGAGAATAGCTCTCATGGCGTAAAAGTCATGCATGTGAAAAAATTCGAATCACTGATGTATATAAGGTTCGAACTCAAGTCATGATTTTTGATGCAATTGCGCCAATATTTTTCATGAGGGTCGACCATGTAAGAATGCATCCACACACCAAATGTTTTCGTTCTGAAACTAATACTTTGGAGAATAGCAATCATGGCGTAAAAGTCATGCATGTGAAAAAATTCGAATCACTGATGTATATAAGGTTCAAACTCAAGTCATGATTTTTTGATGCAATTGCGCCAATATTTTACATGAGGGTCGACCATGTAAGAATGCATCCACACACCAAATGTTTTCGTTCTGAAACTAATACTTTGGAGAATAGCAATCATGGCGTAAAAGTCATGCATGTGAAAAAATTCGAATCACTGATGTATATAAGGTTCGAACTCAAGTCATGATTTTTTGATGCAATTGCGCCAATATTTTACATGAGGGTGGACCATGTAAGAATGCATCCACACACCAAATGTTTTCGTTCTGAAACTAATACTTTGGAGAATAGCAATCATGGCGTAAAAGTCATGCATGTGAAAAAATTCGAATCACTGATGTATATAAGGTTCGAACTCAAGTCATGATTTTTTGATGCAATTGCGCCAATATTTTACATGAGGGTCGACCATGTAAGAATGCATCCACACACCAAATGTTTTCGTTCTGAAACTAATACTTTGGAGAATAGCAATCATGGCGTAAAAGTCATGCATGTGAAAAAAATTCGAAACGCTGATGTAATCATAGTTCGAACTCAAGTCAAGAATTTTTATGCAATTGCGCCAATATTTTCCATGAGGGTGGACCATGTAAGAATGCATCCACACACCAAATGTTTTAGTTCTGAAACTAATACTTTGGAGAATAGCTCTCATGGCGTAAAAGTCATGCATATGAAAAAAAATCGAAACGCTGATGTATTGATAGTTCGAACTCAAGTCAAGAAATTTTATGGAATTGCGCCAATATTTTACATGAGGGTCGACCATGTAAGAATGCATCCACACACCAAATATTTTAGTTCTGAAACTAATACTTTGGAGAATAGCTCTCATGGCGTAAAAGTCATGCATGTGAAAAAATTCGAATCACTGATGTATATAAGGTTCGAACTCAAGTCATGATTTTTGATGCAATTGCGCCAATATTTTTCATGAGGGTCGACCATGTAAGAATGCATCCACACACCAAATGTTTTCGTTCTGAAACTAATACTTTGGAGAATAGCAATCATGGCGTAAAAGTCATGCATGTGAAAAAAATTCGAAACGCTGATGTATTTATAGTTCGAACTCAAGTCAAGAAATTTTATGGAATTGCGCCAATATTTTACATGAGGGTCGACCATGTAAGAATGCATCCACACACCAAATGTTTTCGTTCTGAAACTAATACTTTGGAGAATAGCAATCATGGCGTAAAAGTCATGCATGTGAAAAAATTCGAATCACTGATGTATATAAGGTTCGAACTCAAGTCATGATTTTTGATGCAATTGCGCCAATATTTTACATGAGGGTCGATCATGTAAGAATGCATCCACACACCAAATGTTTTCGTTCTGAAACTAATACTTTGGAGAATAGCTCTCATGGCGTAAAAGTCATGCATGTGAAAAAATTCGAATCACTGATGTATATAAGGTTCGAACTCAAGTCATGATTTTTGATGCAATTGCGCCAATATTTTACATGAGGGTCGATCATGTAAGAATGCATCCACACACCAAATGTTTTAGTTCTGAAACTAATACTTTGGAGAATAGCTCTCATGGCGTAAAAGTCATGCATGTGAAAAAATTCGAATCACTGATGTATATAAGGTTCAAACTTAAGTGATGATTTTTTGATGCAATTGCACCAATATTTTACATGAGGGTCGATCATGTAAGAATGCATCCACACACCAAATGTTTTCGTTCTGAAACTAATACTTTGGAGAATAGCTCTCATGGCGTAAAAGTCATGCATGTGAAAAAAAATCGAAACGCTGATGTATTTATAGTTCGAACTCAAGTCAAGAAATTTTATGCAATTGCGCCAATATTTTCCATGAGGGTCGACCATGAAAGAATGCATCCACACACCAAATGTTTTAGTTCTGAAACTAATACTTTGGAGAATAGCTCTCATGGCGTAAAAGTCATGAATGTGAAAAAAAATCGAAACGCTGATGTATTGATAGTTCGAACTCAAGTCAAGAAATTTTATGGAATTGCGCCAATATTTTACATGAGGGTCGACCATGTAAGAATGCATCCACACACCAAATATTTTAGTTCTGAAACTAATACTTTGGAGAATAGCTCTCATGGCGTAAAAGTCATGCATGTGAAAAAAAATCGAAACGCTGATGTATTTATAGTTCGAACTCAAGTCAAGAAATTTTATGCAATTGCGCCAATATTTTCCATGAGGGTCGACCATGTAAGAATGCATCCACACACCAAATGTTTTAGTTCTGAAACTAATACTTTGGAGAATAGCTCTCATGGCGTAAAAGTCATGAATGTGAAAAAAAATCGAAACGCTGATGTATTGATAGTTCGAACTCAAGTCAAGAAATTTTATGGAATTGCGCCAATATTTTACATGAGGGTCGACCATGTAAGAATGCATCCACACACCAAATATTTTAGTTCTGAAACTAATACTTTGGAGAATAGCTCTCATGGCGTAAAAGTCATGCATGTGAAAAAATTCGAATCACTGATGTATATAAGGTTCGAACTCAAGTCATGATTTTTGATGCAATTGCGCCAATATTTTTCATGAGGGTCGACCATGTAAGAATGCATCCACACACCAAATGTTTTCGTTCTGAAACTAATACTTTGGAGAATAGCAATCATGGCGTAAAAGTCATGCATGTGAAAAAAATTCGAAACGCTGATGTATTTATAGTTCGAACTCAAGTCAAGAAATTTTATGGAATTGCGCCAATATTTTACAAGAGGGTCGACCATGTAAGAATGCATCCACACACCAAATGTTTTCGTTCTGAAACTAATACTTTGGAGAATAGCAATCATGGCGTAAAAGTCATGCATGTGAAAAAATTCGAATCACTGATGTATATAAGGTTCGAACTCAAGTCATGATTTTTGATGCAATTGCGCCAATATTTTTCATGAGGGTCGACCATGTAAGAATGCATCCACACACCAAATGTTTTCGTTCTGAAACTAATACTTTGGAGAATAGCAATCATGGCGTAAAAGTCATGCATGTGAAAAAATTCGAATCACTGATGTATATAAGGTTCGAACTCAAGTCATGATTTTTTGATGCAATTGCGCCAATATTTTACATGAGGGTCGACCATGTAAGAATGCATCCACACACCAAATGTTTTCGTTCTGAAACTAATACTTTGGAGAATAGCAATCATGGCGTAAAAGTCATGCATGTGAAAAAATTCGAATCACTGATGTATATAAGGTTCGAACTCAAGTCATGATTTTTTGATGCAATTGCGCCAATATTTTACATGAGGGTGGACCATGTAAGAATGCATCCACACACCAAATGTTTTCGTTCTGAAACTAATACTTTGGAGAATAGCAATCATGGCGTAAAAGTCATGCATGTGAAAAAATTCGAATCACTGATGTATATAAGGTTCGAACTCAAGTCATGATTTTTTGATGCAATTGCGCCAATATTTTACATGAGGGTCGACCATGTAAGAATGCATCCACACACCAAATGTTTTCGTTCTGAAACTAATACTTTGGAGAATAGCAATCATGGCGTAAAAGTCATGCATGTGAAAAAAATTCGAAACGCTGATGTAATCATAGTTCGAACTCAAGTCAAGAATTTTTATGCAATTGCGCCAATATTTTCCATGAGGGTGGACCATGTAAGAATGCATCCACACACCAAATGTTTTAGTTCTGAAACTAATACTTTGGAGAATAGCTCTCATGGCGTAAAAGTCATGCATATGAAAAAAAATCGAAACGCTGATGTATTGATAGTTCGAACTCAAGTCAAGAAATTTTATGGAATTGCGCCAATATTTTACATGAGGGTCGACCATGTAAGAATGCATCCACACACCAAATATTTTAGTTCTGAAACTAATACTTTGGAGAATAGCTCTCATGGCGTAAAAGTCATGCATGTGAAAAAATTCGAATCACTGATGTATATAAGGTTCGAACTCAAGTCATGATTTTTGATGCAATTGCGCCAATATTTTTCATGAGGGTCGACCATGTAAGAATGCATCCACACACCAAATGTTTTCGTTCTGAAACTAATACTTTGGAGAATAGCAATCATGGCGTAAAAGTCATGCATGTGAAAAAAATTCGAAACGCTGATGTATTTATAGTTCGAACTCAAGTCAAGAAATTTTATGGAATTGCGCCAATATTTTACATGAGGGTCGACCATGTAAGAATGCATCCACACACCAAATGTTTTCGTTCTGAAACTAATACTTTGGAGAATAGCAATCATGGCGTAAAAGTCATGCATGTGAAAAAATTCGAATCACTGATGTATATAAGGTTCGAACTCAAGTCATGATTTTTGATGCAATTGCGCCAATATTTTACATGAGGGTCGATCATGTAAGAATGCATCCACACACCAAATGTTTTCGTTCTGAAACTAATACTTTGGAGAATAGCTCTCATGGCGTAAAAGTCATGCATGTGAAAAAATTCGAATCACTGATGTATATAAGGTTCGAACTCAAGTCATGATTTTTGATGCAATTGCGCCAATATTTTACATGAGGGTCGATCATGTAAGAATGCATCCACACACCAAATGTTTTAGTTCTGAAACTAATACTTTGGAGAATAGCTCTCATGGCGTAAAAGTCATGCATGTGAAAAAATTCGAATCACTGATGTATATAAGGTTCAAACTTAAGTGATGATTTTTTGATGCAATTGCACCAATATTTTACATGAGGGTCGATCATGTAAGAATGCATCCACACACCAAATGTTTTCGTTCTGAAACTAATACTTTGGAGAATAGCTCTCATGGCGTAAAAGTCATGCATGTGAAAAAAAATCGAAACGCTGATGTATTTATAGTTCGAACTCAAGTCAAGAAATTTTATGCAATTGCGCCAATATTTTCCATGAGGGTCGACCATGTAAGAATGCATCCACACACCAAATGTTTTAGTTCTGAAACTAATACTTTGGAGAATAGCTCTCATGGCGTAAAAGTCATGAATGTGAAAAAAAATCGAAACGCTGATGTATTGATAGTTCGAACTCAAGTCAAGAAATTTTATGGAATTGCGCCAATATTTTACATGAGGGTCGACCATGTAAGAATGCATCCACACACCAAATATTTTAGTTCTGAAACTAATACTTTGGAGAATAGCTCTCATGGCGTAAAAGTCATGCATGTGAAAAAAAATCGAAACGCTGATGTATTTATAGTTCGAACTCAAGTCAAGAAATTTTATGCAATTGCGCCAATATTTTCCATGAGGGTCGACCATGTAAGAATGCATCCACACACCAAATGTTTTAGTTCTGAAACTAATACTTTGGAGAATAGCTCTCATGGCGTAAAAGTCATGAATGTGAAAAAAAATCGAAACGCTGATGTATTGATAGTTCGAACTCAAGTCAAGAAATTTTATGGAATTGCGCCAATATTTTACATGAGGGTCGACCATGTAAGAATGCATCCACACACCAAATATTTTAGTTCTGAAACTAATACTTTGGAGAATAGCTCTCATGGCGTAAAAGTCATGCATGTGAAAAAATTCGAATCACTGATGTATATAAGGTTCGAACTCAAGTCATGATTTTTGATGCAATTGCGCCAATATTTTTCATGAGGGTCGACCATGTAAGAATGCATCCACACACCAAATGTTTTCGTTCTGAAACTAATACTTTGGAGAATAGCAATCATGGCGTAAAAGTCATGCATGTGAAAAAAATTCGAAACGCTGATGTATTTATAGTTCGAACTCAAGTCAAGAAATTTTATGGAATTGCGCCAATATTTTACAAGAGGGTCGACCATGTAAGAATGCATCCACACACCAAATGTTTTCGTTCTGAAACTAATACTTTGGAGAATAGCAATCATGGCGTAAAAGTCATGCATGTGAAAAAATTCGAATCACTGATGTATATAAGGTTCGAACTCAAGTCATGATTTTTGATGCAATTGCGCCAATATTTTACATGAGGGTCGATCATGTAAGAATGCATCCACACACCAAATGTTTTCGTTCTGAAACTAATACTTTGGAGAATAGCTCTCATGGCGTAAAAGTCATGCATGTGAAAAAATTCGAATCACTGATGTATATAAGGTTCGAACTCAAGTCATGATTTTTGATGCAATTGCGCCAATATTTTACATGAGGGTCGATCATGTAAGAATGCATCCACACACCAAATGTTTTAGTTCTGAAACTAATACTTTGGAGAATAGCTCTCATGGCGTAAAAGTCATGCATGTGAAAAAATTCGAATCACTGATGTATATAAGGTTCAAACTTAAGTGATGATTTTTTGATGCAATTGCACCAATATTTTACATGAGGGTCGATCATGTAAGAATGCATCCACACACCAAATGTTTTCGTTCTGAAACTAATACTTTGGAGAATAGCTCTCATGGCGTAAAAGTCATGCATGTGAAAAAAAATCGAAACGCTGATGTATTTATAGTTCGAACTCAAGTCAAGAAATTTTATGCAATTGCGCCAATATTTTCCATGAGGGTCGACCATGTAAGAATGCATCCACACACCAAATGTTTTAGTTCTGAAACTAATACTTTGGAGAATAGCTCTCATGGCGTAAAAGTCATGAATGTGAAAAAAAATCGAAACGCTGATATATTGATAGTTCGAACTCAAGTCAAGAAATTTTATGGAATTGCGCCAATATTTTACATGAGGGTCGACCATGTAAGAATGCATCCACACACCAAATATTTTAGTTCTGAAACTAATACTTTGGAGAATAGCTCTCATGGCGTAAAAGTCATGCATGTGAAAAAATTCGAATCACTGATGTATATAAGGTTCGAACTCAAGTCATGATTTTTGATGCAATTGCGCCAATATTTTTCATGAGGGTCGACCATGTAAGAATGCATCCACACACCAAATGTTTTCGTTCTGAAACTAATACTTTGGAGAATAGCAATCATGGCGTAAAAGTCATGCATGTGAAAAAAATTCGAAACGCTGATGTATTTATAGTTCGAACTCAAGTCAAGAAATTTTATGGAATTGCGCCAATATTTTACAAGAGGGTCGACCATGTAAGAATGCATCCACACACCAAATGTTTTCGTTCTGAAACTAATACTTTGGAGAATAGCAATCATGGCGTAAAAGTCATGCATGTGAAAAAATTCGAATCACTGATGTATATAAGGTTCGAACTCAAGTCATGATTTTTGATGCAATTGCGCCAATATTTTACATGAGGGTCGATCATGTAAGAATGCATCCACACACCAAATGTTTTCGTTCTGAAACTAATACTTTGGAGAATAGCTCTCATGGCGTAAAAGTCATGCATGTGAAAAAATTCGAATCACTGATGTATATAAGGTTCGAACTCAAGTCATGATTTTTGATGCAATTGCGCCAATATTTTTCATGAGGGTCGATCATGTACGAATGCATCCACACACCAAATGATTTAGTTCTGAAACTAATACTTTGGAGAATAGCTCTCATGGCGTAAAAGTCATGCATGTGAAAAAATTCGAATCACTGATGTATATAAGGTTCAAACTCAAGTCATGATTTTTGATGCAATTGCGCCAATATTTTACATGAGGGTCGATCATGTAAGAATGCATCCACACACCAAATGTTTTCGTTCTGAAACTAATACTTTGGAGAATAGCTCTCATGGCGTAAAAGTCATGCATGTGAAAAAAAATCGAAACGCTGATGTATTTATAGTTCGAACTCAAGTCAAGAAATTTTATGCAATTGCGCCAATATTTTCCATGAGGGTCGACCATGTAAGAATGCATCCACACACCAAATGTTTTAGTTCTGAAACTAATACTTTGGAGAATAGCTCTCATGGCGTAAAAGTCATGAATGTGAAAAAAAATCGAAACGCTGATATATTGATAGTTCGAACTCAAGTCAAGAAATTTTATGGAATTGCGCCAATATTTTACATGAGGGTCGACCATGTAAGAATGCATCCACACACCAAATATTTTAGTTCTGAAACTAATACTTTGGAGAATAGCTCTCATGGCGTAAAAGTCATGCATGTGAAAAAATTCGAATCACTGATGTATATAAGGTTCGAACTCAAGTCATGATTTTTGATGCAATTGCGCCAATATTTTTCATGAGGGTCGACCATGTAAGAATGCATCCACACACCAAATGTTTTCGTTCTGAAACTAATACTTTGGAGAATAGCAATCATGGCGTAAAAGTCATGCATGTGAAAAAAATTCGAAACGCTGATGTATTTATAGTTCGAACTCAAGTCAAGAAATTTTATGGAATTGCGCCAATATTTTACAAGAGGGTCGACCATGTAAGAATGCATCCACACACCAAATGTTTTCGTTCTGAAACTAATACTTTGGAGAATAGCAATCATGGCGTAAAAGTCATGCATGTGAAAAAATTCGAATCACTGATGTATATAAGGTTCGAACTCAAGTCATGATTTTTGATGCAATTGCGCCAATATTTTACATGAGGGTCGATCATGTAAGAATGCATCCACACACCAAATGTTTTCGTTCTGAAACTAATACTTTGGAGAATAGCTCTCATGGCGTAAAAGTCATGCATGTGAAAAAATTCGAATCACTGATGTATATAAGGTTCGAACTCAAGTCATGATTTTTGATGCAATTGCGCCAATATTTTTCATGAGGGTCGATCATGTAAGAATGCATCCACACACCAAATGTTTTCGTTCTGAAACTAATACTTTGGAGAATAGCTCTCATGGCGTAAAAGTCATGCATGTGAAAAAATTCGAATCACTGATGTATATAAGGTTCAAACTTAAGTGATGATTTTTTGATGCAATTGCACCAATATTTTACATGAGGGTCGATCATGTAAGAATGCATCCACACACCAAATGTTTTCGTTCTGAAACTAATACTTTGGAGAATAGCTCTCATGGCGTAAAAGTCATGCATGTGAAAAAAAATCGAATCGCTGATGTATTTATAGTTCGAACTCAAGTCAAGAAATTTTATGCAATTGCGCCAATATTTTCCATGAGGGTCGACCATGTAAGAATGCATCCACACACCAAATGTTTTAGTTCTGAAACTAATACTTTGGAGAATAGCTCTCATGGTGTAAAAGTCATGAATGTGAAAAAAAATCGAAACGCTGATGTATTGATAGTTCGAACTCAAGTCAAGAAATTTTAAGGAATTGCGCCAATATTTTACATGAGGGTCGACCATGTAAGAATGCATCCACACACCAAATGTTTTAGTTCTGAAACTAATACTTTGGAGAATAGCTCTCATGGCGTAAAAGTCATGCATGTGAAAAAATTCGAATCACTGATGTATATAAGGTTCGAACTCAAGTCATGATTTTTGATGCAATTGCGCCAATATTTTACATGAGGGTCGACCATGTAAGAATGCATCCACACACCAAATGTTTTAGTTCTGAAACTAATACTTTGGAGAATAGCTCTCATGGCGTAAAAGTCATGCATGTGAAAAAATTCGAATCACTGATGTATATAAGGTTCGAACTCAAGTCATGATTTTTGATGCAATTGCGCCAATATTTTTCATGAGGGTGGACCATGTAAGAATGCATCCACACACCAAATGTTTTCGTTCTGAAACTAATACTTTGGAGAATAGCAATCATGGCGTAAAAGTCATGAATGTGAAAAAAATTCGAAACGCTGATGTAATCATAGTTCGAACTCAAGTCAAGAATTTTTATGCAATTGCGCCAATATTTTACATGAGGGTGGACCATGTAAGAATGCATCCACACACCAAATGTTTTAGTTCTGAAACTAATACTTTGGAGAATAGCTCTCATGGCGTAAAAGTCATGCATGTGAAAAAATTCGAATCACTGATGTATATAAGGTTCGAACTCAAGTCATGATTTTTGATGCAATTGCGCCAATATTTTTCATGAGGGTCGACCATGTAAGAATGCATCCACACACCAAATGTTTTCGTTCTGAAACTAATACTTTGGAGAATAGCAATCATGGCGTAAAAGTCATGCATGTGAAAAAATTCGAATCACTGATGTATATAAGGTTCGAACTCAAGTCATGATTTTTGATGCAATTGCGCCAATATTTTCCATGAGGGTCGACCATGTAAGAATGCATCCACACACCAAATGTTTTCGTTCTGAAACTAATACTTTGGAGAATAGCTCTCATGGCGTAAAAGTCATGCATGTGAAAAAAAATCGAAACGCTGATGTATTGATAGTTCGAACTCAAGTCAAGAAATTTTATGGAATTGCGCCAATATTTTACAAGAGGGTCGACCATGTAAGAATGCATCCACACACCAAATGTTTTAGTTCTGAAACTAATACTTTGGAGAATAGCAATCATGGCGTAAAAGTCATGCATGTGAAAAAAATCGAATCACTGATGTATATAAGGTTCGAACTCAAGTCATGATTTTTGATGCAATTGCGCCAATATTTTTCATGAGAGTCGACGATGTAAGAATGCATCCACACACCAAATGTTTTCGTTCTGAAACTAATACTTTGGAGAATAGCAATCATGGCGTAAAAGTCATGCATGTGAAAAAAATTCGAAACGCTGATGTAATCATAGTTCGAACTCAAGTCAAGAATTTTTGATGCAATTGCGCCAATATTTTCCATGAGGGTCGACCATGTAAGAATGCATCCACACACCAAATGTTTTAGTTCTGAAACTAATACTTTGGAGAATAGCAATCATGGCGTAAAAGTCATGCATGTGAAAAAAAATCGAAACGCTGATGTATTGATAGTTCGAACTCAAGTCAAGAAATTTTATGGCATTGCGCCAATATTTTACATGAGGGTCGACCATGCAAGAATGCATCCACACACCAAATGTTTTAGTTCTGAAACTAATACTTTGGAGAATAGCAATCATGGCGTAAAAGTCATGCATGTGAAAAAATTCGAATCACTGATGTATATAAGGTTCGAACTCAAGTCATGATTTTTGATGCAATTGCGCCAATATTTTACATGAGGGTCGACCATGTAAGAATGCATCCACACACCAAATGTTTTCGTTCTGAAACTAATACTTTGGAGAATAGCTCTCATGGCGTAAAAGTCATGCATGTGAAAAAATTCGAATCACTGATGTATATAAGGTTCGAACTCAAGTCATGATTTTTGATGCAATTGCGCCAATATTTTCCATGAGGGTGGACCATGTAAGAATGCATCCACACACCAAATGTTTTAGTTCTGAAACTAATACTTTGGAGAATAGCAATCATGGCGTAAAAGTCATGCATGTGAAAAAATTCGAATCACTGATGTATATAAGGTTCGAACTCAAGTCATGAATTTTGATGCAATTGCGCCAATATTTTTCATGAGGGTCGACCATGTAAGAATGCATCCACACACCAAATGTTTTCGTTCTGAAACTAATACTTTGGAGAATAGCAATCATGGCGTAAAAGTCATGCATGTGAAAAAAATTCGAAACGCTGATGTAATCATAGTTCGAACTCAAGTCAAGAATTTTTATGCAATTGGGCCAATATTTTCCATGAGGGTCGACCATGTAAGAATGCATCCACACACCAAATGTTTTAGTTCTGAAACTAATACTTTGGAGAATAGCTCTCATGGCGTAAAAGTCATGCATGTGAAAAAAAATCGAAACGCTGATGTATTGATAGTTCGAACTCAAGTCAAGAAATTTTATGGAATTGCGCCAATATTTTCCATGAGGGTCGACCATGTAAGAATGCATCCACACACCAAATATTTTAGTTCTGAAACTAATACTTTGGAGAATAGCTCTCATGGCGTAAAAGTCATGCATGTGAAAAAATTCGAATCACTGATGTATGTAAGGTTCGAACTCAAGTCATGAATTTTGATGCAATTGCGCCAATATTTTACATGAGGGTCGACCATGTAAGAATGCATCCACACACCAAATGTTTTCGTTCTGAAACTAATACTTTGGAGAATAGCAATCATGGCGTAAAAGTCATGCATGTGAAAAAAATTCGAAAAGCTGATGTATTTATAGTTCGAACTCAAGTCAAGAAATTTTATGGAATTGCGCCAATATTTTACAAGAGGGTCGACCATGTAAGAATGCATCCACACACCAAATGTTTTCGTTCTGAAACTAATACTTTGGAGAATAGCAATCATGGCGTAAAAGTCATGCATGTGAAAAAATTCGAATCACTGATGTATATAAGGTTCGAACTCAAGTCATGATTTTTGATGCAATTGCGCCAATATTTTACATGAGGGTCGATCATGTAAGAATGCATCCACACACCAAATGTTTTCGTTCTGAAACTAATACTTTGGAGAATAGCTCTCATGGCGTAAAAGTCATGCATGTGAAAAAATTCGAATCACTGATGTATATAAGGTTCAAACTTAAGTGATGATTTTTGGATGCAATTGCGCCAATATTTTTTATGAGGGTCGATCATGTAAGAATGCATCCACACACGAAATGTTTTCGTTCTGAAACTAAAACTTTGGAGAATAGCTCTCATGGCGTAAAAGTCATGAATGTGAAAAAAATTCGAATCGCTGATGTATTTGTAGTTCGAACTCAAGTCAAGAAATTTCATGGAATTGCGCCAATATTTTACATGAGGGTCGACCATGTAAGAATGCATCCACACACCAAATGTTTTAGTTCTGAAACTAATACTTTGGAGAATAGCAATCATGGCGTAAAAGTCATGCATGTGAAAAAAATCGAATCACTGATGTATATAAGGTTCGAACTCAAGTCATGATTTTTGATGCAATTGCGCCAATATTTTTCATGAGGGTCGACCATGTAAGAATGCATCCACACACCAAATGTTTTCGTTCTGAAACTAATACTTTGGAGAATAGCAATCATGGCGTAAAAGTCATGCATGTGAAAAAAATTCGAAACGCTGATGTAATCATAGTTCGAACTCAAGTCAAGAATTTTTGATGCAATTGCGCCAATATTTTCCATGAGGGTCGACCATGTAAGAATGCATCCACACACCAAATGTTTTAGTTCTGAAACTAATACTTTGGAGAATAGCTCTCATGGCGTAAAAGTCATGCATGTGAAAAAAAATCGAAACGCTGATGTATTGATAGTTCGAACTCAAGTCAAGAAATTTTATGGAATTGCGCCAATATTTTACATGAGGGTCGACCATGCAAGAATGCATCCACACACCAAATGTTTTAGTTCTGAAACTAATACTTTGGAGAATAGCAATCATGGCGTAAAAGTCATGCATGTGAAAAAATTCGAATCACTGATGTATATAAGGTTCGAACTCAAGTCATGATTTTTGATGCAATTGCGCCAATATTTTACATGAGGGTCGACCATGTAAGAATGCATCCACACACCAAATGTTTTAGTTCTGAAACTAATACTTTGGAGAATAGCTCTCATGGCGTAAAAGTCATGCATGTGAAAAAATTCGAATCACTGATGTATATAAGGTTCGAACTCAAGTCATGATTTTTGATGCAATTGCGCCAATATTTTACATGAGGGTGGACCATGTAAGAATGCATCCACACACCAAATGTTTTAGTTCTGAAACTAATACTTTGGAGAATAGCAATCATGGCGTAAAAGTCATGCGTGTGAAAAAATTCGAATCACTGATGTATATAAGGTTCGAACTCAAGTCATGAATTTTGATGCAATTGCGCCAATATTTTTCATGAGGGTCGACGATGTAAGAATGCATCCACACACCAAATGTTTTCGTTCTGAAACTAATACTTTGGAGAATAGCAATCATGGCGTAAAAGTCATGCATGTGAAAAAAATTCGAAACGCTGATGTAATCATAGTTCGAACTCAAGTCAAGAATTTTTATGCAATTGCGCCAATATTTTCCATGAGGGTCGACCATGTAAGAATGCATCCACACACCAAATGTTTTAGTTCTGAAACTAATACTTTGGAGAATAGCTCTCATGGCGTAAAAGTCATGCATGTGAAAAAAAATCGAAACGCTGATGTATTGATAGTTCGAACTCAAGTCAAGAAATTTTATGGAATTGCGCCAATATTTTCCATGAGGGTCGACCATGTAAGAATGCATCCACACACCAAATATTTTAGTTCTGAAACTAATACTTTGGAGAATAGCTCTCATGGCGTAAAAGTCATGCATGTGAAAAAATTCGAATCACTGATGTATGTAAGGTTCGAACTCAAGTCATGAATTTTGATGCAATTGCGCCAATATTTTACATGAGGGTCGACCATGTAAGAATGCATCTACACACCAAATGTTTTCGTTCTGAAACTAATACTTTGGAGAATAGCAATCATGGCGTAAAAGTCATGCATGTGAAAAAAATTCGAAAAGCTGATGTATTTATAGTTCGAACTCAAGTCAAGAAATTTTATGGAATTGCGCCAATATTTTACAAGAGGGTCGACCATGTAAGAATGCATCCACACACCAAATGTTTTCGTTCTGAAACTAATACTTTGGAGAATAGCAATCATGGCGTAAAAGTCATGCATGTGAAAAAATTCGAATCACTGATGTATATAAGGTTCGAACTCAAGTCATGATTTTTGATGCAATTGCGCCAATATTTTACATGAGGGTCGATCATGTAAGAATGCATCCACACACCAAATGTTTTCGTTCTGAAACTAATACTTTGGAGAATAGCTCTCATGGCGTAAAAGTCATGCATGTGAAAAAATTCGAATCACTGATGTATATAAGGTTCAAACTTAAGTGATGATTTTTGGATGCAATTGCGCCAATATTTTTTATGAGGGTCGATCATGTAAGAATGCATCCACACACGAAATGTTTTCGTTCTGAAACTAAAATTTTGGAGAATAGCTCTCATGGCGTAAAAGTCATGCATGTGAAAAAAATTCGAATCGCTGATGTATTTGTAGTTCGAACTCAAGTCAAGAATTTCATGGAATTGCGCCAATATTTTACATGAGGGTCGACCATGTAAGAATGCATCCACACACCAAATGTTTTAGTTCTGAAACTAATACTTTGGAGAATAGCAATCATGGCGTAAAAGTCATGCATGTGAAAAAAATCGAATCACTGATGTATATAAGGTTCGAACTCAAGTCATGATTTTTGATGCAATTGCGCCAATATTTTTCATGAGGGTCGACGATGTAAGAATGCATCCACACACCAAATGTTTTCGTTCTGAAACTAATACTTTGGAGAATAGCAATCATGGCGTAAAAGTCATGCATGTGAAAAAAATTCGAAACGCTGATGTAATCATAGTTCGAACTCAAGTCAAGAATTTTTGATGCAATTGCGCCAATATTTTCCATGAGGGTCGACCATGTAAGAATGCATCCACACACCAAATGTTTTAGTTCTGAAACTAATACTTTGGAGAATAGCTCTCATGGCGTAAAAGTCATGCATGTGAAAAAAAATCGAAACGCTGATGTATTGATAGTTCGAACTCAAGTCAAGAAATTTTATGGAATTGCGCCAATATTTTACATGAGGGTCGACCATGCAAGAATGCATCCACACACCAAATGTTTTCGTTCTGAAACTAATACTTTGGAGAATAGCAATCATGGCGTAAAAGTCATGCATGTGAAAAAATTCGAATCACTGATGTATATAAGGTTCGAACTCAAGTCATGATTTTTGATGCAATTGCGCCAATATTTTACATGAGGGTCGACCATGTAAGAATGCATCCACACACCAAATGTTTTAGTTCTGAAACTAATACTTTGGAGAATAGCTCTCATGGCGTAAAAGTCATGCATGTGAAAAAATTCGAATCACTGATGTATATAAGGTTCGAACTCAAGTCATGATTTTTGATGCAATTGCGCCAATATTTTTCATGAGGGTCGACCATGTAAGAATGCATCCACACACCAAATGTTTTCGTTCTGAAACTAATACTTTGGAGAATAGCAATCATGGCGTAAAAGTCATGCATGTGAAAAAAATTCGAAACGCTGATGTAATCATAGTTCGAACTCAAGTCAAGAATTTTTGATGCAATTGCGCCAATATTTTCCATGAGGGTCGACCATGTAAGAATGCATCCACACACCAAATGTTTTAGTTCTGAAACTAATACTTTGGAGAATAGCTCTCATGGCGTAAAAGTCATGCATGTGAAAAAAAATCGAAACGCTGATGTATTGATAGTTCGAACTCAAGTCAAGAAATTTTATGGAATTGCGCCAATATTTTACATGAGGGTCGACCATGCAAGAATGCATCCACACACCAAATGTTTTCGTTCTGAAACTAATACTTTGGAGAATAGCAATCATGGCGTAAAAGTCATGCATGTGAAAAAATTCGAATCACTGATGTATATAAGGTTCGAACTCAAGTCATGATTTTTGATGCAATTGCGCCAATATTTTACATGAGGGTCGACCATGTAAGAATGCATCCACACACCAAATGTTTTAGTTCTGAAACTAATACTTTGGAGAATAGCTCTCATGGCGTAAAAGTCATGCATGTGAAAAAATTCGAATCACTGATGTATATAAGGTTCGAACTCAAGTCATGATTTTTGATGCAATTGCGCCAATATTTTACATGAGGGTGGACCATGTAAGAATGCATCCACACACCAAATGTTTTAGTTCTGAAACTAATACTTTGGAGAATAGCAATCATGGCGTAAAAGTCATGCGTGTGAAAAAATTCGAATCACTGATGTATATAAGGTTCGAACTCAAGTCATGAATTTTGATGCAATTGCGCCAATATTTTCCATGAGGGTCGACCATGTAAGAATGCATCCACACACCAAATGTTTTAGTTCTGAAACTAATACTTTGGAGAATAGCTCTCATGGCGTAAAAGTCATGCATGTGAAAAAAAATCGAAACGCTGATGTATTGATAGTTCGAACTCAAGTCAAGAAATTTCATGGAATTGCGCCAATATTTTCCATGAGGGTCGACCATGTAAGAATGCATCCACACACCAAATATTTTAGTTCTGAAACTAATACTTTGGAGAATAGCTCTCATGGCGTAAAAGTCATGCATGTGAAAAAATTCGAATCACTGATGTATGTAAGGTTCGAACTCAAGTCATGAATTTTGATGCAATTGCGCCAATATTTTACAAGAGGGTCGACCATGTAAGAATGCATCCACACACCAAATGTTTTCGTTCTGAAACTAATACTTTGGAGAATAGCAATCATGGCGTAAAAGTCATGCATGTGAAAAAAATTCGAAAAGCTGATGTATTTATAGTTCGAACTCAAGTCAAGAAATTTTATGGAATTGCGCCAATATTTTACAAGAGGGTCGACCATGTAAGAATGCATCCACACACCAAATGTTTTCGTTCTGAAACTAATACTTTGGAGAATAGCAATCATGGCGTAAAAGTCATGCATGTGAAAAAATTCGAATCACTGATGTATATAAGGTTCGAACTCAAGTCATGATTTTTGATGCAATTGCGCCAATATTTTTCATGAGGGTCGACGATGTAAGAATGCATCCACACACCAAATGTTTTCGTTCTGAAACTAATACTTTGGAGAATAGCAATCATGGCGTAAAAGTCATGCATGTGAAAAAAATTCGAAACGCTGATGTAATCATAGTTCGAACTCAAGTCAAGAATTTTTATGCAATTGCGCCAATATTTTCCATGAGGGTCGACCATGTAAGAATGCATCCACACACCAAATGTTTTAGTTCTGAAACTAATACTTTGGAGAATAGCTCTCATGGCGTAAAAGTCATGCATGTGAAAAAAAATCGAAACGCTGATGTATTGATAGTTCGAACTCAAGTCAAGAAATTTTATGGAATTGCGCCAATATTTTACATGAGGGTCGACCATGCAAGAATGCATCCACACACCAAATGTTTTAGTTCTGAAACTAATACTTTGGAGAATAGCAATCATGGCGTAAAAGTCATGCATGTGAAAAAATTCGAATCACTGATGTATATAAGGTTCGAACTCAAGTCATGATTTTTGATGCAATTGCGCCAATATTTTACATGAGGGTCGACCATGTAAGAATGCATCCACACACCAAATGTTTTCGTTCTGAAACTAATACTTTGGAGAATAGCTCTCATGGCGTAAAAGTCATGCATGTGAAAAAATTCGAATCACTGATGTATATAAGGTTCGAACTCAAGTCATGATTTTTGATGCAATTGCGCCAATATTTTACATGAGGGTGGACCATGTAAGAATGCATCCACACACCAAATGTTTTAGTTCTGAAACTAATACTTTGGAGAATAGCAATCATGGCGTAAAAGTCATGCGTGTGAAAAAATTCGAATCACTGATGTATATAAGGTTCGAACTCAAGTCATGAATTTTGATGCAATTGCGCCAATATTTTTCATGAGGGTCGACCATGTAAGAATGCATCCACACACCAAATGTTTTCGTTCTGAAACTAATACTTTGGAGAATAGCAATCATGGCGTAAAAGTCATGCATGTGAAAAAAATTCGAAACGCTGATGTAATCATAGTTCGAACTCAAGTCAAGAATTTTTATGCAATTGCGCCAATATTTTCCATGAGGGTCGACCATGTAAGAATGCATCCACACACCAAATGTTTTAGTTCTGAAACTAATACTTTGGAGAATAGCTCTCATGGCGTAAAAGTCATGCATGTGAAAAAAAATCGAAACGCTGATGTATTGATAGTTCGAACTCAAGTCAAGAAATTTTATGGAATTGCGCCAATATTTTCCATGAGGGTCGACCATGTAAGAATGCATCCACACACCAAATATTTTAGTTCTGAAACTAATACTTTGGAGAATAGCTCTCATGGCGTAAAAGTCATGCATGTGAAAAAATTCGAATCACTGATGTATGTAAGGTTCGAACTCAAGTCATGAATTTTGATGCAATTGCGCCAATATTTTACATGAGGGTCGACCATGTAAGAATGCATCCACACACGAAATGTTTTCGTTCTGAAACTAATACTTTGGAGAATAGCAATCATGGCGTAAAAGTCATGCATGTGAAAAAAATTCGAAAAGCTGATGTATTTATAGTTCGAACTCAAGTCAAGAAATTTTATGGAATTGCGCCAATATTTTACAAGAGGGTCGACCATGTAAGAATGCATCCACACACCAAATGTTTTCGTTCTGAAACTAATACTTTGGAGAATAGCAATCATGGCGTAAAAGTCATGCATGTGAAAAAATTCGAATCACTGATGTATATAAGGTTCGAACTCAAGTCATGATTTTTTATGCAATTGCGCCAATATTTTACATGAGGGTCGATCATGTAAGAATGCATCCACACACCAAATGTTTTCGTTCTGAAACTAATACTTTGGAGAATAGCTCTCATGGCGTAAAAGTCATGCATGTGAAAAAATTCGAATCACTGATGTATATAAGGTTCAAACTTAAGTGATGATTTTTGGATGCAATTGCGCCAATATTTTTTATGAGGGTCGATCATGTAAGAATGCATCCACACACGAAATGTTTTCGTTCTGAAACTAATACTTTGGAGAATAGCTCTCATGGCGTAAAAGTCATGCATGTGAAAAAAATTCGAATCGCTGATGTATTTGTAGTTCGAACTCAAGTCAAGAAATTTCATGGAATTGCGCCAATATTTTACATGAGGGTCGACCATGTAAGAATGCATCCACACACCAAATGTTTTCGTTCTGAAACTAATACTTTGGAGAATAGCAATCATGGCGTAAAAGTCATGCATGTGAAAAAATTCGAATCACTGATGTATATAAGGTTCGAACTCAAGTCATGATTTTTGATACAATTGCGCCAATATTTTTCATGAGGGTCGACCATGTAAGAATGCATCCACACACCAAATGTTTTCGTTCTGAAACTAATACTTTGGAGAATAGCAATCATGGCGTAAAAGTCATGCATGTGAAAAAATTCGAATCACCGATGTATATAAGGTTCGAACTCAAGTCATGATTTTTGATGCAATTGTGCCAATATTTTTCATGAGGGTCGACCATGTAAGAATGCATCCACACACCAAATGTTTTTGTTCTGAAACTAATACTTTGGAGAATAGCTCTTATGGCGTAAAAGTCATGAATGTGAAAAAATTCGAATCACTGATGTATATAAGGTTCGAACTCAAGTCATGATTTTTGATGCAATTGCGCCAATATTTTTCATGAGGGTGGACCATGTAAGAATGCATCCAAACACCAAATGTTTTAGTTCTGAAACTAATACTTTGGAGAATAGCAATCATGGCGTAAAAGTCATGCATGTGAAAAGATTCGAATCACTGATGTATATAAGGTTCGAACTCAAGTCATGATTTTTGATGCAATTGCGCCAATATTTTACATGAGGGTCGACGATGTAAGAATGCATCCACACACCAAATGTTTTCGTTCTGAAACTAATACTTTGGAGAATAGCAATCATGGCGTAAAAGTCATGCATGTGAAAAAAATTCGAAACGCTGATGTAATCATAGTTCGAACTCAAGTCAAGAATTTTTATGCAATTGCGCCAATATTTTCCATGAGGGTCGACCATGTAAGAATGCATCCACACACCAAATGTTTTAGTTCTGAAACTAATACTTTGGAGAATAGCTCTCATGGCGTAAAAGTCATGCATGTGAAAAAAAATCGAAACGCTGATGTATTGATAGTTCGAACTCAAGTCAAGAAATTTTATGGAATTGCGCCAATATTTTACATGAGGGTCGACCATGTAAGAATGCATCCACACACCAAATATTTTAGTTCTGAAACTAATACTTTGGAGAATAGCTCCCATGGCGTAAAAGTCATGCATGTGAAAAAATTCGAATCACTGATGTATGTAAGGTTCGAACTCAAGTCATGAATTTTTATGCAATTGCGCCAATATTTTACATGAGGGTCGACGATGTAAGAATGCATCCACACACCAAATGTTTTCGTTCTGAAACTAATACTTTGGAGAATAGCAATCATGGCGTAAAAGTCATGCATGTGAAAAAAATTCGAAAAGCTGATGTATTTATAGTTCGAACTCAAGTCAAGAAATTTTATGGAATTGCGCCAATATTTTACAAGAGGGTCGACCATGTAAGAATGCATCCACACACCAAATGTTTTCGTTCTGAAACTAATACTTTGGAGAATAGCAATCATGGCGTAAAAGTCATGCATGTGAAAAAAATTCGAAACGCTGATGTAATCATAGTTCGAACTCAAGTCAAGAATTTTTATGCAATTGCGCCAATATTTTCCATGAGCGTGGACCATGTAAGAATGCATCCACACACCAAATGTTTTAGTTCTGAAACTAATACTTTGGAGAATAGCTCTCATGGCGTAAAAGTCATGCATGTGAAAAAATTCGAATCACTGATGTATATAAGGTTCGAACTCAAGTCATGATTTTTGATGCAATTGCGCCAATATTTTACATGAGGGTGGACCATGTAAGAATGCATCCACACACCAAATGTTTTAGTTCTGAAACTAATACTTTGGAGAATAGCAATCATGGCGTAAAAGTCATGCGTGTGAAAAAATTCGAATCACTGATGTATATAAGGTTCGAACTCAAGTCATGATTTTTGATGCAATTGCGCCAATATTTTACATGAGGGTGGACCATGTAAGAATGCATCCACACACCAAATGTTTTTGTTCTGAAACTAATACTTTGGAGAATAGCAATCATGGCGTAAAAGTCATGCATGTGAAAAAAATCGAATCACTGATGTATATAAGGTTCGAACTCAAGTCATGATTTTTGATGCAATTGCGCCAATATTTTTCATGAGGGTCGACGATGTAAGAATGCATCCATACACCAAATGTTTTAGTTCTGAAACTAATACTTTGGAGAATAGCAATCATGGCGTAAAAGTCATGCATGTGAAAAAAATTCGAAACGCTGATGTAATCATAGTTCGAACTCAAGTCAAGAATTTTTATGCAATTGCGCCAATATTTTCCATGAGGGTGGACCATGTAAGAATGCATCCACACACCAAATGTTTTCGTTCTGAAACTAATACTTTGGAGAATAGCCCTCATGGCGTAAAAGTCATGCATGTGAAAAAAAATCGAAACGCTGATGTATTGATAGTTCGAACTCAAGTCAAGAAATTTTATGGAATTGCGCCAATATTTTACATGAGGGTCGACCATGTAAGAATGCATCCACACACCAAATGTTTTAGTTCTGAAACTAATACTTTGGAGAATAGCAATCATGGCGTAAAAGTCATGCATTTGAAAAAATTCGAATCACTGATGTATATAAGGTTCGAACTCAAGTCATGATTTTTGATGCAATTGCGCCAATATTTTACATGAGAGTCGACCATGTAAAAATGCATCCACACACCAAATGTTTTAGTTCTGAAACTAATACTTTGGAGAATAGCAATCATGGCGTAAAAGTCATGCATGTGAAAAAATTCGAATCACTGATGTATATAAGGTTCGAACTCAAGTCATGATTTTTGATGCAATTGCGCCAATATTTTACATGAGGGTGGACCATGTAAGAATGCATCCACACACCAAATGTTTTAGTTCTGAAACTAATACTTTGGAGAATAGCAATCATGGCGTAAAAGTCATGAATGTGAAAAAATTCGAATCACTGATGTATATAAGGTTCGAACTCAAGTCATGATTTTTGATGCAATTGCGCCAATATTTTACATGAGAGTCGACCATGTAAGAATGCATCCACACACCAAATGTTTTAGTTCTGAAACTAATACTTTGGAGAATAGCAATCATGGCGTAAAAGTCATGCGTGTGAAAAAATTCGAATCACTGATGTATATAAGGTTCGAACTCAAGTCATGAATTTTGATGCAATTGCGCCAATATTTTTCATGAGGGTCGACCATGTAAGAATGCATCCACACACCAAATGTTTTCGTTCTGAAACTAATACTTTGGAGAATAGCAATCATGGTGTAAAAGTCATGCATGTGAAAAAAATTCGAAACGCTGATGTAATCATAGTTCGAACTCAAGTCAAGAATTTTTATGCAATTGCGCCAATATTTTACATGAGGGTCGACCATGTAAGAATGCATCCACACACCAAATGTTTTAGTTCTGAAACTAATATTTTGGAGAATAGCTCTCATGGCGTAAAAGTCATGCATGTGAAAAAAAATCGAAACGCTGATGTATTGATAGTTCGAACTCAAGTCAAGAAATTTTATGGAATTGCGCCAATATTTTACTTGAGGGTCGACCATGTAAGAATGCATCCACACACCAAATATTTTAGTTCTGAAACTAATACTTTGGAGAATAGCTCTCATGGCGTAAAAGTCATGCATGTGAAAAAATTCGAATCACTGATGTATGTAAGGTTCGAAATCAAGTCATGAATTTTTATGCAATTGCGCCAATATTTTTCATGAGGGTCGACCATGTAAGAATGCATCCACACACCAAATGTTTTCGTTCTGAAACTAATACTTTGGAGAATAGCAATCATGGCGTAAAAGTCATGCATGTGAAAAAAATTCGAAACGCTGATGTATTTATAGTTCGAACTCAAGTCAAGACATTTTATGGAATTGCGCCAATATTTTCCATGAGGGTCGACCATGTAAGAATGCATCCACACACCAAATGTTTTCGTTCTGAAACTAATACTTTGGAGAATAGCAATCATGGCTTAAAAGTCATGCATGTGAAAAAATTCGAATCACTGATGTATATAAGGTTCGAACTCAAGTCATGATTTTTGATGCAATTGCGCCACTATTTTACATGAGGGTCGATCATGTAAGAATGCATCCACACACCAAATGTTTTCGTTCTGAAACTAATACTTTGGAGAATAGCTCTCATGGCGTAAAAGTCATGCATGTGAAAAAATTCGAATCACTGATGTATATAAGGTTCAAACTTAAGTGATGATTTTTTGATGCAATTGCGCCAATATTTTTTATGAGGGTCGATCATGTAAGAATGCATCCACACACCAAATGTTTTCGTTCTGAAACTAATACTTTGGAGAATAGCTCTCATGGCTTAAAAGTCATGCATGTGAAAAAAATTCGAATCGCTGATGTATTTGCAGTTCGAACTCAAGTCAAGAAATTTCATGGAATTGCGCCAATATTTTACATGAGGGTCGACCATGTAAGAATGCATCCACACACCAAATGTTTTAGTTCTGAAACTAATACTTTGGAGAATAGCAATCATGGCGTAAAAGTCATGCATGTGAAAAAATTCGAATCACTGATGTATATAAGGTTCGAACTCAAGTCTTGATTTTTGATACAATTGCGCCAATATTTTTCATGAGGGTCGACCATGTAAGAATGCATCCACACACCAAATGTTTTCGTTCTGAAACTAATACTTTGGAGAATAGCAATCATGGCGTAAAAGTCATGCATGTGAAAAAATTCGAATCACTGATGTATATAAGGTTCAAACTCAAGTCATGATTTTTGATGCAATTGCGCCAATATTTTTCATGAGGGTCGACCATGTAAGAATGCATCCACACACCAAATGTTTTCGTTCTGAAACTAATACTTTGGAGAATAGCTCTCATGGCGTAAAAGTCATGCATGTGAAAAAAAATCGAAACGCTGATGTATTGATAGTTCGAACTCAAGTCAAGAAATTTTATGGAATTGCGCCAATATTTTACATGAGGGTCGACCATGTAAGAATGCATCCACACACCAAATATTTTAGTTCTGAAACTAATACTTTGGAGAATAGCTCTCATGTCGTAAAAGTCATGCATGTGAAAAAATTCGAATCACTGATGTATGTAAGGTTCGAACTCAAGTCATGAATTTTGATGCAATTGCGCCAATATTTTTCATGAGGGTCGACCATGTAAGAATGCATCCACACACCAAATGTTTTAGTTCTGAAACTAATACTTTGGAGAATAGCAATCATGGCGTAAAAGTCATGCATGTGAAAAAAATTCGAAACGCTGATGTATTTATAGTTCGAACTCAAGTCAAGAAATTTTATGGAATTGCGCCAATATTTTACATGAGGGTCGACCATGTAAGAATGCATCCACACACCAAATGTTTTCGTTCTGAAACTAATACTTTGGAGAATAGCAATCATGGCGTAAAAGTCATGCATGTGAAAAAATTCGAATCACTGATGTATATAAGGTTCGAACTCAAGTCATGATTTTTGATGCAATTGCGCCAATATTTTACATGAGGGTCGATCATGTAAGAATGCATCCACACACCAAATGTTTTCGTTCTGAAAC
This sequence comes from Haliotis cracherodii, assembly GCF_022045235.1. Lineage (NCBI taxonomy): Eukaryota > Metazoa > Mollusca > Gastropoda > Lepetellida > Haliotidae > Haliotis > Haliotis cracherodii. Next base: position 31,327,331 of record NW_027266266.1, on the reverse strand, counting down.
TAATACTTTGGAGAATAGCTCTCATGGCGTAAAAGTCATGCATGTGAAAAAATTCGAATCACTGATGTATATAAGGTTCAAACTTAAGTGATGATTTTTGGATGCAATTGCGCCAATATTTTTTATGAGGGTCGATCATGTAAGAATGCATCCACACACCAAATGTTTTCGTTCTGAAACTAATACTTTGGAGAATAGCTCTCATGGCGTAAAAGTCATGCATGTGAAAAAAATTCGAATCGCTGATGTATTTGTAGTTCGAACTCAAGTCAAGAAATTTTATGGAATTGCGCCAATATTTTACATGAGGGTGGACCATGTAAGAATGCATCCACACACCAAATGTTTTAGTTCTGAAACTAATACTTTGGAGAATAGCTCTCATGGCGTAAAAGTCATGCATGTGAAAAAATTCGAATCACTGATGTATATAAGGTTCGAACTCAAGTCATGATTTTTGATGCAATTGCGCCAATATTTTACATGAGGGTGGACCATGTAAGAATGCATCCACACACCAAATGTTTTCGTTCTGAAACTAATACTTTGGAGAATAGCTCTCATGGCGTAAAAGTCATGCATGTGAAAAAATTCGAATCACTGATGTATATAAGGTTCAAACTTAAGTGATGATTTTTTGATGCAATTGCGCCAATATTTTACATGAGGGTCGATCATGTAAGAATGCATCCACACACCAAATGTTTTAGTTCTGAAACTAATACTTTGGAGAATAGCTCTCATGGCGTAAAAGTCATGCATGTGAAAAAATTCGAATCACTGATGTATATAAGGTTCGAACTCAAGTCATGATTTTTGATGCAATTGCGCCAATATTTTTCATGAGGGTCGACCATGTAAGAATGCATCCACACACCAAATGTTTTCGTTCTGAAACTAATACTTTGGAGAATAGCTCTAATGGCGTAAAAGTCATGCATGTGAAAAAATTCGAATCACTGATGTATATAAGGTTCGAACTCAAGTCATGATTTTTGATGCAATTGCGCCAATATTTTTCATGAGTTTCGACCATGTAAGAATGCATCCACACACCAAATGTTTTCGTTCTGAAACTAATACTTTGGAGAATAGCTCTCATGGCGTAAAAGTCATGCATGTGAAAAAAATCGAATCATTGATGTATATAAGGTTCAAACTTAAGTGATGATTTTTTGATGCAATTGCGCCAATATTTTTCATGAGGGTCGATCATGTAAGAATGCATCCACACACCAAATGTTTTCGTTCTGAAACTAATACTTTGGAGAATAGCAATCATGGCGTAAAAGTCATGCATGTGAAAAAAATTCGAAACGCTGATGTATTTATAGTTCGAACTCAAGTCAAGAAATTTTATGGAATTGCGCCAATATTTTACATGATGGTCGACCATGTAAGAATGCATCCACACACCAAATGTTTTCGTTCTGAAACTAATACTTTGGAGAATAGCAATCATGGCGTAAAAGTCATGCATGTGAAAAAATTCGAATCACTGATGTATATAAGGTTCGAACTCAAGTCATGATTTTTGATGCAATTGCGCCAATATTTTACATGAGGGTCGATCATGTAAGAATGCATCCACACACCAAATGTTTTCGTTCTGAAACTAATACTTTGGAGAATAGCTCTCATGGCGTAAAAGTCATGCATGTGAAAAAATTCGAATCACTGATGTATATAAGGTTCAAACTTAAGTGATGATTTTTGGATGCAATTGCGCCAATATTTTTTATGAGGGTCGATCATGTAAGAATGCATCCACACACCAAATGTTTTCGTTCTGAAACTAATACTTTGGAGAATAGCTCTCATGGCGTAAAAGTCATGCATGTGAAAAAAATTCGAATCGCTGATGTATTTGTAGTTCGAACTCAAGTCAAGAAATTTTATGGAATTGCGCCAATATTTTACATGAGGGTGGACCATGTAAGAATGCATCCACACACCAAATGTTTTAGTTCTGAAACTAATACTTTGGAGAATAGCTCTCATGGCGTAAAAGTCATGCATGTGAAAAAATTCGAATCACTGATGTATATAAGGTTCGAACTCAAGTCATGATTTTTGATGCAATTGCGCCAATATTTTACATGAGGGTGGACCATGTAAGAATGCATCCACACACCAAATGTTTTCGTTCTGAAACTAATACTTTGGAGAATAGCTCTCATGGCGTAAAAGTCATGCATGTGAAAAAATTCGAATCACTGATGTATATAAGGTTCAAACTTAAGTGATGATTTTTTGATGCAATTGCGCCAATATTTTACATGAGGGTCGATCATGTAAGAATGCATCCACACACCAAATGTTTTAGTTCTGAAACTAATACTTTGGAGAATAGCTCTCATGGCGTAAAAGTCATGCATGTGAAAAAATTCGAATCACTGATGTATATAAGGTTCGAACTCAAGTCATGATTTTTGATGCAATTGCGCCAATATTTTTCATGAGGGTCGACCATGTAAGAATGCATCCACACACCAAATGTTTTCGTTCTGAAACTAATACTTTGGAGAATAGCTCTAATGGCGTAAAAGTCATGCATGTGAAAAAATTCGAATCACTGATGTATATAAGGTTCGAACTCAAGTCATGATTTTTGATGCAATTGCGCCAATATTTTTCATGAGTTTCGACCATGTAAGAATGCATCCACACACCAAATGTTTTCGTTCTGAAACTAATACTTTGGAGAATAGCTCTCATGGCGTAAAAGTCATGCATGTGAAAAAATTCGAATCACTGATGTATATAAGGTTCAAACTTAAGTGATGATTTTTTGATGCAATTGCGCCAATATTTTTCATGAGGGTCGATCATGTAAGAATGCATCCACACACCAAATGTTTTCGTTCTGAAACTAATACTTTGGAGAATAGCAATCATGGCGTAAAAGTCATGCATGTGAAAAAAATTCGAAACGCTGATGTATTTATAGTTCGAACTCAAGTCAAGAAATTTTATGGAATTGCGCCAATATTTTACATGATGGTCGACCATGTAAGAATGCATCCACACACCAAATGTTTTCGTTCTGAAACTAATACTTTGGAGAATAGCAATCATGGCGTAAAAGTCATGCATGTGAAAAAATTCGAATCACTGATGTATATAAGGTTCGAACTCAAGTCATGATTTTTGATGCAATTGCGCCAATATTTTACATGAGGGTCGATCATGTAAGAATGCATCCACACACCAAATGTTTTCGTTCTGAAACTAATACTTTGGAGAATAGCTCTCATGGCGTAAAAGTCATGCATGTGAAAAAATTCGAATCACTGATGTATATAAGGTTCAAACTTAAGTGATGATTTTTTGATGCAATTGCGCCAATATTTTTTATGAGGGTCGATCATGTAAGAATGCATCCACACACCAAATGTTTTCGTTCTGAAACTAATACTTTGGAGAATAGCTCTCATGGCGTAAAAGTCATGCATGTGAAAAAAATTCGAATCGCTGATGTATTTGTAGTTCGAACTCAAGTCAAGAAATTTTATGGAATTGCGCCAATATTTTACATGAGGATGGACCATGTAAGAATGCATCCACACACCAAATGTTTTAGTTCTGAAACTAATACTTTGGAGAATAGCTCTCATGGCGTAAAAGTCATGCATGTGAAAAAATTCGAATCACTGATGTATATAAGGTTCGAACTCAAGTCATGATTTTTGATGCAATTGCGCCAATATTTTACATGAGGGTGGACCATGTAAGAATGCATCCACACACCAAATGTTTTCGTTCTGAAACTAATACTTTGGAGAATAGCTCTCATGGCGTAAAAGTCATGCATGTGAAAAAATTCGAATCACTGATGTATATAAGGTTCAAACTTAAGTGATGATTTTTTGATGCAATTGCGCCAATATTTTACATGAGGGTCGATCATGTAAGAATGCATCCACACACCAAATGTTTTAGTTCTGAAACTAATACTTTGGAGAATAGCAATCATGGCGTAAAAGTCATGCATGTGAAAAAATTCGAAACGCTGATGTAATCATAGTTCGAACTCAAGTCAAGAAATTTTATGGAATTGCGCCAATATTTTACATGAGGGTCGACCATGTAAGAATGCATCCACACACCAAATGTTTTAGTTCTGAAACTAATACTTTGGAGAATAGCAATCATGGCGTAAAAGTCATGCATGTGAAAAAATTCGAATCACTGATGTATATAAGGTTCGAACTCAAGTCATGATTTTTGATGCAATTGCGCCAATATTTTACATGAGGGTCGACCATGTAAGAATGCATCCACACACCAAATGTTTTCGTTCTGAAACTAATACTTTGGAGAATAGCTCTCATGGCGTAAAAGTCATGCATGTGAAAAAATTCGAATCACTGATGTATATAAGGTTCGAACTCAAGTCATGATTTTTGATGCAATTGCGCCAATATTTTCCATGAGGGTGGACCATGTAAGAATGCATCCACACACCAAATGTTTTCGTTCTGAAACTAATACTTTGGAGAATAGCAATCATGGCGTAAAAGTCATGCATGTGAAAAAAATTCGAAACGCTGATGTATTGATAGTTCGAACTCAAGTCAAGAAATTTTATGGAATTGCGCCAATATTTTACATGAGGGTCGACCATGTAAGAATGCATCCACACACTAAATGTTTTAGTTCTGAAACTAATACTTTGGAGAATAGCTCTCATGGCGTAAAAGTCATGCATGTGAAAAAATTCGAATCACTGATGTATATAAGGTTCGAACTCAAGTCATGATTTTTGATGCAATTGCGCCAATATTTTACATGAGGGTCGATCATGTAAGAATGCATCCACACACCAAATGTTTTCGTTCTGAAACTAATACTTTGGAGAATAGCTCTCATGGCGTAAAAGTCATGCATGTGAAAAAATTCGAATCACTGATGTATATAAGGTTCAAACTTAAGTGATGATTTTTTGATGCAATTGCGCCAATATTTTACATGAGGGTCGATCATGTAAGAATGCATCCACACACCAAATGTCTTCGTTCTGAAACTAATACTTTGGAGAATAGCTCTCATGGCGTAAAAGTCATGCATGTGAAAAAAAATCGAAACGCTGATGTATTTATAGTTCGAACTCAAGTCAAGAAATTTTATGGAATTGCGCCAATATTTTACATGAGGGTCGACCATGTAAGAATGCATCCACACACCAAATGTTTTAGTTCTGAAACTAATACTTTGGAGAATAGCAATCATGGCGTAAAAGTCATGCATGTGAAAAAAAATCGAATCACTGATGTATTGATAATTCGAACTCAAGTCAAGAAATTTTATGGAATTGCGCCAATATTTTCCATGAGGATCGACCATGTAAGAATGCATCCACACACCAAATGTTTTAGTTCTGAAACTAATACTTTGGAGAATAGCTCTCATGGCGTAAAAGTCATAAATGTGAAAAAATTCGAATCACTGATGTATATAAGGTTCGAACTCAAGTCATGATTTTTGATGCAATTGCGCCAATATTTTACATGAGGGTCGATCATGTAAGAATGCATCCACACACCAAATGTTTTCGTTCTGAAACTAATACTTTGGAGAATAGCTCTCATGGCGTAAAAGTCATGCATGTGAAAAAATTCGAATCACTGATGTATATAAGGTTCAAACTTAAGTGATGATTTTTTGATGCAATTGCGCCAATATTTTACATGAGGGTCGATCATGTAAGAATGCATCCACACACCAAATGTCTTCGTTCTGAAACTAATACTTTGGAGAATAGCTCTCATGGCGTAAAAGTCATGCATGTGAAAAAAAATCGAAACGCTGATGTATTTATAGTTCGAACTCAAGTCAAGAAATTTTATGGAATTGCGCCAATATTTTACATGAGGGTCGACCATGTAAGAATGCATCCACACACCAAATGTTTTAGTTCTGAAACTAATACTTTGGAGAATAGCAATCATGGCGTAAAAGTCATGCATGTGAAAAAAAATCGAATCACTGATGTATTGATAATTCGAACTCAAGTCAAGAAATTTTATGGAATTGCGCCAATATTTTCCATGAGGATCGACCATGTAAGAATGCATCCACACACCAAATGTTTTAGTTCTGAAACTAATACTTTGGAGAATAGCTCTCATGGCGTAAAAGTCATGCATGTGAAAAAATACGAATCACTGATGTATATAAGGTTCGAACTCAAGTCATGATTTTTGATGCAATTGCGCCAATATTTTACATGAGGGTCGACCATGTAAGAATGCATCCACACACCAAATGTTTTCGTTCTGAAACTAATACTTTGGAGAATAGCTCTCATGGCGTAAAAGTCATGCATGTGAAAAAATTCGAATCACTGATGTATATAAGGTTCAAACTTAAGTGATGATTTTTTGATGCAATTGCGCCAATATTTTCCATGAGGGTCGATCATGTAAGAATGCATCCACACACCAAATGTTTTAGTTCTGAAACTAATACTTTGGAGAATAGCAATCATGGCGTAAAAGTCATGCATGTGAAAAAAATTCGAAACGCTGATGTATTGATAGTTCGAACTCAAGTCAAGAAATTTTATGGAATTGCGCCAATATTTTACATGAGGGTGGACCATGTAAGAATGCATCCACACACCAAATGTTTTAGTTCTGAAACTAATACTTTGGAGAATAGCTCTCATGGCGTAAAAGTCATGCATGTGAAAAAATTCGAATCACTGATGTATATAAGGTTCGAACTCAAGTCATGATTTTTGATGCAATTGCGCCAATATTTTTCATGAGGGTCGACCATGTAAGAATGCATCCACACACCAAATGTTTTCGTTCTGAAACTAATACTTTGGAGAATAGCTCTCATGGCGTAAAAGTCATGCATGTGAAAAAATTCGAATCACTGATGTATATAAGGTTCGAACTCAAGTCATGATTTTTGATGCAATTGCGCCAATATTTTTCATGAGGGTGGACCATGTAAGAATGCATCCACACACCAAACGTTTTCGTTCTGAAACTAATACTTTGGAGAATAGCAATCATGGCGTAAAAGTCATGCATGTGAAAAAAATTCGAAACGCTGATGTATTGATAGTTCGAACTCAAGTCAAGAAATTTTATGGAATTGCGCCAATATTTTACATGAGGGTCGACCATGTAAGAATGCATCCACACACTAAATGTTTTAGTTCTGAAACTAATACTTTGGAGAATAGCTCTCATGGCGTAAAAGTCATGCATGTGAAAAAATTCGAATCACTGATGTATATAAGGTTCGAACTCAAGTCATGATTTTTGATGCAATTGCGCCAATATTTTACATGAGGGTCGATCATGTAAGAATGCATCCACACACCAAATGTTTTCGTTCTGAAACTAATACTTTGGAGAATAGCTCTCATGGCGTAAAAGTCATGCATGTGAAAAAAAATCGAAACGCTGATGTATTTATAGTTCGAACTCAAGTCAAGAAATTTTATGGAATTGCGCCAATATTTTCCATGAGGGTCGACCATGTAAGAATGCATCCACACACCAAATGTTTTAGTTCTGAAACTAATACTTTGGAGAATAGCAATCATGGCGTAAAAGTCATGCATGTGAAAAAAAATCGAAACGCTGATGTATTGATAGTTCGAACTCAAGTCAAGAAATTTTATGGAATTGCTTCAATATTTTACATGAGGGTCGACCATGTAAGAATGCATCCACACACCAAATGTTTTAGTTCTGAAACTAATACTTTGGAGAATAGCAATCATGGCGTAAAAGTCATGCATGTGAAAAAATTCGAATCACTGATGTATATAAGGTTCGAACTCAAGTCATGATTTTTGATGCAATTGCGCCAATATTTTACATGAGGGTCGACCATGTAAGAATGCATCCACACACCAAATGTTTTAGTTCTGAAACTAATACTTTGGAGAATAGCTCTCATGGCGTAAAAGTCATGCATGTGAAAAAATTCGAATCACTGATGTATATAAGGTTCGAACTCAAGTCATGATTTTTTATGCAATTGCGCCAATATTTTTCATGAGGGTCGACCATGTAAGAATGCATCCACACACCAAATGTTTTCGTTCTGAAACTAATACTTTGGAGAATAGCAATCATGGCGTAAAAGTCATGCATGTGAAAAAAATTCGAAACGCTGATGTATATAAGGTTCGAACTCAAGTCATGATTTTTGATGCAATTGCGCCAATATTTTACATGAGGGTGGACCATGTAAGAATGCATCCACACACCAAATGTTTTAGTTCTGAAACTAATACTTTGGAGAATAGCAATCATGGCGTAAAAATCATGCATGTGAAAAAATTCGAATCACTGATGTATATAAGGTTCGAACTCAAGTCATGATTTTTGATGCAATTGCGCCAATATTTTTCATGAGGGTCGACCATGTAAGAATGCATCCACACACCAAATGTTTTCGTTCTGAAACTAATACTTTGGAGAATAGCAATCATGGCGTAAAAGTCATGCATGTGAAAAAAATTCGAAACGCTGATGTAATCATAGTTCGAACTCAAGTCAAGAATTTTTATGCAATTGCGCCAATATTTTCCATGAGGGTCGACCATGTAAGAATGCATCCACACACCAAATGTTTTAGTTCTGAAACTAATACTTTGGAGAATAGCTCTCATGGCGTAAAAGTCATGCATGTGAAAAAAAATCGAAACGCTGATGTATTGATAGTTCGAACTCAAGTCAAGAAATTTCATGGAATTGCGCCAATATTTTCCATGAGGGTCGACCATGTAAGAATGCATCCACACACCAAATGTTTTCGTTCTGAAACTAATACTTTGGAGAATAGCAATCATGGCGTAAAAGTCATGCATGTGAAAAAAATTCGAAACGCTGATGTATTGATAGTTCGAACTCAAGTCAAGAAATTTTATGGAATTGCGCCAATATTTTACATGAGGGTCGACCATGTAAGAATGCATCCACACACTAAATGTTTTAGTTCTGAAACTAATACTTTGGAGAATAGCTCTCATGGCGTAAAAGTCATGCATGTGAAAAAATTCGAATCACTGATGTATATAAGGTTCGAACTCAAGTCATGATTTTTGATGCAATTGCGCCAATATTTTACATGAGGGTCGATCATGTAAGAATGCATCCACACACCAAATGTTTTCGTTCTGAAACTAATACTTTGGAGAATAGCTCTCATGGCGTAAAAGTCATGTATGTGAAAAGAAATCGAAACGCTGATGTATTTATAGTTCGAACTCAAGTCAAGAAATTTGATGGAATTGCGCCAATATTTTCCATGAGGGTCGACCATGTAAGAATGCATCCACACACCAAATGTTTTAGTTCTGAAACTAATACTTTGGAGAATAGCAATCATGGCGTAAAAGTCATGCATGTGAAAAAAATTCGAAACGCTGATGTAATCATAGTTCGAACTCAAGTCAAGAATTTTTATGCAATTGCGCCAATATTTTCCATGAGGGTCGACCATGTAAGAATGCATCCACACACCAAATATTTTAGTTCTGAAACTAATACTTTGGAGAATAGCTCTCATGGCGTAAAAGTCATGCATGTGAAAAAATTCGAGTCACTGATGTATATAAAGTTCGAACTCAAGTCATGATTTTTGATGCAATTGCGCCAATATTTTTCATGAGGGTCGACCATGTAAGAATGCATCCACACACCAAATGTTTTCGTTCTGAAACTAATACTTTGGAGAATAGCAATCATGGCGTAAAAGTCATGCATGTGAAAAAATTCGAATCACTGATGTATATAAGGTTCGAACTCAAGTCATGATTTTTGATGCAATTGCGCCAATATTTTCCATGAGGGTCGACCATGTAAGAATGCATCCACACACCAAATGTTTTCGTTCTGAAACTAATACTTTGGAGAATAGCTCTTATGGCGTAAAAGTCATGAATGTGAAAAAATTCGAATCACTGATGTATATAAGGTTCGAACTCAAGTCATGATTTTTGATGCAATTGCGCCAATATTTTACATGAGGGTGGACCATGTAAGAATGCATCCACACACCAAATGTTTTAGTTCTGAAACTAATACTTTGGAGAATAGCAATCATGGCGTAAAAATCATGCATGTGAAAAAATTCGAATCACTGATGTATATAAGGTTCGAACTCAAGTCATGATTTTTGATGCAATTGCGCCAATATTTTTCATGAGGGTCGACCATGTAAGAATGCATCCACACACCAAATGTTTTCGTTCTGAAACTAATACTTTGGAGAATAGCAATCATGGCGTAAAAGTCATGCATGTGAAAAAAATTCGAAACGCTGATGTAATCATAGTTCGAACTCAAGTCAAGAATTTTTATGCAATTGCGCCAATATTTTCCATGAGGGTCGACCATGTAAGAATGCATCCACACACCAAATGTTTTAGTTCTGAAACTAATACTTTGGAGAATAGCTCTCATGGCGTAAAAGTCATGCATGTGAAAAAAAATCGAAACGCTGATGTAATCATAGTTCGAACTCAAGTCAAGAAATTTTATGGAATTGCGCCAATATTTTACATGAGGGTCGACCATGTAAGAATGCATCCACACACCAAATGTTTTAGTTCTGAAACTAATACTTTGGAGAATAGCTCTCATGGCGTAAAAGTCATGCATGTGAAAAAATTCGAATCACTGATGTATATAAGGTTCGAACTCAAGTCATGATTTTTGATGCAATTGCGCCAATATTTTACATGAGGGTCGACCATGTAAGAATGCATCCACACACCAAATGTTTTAGTTCTGAAACTAATACTTTGGGGAATAGCAATCATGGCGTAAAAGTCATGCATGTGAAAAAATTCGAATCACTGATGTATATAAGGTTCGAACTCAAGTCATGATTTTTGATGCAATTGCGCCAATATTTTTCATGAGGGTCGACCATGTAAGAATGCATCCACACACCAAATGTTTTCGTTCTGAAACTAATACTTTGGAGAATAGCAATCATGGCGTAAAAGTCATGCATGTGAAAAAAATTCGAAACGCTGATGTAATCATAGTTCGAACTCAAGTCAAGAATTTTTATGCAATTGCGCCAATATTTTCCATGAGGGTCGACCATGTAAGAATGCATCCACACACCAAATGTTTTCGTTCTGAAACTAATACTTTGGAGAATAGCAATCATGGCGTAAAAGTCATGCATGTGAAAAAAAATCGAAACGCTGATGTATTGATAGTTCGAACTCAAGTCAAGAAATTTTATGGAATTGCGCCAATATTTTACATGAGGGTCGACCATGTAAGAATGCATCCACACACCAAATATTTTAGTTCTGAAACTAATACTTTGGAGAATAGCTCTAATGGCGTAAAAGTCATGCATGTGAAAAAATTCGAATCACTGATGTATATAAGGTTCGAACTCAAGTCATGATTTTTGATGCAATTGCGCCAATATTTTTCATGAGGGTCGACCATGTAAGAATGCATCCACACACCAAATGTTTTCGTTCTGAAACTAATACTTTGGAGAATAGCAATCATGGCGTAAAAGTCATGCATGTGAAAAAAATTCGAAACGCTGATGTATTTATAGTTCGAACTCAAGTCATGATTTTTGATGCAATTGCGCCAATATTTTACATGATGGTCGACCATGTAAGAATGCATCCACACACCAAATGTTTTCGTTCTGAAACTAATACTTTGGAGAATAGCAATCATGGCGTAAAAGTCATGCATGTGAAAAAATTCGAATCACTGATGTATATAAGGTTCGAACTCAAGTCATGATTTTTGATGCAATTGCGCCAATATTTTTCATGAGGGTCGACCATGTAAGAATGCATCCACACACCAAATGTTTTAGTTCTGAAACTAATACTTTGGAGAATAGCAATCATGGCGTAAAAGTCATGCATGTGAAAAAATTCGAATCACTGATGTATATAAGGTTCGAACTCAAGTCATGATTTTTGATGCAATTGCGCCAATATTTTACATGAGGGTCGACCATGTAAGAATGCATCCACACACCAAATGTTTTAGTTCTGAAACTAATACTTTGGAGAATAGCTCTCATGGCGTAAAAGTCATGCATGTGAAAAAATTCGAATCACTGATGTATATAAGGTTCGAACTCAAGTCATGATTTTTGATGCAATTGCGCCAATATTTTTCATGAGGGTCGACCATGTAAGAATGCATCCACACACCAAATGTTTTCGTTCTGAAACTAATACTTTGGAGAATAGCAATCATGGCGTAAAAGTCATGCATGTGAAAAAAATTCGAAACGCTGATGTAATCATAGTTCGAACTCAAGTCAAGAATTTTTATGCAATTGCGCCAATATTTTCCATGAGGGTCGACCATGTAAGAATGCATCCACACACCAAATGTTTTCGTTCTGAAACTAATACTTTGGAGAATAGCTCTCATGGCGTAAAAGTCATGAATGTGAAAAAATTCGAATCACTGATGTATATAAGGTTCGAACTCAAGTCATGATTTTTGATGCAATTGCGCCAATATTTTACATGAGGGTCGACCATGTAAGAATGCATCCACACACCAAATGTTTTAGTTCTGAAACTAATACTTTGGAGAATAGCAATCATGGCGTAAAAATCATGCATGTGAAAAAATTCGAATCACTGATGTATATAAGGTTCGAACTCAAGTCATGATTTTTGATGCAATTGCGCCAATATTTTTCATGAGGGTCGACCATGTAAGAATGCATCCACTCACCAAATGTTTTCGTTCTGAAACTAATACTTTGGAGAATAGCAATCATGGCGTAAAAGTCATGCATGTGAAAAAAATTCGAAACGCTGATGTATTTATAGTTCGAACTCAAGTCATGATTTTTGATGCAATTGCGCCAATATTTTACATGAGGGTCGACCATGTAAGAATGCATCCACACACCAAATGTTTTCGTTCTGAAACTAATACTTTGGAGAATAGCAATCATGGCGTAAAAGTCATGCATGTGAAAAAATTCGAATCACTGATGTATATAAGGTTCGAACTCAAGTCATGATTTTTGATGCAATTGCGCCAATATTTTTCATGAGGGTCGACCATGTAAGAATGCATCCACACACCAAATGTTTTAGTTCTGAAACTAATACTTTGGAGAATAGCAATCATGGCGTAAAAGTCATGCATGTGAAAAAATTCGAATCACTGATGTATATAAGGTTCGAACTCAAGTCATGATTTTTGATGCAATTGCGCCAATATTTTACATGAGGGTCGACCATGTAAGAATGCATCCACACACCAAATGTTTTAGTTCTGAAACTAATACTTTGGAGAATAGCTCTCATGGCGTAAAAGTCATGCATGTGAAAAAATTCGAATCACTGATGTATATAAGGTTCGAACTCAAGTCATGATTTTTGATGCAATTGCGCCAATATTTTTCATGAGGGTCGACCATGTAAGAATGCATCCACACACCAAATGTTTTCGTTCTGAAACTAATACTTTGGAGAATAGCAATCATGGCGTAAAAGTCATGCATGTGAAAAAAATTCGAAACGCTGATGTAATCATAGTTCGAACTCAAGTCAAGAATTTTTATGCAATTGCGCCAATATTTTCCATGAGGGTCGACCATGTAAGAATGCATCCACACACCAAATGTTTTCGTTCTGAAACTAATACTTTGGAGAATAGCTCTTATGGCGTAAAAGTCATGAATGTGAAAAAATTCGAATCACTGATGTATATAAGGTTCGAACTCAAGTCATGATTTTTGATGCAATTGCGCCAATATTTTACATGAGGGTCGACCATGTAAGAATGCATCCACACACCAAATGTTTTAGTTCTGAAACTAATACTTTGGAGAATAGCAATCATGGCGTAAAAATCATGCATGTGAAAAAATTCGAATCACTGATGTATATAAGGTTCGAACTCAAGTCATGATTTTTGATGCAATTGCGCCAATATTTTTCATGAGGGTCGACCATGTAAGAATGCATCCACACACCAAATGTTTTCGTTCTGAAACTAATACTTTGGAGAATAGCAATCATGGCGTAAAAGTCATGCATGTGAAAAAAATTCGAAACGCTGATGTAATCATAGTTCGAACTCAAGTCAAAAATTTTTATGCAATTGCGCCAATATTTTCCATGAGGGTGGACCTTGTAAGAATGCATCCACACACCAAATGTTTTAGTTCTGAAACTAATACTTTGGAGAATAGCTCTCATGGCGTAAAAGTCATGCATGTGAAAAAAAATCGAAACGCTGATGTAATCATAGTTCGAACTCAAGTCAAGAAATTTTATGGAATTGCGCCAATATTTTCCATGAGGGTCGACCATGTAAGAATGCATCCACACACCAAATGTTTTCGTTCTGAAACTAATACTTTGGAGAATAGCTCTCATGGCGTAAAAGTCATGCATCTGAAAAAATTCGAATCACTGATGTATATAAGGTTCGAACTCAAGTCATGATTTTTGATGCAATTGCGCCAATATTTTACATGAGGGTCGACCATGTAAGAATGCATCCACACACCAAATGTTTTAGTTCTGAAACTAATACTTTGGAGAATAGCAATCATGGCGTAAAAGTCATGCATGTGAAAAAATTCGAATCACTGATGTATATAAGGTTCGAACTCAAGTCATGATTTTTGATGCAATTGCGCCAATATTTTACATGAGGGTCGACCATGTAAGAATGCATCCACACACCAAATGTTTTCGTTCTGAAACTAATACTTTGGAGAATACATGTAGCTCTCATGGCGTAAAAGTCATGCATGTGAAAAAATTCGAATCACTGATGTATATAAGGTTCGAACTCAAGTCATGATTTTTGATGCAATTGCGCCAATATTTTTCATGAGGGTCGACCATGTAAGAATGCATCCACACACCAAATGTTTTCGTTCTGAAACTAATACTTTGGAGAATAGCAATCATGGCGTAAAAGTCATGCATGTGAAAAAAATTCGAAACGCTGATGTAATCATAGTTCGAACTCAAGTCAAGAATTTTTATGCAATTGCGCCAATATTTTCCATGAGGGTCGACCATGTAAGAATGCATCCACACACCAAATGTTTTCGTTCTGAAACTAATACTTTGGAGAATAGCTCTTATGGCGTAAAAGTCATGAATGTGAAAAAATTCGAATCACTGATGTATATAAGGTTCGAACTCAAGTCATGATTTTTGATGCAATTGCGCCAATATTTTACATGAGGGTGGACCATGTAAGAATGCATCCACACACCAAATGTTTTAGTTCTGAAACTAATACTTTGGAGAATAGCAATCATGGCGTAAAAATCATGCATGTGAAAAAATTCGAATCACTGATGTATATAAGGTTCGAACTCAAGTCATGATTTTTGATGCAATTGCGCCAATATTTTTCATGAGGGTCGACCATGTAAGAATGCATCCACACACCAAATGTTTTCGTTCTGAAACTAATACTTTGGAGAATAGCAATCATGGCGTAAAAGTCATGCATGTGAAAAAAATTCGAAACGCTGATGTAATCATAGTTCGAACTCAAGTCAAGAATTTTTATGCAATTGCGCCAATATTTTCCATGAGGGTGGACCATGTAAGAATGCATCCACACACCAAATGTTTTAGTTCTGAAACTAATACTTTGGAGAATAGCTCTCATGGCGTAAAAGTCATGCATGTGAAAAAAAATCGAAAGGCTGATGTAATCATAGTTCGAACTCAAGTCAAGAAATTTTATGGAATTGCGCCAATATTTTACAAGAGGGTCGACCATGTAAGAATGCATCCACACACCAAATGTTTTAGTTCTGAAACTAATACTTTGGAGAATAGCTCTCATGGCGTAAAAGTCATGCATCTGAAAAAATTCGAATCACTGATGTATATAAGGTTCGAACTCAAGTCATGATTTTTGATGCAATTGCGCCAATATTTTACATGAGGGTCGACCATGTAAGAATGCATCCACACACCAAATGTTTTAGTTCTGAAACTAATACTTTGGAGAATAGCAATCATGGCGTAAAAGTCATGCATGTGAAAAAATTCGAATCACTGATGTATATAAGGTTCGAACTCAAGTCATGATTTTTGATGCAATTGCGCCAATATTTTACATGAGGGTCGACCATGTAAGAATGCATCCACACACCAAATGTTTTAGTTCTGAAACTAATACTTTGGAGAATAGCAATCATGGCGTAAAAGTCATGCATGTGAAAAAATTCGAATCACTGATGTATATAAGGTTCGAACTCAAGTCATGATTTTTGATGCAATTGCGCCAATATTTTACATGAGGGTCGACCATGTAAGAATGCATCCACACACCAAATGTTTTCGTTCTGAAACTAATACTTTGGAGAATACATGTAGCTCTCATGGCGTAAAAGTCATGCATGTGAAAAAATTCGAATCACTGATGTATATAAGGTTCGAACTCAAGTCATGATTTTTGATGCAATTGCGCCAATATTTTTCATGAGGGTCGACCATGTAAGAATGCATCCACACACCAAATGTTTTCGTTCTGAAACTAATACTTTGGAGAATAGCAATCATGGCGTAAAAGTCATGCATGTGAAAAAAATTCGAAACGCTGATGTAATCATAGTTCGAACTCAAGTCAAGAATTTTTATGCAATTGCGCCAATATTTTCCATGAGGGTCGACCATGTAAGAATGCATCCACACACCAAATGTTTTCGTTCTGAAACTAATACTTTGGAGAATAGCTCTTATGGCGTAAAAGTCATGAATGTGAAAAAATTCGAATCACTGATGTATATAAGGTTCGAACTCAAGTCATGATTTTTGATGCAATTGCGCCAATATTTTACATGAGGGTGGACCATGTAAGAATGCATCCACACACCAAATGTTTTAGTTCTGAAACTAATACTTTGGAGAATAGCAATCATGGCGTAAAAATCATGCATGTGAAAAAATTCGAATCACTGATGTATATAAGGTTCGAACTCAAGTCATGATTTTTGATGCAATTGCGCCAATATTTTTCATGAGGGTCGACCATGTAAGAATGCATCCACACACCAAATGTTTTCGTTCTGAAACTAATACTTTGGAGAATAGCAATCATGGCGTAAAAGTCATGCATGTGAAAAAAATTCGAAACGCTGATGTAATCATAGTTCGAACTCAAGTCAAGAATTTTTATGCAATTGCGCCAATATTTTCCATGAGGGTGGACCATGTAAGAATGCATCCACACACCAAATGTTTTAGTTCTGAAACTAATACTTTGGAGAATAGCTCTCATGGCGTAAAAGTCATGCATGTGAAAAAAAATCGAAAGGCTGATGTAATCATAGTTCGAACTCAAGTCAAGAAATTTTATGGAATTGCGCCAATATTTTACAAGAGGGTCGACCATGTAAGAATGCATCCACACACCAAATGTTTTAGTTCTGAAACTAATACTTTGGAGAATAGCTCTCATGGCGTAAAAGTCATGCATCTGAAAAAATTCGAATCACTGATGTATATAAGGTTCGAACTCAAGTCATGATTTTTGATGCAATTGCGCCAATATTTTACATGAGGGTCGACCATGTAAGAATGCATCCACACACCAAATGTTTTAGTTCTGAAACTAATACTTTGGAGAATAGCAATCATGGCGTAAAAGTCATGCATGTGAAAAAATTCGAATCACTGATGTATATAAGGTTCGAACTCAAGTCATGATTTTTGATGCAATTGCGCCAATATTTTTCATGAGGGTCGACCATGTAAGAATGCATCCACACACCAAATGTTTTCGTTCTGAAACTAATACTTTGGAGAATAGCAATCATGGCGTAAAAGTCATGCATGTGAAAAAAATTCGAAACGCTGATGTAATCATAGTTCGAACTCAAGTCAAGAATTTTTATGCAATTGCGCCAATATTTTCCATGAGGGTCGACCATGTAAGAATGCATCCACACACCAAATGTTTTAGTTCTGAAACTAATACTTTGGAGAATAGCAATCATGGCGTAAAAGTCATGCATGTGAAAAAAAATCGAAACGCTGATGTATTGATAGTTCGAACTCAAGTCAAGAAATTTTATGGAATTGCGCCAATATTTTCCATGAGGGTCGACCATGTAAGAATGCATCCACACACCAAATATTTTAGTTCTGAAACTAATACTTTGGAGAATAGCTCTCATGGCGTAAAAGTCATGCATGTGAAAAAATTCGAATCACTGATGTATATAAGGTTCGAACTCAAGTCATGATTTTTGATGCAATTGCGCCAATATTTTTCATGAGGGTCGACCATGTAAGAATGCATCCACACACCAAATGTTTTCGTTCTGAAACTAATACTTTGGAGAATAGCAATCATGGCGTAAAAGTCATGCATGTGAAAAAAATTCGAAACGCTGATGTATTTATAGTTCGAACTCAAGTCAAGAAATTTTATGGAATTGCGCCAATATTTTACAAGAGGGTCGACCATGTAAGAATGCATCCACACACCAAATGTTTTCGTTCTGAAACTAATACTTTGGAGAATAGCAATCATGGCGTAAAAGTCATGCATGTGAAAAAATTCGAATCACTGATGTATATAAGGTTCGAACTCAAGTCATGATTTTTGATGCAATTGCGCCAATATTTTTCATGAGGGTCGACCATGTAAGAATGCATCCACACACCAAATGTTTTAGTTCTGAAACTAATACTTTGGAGAATAGCAATCATGGCGTAAAAGTCATGCATGTGAAAAAATTCGAATCACTGATGTATATAAGGTTCGAACTCAAGTCATGATTTTTGATGCAATTGCGCCAATATTTTACATGAGGGTCGACCATGTAAGAATGCATCCACACACCAAATGTTTTAGTTCTGAAACTAATACTTTGGAGAATAGCTCTCATGGCGTAAAAGTCATGCATGTGAAAAAATTCGAATCACTGATGTATATAAGGTTCGAACTCAAGTCATGATTTTTGATGCAATTGCGCCAATATTTTTCATGAGGGTGGACCATGTAAGAATGCATCCACACACCAAATGTTTTCGTTCTGAAACTAATACTTTGGAGAATAGCTCTCATGGCGTAAAAGTCATGCATGTGAAAAAAAATCGAAACGCTGATGTAATCATAGTTCGAACTCAAGTCAAGAATTTTTATGCAATTGCGCCAATATTTTCCATGAGGGTCGACCATGTAAGAATGCATCCACACACCAAATGTTTTCGTTCTGAAACTAATACTTTGGAGAATAGCTCTCATGGCGTAAAAGTCATGCATGTGAAAAAAAATCGAAACGCTGATGTAATCATAGTTCGAACTCAAGTCAAGAAATTTTATGGAATTGCGCCAATATTTTACATGAGGGTCGACCATGTAAGAATGCATCCACACACCAAATGTTTTAGTTCTGAAACTAATACTTTGGAGAATAGCTCTCATGGCGTAAAAGTCATGCATGTGAAAAAATTCGAATCACTGATGTATATAAGGTTCGAACTCAGGTCATGATTTTTGATGCAATTGCGCCAATATTTTACATGAGGGTCGACCATGTAAGAATGCATCCACACACCAAATGTTTTAGTTCTGAAACTAATACTTTGGAGAATAGCAATCATGGCGTAAAAGTCATGCATGTGAAAAAATTCGAATCACTGATGTATATAAGGTTCGAACTCAAGTCATGATTTTTGATGCAATTGCGCCAATATTTTTCATGAGGGTCGACCATGTAAGAATGCATCCACACACCAAATGTTTTCGTTCTGAAACTAATACTTTGGAGAATAGCAATCATGGCGTAAAAGTCATGCATGTGAAAAAAATTCGAAACGCTGATGTAATCATACTTCGAACTCAAGTCAAGAATTTTTATGCAATTGCGCCAATATTTTCCATGAGGGTCGACCATGTAAGAATGCATCCACACACCAAATGTTTTAGTTCTGAAACTAATACTTTGGAGAATAGCAATCATGGCGTAAAAGTCATGCATGTGAAAAAATTCGAATCACTGATGTATATAAGGTTCGAACTCAAGTCATGATTTTTGATGCAATTGCGCCAATATTTTTCATGAGGGTCGACCATGTAAGAATGCATCCACACACCAAATGTTTTAGTTCTGAAACTAATACTTTGGAGAATAGCAATCATGGCGTAAAAGTCATGCATGTGAAAAAATTCGAATCACTGATGTATATAAGGTTCGAACTCAAGTCATGATTTTTGATGCAATTGCGCCAATATTTTACATGAGGGTCGACCATGTAAGAATGCATCCACACACCAAATGTTTTAGTTCTGAAACTAATACTTTGGAGAATAGCTCTCATGGCGTAAAAGTCATGCATGTGAAAAAATTCGAATCACTGATGTATATAAGGTTCGAACTCAAGTCATGATTTTTGATGCAATTGCGCCAATATTTTTCATGATGGTCGACCATGTAAGAATGCATCCACACACCAAATGTTTTCGTTCTGAAACTAATACTTTGGAGAATAGCTCTCATGGCGTAAAAGTCATGCATGTGAAAAAAATTCGAAACGCTGATGTAATCATAGTTCGAACTCAAGTCAAGAATTTTTATGCAATTGCGCCAATATTTTCCATGAGGGTCGACCATGTAAGAATGCATCCACACACCAAATGTTTTCGTTCTGAAACTAATACTTTGGAGAATAGCTCTCATGGCGTAAAAGTCATGCATGTGAAAAAATTTCGAAACGCTGATGTATTTATTGTTCGAACTCAAGTCAAGAAATTTTATGGAATTGCGCCAATATTTTACAAGAGGGTCGACCATGTAAGAATGCATCCACACACCAAATGTTTTCGTTCTGAAACTAATACTTTGGAGAATAGCAATCATGGCGTAAAAGTCATGCATGTGAAAAAATTCGAATCACTGATGTATATAAGGTTCGAACTCAAGTCAAGATTTTTGATGCAATTGCGCCAATATTTTACATGAGGGTCGATCATGTAAGAATGCATCCACACACCAAATGTTTTCGTTCTGAAACTAATACTTTGGAGAATAGCTCTCATGGCGTAAAAGTCATGCATGTGAAAAAATTCGAATCACTGATGTATATAAGGTTCGAACTCAAGTCATGATTTTTGATGCAATTGCGCCAATATTTTACATGAGGGTCGACCATGTAAGAATGCATCCACACACCAAATGTTTTCGTTCTGAAACTAATACTTTGGAGAATAGCAATCATGGCGTAAAAATCATGCATGTGAAAAAATTCGAATCACTGATGTATATAAGGTTCGAACTCAAGTCATGATTTTTGATGCAATTGCGCCAATATTTTTCATGAGGGTCGACCATGTAAGAATGCATCCACACACCAAATGTTTTCGTTCTGAAACTAATACTTTGGAGAATAGCAATCATGGCGTAAAAGTCATGCATGTGAAAAAAATTCGAAACGCTGATGTAATCATAGTTCGAACTCAAGTCAAGAATTTTTATGCAATTGCGCCAATATTTTCCATGAGTGTCGACCATGTAAGAATGCATCCACACACCAAATGTTTTAGTTCTGAAACTAATACTTTGGAGAATAGCTCTCATGGCGTAAAAGTCATGCATGTGAAAAAAAATCGAAACGCTGATGTAATCATAGTTCGAACTCAAGTCAAGAAATTTTATGGAATTGCGCCAATATTTTACATGAGGGTCGACCATGTAAGAATGCATCCACACACCAAATGTTTTAGTTCTGAAACTAATACTTTGGAGAATAGCTCTCATGGCGTAAAAGTCATGCATGTGAAAAAATTCGAATCACTGATGTATATAAGGTTCGAACTCAGGTCATGCTTTTTGATGCAATTGCGCCAATATTTTACATGAGGGTCGACCATGTAAGAATGCATCCACACACCAAATGTTTTAGTTCTGAAACTAATACTTTGGAGAATAGCCACCATGGCGTAAAAGTCATGCATGTGAAAAAATTCGAATCACTGATGTATATAAGGTTCGAACTCAAGTCATGATTTTTGATGCAATTGCGCCAATATTTTTCATGAGGGTCGACCATGTAAGAATGCATCCACACACCAAATGTTTTCGTTCTGAAACTAATACTTTGGAGAATAGCAATCATGGCGTAAAAGTCATGCATGTGAAAAAAATTCGAAACGCTGATGTAATCATAGTTCGAACTCAAGTCAAGAATTTTTATGCAATTGCGCCAATATTTTCCATGAGTGTCGACCATGTAAGAATGCATCCACACACCAAATGTTTTAGTTCTGAAACTAATACTTTGGAGAATAGCTCTCATGGCGTAAAAGTCATGCATGTGAAAAAAAATCGAAACGCTGATGTAATCATAGTTCGAACTCAAGTCAAGAAATTTTATGGAATTGCGCCAATATTTTACATGAGGGTCGACCATGTAAGAATGCATCCACACACCAAATGTTTTAGTTCTGAAACTAATACTTTGGAGAATAGCTCTCATGGCGTAAAAGTCATGCATGTGAAAAAATTCGAATCACTGATGTATATAAGGTTCGAACTCAGGTCATGCTTTTTGATGCAATTGCGCCAATATTTTACATGAGGGTCGACCATGTAAGAATGCATCCACACACCAAATGTTTTAGTTCTGAAACTAATACTTTGGAGAATAGCCACCATGGCGTAAAAGTCATGCATGTGAAAAAATTCGAATCACTGATGTATATAAGGTTCGAACTCAAGTCATGATTTTTGATGCAATTGCGCCAATATTTTTCATGAGGGTCGACCATGTAAGAATGCATCCACACACCAAATGTTTTCGTTCTGAAACTAATACTTTGGAGAATAGCAATCATGGCGTAAAAGTCATGCATGTGAAAAAAATTCGAAACGCTGATGTAATCATAGTTCGAACTCAAGTCAAGAATTTTTATGCAATTGCGCCAATATTTTCCATGAGTGTCGACCATGTAAGAATGCATCCACACACCAAATGTTTTAGTTCTGAAACTAATACTTTGGAGAATAGCAATCATGGCGTAAAAGTCATGCATGTGAAAAAAAATCGAAACGCTGATGTATTGATAGTTCGAACTCAAGTCAAGAAATTTTATGGAATTGCGCCAATATTTTCCATGAGGGTCGACCATGTAAGAATGCATCCACACACCAAATATTTTAGTTCTGAAACTAATACTTTGGAGAATAGCTCTCATGGCGTAAAAGTCATGCATGTGAAAAAATTCGAATCACTGATGTATATAAGGTTCGAACTCAAGTCATGATTTTTGATGCAATTGCGCCAATATTTTACATGAGGGTCGACCATGTAAGAATGCATCCACACACCAAATGTTTTAGTTCTGAAACTAATACTTTGGAGAATAGCTCTCATGGCGTAAAAGTCATGCATGTGAAAAAATTCGAATCACTGATGTATATAAGGTTCGAACTCAAGTCATGATTTTTGATGCAATTGCGCCAATATTTTTCATGAGGGTCGACCATGTAAGAATGCATCCACACACCAAATGTTTTCGTTCTGAAACTAATACTTTGGAGAATAGCAATCATGGCGTAAAAGTCATGCATGTGAAAAAAATTCGAAACGCTGATGTAATCATAGTTCGAACTCAAGTCAAGAATTTTTATGCAATTGCGCCAATATTTTCCATGAGGGTCGACCATGTAAGAATGCATCCACACACCAAATGTTTTCGTTCTGAAACTAATACTTTGGAGAATAGCTCTCATGGCGTAAAAGTCATGCATGTGAAAAAATTTCGAATCACTGATGTATTTATAGTTCGAACTCAAGTCAAGAAATTTTATGGAATTGCGCCAATATTTTACAAGAGGGTCGACCATGTAAGAATGCATCCACACACCAAATGTTTTCGTTCTGAAACTAATACTTTGGAGAATAGCAATCATGGCGTAAAAGTCATGCATGTGAAAAAATTCGAATCACTGATGTATATAAGGTTCGAACTCAAGTCATGATTTTTGATGCAATTGCGCCAATATTTTACATGAGGGTCGATCATGTAAGAATGCATCCACACACCAAATGTTTTCGTTCTGAAACTAATACTTTGGAGAATAGCTCTCATGGCGTAAAAGTCATGCATGTGAAAAAATTCGAATCACTGATGTATATAAGGTTCGAACTCAAGTCATGATTTTTGATGCAATTGCGCCAATATTTTTCATGAGGGTCGACCATGTAAGAATGCATCCACACACCAAATGTTTTCGTTCTGAAACTAATACTTTGGAGAATAGCAATCATGGCGTAAAAGTCATGCATGTGAAAAAAATTCGAAACGCTGATGTAATCATAGTTCGAACTCAAGTCAAGAATTTTTATGCAATTGCGCCAATATTTTCCATGAGGGTCGACCATGTAAGAATGCATCCACACACCAAATGTTTTCGTTCTGAAACTAATACTTTGGAGAATAGCTCTCATGGCGTAAAAGTCATGCATGTGAAAAAAAATCGAAACGCTGATGTATTGATAGTTCGAACTCAAGTCAAGAAATTTTATGGAATTGCGCCAATATTTTACATGAGGGTCGACCATGTAAGAATGCATCCACACACCAAATATTTTAGTTCTGAAACTAATACTTTGGAGAATAGCTCTCATGGCGTAAAAGTCATGCATGTGAAAAAATTCGAATCACTGATGTATATAAGGTTCGAACTCAAGTCATGATTTTTGATGCAATTGCGCCAATATTTTTCATGAGGGTCGACCATGTAAGAATGCATCCACACACCAAATGTTTTCGTTCTGAAACTAATACTTTGGAGAATAGCCATCATGGCGTAAAAGTCATGCATGTGAAAAAAATTCGAAACGCTGATGTATTTATAGTTCGAACTCAAGTCAAGAAATTTGATGGAATTGCGCCAATATTTTACAAGAGGGTCGACCATGTAAGAATGCATCCACACACCAAATGTTTTCGTTCTGAAACTAATACTTTGGAGAATAGCAATCATGGCGTAAAAGTCATGCATGTGAAAAAATTCGAATCACTGATGTATATAAGGTTCGAACTCAAGTCATGATTTTTGATGCAATTGCGCCAATATTTTTCATGAGGGTCGACCATGTAAGAATGCATCCACACACCAAATGTTTTAGTTCTGAAACTAATACTTTGGAGAATAGCAATCATGGCGTAAAAGTCATGCATGTGAAAAAATTCGAATCACTGATGTATATAAGGTTCGAACTCAAGTCATGATTTTTGATGCAATTGCGCCAATATTTTTCATGAGGGTCGACCATGTAAGAATGCATCCACACACCAAATGTTTTCGTTCTGAAACTAATACTTTGGAGAATAGCAATCATGGCGTAAAAGTCATGCATGTGAAAAAAATTCGAAACGCTGATGTAATCATAGTTCGAACTCAAGTCAAGAATTTTGATGCAATTGCGCCAATATTTTCCATGAGGGTCGACAATGTAAGAATGCATCCACACACCAAATGTTTTCGTTCTGAAACTAATACTTTGGAGAATAGCTCTCATGGCGTAAAAGTCATGCATGTGAAAAAATTTCGAAACGCTGATGTATTTATAGTTCGAACTCAAGTCAAGAAATTTTATGGAATTGCGCCAATATTTTACAAGAGGGTTGAACATGTAAGAATGCATCCACACACCAAATGTTTTCGTTCTGAAACTAATACTTTGGAGAATAGCAATCATGGCGTAAAAGTCATGCATGTGAAAAAATTCGAATCACTGATGTATATAAGGTTCGAACTCAAGTCATGATTTTTTATGCAATTGCGCCAATATTTTACATGAGGGTCGATCATGTACGAATGCATCCACACACCAAATGTTTTCGTTCTGAAACTAATACTTTGGAGAATAGCTCTCATGGCGTAAAAGTCATGCATGTGAAAAAATTCGAATCACTGATGTATATAAGGTTCGAACTCAAGTCATGATTTTTGATGCAATTGCGCCAATATTTTACAAGAGGGTGGACCATGTAAGAATGCATCCACACACCAAATGTTTTAGTTCTGAAACTAATACTTTGAAGAATAGCAATCATGGCGTAAAAATCATGCATGTGAAAAAATTCGAATCACTGATGTATATAAGGTTCGAACTCAAGTCATGATTTTTGATGCAATTGCGCCAATATTTTCCATGAGGGTCGACCATGTAAGAATGCATCCACACACCAAATGTTTTAGTTCTGAAACTAATACTTTGGAGAATAGCAATCATGGCGTAAAAGTCATGCATGTGAAAAAAAATCGAAACGCTGATGTAATCATAGTTCGAACTCAAGTCAAGAATTTTTATGCAATTGCGCCAATATTTTACATGAGGGTCGACCATGTAAGAATGCATCCACACACCAAATGTTTTAGTTCTGAAACTAATACTTTGGAGAATAGCAATCATGGCGTAAAAGTCATGCATGTGAAAAAAAATCGAAACGCTGATGTAATCATAGTTCGAACTCAAGTCAAGAAATTTTATGGAATTGCGCCAATATTTTACATGAGGGTGGACCATGTAAGAATGCATCCACACACCAAATGTTTTAGTTCTGAAACTAATACTTTGGAGAATAGCTCTCATGGCGTAAAAGTCATGCATGTGAAAAAATTCGAATCACTGATGTATATAAGGTTCGAACTCAAGTCATGATTTTTGATGCAATTGCGCCAATATTTTCCATGAGGGTCGATCATGTAAGAATGCATCCACACACCAAATGTTTTAGTTCTGAAACTAATACTTTGGAGAATAGCAATCATGGCGTAAAAGTCATGCATGTGAAAAAATTCGAATCACTGATGTATATAAGGTTCGAACTCAAGTCATGATTTTTGATGCAATTGCGCCAATATTTTTCATGAGGGTCGACCATGTAAGAATGCATCCACACACCAAATGTTTTCGTTCTGAAACTAATACTTTGGAGAATAGCAATCATGGCGTAAAAGTCATGCATGTGAAAAAAATTCGAAACGCTGATGTAATCATAGTTCGAACTCAAGTCAAGAATTTTTATGCAATTGCGCCAATATTTTCCATGAGGGTCGACCATGTAAGAATGCATCTACACACCAAATGTTTTAGTTCTGAAACTAATACTTTGGAGAATAGCTCTCATGGCGTAAAAGTCATGCATGTGAAAAAAAATCGAAACGCTGATGTAATCATAGTTCGAACTCAAGTCAAGAAATTTTATGGAATTGCGCCAATATTTTACATGAGGGTCGACCATGTAAGAATGCATCCACACACCAAATGTTTTAGTTCTGAAACTAATACTTTGGAGAATAGCTCTCATGGCGTAAAAGTCATGCATGTGAAAAAATTCGAATCACTGATGTATATAAGGTTCGAACTCAAGTCATGATTTTTGATGCAATTGCGCCAATATTTTACATGAGGGTGGACCATGTAAGAATGCATCCACACACCAAATGTTTTCGTTCTGAAACTAATACTTTGGAGAATAGCAATCATGGCGTAAAAGTCATGCATGTGAAAAAATTCGAATCACTGATGTATATAAGGTTCGAACTCAAGTCATGATTTTTGATGCAATTGCGCCAATATTTTTCATGAGGGTCGACCATGTAAGAATGCATCCACACACCAAATGTTTTCGTTCTGAAACTAATACTTTGGAGAATAGCAATCATGGCGTAAAAGTCATGCATGTGAAAAAAATTCGAAACGCTGATGTAATCATAGTTCGAACTCAAGTCAACAATTTTTATGCAATTGCGCCAATATTTTCCATGAGGGTCGACCATGTAAGAATGCATCCACACACCAAATGTTTTAGTTCTGAAACTAATACTTTGGAGAATAGCAATCATGGCGTAAAAGTCATGCATGTGAAAAAATTCGAATCACTGATGTATATAAGGTTCGAACTCAAGTCATGATTTTTGATGCAATTGCGCCAATATTTTACATGAGGGTCGACCATGTAAGAATGCATCCACACACCAAATGTTTTCGTTCTGAAACTAATACTTTGGAGAATAGCAATCATGGCGTAAAAGTCATGCATGTGAAAAAAATTCGAAACGCTGATGTAATCATAGTTCGAACTCAAGTCAAGAATTTTTATGCAATTGCGCCAATATTTTCCATGAGGGTCGACCATGTAAGAATGCATCCACACACCAAATGTTTTCGTTCTGAAACTAATACTTTGGAGAATAGCTCTCATGGCGTAAAAGTCATGCATGTGAAAACATTTCGAATCACTGATGTATTTATAGTTCGAACTCAAGTCAAGAATTTTTATGCAATTGCGCCAATATTTTCCATGAGGGTCGACCATGTAAGAATGCATCCACACACCAAATGTTTTCGTTCTGAATCTAATACTTTGGAGAATAGCAATCATGGCGTAAAAGTCATGCATGTGAAAAAATTCGAATCACTGATGTATATAAGGTTCGAACTCAAATCATGATTTTTTATGCAATTGCGCCAATATTTTACATGAGGGTCGATCATGTAAGAATGCATCCACACACCAAATGTTTTCGTTCTGAAACTAATACTTTGGAGAATAGCTCTCATGGCGTAAAAGTCATGCATGTGAAAAAATTCGAATCACTGATGTATATAAGGTTCGAACTCAAGTCATGATTTTTGATGCAATTGCGCCAATCTTTTTCATGAGGGTCGACCATGTAAAAATGCATCCACACACCAAATGTTTTAGTTCTGAAACTAATACTTTGGAGAATAGCAATCATGGCGTAAAAGTCATGCATGTGAAAAAATTCGAATCACTGATGTATTTGTAGTTCGAACTCAAGTCAAGAAATTTTTATGGAATTGCGCCAATATTTTACATGAGGGTGGACCATGTAAGAATGCATCCACACACCAAATGTTTTAGTTCTGAAACTAATACTTTGGAGAATAGCTCTCATGGCGTAAAAGTCATGCATGTGAAAAAATACGAATCACTGATGTATATAAGGTTCGAACTCAAGTCATGATTTTTGATGCAATTGCGCCAATATTTTCCATGAGGGTCGACCATGTAAGAATGCATCCACACACCAAATGTTTTCGTTCTGAAACTAATACTTTGGAGAATAGCTCTCATGGCGTAAAAGTCATGCATGTTAAAAAAAATCGAATCGCTGATGTATTTATAGTTCGGCCTCAAGTCAAGAATTTTTATGCAATTGCGCCAATATTTTTCAGGAGGGTCGACCATGTAAGAATGCATCCACACACCAAATGTTTTAGTTCTGGAACTAATACTTTGGAGAATAGCTCTCATGGCGTAAAAGTCATGCATGTGAAAAAATTCGAATCACTGATGCATTTATAGTTCGAACTCAAGTCATGATTTTTGATGCAATTGCGCCAATATTTCTCATGATGGTCGACCATGTAAGAATGCATTTACACACCAAATGTTTTCGTTCTGAAACTAATACTTTGGAGAATAGCTCTCATGGCGTAAAAGTCATGCATATGAAAAAATTCGAATCGCTGATTTATTTATAGTTCGAACTCAATTCAAGAATTTTTATGCAATTGCGCCAATATTTTACATGAGGGTCGACCATGTAAGAATGCATCCACACACCAAATGTTTTCGTTCTGAAACTAATACTTTGGAGAATAGCTCTCATGGCGTAAAAGTCATGCATGTGAAAAAAATCGAATCACAGATGTATATAAGGTTCGAACTCAAGTCAAGAATTTTGATGCAATTGCGCCAATATTTTTCATGAGGGTCGACCATGTAAAAATGCATCCACACACCAAATGTTTTCGTTCTGAAACTAATACTTTGGAGAATAGCTCTCATGGCGTAAAAGTCATGCATGTGAAAAAATTTCGAATCACTCATCTATTTATAGTTCGGCCTCAAGTCAAGAATTTTTATGGAATTGCGCCAATATTTTACATGAGGGTCGATCATGTAAGAATGCATCTACACACCAAATGTTTTAGTTCTGAAACTAATACTTTGGAGAATAGCTCTCATGGCGTAAAAGTCATGGATGTGAAAAAATTCGAATCACTGATGTATATAAGGTTCGAACTCAAGTCATGATTTTTGATGCAATTGCACCAATATTTTACATGAGGGTCGACCATGTAAGAATGCATACACACACCAAATGTTTTAGTTCTGAAACTAATACTTTGGAGAATAGCTCTCATGGCGTAAAAGTCATGCATGTGAAAAAATTTCGAATCACTGATGTATTTATAGTTCGGCCTCAAGTCAAGAATTTTGATGCAATTGCGCCAATATTTTACATGAGGGTCGACCATGTAAGAATGCATCCACACACCAAATGCTTTTGTTCTGAAACTAATACTTTGGAGAATAGCTCCCATGGCGTAAAAGTCATGCATGTGAAAAAAATCGAATCACTGATGTATATAAGGTTCAAACTCAAGTCAAGAATTTTGATGCAATTGCGCCAATATTTTACATGAGGGTCGACCATGTAAGAATGCATCCACACACCAAATGTTTTAGTTCTGAAACAAATACTTTGGAGAATAGCTCTCATGGCGTAAAAGTCATGCATATGAAAAAATTCGAATCGCTAATGTATTTATAGTTCGAACTCAAGTCATGATTTTTGATGCAATTGCGCCAATATTTTACATGAGGGTCGACCATGTAAGAATGCATCCACACACCAAATGTTTTAGTTCTGAAACTAATACTTTGGAGAATAGCTCTCATGGCGTAAAAGTCATGCATGTGAAAAAAATACGAATCACTGTTGTATATAAGGTTCGAACTCAAGTCATGATTTTTGATGCAATTGCGCCAATATTTCTCATGAGGGTCGACCATGTAAGAATGCATCTACACACCAAATGTTTTCGTTCTGAAACTAATACTTTGGAGAATAGCTCTCATGGCGTAAAAGTCATGCATGTGAAAAAAAATCGAATCGCTGATCTATTTATAGTTCGGCCTCAAGTCAACAATTTTTATGGAATTGCGCCAATAATTTCCATGAGGGTCGACCATGTACCAATGCATCCACACACCAAATGTTTTCGTTCTGAAACTAATACTTTGGAGAATAGCTCTCATGGCGTAAAAGTCATGCATATGAAAAAATTCGAATCGCTGATTTATTTATAGTTCGAACTCAAGTCAAGAATTTTTATGCAATTGCGCCAATATTTCACATGAGGGTCGACCATGTAAGAATGCATCCACACACCAAATGTTTTAGTTCTGAAACTAATACTTTGGAGAATAGCTCTCATGGCGTAAAAGTCATGCATATGAAAAAATTCGAATCGCTGATCTATTTATAGTTCGGCCTCAAGTCAAGAATTTTTATGGAATTGCGCCAATAATTTACATGAGGGTCGACCATGTACGAATGCATCTACACACCAAATGTTTCCGTTCTGAAACTAATACTTTGGAGAATTGCTCTCATGGCGTAAAAGTCATGCATGTGAAAAAAATTCGAATCGCTGATGTATATAAGGCTCGAACTCAAGTCATGATTTTTGATGCAATTGCGCCAATATTTTACATGAGGGTCGACCATGTAAGAATGCATCCACACACCAAATGTTTTCGTTCTGAAACTAATACTTTGGAGAATAGCTCTCATGGCGTAAAAGTCATGCATGTTAAAAAAATTCGAATCGCTGATGTATTTATAGTTCGAACTCAAGTCAAGAATTTTTATGCAATTGCGCCAATATTGTACATGAGTGTCGACCATGTAAGAATACATCTACACACCAAATGTTTTAGTTCTGAAACTAATACTTTGGAGAATAGCTCTCATGGCGTAAAAGTCATGCATGTGAAAAAATTCGAATCACTGATGTATATAAGGTTCGAACTCAAGTCATGATTTTTGATGCAATTGCGCCAATATTTTACATGAGGGTCGACCATGTAAGAATGCATCCACACACCAAATGTTTTAGTTCTGAAACTAATACTTTGGAGAATAGCTCTAATGGCGTAAAAGTCATGCATGTGAAAAAATTTCGAATCACTGATGTATTTATAGTTTGGCCTCAAGTCAAGAATTTTTATGGAATTGCGCCAATAAATTATATGAGGGTCGACCATGTAAGAATGCATCTACACACCAAATGTTTTAGTTCTGAAACTAATACTTTGGAGAATAGCTCTCATGGCGTAAAAGTCATGCATATGAAAAAATTCGAATCGCTGATTTATTTATAGTTCGAACTCAAGTCAAGAATTTTGATGCAATTGCGCCAATATTTTACATGAGGGTCGACCATGTAAGAATGCATCCACACACCAAATGTTTTAGTTCTGAAACTAAAACTTTGGAGAATAGCTCTCATGGCGTAAAAGTCATGCATGTGAAAAAAATCGAATCACTGATGTATATAAGGTTCGAACTCAAGTCAAGAATTTTTATGCAATTGCGCCAATATTTAAATGAGGGTCGACCATGTAAGAATGCATCCACACACCAAATGTTTTCGTTCTGAAACTAATACTTTGGAGAATAGCTCTCATGGCGTAAAAGTCATGCATGTGAAACAATTTCGAATCACTGATGCATTTATAGTTCGAACTCAAGTCATGATTTTTGATGCAATTGCGCCAATATTTCTCATGAGGGTCGACCATGTAAGAATGCATCTACACACCAAATGTTTTCGTTCTGAAACTAATACTTTGGAGAATAGCTCTCATGGCGTAAAAGTCATGCATGTGAAAAAAAATCGAATCGCTGATCTATTTATGGTTCGGCCTCAAGTGAAGAATTTTTATGGAATTGCGCCAATATTTTACATGAGGATCGACCATGTAAGAATGCATCTACACACCAAATGTTTTAGTTCTGGAACTAATACTTTGGAGAATAGCTCTCATGGCGTAAAAGTCATGCATATGAAAAAATTTGAATCGCTGATTTATTTATAGTTCGAACTCAATTCAAGAATTTTTATGCAATTGCGCCAATATTTTACATGAGGGTCGACCATGTAAGAATGCATCCACACACCAAATGTTTTCGTTCTGAAACTAATACTTTGGAGAATAGCTCTCATGGCGTAAAAGTCATGCATGTGAAACAATTTCGAATCACTGATGCATTTATAGTTCGAACTCAAGTCATGATTTTTGATGCAATTGCGCCAATATGTCTCATGAGGGTCGACCATGTAAGAATGCATCTACACACCAAATGTTTTCGTTCTGAAACTAATACTTTGGAGAATAGCTCTCATGGCGTAAAAGTCATGCATGTTAAAAAAATTCGAATCGCTGATGTATTTATAGTTCGAACTCAAGTCAAGAATTTTTATGCAATTGCGCCAATATTGTACATGAGTGTCGACCAGGTAAGAATGCATCCACACACCAAATGTTTTAGTTCTGAAACTAATACTTTGGAGAATAGCTCTCATGGCGTAAAAGTCATGCATGTGAAAAAATTCGAATCACTGATGTATATAAGGTTCGAACTCAAGTCATGATTTTTGATGCAATTGCGCCAATATTTTACATGAGGGTCGACCATGTAAGAATGCATCCACACACCAAATGTTTTCGTTCTGAAACTAATACTTTGGAGAATAGCTCTAATGGCGTAAAAAACATTGCATGTGAAAAAATTTCGAATCACTGATGTATTTATAGTTTGGCCTCAAGTCAAGAATTTTTATGGAATTGCGCCAATATTTCACATGAGGGTCGACCATGTAAGAATGCATCTACACACCAAATGTTTTAGTTCTGAAACTAATACTTTGGAGAATAGCTCTCATGGTGTAAAAGTCATGCATATGAAAAAATTCGAATCGCTGATTTATTTATAGTTCGAACTCAAGTCAAGAATTTTGATGCAATTGCGCCAATATTTTACATGAGGGTCGACGATGTAAGAATGCATCCACACACCAAATGTTTTAGTTCTGAAACTAAAACTTTGGAGAATAGCTCTCATGGCGTAAAAGTCATGCATGTGAAAAAAATCGAATCACTGATGTATATAAGGTTCGAACTCAAGTCAAGAATTTTTATGCAATTGCGCCAATATTTAAATGAGGGTCGACCATGTAAGAATGCATCCACACACCAAATGTTTTAGTTCTGAAACTAATACTTTGGAGAATAGCTCTCATGGCGTAAAAGTCATGCATGTGAAACAATTTCGAATCACTGATGCATTTATAGTTCGAACTCAAGTCATGATTTTTGATGCAATTGCGCCAATATTTCTCATGAGGGTCGACCATGTAAGAATGCATCTACACACCAAATGTTTTAGTTCTGAAACTAATACTTTGGAGAATAGCTCTCATGGCGTAAAAGTCATGCATGTGAAAAAAAATCGAATCGCTGATCTATTTATGGTTCGGCCTCAAGTGAAGAATTTTTATGGAATTGCGCCAATATTTTACATGAGGATCGACCATGTAAGAATGCATCTACACACCAAATGTTTTAGTTCTGGAACTAATACTTTGGAGAATAGCTCTCATGGCGTAAAAGTCATGCATGTGAAAAAATTCGAATCACTGATGTATATAAGGTTCGAACTCAAGTCATGATTTTTGATGCAATTGCGCCAATATTTTACATGAGGGTCGACCATGTAAGAATGCATCCACACACCAAATGTTTTCGTTCTGAAACTAATACTTTGGAGAATAGCTCTAATGGCGTAAAAAACATTGCATGTGAAAAAATTTCGAATCACTGATGTATTTATAGTTTGGCCTCAAGTCAAGAATTTTTATGGAATTGCGCCAATATTTCACATGAGGGTCGACCATGTAAGAATGCATCTACACACCAAATGTTTTAGTTCTGAAACTAATACTTTGGAGAATAGCTCTCATGGTGTAAAAGTCATGCATATGAAAAAATTCGAATCGCTGATTTATTTATAGTTCGAACTCAAGTCAAGAATTTTGATGCAATTGCGCCAATATTTTACATGAGGGTCGACGATGTAAGAATGCATCCACACACCAAATGTTTTAGTTCTGAAACTAAAACTTTGGAGAATAGCTCTCATGGCGTAAAAGTCATGCATGTGAAAAAAATCGAATCACTGATGTATATAAGGTTCGAACTCAAGTCAAGAATTTTTATGCAATTGCGCCAATATTTAAATGAGGGTCGACCATGTAAGAATGCATCCACACACCAAATGTTTTAGTTCTGAAACTAATACTTTGGAGAATAGCTCTCATGGCGTAAAAGTCATGCATGTGAAACAATTTCGAATCACTGATGCATTTATAGTTCGAACTCAAGTCATGATTTTTGATGCAATTGCGCCAATATTTCTCATGAGGGTCGACCATGTAAGAATGCATCTACACACCAAATGTTTTAGTTCTGAAACTAATACTTTGGAGAATAGCTCTCATGGCGTAAAAGTCATGCATGTGAAAAAAAATCGAATCGCTGATCTATTTATGGTTCGGCCTCAAGTGAAGAATTTTTATGGAATTGCGCCAATATTTTACATGAGGATCGACCATGTAAGAATGCATCTACACACCAAATGTTTTAGTTCTGGAACTAATACTTTGGAGAATAGCTCTCATGGCGTAAAAGTCATGCATATGAAAAAATTTGAATCGCTGATTTATTTATAGTTCGAACTCAATTCAAGAATTTTTATGCAATTGCGCCAATATTTTACATGAGGGTCGACCATGTAAGAATGCATCCACACACCAAATGTTTTCGTTCTGAAACTAATACTTTGGAGAATAGCTCTCATGGCGTAAAAGTCATGCATGTGAAACAATTTCGAATCACTGATGCATTTATAGTTCGAACTCAAGTCATGATTTTTGATGCAATTGCGCCAATATTTCTCATGAGGGTCGACCATGTAAGAATGCATCTACACACCAAATGTTTTAGTTCTGAAACTAATACTTTGGAGAATAGCTCTCATGGCGTAAAAGTCATGCATGTGAAAAAAAATCGAATCGCTGATCTATTTATGGTTCGGCCTCAAGTCAAGAATTTTTATGGAATTGCGCCAATAATTTACATGAGGATCGACCATGTAAGAATGCATCTACACACCAAATGTTTTAGTTCTGGAACTAATACTTTGGAGAATAGCTCTCATGGCGTAAAAGTCATGCATATGAAAAAATTCGAATCGCTGATTTATTTATAGTTCGAACTCAATTCAAGAATTTTGATGCAATTGCGCCAATATTTTACATGAGGGTCGACCATGTAAGAATGCATCCACACACCAAATGTTTTCGTTCTGAAACTAATACTTTGGAGAATAGCTCTCATGGCGTAAAAGTCATGCATGTGAAAAAAATCGAATCACTGATGTATATAAGGTTCGAACTCAAGTCAAGAATTTTTATGCAATTGCGCCAATATTTTTCATGAGGGTCGACCATGTAAAAATGCATCCACACACCAAATGTTTTAGTTCTGAAACTAATACTTTGGAGAATAGCTCTCATGGCGTAAAAGTCATGCATGTGAAAAAATTTCGAATCATTCATCTATTTATAGTTCGGCCTCAAGTCAAGAATTTTTATGGAATTGCGCCAATATTTTACATGAGGGTCGATCATGTAAGAATGCATCTACACACCAAATGTTTTAGTTCTGAAACTAATACTTTGGAGAATAGCTCTCATGGCGTAAAAGTCATGCATGTGAAAAAAATCGAATCACTGATGTATATAAGGTTCGAACTCAAGTCATGATTTTTGATGCAATTGCGCCAATATTTTACATGAGGGTCGACCATGTAAGAATGCATCCACACACCAAATGTTTTAGTTCTGAAACTAATACTTTGGAGAATAGCTCTCATGGCGTAAAAGTCATGCATGTGAAAAAATTTCGAATCACTGATGTATTTATAGTTCGGCCTCAAGTCAAGAATTTTGATGCAATTGCGCCAATATTTTACATGAGGGTCGACCATGTAAGAATGCATCCACACACCAAATGCTTTTGTTCTGAAACTAATACTTTGGAGAATAGCTCTCATGGCGTAAAAGTCATGCATATGAAAAAAATCGAATCACTGATGTATATAAGGTTCAAACTCAAGTCAAGAATTTTTATGCAATTGCGCCAATATTTTACATGAGGGTCGACCATGTAAGAATGCATCCACACACCAAATGTTTTAGTTCTGAAACTAATACTTTGGAGAATAGCTCTCATAGCGTAAAAGTCATGCATATGAAAAAATTCGAATCGCTAATGTATTTATAGTTCGAACTCAAGTCATGATTTTTGATGCAATTGCGCCAATATTTTTCAGGAGGGTCGACCATGTAAGAATGCATCCACACACCAAATGTTTTAGTTCTGAAACTAATACTTTGGAGAATAGCTCTCATGGCGTAAAAGTCATGCATGTGAAAAAAATACGAATCACTGTTGTATATAAGGTTCGAACTCAAGTGATGATTTTTTATGCAATTGCGCCAATATTTCTCATGAGGGTCGACCATGTAAGAATGCATCCACACACCAAATGTTTTCGTTCTGAAACTAATACTTTGGAGAATAGCTCTCATGGCGTAAAAGTCATGCATGTGAAAAAATTTCGAATCGCTGATCTATTTATAGTTCGGCCTCAAGTCAAGAATTTTTATGGAATTGCGCCAATAATTTACATGAGGGTCGACCATGTACGAATGCATCTACACACCAAATGTTTTAGTTCTGGAACTAATACTTTGGAGAATAGCTCTCATGGCGTAAAAGTCATGCATATGAAAAAATTTGAATCGCTGATTTATTTATAGTTCGAACTCAATTCAAGAATTTTTATGCAATTGCGCCAATATTTTACATGAGGGTCGACCATGTAAGAATGCATCCACACACCAAATGTTTTCGTTCTGAAACTAATACTTTGGAGAATAGCTCTCATGGCGTAAAAGTCATGCATATGAAACAATTTCGAATCACTGATGCATTTATAGTTCGAACTCAAGTCATGATTTTTGATGCAATTGCGCCAATATTTCTCATGAGGGTCGACCATGTAAGAATGCATCTACACACCAAATGTTTTCGTTCTGAAACTAATACTTTGGAGAATAGCTCTCATGGCGTAAAAGTCATGCATGTGAAAAAAATTCGAATCACTGATGCATTTATAGTTCGAACTCAAGTCATGATTTTTGATGCAATTGCGCCAATATTTCTCATGAGGGTCGACCATGTAAGAATGCATTTACACACCAAATGTTTTCGTTCTGAAACTAATACTTTGGAGAATAGCTCTCATGGCGTAAAAGTCATGCATGTGAAAAAAATTCGAATCACTGATGCATTTATAGTTCGAACTCAAGTCATGATTTTTGATGCAATTGCGCCAATATTTCTCATGAGGGTCGACCATGTAAGAATGCATTTACACACCAAATGTTTTCGTTCTGAAACTAATACTTTGGAGAATAGCTCTCATGGCGTAAAAGTCATGCATGTGAAAAAAATCGAATCACTGATGTATATAAGGTTCGAACTCAAGTCAAGAATTTTGATGCAATTGCGCCAATATTTTTCATGAGGGTCGACCATGTAAAAATGCATCCACACACCAAATGTTTTCGTTCTGAAACTAATACTTTGGAGAATAGCTCTCATGGCGTAAAAGTCATGCATGTGAAAAAATTTCGAATCACTCATCTATTTATAGTTCGGCCTCAAGTCAAGAATTTTTATGGAATTGCGCCAATATTTTACATGAGGGTCGATCATGTAAGAATGCATCCACACACTAAATGTTTTAGTTCTGAAACTAATACTTTGGAGAATAGCTCTCATGGCGTAAAAGTCATGCATGTGAAAAAATTCGAATCACTGATGTATATAAGGTTCGAACTCAAGTCATGATTTTTTATGCAATTGCGCCAATATTTTACATGAGGGTCGACCATGTAAGAATGCATACACACACCAAATGTTTTAGTTCTGAAACTAATACTTTGGAGAATACCTCTCATGGCGTAAAAGTCATGCATGTGAAAAAATTTCGAATCGCTGATGTATTTATAGTTCGGCCTCAAGTCAAGAATTTTGATGCAATTGCGCCAATATTTTACATGAGGGTCGACCATGTAAAAATGCATCCACACACCAAATGCTTTTGTTCTGAAACTAATACTTTGGAGAATAGCTCCCATGGCGTAAAAGTCATGCATATGAAAAAAATCGAATCACTGATGTATATAAGGTTCAAACTCAAGTCAAGAATTTTTATGCAATTGCGCCAATATTTTACATGAGGGTCGACCATGTAAGAATGCATCCACACACCAAATGTTTTAGTTCTGAAACTAATACTTTGGAGAATAGCTCTCATGGCGTAAAAGTCATGCATGTGAAAAAAATACGAATCACTGTTGTAATATAAGGTTCGAACTCAAGTCATGATTTTTGATGCAATTGCGCCAATATTTCTCATGAGGGTCGACCATGTAAGAATGCATCTACACACCAAATGTTTTCGTTCTGAAACTAATACTTTGGAGAATAGCTCTCATGGCGTAAAAGTCATGCATATGAAAAAATTCGAATCGCTGATTTATTTATAGTTCGAACTCAAGTCAAGAATTTTTATGGAATTGCGCCAATATTTCACATGAGGGTCGACCATGTAAGAATGCATCCACACACCAAATGTTTTAGTTCTGAAACTAATACTTTGGAGAATAGCTCCCATGGCGTAAAAGTCATGCATGTGAAAAAAATCGAATCACTGATGTATATAAGGTTCGAACTCAAGTCATGATTTTTTATGCAATTGCGCCAATATTTTACATGAGGGTCGACCATGTAAGAATGCATACACACACCAAATGTTTTCGTTCTGAAACTAATACTTTGGAGAATAGCTCTCATGGCGTAAAAGTCATGCATGTGAAAAAATTTCGAATCACTGATGTATTTATAGTTCGGCCTCAAGTCAAGAATTTTGATGCAATTGCGCCAATATTTTACATGAGGGTCGACCATGTAAGAATGCATCCACACACCAAATGCTTTTGTTCTGAAACTAATACTTTGGAGAATAGCTCCCATGGCGTAAAAGTCATGCATATGAAAAAAATCGAATCACTGATGTATATAAGGTTCAAACTCAAGTCAAGAATTTTTATGCAATTGCGCCAATATTTTACATGAGGGTCGACCATGTAAGAATGCATCCACACACCAAATGTTTTAGTTCTGAAACTAAT
The DNA here is from genome assembly GCF_022045235.1 of Haliotis cracherodii. Lineage (NCBI taxonomy): Eukaryota > Metazoa > Mollusca > Gastropoda > Lepetellida > Haliotidae > Haliotis > Haliotis cracherodii. The sequence continues at coordinate 31,287,112 of NW_027266266.1, read as the reverse complement.
ACTTTGGAGAATAGCTCTCATGGCGTAAAAGTCATGCATATGAAAAAATTCGAATCGCTAATGTATTTATAGTTCGAACTCAAGTAATGATTTTTGATGCAATTGCGCCAATACTTTACATGAGGGTCGACCATGTAAGAATGCATCCACAAACCAAATGTTTTAGTTCTGAAACTAATACTTTGGAGAATAGCTCTCATGGCGTAAAAGTCATGCATGTGAAAAAAATTCGAATCACTGATGCATTTATAGCTCGAACTCAAGTCATGATTTTTGATGCAATTGCGCCAATATTTCTCATGAGGGTCGACCATGTAAGAATGCATTTACACACCAAATGTTTTCGTTCTGAAACTAATACTTTGGAGAATAGCTCTCATGGCGTAAAAGTCATGCATGTGAAAAAAATTCGAATCACTGATGCATTTATAGTTCGAACTCAAGTCATGATTTTTGATGCAATTGCGCCAATATTTCTCATGATGGTCGACCATGTAAGAATGCATTTACACACCAAATGTTTTCGTTCTGAAACTAATACTTTGGAGAATAGCTCTCATGGCGTAAAAGTCATGCATATGAAAAAATTCGAATCGCTGATTTATTTATAGTTCGAACTCAATTCAAGAATTTTTATGCAATTGCGCCAATATTTTACATGAGGGTCGACCATGTAAGAATGCATCCACACACCAAATGTTTTCGTTCTGAAACTAATACTTTGGAGAATAGCTCTCATGGCGTAAAAGTCATGCATGTGAAAAAAATCGAATCACTGATGTATATAAGGTTCGAACTCAAGTCAAGAATTTTGATGCAATTGCGCCAATATTTTTCATGAGGGTCGACCATGTAAAAATGCATCCACACACCAAATGTTTTCGTTCTGAAACTAATACTTTGGAGAATAGCTCTCATGGCGTAAAAGTCATGCATGTGAAAAAATTTCGAATCACTCATCTATTTATAGTTCGGCCTCAAGTCAAGAATTTTTATGGAATTGCGCCAATATTTTACATGAGGGTCGATCATGTAAGAATGCATCTACACACCAAATGTTTTAGTTCTGAAACTAATACTTTGGAGAATAGCTCTCATGGCGTAAAAGTCATGCATGTGAAAAAATTCGAATCACTGATGTATATAAGGTTCGAACTCAAGTCATGATTTTTTATGCAATTGCGCCAATATTTTACATGAGGGTCGACCATGTAAGAATGCATACACACACCAAATGTTTTAGTTCTGAAACTAATACTTTGGAGAATAGCTCTCATGGCGTAAAAGTCATGCATGTGAAAAAATTTCGAATCACTGATGTATTTATAGTTCGGCCTCAAGTCAAGAATTTTGATGCAATTGCGCCAATATTTTACATGAGGGTCGACCATGTAAGAATGCATCCACACACCAAATGTTTTTGTTCTGAAACTAATACTTTGGAGAATAGCTCCCATGGCGTAAAAGTCATGCATATGAAAAAAATCGAATCACTGATGTATATAAGGTTCAAACTCAAGTCAAGAATTTTTATGCAATTGCGCCAATATTTTACATGAGGGTCGACCATGTAAGAATGCATCCACACACCAAATGTTTTAGTTCTGAAACTAATACTTTGGAGAATAGCTCTCATGGCGTAAAAGTCATGCATATGAAAAAATTCGAATCGCTAATGTATTTATAGTTCGGCCTCAAGTCAAGAATTTTGATGCAATTGCGCCAATATTTTACATGAGGGTCGACCATGTAAGAATGCATCCACACACCAAATGTTTTAGTTCTGAAACTAATACTTTGGAGAATAGCTCTCATGGCGTAAAAGTCATGCATGTGAAAAAAATACGAATCACTGTTGTATATAAGGTTCGAACTCAAGTCATGATTTTTGATGCAATTGCGCCAATATTTCTCATGAGGGTCGACCATGTAAGAATGCATCTACACACCAAATGTTTTCGTTCTGAAACTAATACTTTGGAGAATAGCTCTCATGGCGTAAAAGTCATGCATATGAAAAAATTCGAATCGCTGATTTATTTATAGTTCGAACTCAAGTCAAGAATTTTTATGCAATTGCGCCAATATTTCACATGAGGGTCGACCATGTAAGAATGCATCCACACACCAAATGTTTTAGTTCTGAAACTAATACTTTGGAGAATAGCTCCCATGGCGTAAAAGTCATGCATGTGAAAAAATTCGAATCACTGATGTATATAAGGTTCGAACTCAAGTCATGATTTTTTATGCAATTGCGCCAATATTTTACATGAGGGTCGACCATGTAAGAATGCATACACACACCAAATGTTTTAGTTCTGGAACTAATACTTTGGAGAATAGCTCTCATGGCGTAAAAGTCATGCATATGAAAAAATTTGAATCGCTGATTTATTTATAGTTCGAACTCAATTCAAGAATTTTTATGCAATTGCGCCAATATTTTACATGAGGGTCGACCATGTAAGAATGCATCCACACACCAAATGTTTTCGTTCTGAAACTAATACTTTGGAGAATAGCTCTCATGGCGTAAAAGTCATGCATATGAAACAATTTCGAATCACTGATGCATTTATAGTTCGAACTCAAGTCATGATTTTTGATGCAATTGCGCCAATATTTCTCATGAGGGTCGACCATGTAAGAATGCATCTACACACCAAATGTTTTCGTTCTGAAACTAATACTTTGGAGAATAGCTCTCATGGCGTAAAAGTCATGCATGTGAAAAAAATTCGAATCACTGATGCATTTATAGTTCGAACTCAAGTCATGATTTTTGATGCAATTGCGCCAATATTTCTCATGAGGGTCGACCATGTAAGAATGCATTTACACACCAAATGTTTTCGTTCTGAAACTAATACTTTGGAGAATAGCTCTCATGGCGTAAAAGTCATGCATGTGAAAAAAATTCGAATCACTGATGCATTTATAGTTCGAACTCAAGTCATGATTTTTGATGCAATTGCGCCAATATTTCTCATGAGGGTCGACCATGTAAGAATGCATTTACACACCAAATGTTTTCGTTCTGAAACTAATACTTTGGAGAATAGCTCTCATGGCGTAAAAGTCATGCATGTGAAAAAAATCGAATCACTGATGTATATAAGGTTCGAACTCAAGTCAAGAATTTTGATGCAATTGCGCCAATATTTTTCATGAGGGTCGACCATGTAAAAATGCATCCACACACCAAATGTTTTCGTTCTGAAACTAATACTTTGGAGAATAGCTCTCATGGCGTAAAAGTCATGCATGTGAAAAAATTTCGAATCACTCATCTATTTATAGTTCGGCCTCAAGTCAAGAATTTTTATGGAATTGCGCCAATATTTTACATGAGGGTCGATCATGTAAGAATGCATCCACACACTAAATGTTTTAGTTCTGAAACTAATACTTTGGAGAATAGCTCTCATGGCGTAAAAGTCATGCATGTGAAAAAATTCGAATCACTGATGTATATAAGGTTCGAACTCAAGTCATGATTTTTTATGCAATTGCGCCAATATTTTACATGAGGGTCGACCATGTAAGAATGCATACACACACCAAATGTTTTAGTTCTGAAACTAATACTTTGGAGAATACCTCTCATGGCGTAAAAGTCATGCATGTGAAAAAATTTCGAATCGCTGATGTATTTATAGTTCGGCCTCAAGTCAAGAATTTTGATGCAATTGCGCCAATATTTTACATGAGGGTCGACCATGTAAAAATGCATCCACACACCAAATGCTTTTGTTCTGAAACTAATACTTTGGAGAATAGCTCCCATGGCGTAAAAGTCATGCATATGAAAAAAATCGAATCACTGATGTATATAAGGTTCAAACTCAAGTCAAGAATTTTTATGCAATTGCGCCAATATTTTACATGAGGGTCGACCATGTAAGAATGCATCCACACACCAAATGTTTTAGTTCTGAAACTAATACTTTGGAGAATAGCTCTCATGGCGTAAAAGTCATGCATGTGAAAAAAATACGAATCACTGTTGTAATATAAGGTTCGAACTCAAGTCATGATTTTTGATGCAATTGCGCCAATATTTCTCATGAGGGTCGACCATGTAAGAATGCATCTACACACCAAATGTTTTCGTTCTGAAACTAATACTTTGGAGAATAGCTCTCATGGCGTAAAAGTCATGCATATGAAAAAATTCGAATCGCTGATTTATTTATAGTTCGAACTCAAGTCAAGAATTTTTATGGAATTGCGCCAATATTTCACATGAGGGTCGACCATGTAAGAATGCATCCACACACCAAATGTTTTAGTTCTGAAACTAATACTTTGGAGAATAGCTCCCATGGCGTAAAAGTCATGCATGTGAAAAAAATCGAATCACTGATGTATATAAGGTTCGAACTCAAGTCATGATTTTTTATGCAATTGCGCCAATATTTTACATGAGGGTCGACCATGTAAGAATGCATACACACACCAAATGTTTTCGTTCTGAAACTAATACTTTGGAGAATAGCTCTCATGGCGTAAAAGTCATGCATGTGAAAAAATTTCGAATCACTGATGTATTTATAGTTCGGCCTCAAGTCAAGAATTTTGATGCAATTGCGCCAATATTTTACATGAGGGTCGACCATGTAAGAATGCATCCACACACCAAATGCTTTTGTTCTGAAACTAATACTTTGGAGAATAGCTCCCATGGCGTAAAAGTCATGCATATGAAAAAAATCGAATCACTGATGTATATAAGGTTCAAACTCAAGTCAAGAATTTTTATGCAATTGCGCCAATATTTTACATGAGGGTCGACCATGTAAGAATGCATCCACACACCAAATGTTTTAGTTCTGAAACTAATACTTTGGAGAATAGCTCTCATGGCGTAAAAGTCATGCATATGAAAAAATTCGAATCGCTAATGTATTTATAGTTCGAACTCAAGTAATGATTTTTGATGCAATTGCGCCAATACTTTACATGAGGGTCGACCATGTAAGAATGCATCCACAAACCAAATGTTTTAGTTCTGAAACTAATACTTTGGAGAATAGCTCTCATGGCGTAAAAGTCATGCATGTGAAAAAAATTCGAATCACTGATGCATTTATAGCTCGAACTCAAGTCATGATTTTTGATGCAATTGCGCCAATATTTCTCATGAGGGTCGACCATGTAAGAATGCATTTACACACCAAATGTTTTCGTTCTGAAACTAATACTTTGGAGAATAGCTCTCATGGCGTAAAAGTCATGCATGTGAAAAAAATTCGAATCACTGATGCATTTATAGTTCGAACTCAAGTCATGATTTTTGATGCAATTGCGCCAATATTTCTCATGATGGTCGACCATGTAAGAATGCATTTACACACCAAATGTTTTCGTTCTGAAACTAATACTTTGGAGAATAGCTCTCATGGCGTAAAAGTCATGCATATGAAAAAATTCGAATCGCTGATTTATTTATAGTTCGAACTCAATTCAAGAATTTTTATGCAATTGCGCCAATATTTTACATGAGGGTCGACCATGTAAGAATGCATCCACACACCAAATGTTTTCGTTCTGAAACTAATACTTTGGAGAATAGCTCTCATGGCGTAAAAGTCATGCATGTGAAAAAAATCGAATCACTGATGTATATAAGGTTCGAACTCAAGTCAAGAATTTTGATGCAATTGCGCCAATATTTTTCATGAGGGTCGACCATGTAAAAATGCATCCACACACCAAATGTTTTCGTTCTGAAACTAATACTTTGGAGAATAGCTCTCATGGCGTAAAAGTCATGCATGTGAAAAAATTTCGAATCACTCATCTATTTATAGTTCGGCCTCAAGTCAAGAATTTTTATGGAATTGCGCCAATATTTTACATGAGGGTCGATCATGTAAGAATGCATCTACACACCAAATGTTTTAGTTCTGAAACTAATACTTTGGAGAATAGCTCTCATGGCGTAAAAGTCATGCATGTGAAAAAATTCGAATCACTGATGTATATAAGGTTCGAACTCAAGTCATGATTTTTTATGCAATTGCGCCAATATTTTACATGAGGGTCGACCATGTAAGAATGCATACACACACCAAATGTTTTAGTTCTGAAACTAATACTTTGGAGAATAGCTCTCATGGCGTAAAAGTCATGCATGTGAAAAAATTTCGAATCACTGATGTATTTATAGTTCGGCCTCAAGTCAAGAATTTTGATGCAATTGCGCCAATATTTTACATGAGGGTCGACCATGTAAGAATGCATCCACACACCAAATGTTTTTGTTCTGAAACTAATACTTTGGAGAATAGCTCCCATGGCGTAAAAGTCATGCATATGAAAAAAATCGAATCACTGATGTATATAAGGTTCAAACTCAAGTCAAGAATTTTTATGCAATTGCGCCAATATTTTACATGAGGGTCGACCATGTAAGAATGCATCCACACACCAAATGTTTTAGTTCTGAAACTAATACTTTGGAGAATAGCTCTCATGGCGTAAAAGTCATGCATATGAAAAAATTCGAATCGCTAATGTATTTATAGTTCGGCCTCAAGTCAAGAATTTTGATGCAATTGCGCCAATATTTTACATGAGGGTCGACCATGTAAGAATGCATCCACACACCAAATGTTTTAGTTCTGAAACTAATACTTTGGAGAATAGCTCTCATGGCGTAAAAGTCATGCATGTGAAAAAAATACGAATCACTGTTGTATATAAGGTTCGAACTCAAGTCATGATTTTTGATGCAATTGCGCCAATATTTCTCATGAGGGTCGACCATGTAAGAATGCATCTACACACCAAATGTTTTCGTTCTGAAACTAATACTTTGGAGAATAGCTCTCATGGCGTAAAAGTCATGCATATGAAAAAATTCGAATCGCTGATTTATTTATAGTTCGAACTCAAGTCAAGAATTTTTATGCAATTGCGCCAATATTTCACATGAGGGTCGACCATGTAAGAATGCATCCACACACCAAATGTTTTAGTTCTGAAACTAATACTTTGGAGAATAGCTCCCATGGCGTAAAAGTCATGCATGTGAAAAAATTCGAATCACTGATGTATATAAGGTTCGAACTCAAGTCATGATTTTTTATGCAATTGCGCCAATATTTTACATGAGGGTCGACCATGTAAGAATGCATACACACACCAAATGTTTTAGTTCTGAAAATAATACTTTGGAGAATAGCTCTCATGGCGTAAAAGTCATGCATGTGAAAAAATTTCGAATCACTGATGTATTTATAGTTCGGCCTCAAGTCAAGAATTTTTATGCAATTGCGCCAATATTTTACATGAGGGTCGACCATGTAAGAATGCATCCACACACCAAATGCTTTTGTTCTGAAACTAATACTTTGGAGAATAGCTCCCATGGCGTAAAAGTCATGCATATGAAAAAAATCGAATCACTGATGTATATAAGGTTCAAACTCAAGTCAAGAATTTTTATGCAATTGCGCCAATATTTTACATGAGGGTCGACCATGTAAGAATGCATCCACACACCAAATGTTTTAGTTCTGAAACTAATACTTTGGAGAATAGCTCTCATGGCGTAAAAGTCATGCATATGAAAAATTTCGAATCGCTAATGTATTTATAGTTCGAACTCAAGTAATGATTTTTGATGCAATTGCGCCAATATTTTACATGAGGGTCGACCATGTAAGAATGCATCCACACACCAAATGTTTTAGTTCTGAAACTAATACTTTGGAGAATAGCTCTCATGGCGTAAAAGTCATGCATGAGAAAAAAATACGAATCACTGTTGTATATAAGGTTCGAACTCAAGTCATGATTTTTGATGCAATTGCGCCAATATTTCTCATGAGGGTCGACCATGTAAGAATGCATCTACACACCAAATGTTTTCGTTCTGAAACTAATACTTTGGAGAATAGCTCTCATGGCGTAAAAGTCATGCATGTGAAAAAAAATCGAATCGCTAATCTATTTATAGTTCGGCCTCAAGTCAAGAATTTTTATGGAATTGCGCAAATAATTTACATGAGGGTCGACCATGTACCAATGCATCCACACACCAAATGTTTTCGTTCTGAAACTAATACTTTGGAGAATAGCTCTCATGGCGTAAAAGTCATGCATATGAAAAAATTCGAATCGCTGATTTATTTATAGTTCGAACTCAAGTCAAGAATTTTTATGCAATTGCGCCAATATTTTTCATGAGGGTCGACCATGTAAGAATGCACCCACACACCAAATGTTTTAGTTCTGAAACTAATACTTTGGAGAATAGCTCTCATGGCGTAAAAGTCATGCATGTGAAAAAATTCGAATCACTGATCTATTTATAGTTCGGCCTCAAGTCAAGAATTTTTATGGAATTGCGCCAATATTTTACATGAGGGTCGATCATGTAAGAATGCATCTACACACCAAATGTTTTAGTTCTGAAACTAATACTTTGGAGAATAGCTCTCATGGCGTAAAAGTCATGCATGTGAAAAAATTCGAATCACTGATGTATATAAGGTTCGAACTCAAGTCATGATTTTTGATGCAATTGCGCCAATATTTTACATGAGGGTCGACCATGTAAGAATGCATCCACACACCAAATGTTTTAGTTCTGAAACTAATACTTTGGAGAATAGCTCTCATGGCGTAAAAGTCATGCATGTGAAAAAATTTCGAATCACTGATGTATTTATAGTTCGGCCTCAAGTCAAGAATTTTGATGCAATTGCGCCAATATTTTACATGAGGGTCGACCATGTAAGAATGCATCCACACACCAAATGCTTTTGTTCTGAAACTAATACTTTGGAGAATAGCTCTCATGGCGTAAAAGTCATGCATATGAAAAAAATCGAATCACTGATGTATATAAGGTTCAAACTCAAGTCAAGAATTTTGATGCAATTGCGCCAATATTTTACATGAGGGTCGACCATGTAAGAATGCATCCACACACCAAATGTTTTAGTTCTGAAACTAATACTTTGGAGAATAGCTCTCATGGCGTAAAAGTCATGCATATGAAAAAATTCGAATCGCTAATGTATTTATAGTTCGAACTCAAGTCATGACTTTTGATGCAATTGCGCCAATATTTTTCATGAGGGTCGACCATGTAAGAATGCATCCACACACCAAATGTTTTAGTTCTGAAACTAATACTTTGGAGAATAGCTCTCATGGCGTAAAAGTCATGCATATGAAAAATTTCGAATCGCTAATGTATTTATAGTTCGAACTCAAGTAATGATTTTTGATGCAATTGCGCCAATATTTTACATGAGGGTCGACCATGTAAGAATGCATCCACACACCAAATGTTTTAGTTCTGAAACTAATACTTTGGAGAATAGCTCTCATGGCGTAAAAGTCATGCATGTGAAAAAAATACGAATCACTGTTGTATATAAGGTTCAAACTCAAGTCATGATTTTTGATGCAATTGCGCCAATATTTCTCATGAGGGTTGACCATGTAAGAATGCATCTACACACCAAATGTTTTCGTTCTGAAACTAATACTTTGGAGAATAGCTCTCATGGCGTAAAAGTCATCCATGTGAAAAAAAATCGAATCGCTAATCTATTTATAGTTCGGCCTCAAGTCAAGAATTTTTATGGAATTGCGCAAATAATTTACATGAGGGTCGACCATGTACCAATGCATCCACACACCAAATGTTTTCGTTCTGAAACTAATACTTTGGAGAATAGCTCTCATGGCGTAAAAGTCATGCATATGAAAAAATTCGAATCGCTGATTTATTTAGAGTTCGAACTCAAGTCAAGAATTTTTATGCAATTGCGCCAATATTTCACATGAGGGTCGACCATGTAAGAATGCATCCACACACCAAATGTTTTAGTTCTGAAACTAATACTTTGGAGAATAGCTCTCATGGCGTAAAAGTCATGCATGTGAAAAAATTCGAATCACTGATCTATTTATAGTTCGGCCTCAAGTCAAGAATTTTTATGGAATTGCGCCAATATTTTACATGAGGGTCGATCATGTAAGAATGCATCCACACACCAAATGTTTTAGTTCTGAAACTAATACTTTGGAGAATAGCTCTCATGGCGTAAAAGTCATGCATGTGAAAAAATTCGAATCACTGATGTATATAAGGTTCGAACTCAAGTCATGATTTTTGATGCAATTGCGCCAATATTTTACATGAGGGTCGACCATGTAAGAATGCATCCACACACCAAATGTTTTAGTTCTGAAACTAATACTTTGGAGAATAGCTCTCATGGCGTAAAAGTCATGCATGTGAAAAAATTTCGAATCACTGATGTATTTATAGTTCGGCCTCAAGTCAAGAATTTTGATGCAATTGCGCCAATATTTTACATGAGGGTCGACCATGTAAGAATGCATCCACACACCAAATGCTTTTGTTCTGAAACTAATGCTTTGGAGAATAGCTCTCATGGCGTAAAAGTCATGCATATGAAAAAAATCGAATCACTGATGTATATAAGGTTCAAACTCAAGTCAAGAATTTTTATGCAATTGCGCCAATATTTTACATGAGGGTCGACCATGTAAGAATGCATCCACACACCAAATGTTTTAGTTCTGAAACTAATACTTTGGAGAATAGCTCTCATAGCGTAAAAGTCATGCATATGAAAAAATTCGAATCGCTAATGTATTTATAGTTCGAACTCAAGTCATGACTTTTGATGCAATTGCGCCAATATTTTTCATGAGGGTCGACCATGTAAGAATGCATCCACACACCAAATGTTTTAGTTCTGAAACTAATACTTTGGAGAATAGCTCTCATGGCGTAAAAGTCATGCATATGAAAAATTTCGAATCGCTAATGTATTTATAGTTCGAACTCAAGTAATGATTTTTGATGCAATTGCGCCAATATTTTACATGAGGGTCGACCATGTAAGAATGCATCCACACACCAAATGTTTTAGTTCTGAAACTAATACTTTGGAGAATAGCTCTCATGGCGTAAAAGTCATGCATGTGAAAAAAATACGAATCACTGTTGTATATAAGGTTCGAACTCAAGTCATGATTTTTGATGCAATTGCGCCAATATTTCTCATGAGGGTCGACCATGTAAGAATGCATCTACACGCCAAATGTTTTCGTTCTGAAACTAATACTTTGGAGAATAGCTCTCATGGCGTAAAAGTCATGCATGTGAAAAAAAATCGAATCGCTAATCTATTTATAGTTCGGCCTCAAGTCAAGAATTTTTATGGAATTGCGCAAATAATTTACATGAGGGTCGACCATGTACCAATGCATCCACACACCAAATGTTTTCGTTCTGAAACTAATACTTTGGAGAATAGCTCTCATGGCGTAAAAGTCATGCATATGAAAAAATTCGAATCGCTGATTTATTTAGAGTTCGAACTCAAGTCAAGAATTTTTATGCAATTGCGCCAATATTTCACATGAGGGTCGACCATGTAAGAATGCATCCACACACCAAATGTTTTAGTTCTGAAACTAATACTTTGGAGAATAGCTCTCATGGCGTAAAAGTCATGCATGTGAAAAAATTCGAATCACTGATCTATTTATAGTTCGGCCTCAAGTCAAGAATTTTTATGGAATTGCGCCAATATTTTACATGAGGGTCGATCATGTAAGAATGCATCCACACACCAAATGTTTTAGTTCTGAAACTAATACTTTGGAGAATAGCTCTCATGGCGTAAAAGTCATGCATGTGAAAAAATTCGAATCACTGATGTATATAAGGTTCGAACTCAAGTCATGATTTTTGATGCAATTGCGCCAATATTTTACATGAGGGTCGACCATGTAAGAATGCATCCACACACCAAATGTTTTAGTTCTGAAACTAATACTTTGGAGAATAGCTCTCATGGCGTAAAAGTCATGCATGTGAAAAAATTTCGAATCACTGATGTATTTATAGTTCGGCCTCAAGTCAAGAATTTTGATGCAATTGCGCCAATATTTTACATGAGGGTCGACCATGTAAGAATGCATCCACACACCAAATGCTTTTGTTCTGAAACTAATACTTTGGAGAATAGCTCTCATGGCGTAAAAGTCATGCATATGAAAAAAATCGAATCACTGATGTATATAAGGTTCAAACTCAAGTCAAGAATTTTGATGCAATTGCGCCAATATTTTACATGAGGGTCGACCATGTAAGAATGCATCCACACACCAAATGTTTTAGTTCTGAAACTAATACTTTGGAGAATAGCTCTCATAGCGTAAAAGTCATGCATATGAAAAAATTCGAATCGCTAATGTATTTATAGTTCGAACTCAAGTCATGACTTTTGATGCAATTGCGCCAATATTTTTCATGAGGGTCGACCATGTAAGAATGCATCCACACACCAAATGTTTTAGTTCTGAAACTAATACTTTGGAGAATAGCTCTCATGGCGTAAAAGTCATGCATATGAAAAATTTCGAATCGCTAATGTATTTATAGTTCGAACTCAAGTAATGATTTTTGATGCAATTGCGCCAATATTTTACATGAGGGTCGACCATGTAAGAATGCATCCACACACCAAATGTTTTAGTTCTGAAACTAATACTTTGGAGAATAGCTCTCATGGCGTAAAAGTCATGCATGTGAAAAAAATACGAATCACTGTTGTATATAAGGTTCGAACTCAAGTCATGATTTTTGATGCAATTGCGCCAATATTTCTCATGAGGGTCGACCATGTAAGAATGCATCTACACACCAAATGTTTTCGTTCTGAAACTAATACTTTGGAGAATAGCTCTCATGGCGTAAAAGTCATGCATGTGAAAAAAAATCGAATCGCTAATCTATTTATAGTTCGGCCTCAAGTCAAGAATTTTTATGGAATTGCGCAAATAATTTACATGAGGGTCGACCATGTACCAATGCATCCACACACCAAATGTTTTCGTTCTGAAACTAATACTTTGGAGAATAGCTCTCATGGCGTAAAAGTCATGCATATGAAAAAATTCGAATCGCTGATTTATTTAGAGTTCGAACTCAAGTCAAGAATTTTTATGCAATTGCGCCAATATTTCACATGAGGGTCGACCATGTAAGAATGCATCCACACACCAAATGTTTTAGTTCTGAAACTAATACTTTGGAGAATAGCTCTCATGGCGTAAAAGTCATGCATGTGAAAAAATTCGAATCACTGATCTATTTATAGTTCGGCCTCAAGTCAAGAATTTTTATGGAATTGCGCCAATATTTTACATGAGGGTCGATCATGTAAGAATGCATCCACACACCAAATGTTTTAGTTCTGAAACTAATACTTTGGAGAATAGCTCTCATGGCGTAAAAGTCATGCATGTGAAAAAATTCGAATCACTGATGTATATAAGGTTCGAACTCAAGTCATGATTTTTGATGCAATTGCGCCAATATTTTACATGAGGGTCGACCATGTAAGAATGCATCCACACACCAAATGTTTTAGTTCTGAAACTAATACTTTGGAGAATAGCTCTCATGGCGTAAAAGTCATGCATGTGAAAAAATTTCGAATCACTGATGTATTTATAGTTCGGCCTCAAGTCAAGAATTTTGATGCAATTGCGCCAATATTTTACATGAGGGTCGACCATGTAAGAATGCATCCACACACCAAATGCTTTTGTTCTGAAACTAATACTTTGGAGAATAGCTCTCATGGCGTAAAAGTCATGCATATGAAAAAAATCGAATCACTGATGTATATAAGGTTCAAACTCAAGTCAAGAATTTTGATGCAATTGCGCCAATATTTTACATGAGGGTCGACCATGTAAGAATGCATCCACACACCAAATGTTTTAGTTCTGAAACTAATACTTTGGAGAATAGCTCTCATAGCGTAAAAGTCATGCATATGAAAAAATTCGAATCGCTAATGTATTTATAGTTCGAACTCAAGTCATGACTTTTGATGCAATTGCGCCAATATTTTTCATGAGGGTCGACCATGTAAGAATGCATCCACACACCAAATGTTTTAGTTCTGAAACTAATACTTTGGAGAATAGCTCTCATGGCGTAAAAGTCATCCATGTGAAAAAAATACGAATCACTGTTGTATATAAGGTTCGAACTCAAGTGATGATTTTTTATGCAATTGCGCCAATATTTCTCATGAGGGTCGACCATGTAAGAATGCATCCACACACCAAATGTTTTCGTTCTGAAACTAATACTTTGGAGAATAGCTCTCATGGCGTAAAAGTCATGCATGTGAAGAAATTTCGAATCACTGATGTATTTATAGTTTGGCCTCAAGTCAAGAATTTTTATGGAATTGCGCCAATAAATTATATGAGGGTCGACCATGTAAGAATGCATCTACACACCAAATGTTTTAGTTCTGAAACTAATACTTTGGAGAATAGCTCTCATGGCGTAAAAGTCATGCATATGAAAAAATTCGAATCGCTGATTTATTTATAGTTCGAACTCAAGTCAAGAATTTTGATGCAATTGCGCCAATATTTTACATGAGGGTCGACCATGTAAGAATGCATCTACACACCAAATGTTTTAGTTCTGAAACTAATACTTTGGAGAATAGCTCTCATGGCGTAAAAGTCATGCATATGAAAAAATTCGAATCGCTGATTTATTTATAGTTCGAACTCAAGTCAAGAATTTTTATGCAATTGCGCCAATATTTTACATGAGGGTCGACGATGTAAGAATGCATCCACACACCAAATGTTTTCGTTCTGAAACTAATACTTTGGAGAATAGCTCTCATGGCGTAAAAGTCATGCATGTGAAAAAATTTCGAATCACTGATGTATTTATAGTTCGGCCTCAAGTCAAGAATTTTGATGCAATTGCGCCAATATTTTACATGAGGGTCGACCATGTAAGAATGCATCCACACACCAAATGCTTTTGTTCTGAAACTAATGCTTTGGAGAATAGCTCTCATGGCGTAAAAGTCATGCATATGAAAAAAATCGAATCACTGATGTATATAAGGTTCAAACTCAAGTCAAGAATTTTGATGCAATTGCGCCAATATTTTACATGAGGGTCGACCATGTAAGAATACATCCACACACCAAATGTTTTAGTTCTGAAACTAATACTTTGGAGAATAGCTCTCATAGCGTAAAAGTCATGCATATGAAAAAATTCGAATCGCTAATGTATTTATAGTTCGAACTCAAGTCATGACTTTTGATGCAATTGCGCCAATATTTTTCATGAGGGTCGACCATGTAAGAATGCATCCACACACCAAATGTTTTAGTTCTGAAACTAATACTTTGGAGAATAGCTCTCATGGCGTAAAAGTCATGCATATGAAAAATTTCGAATCGCTAATGTATTTATAGTTCGAACTCAAGTAATGATTTTTGATGCAATTGCGCCAATATTTTACATGAGGGTCGACCATGTAAGAATGCATCCACACACCAAATGTTTTAGTTCTGAAACTAATACTTTGGAGAATAGCTCTCATGGCGTAAAAGTCATGCATGTGAAAAAAATACGAATCACTGTTGTATATAAGGTTCGAACTCAAGTCATGATTTTTGATGCAATTGCGCCAATATTTCTCATGAGGGTCGACCATGTAAGAATGCATCTACACGCCAAATGTTTTCGTTCTGAAACTAATACTTTGGAGAATAGCTCTCATGGCGTAAAAGTCATGCATGTGAAAAAAAATCGAATCGCTAATCTATTTATAGTTCGGCCTCAAGTCAAGAATTTTTATGGAATTGCGCAAATAATTTACATGAGGGTCGACCATGTACCAATGCATCCACACACCAAATGTTTTCGTTCTGAAACTAATACTTTGGAGAATAGCTCTCATGGCGTAAAAGTCATGCATATGAAAAAATTCGAATCGCTGATTTATTTAGAGTTCGAACTCAAGTCAAGAATTTTTATGCAATTGCGCCAATATTTCACATGAGGGTCGACCATGTAAGAATGCATCCACACACCAAATGTTTTAGTTCTGAAACTAATACTTTGGAGAATAGCTCTCATGGCGTAAAAGTCATGCATGTGAAAAAATTCGAATCACTGATCTATTTATAGTTCGGCCTCAAGTCAAGAATTTTTATGGAATTGCGCCAATATTTTACATGAGGGTCGATCATGTAAGAATGCATCCACACACCAAATGTTTTAGTTCTGAAACTAATACTTTGGAGAATAGCTCTCATGGCGTAAAAGTCATGCATGTGAAAAAATTCGAATCACTGATGTATATAAGGTTCGAACTCAAGTCATGATTTTTGATGCAATTGCGCCAATATTTTA
This sequence comes from Haliotis cracherodii, assembly GCF_022045235.1. NCBI lineage: Eukaryota > Metazoa > Mollusca > Gastropoda > Lepetellida > Haliotidae > Haliotis > Haliotis cracherodii. The sequence goes on along the minus strand of NW_027266266.1, from coordinate 31,270,848 downwards.
CATGAGGGTCGACCATGTAAGAATGCATCCACACACCAAATGTTTTAGTTCTGAAACTAATACTTTGGAGAATAGCTCTCATGGCGTAAAAGTCATGCATGTGAAAAAATTTCGAATCACTGATGTATTTATAGTTCGGCCTCAAGTCAAGAATTTTGATGCAATTGCGCCAATATTTTACATGAGGGTCGACCATGTAAGAATGCATCCACACACCAAATGCTTTTGTTCTGAAACTAATACTTTGGAGAATAGCTCTCATGGCGTAAAAGTCATGCATATGAAAAAAATCGAATCACTGATGTATATAAGGTTCAAACTCAAGTCAAGAATTTTGATGCAATTGCGCCAATATTTTACATGAGGGTCGACCATGTAAGAATGCATCCACACACCAAATGTTTTAGTTCTGAAACTAATACTTTGGAGAATAGCTCTCATAGCGTAAAAGTCATGCATATGAAAAAATTCGAATCGCTAATGTATTTATAGTTCGAACTCAAGTCATGACTTTTGATGCAATTGCGCCAATATTTTTCATGAGGGTCGACCATGTAAGAATGCATCCACACACCAAATGTTTTAGTTCTGAAACTAATACTTTGGAGAATAGCTCTCATGGCGTAAAAGTCATGCATATGAAAAATTTCGAATCGCTAATGTATTTATAGTTCGAACTCAAGTAATGATTTTTGATGCAATTGCGCCAATATTTTACATGAGGGTCGACCATGTAAGAATGCATCCACACACCAAATGTTTTAGTTCTGAAACTAATACTTTGGAGAATAGCTCTCATGGCGTAAAAGTCATGCATGTGAAAAAAATACGAATCACTGTTGTATATAAGGTTCGAACTCAAGTCATGATTTTTGATGCAATTGCGCCAATATTTCTCATGAGGGTCGACCATGTAAGAATGCATCTACACACCAAATGTTTTCGTTCTGAAACTAATACTTTGGAGAATAGCTCTCATGGCGTAAAAGTCATGCATGTGAAAAAAAATCGAATCGCTAATCTATTTATAGTTCGGCCTCAAGTCAAGAATTTTTATGGAATTGCGCAAATAATTTACATGAGGGTCGACCATGTACCAATGCATCCACACACCAAATGTTTTCGTTCTGAAACTAATACTTTGGAGAATAGCTCTCATGGCGTAAAAGTCATGCATATGAAAAAATTCGAATCGCTGATTTATTTAGAGTTCGAACTCAAGTCAAGAATTTTTATGCAATTGCGCCAATATTTCACATGAGGGTCGACCATGTAAGAATGCATCCACACACCAAATGTTTTAGTTCTGAAACTAATACTTTGGAGAATAGCTCTCATGGCGTAAAAGTCATGCATGTGAAAAAATTCGAATCACTGATCTATTTATAGTTCGGCCTCAAGTCAAGAATTTTTATGGAATTGCGCCAATATTTTACATGAGTGTCGATCATGTAAGAATGCATCCACACACCAAATGTTTTAGTTCTGAAACTAATACTTTGGAGAATAGCTCTCATGGCGTAAAAGTCATGCATGTGAAAAAATTCGAATCACTGATGTATATAAGGTTCGAACTCAAGTCATGATTTTTGATGCAATTGCGCCAATATTTTACATGAGGGTCGACCATGTAAGAATGCATCCACACACCAAATGTTTTAGTTCTGAAACTAATACTTTGGAGAATAGCTCTCATGGCGTAAAAGTCATGCATGTGAAAAAATTTCGAATCACTGATGTATTTATAGTTCGGCCTCAAGTCAAGAATTTTGATGCAATTGCGCCAATATTTTACATGAGGGTCGACCATGTAAGAATGCATCCACACACCAAATGCTTTTGTTCTGAAACTAATACTTTGGAGAATAGCTCTCATGGCGTAAAAGTCATGCATATGAAAAAAATCGAATCACTGATGTATATAAGGTTCAAACTCAAGTCAAGAATTTTGATGCAATTGCGCCAATATTTTACATGAGGGTCGACCATGTAAGAATGCATCCACACACCAAATGTTTTAGTTCTGAAACTAATACTTTGGAGAATAGCTCTCATAGCGTAAAAGTCATGCATATGAAAAAATTCGAATCGCTAATGTATTTATAGTTCGAACTCAAGTCATGACTTTTGATGCAATTGCGCCAATATTTTTCATGAGGGTCGACCATGTAAGAATGCATCCACACACCAAATGTTTTAGTTCTGAAACTAATACTTTGGAGAATAGCTCTCATGGCGTAAAAGTCATCCATGTGAAAAAAATACGAATCACTGTTGTATATAAGGTTCGAACTCAAGTGATGATTTTTTATGCAATTGCGCCAATATTTCTCATGAGGGTCGACCATGTAAGAATGCATCCACACACCAAATGTTTTCGTTCTGAAACTAATACTTTGGAGAATAGCTCACATGGCGTAAAAGTCATGCATGTGAAGAAATTTCGAATCACTGATGTATTTATAGTTTGGCCTCAAGTCAAGAATTTTTATGGAATTGCGCCAATAAATTATATGAGGGTCGACCATGTAAGAATGCATCTACACACCAAATGTTTTAGTTCTGAAACTAATACTTTGGAGAATAGCTCTCATGGCGTAAAAGTCATGCATATGAAAAAATTCGAATCGCTGATTTATTTATAGTTCGAACTCAAGTCAAGAATTTTGATGCAATTGCGCCAATATTTTACATGAGGGTCGACCATGTAAGAATGCATCTACACACCAAATGTTTTAGTTCTGAAACTAATACTTTGGAGAATAGCTCTCATGGCGTAAAAGTCATGCATATGAAAAAATTCGAATCGCTGATTTATTTATAGTTCGAACTCAAGTCAAGAATTTTTATGCAATTGCGCCAATATTTTACATGAGGGTCGACGATGTAAGAATGCATCCACACACCAAATGTTTTCGTTCTGAAACTAATACTTTGGAGAATAGCTCTCATGGCGTAAAAGTCATGCATGTGAAAAAATTTCGAATCGCTGATCTATTTATAGTTCGGCCTCAAGTCAAGAATTTTTATGGAATTGCGCCAATAATTTACATGAGGGTCGACCATGTACGAATGCATCTACACACCAAATGTTTTCGTTCTGAAACTAATACTTTGGAGAATTGCTCTCATGGCGTAAAAGTCATGCATGTGAAAAAAATTCGAATCGCTGATGTATATAAGGCTCGAACTCAAGTCATGATTTTTTATGCAATTGCGCCAATATTTTACATGAGGGTCGACCATGTAAGAATGCATCCACACACCAAATGTTTTCGTTCTGAAACTAATACTTTGGAGAATAGCTCTCATGGCGTAAAAGTCATGCATGTGAAAAAATTTCGAATCGCTGATCTATTTATAGTTCGGCCTCAAGTCAAGAATTTTTATGGAATTGCGCCAATAATTTACATGAGGGTCGACCATGTACGAATGCATCTAGACACCAAATGTTTTCGTTCTGAAACTAATACTTTGGAGAATTGCTCTCATGGCGTAAAAGTCATGCATGTGAAAAAAATTCGAATCGCTGATGTATATAAGGCTCGAACTCAAGTCATGATTTTTGATGCAATTGCGCCAATATTTTACATGAGGGTCGACCATGTAAGAATGCATCCACACACCAAATGTTTTAGTTCTGAAACTAATACTTTGGAGAATAGCTCTCATGGCGTAAAAGTCATGCATGTTAAAAAAATTCGAATCGCTGATGTATTTATAGTTCGAACTCAAGTCAAGAATTTTTATGCAATTGCGCCAATATTGTACATGAGGGTCGACCATGTAAGAATACATCTACACACCAAATGTTTTAGTTCTGAAACTAATACTTTGGAGAATAGCTCTCATGGCGTAAAAGTCATGCATGTGAAAAAATTCGAATCACTGATGTATATAAGGTTCGAACTCAAGTCATGATTTTTGATGCAATTGCGCCAATATTTTACATGAGGGTCGACCATGTAAGAATGCATCCACACACCAAATGTTTTCGTTCTGAAACTAATACTTTGGAGAATAGCTCTCATGGCGTAAAAGTCATGCATGTGAAAAAATTTCGAATCACTGATGTATTTATAGTTTGGCCTCAAGTCAAGAATTTTTATGGAATTGCGCCAATAAATTATATGAGGGTCGACCATGTAAGAATGCATCTACACACCAAATGTTTTAGTTCTGAAACTAATACTTTGGAGAATAGCTCTCATGGCGTAAAAGTCATGCATGTGAAAAAATTCGAATCGCTGATTTATTTATAGTTCGAACTCAAGTCAAGAATTTTGATGCAATTGCGCCAATATTTTACATGAGGGTCGACGATGTAAGAATGCATCCACACACCAAATGTTTTAGTTCTGAAACTAATACTTTGGAGAATAGCTCTCATGGCGTAAAAGTCATGGATGTGAAAAAAATCGAATCACTGATGTATATAAGGTTCGAACTCAAGTCAAGAATTTTTATGCAATTGCGCCAATATTTAAATGAGGGTCGACCATGTAAGAATGCATCCACACACCAAATGTTTTAGTTCTGAAACTAATACTTTGGAGAATAGCTCTCATGGCGTAAAAGTCATGCATGTGAAACAATTTCGAATCACTGATGCATTTATAGTTCGAACTCAAGTCATGGTTTTTGATGCAATTGCGCCAATATTTCTCATGAGGGTCGACCATGTAAGAATGCATCTACACACCAAATGTTTTAGTTCTGAAACTAATACTTTGGAGAATAGCTCTCATGGCGTAAAAGTCATGCATGTGAAAAAAAATCGAATCGCTGATCTATTTATGGTTCGGCCTCAAGTCAAGAATTTTTATGGAATTGCACCAATAATTTACATGAGGATCGACCATGTAAGAATGCATCTACACACCAAATGTTTTAGTTCTGGAACTAATACTTTGGAGAATAGCTCTCATGGCGTAAAAGTCATGCATATGAAAAAATTCGAATCGCTGATTTATTTATAGTTCGAACTCAAGTCAAGAATTTTTATGCAATTGCGCCAATATTTTACATGAGGGTCGACCATGTAAGAATGCATCCACACACCAAATGTTTTCGTTCTGAAACTAATACTTTGGAGAATAGCTCTCATGGCGTAAAAGTCATGCATGTGAAAAAAATCGAATCACTGATGTATATAAGGTTCGAACTCAAGTCAAGAATTTTTATGCAATTACGCCAATATTTTACATGAGGGTCGACCATGTAAAAATGCATCCACACACCAAATGTTTTCGTTCTGAAACTAATACTTTGGAGAATAGCTCTCATGGCGTAAAAGTCATGCATGTGAAAAAATTTCGAATCACTGATGTATTTATAGTTCGGCCTCAAGTCAAGAATTTTGATGCAATTGCGCCAATATTTTACATGAGGGTCGACCATGTAAGAATGCATCCACACACCAAATGCTTTTGTTCTGAAACTAATACTTTGGAGAATAGCTCTCATGGCGTAAAAGTCATGCATATGAAAAAAATCGAATCACTGATGTATTTTTAGTTCGGCCTCAAGTAAAGAATTTTGATGCAATTGCGCCAATATTTTACATGAGGGTCGACGATGTAAGAATGCATCCACACACCAAATGTTTTAGTTCTGAAACTAATACTTTGGAGAATAGCTCTCATGGCGTAAAAGTCATGCATATGAAAAAATTCGAATCGCTAATGTATTTATAGTTCGAACTCAAGTCATGATTTTTGATGCAATTGCGCCAATATTTTTCAGGAGGGTCGACCATGTAAGAATGCATCCACACACCAAATGTTTTAGTTCTGAAACTAATACTTTGGAGAATAGCTCTCATGGCGTAAAAGTCATGCATGTGAAAAAAATACGAATCACTGTTGTATATAAGGTTCGAACTCAAGTGATGATTTTTTATGCAATTGCGCCAATATTTCTCATGAGGGTCGACCATGTAAGAATGCATCCACACACCAAATGTTTTCGTTCTGAAACTAATACTTTGGAGAATAGCTCTCATGGCGTAAAAGTCATGCATGTGAAAAAAAATCGAATCGCTGATCTATTTATAGTTCGGCCTCAAGTCAAGAATTTTTATGCAATTGCGCCAATAATTTACATGAGGGTCGACCATGTACGAATGCATCTACACACCAAATGTTTTCGTTCTGAAACTAATACTTTGGAGAATAGCTCTCATGGCGTAAAAGTCATGCATGTGAAAAAAATCGAATCACTGATGTATATAAGGTTCGAACTCAAGTCAAGAATTTTTATGCAATTGCGCCAATATTTCACATGAGGGTCGACCATGTACGAATGCATCCACACACCAAATGTTTTCGTTCTGAAACTAATACTTTGGAGAATAGCTCTCATGGCGTAAAAGTCATGCATGTGAAAAAATTTCGAATCGCTGATGTATTTATAGTTCGAACTCAAGTCAAGAATTTTTATGCAATTGCGCCAATATTTTACATGAGGGTCGACCATGTAAAAATGCATCCACACACCAAATGTTTTCGTTCTGAAACTAATACTTTGGAGAATAGCTCTCATGGCGTAAAAGTCATGCATGTGAAAAAATTTCGAATCACTGATGTATTTATAGTTCGGCCTCAAGTCAAGAATTTTGATGCAATTGCGCCAATATTTTACATGAGGGTCGACCATGTAAGAATGCATCCACACACCAAATGCTTTTGTTCTGAAACTAATACTTTGGAGAATAGCTCTCATGGCGTAAAAGTCATGCATATGAAAAAAATCGAATCACTGATGTATTTTTAGTTCGGCCTCAAGTAAAGAATTTTTATGCAATTGCGCCAATATTTTACATGAGGGTCGACCATGTAAAAATGCATCTACACACCAAATGTTTTAGTTCTGAAACTAATACTTTGGAGAATAGCTCTCATGGCGTAAAAGTCATGCATGTGAAAAAATTTCGAATCACTGATGTATATAAGGTTCGAACTCAAGTCATGATTTTTGATGCAATTGCGCCAATATTTTACATGAGGGTCGACCATGTAAGAATGCATCCACACACCAAATGTTTTCGTTCTGAAACTAATACTTTGGAGAATAGCTCTCATGGCGTAAAAGTCATGCATGTGAAAAAATTTCGAATCACTGATTTATTTATAGTTCGAACTCAAGTAAAGAATTTTGATGCAATTGCGCCAATAAATTATATGAGGGTCGACCATGTAAGAATGCATCCACACACCAAATGCTTTTGTTCTGAAACTAATACTTTGGAGAATAGCTCCCATGGCGTAAAAGTCATGCATATGAAAAAAATCGAATCACTGATGTATATAAGGTTCAAACTCAAGTCAAGAATTTTTATGCAATTGCGCCAATATTTAAATGAGGGTCGACCATGTAAGAATGCATCCACACACCAAATGTTTTAGTTCTGAAACTAATACTTTGGAGAATAGCTCTCATGGCGTAAAAGTCATGCATGTGAAACAATTTCGAATCACTGATGCATTTATAGTTCGAACTCAAGTCATGATTTTTGATGCAATTGCGCCAATATTTCTCATGAGGGTCGACCATGTAAGAATGCATCTACACACCAAATGTTTTAGTTCTGAAACTAATACTTTGGAGAATAGCTCTCATGGCGTAAAAGTCATGCATGTGAAAAAAAATCGAATCGCTGATCTATTTATGGTTCGGCCTCAAGTCAAGAATTTTTATGGAATTGCGCCAATAATTTACATGAGGATCGACCATGTAAGAATGCATCTACACACCAAATGTTTTAGTTCTGGAACTAATACTTTGGAGAATAGCTCTCATGGCGTAAAAGTCATGCATATGAAAAAATTCGAATCGCTGATTTATTTATAGTTCGAACTCAAGTCAAGAATTTTTATGCAATTGCGCCAATATTTTACATGAGGGTCGACCATGTAAGAATGCATCCACACACCAAATGTTTTCGTTCTGAAACTAATACTTTGGAGAATAGCTCTCATGGCGTAAAAGTCATGCATGTGAAAAAAATCGAATCACTGATGTATATAAGGTTCGAACTCAAGTCAAGAATTTTTATGCAATTACGCCAATATTTTACATGAGGGTCGACCATGTAAAAATGCATCCACACACCAAATGTTTTCGTTCTGAAACTAATACTTTGGAGAATAGCTCTCATGGCGTAAAAGTCATGCATGTGAAAAAATTTCGAATCACTGATGTATTTATAGTTCGGCCTCAAGTCAAGAATTTTGATGCAATTGCGCCAATATTTTACATGAGGGTCGACCATGTAAGAATGCATCCACACACCAAATGCTTTTGTTCTGAAACTAATACTTTGGAGAATAGCTCTCATGGCGTAAAAGTCATGCATATAAAAAAAATCGAATCACTGATGTATTTTTAGTTCGGCCTCAAGTAAAGAATTTTGATGCAATTGCGCCAATATTTTACATGAGGGTCGACGATGTAAGAATGCATCCACACACCAAATGTTTTAGTTCTGAAACTAATACTTTGGAGAATAGCCCTCATGGCGTAAAAGTCATGCATATGAAAAAATTCGAATCGCTAATGTATTTATAGTTCGAACTCAAGTCATGATTTTTGATGCAATTGCGCCAATATTTTTCAGGAGGGTCGACCATGTAAGAATGCATCCACACACCAAATGCTTTTGTTCTGAAACTAATACTTTGGAGAATAGCTCTCATGGCGTAAAAGTCATGCATATGAAAAAAATCGAATCACTGATGTATTTTTAGTTCGGCCTCAAGTAAAGAATTTTGATGCAATTGCGCCAATATTTTACATGAGGGTCGACGATGTAAGAATGCATCCACACACCAAATGTTTTAGTTCTGAAACTAATACTTTGGAGAATAGCTCTCATGGCGTAAAAGTCATGCATATGAAAAAATTCGAATCGCTAATGTATTTATAGTTCGAACTCAAGTCATGATTTTTGATGCAATTGCGCCAATATTTTTCAGGAGGGTCGACCATGTAAGAATGCATCCACACACCAAATGTTTTCGTTCTGAAACTAATACTTTGGAGAATAGCTCTCATGGCGTAAAAGTCATGCATGTGAAAAAAAATCGAATCGCTGATCTATTTATAGTTCGGCCTCAAGTCAAGAATTTTTATGCAATTGCGCCAATAATTTACATGAGGGTCGACCATGTACGAATGCATCTACACACCAAATGTTTTCGTTCTGAAACTAATACTTTGGAGAATAGCTCTCATGGCGTAAAAGTCATGCATGTGAAAAAAATCGAATCACTGATGTATATAAGGTTCGAACTCAAGTCAAGAATTTTTATGCAATTGCGCCAATATTTCACATGAGGGTCGACCATGTACGAATGCATCCACACACCAAATGTTTTCGTTCTGAAACTAATACTTTGGAGAATAGCTCTCATGGCGTAAAAGTCATGCATGTGAAAAAATTTCGAATCGCTGATGTATTTATAGTTCGAACTCAAGTCAAGAATTTTTATGCAATTGCGCCAATATTTTACATGAGGGTCGACCATGTAAAAATGCATCCACACACCAAATGTTTTCGTTCTGAAACTAATACTTTGGAGAATAGCTCTCATGGCGTAAAAGTCATGCATGTGAAAAAATTTCGAATCACTGATGTATTTATAGTTCGGCCTCAAGTCAAGAATTTTGATGCAATTGCGCCAATATTTTACATGAGGGTCGACCATGTAAGAATGCATCCACACACCAAATGCTTTTGTTCTGAAACTAATACTTTGGAGAATAGCTCTCATGGCGTAAAAGTCATGCATATGAAAAAAATCGAATCACTGATGTATTTTTAGTTCGGCCTCAAGTAAAGAATTTTTATGCAATTGCGCCAATATTTTACATGAGGGTCGACCATGTAAAAATGCATCTACACACCAAATGTTTTAGTTCTGAAACTAATACTTTGGAGAATAGCTCTCATGGCGTAAAAGTCATGCATGTGAAAAAATTCGAATCACTGATGTATATAAGGTTCGAACTCAAGTCATGATTTTTGATGCAATTGCGCCAATATTTTACATGAGGGTCGACCATGTAAGAATGCATCCACACACCAAATGTTTTCGTTCTGAAACTAATACTTTGGAGAATAGCTCTCATGGCGTAAAAGTCATGCATGTGAAAAAATTTCGAATCACTGATTTATTTATAGTTCGAACTCAAGTAAAGAATTTTGATGCAATTGCGCCAATAAATTATATGAGGGTCGACCATGTAAGAATGCATCCACACACCAAATGCTTTTGTTCTGAAACTAATACTTTGGAGAATAGCTCCCATGGCGTAAAAGTCATGCATATGAAAAAAATCGAATCACTGATGTATATAAGGTTCAAACTCAAGTCAAGAATTTTTATGCAATTGCGCCAATATTTAAATGAGGGTCGACCATGTAAGAATGCATCCACACACCAAATGTTTTAGTTCTGAAACTAATACTTTGGAGAATAGCTCTCATGGCGTAAAAGTCATGCATGTGAAACAATTTCGAATCACTGATGCATTTATAGTTCGAACTCAAGTCATGATTTTTGATGCAATTGCGCCAATATTTCTCATGAGGGTCGACCATGTAAGAATGCATCTACACACCAAATGTTTTAGTTCTGAAACTAATACTTTGGAGAATAGCTCTCATGGCGTAAAAGTCATGCATGTGAAAAAAAATCGAATCGCTGATCTATTTATGGTTCGGCCTCAAGTCAAGAATTTTTATGGAATTGCGCCAATAATTTACATGAGGATCGACCATGTAAGAATGCATCTACACACCAAATGTTTTAGTTCTGGAACTAATACTTTGGAGAATAGCTCTCATGGCGTAAAAGTCATGCATATGAAAAAATTCGAATCGCTGATTTATTTATAGTTCGAACTCAAGTCAAGAATTTTTATGCAATTGCGCCAATATTTTACATGAGGGTCGACCATGTAAGAATGCATCCACACACCAAATGTTTTCGTTCTGAAACTAATACTTTGGAGAATAGCTCTCATGGCGTAAAAGTCATGCATGTGAAAAAAATCGAATCACTGATGTATATAAGGTTCGAACTCAAGTCAAGAATTTTTATGCAATTACGCCAATATTTTACATGAGGGTCGACCATGTAAAAATGCATCCACACACCAAATGTTTTCGTTCTGAAACTAATACTTTGGAGAATAGCTCTCATGGCGTAAAAGTCATGCATGTGAAAAAATTTCGAATCACTGATGTATTTATAGTTCGGCCTCAAGTCAAGAATTTTGATGCAATTGCGCCAATATTTTACATGAGGGTCGACCATGTAAGAATGCATCCACACACCAAATGCTTTTGTTCTGAAACTAATACTTTGGAGAATAGCTCTCATGGCGTAAAAGTCATGCATATAAAAAAAATCGAATCACTGATGTATTTTTAGTTCGGCCTCAAGTAAAGAATTTTGATGCAATTGCGCCAATATTTTACATGAGGGTCGACGATGTAAGAATGCATCCACACACCAAATGTTTTAGTTCTGAAACTAATACTTTGGAGAATAGCCCTCATGGCGTAAAAGTCATGCATATGAAAAAATTCGAATCGCTAATGTATTTATAGTTCGAACTCAAGTCATGATTTTTGATGCAATTGCGCCAATATTTTTCAGGAGGGTCGACCATGTAAGAATGCATCCACACACCAAATGTTTTAGTTCTGAAACTAATACTTTGGAGAATAGCTCTCATGGCGTAAAAGTCATGCATGTGAAAAAAATACGAATCACTGTTGTATATAAGGTTCGAACTCAAGTGATGATTTTTTATGCAATTAGCGCCAATATTTCTCATGAGGGTCGACCATGTAAGAATGCATCCACACACCAAATGTTTTCGTTCTGAAACTAATACTTTGGAGAATAGCTCTCATGGCGTAAAAGTCATGCATGTGAAAAAAAATCGAATCGCTGATCTATTTATAGTTCGGCCTCAAGTCAAGAATTTTTATGCAATTGCGCCAATAATTTACATGAGGGTCGACCATGTACGAATGCATCTACACACCAAATGTTTTCGTTCTGAAACTAATACTTTGGAGAATAGCTCTCATGGCGTAAAAGTCATGCATGTGAAAAAAATCGAATCACTGATGTATATAAGGTTCGAACTCAAGTCAAGAATTTTTATGCAATTGCGCCAATATTTCACATGAGGGTCGACCATGTACGAATGCATCCACACACCAAATGTTTTCGTTCTGAAACTAATACTTTGGAGAATAGCTCTCATGGCGTAAAAGTCATGCATGTGAAAAAATTTCGAATCGCTGATGTATTTATAGTTCGAACTCAAGTCAAGAATTTTTATGCAATTGCGCCAATATTTTACATGAGGGTCGACCATGTAAAAATGCATCCACACACCAAATGTTTTCGTTCTGAAACTAATACTTTGGAGAATAGCTCTCATGGCGTAAAAGTCATGCATGTGAAAAAATTTCGAATCACTGATGTATTTATAGTTCGGCCTCAAGTCAAGAATTTTGATGCAATTGCGCCAATATTTTACATGAGGGTCGACCATGTAAGAATGCATCCACACACCAAATGCTTTTGTTCTGAAACTAATACTTTGGAGAATAGCTCTCATGGCGTAAAAGTCATGCATATGAAAAAAATCGAATCACTGATGTATTTTTAGTTCGGCCTCAAGTAAAGAATTTTGATGCAATTGCGCCAATATTTTACATGAGGGTCGACGATGTAAGAATGCATCCACACACCAAATGTTTTAGTTCTGAAACTAATACTTTGGAGAATAGCTCTCATGGCGTAAAAGTCATGCATATGAAAAAATTCGAATCGCTAATGTATTTATAGTTCGAACTCAAGTCATGATTTTTGATGCAATTGCGCCAATATTTTTCAGGAGGGTCGACCATGTAAGAATGCATCCACACACCAAATGTTTTAGTTCTGAAACTAATACTTTGGAGAATAGCTCTCATGGCGTAAAAGTCATGCATGTGAAAAAAATACGAATCACTGTTGTATATAAGGTTCGAACTCAAGTGATGATTTTTTATGCAATTGCGCCAATATTTCTCATGAGGGTCGACCATGTAAGAATGCATCCACACACCAAATGTTTTCGTTCTGAAACTAATACTTTGGAGAATAGCTCTCATGGCGTAAAAGTCATGCATGTGAAAAAAAATCGAATCGCTGATCTATTTATAGTTCGGCCTCAAGTCAAGAATTTTTATGCAATTGCGCCAATAATTTACATGAGGGTCGACGATGTAAGAATGCATCCACACACCAAATGTTTTAGTTCTGAAACTAATACTTTGGAGAATAGCTCTCATGGCGTAAAAGTCATGCATATGAAAAAATTCGAATCGCTAATGTATTTATAGTTCGAACTCAAGTCATGATTTTTGATGCAATTGCGCCAATATTTTTCAGGAGGGTCGACCATGTAAGAATGCATCCACACACCAAATGTTTTAGTTCTGAAACTAATACTTTGGAGAATAGCTCTCATGGCGTAAAAGTCATGCATGTGAAAAAAATACGAATCACTGTTGTATATAAGGTTCGAACTCAAGTGATGATTTTTTATGCAATTGCGCCAATATTTCTCATGAGGGTCGACCATGTAAGAATGCATCCACACACCAAATGTTTTCGTTCTGAAACTAATACTTTGGAGAATAGCTCTCATGGCGTAAAAGTCATGCATGTGAAAAAAATCGAATCACTGATGTATATAAGGTTCGAACTCAAGTCAAGAATTTTTGATGCAATTGCGACAATATTTCACATGAGGGTCGACCATGTAAGAATGCATCCACACACCAAATGTTTTCGTTCTGAAACTAATACTTTGGAGAATAGCTCTCATGGCGTAAAAGTCATGCATGTGAAAAAATTTCGAATCGCTGATCTATTTATAGTTCGGCCTCAAGTCAAGAATTTTTATGGAATTGCGCCAATAATTTACATGAGGGTCGACCATGTACGAATGCATCTACACACCAAATGTTTTCGTTCTGAAACTAATACTTTGGAGAATTGCTCTCATGGCGTAAAAGTCATGCATGTTAAAAAAATTCGAATCGCTGATGTATTTATAGTTCGAACTCAAGTCAAGAATTTTGATGCAATTGCGCCAATATTGTACATGAGGGTCGACCATGTAAGAATGCATCTACACACCAAATGTTTTAGTTCTGGAACTAATACTTTGGAGAATAGCTCTCATGGCGTAAAAGTCATGCATATGAAAAAATTCGAATCGCTGATTTATTTATAGTTCGAACTCAAGTCAAGAATTTTTATGCAATTGCGCCAATATTTTACATGAGGGTCGACCATGTAAGAATGCATCCACACACCAAATGTTTTCGTTCTGAAACTAATACTTTGGAGAATAGCTCTCATGGCGTAAAAGTCATGCATGTGAAAAAAATCGAATCACTGATGTATATAAGGTTCGAACTCAAGTCAAGAATTTTTATGCAATTACGCCAATATTTTACATGAGGGTCGACCATGTAAAAATGCATCCACACACCAAATGTTTTCGTTCTGAAACTAATACTTTGGAGAATAGCTCTCATGGCGTAAAAGTCATGCATGTGAAAAAATTTCGAATCACTGATGTATTTATAGTTCGGCCTCAAGTCAAGAATTTTGATGCAATTGCGCCAATATTTTACATGAGGGTCGACCATGTAAGAATGCATCCACACACCAAATGCTTTTGTTCTGAAACTAATACTTTGGAGAATAGCTCTCATGGCGTAAAAGTCATGCATATGAAAAAAATCGAATCACTGATGTATTTTTAGTTCGGCCTCAAGTAAAGAATTTTGATGCAATTGCGCCAATATTTTACATGAGGGTCGACGATGTAAGAATGCATCCACACACCAAATGTTTTAGTTCTGAAACTAATACTTTGGAGAATAGCTCTCATGGCGTAAAAGTCATGCATATGAAAAAATTCGAATCGCTAATGTATTTATAGTTCGAACTCAAGTCATGATTTTTGATGCAATTGCGCCAATATTTTTCAGGAGGGTCGACCATGTAAGAATGCATCCACACACCAAATGTTTTAGTTCTGAAACTAATACTTTGGAGAATAGCTCTCATGGCGTAAAAGTCATGCATGTGAAAAAAATACGAATCACTGTTGTATATAAGGTTCGAACTCAAGTGATGATTTTTTATGCAATTGCGCCAATATTTCTCATGAGGGTCGACCATGTAAGAATGCATCCACACACCAAATGTTTTCGTTCTGAAACTAATACTTTGGAGAATAGCTCTCATGGCGTAAAAGTCATGCATGTGAAAAAAAATCGAATCGCTGATCTATTTATAGTTCGGCCTCAAGTCAAGAATTTTTATGCAATTGCGCCAATAATTTACATGAGGGTCGACCATGTACGAATGCATCTACACACCAAATGTTTTCGTTCTGAAACTAATACTTTGGAGAATAGCTCTCATGGCGTAAAAGTCATGCATGTGAAAAAAATCGAATCACTGATGTATATAAGGTTCGAACTCAAGTCAAGAATTTTTATGCAATTGCGCCAATATTTCACATGAGGGTCGACCATGTACGAATGCATCCACACACCAAATGTTTTCGTTCTGAAACTAATACTTTGGAGAATAGCTCTCATGGCGTAAAAGTCATGCATGTGAAAAAATTTCGAATCGCTGATATATTTATAGTTCGAACTCAAGTCAAGAATTTTTATGCAATTGCGCCAATATTTTACATGAGGGTCGACCATGTAAAAATGCATCCACACACCAAATGTTTTCGTTCTGAAACTAATACTTTGGAGAATAGCTCTCATGGCGTAAAAGTCATGCATGTGAAAAAATTTCGAATCACTGATGTATTTATAGTTCGGCCTCAAGTCAAGAATTTTGATGCAATTGCGCCAATATTTTACATGAGGGTCGACCATGTAAGAATGCATCCACACACCAAATGCTTTTGTTCTGAAACTAATACTTTGGAGAATAGCTCTCATGGCGTAAAAGTCATGCATATGAAAAAAATCGAATCTCTGATGTATTTTTAGTTCGGCCTCAAGTAAAGAATTTTGATGCAATTGCGCCAATATTTTACATGAGGGTCGACGATGTAAGAATGCATCCACACACCAAATGTTTTAGTTCTGAAACTAATACTTTGGAGAATAGCTCTCATGGCGTAAAAGTCATGCATATGAAAAAATTCGAATCGCTAATGTATTTATAGTTCGAACTCAAGTCATGATTTTTGATGCAATTGCGCCAATATTTTTCAGGAGGGTCGACCATGTAAGAATGCATCCACACACCAAATGTTTTAGTTCTGAAACTAATACTTTGGAGAATAGCTCTCATGGCGTAAAAGTCATGCATGTGAAAAAAATACGAATCACTGTTGTATATAAGGTTCGAACTCAAGTGATGATTTTTTATGCAATTGCGCCAATATTTCTCATGAGGGTCGACCATGTAAGAATGCATCCACACACCAAATGTTTTCGTTCTGAAACTAATACTTTGGAGAATAGCTCTCATGGCGTAAAAGTCATGCATGTGAAAAAAAATCGAATCGCTGATCTATTTATAGTTCGGCCTCAAGTCAAGAATTTTTATGCAATTGCGCCAATAATTTACATGAGGGTCGACCATGTACGAATGCATCCACACACCAAATGTTTTCGTTCTGAAACTAATACTTTGGAGAATAGCTCTCATGGCGTAAAAGTCATGCATGTGAAAAAAATCGAATCGCTGATGTATTTATAGTTCGAACTCAAGTCAAGAATTTTTATGCAATTGCGCCAATATTGTACATGAGGGTCGACCATGTAAGAATACATCTACACACCAAATGTTTTAGTTCTGAAACTAATACTTTGGAGAATAGCTCTCATGGCGTAAAAGTCATGCATGTGAAAAAATTTCGAATCGCTGATCTATTTATAGTTCCACCTCAAGTCAAGAATTTTTATGGAATTGCGCCAATAATTTACATGAGGGTCGACCATGTACGAATGCATCTACACACCAAATGTTTTCGTTCTGAAACTAATACTTTGGAGAATTGCTCTCATGGCGTAAAAGTCATGCATGTTAAAAAAATTCGAATCGCTGATGTATTTATAGTTCGAACTCAAGTCAAGAATTTTGATGCAATTGCGCCAATATTGTACATGAGGGTCGACCATGTAAGAATACATCTACACACCAAATGTTTTAGTTCTGAAACTAATACTTTGGAGAATAGCTCTCATGGCGTAAAAGTCATGCATGTGAAAAAATTCGAATCACTGATGTATATAAGGTTCGAAATCAAGTCTTGATTTTTGATGCAATTGCGCCAATATTTTACATGAGGGTCGACCATGTAAGAATGCATCCACACACCAAATGTTTTAGTTCTGAAACTAATACTTTGGAGAATAGCTCTCATGGCGTAAAAGTCATGCATGTGAAAAAATTTCGAATCACTGATGTATTTATAGTTTGGCCTCAAGTCAAGAATTTTTATGGAATTGCGCCAATAATTTATATGAGTGTCGACCATGTAAGAATGCATCCACACACCAAATGTTTTAGTTCTGAAACTAATACTTTGGAGAATAGCTCTCATGGCGTAAAAGTCATGCATATGAAAAAATTCGACTCGCTGATTTATTTATAGTTCGAACTCAAGTCAAGAATTTTTATGCAATTGCGCCAATATTTTACCTGAGGGTCGACCATGTAAGAATGCATCCACACACCAAATGTTTTCGTTCTGAAACTAATACTTTGGAGAATAGCTCTCATGGCGTAAAAGTCATGCATGTGAAAAAAATCGAATCACTGATGTATATAAGGTTCGAACTCAAGTCAAGAATTTTTATGCAATTGCGCCAATATTTTACATGAGGGTCGACGATGTAAGAATGCATCCACACACCAAATGTTTTAGTTCTGAAACTAATACTTTGGAGAATAGCTCTCATGGCGTAAAAGTCATGCATCTGAAACAATTTCGAATCACTGATGCATTTATAGTTCGAACTCAAGTCATGATTTTTGATGCAATTGCGCCAATATTTCTCATGAGGGTCGACCATGTAAGAATGCATCTACACACCAAATGTTTTCGTTCTGAAACTAATACTTTGGAGAATAGCTCTCATGGCGTAAAAGTCATGCATGTGAAAAAAATTCGAATCACTGATGCATTTATAGTTCGAACTCAAGTCATGATTTTTGATGCAATTGCGCCAATACTTCTCATGAGGGTCGACCATGTAAGAATGCATTTACACACCAAATGTTTTCGTTCTGAAACTAATACTTTGGAGAATAGCTCTCATGGCGTAAAAGTCATGCATGTGAAAAAAAAACGAATCGCTGATCTATTTATAGTTCGGCCTCAAGTCAAGAATTTTTATGGAATTGCGCCAATAATTTACATGAGGGTCGACCATGTACGAATGCATCCACACACCAAATGTTTTCGTTCTGAAACTAATACTTTGGAGAATAGCTCTCATGGCGTAAAAGTCATGCATATGAAAAAATTCGAATCGCTGATTTATTTATAGTTCGAACTCAAGTCAAGAATTTTTATGCAATTGCGCCAATATTTCATATGAGGGTCGACCATGTAAGAATGCATCCACACACCAAATGTTTTAGTTCTGAAACTAATACTTTGGAGAATAGCTCTCATGGCGTAAAAGTCATGCATATGAAAAAATTCGAATCGCTGATCTATTTATAGTTCGGCCTCAAGTCAAGAATTTTTATGGAATTGCGCCAATAATTTACATGAGTGTCGACCATGTAAGAATGCATCTACACACCAAATGTTTTAGTTCTGAAACTAATACTTTGGAGAATAGCTCTCATGGCGTAAAAGTCATGCATGTGAAAAAATTTCGAATCACGGATGTATATAAGGCTCGAACTTAAGTCATGGTTTTTGATGCAATTGCGCCAATATTTTACATGAGGGTCGACCATGTAAGAATGCATCCACACACCAAATGTTTTAGTTCTGAAACTAATACTTTGGAGAATAGCTCTCATGGCGTAAAAGTCATGCATATGAAAAAATTTGAATCGCTGATGTATTTATAGTTCAAACTCAAGTCATGATTTCTGATGCAATTGCGCCAATATTGTACATGAGGATCGACCATGTAAGAATGCATCCACACACCAAATGTTTTAGTTCTGAAACTAATACTTTGGAGAATAGCTCTCATGGCGTAAAAGTCATGCATGTGAAAAAAATCGAATCACTGATGTATATAAGGTTCGAACTCAAGTCAAGAATTTTGATGCAATTGCGCCAATATTTTACATGAGGGTCGACCATGTAAAAATGCATCCACACACCAAATGTTTTTGTTCTGAAACTAATACTTTGGAGAATAGCTCTCATGGCGTAAAAGTCATGAATGTGAAAAAATTCGAATCACTGATGTATATAAGGTTCGAACTCAAGTCAAGAATTTTTATGCAATTGCGCCAATATTTTACATGAGGGTCGACCATGTAAGAATACATCCACACACCAAATGTTTTAGTTCTGAAACTAATACTTTGGAGAATAGCTCTCATGGCGTAAAAGTCATGCATGTGAAAAAAATCGAATCACTGATGTATATAAGGTTCGAACTCAAGTCAAGAATTTTTATGCAATTGCGCCAATAATTTACATGAGGGTCGACCATGTAAGAATGCATCTACACACCAAATGTTTTCGTTCTGAAACTAAAACTTTGGAGAATAGCTCTCATGGCGTAAAAGTCATGCATGTGAAAAAAAATCGAATCGCTGATCTATTTATAGTTCGAACTCAAGTCAAGAATTTTTATGGAATTGCGCCAATAATTTACATGAGGGTCGACCATGTAAGAATGCATCCACACACTAAATGTTTTTGTTCTGAAACTAATACTTTGGAGAATAGCTCTCATGGCGTAAAAGTCATGCATGTGAAAAAAATCGAATCACTGATGTATATAAGGTTCAAACTCAAGTCAAGAATTTTTAAGCAATTGCGCCAATATTTTACACCAAATGTTTTCGTTCTGAAACTAATACTTTGGAGAATAGCTCTCATGGCGTAAAAGTCATGCATGTGAAAAAAAATCGAATCGCTGATCTATTTATGGTTCGGACTCAAGTCAAGAATTTTTATGGAATTGCGCCAATAATTTACATGAGGGTCGACCATGTAAGAATGCATCTACACACCAAATGTTTTAGTTCTGGAGCTAATACTTTGGAGAATAGCTCTCATGTCGTAAAAGTCATGCATGTGAAAAAATTCGAATCACTGATGTATATAAGGTTCGAACTCAAGTCATGATTTTTGATGCAATTGCGCCAATATTTTACATGAGGGTCGACCATGTAAGAATGCATCCACACACCAAATGTTTTCGTTCTGAAACTAATACTTTGGAGAATAGCTCTCATGGCGTAAAAGTCATGCATCTGAAAACATTTCGAATCACTGATGTATTTATAGTTCTGCCTCAAGTCAAGAATTTTGATGCAATTGCGCCAATATTTTACATGAGGGTCGACCATGTAAGAATGCATCCACACACTAAATGTTTTTGTTCTGAAACTAATACTTTGGAGAATAGCTCTCATGGCGTAAAAGTCATGCATGTGAAAAAAATCGAATCACTGATGTATATAAGGTTCAAACTCAAGTCAAGAATTTTGATGCAATTGCGCCAATATTTTACATGAGAGTCGACCATGTAAGAATGCATCCACACACCAAATGTTTTAGTTTTGAAACTAATACTTTGGAGAATAGCTCTCATGGCGTAAAAGTCATGCATATGAAAAAATTCGAATCGCTAATGTATTTATAGTTCGAATTCAAGTCATGATTTTTGATGCAATTGCGCCAATATTTTTCATGAGGGTCGACCATGTAAGAATGCATCCACACACCAAATGTTTTAGTTCTGAAACTAATACTTTGGAGAATAGCTCTCATGGCGTAAAAGTCATGCATGTGAAACAATTTCGAATCACTGATGCATTTATAGTTCGAACTCAAGTCATGATTTTTGATGCAATTGCGCCAATATTTCTCATGAGGGTCGACCATGTAAGAATGCATCTACACACCAAATGTTGTCGTTCTGAAACTAATACTTTGGAGAATAGCTCTCATGGCGTAAAAGTCATGCATGTGAAAAAAAATCGAATCGCTGATCTATTTATAGTTCGGCCTCAAGTCAAGAATTTTTACGGAATTGAGCCAATAATTTACATGAGGGTCGACCATGTACGAATGCATCCACACACCAAATGTTTTCGTTCTGAAACTAATACTTTGGAGAATAGCTCTCATGGCGTAAAAATCATGTATGTGATAAAAATTCGAATCGCTGATCTATTTATAGTTCAGCCTCAAGTCAAGAATTTTTATGGAATTGCGCCAATAATTTACATGATTGTCGACCATGTAAGAATGCATCCACACACCAAATGTTTTAGTTCTGAAACTAATACTTTGGAGAATAGCTCTCATGGCGTAAAAGTCATGCATGTGAAAAAATTCGAATCACTGATGTATTTATAGTTCGGCCTCAAGTCATGAATTTAGATGCAATTGCGCCAATTTTTTACATGAGTGTCGACCATGTAAGAATGCATCCACACACCAAATGTTTTAATTCTGAAACTAATACTTTGGAGAATAGCTCTCATGGCGTAAAAGTCATGCATATGAAAAAATTCGAATCACTGATGTATATAAGGTTCAAACTCAAGTCAAGAATTTTTATGCAATTGCGCCAATATTTTACATGATGGTCGACCATGTAAGAATGCATCCACACACCAAATGTTTTAGTTCTGAAACTAATACTTTGGAGAATAGCTCTCATGGCGTAAAAGTCATGCATATGAAAAAATTCGAATCGCTAATGTATTTATAGTTCGAACTCAAGTCATGATTTTTGATGCAATTGCGCCAATATTTTTCAGGAGGGTCGACCATGTAAGAATGCATCCACACACCAAATGTTTTAGTTCTGAAACTAATACTTTGGAGAATAGCTCTCATGGCGTAAAAGTCATGTATGTGAAAAAATTTTGGAATCACTGATGCATTTATAGTTCGAACTCAAGTCATGATTTTTGATGCAATTGCGCCAATATTTCTCATGAGGGTCGACCATGTAAGAATGCATCCACACACCAAATGTTTTCGTTCTGAAACTAATACTTTGGAGAATAGCTCTCATGGCGTAAAAGTCATGCATGTGAAAAAAAATCGAATCGCTGATCTATTTATAGTTCGGCCTCAAGTCACAAATTTTTATGGAATTGCGCCAATAATTTACATGAGGGTCGACCATGTACGAATGCATCCACACACCAAATGTTTTCGTTCTGAAACTAATACTTTGGAGAATAGCTCTCATGGCGTAAAAGTCATGCATGTGAAAAAAAATCAAGTCGCTGATCTATTTATAGTTCGGCCTCAAGTCAAGAATTTTTATGGAATTGCGCCACTAATTTACATGAGGGTCGACCATGTACGAATACATCCACACACCAAATGTTTTAGTTCTGAAACTAATACTTTGGAGAATAGCTCTCATGGCGTAAAAGTCATGCATGTGAAAAAATTTCGAATCACTGATGCATTTATAGTTCGAACTCAAGTCATGATTTTTGATGCAATTGCGCCAATATTTCTCATGAGGGTCGACCATGTAAGAATGCATCTACACACCAAATGTTTTCGTTCTGAAACTAATACTTTGGAGAATAGCTCTCATGGCGTAAAAGTCATGCATGTGAAAAAAAATCGAATCGCTGATCTATTTATAGTTCGGACTCAAGTCACAAATTTTTATGGAATTGCGCCAATAATTTACATGAGGGTCGACCATGTACGAATGCATCCACACACCAAATGTTTTAGTTCTGAAACTAATACTTTGGAGAATAGCTCTCATGGCGTAAAAGTCATGTATGTGATAAAAATTCGAATCGTTGATTTATTTATAGTTCGAACTCAAGTCATGATTTTTGATGCAATTGCGCCAATATTTTTCATGAGGGTCGACCATGTAAGAATGCATCTACACACCAAATGTTTTAGTTCTGAAAGTAATACTTTGGAGAATAGCTCTCATGGCGTAAAAGTCATGCATATGAAAAAATTCGAATCGCTGATCTATTTATAGTTCGGCCTAAAGTCAAGAATTTTTATGGAATTGCGCCAATAATTAACATGAGGGTCGACCATGTACGAATGCATCCACACACCAAATGTTTTAGTTCTGAAACTAATACTTTGGAGAATAGCTCTCATGGCGTAAAAGTCATGCATGTGAAAAAATTTCGAATCACTGATGTATATAAGGTTCAAACTTAAGTCATGATTTTTGATGCAATTGCGCCAATATTTTACATGATGGTCGACCATGTAAGAATGCATCCACACACCAAATGTTTTCGTTCTGAAACTAATACTTTGGAGAATAGCTCTCATGGCGTAAAAGTCATGCATGTGAAAAACTTTCGAATCACTGATGTATTTATAGTTCGGCCTCAAGTCAAGAATTTTGATGCAATTGCGCCAATATTTTTCATGAGCGTCGACCATGTAAGAATGCATCCACACACCAAATGTTTTAGTTCTGAAACTAATACTTTGGAGAATAGCTCTCATGGCGTAAAAGTCATGCATGTGAAAAAATTTCTAAACACTGATGCATTTATAATTCGAACTCAAGTCATGATTTTTGATGCAATTGTGCCAATATTTCTCATGAGGGTCGACCATGTAAGAATGCATCTACACACCAAATGTTTTCGTTCTGAAACTAATACTTTGGAGAATAGCTCTCATGGCGTAAAAGTCATGCATGTGAAAAAAAATCAAGTCGCTGATCTATTTATAGTTCGGCCTCAAGTCAAGAATTTTTATGGAATTGCGCCACTAATTAACATGAGGGTCGACCATGTACGAATACATCCACACACCAAATGTTTTAGTTCTGAAACTAATACTTTGGAGAATAGCTCTCATGGCGTAAAAGTCATGCATATGAAAAAATTCGAATCGCTGATTTATTTATAGTTCGAACTCAAGTCAAGAATTTTTATGCAATTGCGCCAATATTTTTCATGAGGGTCGACCATGTACGAATGCATCCACACACCAAATGTTTTAGTTCTGAAACTAATACTTTGGAGAATAGCTCTCATGGCGTAAAAGTCATGCATATGAAAAAATTCGAATCGCTGATCTATTTATAGTTCGGCCTCAAGTCAAGAATTTTTATGGAAATGCGCCAATAATTTGCATCAGTGTCGACCATGTACGAATGCATCCACACACCAAATGTTTTAGTTCTGAAACTAATACTTTGGAGAATAGCTCTCATGGCGTAAAAGTCATGCATGTGAAAAAATTTCGAATCACTGATGTATATAAGGTTCGAACTTAAGTCATGATTTTTGATGCAATTGCGCCAATATTTTTCAGGAGGGTCGACCAAGTAAGAATGCATCCACACACCAAAAGTTTTACTTCTGAAACTCATACTTTGGACAATAGCTCTCATGGCGTAAAACTCATTCATATGAAAAAATTCGAATCGCTAATGTATTTATAGTTCAAACTCAAGTCATGATTTCTGATGCAATTGCGCCAATATTGTACATGAGGGTCGACCATGTAAGAATGCATCCACACACCAAATGTTTTCGTTCTGAAACTAATACTTTGGAGAATAGCTCTCATGGCGTAAAAGTCATGCATGTGAAAAAAAATCAAGTCGCTGATCTATTTATAGTTCGGCCTCAAGTCAAGAATTTTTATGGAATTGCGCCACTAATTTACATGAGGGTCGACCATGTACGAATACATCCACATGCGAAATGTTTTAGTTCTGAAACTAATACTTTGGAGAATAGCTCTCATGGCGTAAAAGTCATGCATGTAAAAAAATTTCGAATCACTGATGCATTTATAGTTCGAACTCAAGTCATGATTTTTGATGCAATTGCGCCAATATTTCTCATGAGGGTCGACCATGTAAGAATGCATCTACACACCAAATGTTTTCGTTCTGAAACTAATACTTTGGAGAATAGCTCTCATGGCGTAAAAGTCATGCATGTGAAAAAAAATCGAATCGCTGATCTATTTATAGTTCGGACTCAAGTCACAAATTTTTATGGAATTGCGCCAATAATTTACATGAGGGTCGACCATGTACGAATGCATCCACACACCAAATGTTTTAGTTCTGAAACTAATACTTTGGAGAATAGCTCTCATGGCGTAAAAGTCATGTATGTGATAAAAATTCGAATCGTTGATTTATTTATAGTTCGAACTCAAGTCATGATTTTTGATGCAATTGCGCCAATATTTTTCATGAGGGTCGACCATGTAAGAATGCATCTACACACCAAATGTTTTAGTTCTGAAAGTAATACTTTGGAGAATAGCTCTCATGGCGTAAAAGTCATGCATATGAAAAAATTCGAATCGCTGATCTATTTATAGTTCGGCCTAAAGTCAAGAATTTTTATGGAATTGCGCCAATAATTAACATGAGGGTCGACCATGTACGAATGCATCCACACACCAAATGTTTTAGTTCTGAAACTAATACTTTGGAGAATAGCTCTCATGGCGTAAAAGTCATGCATGTGAAAAAATTTCGAATCACTGATGTATATAAGGTTCAAACTTAAGTCATGATTTTTGATGCAATTGCGCCAATATTTTACATGATGGTCGACCATGTAAGAATGCATCCACACACCAAATGTTTTCGTTCTGAAACTAATACTTTGGAGAATAGCTCTCATGGCGTAAAAGTCATGCATGTGAAAAAATTTCGAATCACTGATGTATTTATAGTTCGGCCTCAAGTCAAGAATTTTGATGCAATTGCGCCAATATTTTTCATGAGGGTCGACCATGTAAGAATGCATCCACACACCAAATGTTTTAGTTCTGAAACTAATACTTTGGAGAATAGCTCTCATGGCGTAAAAGTCATGCATGTGAAAAAATTTCTAATCACTGATGCATTTATAATTCGAACTCAAGTCATGATTTTTGATGCAATTGTGCCAATATTTCTCATGAGGGTCGACCATGTAAGAATGCATCTACACACCAAATGTTTTAGTTCTGAAACTAATACTTTGGAGAATAGCTCTCATGGCGTAAAAGTCATGCATGTGAAAAAAAATCAAGTCGCTGATCTATTTATAGTTCGGCCTCAAGTCAAGAATTTTTATGGAATTGCGCCACTAATTAACATGAGGGTCGACCATGTACGAATACATCCACACACCAAATGTTTTAGTTCTGAAACTAATACTTTGGAGAATAGCTCTCATGGCGTAAAAGTCATGCATATGAAAAAATTCGAATCGCTGATTTATTTATAGTTCGAACTCAAGTCAAGAATTTTTATGCAATTGCGCCAATATTTTTCATGAGGGTCGACCATGTACGAATGCATCCACACACCAAATGTTTTAGTTCTGAAACTAATACTTTGGAGAATAGCTCTCATGGCGTAAAAGTCATGCATATGAAAAAATTCGAATCGCTGATCTATTTATAGTTCGGCCTCAAGTCAAGAATTTTTATGGAAATGCGCCAATAATTTGCATCAGTGTCGACCATGTAAGAATGCATCCACACACCAAATGTTTTAGTTCTGAAACTAATACTTTGGAGAATAGCTCTCATGGCGTAAAAGTCATGCATGTGAAAAAATTTCGAATCACTGATGTATATAAGGTTCGAACTTAAGTCATGATTTTTGATGCAATTGCGCCAATATTTTTCAGGAGGGTCGACCAAGTAAGAATGCATCCACACACCAAAAATTTTACTTCTGAAACTCATACTTTGGACAATAGCTCTCATGGCGTAAAACTCATTCATATGAAAAAATTCGAATCGCTAATGTATTTATAGTTCAAACTCAAGTCATGATTTCTGATGCAATTGCGCCAATATTGTACATGAGGGTCGACCATGTAAGAATGCATCCACACACCAAATGTTTTCGTTCTGAAACTAATACTTTGGAGAATAGCTCTCATGGCGTAAAAGTCATGCATATGAAAAAAATTCGAATCGATAATGTATTTATAGTTCGAACTCAAGTCAAGAATTTTTATGCAATTGCACCAGTAATTTACATGATGGTCGACCATGTAAGAATGCATCCACACACCAAATGTTTTAGTTCTGAAACTAATACTTTAGAGAATAGCTCTCATGGCGTAATAGTAATGGATGTGAAAAAAATCGAATCACTGATGTATATAAGGTTCGAACTCAAGTCATGATTTTTGATGCAATTGCGCCAATATTTTACATGAGGATCGACCATGTAAGAATGCATCCACACACCAAATGTTTTCGTTCTGAAACTAATACTTTGGAGAATAGCTCTCATGGCGTAAAAGTCATGCATATGAAAAAATTCGAATCGCTAATGTATTTATAGTTCGAACTCAAGTCATGATTTTTGATGCAATTGCGCCAATATTTTTCAGGAGGGTCGACCATGTAAGAATGCATCCACACACCAAATGTTTTAGTTCTGAAACTAATACTTTGGAGAATAGCTCTCATGGCGTAAAAGTCATGCATGTGAAGAAATTTCGAATCACTAATGAATTTATAGTTCAAAGTCAAGTCATGATTTTTGATGCAATTGCGCCAATATTTCTCATGAGGGTCGACCATGTAAGAATGCATCTACACACCGAATGTTTTCGTTCTGAAACTAATACTTTGGAGAATAGCTCTCATGGCGTAAAAGTCATGCATGTGAAAAAAAATTGAATCGCTGATGTATTTATAGTTCGGCCTCAAGTCAAGAATTTGTATGGAATTGCGCCACTAATTTACATGAGGGTCGACCATGTAAGAATGCATCCACACACCAAATGTTTTAGTTCTGAAACTAATACTTTGGAGAATAGCTCTCATGGCGTAAAAGTCATGCATATGAAAAAATTCGAATTGCTGATTTATTTATAGTTCGAACTCAAGTCAAGAATTTTTATGCAATTGCGCCAATATTTTTCATGAGGGTCGACCATGTAAGAATGCATCCACACACCAAATGTTTTAGTTCTGAAACTAATACTTTGGAGAATAGCTCTCATGGCGTAAAAGTCATGCATGTGAAAAAATTTCGAATCAATGATATATATAAGGTTCGAACTCAAGTCATGATTTTTGATGCAATTGCGCCAATATTTTTCATGAAGGTCGACCATGTACGAATGCATCCACACACCAAATGTTTTAGTTCTGAAACTAATACTTTGGAGAATAGCTCTCATGGCGTAAAAGTCATGCATATGAAAAAATTCGAATCGCTAATGTATTTATAGTTCGAACTCAAGTCATGATTTTTGATGCAATTGCGCCAAATTTTTTAGGAAGGTCGTCCATGTAAGAATGCATTTACACACCAAATGTTTTAGTTCTGAAACTAATACTTTGGAGAATAGCTCTCATGGCGTAAAAGTCATGCATGTGAAAAAAATTCGAATCACTGATGCATTTATAGTTCGAACTCAAGTCATGATTTTTGATGCAATTGCGCCAATATTTCTCATGAGGGTCGACCATGTAAGAATGCATCTACACACCAAATGTTTTCGTTCTGAAACTAATACTTTGGAGAATAGCTCTCATGGCGTAAAAGTCATGCATGTGAAAAAAAATCAAATCGCTGATCTATTTATAGTTCGGCCTCAAGTCACAAATTTTTATGGAATTGCGCCAATAATTTACATGAGGGTCGACCATGTACGAATGCATCCACACACCAAATGTTTTCATTCTGAAACTAATACTTTGGAGAATAGCTCTCATGGCGTAAAAGTCATGCATATGAAAAAAATCGAATTGCTAATGCATTTATAGTTCGAACTCAAGTCATGATTTTTGATGCAATTGCGCCAATATTTTACATGAGGATCGACCATGTAAGAATGCATCCACACACCAAATGTTTTCGTTCTGAAACTAATACTTTGGAGAATAGCTCTCATGGCGTAAAAGTCATGCATGTGAAAAAAATCGAATCACTGATGTATATAAGATTCGAACTCAAGTCAAGAATTTTTATGCAATTGCGCCAATATTTTACATGAGGGTCGACCATGTACGAATGCATCCACACACCAAATGTTTTAGTTCTGAAACTAATACTTTGGAGAATAGCTCTCATGGCGTAAAAGTCATGCATATGAAAAAATTCGAATCGCTGATCTATTTATAGTTCGGCCTCAAGTCAAGAATTTTTATGGAAATGCGCCAATAATTTGCATCAGTGTCGACCATGTAAGAATGCATCCACACACCAAATGTTTTAGTTCTGAAACTAATACTTTGGAGAATAGCTCTCATGGCGTAAAAGTCATGCATGTGAAAAAATTTCGAATCACTGATGTATATAAGGTTCGAACTTAAGTCATGATTTTTGATGCAATTGCGCCAATATTTTTCAGGAGGGTCGACCAAGTAAGAATGCATCCACACACCAAAAGTTTTAGTTCTGAAACTCATACTTTGGACAATAGCTCTATTGGCGTAAAACTCATTCATATGAAAAAATTCGAATCGCTAATATATTTATAGTTCAAACTCAAGTCATGATTTCTGATGCAATTGCGCCAATATTGTACATGAGGGTCGACCATGTAAGAATGCATCCACACACCAAATGTTTTCGTTCTGAAACTAATACTTTGGAGAATAGCTCTCATGGCGTAAAAGTCATGCATATGAAAAAAATTCGAATCGCTAATGTATTTATAGTTCGAACTCAAGTCAAGAATTTTTATGCAATTGCACCAGTAATTTACATGATGGGCGACCATGTAAGAATGCATCCACACACCAAATGTTTTAGTTCTGAAACTAATACTTTAGAGAATAGCTCTCATGGCGTAATAGTAATGGATGTGAAAAAAATCGAATCACTGATGTATATAAGGTTCGAACTCAAGTCATGATTTTTGATGCAATTGCGCCAATATTTTACATGAGGATCGACCATGTAAGAATGCATCCACACACCAAATGTTTTAGTTCTGAAACTAATACTTTGGAGAATAGCTCTCATGGCGTAAAAGTCATGCATATGAAAAAATTCGAATCGCTAATGTATTTATAGTTCGAACTCAAGTCATGATTTTTGATGCAATTGCGCCAATATGTTTCAGGAGGGTCGACCATGTAAGAATGCATCCACACACCAAATGTTTTAGTTCTGAAACTAATACTTTGGAGAATAGCTCTCATGGCGTAAAAGTCATGCATGTGAAAAAATTTCGAATCACTAATGAATTTATAGTTCAAAGTCAAGTCATGATTTTTGATGCAATTGCACCAATATTTCTCATGAGGGTCGACCATGTAAGAATGCATCTACACACCGAATGTTTTCGTTCTGAAACTAATACTTTGGAGAATAGCTCTCATGGCGTAAAAGTCATGCATGTGAAAAAAAATTGAATCGCTGATGTATTTATAGTTCGGCCTCAAGTCAAGAATTTGTATGGAATTGCGCCACTAATTTACATGAGGGTCGACCATGTAAGAATGCATCCACACACCAAATGTTTTAGTTCTGAAACTAATACTTTGGAGAATAGCTCTCATGGCGTAAAAGTCATGCATATGAAAAAATTCGAATTGCTGATTTATTTATAGTTCGAACTCAAGTCAAGAATTTTTATGCAATTGCACCAATATTTTTCATGAGGGTCGACCATGTAAGAATGCATCCACACACCAAATGTTTTCGTTCTGAAACTAATACTTTGGAGAATAGCTCTCATGGCGTAAAAGTCATGCATGTGAAAAAATTTCGAATCAATGATATATATAAGGTTCGAACTCAAGTCATGATTTTTGATGCAATTGCGCCAATATTTTTCATGAAGGTCGACCATGTACGAATGCATCCACACACCAAATGTTTTAGTTCTGAAACTAATACTTTGGAGAATAGCTCTCATGGCGTAAAAGTCATGCATATGAAAAAATTCGAATCGCTGATCTATTTATAGTTCGGCCTCAAGTCAAGAATTTTTATGGAAATGCGCCAATAATTTGCATCAGTGTCGACCATGTAAGAATGCATCCACACACCAAATGTTTTAGTTCTGAAACTAATACTTTGGAGAATAGCTCTCATGGCGTAAAAGTCATGCATGTGAAAAAATTTCGAATCACTGATGTATATAAGGTTCGAACTTAAGTCATGATTTTTGATGCAATTGCGCCAATATTTTTCAGGAGGGTCGACCAAGTAAGAATGCATCCACACACCAAAAGTTTTAGTTCTGAAACTCATACTTTGGACAATAGCTCTCATGGCGTAAAACTCATTCATATGAAAAAATTCGAATCGCTAATATATTTATAGTTCAAACTCAAGTTATGATTTCTGATGCAATTGCGCCAATATTGTACATGAGGGTCGACCATGTAAGAATGCATCCACACACCAAATGTTTTCGTTCTGAAACTAATACTTTGGAGAATAGCTCTCATGGCGTAAAAGTCATGCATATGAAAAAAATTCGAATCGCTAATGTATTTATAGTTCGAACTCAAGTCAAGAATTTTTATGCAATTGCACCAGTAATTTACATGATGGGCGACCATGTAAGAATGCATCCACACACCAAATGTTTTAGTTCTGAAACTAATACTTTAGAGAATAGCTCTCATGGCGTAATAG
Source organism: Haliotis cracherodii (assembly GCF_022045235.1). NCBI lineage: Eukaryota > Metazoa > Mollusca > Gastropoda > Lepetellida > Haliotidae > Haliotis > Haliotis cracherodii. The sequence goes on along the minus strand of NW_027266266.1, from coordinate 31,239,014 downwards.
TAATGGATGTGAAAAAAATCGAATCACTGATGTATATAAGGTTCGAACTCAAGTCATGATTTTTGATGCAATTGCGCCAATATTTTACATGAGGATCGACCATGTAAGAATGCATCCACACACCAAATGTTTTCGTTCTGAAACTAATACTTTGGAGAATAGCTCTCATGGCGTAAAAGTCATGCATATGAAAAAATTCGAATCGCTAATGTATTTATAGTTCGAACTCAAGTCATGATTTTTGATGCAATTGCGCCAATATGTTTCAGGAGGGTCGACCATGTAAGAATGCATCCACACACCAAATGTTTTAGTTCTGAAACTAATACTTTGGAGAATAGCTCTCATGGCGTAAAAGTCATGCATGTGAAAAAATTTCGAATCACTAATGAATTTATAGTTCAAAGTCAAGTCATGATTTTTGATGCAATTGCGCCAATATTTCTCATGAGGGTCGACCATGTAAGAATGCATCTACACACCGAATGTTTTCGTTCTGAAACTAATACTTTGGAGAATAGCTCTCATGGCGTAAAAGTCATGCATGTGAAAAAAAATTGAATCGCTGATGTATTTATAGTTCGGCCTCAAGTCAAGAATTTGTATGGAATTGCGCCACTAATTTACATGAGGGTCGACCATGTAAGAATGCATCCACACACCAAATGTTTTAGTTCTGAAACTAATACTTTGGAGAATAGCTCTCATGGCGTAAAAGTCATGCATATGAAAAAATTCGAATCGCTGATTTATTTATAGTTCGAACTCAAGTCAAGAATTTTTATGCAATTGCGCCAATATTTTTCATGAGGGTCGACCATGTAAGAATGCATCCACACACCAAATGTTTTCGTTCTGAAACTAATACTTTGGAGAATAGCTCTCATGGCGTAAAAGTCATGCATGTGAAAAAATTTCGAATCAATGATATATATAAGGTTCGAACTCAAGTCATGATTTTTGATGCAATTGCGCCAATATTTTTCATGAAGGTCGACCATGTAAGAATGCATCCACACACCAAATGTTTTAGTTCTGAAACTAATACTTTGGAGAATAGCTCTCATGGCGTAAAAGTCATGCATATGAAAAAATTCGAATCGCTAATGTATTTATAGTTCAAATTCAAGTCATGATTTTTGATGCAATTGCGCCAATATTTTTCAGGAAGGTCGTCCATGTAAGAATGCATTTACACACCAAATGTTTTAGTTCTGAAACTAATACTTTGGAGAATAGCTCTCATGGCGTAAAAGTCATGCATGTGAAAAAAATTCGAATCACTGATGCATTTATAGTTCGAACTCAAGTCATGATTTTTGATGCAATTGCGCCAATATTTCTCATGAGGGTCGACCATGTAAGAATGCATCTACACACCAAATGTTTTCGTTCTGAAACTAATACTTTGGAGAATAGCTCTCATGGCGTAAAAGTCATGCATGTGAAAAAAAATCGAATCGCTGATCTATTTATAGTTCGGCCTCAAGTCACAAATTTTTATGGAATTGCGCCAATAATTTACATGAGGGTCGACCATGTACGAATGCATCCACACACCAAATGTTTTAGTTCTGAAACTAATACTTTGGAGAATAGCTCTCATGGCGTAAAAGTCATGCATGTGAAAAAATTTCGAATCACTAATGAATTTATAGTTCAAAGTCAAGTCATGATTTTTGATGCAATTGCGCCAATATTTCTCATGAGGGTCGACCATGTAAGAATGCATCTACACACCAAATGTTTTCGTTCTGAAACTAATACTTTGGAGAATAGCTCTCATGGCGTAAAAGTCATGCATGTGAAAAAAAATTGAATCGCTGATGTATTTATAGTTCGGCCTCAAGTCAAGAATTTGTATGGAATTGCGCCACTAATTTACATGAGGGTCGACCATGTAAGAATGCATCCACACACCAAATGTTTTAGTTCTGAAACTAATACTTTGGAGAATAGCTCTCATGGCGTAAAAGTCATGCATATGAAAAAATTCGAATTGCTGATTTATTTATAGTTCGAACTCAAGTCAAGAATTTTTATGCAATTGCGCCAATATTTTTCATGAGGGTCGACCATGTAAGAATGCATCCACACACCAAATGTTTTCGTTCTGAAACTAATACTTTGGAGAATAGCTCTCATGGCGTAAAAGTCATGCATGTGAAAAAATTTCGAATCAATGATATATATAAGGTTCGAACTCAAGTCATGATTTTTGATGCAATTGCGCCAATATTTTTCATGAAGGTCGACCATGTACGAATGCATCCACACACCAAATGTTTTAGTTCTGAAACTAATACTTTGGAGAATAGCTCTCATGGCGTAAAAGTCATGCATATGAAAAAATTCGAATCGCTAATGTATTTATAGTTCGAATTCAAGTCATGATTTTTGATGCAATTGCGCCAATATTTTTCAGGAAGGTCGTCCATGTAAGAATGCATTTACACACCAAATGTTTTAGTTCTGAAACTAATACTTTGGAGAATAGCTCTCATGGCGTAAAAGTCATGCATGTGAAAAAAATTCGAATCACTGATGCATTTATAGTTCGAACTCAAGTCATGATTTTTGATGCAATTGCGCCAATATTTCTCATGAGGGTCGACCATGTAAGAATGCATCTACACACCAAATGTTTTCGTTCTGAAACTAATACTTTGGAGAATAGCTCTCATGGCGTAAAAGTCATGCATGTGAAAAAAAATCGAATCGCTGATCTATTTATAGTTCGGCCTCAAGTCACAAATTTTTATGGAATTGCGCCAATAATTTACATGAGGGTCGACCATGTACGAATGCATCCACACACCAAATGTTTTCATTCTGAAACTAATACTTTGGAGAATAGCTCTCATGGCGTAAAAGTCATGCATATGAAAAAAATCGAATTGCTAATGCATTTATAGTTCGAACTCAAGTCATGATTTTTGATGCAATTGCGCCAATATTTTACATGAGGATCGACCATGTAAGAATGCATCCACACACCAAATGTTTTCGTTCTGAAACTAATACTTTGGAGAATAGCTCTCATGGCGTAAAAGTCATGCATATGAAAAAATTCGAATCGCTAATGTATTTATAGTTCGAACTCAAGTCATGATTTTTGATGCAATTGCGCCAATATTTCTCATGAGGGTCGACCATGTAAGAATGCATCTACACACCAAATGTTTTCGTTCTGAAACTAATACTTTGGAGAATAGCTCTCATGGCGTAAAAGTCATGCATGTGAAAAAAAATCGAATCGCTGATGTATTTATAGTTCGGCCTCAAGTCAAGAATTTGTATGGAATTGCGCCACTAATTTACATGAGGGTCGACCATGTAAGAATGCATCCACACACCAAATGTTTTAGTTCTGAAACTAATACTTTGGAGAATAGCTTTCATGGCGTAAAAGTCATGCATATGAAAAAATTCGAAATGCTGATTTATTTATAGTTCGAACTCAAGTCAAGAATTTTTATGCAATTGCGCCAATATTTTTCATGAGGGTCGACCATGTAAGAATGCATCCACACACCAAATGTTTTAGTTCTGAAACTAATACTTTGGAGAATAGCTCTCATGGCGTAAAAGTCATGCATGTGAAAAAATTTCGAATCACTGATGTATATAAGGTTCGAACTCAAGTCATGATTTTTGATGCAATTGCGCCAATATTTTTCATGAGGGTCGACCATGTACGAATGCATCCACACACCAAATGTTTTCGTTCTGAAACTAATACTTTGGAGAATAGCTCTCATGGCGTAAAAGTCATGCATATGAAAAAATTCGAATCGCTAATGTATTTATAGTTCGAACTCAAGTCAAGAATTTTTATGCAATTGCGCCAATAATTTACATGAGGGTCGACCATGTACGAATGCATCCACACACCAAATGTTTTAGTTCTGAAACTAATACTTTGGAGAATAGCTCTCATGGCGTAAAAGTCATGCATGTGAAAAAATTTCGAATCACTGATGTATATAAGGTTCGAACTCAAGTCAAGAATTTTTATGCAATTGCGCCAATATTTTACATGAGGGTCGACCATGTAAGAATGCATCCACACACCAAATGTTTTTGTTCTGAAACTAATACTTTGGAGAATAGCTCTCATGGCGTAAAAGTAAAGGATGTAAAAAAATTCGAATCACTGATGTATATAAGGTTCGAACTCAAGTCATGATTTTTGATGCAATTGCACCAGTATTTTTCATGAGGGTCGACCATGTAAGAATGCATCCATACACCAAATGTTTTCGTTCTGAAACTAATACTTTGGAGAATAGCTCTCATGGCGTAAAAGTCATGCATGTGAAAAAAATTCGAATCGCTGATGTATTTATAGTTCGGCCTCAAGTCAAGAATTTTTATGCAATTGCGCCAATAATTTACATGAGGGTCGACCATGTAAGAATGCATCCACACACCAAATGTTTTCGTTCTGAAACTAATACTTTGGAGAATAGCTCTCATGGCGTAAAAGTCATGCATGTGAAAAAATTTCGAATCACTGTTGTATATAAGGTTCCAACTCAAGTCATGATTTTTGATGCAATTGCGCCAGTATTTTTCATGAGGGTCGACCATGTAAGAATGCATCCACACACCAAATGTTTTAGTTCTGAAACTAATACTTTGGAGAATAGCTCTCATGGCGTAAAAGTCATGCATATGAAAAAAATCGAATCACTGATGTATAGAAGGTTCAAACTCAAGTCAAGAATTTTTATGCAATTGCGCCAATATTTTACATGAGGGTCGACCATGTACGAATGCATCCACACACCAAATGTTTTAGTTCTGAAACTAATACTTTGGAGAATAGCTCTCATGGCGTAAAAGTCATGCATATGAAAAAATTCGAATCGCTAAGGTATTTATAGTTCGAACTCAAGTCATGATTTCTGATGCAATTGCGCCAATATTTTTCAGGAGGGTCGACCATGTGAGAATGCATCCACACACCAAATGTTTTAGTTCTGAAACTAATACTTTGGAGAATAGCTCTCATGGCGTAAAAGTCATGCATGTGAAAAAAATCGAATCACTGATGTATATAAGGTTCAAACTCAAGTCAAGAAATTTTATGCAATTGCGCCAATATTTTACATGAGGGTCGACCATGTAAGAATGCATCCACACACCAAATGTTTTAGTTCTGAAACTAATACTTTGGAGAATAGCTCTCATGGCGTAAAAGTCATGCATATGAAAAAATTCGAATCGCTAATGTATTTATAGTTCGAACTCAAGTCATGATTTTTGATGCAATTGCGCCAATATTTTTCAGGAGGGTCGACCATGTAAGAATGCATCCACACACCAAATGTTTTAGTTCTGAAACTAATACTTTGGAGAATAGCTCTCATGGCGTAAAAGTCATGCATTTGAAAAAATTTCTAATCACTGATGCATTTAAAATTCGAACTCAAGTCATAATTTTTGATGCAATTGCGCCAATATTTTTCATGAGGGTCGACCATGTACGAATGCATCTACACACCAAATGTTTTAGTTCTGAAACTAATACTTTGGAGAATAGCTCTCATGGCGTAAAAGTCATGCATATGAAAAAAATCGAATCACTGATGTATAGAAGGTTCAAACTCAAGTCAAGAATTTTTATGCAATTGCGCCAATATTTTACATGAGGGTCGACCATGTACGAATGCATCCACACACCAAATGTTTTAGTTCTGAAACTAATACTTTGGAGAATAGCTCTCATGGCGTAAAAGTCATGCATATGAAAAAATTCGAATCGCTAAGGTATTTATAGTTCGAACTCAAGTCATGATTTCTGATGCAATTGCGCCAATATTTTTCAGGAGGGTCGACCATGTGAGAATGCATCCACACACCAAATGTTTTAGTTCTGAAACTAATACTTTGGAGAATAGCTCTCATGGCGTAAAAGTCATGCATGTGAAAAAAATCGAATCACTGATGTATATAAGGTTCAAACTCAAGTCAAGAAATTTTATGCAATTGCGCCAATATTTTACATGAGGGTCGACCATGTAAGAATGCATCCACACACCAAATGTTTTAGTTCTGAAACTAATACTTTGGAGAATAGCTCTCATGGCGTAAAAGTCATGCATATGAAAAAATTCGAATCGCTAATGTATTTATAGTTCGAACTCAAGTCATGATTTTTGATGCAATTGCGCCAATATTTTTCAGGAGGGTCGACCATGTAAGAATGCATCCACACACCAAATGTTTTAGTTCTGAAACTAATACTTTGGAGAATAGCTCTCATGGCGTAAAAGTCATGCATTTGAAAAAATTTCTAATCACTGATGCATTTAAAATTCGAACTCAAGTCATAATTTTTGATGCAATTGCGCCAATATTTTTCATGAGGGTCGACCATGTACGAATGCATCTACACACCAAATGTTTTAGTTCTGAAACTAATACTTTGGAGAATAGCTCTCATGGCGTAAAAGTCATGAATGTGAAAAAATTTCGAATCACTGATGTATATAAGGTTCGAACTTAAGTCATGATTTTTGATGCAATTGCGCCAATATTTTACATGAGGGTCGACCATGTAAGAATGCATCCACACACCAAATGTTTTAGTTCTGAAACTCATACTTTGGAGAATAGCTCTCATGGCGTAAAAGTCATGCATATGAAAAAAATCGAATCGCTGCTGTATTTATAGTTCAAACTCAAGTCATGATTTCTGATGCAATTGCGCCAATAATGTACATGAGGGTCGACCATGTAAGAATGCATCCACACACCAAATGTTTTCGTTCTGAAACTTATTTTTTGGAGAATAGCTCTCATGGCGTAAAAGTCATGCATGTGAAAAAAATTCGAATCGCTAATGTATTTATAGTTCGGCCTCAAGTCAAGAATTTTTATGCAATTGCGCCAGTAATTTCCATGATGGTCGACCATGTAAGAATGCATCCACACACCAAATGTTTTCGTTCTGAAACTAATACTTTAGAGAATAGCTCTCATGGCGTAATAGTCATGCATGTGAAAAAATTTCGAATCACTGATGTATATAAGGTTCGAACTCAAGTCATGATTTTTGATGCAATTGCGCCAATATTTTTCAGGACGGTCGACCATGTAAGAATGCATGCACACACCAAATGTTTTCGTTCTGAAACTAATACTTTGGAGAATAGCTCTCATGGCGTAAAAGTCATGCATGTGAAAAAATTTCGAATCACTAATGAATTTATAGTTCAAACTCAAGTCATGATTTTTGATGCAATTGCGCCAATATTTCTCATGAGGGTCGACCATGTAAGAATGCATCTACACACCAAATGTTTTCGTTCTGAAACTAATACTTTGGAGAATAGCTCTCATGGCGTAAAAGTCATGCATATGAAAAAATTCGAATCGCTCATGTATTTATAGTTCGAACTCAAGTCAAGAATTTTTATGCAATTGCGCCAATATTTTACATGAGGGTCGACCATGTAAGAATGCATCCACACACCAAATGTTTTAGTTCTGAAACTAATACTTTGGAGAATAGCTCTCATGGCGTAAAAGTCATGCATGTGAAAAAATTTCGAATCACTGATGTATATAAGGTTCGAACTCAAGTCAAGAATTTTTATGCAATTGCGGCAATATTTTACATGAGGGTCGACCATGTAAGAATGCATCCACACACCAAATGTTTTAGTTCTGAAACTAATACTTTGGAGAATAGCTCTCATGGCGTAAAAGTAAAGCATGTAAAAAAATTCGAATCACTGATGTATATAACGTTCGAACTCAAGTCATGATTTTTGATGCAATTGCGCCAGTATTTTTCATGAGGGTCGACCATGTAAGAATGCATCCACACACCAAATGTTTTAGTTCTGAAACTAATACTTTGGAGAATAGCTCTCATGGCGTAAAAGTCATGCATATGAAAAAATTCGAATCGCTAATGTATTTATAGTTCGAACTCAAGTCATGATTTTTGATGCAATTGCGCCAATATTTTCCATGAGGGTCGACCATGTAAGAATGCATCCACACACCAAATGTTTTCGTTCTGAAACTAATACTTTGGAGAATAGCTCTCATGGCGTAAAAGTCATGCATATGAAAAAATTCGAATCGCTCATGTATTTATAGTTTGAACTCAAGTCAAGAATTTTTATGCAATTGCGCCAATATTTTACATGAGGGTCGACCATGTAAGAATGCATCCACACACCAAATGTTTTAGTTCTGAAACTAATACTTTGGAGAATAGCTCTCATGGCGTAAAAGTCATGCATGTGAAAAAATTTCGAATCACTGATGTATATAAGGTTCGAACTCAAGTCAAGAATTTTTATGCAATTGCGGCAATATTTTACATGAGGGTCGACCATGTAAGAATGCATCCACACACCAAATGTTTTAGTTCTGAAACTAATACTTTGGAGAATAGCTCTCATGGCGTAAAAGTAAAGCATGTAAAAAAATTCGAATCACTGATGTATATAACGTTCGAACTCAAGTCATGATTTTTGATGCAATTGCGCCAGTATTTTTCATGAGGGTCGACCATGTAAGAATGCATCCACACACCAAATGTTTTAGTTCTGAAACTAATACTTTGGAGAATAGCTCTCATGGCGTAAAAGTCATGCATGTGAAAAAAATTCGAATCACTGTTGTATATAAGGTTCGAACTCAAGTCATGATTTTTTATGCAATTGCGCCAATATTTCTCATGAGGGTCGACCATGTAAGAATGCATCCACACACCAAATGTTTTTGTTCTGAAACTAATACTTTGGAGAATAGCTCTCATGGCGTAAAAGTCATGCATGTGAAAAAATTTCGAATCACTGATGTATATAAGGTTCGAACTCAAGTCAAGAATTTTTATGCAATTGCGGCAATATTTTACATGAGGGTCGACCATGTAAGAATGCATCCACACACCAAATGTTTTAGTTCTGAAACTAATACTTTGGAGAATAGCTCTCATGGCGTAAAAGTAAAGCATGTAAAAAAATTCGAATCACTGATGTATATAAGGTTCGACCTCAAGTCATGATTTTTGATGCAATTGCGCCAGTATTTTTCATGAGGGTCGACCATGTAAGAATGCATCCACACACCAAATGTTTTCGTTCTGAAACTAATACTTTGGAGAATAGCTCTCATGGCGTAAAAGTCATGCATATGAAAAAATTCGAATCGCTCATGTATTTATAGTTCGAACTCAAGTCATGATTTTTGATGCAATTGCGCCAATATTTTACATGAGGGTCGACCATGTAAGAATGCATCCACACACCAAATGTTTTCGTTCTGAAACTAATACTTTGGAGAATAGCTCTCATGGCGTAAAAGTCATGCATGTGAAAAAAATTCGAATGCCTCATGTATTTATAGTTCGGCCTCAAGTCAAGAATTTTTATGGAATTGCGCCAATAATTTACATGAGGGTCGACCATGTAAGAATGCATCCACACACCAAAAGTTTTAGTTCTGAAACTAATACTTTGGAGAATAGCTCTCATGGCGTAAAAGTCATGCATGTGAAAAAAATTCGAATCACTGTTGTATATAAGGTTCGAACTCAAGTCATGATTTTTTATGCAATTGCGCCAATATTTCTCATGAGGGTCGACCATGTAAGAATGCATCCACACACCAAATGTTTTTGTTCTGAAACTAATACTTTGGAGAATAGCTCTCATGGCGTAAATGTTATGCATATGAAAAAAATCGAATCGGTAATGTATTTATAGTTCGAACTCAAGTCATGATTTTTGATGCCATTGCGCCAATATTTTACATGAGGGTTGACCATGTAAGAATGCATCCACATACCAAATGTTTTAGTTCTGAAACTAATACTTTGGAGAATAGCTCTCATGGCGTAAAAGTCATGCATATGAAAAAATTCGAATCGCTAATGTATTTATAGTTCGAACTCAAGTCATGATTTTTGATGCAATTGCGCCAATATTTTTGAGGAAGGTCGTCCATGTAAGAATGCATCCACACACCAAATGTTTTAGTTCTGAAACTAATACTTTGGAGAATAGCTCTCATGGCGTAAAAGTCATGCATGTGAAAAAAATTCGAATCACTGATGCATTTATAGTTCAAACTCAAGTCATGATTTTTGATGCAATTGCGTCAATATTTCTCATGAGGGTCGACCATGTAAGAATGCATCTACACACCAAATGTTTTCGTTCTGAAACTAATACTTTGGAGAATAGCTCTCATGGCGTAAAAGTCATGCATGTGAAAAAAATCGAATCACTGATGTATATAAGGTTCGAACTCAAGTCAAGAATTTTTATGCAATTGCGCCAATATTTGAATGAGGGTCGACCATGTACGAATGCATCCACACACCAAATGTTTTTGTTCTGAAACTAATACTTTGGAGAATAGCTCTCATGGCGTAAAAGTCATGCATATGAAAAAATTCGAATCGCTAATGTATTTATAGTTCGAACTCAAGTCATGATTTTTGATGCATTTGCGCCAATATTTTACATGAGGGTCGACCATGTAAGAATGCATCCACACACCAAATGTTTTAGTTCTGAAACTAATACTTTGGAGAATAGCTCTCATGGCGTAAAAGTCATGCATATGAAAAAATTCGAATCGCTAATGTATTTATAGTTCGAACTCAAGTCATGATTTTTGATGCAATTGCAGCAATATTTTTGAGGAAGGTCGTCCATGTAAGAATGCATCCACACACCAAATGTTTTAGTTCTGAAACTAATACTTTGGAGAATAGCTCTCATGGCGTAAAAGTCATGCATGTGAAAAAAATTCGAATCACTGATGCATTTATAGTTCGAACTCAAGTCATGATTTTTGATGCAATTGCGCCAATATTTCTCATGAGGGTCGACCATGTAAGAATGCATCTACACACCAAATGTTTTCGTTCTGAAACTAATACTTTGGAGAATAGCTCTCATGGCGTAAAAGTCATGCATGTGAAAAAAAATCGAATCGCTGATCTATTTATAGTTCGGCCTCAAGTCACGAATTTTTATGGAATTGCGCCAATAATTTACATGAGGGTCAACCATGTACGAATGCATCTACACACCAAATGTTTTTGTTCTGAAACTAATACTTTGGAGAATAGCTCTCATGGCGTAAAAGTCATGCATGTGAAAAAAAATCGAATCGCTGATGTATTTATAGTTCGGCCTCAAGTCAAGAATTTTTATGGAATTGCGCCAATAATTTACATGATGTTCGACCATGTAAGAATGCATCCACACACCAAATGTTTTAGTTCTGAAACTCATACTTTGGAGAATAGCTCTCATGGCGTAAAAGTCATGCATGTGAAAAAAATCGAATCACTGATGTATATAAGGTTCGAACTCAAGTCATGATTTTTGATGCAATTGCACCAATATTTTTGAGGAAGGTCGTCCATGTAAGAATGCATCCACACACCAAATGTTTTAGTTCTGAAACTAATACTTTGGAGAATAGCTCTCATGGCGTAAAAGTCATGCATGTGAAAAAAATTCGAATCACTGATGCATTTATAGTTCGAACTCAAGTCATGATTTTTGATGCAATTGCGCCAATATTTCTCATGAGGCTGGACCATGTAAGAATGCATCTACACACCAAATGTTTTCGTTCTGAAACTAATACTTTGGAGAATAGCTCTCATGGCGTAAAAGTCATGCATGTGAAAAAAAATCGAATCGCTGATCTATTTATAGTTCGGCCTCAAGTCACGAATTTTTATGGAATTGCGCCAATAATTTACATGAGGGTCGACCATGTACGAATGCATCTACACACCAAATGTTTTCGTTCTGAAACTAATACTTTGGAGAATAGCTCTCATGGCGTAAAAGTCATGCATATGAAAAAAATCGAATCGCTAATGTATTTATAGTTCGAACTCAAGTCATGATTTTTGATGCAATTGCGCCAGTATTTTACATGAGGATCGACCATGTAAGAATGCATCCACACACCAAATGTTTTTGTTCTGAAACTAATACTTTGGAGAATAGCTCTCATGGCGTAAAAGTCATGCATGTGAAAAAAAATCGAATCGCTGATGTATTTATAGTTCGGCCTCAAGTCAAGAATTTTTATGGAATTGCGCCAATAATTTACATGATGGTCGACCATGTAAGAATGCATCCACACACCAAATGTTTTAGTTCTGAAACTAATACTTTGGAGAATAGCTCTCATGGCGTAAAAGTCATGCATGTGAAAAAAATCGAATCACTGATGTATATAAGGTTCGAACTCAAGTCATGATTTTTGATGCAATTGCACCAATATTTTTGAGGAAGGTCGTCCATGTAAGAATGCATCCACACACCAAATGTTTTAGTTCTGAAACTAATACTTTGGAGAATAGCTCTCATGGCGTAAAAGTCATGCATGTGAAAAAAATTCGAATCACTGATGCATTTATAGTTTGAACTCAAGTCATGATTTTTGATGCAATTGCGCCAATATTTCTCATGAGGCTCGACCATGTAAGAATGCATCTACACACCAAATGTTTTAGTTCTGAAACTAATACTTTGGAGAATAGCTCTCATGGCGTAAAAGTCATGCATGTGAAAAAAAATCGAATCGCTGATGTATTTATAGTTCGGCCTCAAGTCAAGAATTTTTATGGAATTGCGCCAATAATTTACATGATGGTCGACCATGTAAGAATGCATCCACACACCAAATGTTTTAGTTCTGAAACTAATACTTTGGAGAATAGCTCTCATGGCGTAAAAGTCATGCATGTGAAAAAAATCGAATCACTGATGTATATAAGGTTCGAACTCAAGTCATGATTTTTGATGCAATTGCACCAATATTTTTGAGGAAGGTCGTCCATGTAAGAATGCATCCACACACCAAATGTTTTAGTTCTGAAACTAATACTTTGGAGAATAGCTCTCATGGCGTAAAAGTCATGCATGTGAAAAAAATTCGAATCACTGATGCATTTATAGTTTGAACTCAAGTCATGATTTTTGATGCAATTGCGCCAATATTTCTCATGAGGCTCGACCATGTAAGAATGCATCTACACACCAAATGTTTTAGTTCTGAAACTAATACTTTGGAGAATAGCTCTCATGGCGTAAAAGTCATGCATATGAAAAAAATCGAATCGCTAATGTATTTATAGTTCGAACTCAAGTCATGATTTTTGATGCAATTGCGCCAATATTTTACATGAGGATCGACCATGTAAGAATGCATCCACACAACAAATGTTTTTGTTCTGAAACTAATACTTTGGAGAATAACTCTCATGGCGTAAAAGTCATGCATATGAAAAAATTCGAATCGCTAATGTATTTATAGTTCAAACTCAAGTCATGATTTTTGATGCAATTGCGTCAATATTTCTCATGAGGGTCGACCATGTAAGAATGCATCTACACACCAAATGTTTTCGTTCTGAAACTAATACTTTGGAGAATAGCTCTCATGGCGTAAAAGTCATGCATGTGAAAAAAATCGAATCACTGATGTATGTAAGGTTCGAACTCAAGTCAAGAATTTTTATGCAATTGCGCCAATATTTAAATGAGGGTCGACCATGTAAGAATGCATCCACACCAAATGTTTTTGTTCTGAAACTAATACTTTGGAGAATAGCTCTCATGGCGTAAAAGTCATGCATATGAAAAAAATTCGAATCGCTAATGTATTTATAGTTCGAACTCAAGTCATGATCTTTGATGCAATTGCACCAATATTTTTGAGAAAAGGTCGTCCATGTAAGAATGCATCCACACACCAAATGTTTTAGTTCTGAAACTAATACTTTGGAGAATAGCTCTCATGGCGTAAAAGTCATGCATGTGAAAAAAATTCGAATCACTGATGCATTTATAGTTCGAACTCAAGTCATGATTTTTGATGCAATTGCGCCAATATTTCTCATGAGGGTCGACCATGTAAGAATGCATCTACACACCAAATGTTTTCGTTCTGAAACTAATACTTTGGAGAATAGCTCTCATGGCGTAAAAGTCATGCATGTGAAAAAAAATCGAATCGCTGATCTATTTATAGTTCGGCCTCAAGTCACGAATTTTTATGGAATTGCGCCAATAATTTACATGAGGGTCGACCATGTACGAATGCATCCACACACCAAATGTTTTCGTTCTGAAACTAATACTTTGGAGAATAGCTCTCATGGCGTAAAAGTCATGCATATGAAAAAAATCGAATCGCTAATGTATTTATAGTTCGAACTCAAGTCATGATTTTTGATGCAATTGCGCCAATATTTTACATGAGGATCGACCATGTAAGAATGCATCCACACACCAAACGTTTTTGTTCTGAAACTAATACTTTGGAGAATAACTCTCATGGCGTAAAAGTCATGCATATGAAAAAAATCGAATCGCTAATGTATTTATAGTTCGAACTCAAGTCATGATTTTTGATGCAATTGCGCCAATATTTTACATGAGGATCGACCATGTAAGAATGCATCCACACACCAAATGTTTTTGTTCTGAAACTAATACTTTGGAGAATAGCTCTCATGGCGTAAAAGTCATGCATGTGAAAAAAATTCGAATCACTGTTGTATATAAGGTTCGAACTCAAGTCATGATTTTTGATGCAATTGCGCCAGTATTTTTCAGGAGGGTCGACCATGTAAGAATGCATCCACACACCAAATGTTTTAGTTCTGAAACTAATACTTTGGAGAATAGCTCTCATGGCGTAAAAGTCATGAACGTGAAAAAAATTCGAATCGCTGATGTATTTATAGTTCGGCCTCAAGTCAAGAATTTTTATGGAATTGCGCCAATAATTTACATGATGGTCGACCATGTAAGAATGCATCCACACACCAAATGTTTTAGTTCTGAAACTAATACTTTGGAGAATAGCTCTCATGGCGTAAAAGTCATGCATGTGAAAAAATTCGAATCACTGATGTATATAAGGTTCGAACTCAAGTCATAATTTTTGATGCAATTGCGCCAATATTTTACATGAGGATTGACCATGTAAGAATGCATCCACACACCAAATGTTTTAGTTCTGAAACTAATACTTTGGAGAATAGCTCTCATGGCGTAAAAGTCATGCATATGAAAAAAATCGAATCGCTGATGTATTTATAGTACAATCTCAAGTCATGATTTCTGATGCAATTGCGCCAATATTTTTCATGAGGGTCGACCATGTACGAATGCATCCACACACCAAATGTTTTCGTTCTGAAACTAATACTTTGGAGAATAGCTCTCATGGCGTAAAAGTCATGCATATGAAAAAATTCGAATCGCTAATGTATTTATAGTTCGAACTCAAGTCATGATTTTTTATGCAATTGCGCCAGTATTTTACATGAGGGTCGACCATGTAAGAATGCATCCACACACCAAATGTTTTAGTTCTGAAACTAATACTTTGGAAAATAGCTCTCATTGCGTAAAAGTCATGCATGTGAAAAAATTGGAATCGATAATGTATTTATAGTTCGAACTCAAGTCATGATTTTTTATGCAATTGCGCCAGTATTTTACATGAGGGTCGACCATGTAAGAATGCATCCACACACCAAATGTTTTAGTTCTGAAACTAATACTTTGGAGAATAGCTCTCATGGCGTAAAAGTCATGCATGTGAAAAAATTTCGAATCACTGATGTATATAAGGTTCGAACTCAAGTCAAGAATTTTTATGCAATTGCGCCAATATTTTACATGAGGGTCGACCATGTAAGAATGCATCCACACACCAAATGTTTTAGTTCTGAAACCAATACTTTGGAGAAAAGCTCTCATGGCGTAAAAGTAAAGCATGTAAAAAAATTCGAATCACTGATGTATATAAGGTTCGAACTCAAGTCATGATTTTTGATGCAATTGCGCCACTATTTTTCATGAGGGTGGACCATGTAAGAATGCATCCACACACCAAATGTTTTAGTTCTGAAACTAATACTTTGGAGAATAGCTCTCATGGCGTAAAAGTCATGCATATGAAAAAATTCGAATCGATAATTTATTTATAGTTCGAACTCAAGTCATGATTTTTGATGCAATTGCGCCAATATTTTACATGAGGGTGGACCATGTAAGAATGCATCCACACACCAAATGTTTTAGTTCTGAAACTAATACTTTGGAGAATAGCTCTCATGGCGTAAAAGTCATGCATGTGAAAAAATTTCGAATCACTGATGTATATAAGGTTCGAACTCAAGTCAAGAATTTTTATGCAATTGCGCCAATATTTTACATGAGGGTCGACCATGTAAGAATGCATCCACACACCAAATGTTTTAGTTCTGAAACTAATACTTTGGAGAAAAGCTCTCATGGCGTAAAAGTAAAGCATGTAAAAAATTTCGAATCACTGATGTATATAAGGTTCGAACTCAAGTCAAGAATTTGTATGCAATTGCGCCAATATTTTACATGAGGGTCGACCATGTAAGAATGCATCCACACACCAAATGTTTTAGTTCTGAAACTAATACTTTGGAGAATAGCTCTCATGGCGTAAAAGTCATGCATGTTAAAAAAATTCGAATCGCTGATGTATTTATAGTTCGGCCTCAAGTCAAGAATTTTTATGCAATTGCGCCAATAATTTACATGATGGTCGACCATGTAAGAATGCATCCACACACCAAATGTTTTAGTTCTGAAACTAATACTTTGGAGAATAGCTCTCATGGCGTAAAAGTCATGCATATGAAAAAAATCGAATCACTGTTGTATATAAGGTTCGAACTCAAGTCATGATTTCTGATGCAATAGCGCCAATATTTTTCATGAGGGTCGAACATGTACGAATGCATCCACACACCAAATGTTTTCGTTCTGAAACTAATGCTTTGGAGAATAGCTCTCATGGCGTAAAAATCATGCATATGAAAAAATTCGAATCGCTAATGTATTTATAGTTTGAACTCAAGTCATGATTTTTGATGCAATTGCGCCAATATTTTTCAGGAGGGTCGTCCATGTAAGAATGCATCCACATACCAAATGTTTTCGTTCTGAAACTAATACTTTGGAGAATAGCTCTCATGGCGTAAAAGTCATGCATGTGAAAAAAATTCGAATCGCTGTTGTATATAAGGTTCGAACTCAAGTCATGATTTTTAATGAAATTGCGCCGGTATTTTTCATGAGGGTCGACCATGTAAGAATGCATCCACACACCAAATGTTTTTGTTCTGAAACTAATACTTTGGAGAATAGCTCTCATGGCGTAAAAGTCATGCATATGAAAAAAATCGAATCGCTAATGTATATATAGTTCGAACTCAAGTCATGATTTTTGATGCAATTGCGCCAATATTTTACATGAGGGTCGACCATGTAAGAATGCATCCACACACCAAATGTTTTAGTTCTGAAACTAATACTTTGGAGAATAGCTCTCATGGCGTAAAAGTCATGCATGTGAAAAAAATTCGATTCGCTGATCTATTTATAGTTCGGCCTCAAGTCAAGAATTTTTATGGAATTGCGCCAATAATTTACATGATGGTCGACCAAGTAAGAATGCATCCACACACCAAAAGTTTTAGTTCTGAAACTAATACTTTGGAGAATAGCTCTCATGGCGTAAAAGTCATGCATGTGAAAAAAATCGAATCACTGAGGTATATAAGGTTCGAACTCAAGTCATGATTTTTTATGCAATTGCGCCAATATTTTACATGAAGATTGACCATGTAAGAATGCATCCACACACCAAATGTTTTAGTTCTGAAACTAATACTTTGGAGAATAGCTCTCATGGCGTAAAAGTCATGCATATGAAAAAAATCGAATCGCTGATGTATTTATAGTACAATCTGAAGTCAAGATTTCTGATGCAATTGCGCCAATATTTTTCATGAGGGTCGACCATGTAAGAATGCATCCACACACCAATTGTTTTCGTTCTTAAACCAATACTTTGGAGAATAGCTCTCATGGCGTAAAAGTCATGCATATGAAAAAATTCGAATCGCTAATGTATTTATAGTTCGAACTCAAGTCATGATTTTTGATGCAATTGCACCAATATTTTTCATGAGGGTCGACCATGTAAGAATGCATCCACACACCAAATGTTTTAGTTCTGAAACTAATACTTTGGAGAATAGCTCTCATGGCGTAAAAGTCATGCATATGAAAAAATTCTAATCGATAATGTATTTATAGTTCGAACTCAAGTCATGATTTTTGATGCAGTTGCGCCAATATTTTACATGATGGTCGACCATGTAAGAATGCATCCACACACCAAATGTTTTCGTTCTGAAACTAATACTTTGGAGAAAAGCTCTCATGGCGTAAAAGTCATGCATGTGAAAAAAATTCGAATCGCTGATCTATTTATAGTTCGGCCTCAAGTCAAGAATTTTTATGGAATTGCGCCAATAATTTACATGATGGTCGACCAAGTAAGAATGCATCCACACACCAAAAGTTTTAGTTCTGAAACTAATACTTTGGAGAATAGCTCTCATGGCGTAAAAGTCATGCATGTGAAAAAAATCGAATCACTGAGGTATATAAGGTTCGAACTCAAGTCATGATTTTTGATGCAATTGCGCCAATATTTTACATGAGGATTGACCATGTAAGAATGCATCCACACACCAAATGTTTTAGTTCTGAAACTAATACTTTGGAGAATAGCTCTCATGGCGTAAAAGTCATGCATATGAAAAAAATCGAATCGTTGATGTATTTATAGTACAATCTGAAGTCATGATTTCTGATGCAATTGCGCCAATATTTTTCATGAGGGTCGACCATGTACGAATGCATCCACACACCAATTGTTTTCGTTCTTAAACTAATACTTTGGAGAATAGCTCTCATGGCGTAAAAGTCATGCATATGAAAAAATTCGAATCGCTAATGTATTTATAGTTCGAACTCAAGTCATGATTTTTGATGCAATTGCACCAATATTTTACATGAGGGTCGACCATGTAAGAATGCATCCACACACCAAATGTTTTAGTTCTGAAACTAATACTTTGGAGAATAGCTCTCATGGCGTAAAAGTCATGCATATGAAAAAATTCGAATCGATAATGTATTTATAGTTCGAACTCAAGTCAAGAATTTTTATGCAATTGCGCCAATATTTTACATGATGGTCGACCATGTAAGAATGCATCCACACACCAAATGTTTTAGTTCTGAAACTAATACTTTGGAGAATAGCTCTCATGGCGTAAAAGTCATGCATATGAAAAAAATCGAATCACTGTTGTATATAAGGTTCGAACTCAAGTCATGATTTCTGATGCAATAGCGCCAATATTTTTCATGAGGGTCGAACATGTACGAATGCATCCACACACCAAATGTTTTCGTTCTGAAACTAATGCTTTGGAGAATAGCTCTCATGGCGTAAAAGTCATGCATATGAAAAAATTCGAATCGCTAATGTATTTATAGTTTGAACTCAAGTCATGATTTTTGATGCAATTGCGCCAATATTTTTCAGGAGGGTCGTCCATGTAAGAATGCATCCACATACCAAATGTTTTAGTTCTGAAACTAATACTTTGGAGAATAGCTCTCATGGCGTAAAAGTCATGCATGTGAAAAAAATTCGAATCGCTGAGGTATATAAGGTTCGAACTCAAGTCATGATTTTTGATGAAATTGCGCCAGTATTTTTCATGAGGGTCGACCATGTAAGAATGCATCCACACACCAAATGTTTTAGTTCTGAAACTAATACTTTGGAGAATAGCTCTCATGGCGTAAAAGTCATGCATATGAAAAAAATCGAATCGCTAATGTATATATAGTTCGAACTCAAGTCATGATTTTTGATGCAATTGCGCCAATATTTTACATGAGGGTCGACCATGTAAGAATGCATCCACACACCAAATGTTTTAGTTCTGAAACTAATACTTTGGAGAATAGCTCTCATGGCGTAAAAGTCATGCATGTGAAAAAAATTCGAATCGCTCATCTATTTATAGTTCGGCCTCAAGTCAAGAATTTTTATGGAATTGCGCCAATAATTTACATGATGGTCGACCAAGTAAGAATGCATCCACACACCAAAAGTTTTAGTTCTGAAACTAATACTTTGGAGAATAGCTCTCATGGCGTAAAAGTCATGCATGTGAAAAAAATCGAATCACTGAGGTATATAAGGTTCGAACTCAAGTCATGATTTTTGATGCAATTGCGCCAATATTTTACATGAAGATTGACCATGTAAGAATGCATCCACACACCAAATGTTTTAGTTCTGAAACTAATACTTTGGAGAATAGCTCTCATGGCGTAAAAGTCATGCATATGAAAAAAATCGAATCGCTGATGTATTTATAGTACAATCTGAAGTCATGATTTCTGATGCAATTGCGCCAATATTTTTCATGAGGGTCGACCATGTACGAATGCATCCACACACCAATTGTTTTCGTTCTTAAACTAATACTTTGGAGAATAGCTCTCATGGCGTAAAAGTCATGCATATGAAAAAATTCGAATCGCTAATGTATTTATAGTTCGAACTCAAGTCATGATTTTTGATGCAATTGCACCAATATTTTTCATGAGGGTCGACCATGTAAGAATGCATCCACACACCAAATGTTTTAGTTCTGAAACTAATACTTTGGAGAATAGCTCTCATGGCGTAAAAGTCATGCATATGAAAAAATTCTAATCGATAATGTATTTATAGTTCGAACTCAAGTCATGATTTTTGATGCAGTTGCGCCAATATTTTACATGATGGTCGACCATGTAAGAATGCATCCACACACCAAATGTTTTCGTTCTGAAACTAATACTTTGGAGAAAAGCTCTCATGGCGTAAAAGTCATGCATGTGAAAAAAATTCGAATCGCTGATCTATTTATAGTTCGGCCTCAAGTCAAGAATTTTTATGGAATTGCGCCAATAATTTACATGATGGTCGACCAAGTAAAAATGCATCCACACACCAAAAGTTTTAGTTCTGAAACTAATACTTTGGAGAATAGCTCTCATGGCGTAAAAGTCATGCATGTGAAAAAAATCGAATCACTGAGGTATATAAGGTTCGAACTCAAGTCATGATTTTTTATGCAATTGCGCCAATATTTTACATGAGGATTGACCATGTAAGAATGCATCCACACACCAAATGTTTTAGTTCTGAAACTAATACTTTGGAGAATAGCTCTCATGGCGTAAAAGTCATGCATATGAAAAAAATCGAATCGCTGATGTATTTATAGTACAATCTGAAGTCATGATTCCTGATGCAATTGCGCCAATATTTTTCATGAGGGTCGACCATGTAAGAATGCATCCACACACCAATTGTTTTCGTTCTTAAACTAATACTTTGGAGAATAGCTCTCATGGCGTAAAAGTCATGCATATGAAAAAATTCGAATCGCTAATGTATTTATAGTTCGAACTCAAGTCATGATTTTTGATGCAATTGCACCAATATTTTTCATGAGGGTCGACCATGTAAGAATGCATCCACACACCAAATGTTTTAGTTCTGAAACTAATACTTTGGAGAATAGCTCTCATGGCGTAAAAGTCATGCATATGAAAAAATTCGAATCGATAATGTATTTATAGTTCGAACTCAAGTCAAGAATTTTTATGGAATTGCGCCAATATTTTACATGATGGTCGACCATGTAAGAATGCATCCACACACCAAATGTTTTAGTTCTGAAACTAATACTTTGGAGAATAGCTCTCATGGCGTAAAAGTCATGCATGTGAAAAAAAATCGAATCGCTGATTTATTTATAGTTCGAACTCAAGTCAAGAATTTTTATGCAATTGCGCCAATATTTTACATGATGGTCGACCATGTAAGAATGCATCCACACACCAAATGTTTTAGTTCTGAAACTAATACTTTGGAGAATAGCTCTCATGGCGTAAAAGTCATGCATATGAAAAAATTCGAATCGATAATGTATTTATAGTTCGAACTCAAGTCAAGAATTTTTATGCAATTGCGCCAATATTTTACATGATGGTCGACCATGTAAGAATGCATCCACACACCAAATGTTTTAGTTCTGAAACTAATACTTTGGAGAATAGCTCTCATGGCGTAAAAGTCATGCATATGAAAAAAATCGAATCGCTGATTTATTTATAGTTCGAACTCAAGTCAAGAATTTTTATGCAATTGCGCCAATATTTTACATGATGGTCGACCATGTAAGAATGCATCCACACACCAAATGTTTTAGTTCTGAAACTAATACTTTGGAGAATAGCTCTCATGGCGTAAAAGTCATGCATGTGAAAAAATTTCGAATCACTGTTGTATGTAAGGTTCGAACTCAAGTCAAGAATTTGTATGCAATTGCGCCAATATTTTCCATGAGGGTCGACCATGTAAGAATGCATCCACACACCAAATGTTTTCGTTCTGAAACTAATACTTTGGAGAAAAGCTCTCATGGCGTAAAAGTCATGCATATGAAAAAATTCGAATCGCTGATTTATTTATAGTTCGAACTCAAGTCAAGAATTTTTATGCAATTGCGCCAATATTTTACATGATGGTCGACCATGTAAGAATGCATCCACACACCAAATGTTTTAGTTCTGAAACTAATACTTTGGAGAATAGCTCTCATGGCGTAAAAGTCATGCATGTGAAAAAAAATCGAATCGGTGATGTATTTATAGTTTGGCCTCAAGTCAAGAATTTGTATGTAATTGCACCACTAATTTACATGAGGGTCGACCATGTACGAATGCATCCACACACCAAATGTTTTAGTTCTGAAACTAATACTTTGGAGAATAGCTCTCATGGCGTAAAAGTCATGCATATGAAAAAATTCGAATCGCTGATTTATTTATAGTTCGAACTCAAGTCAAGAATTTTTATGCAATTGCGCCAATATTTTACATGATGGTCGACCATGTAAGAATGCATCCACACACCAAATGTTTTTGTTCTGAAACTAATACTTTGGAGAATAACTCTCATGGCGTAAAAGTCATGCATATGAAAAAAAATCGAATCGCTAATGTATTTATAGTTCGAACTCAAGTCATGATTTTTGATGCAATTGCGCCAATATTTTACATGAGGATCGACCATGTAAGAATGCATCCACACACCAAATGTTTTTGTTCTGAAACTAATACTTTGGAGAATAGCTCTCATGGCGTAAAAGTCATGCATGTGAAAAAAATTCGAATCACTGTTGTATATAAGGTTCGAACTCAAGTCATGATTTTTGATGCAATTGCGCCAGTATTTTTCAGGAGGGTCGACCATGTAAGAATGCATCCACACACCAAATGTTTTAGTTCTGAAACTAATACTTTGGAGAATAGCTCTCATGGCGTAAAAGTCATGAATGTGAAAAAAATTCGAATCGCTCATGTATTTATAGTTCGGCCTCAAGTCAAGAATTTTTATGGAATTGCGCCAATATTTTACATGAGGGTCGACCATGTAAGAATGCATCCACACACCAAATGTTTTAGTTCTGAAACTAATACTTTGGAGAATAGCTCTCATGGCGTAAAAGTCATGCATATGAAAAAAATCGAATCGCTGATGTATTTATAGTACAATCTCAAGTCATGATTTCTGATACAATTGCGCCAATATTTTTCATGAGGGTCGACCATGTACGAATGCATCCACACACCAAATGTTTTCGTTCTGAAACTAATACTTTGGAGAATAGCTCTCATGGCGTAAAAGTCATGCATATGAAAAAATTCGAATCGCTAATGTATTTATAGTTCGAACTCAAGTCATGATTTTTTATGCAATTGCGCCAGTATTTTACATGAGGGTCGACCATGTAAGAATGCATCCACACACCAAATGTTTTAGTTCTGAAACTAATACTTTGGAAAATAGCTCTCATTGCGTAAAAGTCATGCATGTGAAAAAATTGGAATCGATAATGTATTTATAGTTCGAACTCAAGTCAAGAATTTTTATGCAATTGCGCCAATATTTTACATGATGGTCGACCATGTAAGAATGCATCCACACACCAAATGTTTTAGTTCTGAAACTAATACTTTGGAGAATAGCTCTCATGGCGTAAAAGTCATGCATGTGAAAAAATTTCGAATCACTGATGTATATAAGGTTCGAACTCAAGTCAAGAATTTTTATGCAATTGCGCCAATATTTTACATGAGGGTCGACCATGTAAGAATGCATCCACACACCAAATGTTTTAGTTCTGAAACTAATACTTTGGAGAAAAGCTCTCATGGCGTAAAAGTAAAGCATGTAAAAAAATTCGAATCACTGATGTATATAAGGTTCGAACTCAAGTCATGATTTTTGATGCAATTGCGCCACTATTTTTCATGAGGGTGGACCATGTAAGAATGCATCCACACACCAAATGTTTTAGTTCTGAAACTAATACTTTGGAGAATAGCTCTCATGGCGTAAAAGTCATGCATATGAAAAAATTCGAATCGATAATTTATTTATAGTTCGAACTCAAGTCATGATTTTTGATGCAATTGCGCCAATATTTTACATGAGGGTGGACCATGTAAGAATGCATCCACACACCAAATGTTTTCGTTCTGAAACTAATACTTTGGAGAATAGCTCTCATGGCGTAAAAGTCATGCATGTGAAAAAATTTCGAATCACTGATGTATATAAGGTTCGAACTCAAGTCAAGAATTTTTATGCAATTGCGCCAGTATTTTACATGAGGGTCGACCATGTAAGAATGCATCCACACACCAAATGTTTTAGTTCTGAAACTAATACTTTGGAGAAAAGCTCTCATGGCGTAAAAGTAAAGCATGTAAAAAATTTCGAATCACTGATGTATATAAGGTTCGAACTCAAGTCAAGAATTTTTATGCAATTGCGCCAATATTTTACATGAGGGTCGACCATGTAAGAATGCATCCACACACCAAATGTTTTAGTTCTGAAACTAATACTTTGGAGAATAGCTCTCATGGCGTAAAAGTCATGCATGTTAAAAAAATTCGAATCGCTGATGTATTTATAGTTCGGCCTCAAGTCAAGAATTTTTATGCAATTGCGCCAATAATTTACATGATGGTCGACCATGTAAGAATGCATCCACACACCAAATGTTTTAGTTCTGAAACTAATACTTTGGAGAATAGCTCTCATGGCGTAAAAGTCATGCATATGAAAAAAATCGAATCACTGTTGTATATAAGGTTCGAACTCAAGTCATGATTTCTGATGCAATAGCACCAATATTTTTCATGAGGGTCGAACATGTACGAATGCATCCACACACCAAATGTTTTCGTTCTGAAACTAATGCTTTGGAGAATAGCTCTCATGGCGTAAAAGTCATGCATATGAAAAAATTCGAATCGCTAATGTATTTATAGTTTGAACTCAAGTCATGATTTTTGATGCAATTGCGCCAATATTTTTCAGGAGGGTCGTCCATGTAAGAATGCATCCACATACCAAATGTTTTAGTTCTGAAACTAATACTTTGGAGAATAGCTCTCATGGCGTAAAAGTCATGCATGTGAAAAAAATTCGAATCGCTGTTGTATATAAGGTTCGAACTCAAGTCATGATTTTTAATGAAATTGCGCCAGTATTTTTCATGAGGGTCGACCATGTAAGAATGCATCCACACACCAAATGTTTTAGTTCTGAAACTAATACTTTGGAGAATAGCTCTCATGGCGTAAAAGTCATGCATATGAAAAAAATCGAATCGCTAATGTATATATAGTTCGAACTCAAGTCATGATTTTTGATGCAATTGCGCCAATATTTTACATGAGGGTCGACCATGTAAGAATGCATCCACACACCAAATGTTTTAGTTCTGAAACTAATACTTTGGAGAATAGCTCTCATGGCGTAAAAGTCATGCATGTGAAAAAAATTCGAATCGCTCATCTATTTATAGTTCGGCCTCAAGTCAAGAATTTTTATGGAATTGCGCCAATAATTTACATGATGGTCGACCAAGTAAGAATGCATCCACACACCAAAAGTTTTAGTTCTGAAACTAATACTTTGGAGAATAGCTCTCATGGCGTAAAAGTCATGCATGTGAAAAAAATCGAATCACTGAGGTATATAAGGTTCGAACTCAAGTCATGATTTTTGATGCAATTGCGCCAATATTTTACATGAGGATTGACCATGTAAGAATGCATCCACACACCAAATGTTTTAGTTCTGAAACTAATACTTTGGAGAATAGCTCTCATGGCGTAAAAGTCATGCATATGAAAAAAATCGAATCGCTGATGTATTTATAGTACAATCTGAAGTCATGATTTCTGATGCAATTGCGCCAATATTTTTCATGAGGGTCGACCATGTACGAATGCATCCACACACCAATTGTTTTCGTTCTTAAACTAATACTTTGGAGAATAGCTCTCATGGCGTAAAAGTCATGCATATGAAAAAATTCGAATCGCTAATGTATTTATAGTTCGAACTCAAGTCATGATTTTTTATGCAATTGCACCAATATTTTTCATGAGGGTCGACCATGTAAGAATGCATCCACACACCAAATGTTTTAGTTCTGAAACTAATACTTTGGAGAATAGCTCTCATGGCGTAAAAGTCATGCATATGAAAAAATTCTAATCGATAATGTATTTATAGTTCGAACTCAAGTCATGATTTTTGATGCAGTTGCGCCAATATTTTACATGATGGTCGACCATGTAAGAATGCATCCACACACCAAATGTTTTCGTTCTGAAACTAATACTTTGGAGAAAAGCTCTCATGGCGTAAAAGTCATGCATGTGAAAAAAATTCGAATCGCTGATCTATTTATAGTTCGGCCTCAAGTCAAGAATTTTTATGGAATTGCGCCAATAATTTACATGATGGTCGACCTAGTAAGAATGCATCCACACACCAAATGTTTTAGTTCTGAAACTAATACTTTGGAGAATAGCTCTCATGGCGTAAAAGTCATGCATATGAAAAAAATCGAATCGCTGATGTATTTATAGTACAATCTGAAGTCATGATTTCTGATGCAATTGCGCCAATATTTTTCATGAGGGTCGACCATGTACGAATGCATCCACACACCAATTGTTTTCGTTCTTAAACTAATACTTTGGAGAATAGCTCTCATGGCGTAAAAGTCATGCATATGAAAAAATTCGAATCGCTAATGTATTTATAGTTCGAACTCAAGTCATGATTTTTGATGCAATTGCACCAATATTTTTCATGAGGGTCGACCATGTAAGAATGCATCCACACACCAAATGTTTTAGTTCTGAAACTAATACTTTGGAGAATAGCTCTCATGGCGTAAAAGTCATGCATATGAAAAAATTCGAATCGCTAATGTATTTATAGTTCGAACTCAAGTCATGATTTTTGATGCAATTGCACCAATATTTTTCATGAGGGTCGACCATGTAAGAATGCATCCACACACCAAATGTTTTCGTTCTGAAACTAATACTTTGGAGAATAGCTCTCATGGCGTAAAAGTAAAGCATGTAAAAAAATTCGAATCACTGATGTATATAAGGTTCGAACTCAAGTCATGATTTTTGATGCAATTGCACCAGTATTTTTCATGAGGGTCGACCATGTAAGAATGCATCCACACACCAAATGTTTTCGTTCTGAAACTAATACTTTGGAGAATAGCTCTCATGGCGTAAAAGTCATGCATATGAAAAAATTCGAATCGATAATGTATTTATAGTTCGAACTCAAGTCATGATTTTTGATGCAATTGCGCCAATATTTTACATGAGGGTCGACCATGTAAGAATGCATCCACACACCAAATGTTTTCGTTCTGAAACTAATACTTTGGAGAATAGCTCTCATGGCGTAAAAGTCATGCATGTGAAAAAAATTCGAATCGCTGATGTATTTATAGTTCGGCCTCAAGTCAAGAATTTTTATGGAATTGCGCCAATAATTTACATGATGGTCGACCATGTAAGAATGCATCCACACACCAAATGTTTTAGTTCTGAAACTAATACTTTGGAGAATAGCTCTCATGGCGTAAAAGTCATGCATGTGAAAAAAATCGAATCACTGTTGTATATAAGGTTCGAACTCAAGTCATGATTTCTGATGCAATTGCGCCAATATTTTTCATGAGGGTCGACCATGTACGAATGCATCCACACACCAAATGTTTTCGTTCTGAAACTAATGCTTTGGAGAATAGCTCTCATGGCGTAAAAGTCATGCATATGAAAAAATTCGAATCGCTAATGTATTTATAGTTTGAACTCAAGTCATGATTTTTGATGCAATTGCGCCAATATTTTTCAGGAGGGTCGTCCATGTAAGAATGCATCCACACACCAAATGTTTTAGTTCTGAAACTAATACTTTGGAGAATAGCTCTCATGGCGTAAAAGTCATGCATGTGAAAAAAATTCGAATCACTGTTGTATATAAGGTTCGAACTCAAGTCATGATTTTTTATGCAATTGCCCCAGTATTTTTCATGAGGGTCGACCATGTAAGAATGCATCCACACACCAAATGTTTTAGTTCTGAAACTAATACTTTGGAGAATAGCTCTCATGGCGTAAAAGTCATGCATATGAAAAAAATCGAATCGCTGATGTATTTATAGTACAATCTGAAGTCATGATTTCTGATGCAATTGCACCAATATTTTTCATGAGGGTCGACCATGTACGAATGCATCCACACACCAAATGTTTTCGTTCTGAAACTAATACTTTGGAGAATAGCTCTCATGGCGTAAAAGTCATGCATATGAAAAAATTCGAATCGCTAATGTATTTATAGTTCGAACTCAAGTCATGATTTTTTATGCAATTGCGCCAGTATTTTTAATGAGGGTCGACCATGTAAGAATGCATCCACATACCAAATGTTTTAGTTCTGAAACTAATACTTTGGAGAATAGCTCTCATGGCGTAAAAGTCATGCATATGAAAAAATTCGAATCGATAATGTATTTATAGTTCGAACTCAAGTCATGATTTTTGATGCAATTGTGCCAATATTTTACATGAGGGTCGACCATGTAAGAATGCATCCACACACCAAATGTTTTCGTTCTGAAACTAATACTTTGGAGAATAGCTCTCATGGCGTAAAAGTCATGCATATGAAAAAATTCGAATCGCTAATGTATTTATAGTTCGAACTCAAGTCATGATTTTTGATGCAATTGCGCCAATATTTTTCAGGAGGGTCGTCCATGTAAGAATGCATCCACACACCAAATGTTTTAGTTCTGAAACTAATACTTTGGAGAATAGCTCTCATGGCGTAAAAGTCATGCATGTGAAAAAAATTCGAATCACTGTTGTATATAAGGTTCGAACTCAAGTCATGATTTTTGATGCAATTGCGCCAATATTTCTCATGAGGGTCGACCATGTAAGAATGCATCTACACACCAAATGTTTTTGTTCTGAAACTAATACTTTGGAGAATAGCTCTCATGGCGTAAATGTTATGCATATGAAAAAAATCGAATCGCAAATGTACTTATAGTTCGAACTCAAGTCATGATTTTTGATGCAATTGCGCCAATATTTTACATGAGGATCGACCATGTAAGAATGCATCCACACACCAAATGTTTTCGTTCTGAAACTAATACTTTGGAGAATAGCTCTCATGGCGTAAAAGTCATGCATATGAAAAAATTCGAATCGCTAATGTATATATAGTTCGAACTCAAGTCATGATTTTTGATGCAATTGCGCCAATATTTTACATGAGGGTCGACCATGTAAGAATGCATCCACACACCAAATGTTTTAGTTCTGAAACTAATACTTTGGAGAATAGCTCTCATGGCGTAAAAGTCATGCATGTGAAAAAAATCGAATCACTGATGTATATAAGGTTCGAACTCAAGTCATGATTTTTGATGCAATTGCGCCAATATTTTACATGAGGATTGACCATGTAAGAATGCATCCACACACCAAATGTTTTCGTTCTGAAACTAATACTTTGGAGAATAGCTCTCATGGCGTAAAAGTCATGCATATGAAAAAATTCGAATCGATAATGTATTTATAGTTCGAACTCAAGTGATGATTTTTTATGCAATTGCGCCAGTATTTTTCATGAGGGTCGACCATGTAAGAATGCATCCACACACCAAATGTTTTAGTTCTGAAACTAATACTTTGGAGAATAGCTCTCATGGCGTAAAAGTCATGCGTATGAAAAAATTCGAATCGATAATGTATTTATAGTTCGAACTCAAGTCATGATTTTTGATGCAATTGCGCCAATATTTTACATGAGGGTCGACCATGTAAGAATGCATCCACACAGCAAATGTTTTCGTTCTGAAACTAATACTTTGGAGAATAGCTCTCATGGCGTAAAAGTCATGCATGGGAAAAAAATTCGAATCGCTGATGTATTTATAGTTCGGCCTCAAGTCAAGAATTTTTATGGAATTGCGCCAATAATTTACATGATGGTCGACCATGTAAGAATGCATCCACACACCAAATGTTTTAGTTCTGAAACTAATACTTTGGAGAATAGCTCTCATGGCGTAAAAGTCATGCATGTGAAAAAAATCGAATCACTGTTGTATATAAGGTTCGAACTCAAGTCATGATTTTTGATGCAATTGCGCCAATATTTTACATGAGGGTCGACCATGTAAGAATGCATCCACACACCAAATGTTTTCGTTCTGAAACTAATGCTTTGGAGAATAGCTCTCATGGCGTAAAAGTCATGCATATGAAAAAATTCGAATCGCTAATGTATTTATAGTTTGAACTCAAGTCATGATTTTTGATGCAATTGCGCCAATATTTTTCAGGAGGGTCGTCCATGTAAGAATGCATCCACACACCAAATGTTTTAGTTCTGAAACTAATACTTTGGAGAATAGCTCTCATGGCGTAAAAGTCATGCATGTGAAAAAAATTCGAATCACTGTTGTATATAAGGTTCGAACTCAAGTCATGATTTTTGATGCAATTGCGCCAGTATTTTTCATGAGGGTCGACCATGTAAGAATGCATTCACACACCAAATGTTTTAGTTCTGAAACTAATACTTTGGAGAATAGCTCTCATGGCGTAAAAGTCATGCATGTGAAAGAATTCGAATCGCTAATGTATATATAGTTCGAACTCAAGTCATGATTTTTGATGCAATTGCGCCAATATTTTACATGAGGGTCGACCATGTAAGAATGCATCCACACACCAAATGTTTTAGTTCTGAAACTAATACTTTGGAGAATAGCTCTCATGGCGTAAAAGTCATGCATGTGAAAAAAATTCGAATCGCTGATGTATTTATAGTTCGGCCTCAAGTCAAGAATTTTTATGGAATTGCGCCAATAATTTACATGATGGTCGACCATGTAAGAATGCATCCACACACCAAATGTTTTAGTTCTGAAACTAATACTTTGGAGAATAGCTCTCATGGCGTAAAAGTCATGCATGTGAAAAAAATCGAATCACTAATGTATATAAGGTTCGAACTCAAGTCATGATTTTTGATGTAATTGCGCCAATATTTTACATGAGGATTGACCATGTAAGAATGCATCCACACACCAAATGTTTTAGTTCTGAAACTAATACTTTGGAGAATAGCTCTCATGGCGTAAAAGTCATGCATGTGAAAAAAATTCGAATCGCTGATGTATTTATAGTTCGGCCTCAAGTCAAGATTTTTGATGCAATTGCGCCAATATTTTACATGAGGATTGACCATGTAAGAATGCATCCACACACCAAATGTTTTAGTTCTGAAACTAATACTTTGGAGAATAGCTCTCATGGCGTAAAAGTCATGCATATGAAAAAAATCGAATCGCTGATGTATTTATAGTACAATCTGAAGTCATGATTTCTGATGCAATTGCGCCAATATTTTTCATGAGGGTCGACCATGTAAGAATGCATCCACACACCAAATGTTTTCGTTCTGAAACTAATACTTTGGAGAATAGCTCTCATGGCGTAAAAGTCATGCATATGAAAAAATTCGAATCGCTAATGTATTTATAGTTCGAACTCAAGTCATGATTTTTAATGCAATTGCGCCAATATTTTTCAGGAGGGTCGACCATGTAAGAATGCATCCACACACCAAATGTTTTAGTTCTGAAACTAATACTTTGGAGAATAGCTCTCATGGCGTAAAAGTCATGCATGTGAAAAAATTTCGAATCACTAATGAATTTATAGTTCGAACTCAAGTCATGATTTTTTATGCAATTGCGCCAATATTTCTCATGAGGGTCGACCATGTAAGAATGCATCTACATACCAAATTTTTCGTTCTGAAACTAATACTTTGGAGAATAGCTCTCATGGCGTAAAAGTCATGCATGTGAAAAAAATTCGAATCACTGTTGTATATAAGGTTCGAACTCAAGTCATGATTTTTGATGCAATTGCGCCAATATTTCTCATGAGGGTCGACCATGTAAGAATGCATCTACACACCAAATGTTTTTGTTCTGAAACTAATACTTTGGAGAATAGCTCTCATGGCGTAAATGTTATGCATATGAAAAAAATCGAATCGCAAATGTATTTATAGTTCGAACTCAAGTCATGATTGTTGATGCAATTGCGCCAATATTTTACATGAGGATCGACCATGTAAGAATGCATCCACACACCAAATGTTTTCGTTCTGAAACTAATACTTTGGAGAATAGCTCTCATGGCGTAAAAGTCATGCATATGAAAAAATTCGAATCGCTAATGTATTTATAGTTCGAACTCAAGTCATGATTTTTGATGCAATTGCGCCAATATTTTTCAGGAGGGTCGACCATGTAAGAATGCATCCACACACCAAATGTTTTAGTTCTGAAACTAATACTTTGGAGAATAGCTCTCATGGCGTAAAAGTCATGCATGTGAAAAAATTTCGAATCACTAATGAATTTATAGTTCGAACTCAAGTCATGATTTTTGATGCAATTGCGCCAATATTTCTCATGAGGGTCGACCATGTAAGAATGCATCTACATACCAAATTTTTCGTTCTGAAACTAATACTTTGGAGAATAGCTCTCATGGCGTAAAAGTCATGCATATGAAAGAATTCGAATCGCTAATGTATATATAGTTCGAACTCAAGTCATGATTTTTGATGCAATTGCGCCAATATTTTACATGAGGGTCGACCATGTAAGAATGCATCCACACACCAAAAGTTTTAGTTCTGAAACTAATACTTTGGAGAATAGCTCTCATGGCGTAAAAGTCATGCATGTGAAAAAAATTCGAATCGCTGATGTATTTATAGTTCGGCCTCAAGTCAAGAATTTTTATGGAATTGCACCAATAATTTACATGATGGTCGACCATGTAAGAATGCATCCACACACCAAATGTTTTAGTTCTGAAACTAATACTTTGGAGAATAGCTCTCATGGCGTAAAAGTCATGCATGTGAAAAAAATCGAATCACTAATGTATATAAGGTTCGAACTCAAGTCATGATTTTTGATGTAATTGCGCCAATATTTTACATGAGGATTGACCATGTAAGAATGCATCCACACACCAAATGTTTTAGTTCTGAAACTAATACTTTGGAGAATAGCTCTCATGGCGTAAAAGTCATGCATATGAAAAAAATCGAATCGCTGATGTATTTATAGTACAATCTGAAGTCATGATTTCTGATGCAATTGCGCCAATATTTTTCATGAGGGTCGACCATGTACGAATGCATCTACACACCAAATGTTTTCGTTCTGAAACTAATACTTTGGAGAATAGCTCTCATGGCGTAAAAGTCATGCATATGAAAAAATTCGAATCGATAATGTATTTATAGTTCGAACTCAAGTCATGATTTTTGATGTAATTGCGCCAATATTTTACATGAGGATTGACCATGTAAGAATGCATCCACACACCAAATGTTTTAGTTCTGAAACTAATACTTTGGAGAATAGCTCTCATGGCGTAAAAGTCATGCATATGAAAAAAATCGAATCGCTGATGTATTTATAGTACAATCTGAAGTCATGATTTCTGATGCAATTGCGCCAATATTTTTCATGAGGGTCGACCATGTACGAATGCATCTACACACCAAATGTTTTCGTTCTGAAACTAATACTTTGGAGAATAGCTCTCATGGCGTAAAAGTCATGCATATGAAAAAATTCGAATCGATAATGTATTTATAGTTCGAACTCAAGTCATGATTTTTGATGCAATTGCGCCAATATTTTACATGAGGGTCGACCATGTAAGAATGCATCCACACACCAAATGTTTTCGTTCTGAAACTAATACTTTGGAGAATAGCTCTCATGGCGTAAAAGTCATGCATATGAAAAAATTCGAATCGCTAATGTATTTATAGTTCGAACTCAAGTCATGATTTTTGATGCAATTGCGCCAATATTTTTCAGGAGGGTCGTCCATGTAAGAATGCATCCACACACCAAATGTTTTAGTTCTGAAACTAATACTTTGGAGAATAGCTCTCATGGCGTAAAAGTCATGCATGTGAAAAAAATTCGAATCACTGATGTATATAAGGTTCGAACTCAAGTCATGATTTTTGATGCAATTGCGCCAATATTTCTCATGAGGGTCGACCATGTAAGAATGCATCTACACACCAAATGTTTTTGTTCTGAAACTAATACTTTGGAGAATAGCTCTCATGGCGTAAATGTTATGCATATGAAAAAAATCGAATCGCAAATGTATTTATAGTTCGAACTCAAGTCATGATTTTTGATGCAATTGCGCCAATATTTTACATGAGGATTGACCATGTAAGAATGCATCCACACACCAAATGTTTTCGTTCTGAAACTAATACTTTGTAGAATAGCTCTCATGGCGTAAAAGTCATGCATATGAAAAAATTCGAATCGCTAATGTATTTATAGATCGAACTCAAGTCATGATTTTTGATGCAATTGCGCCAATATTTTTCAGGAGGGTCGACCATGTAAGAATGCATCCACACACCAAATGTTTTAGTTCTGAAACTAATACTGTGGAGAATAGCTCTCATGGCGTAAAAGTCATGCATGTGAAAAAATTTCGAATCACTAATGGATTTATAGTTCGAACTCAAGTCATGATTTTTGATGCAATTGTGCCAATATTTCTCATGAGGGTCGACCATGTAAGAATGCATCTACACACCAAATTTTTCGTTCTGAAACTAATACTTTGGAGAATAGCTCTCATGGCGTAAAAGTCATGCATATGAAAAAAAATCGAATCGCTAATGTATTTATAGTTCGGCCTCAAGTCAAGAATTTGTATGGAATTGCGCCACTAATTTACATGAGGGTCGACCATGTACGAATGCATCCACACACCAAATGTTTTAGTTCTGAAACTAATACTTTGGAGAATAGCTCTCATGGCGTAAAAGTCATGCATGTGAAAAAATTCGAATCGCTGATTTATTTATAGTTCGAACTCAAGTCAAGAATTTTTATGCAATTGCGCCAATATTTTACATGAGGGTCGACCATGTAAGAATGCATCCACACACCAAATGTTTTAGTTCTGAAACTAATACTTTGGAGAATAGCTCTCATGGCGTAAAAGTAAAGCATGTTAAAAAATTCGAATCGCTGATGTATATAAGGTTCGAACTCAAGTCATGATTTTTTATTCAATTGCGCCAATATTTTTCATGAGGGTCGACCATGTAAGAATGCATCCACACAAAAAATGTTTTCGTTCTGAAACTAATACTTTGGAGAATAGCTCTCATGGCGTAAAAGTCATGCATATGAAAAAAATTCGAATCGCTCATCTATTTATAGTTCGGCCTCAAGTCAAGAATTTTTATGGAATTGCGCCAATAATTTTCATGAGGGTCGACCATGTAAGAATGCATCCACACACCAAATGTTTTCGTTCTGAAACTAATACTTTGGAGAATAGCTCTCATGGCGTAAAAGTCATGCATATGAAAAAATTCGAATCGCTAATGTATTTATAGTTCGAACTCAAGTCATGATTTTTGATGCAATTGCGCCAATATTTTTCAGGAGGGTCGACCATGTAAGAATGCATCCACACACCAAATGTTTTAGTTCTGAAACTAATACTTTGGAGAATAGCTCTCATGGCGTAAAAGTCATGCATGTGAAAAAATTTCGAATCACTAATGAATTTATAGTTCGAACTCAAGTCATGATTTTTGATGCAATTGCGCCAATATTTCTCATGAGGGTCGACCATGTAAGAATGCATCTACACACCAAATTTTTCGTTCTGAAACTAATACTTTGGAGAATAGCTCTCATGGCGTAAAAGTCATGCATGTGAAAAAAAATCGAACCGCTGATGTATTTATAGTTCGGCCTCAAGTCAAGAATTTGTATGGAATTGCGCCACTAATTTACATGAGGGTCGACCATGTACGAATGCATCCACACACCAAATGTTTTAGTTCTGAAACTAATACTTTGGAGAATAGCTCTCATGGCGTAAAAGTCATGCATGTGAAAAAATTCGAATCGCTGATTTATTTATAGTTCGAACTCAAGTCAAGAATTTTTATGCAATTGCGCCAATATTTTACATGATGGTCGACCATGTAAGAATGCATCCACACACCAAATGTTTTAGTTCTGAAACTAATACTTTGGAGAATAGCTCTCATGGCGTAAAAGTCATGCATATGAAAAAATTCGAATCGATAATGTATTTTTAGTTCGAACTCAAGTCATGATTTTTGATGCAATTGCGCCAATATTTTCCATGAGGGTCGACCATGTAAGAATGCATCTACACACCAAATGTTTTCGTTCTGAAACTAATACTTTGGAGAATAGCTCTCATGGCGTAAAAGTCATGCATATGAAAAAATTCGAATCGATAATGTATTTATAGTTCGAACTCAAGTCATGATTTTTTATGCAATTGCGCCAGTATTTTCAATGAGCGTCGACCATGTAAGAATGCATCCACACACCAAATGTTTTCGTTCTGAAACTAATACTTTGGAGAATAGCTCTCATGGCGTAAAAGTCATGCATGTGAAAAAATTTCGAATCACTGTTGTATGTAAGGTTCGAACTCAAGTCAAGAATTTGTATGCAATTGCGCCAATATTTTCCATGAGGGTCGACCATGTAAGAATGCATCCACACACCAAATGTTTTCGTTCTGAAACTAATACTTTGGAGAATAGCTCTCATGGCGTAAAAGTCATGCATATGAAAAAATTCGAATCGCTAATGTATTTATAGTTCGAACTCAAGTCATGATTTTTGATGCAATTGCGCCAATATTTTTCAGGAGGGTCGACCATGTAAGAATGCATCCACACACCAAATGTTTTAGTTCTGAAACTAATACTTTGGAGAATAGCTCTCATGGCGTAAAAGTCATGCATGTGAAAAAATTTCGAATCACTAATGAATTTATAGTTCGAACTCAAGTCATGATTTTTGATGCAATTGCGCCAATATTTCTCATGAGGGTCGACCATGTAAGAATGCATCTACACACCAAATTTTTCGTTCTGAAACTAATACTTTGGAGAATAGCTCTCATGGCGTAAAAGTCATGCATGTGAAAAAAAATCGAACCGCTGATGTATTTATAGTTCGGCCTCAAGTCAAGAATTTGTATGGAATTGCGCCACTAATTTACATGAGGGTCGACCATGTACGAATGCATCCACACACCAAATGTTTTAGTTCTGAAACTAATACTTTGGAGAATAGCTCTCATGGCGTAAAAGTCATGCATGTGAAAAAATTCGAATCGCTGATTTATTTATAGTTCGAACTCAAGTCAAGAATTTTTATGCAATTGCGCCAATATTTTACATGATGGTCGACCATGTAAGAATGCATCCACACACCAAATGTTTTAGTTCTGAAACTAATACTTTGGAGAATAGCTCTCATGGCGTAAAAGTCATGCATATGAAAAAATTCGAATCGATAATGTATTTTTAGTTCGAACTCAAGTCATGATTTTTGATGCAATTGCGCCAATATTTTCCATGAGGGTCGACCATGTAAGAATGCATCTACACACCAAATGTTTTCGTTCTGAAACTAATACTTTGGAGAATAGCTCTCATGGCGTAAAAGTCATGCATATGAAAAAATTCGAATCGATAATGTATTTATAGTTCGAACTCAAGTCATGATTTTTTATGCAATTGCGCCAGTATTTTCAATGAGCGTCGACCATGTAAGAATGCATCCACACACCAAATGTTTTCGTTCTGAAACTAATACTTTGGAGAATAGCTCTCATGGCGTAAAAGTCATGCATGTGAAAAAATTTCGAATCACTGTTGTATGTAAGGTTCGAACTCAAGTCAAGAATTTGTATGCAATTGCGCCAATATTTTCCATGAGGGTCGACCATGTAAGAATGCATCCACACACCAAATGTTTTCGTTCTGAAACTAATACTTTGGAGAATAGCTCTCATGGCGTAAAAGTCATGCATATGAAAAAATTCGAATCGCTAATGTATTTATAGTTCGAACTCAAGTCATGATTTTTGATGCAATTGCGCCAATATTTTTCAGGAGGGTCGTCCATGTAAGAATGCATCCACACACCAAATGTTTTAGTTCTGAAACTAATACTTTGGAGAATAGCTCTCATGGCGTAAAAGTCATGCATGTGAAAAAAATTCGAATCACTGATGTATATAAGGTTCGAACTCAAGTCATGATTTTTGATGCAATTGCGCCAATATTTCTCATGAGGGTCGACCATGTAAGAATGCATCTACACACCAAATGTTTTTGTTCTGAAACTAATACTTTGGAGAATAGCTCTCATGGCGTAAATGTTATGCATATGAAAAAAATCGAATCGCAAATGTATTTATAGTTCGAACTCAAGTCATGATTTTTGATGCAATTGCGCCAATATTTTACATGAGGATCGACCATGTAAGAATGCATCCACACACCAAATGTTTTCGTTCTGAAACTAATACTTTGGAGAATAGCTCTCATGGCGTAAAAGTCATGCATATGAAAAAATTCGAATCGCTAATGTATTTATAGATCGAACTCAAGTCATGATTTTTGATGCAATTGCGCCAATATTTTTCAGGAGGGTCGACCATGTAAGAATGCATCCACACACCAAATGTTTTAGTTCTGAAACTAATACTTTGGAGAATAGCTCTCATGGCGTAAAAGTCATGCATGTGAAAAAATTTCGAATCACTAATGAATTTATAGTTCGAACTCAAGTCATGATTTTTGATGCAATTGCGCCAATATTTCTCATGAGGGTCGACCATGTAAGAATGCATCTACACACCAAATTTTTCGTTCTGAAACTAATACTTTGGAGAATAGCTCTCATGGCGTAAAAGTCATGCATGTGAAAAAAAATCGAATCACTGATGTATTTATAGTTCGGCCTCAAGTCAAGAATTTGTATGGAATTGCGCCACTAATTTACATGAGGGTCGACCATGTACGAATGCATCCACACACCAAATGTTTTAGTTCTGAAACTAATACTTTGGAGAATAGCTCTCATGGCGTAAAAGTCATGCATGTGAAAAAATTCGAATCGCTGATTTATTTATAGTTCGAACTCAAGTCAAGAATTTTTATGCAATTGCGCCAATATTTTACATGAGGGTCGACCATGTAAGAATGCATCCACACACCAAATGTTTTAGTTCTGAAACTAATACTTTGGAGAATAGCTCTCATGGCGTAAAAGTAAAGCATGTTAAAAAATTCGAATCGCTGATGTATATAAGGTTCGAACTCAAGTCATGATTTTTTATTCAATTGCGCCAATATTTTTCATGAGGGTCGACCATGTAAGAATGCATCCACACACCAAATGTTTTCGTTCTGAAACTAATACTTTGGAGAATAGCTCTCATGGCGTAAAAGTCATGCATATGAAAAAAATTCGAATCGCTCATCTATTTATAGTTCGGCCTCAAGTCAAGAATTTTTATGGAATTGCGCCAATAATTTTCATGAGGGTCGACCAT
This sequence comes from Haliotis cracherodii, assembly GCF_022045235.1. Classification (NCBI taxonomy): domain Eukaryota; kingdom Metazoa; phylum Mollusca; class Gastropoda; order Lepetellida; family Haliotidae; genus Haliotis; species Haliotis cracherodii. Next base: position 31,199,094 of record NW_027266266.1, on the reverse strand, counting down.
GTAAGAATGCATCCACACACCAAATGTTTTCGTTCTGAAACTAATACTTTGGAGAATAGCTCTCATGGCGTAAAAGTCATGCATATGAAAAAATTCGAATCGCTAATGTATTTATAGTTCGAACTCAAGTCATGATTTTTGATGCAATTGCGCCAATATTTTTCAGGAGGGTCGACCATGTAAGAATGCATCCACACACCAAATGTTTTAGTTCTGAAACTAATACTTTGGAGAATAGCTCTCATGGCGTAAAAGTCATGCATGTGAAAAAATTTCGAATCACTAATGAATTTATAGTTCGAACTCAAGTCATGATTTTTGATGCAATTGCGCCAATATTTCTCATGAGGGTCGACCATGTAAGAATGCATCTACACACCAAATTTTTCGTTCTGAAACTAATACTTTGGAGAATAGCTCTCATGGCGTAAAAGTCATGCATGTGAAAAAAAATCGAACCGCTGATGTATTTATAGTTCGGCCTCAAGTCAAGAATTTGTATGGAATTGCGCCACTAATTTACATGAGGGTCGACCATGTACGAATGCATCCACACACCAAATGTTTTAGTTCTGAAACTAATACTTTGGAGAATAGCTCTCATGGCGTAAAAGTCATGCATGTGAAAAAATTCGAATCGCTGATTTATTTATAGTTCGAACTCAAGTCAAGAATTTTTATGCAATTGCGCCAATATTTTACATGATGGTCGACCATGTAAGAATGCATCCACACACCAAATGTTTTAGTTCTGAAACTAATACTTTGGAGAATAGCTCTCATGGCGTAAAAGTCATGCATATGAAAAAATTCGAATCGATAATGTATTTTTAGTTCGAACTCAAGTCATGATTTTTGATGCAATTGCGCCAATATTTTCCATGAGGGTCGACCATGTAAGAATGCATCTACACACCAAATGTTTTCGTTCTGAAACTAATACTTTGGAGAATAGCTCTCATGGCGTAAAAGTCATGCATATGAAAAAATTCGAATCGATAATGTATTTATAGTTCGAACTCAAGTCATGATTTTTGATGCAATTGCGCCAGTATTTTCAATGAGGGTCGACCATGTAAGAATGCATCCACACACCAAATGTTTTAGTTCTGAAACTAATACTTTGGAGAATAGCTCTCATGGCGTAAAAGTCATGCATATGAAAAAATTCGAATCGATAATGTATTTATAGTTCGAACTCAAGTCATGATTTTTGATGCAATTGCGCCAATATTTTACATGAGGGTCGACCATGTAAGAATGCATCCACACACCAAATGTTTTCGTTCTGAAACTAATACTTTGGAGAATAGCTCTCATGGCGTAAAAGTCATGCATATGAAAAAATTCGAATCGCTAATGTATTTATAGTTCGAACTCAAGTCATGATTTTTGATGCAATTGCGCCAATATTTTTCAGGAGGGTCGTCCATGTAAGAATGCATCCACACACCAAATGTTTTAGTTCTGAAACTAATACTTTGGAGAATAGCTCTCATGGCGTAAAAGTCATGCATGTGAAAAAAATTCGAATCACTGATGTATATAAGGTTCGAACTCAAGTCATGATTTTTGATGCAATTGCGCCAATATTTCTCATGAGGGTCGACCATGTAAGAATGCATCTACACACCAAATGTTTTTGTTCTGAAACTAATACTTTGGAGAATAGCTCCCATGGCGTAAATGTTATGCATATGAAAAAAATCGAATCGCAAATGTATTTATAGTTCGAACTCAAGTCATGATTTTTGATGCAATTGCGCCAATATTTTACATGAGGATCGACCATGTAAGAATGCATCCACACACCAAATGTTTTCGTTCTGAAACTAATACTTTGGAGAATAGCTCTCATGGCGTAAAAGTCATGCATATGAAAAAATTCGAATCGCTAATGTATTTATAGATCGAACTCAAGTCATGATTTTTGATGCAATTGCGCCAATATTTTTCAGGAGGGTCGACCATGTAAGAATGCATCCACACACCAAATGTTTTAGTTCTGAAACTAATACTTTGGAGAATAGCTCTCATGGCGTAAAAGTCATGCATGTGAAAAAATTTCGAATCACTAATGAATTTATAGTTCGAACTCAAGTCATGATTTTTGATGCAATTGCGCCAATATTTCTCATGAGGGTCGACCATGTAAGAATACATCTACACACCAAATTTTTCGTTCTGAAACTAATACTTTGGAGAATAGCTCTCATGGCGTAAAAGTCATGCATGTGAAAAAAAATCGAATCGCTGATGTATTTATAGTTCGGCCTCAAGTCAAGAATTTGTATGGAATTGCGCCACTAATTTACATGAGGGTCGACCATGTACGAATGCATCCACACACCAAATGTTTTAGTTCTGAAACTAATACTTTGGAGAATAGCTCTCATGGCGTAAAAGTCATGCATGTGAAAAAATTCGAATCGCTGATTTATTTATAGTTCGAACTCAAGTCAAGAATTTTTATGCAATTGCGCCAATATTTTACATGAGGGTCGACCATGTAAGAATGCATCCACACACCAAATGTTTTAGTTCTGAAACTAATACTTTGGAGAATAGCTCTCATGGCGTAAAAGTAAAGCATGTTAAAAAATTCGAATCGCTGATGTATATAAGGTTCGAACTCAAGTCATGATTTTTTATTCAATTGCGCCAATATTTTTCATGAGGGTCGACCATGTAAGAATGCATCCACACACCAAATGTTTTCGTTCTGAAACTAATACTTTGGAGAATAGCTCTCATGGCGTAAAAGTCATGCATATGAAAAAAATTCGAATCGCTCATCTATTTATAGTTCGGCCTCAAGTCAAGAATTTTTATGGAATTGCGCCAATAATTTTCATGAGGGTCGACCATGTAAGAATGCATCCACACACCAAATGTTTTCGTTCTGAAACTAATACTTTGGAGAATAGCTCTCATGGCGTAAAAGTCATGCATATGAAAAAATTCAAATCGCTAATGTATTTATAGTTCGAACTCAAGTCATGATTTTTGATGCAATTGCGCCAATATTTTTCAGGAGGGTCGACCATGTAAGAATGCATCCACACACCAAATGTTTTAGTTCTGAAACTAATACTTTGGAGAATAGCTCTCATGGCGTAAAAGTCATGCATGTGAAAAAATTTCGAATCACTAATGAATTTATAGTTCGAACTCAAGTCATGATTTTTGATGCAATTGCGCCAATATTTCTCATGAGGGTCGACCATGTAAGAATGCATCTACACACCAAATTTTTCGTTCTGAAACTAATACTTTGGAGAATAGCTCTCATGGCGTAAAAGTCATGCATGTGAAAAAAAATCGAACCGCTGATGTATTTATAGTTCGGCCTCAAGTCAAGAATTTGTATGGAATTGCGCCACTAATTTACATGAGGGTCGACCATGTACGAATGCATCCACACACCAAATGTTTTAGTTCTGAAACTAATACTTTGGAGAATAGCTCTCATGGCGTAAAAGTCATGCATGTGAAAAAATTCGAATCGCTGATTTATTTATAGTTCGAACTCAAGTCAAGAATTTTTATGCAATTGCGCCAATATTTTACATGATGGTCGACCATGTAAGAATGCATCCACACACCAAATGTTTTAGTTCTGAAACTAATACTTTGGAGAATAGCTCTCATGGCGTAAAAGTCATGCATATGAAAAAATTCGAATCGATAATGTATTTTTAGTTCGAACTCAAGTCATGATTTTTGATGCAATTGCGCCAATATTTTCCATGAGGGTCGACCATGTAAGAATGCATCCACACACCAAATGTTTTCGTTCTGAAACTAATGCTTTGGAGAATAGCTCTCATGGCGTAAAAGTCATGCATATGAAAAAATTCGAATCGCTAATGTATTTATAGTTCGAACTCAAGTCATGATTTTTGATGCAATTGCGCCAATATTTTTAAGGAGGGTCGTCCATGTAAGAATGCATCCACACACCAAATGTTTTAGTTCTGAAACTAATACTTTGGAGAATAGCTCTCATGGCGTAAAAGTCATGCATGTGAAAAAAATCGAATCACTGATGTATATAAGGTTCGAACTCAAGTCATGATTTTTGATGCAATTGCGCCAATATTTTACATGAGAATTGACCATGTAAGAATGCATCCACACACCAAATTTTTTAGTTCTGAAACTAATACTTTGGAGAATAGCTCTCATGGCGTAAAAGTCATGCATATGAAAAAAATCGAATCGCTGATGTATTTATAGTACAATCTCAAGTCATGATTTCTGATGCAATTGCGCCAATATTTTTCATGAGGGTCGACCATGTACGAATGCATCTACACACCAAATGTTTTCGTTCTGAAACTAATACTTTGGAGAATAGCTCTCATGGCGTAAAAGTCATGCATATGAAAAAATTCGAATCGCTAATGTATTTATAGTTCGAACTCAAGTCATGATTTTTGATGCAATTGCGCCAGTATTTTCAATGAGGGTCGACCATGTAAGAATGCATCCACACACCAAATGTTTTAGTTCTGAAACTAATACTTTGCAGAATAGCTCTCATGGCGTAAAAGTCATGGATATGAAAAAATTCGAATCGCTAATGTATTTATAGTTCGAACTCAAGTCATGATTTTTGATGCGATTGCGCCAATATTTTTCAGGAGGGTCGTCCATGTAAGAATGCATCCACACACCAAATGTTTTCGTTCTGAAACTAATACTTTGGAGAATAGCTCTCATGGCGTAAAAGTCATGCATGTGAAAAAAATTCGAATCACTGTTGTATATAAGGTTCGAACTCAAGTCATTATTTTTGATGCAATTGCGCCAATATTTCTCATGAGGGTCGACCATGTAAGAATGCATCTACACATCAAACGTTTTTGTTCTGAAACTAATACTTTGGAGAATAGCTCTCATGGCGTAAAAGTCATTCATATGAAAAAATTCGAATCGCTTATGTATTTATAGTTCAAACTCAAGTCATGATTTCTGATGCAATTGCGCCAATATTGTACATGAGGGTCGACCATGTAAGAATGCATCCACACACTAAATGTTTTCGTTCTGAAACTAATACTTTGGAGAATAACTCTCATGGCGTAAAAGTCATGCATGTGAAAAAAATCGAATCGCTGATCTATTTATAGTTCGCCCTCAAGTCACGAATTTTTATGCAATTGCGCCAATAATTTACATGAGGGTCGACCATGTACGAATGCATCCACACACCAAAGGTTTTCGTTCTGAAACTAATACTTTGGAGAATAGCTCTCATGGCGTAAAAGTCATGGAAGTGAAAAAATTTCGAATCACTGATGAATTTATAGTTCGAACTCAAGTCATGATTTTTGATGCAATTGCGCCAATATTTCTCATGAGGGTCGACCATGTAAGAATGAATCTACACACCAAATGTTTTCGTTTTGAAACTAATAATTTGGAGAATAGCTCTCATGGCGTAAAAGTCATGCATGTGAAAAAAAATCTAATCGCTGATGTATTTATAGTTCGGCCTCAAGTCAAGAATTTGTATAGAATTGGGCCAATAATTTACATGAGGGTCGACCATGTACGAATGCATCCACACACCAAATGTTTTAGTTCTGAAACTAATACTTTGGAGAATAGCTCTCATGGCGTAAAAGTCATGCATATGAAAAAATTCGAATCGCTGATTTATTTATAGTTCGAACTCAAGTCAAGAATTTTTATGCAATTGCGCCAATATTTTACATGATGGTCGACCATGTAAGAATGCATCCACACACCAAATGTTTTAGTTCTGAAACTAATACTTTGGAGAATAGCTCTCATGGCGTAAAAGTCATGCATGTGAAAAAATTTCAAATCACTAATGTATATAAGGTTCGAACTCAAATCAAGAATTTTTATGCAATTGCGCCAATATTTTACATGAGGGTCGACCATGTAAGAATGCATCCACACACCAAATGTTTTCGTTCTGAAACTAATACTTTGGAGAATAGCTCTCATGGCGTAAAAGTAAAGCATGTTAAAAAATTCGAATCGCTGATGTATATAAGATTCGAACTCAAGTCATGATTTTTGATGCAATTGCGCCAATATTTTTCATGAGGGTCGACCATGTAAGAATGCATCCACACACCAAATGTTTTAGTTCTGAAACTAATACTTTGGAGAATAGCTCTCATGGCGTAAAAGTCATGCATATGAAAAAATTCGAATCGCTGATTTATTTATAGTTCGAACTCAAGTCAAGAATTTTGATGCAATTGCGCCAATATTTTCCATGAGGGTCGACCATGTAAGAATGCATCCACACACCAAATGTTTTAGTTCTGAAACTAATACTTTGGAGAATAGCTCTCATGGCGTAAAAGTCATGCATGTGAAAAAATTTCGAATCACTGATGTATTTATAGTTCGGCCTCAAGTCAAGAATTTTTATGGAATTGCGCCAATAATTTACATGAGGGTCGACCATGTAAGAATGCATCCACACACCAAATGTTTTCGTTCTCAAACTAATACTTTGGAGAATAGCTCTCATGGCGTAAAAGTCATGATTGTGAATTTTTTTTTATGTAATTGCGCCAATATTTTACATGAGGGTCGACCATGTAAGAATGCATCCACACACCAAATGTTTTAGGTCTGAAACTAACACTTTGGAGAATAGCTCTCATGGCGTAAAAGTCATGCATATGAAAAAATTGGAATCGCTGATGTATTTATAGTTCGAACTCAAGTCGTGATTTTTGATGCAATTGCGCCAATATTTTTCATGAGGGTCGACCATGTAAGAATGCATCCACACACCAAATGTTTTCGTTCTGAAACTAATACTTTGGAGAATAGCTCTCATGGCGTAAAAGTCATGCATGTGAAAAAATTCGAATCACTGATGTATATAAGTTTCGAACTCAAGACATAATTATCGATGCAATTGCGCCAATATTTTACATGAGGGTCGACCATGTAAGAATGCATCCACACACCAAATGTTTTCGTTCTGAAACTAATACTTTGGAGAATAGCTCTCATGGCGTAAAAGTCATGTATGTGAAAAAAATTCGAATCGCTGATGTATTTATAGTTCGCCCTCAAGTCAAGAATTTTTATGCAATTGCGCCAATATTTTACATGAGGGTTGACCATGTAAGAATGCATCCAAACACCAAATGTTTTAGTTCTGAAACTAATACTTTGGAGAATAGCTCTCATGGCGTAAAAGTCATGCATATGAAAAAATTCGAATCACTGATGTATTTATAATTCGAACTCAAGTCATGATTTTTGATGCAATTGCGCCAATATTTTACATGATGGTCGACCATGTAAAAATGCATCCACACACCAAATGTTTTAGTTCTGAAACTAATACTTTGGAGAATAGCTCTCATGGCGTAAAAGTCATGCATGTAAAAAAAAATCGAATCGCTAATGTATTTATAGTTCGGCCTCAAGTCAAGAGTTTTCATGAAATTGCACCAATATTTCTCATGACGGTCCACCATGTAAAAATGCATCCACACACCAAATGTTTTCGTTCTGAAACTAATACTTTGGAGAATAGCTCTCATGGCGTAAAAGTCATGCATATGAAAAAAATCGAAACGCTGATGTATTTATAGTTCGAACTCAAGTCAAGAATTTTTATGCAATTGCGCCAATATTTTTCATGATGATCGACCATGTAAGAATGCATCCACACACCAAATGTTTTCGTTCTGAAACTAATACTTTGGAGAATAGCTCTCATGGCGTAAAAGTCATGCATGTGAAATTTTTTTTATGTAATTGCGCCAATAATTTCCATCAGGGTCGACCATGTAAGAATGCATCCACACACCAAATGTTTTAGGTCTGAAACTAACACTTTGGAGAATAGCTCTCATGGCGTAAAAGTCATGCATATGAAAAAATTGGAATCACTGATGTATTTATAGTTCGAACTCAAGTCGTGATTTTTGATGCAATTGCGCCAATATTTTTCATGATGGTCGACCATGTAAGAATGCATCCACACACCAAATGTTTTCGTTCTGAAACTAATACTTTGGAGAATAGCTCTCATGGCGTAAAAGTCATGCATGTGAAAAAATTCGAATCGCTGATGTATTTATAGTTCGCCCTCAAGTCAAGAATTTTTATGCAATTGCGCCAATATTTTACATGAGGGTCGACCATGTAAGAATGCATCCACACACCAAATGTTTTAGTTCTGAAACTAATACTTTGGAGAATAGCTCTCATGGCGTAAAAGTCATGCATATGAAAAAATTCGAATCGCTGATGTATTTATAATTCGAACTCAAGTCATGATTTTTGATGCAATTGCGCCAATATTTTTCATGAGGGTCGACCATGTAAGAATGCATCCACACACCAAATGTTTTAGTTCTGAAACTAATACTTTGGAGAATAGCTCTCATGGCGTAAAAGTCATGCATGTGAAAAAAATCGAATCACTGATGTATATAAGGTTCGAACTCAAGTCATGATTTTTATGCAATTGCGCCAATATTTTACATGAGGGTCGACCATGTAAGAATGCATCCACACACCAAATGTTTTAGTTCTGAAACTAATACTTTGGAGAATAGCTCTCATGGCGTAAAAGTCATGCATGTGAAAAAATTTCGAATCACTGATGTATTTATAGTTCGGCCTCAAGTCAAGAATTTTTATGGAATTGCGCCAATAATTTACATGAGGGTCGACCATGTAAGAATGCATCTACACACCAAATGTTTTCGTTCTCAAACTAATACTTTGGAGAATAGCTCTCATGGCGTAAAAGTCATGATTGTGAATTTTTTTTTATGTAATTGCGCCAATATTTTACATGAGGGTCGACCATGTAAGAATGCATCCACACACCAAATGTTTTAGGTCTGAAACTAACACTTTGGAGAATAGCTCTCATGGCGTAAAAGTCATGCATATGAAAAAATTGGAATCGCTGATGTATTTATAGTTCGAACTCAAGTCGTGATTTTTGATGCAATTGCGCCAATATTTTTCATGAGGGTCGACCATGTAAGAATGCATCCACACACCAAATGTTTTCGTTCTGAAACTAATACTTTGGAGAATAGCTCTCATGGCGTAAAAGTCATGCATGTGAAAAAATTCGAATCACTGATGTATATAAGTTTCGAACTCAAGACATAATTATCGATGCAATTGCGCCAATATTTTACATGAGGGTCGACCATGTAAGAATGCATCCACACACCAAATGTTTTCGTTCTGAAACTAATACTTTGGAGAATAGCTCTCATGGCGTAAAAGTCATGTATGTGAAAAAAATTCGAATCGCTGATGTATTTATAGTTCGCCCTCAAGTCAAGAATTTTTATGCAATTGCGCCAATATTTTACATGAGGGTTGACCATGTAAGAATGCATCCAAACACCAAATGTTTTAGTTCTGAAACTAATACTTTGGAGAATAGCTCTCATGGCGTAAAAGTCATGCATATGAAAAAATTCGAATCACTGATGTATTTATAATTCGAACTCAAGTCATGATTTTTGATGCAATTGCGCCAATATTTTACATGATGGTCGACCATGTAAAAATGCATCCACACACCAAATGTTTTAGTTCTGAAACTAATACTTTGGAGAATAGCTCTCATGGCGTAAAAGTCATGCATGTAAAAAAAAATCGAATCGCTAATGTATTTATAGTTCGGCCTCAAGTCAAGAGTTTTCATGAAATTGCACCAATATTTCTCATGACGGTCCACCATGTAAAAATGCATCCACACACCAAATGTTTTCGTTCTGAAACTAATACTTTGGAGAATAGCTCTCATGGCGTAAAAGTCATGCATATGAAAAAAATCGAAACGCTGATGTATTTATAGTTCGAACTCAAGTCAAGAATTTTTATGCAATTGCGCCAATATTTTTCATGATGATCGACCATGTAAGAATGCATCCACACACCAAATGTTTTCGTTCTGAAACTAATACTTTGGAGAATAGCTCTCATGGCGTAAAAGTCATGCATGTGAAATTTTTTTTATGTAATTGCGCCAATAATTTCCATCAGGGTCGACCATGTAAGAATGCATCCACACACCAAATGTTTTAGGTCTGAAACTAACACTTTGGAGAATAGCTCTCATGGCGTAAAAGTCATGCATATGAAAAAATTGGAATCACTGATGTATTTATAGTTCGAACTCAAGTCGTGATTTTTGATGCAATTGCGCCAATATTTTTCATGATGGTCGACCATGTAAGAATGCATCCACACACCAAATGTTTTCGTTCTGAAACTAATACTTTGGAGAATAGCTCTCATGGCGTAAAAGTCATGCATGTGAAAAAATTCGAATCGCTGATGTATTTATAGTTCGCCCTCAAGTCAAGAATTTTTATGCAATTGCGCCAATATTTTACATGAGGGTCGACCATGTAAGAATGCATCCACACACCAAATGTTTTAGTTCTGAAACTAATACTTTGGAGAATAGCTCTCATGGCGTAAAAGTCATGCATATGAAAAAATTCGAATCGCTGATGTATTTATAATTCGAACTCAAGTCATGATTTTTGATGCAATTGCGCCAATATTTTTCATGAGGGTCGACCATGTAAGAATGCATCCACACACCAAATGTTTTAGTTCTAAAACTAATACTTTGGAGAATAGCTCTCATGGCGTAAAAGTCATGCATGTGAAAAAATTCAAATCACTGATGTATATAAGGTTCGAACTCAAGTCATGATTTTTGATGCAATTGCGCCAATATTTTTCATGATGGTCGACCATGTAAGAATGCATCCACACACCAAATGTTTTAGTTCTGAAACTAACACTTTGGAGAATAGCTCTCATGGCGTAAAAGTCATGCATGTGAAAAAATTCGAATCGCTGATGTATTTTTAGTTCGGCCTCAAGTCAAGAATTTTTATAGAATTGCGCCAATATTTTACATGAGGGTTGGCCATGTAAGAATGCATCCACACACCAAAAGTTTTAGTTCTGAAACTAATACTTTGGAGAATAGCTCTCATGGCGTAAAAGTCATGCATGTAAAAAAAATCGAATCGCTAATGTATTTATAGTTCGGCCTCAAGTCAAGTGTTTTCATGAAATTGCGCCAATATTTTACATGACGGTCGACCATGTAAGAATGCATCCACACACCAAATGTTTTCGTTCTGAAACTAATACTTTGGAGAATAGCTCTCATGGCGTAAAAGTCATGCATATGAAAAAAATCGAATCGATGATGTATTTATAGTTCAAACTCAAGTCAAGATTTTTCATGGAATTGCGCCAATATTTTACATGAGGGTCGACCATGTAAGAATGCATCCACACACCAAAAGTTTTAGTTCTGAAACTAATATTTTGGAGAAAAGGTCTCATGGCGTAAAAGTCATGCATATGAAAAAATTCGAAACTCTGATGTATTTATAGTTCAAACTCAAGTCATGATTTCTGATGCAATTGCACCAATATTTTTCATGAGGGTCGACCATGTAAGAATGCATCCACACACCAAATGTTTTCGTCCATTCTGTAATGGCCGACCCTCATTAAAACAAATGGCGCAATTGTATCAAAAATCATGACTTGAAGCCGCACTATAAATACATCAGCGATTCAAACTTTTCAACATGCATGACTTTTACGCCATCAGAGCTATTCTCAAAAGTATTAATCTCAGATGAAAAATATTTGGTGTGTGGATGCATTCTGTAATGGCCGACCCTTATTAAAAGAAATGGCGCAATTGCATTGAAAATCATGACCTGAGGCCAAGAATCAGCAGAAATATAAAAACATGAGCGATTCGAACTTTTTCTCATGCATGACTTTTACGCCATGAGAGCTTTTTTCAAAAGTATTAATCTCAGATGAAAAATATTTGGTGTGTGGATGCATGCTTACATGGCCGACCCTAATGAAATCAATTGGCGCAATTGCATCAAAAATCATGACTTGAAGCCGCACTATAAATACATCAGGGATTCGAACATTTTCACATGCGTGACTGTTACGCCATGAGAGCTATTCTCAAAAGTTTGATTTTTTAAATAAAAATTTTGGTGTGTGGATGCATTCTTTAATGGCCGACCCTCATTAAAAGAATTTGCGCAATTGTATAAAAATCATGACTTGAAGCCGCACTATAAATACATCAGGGATTCGAACTTTTTCACATGCATGACTTTTACGCCGTGAGAGCTATTCTCAAAAGTATTTATCTCAGATGAAAAATATTTGGTGTGTGGATGCATGCTTACATGGCCGACCCTCATAAAAACAATTGGCGCAACTGCATAAAAATCATGTCTTGAAGCCGCACTATAAATACATGAGCGATTCGAACTTTTTCACATGCATGACTTTTACGCCATCAGAGCTATTCTCAAAAGTATTAATCTCAGATGAAAAATATTTGGTGTGTGGATGCATTCTTGTGTAGCCGACCCTCATTAAAATAAATGGCGCAATTGTATCAAAAATCATGACTTGAATCCGCACTATAAATACATCAGCGATTCGAACTTTTTCAAATGCATGACTTTTACGCCATGAGAGCTATTCTCAAAAGTATTAGTTTCAGAATAAAAGTATTTGGTGTGTGGATGCATTCTTTAATGGCCGACCCTCATGAAAAAGATTGGCGCAATTGAATAATAAATCATGACCTGAGGCAAAGAATCAGCAGAACTATAAATACATGAGCGATTCAAACTTTTCAACATGCATGACTTTTACGCCATCAGAGCTATTCTCAAAAGTATTAATCTCAGATGAAAAATATTTGGTGTGTGGATGCATTCTGTAATGGCCGACCCTCATTAAAAGAAATGGCGCAATTGCATCGAAAATCATGACTTGAGGCCAAGAATCAGCAGAACTATAAAAACATGAGCGATTCGAACTTTTTCTCATGCATGACTTTTACGCCATGAGAGCTATTCTCAAAAGTATTAATCTCAGATGAAAAATATTTGGTGTGTGGATGCATGCTTACATGGCCGACCCTCATAAAATCAATTGGTGCAATTGCATCAAAAATCATGACTTGAAGCCTCACTATAAATACATCAGCGATTCGAACTTTTTCACATGCATGACTATTACGCCATGAGAGCTATTCTCAAAAGTATTAGTTTCAGAATAAAAATATTTGGTGTGTGGATGCATTCTGTAATGGCCGACCCTCATCAAAAAGATTGGCGCAATTGAATAATAAATCATGACCTGAGGCAAAGAATCAGCAGCACTATAAATACATCAGCGATTCGAACTTTTCAACATGCATGACTTTTACGCCATGAGAGCTATTTTCAAAAGTATTAATCTCAGCTGAAAAATATTTGGTATGTGGATGCATGCTTACATGGCTGACCCTCATAAAATCAACTGGCGCAATTGCATCAAAAATCATGACTTGAGGCCAAGAATCAGCAGAAATATAAAAACATAAGCGATTCGAACTTTTTCTCATGCATGACTTTTACGCCGTGAGAGCTATTTTCAAAAGTATTAATCTCAGATGAAAAATATTTGGTGGGTGGATGCATGCTTACATGGCCGACCCTCATAATATCAATTGGCGCAATTGCATCAAAAATCATGACTTGAAGCTGCACTATAAATACATCAGCGATTCGAACTTTTTCACATGCATGAATTTTACGCCATGAGAGCTATTCTCAAAAGTATTTTTTTTAGAATAAAAATATATGGTGTGTGGATGCATTCTTTAATGGCCGACCCTCATTAAAACAATTGGCGCAATTGTATAAAAATCATGACTTTAAGCCGCACTATAAATACATCAGGGATTCGAACTTTTTCACATGCATGACTTTTACGCCATGGGAGCTATTCTCAAAAGTATTAATCTTAGATGAAAAATATTTGATGTGTGAATGCATTCTTGTGTAGCCGACCCTCATTAAAACAAATGGCGCAATTGTATCAAAAATCATAACTTGCAGCCGCACTATAAATACATCAGCGATTCGAATTTTTTCATATGCATGACTTTTACGCCATGAGAGCTATTCTCCAAAGTATTAGTTTCAGAACTAAAACATTTGGTGTGTGGATGCATTCTTACATGGTCGACCCTCATGAAAAATACTGGCGAAATTGCATCAAAAATCATGACTTGAGGTCGAACCTTATATACATCAGTGATTCGAATTTTTTTACATGCTTTACTTTTACGCCATGATAGCTATTCTCAAAAGTATTAGTTTCAGAATAAAAATATTTGGTGTGTGGATGCATTCTGTAATGGCCGACCCTCATTAAAACAAATGGCGCAATTGCATCGAAAATCATGACTTGAGGCCAAGAATCAGCAGAACTATAAAAACATGAGCGATTCGAACTTTTTCACATGCATGACTTTTACGCCATGAGAGCTATTCTCAAAAGTATTAATCTCAGAATAAAAATATTTGGTGTGTGGATGCCTTCTGTAATGGCCGACCCTCATGAAAAATATTGGCGCAATTGCATTAAAATCATGACTGAAGCCGCACTATAAATACATCAGCGATTCGAACTTTTCACATGCATGACTATTACGCCGTGAGAGCTATTCTCAAAAGTATTAATCTCAGAATAAAACTTTTAGTGTGTGGATGCATTCTGATATGGCCGACCCTCATAAAATCAATTGGCGCAATTGCATCAAAAATCATGACTTGAAGCCGCACTTTAAATACATCAGGGATTCGAACTTTTTCACATGTATGACTTTTACGCCGTGAGAGCTATTCTCAAAAGTATTCATCTCAGATGAAAAATATTTGGTGTGTGGTTGCATGATTACATGGCCGACCCTCACAAAAACAATTGGCGCAATTGCATAAAAATCATGACTTAAAGCCGCACTATAAATACATCAGCGATTCGAACTTTTTCACATGCATGACTTTTACGCCGTGAGAGCTATTCTCAAAAGTATTAATCTCAGATGAAAAATATTTGGTGTGTGGATGCATTCTGTAATGGCCGACCCTCATTAAAAGAAATGGCGCAATTGCATCGAAAATCATGACTTGAGGCCAAGAATCAGCAGAACTATAAAAACATGAGCGATCTGAACTTTTTCTCATGCATGACTTTTACGCCATGAGAGCTATTCTCAAAAGTATTAATCTCAGATGAAAAATATTTGGTGTGTGGATGCATGCTTACATGGCCGACCCTCATAAAATCAATTGGTGCAATTGCATAAAAAATCATGTCTTGAAGCCTCACTATAAATACATCAGCGATTCGAACTTTTTCACATGCATGACTATTACGCCATGAGAGCTATTCTCAAAAGTATTAGTTTCAGAATAAAAATATTTGGTGTGTGGATGCATTCTGTAATGGCCGACCCTCATCAAAAAGATTGGCGCAATTGAATAATAAATCATGACCTGAGGCAAAGAATCAGCAGCACTATAAATACATCAGCGATTCGAACTTTTCAACATGCATGACTTTTACGCCATGAGAGCTATTTTCAAAAGTATTAATCTCAGCTGAAAAATATTTGGTATGTGGATGCATGCTTACATGGCCGACCCTCATAAAATCAACTGGCGCAATTGCATCGAAAATCATGACTTGAGGCCAAGAATCAGCAGAACTATAAAAACATGAGCGATTCGAACTTTTTCTCATGCATGACTTTTACGCCGTGAGAGCTATTTTCAAAAGTATTAATCTCAGATGAAAAATATTTGGTGTGTGGATGCATGCTTACATGGCCGACCCTCATAATATCAATTGGCGCAATTGCATCAAAAATCATGACTTGAAGCTGCACTATAAATACATCAGCGATTCGAACTTTTTCACATGCATGAATTTTACGCCATGAGAGCTATTCTCAAAAGTATTTTTTTTAGAATAAAAATATATGGTGTGTGGATGCATTCTTTAATGGCCGACCCTCATTAAAACAATTGGCGCAATTGTATAAAAATCATGACTTTAAGCCGCACTATAAATACATCAGGGATTCGAACTTTTTCACATGCATGACTTTTACGCCGTGGGAGCTATTCTCAAAAGTATTAATCTTAGATGAAAAATATTTGATGTGTGGATGCATTCTTGTGTAGCCGACCCTCATTAAAACAAATGGCGCAATTGTATCAAAAATCATAACTTGCAGCCGCACTATAAATACATCAGCGATTCGAATTTTTTCATATGCATGACTTTTACGCCATGAGAGCTATTCTCCAAAGTATTAGTTTCAGAACTAAAACATATGGTGTGTGGATGCATTCTTACATGGTCGACCCTCATGAAAAATACTGGCGCAATTGCATCAAAAATCATGACTTGAGGTCGAACCTTATATACATCAGTGATTCGAATTTTTTTACATGCTTTACTTTTACGCCATGAGAGCTATTCTCAAAAGTATTAGTTTCAGAATAAAAATATTTGGTGTGTGGATGCATTCTGTAATGGCCGACCCTCATTAAAAGAAATGGCGCAATTGCATCGAAAATCATGACTTGAGGCCAAGAATCAGCAGAACTATAAAAACATGAGCGATTCGAACTTTTTCACATGCATGACTTTTACGCCATGAGAGCTATTCTCAAAAGTATTAATCTCAGAATAAAAATATTTGGTGTGTGGATGCCTTCTGTAATGGCCGACCCTCATGAAAAATATTGGCGCAATTGCATTAAAATCATGACTGAAGCCGCACTATAAATACATCAGCGATTCGAACTTTTCACATGCATGACTTTTACGCCGTGAGAGCTATTCTCAAAAGTATTAATCTCAGAATAAAACTTTTAGTGTGTGGATGCATTCTGATATGGCCGACCCTCATAAAATCAATTGGCGCAATTGCATCAAAAATCATGACTTGAAGCCGCACTTTAAATACATCAGGGATTCGAACTTTTTCACATGTATGACTTTTACGCCGTGAGAGCTATTCTCAAAAGTATTCATCTCAGATGAAAAATATTTGGTGTGTGGATGCATGATTACATGGCCGACCCTCACAAAAACAATTGGCGCAATTGCATAAAAATCATGACTTGAAGCCGCACTATAAATACATCAGCGATTCGAACTTTTTCACATGCATGACTTTTACGCCGTGAGAGCTATTCTCAAAAGTATTCATCTCAGATGAAAAATATTTGGTGTGTGGATGCATGATTACATGGCCGACCCTCACAAAAACAATTGGCGCAATTGCATATAAATCATGACTTGAAGCCGCACTATAAATACATCAGCGATTCCAACTTGTTCACATTCGTGACTTTTACGCCATGAGAGCTATTCTCAAAAGTATTAGTTTCAGAATACAAATATTTGGTGTGTGGATGCATTCTTTAATGGCCGACCCTCATTAAAAGAAATGGCGCAATTGCATCGAAAATCATGTCTTGAGGCCAAGAATCAGCAGAACTATAAAAACATGAGCGATTCGAACTTTTTCACATGCATGACTTTTAAGCCTTCGGAGCTACTCTCAAAAGTATTAATCTCAGATGAAAAATATTTGGTGTGTGGTGTAATGGCCGACCCTCATGAAAAATATTGGCGCAATTGCATCGAAAATCATGACGTGAGGCCAAGAATCAGCAGAACTATAAAAACATTAGCGATTCGAACTTTTTCACATGCGTGACTTTTACACCATGAGAGCTATTCTCAAAAGTATCTTTTTTAGAATAAAAATATATGGTGTGTGGATGCATTCTGTAATGGCCGACCCTCATGAAAACAATTTGCGCAATTACATAAAAATCATGTCTTGAAGCCGCACTATAAATACATCAGCGATTCGAACTTTTTCACATGCATGACTTTTACGCCCTAGAGCTATTCTCAAAAGTATTTATCTCAGATGAAAAATATTTGGTGTGTGAATGCATTCTTGTGTAGCCGACCCTCATGAAAAATACTTGTGCAATTGTATCAAAAAATCATGACTTGAATCCTGTCTTGATGACGCTGTTAAACTGAAATGCGGAATTAGAAGGGTGTTTTTTTTATATACATATCAGAGCGTGTTCATTTTAATCATGTCCTATAGTTATTAATTGAAGACATCAATGTTGTACGAAGACTCTATGGGAGGAGGTGACAGGTCCAGTTTCATTCTACGGGCTGACCCACTTTTCTGCAATGAACAACGAATCACACCTCCACAATAAACTCGCCCTACTGGTCAGATAACATTCTGGCAACTTACCATCTGTTTTGAGATTCCGACCACCCTGTCATGATATTAACGTTTAACCTAGTTCTATAAGCAGTGTAACATCCCCTATGCTCTCTTGTCCCGAGTCTGATATGAAACTATCATCAGGCAAATGTTAACTGATTTCTACAGGGAGGTGCGATTACAAGATATTTTTCAAGATATTATCCTTTCTAAAGAAACGTCGCCCTGCATATTGTTTAGTACATGTTTTATTTTTTCTATATCATAACATTCGCCAAGAAAGACGATGCGGATTTTCCTTGGTGACTTTTGACGCTATAACACTGTAAGTGTAATACATCTTATGTTTAAATGTCTATAACTGTTTTACTGTATATTGAAGACATATCATAATTCCTCATTGCATACATAACTTCTTTGTTTCTGGCAATCGAAACCCCGAATCTTTTTATATGTATTAGCAGTCACAACATGTCTAATATATTGGTGACGTGACGTACATTTTACCTCAGGCACTAGCCCAAAATAGCTTTATGTTCTCTTTTCACATATACATTATAAACAGTCCACATATACACTAACCTGTGCTGATACAAATAAGAGCTGTGATATTTATGTATATTTTTTAAATCCTATGACACAATTACTCACGATGTGTCAAACTGAATGTCAACTCGTGCTTGTTCGCTTGCAAGGATAGAACATTAATTGCATCGTGATTGCACACTTCCGTTGCGTCACGAAAGTGTCAACAGTATTTAAAAGCAGCCGACGACGATCGCTGGTCGTTTACTGCAGCCATCACCGTTGGGTAAGTGGACTTCATAATATTTCGTCACTGTTATGTCTATTAAGTTACGAGTATCTGTTTATTGTAACAGAAGTGCGAAGTTGATGTTCAAGGTCCCTGTCCATTTCAACATGCAAATTCGTTCAAATATAAAACGTAAACGACATAGAATAAGCAGCCTCGGTTATCCGTAGAAACAGATTCCAGTGGGCTTAAAAGGCAAAATTGTGCTCACAATTATTTGAACGAACCACTGAAAATCAGTGATCACACCAGCACGCATTGGACACTGATTCAACTGTTTGTGGGTATGTGCTACTTCATGTAACATAAATATTTTCTCTCCACAATGTAGCTATTCGCTGTTCGAGACTAGAAGATAATTGCAAAAATAGAAAGGGTATCGATGGAAAGGGATAAATAAGAACGTAGTCAGTTACGATTACGTGCACGGTGGCAACGAGCGCTACCGTTTTGCAGGAGACACCAGGTGGACCAGCACGACGCGGAGACTGTTGTCTCGGTAACACTGTCCAGCGACTCTCTCATTGACATCATTAATTGGCGTTCTGACCAGCGATTTGACTGACCTGGATTTCTTAAAATTTGTTTTTTGAGTAATCGATCCTGGACTTGTGATGTTGACCTAATACGCCCTGTGCGTGGTCGACCATTCACATTTCTTGACTACAGGAAGCCTGTTCCTAAGTCTACAAATCAAAGATTCAACGACGTTAAACATGTCTACCTCTCTCTTAGTTCTACCATTGTAAACATATAGACCAATAGACCCAAGACGATCATCCAATTGAATACGACGTATTCCCAGTCTGATCGCAAATTCACAGAGCAATGGCATACTCCACGTTCAATGTTAGGTCGTTAGATTTTAGTTCCAAAGCCGATCTATCTCTGGCAGACAATTTTTCAAATATTATCTTCTGACAACCGATTATAACATCTACATTCCATGATTACCTACATGTTTTTGGAGAGTATATATCGTCTTGACCCTCATTGTGTTTGCTGTCCACAATACATTGTTGCATATACATTGTTACAATGTAAACCCTTCAGGTTGGATTAACACCAGCACAGATATCAATGTCAGAATAGTCTAATTCCTCCATTCCACACCCCAAATGGTATATTATATGAACTAAATGCCTTTAATACATTAATTTAGTAAATGTTAATAATTGCATTTCTTTTCAATTAAGCTTACTCTATTTTAATCTCGGAACCTGTAGAGTTTTTTTTGTCAAAATAGTCCCTTATTAAACCATTCTTGTTGTCAAAGCGTTCTGACATGGGGATAACGGGGTCAGGCTTTGTTCCAGTATGATATTGTATCCAAACTGTTTCGATCATTGCGCATTCTGTAACTCACAGGATTGCCATCTCCTGGCTCAGTTAAATACATGAGGATTTAATAATGCGAGAATAGGATTTATATATAAAAAACCCATCCATGTCCCGTGTTAAATATTCAGGATGATACTAATTGTTATGGTAAACAAGACATCTATTTTCATGCAATTAAAATGTCACATATGTACGACAATATTTCAGCTGTCATAACCCACAACGCCTCTGGCAAAGAGTAATAATTTCAACGGAAATGTGTACATGAAACGTGAAGATACCTCCGCCGACATACATGAGGTCATCCCCGTGGGGACCCGGGGAAGATATGGATGTGTCCTCAGCACCTCGTTCTATCAAACGGCAATGTCAAGCCCTGTGCACAAAATAATTAAAATGTCCAACATATAAAAATACTGAACAACAAAGGTTCCTGTGACATTGAATAAGATTTAATGCAAATTTAAGTTATGTTTTTTACCAAATCTGAAACAGATAAAAGACTCCCGTAAATGTTCAAATGGTTTAATTTGCCATACTGACTTCAGAAAATGCGTGATTTCATAAAAAAAACATGAACATGCCAAAATGTCAATTTATAAATCAATAGCGTGTGTGCAAGCAACGCATCTTCGTCTCACTGAATGGACCAGGCGTCGCACAAAGTCCTGTGTGATAGTTGTCCATATCTGCTGGCTCATGTTTCGAAGTTCCTGGAATGTCAGTGGAACACGTGGTTGATGTCGAAGGCGCCGATCCATCTCATTCGACATGTGCTCGATTGGTGAGAGATCAGGGGAGCCAGCCGGCCAGGGGATGACATTCACGTTGTTTTGTTGAAGATAATGCTGAACAAGTCTAGCAATATGAGGCCGGTCGTTGTCATGTTGAAAGGTAATGCCTGGGCCATGACGACGCAAAAACGGTAGAACAACAGGGCCGATGATCTCGTCGCGGTAGCGCTGTCCATTGAGATTTCCCTCTACCACTATCAAACGGGTCCTCTGTCTTGCTGTAATCCCACCCCATACCATAACGCTGCCACCCCAAAAACGATCTTCTTCAATGACACAATGATTGACGTAACGTTCACCTCGACGTCGGTACACTCGAATCCGTCCATCGCTGTGGCTGAGGTGAAAACGAGACTCGTCAGTGAACAGAACTTGTCCAACTGCATGGCCGTCCAGCGTTGATGCTGTCTGCACCACTGCAGACGTGCTTGACGGTGGTTTCCTGTCAATATGGGACGTCTGGCGACAATCCCTGAACATCTGAGGCGACGACGTACGGTTAGTGAAGATATTAGTCGAAGGCCAGGGATGCTTCTTGCAGTCACTGTTGCTGGCGTGAATCGATTTCGTAGGTGTGTTGTTCGAATCCAGTGGTCTTGTCGATTATTGGTTACGCGTGGCCTGTCACTCCGAAGATGGTCTCTGACTGCATTCGTCTGTTGCCAACGTTGCCATAAACACCACATGGTGTTTCTGTGGACGTTAAGTTGTCTTGCATCATCACGCTCGATCCTGCTTCAAGCATACCAATGGCTCGCAGACGCTCATTTTCGGACAGGCGTGGCATTTCGTAATGTTAAATAAATGCGTAATTTGGTTGTTTTTCTGAGTGGTTGTTGTCAGCATGATGCTAAACAATGCATATGGAATCCCGTTAACGCATATGTGTTTATACCCATTCTTGGGTAGTGTAATGCATGGGGCTTGCATAAAAGTCAACTTTTGCATGGAATGCATGCTTTTCTGTAGCAGTCGCGTTTTTGTGACTTGATCCCATACATGTACAACAATATTGAAAACCAAACTTTACTTGTTTGAAAAATACACTAAAATAATGGTGTCACAGGGACTTTTGTTGTTGAGAATATATGTATGAATCTATTAAAATGGCTAAGAGCCCTATGCCCAGAAGAACTAGTGATGCTGACCTCCGAATTCTGCACTTCACATCCTTCCTGCAGTCAGTGACCTCGTGCCTGTCAGCACAGCGGTAACAAACAGCAGAGGCATGTCAGGACTTGGATCCATGTCCAAACGCATGGCAGCTGTAGCACCGGAGTGGATTTGGAATATACACCTCCACTCCAATGCCACAGTAACCGGCTTTAATCGATAGATGTTCTGGCCAAAGTGAACAGGTCGGTGTTGATTAGTTCGACCACTGCATCCTTCTTTACAGTGAATCGTTTGACAGCTGTGACGGACTGTTGGCCACTCCTTGGCCACATTGTCTTCGGACATGCCAGACAGGCAGCGAGCTCTTTGACGGACAATGCCTTTACACGGGTTCAGTGTCTTGAGCACTGAGACAACTCATTTAATTGGAGAAGATTGACAGATTGTTGTCTTCGTTCCTGGAGAGAGCCACTATGGAGTGTCTACAATGACGGTCATTCTATTGCCCGTCTAGGCAAAGTTAGGGTCGAAGTGGTGTGTTGGACTAAGGACCAGACTTCCTTCCTCTGCCGACACAGGGTCGCACCCCACGGCAAACAGGCTGCCCAATTTGCTCGCCTTTTATGACCAGCAATGGGATGATGAGGACACATTCTTGTTTATAATCCCCGGGTCCCCACGGGGAGCTTTGACTTGATGGAAATAGGGTCATATTATGACATCACCCAAACAAAGTTTCTTACGCATACATTCTGTGTTAATTACATTCTTTGAAAACTTCAAGAACTCACACTATGACAGTATAATGTTACTTTTGACAAACGGATACAACAAGCGATTAACCGCAAAATAAATTCTGTGACAGACAGTCATGTGACCTCCGTAAATCATACTGTTTATTGCAATTAACAATTGTCTCCACATTCAACTTCTGTGTCACTGTCAGCCTGTCTCCGAGGACAGCGAATGTGACCATGTATGACTCGTCGCAGTAAGAACATGTAGGTAGTTTACATGCTGGTCTTGGTAGCGCGAGGTCAGCATGACCAAATTCAGACTCATGACTAGTACATGTCTCGTCTACATCAAGTGGAGCAACTGCTGCCTCAGGACACAGCACATCTCTTGAGTCTGGCTTGCAAAAGGGTCTTATCTTATTGTATAAGTACCATTTCCTCTCCACAAAGGTTCAATAACTGGGGACAGTCCTGTAGATGCTACCCTGTCTAGTTCTGTAGACTTCAAGACTTGCAATCTAGATCCAGGATCCCTCAGATTCAACTTACAAGTGTCCTTCAGTGGCTTTGAGTGGCTCAAAAGTGATGATGCATCTATTTTGAGTTTGCCACACCAAATGCAATATCTCCATAAAATGTGATTGGTATTCACAAGACAGTGTCATTTCTTGCTGACATAGGACACTGTTGTCACCAGTGTTTGAATGTCCAAACATATGAGTATGTGTATATGTACTGCTTCTGGCAAATCCAACAGATTCATCTGTAAAATAATTTACAATCGTATCTGGTTGGAACTTGGACCTAAAGACTCTCCAATATAAGACGCGAAAACAAAAGTTAGATATTAGCAGAGTTATTTCCCTTCCCATTTGTGATCTATTTATCTGAGCTTAATGTAATTGCAGCAAAAATAAAATTGATGCTGTTATAATAAATTTTCACATGGGAGTGAAAATACTATTCGCAACTACATCTTAGTATTAATAAACATCACACTACCATTCGCAGAATAGTCGTGTATGTGTAATGCGACATCTGGCACTGGTTCCTGGAACTGTGCTCTTCTGCACAGCACACTACGTTGATCCCAACTTCACTTAGACGGGTGGTTGAATGGGCCAAGCCCTGTGTGTAACAATTCTATTTTTTACATTTGCACATGTATTTCACTTTTCACAAATGTAATGCTTGGTATGTATAACACAACTATTCATAAATATATAGCCTAGAGTCCTATGCCAGAAGGCGTAGGTGCATGGGCCAATCTGGTAATGTTGACTGCCAATCTCATAAAAATCCGATCTTAGTTTTCGCTACCGCTAAACAAAGATCTGAGGACATCATATTACGGGTCACGTCAGAACGACCTTTCGCGAATTTTGACCGACCAATGAAATGAATGACAAGAAATCGACATTAGCCAATCAGAAAGCTGCTTTCTCGAGCTTTACGACACTAGTTTCAAACTGGCGACTATGCTTCGAAACATATTTTGACGTATTCTCGATTAAAATATTTAAAACTGATAAGAAGAACATTCTGGAATGGCATATAGATGGCCTAGATTGTATGGATATAATCATAAAACCCGTAACTGTCGTTCGGAATACCCCATGTTAAAGAAATTCGTGGTTGCATGATTAGAAAACACATTCCCACTGTCACTTTCATGATCTGGTAAGCGACGCTCTGATTTGTTGGATGAAAGGTCGTTCTGACGTGACCCGTAATGGGATGTCCTCAGATCTTTGTTTAGCGATAGCAAGAACTAACATCTGATTTTAGTGAGATTGGTTGACTGCTGAATTCTGTATGTCTCTAAATTAGTATAACATCCCTGTAGCCCTGGTGTTTTGCATTTTAGATATCTAAAGAAAATTAAGATACCGTCCTTGTTGACACTCGATGGTGGTTTGGGAGCAGGGGGGCAGACCCACTTCCTTTCATTATGTCTAAAAAACACTCTGGTTCGAAAGGAAAACACCTAGATGCTAGCTCATCTGATGAAGAAACTGGTCTACAATTAGATTCCTGGGCTCTATTCATAGTAACCGAGGCTCCTGATCATCAACCTTTGAAACTAAACCCGTTTTCTATTGCTAAGGCAATCAATGGTTGTTGTGGTACAGTTGACAGCTGGGTACTTTAATATTGGATTGGAAGTTTATGTACCAAACTCACTCCGATGTTAAAAATGTCAACATTTTGGAAACAGTAGCAAGACCTGCACTCTCAGCCGGTCTGTGTGCGCTGCAGTGCCTCACATGAGAGCAAATTGTATGCAAATTGCGATGGGGGCCACTTAGCCTCATCCAAACTTTGTCCACACTTTATCCTTCAATCACAAATATTAAATATTAAACACACTAACAATATCTCATTTCATGATACTAAGAAGCTAGTTCAGTCACAATCGCCAAATAACTCATCAAAATCAGACAATATAGCTCAAAGTGAAACAACAAGACCAACATCAGCTTCACAGACGGAGCTTATACAATCATCAGAAACATTAGAACCAGAATTATCTCCAATTCATGGAGACTTACATTTAACAAAACAGGAAAAAAGAAACTGAAAAAACGGCCAGTGCCCTCCAACACTTGGAGGTGCCTTTCTCTCAGCTTACAACGGTTAAGGTTCAAAATTTCTTTTCACCTCCAGGGGCTAAATCAGCTGGAGGTTCTTCAATATTGGTGAGGCAGGGTGTTCTCCATAGCCCTGTTCCTCTCAATACTCTTCTACAATCTGTTGCAGTTCGTATCACAATTCACATTGTTTTTAATCTGTGCTCTCTTGAAATTCCCCCATCTGAATCTCTTCAGCAAACCGATCTTCAAGCTCTCTATGACCAGCTTCCTAAGCCCTGTATTATAATGGGCAATATGAATGGACATAATCCACTTTGGTTTAGTGATCATACAAGCAGTAAAGGCAAGCTCCCAGAAGATTTTATTTCAAACAGTACTCTATGCCTTTTTAATGATAATTCAAAAACCTATTTACATCCTGGTACAGGCACATACTCTTATCCAGGTTTGTCTATTACTGATTCCAACCTCCTGAAAGAATATGAGTGGTCAGTCCACAATGACCTCACTGGAAATGACCACTTTCCAACCATTCTTAACTCTGTTACCCAATCTGATGTTCCTCCATCATCTCGATGGAACTTTACCATAGCCATCTGGCCTCAATACGACATTCGCCGTACAGCCAAACAGACACCTGATCATTTTACTGACGTCCCTGACCCAATACAATGCTTTTCTTATGATCTCAACAAAATAGCCGACGAATGTGTTCCAAAGTGCTCTGGAATTCACCACATACGTAAAACATGGTTTACAGATGACTGCAATTGAGCTAGGAAGGCGAGGAAAAGAGTGGAGCGTTATTTCCTCCATCATCCTATGGTCCAAAGATTAATTGATTTAAAATTTTTAAATATTTTAAATGTACATTTAAACAAAGTAAACGACAATCTTGGCAAAATAATGTTTCAAAAATAAATTCACGAACGCCAATGTCCAAGGTGTGGAACACGATCCAAAAATCAAAGGTTAAAGGCACTAAATCTAGTATACATAATCTTACAAATGAGGACCATTTACTAACTCATAAATCAGATATTGTAAATAAACTTAGTGAAACTTTAGCTCAAAACTCTTCCTCATCTAACTATGTTCCTCAGTTCCAAAATCAAAACATTAAGAAAAGAAAACTATCAATTTTAATTCAGATAATTGGGAAGATTATAATGAACTATTCTCCATTCATGAACCCCATACTGCCCATGGACAAGCTCACAATACTGCTACAGGAGCTGATAACATTCATTATCAGCTCCTGGAGCACTTACCAGAATCATCTTTAGAAACACGTTGGCCAATTAATATGACATTTGGGCAACAGGGAAATTTCCTCCTTCATGGTGTGATGTAACTGTTGTACCAAAACCCAAACCCGGTCAAGATCATACAGAGCCTTCAAATTATCGACCAATGTCATTGACAAGTTGCGTTTGCAAAACCATGGAACGCATGATAAATAATCGACTAGTTTACTTATATACAATGTGGTTTCCAGAAAGATAGAAGTACGATAGATCATTTAGTTCGCTCAGAGTAATTTGTTAACAATACAATAATAAATAAACAACATGCAGTGTCGATCTTTTTCAATCTAGAAAAAGCATACAACGCTACCTGGAAACACAGTATTTTAAGAAATTTACATGATTTTGGATTACGAGGCCGTTTGCCTGAATTTATATCTAACTTTGTAACCGACAGGCAATTTCAAGTCCACGTGGGTTCTACCCTGTCTGATCACTATAATGAGGATCAGGTGGTTCCACAGGGCAGTATCTTTTCTGTCACATTGTTTAGTATTAAGATAAACAGTTTATCTCCTGTTTTAAATGATTCGATTGATAGATCGCTCTTTGTGGATGATTTTAATATTTCTTGTCATGGCAAAAACATACTATTGAAAGGCATCTGCAGCTGTTTAAATAAAATTCAGAAATGAATTTGGTCTTTAGAAAATGGTTTTTAATTTTCAAAATCTAAAACAAACCCCACAAACACCCAGAATTGATTTTAGATAACACTCCCATTAAAATTGTATAGGAAGCCAGAATCTTAGGTCTAATTTCCGATCATCATTTGACCCTTCTGTCCCACATTAAATACTTTTAGCCCTCAAAAAGTTACGGATCAATCAAATCCAGCTTTTGACTGCATATTTAATCCTCTTTATGAAGATATTTATAGTAAGAAATCATCTCTTATTCCGCCACTTGGAATAAGAATCAAATATGTTAAATCTGCTGCTAAAATTAACATTCAAGATATGGCTCCAATCCCGCTTTTTGTTAGCGCCTCTTTGGCAAATAGTAAAGGCATAGGTACCCCTTTTTTTAACTAAATTAAATAAATCAGAACCAGACCAATTAATTTACCAACATCAAGAATAACATCAATTAAAAAACACATATGACACTTTTAAATATATATTTACAGATAGATTCAAGCATGGTGACACTGTCATTGGATTCAGAACAATACCTTCAAGATTATCAGATAACAGTTCCATAATCACAACAGAAGCAAAAGCCAGCTCTTAAATATATCAATACTCAAACTAAACATGAACAGTTCATCATTCTTTCAGATTCTATTTCATGCATTCAGGCTATTAAAAATGAAAACGACCTGTGATGATTCGGGGTAGAATTTGTCTTCAGGCGACTAAGCTTGGCATAAGAGGCGACCAATGGGATTGGGTGGTCAAGCTCGCTGACTTGGTTGATGCAGGTTATCGTATCCCAATTGCGTGGCCCCCGTGGGGACATGGGGAAGGTAAGAATGTGTCAAAACTGGCCGCCCTGATTATGTTCTAATTTTTGACAGCAACTATGCTCGTGGATTTCAGAGATAGATATGATTTGTTACCTTGATGTTATTACAATAAGCGAAAAATGTCAGATTTTGTTTAATAGTACTGTCATAGTCCTACGCCAGTTGATGGAGATAAAAGTTCCCCGTGCTGATGAAAGGCAGAACACAGCTCACAGTATGAGCCTGCAGTCTTTTAGTCTAGACTCGTTGTAACCCTGAGTTACCAGGCAGAGTCATCATAAACCACAGCTCTACATCACAAACGCCAACCTCTCAATACCAACATCACCAGCAACATACACAACGTCAACATCAACGGTACCAACGTCAACGTCAACATCAACATCTACATCAGTATCAGCAAACGTATCAACGTTATCAACAACATCCTCAACAGCTGCTATTCAAAGTATTTCCTCCACGGCTTCAAACACAAGCATGGCCATGTCACATATTCAACTTCCTAAATATTCAGGTAAGCAGGATGCAAATAACTGGTGGTCAGATCTAGAACCTTGGGTTAAACTCCAAGGTTCTGATCAAGACAGAGCATGTTTAAATCTGAACTCCTCTTAGAAGGACCAGCAATACAGTGGCATCATACCTTGAGTGATGATATCAAGTCAGACTGGAATAGCTTGAAACAAGAATGTATTACTAGATTTCAACCATCGGGACAATTTGATCTCTCAGTATTGGCGGTCAATCAGCAACCTGCTGTATCAGTATCAGATTACATCAGTAGGTTACAGCAGGCTACCTCTAGTACATCCATACCAGTCGACATCTTAGTAGCCATAGCTGTGAATGGACTGAACCCTTCCGTCAGACAGTGGGTCTATAATAAAGAACCCAAAACATTGGAAGTAGTGCGTCAACAGGGTGAACTGGCAGCCAAGTCATACCTCAGCATCCAACAGCCAGATCAAGCTAGCCTCACAGACCAGGTAACTAAGCTATCAACATATCAACACTAGTGATGTCGCTAATGGAGAGCCAACAGAAGCCTTTGGCAGGTACAGTGTCCACACAGCAGGAGACGCTCCATGATGACTGTCAGTGAAGACTCAGGTTCCAGTCACCACCTCGACTTGATGACTACAGCTCAAGACAAGGTCATCAGTCATCTTATGCCAGTCCACAGTCCCAGCACAGACCATGTGACTTCAGACGAGAGCAACTCCGACGATCCAGCAGAAACAACATAGAAAGATGCTCAGGATGTGGTGGGTATTGTTCTCAGCGTAATTACTGTCCCCATCGGCATACCATTTGCAATGTTTGTAGAAAGAAAGATCACCATAAATCTGTATGTTACCAGGTTCTTCTGTCTAAGATAGATAATCAACAGGGACGCGTGCCTGATTCCAAGGATCCACCTAGAATCAGGCACCTATTCAAACAACCTAAACCATCTGACCCATCCACTAGGCATACTACACCTACTTCCCCATCCTCTACTAAATCTAACCAACATCATGTGTCTCTTGTGGCCCCATTATCTAAAAACACCATTTAAGTTAAGGTCAGACAAGTCAAAACAACAGCATTGATAGACACTGGAGCAACAATCAGCTGTGTTCATATGAAATTTCTGAAGAAAATAGGACTCATTGAGTCTCACCTTCAGAAATCTCATCTAACAGTGATTCTTGGTGTAGGAGGAGAACGCCATCCTGTGCTAGGTTTAGTCAACTTAACATCGACCATGCTTCTTATTCGCAAGATTTTCATGTCTTCACATCATTACATCATACCATCATTCTTGTTATAGACTTTCTATAGTCAAACCATGTCAAAATTGATCAATCAAACCGCACAGTTCACCTGCATGATGGATTAATATCCGTAGGCTTGGTGGATGCCAATGCAGGGTTTGCTAGACCTCGCAAAACAGTTCAGATTCCTCCCCACTCCCAGGCTGATATTCCTGTTAAAATCTCCCGTTGTGAGAGCAACAAAGTATTGCTACTGGAACCATTTCCTGGCCTAGAGGCACACCCACTTCAAGGAGCCAAATGTCTCATTCAAAGTGCCAAGGGTAGACCATGTATGAGGTTTCTCAACCCAACTGATAAACCTGTCACACTTCGTTGTCAACGAAAAGGAGCCACAGCATCCATCATTGACCCATCATCTGTCCATACATTGGAATCTGAGCCAATCTTAGATCATCCATCAGTCAACACTGCAGTCCCTTCTAGCCAATCAAAGCCAAGGGCTAACCTGGATTTTGACCTGAGTGACTCAGATCTCACAGAGACCCAGAAGCAAGAGCTTGAGTGCTTCCTCTTGTCTCAAAGATCTGTTTTTGCACAAGAATGGTCAGAGCTAGGCAAAACACATCTGCATCAACATAAGATTAAAACAGAGCATACCTGTCCTGTTCGACTCCCTTTCTATCGCCAGTCATCTTTAGCTAGAAAAGAATGTGCTAAGCAAATTAATGACGCAGGCATATTAGAACCAAGTTATTTTCAATGGCATTCACCAGTAGTCATGGTCAAGAAATTTGACAACAGTTATCGATTTGCGGTCGATTATCGCAAGCTCAATGCAGTCACGAAACCAATATTTTTCCCTCTTCCACGTTTGGAAGATGTCATAGATGCTATTGGTGAAAAACATGCTCAGATGTTCTCTGTTCTTGATTGTGCAAGTGGATTTTGGCAGAAACTAATCATAAATCCGCCTTCATCACCCAAGATGGCATTTTTGAATTCAATCGTCTTCCTTTCGGTCTCAAAAATGCACCCGCAGCTTTCCAGCAAACCATTTGTTCTGCTCTTCAAGCTATGAATGGGAAAACAATATTTTAATATATGTGGACGATATCATAATCTATAGCAGAACATTTGAAGAACACTTCATCTGAAATGTGTTTTTGGCAAACTTTAAGAAGCTGGTCTTACCTTAAAACCAAGCAAATGTAGATTTGCAGCTAAGAGAGTAACGTATTTAGGCCATGTCTTCAGCAAAGATGGAGTAGAAGTTGACAAATCAAAGGTGGAAGTTGTTCAAAGCATCCCTTCTCCCAAAAATGTCCATGATATAAGACATTTCTTTGGTCTTGCAAGTTACAACCGCAAATTTGTCCCAAATTTTGCCCGCATAGCATCACCATTGTATAACTTGCTTCAAAAGTATGCCACCTTTAATTGGTCAGACGAGTGTGAGCAGGCACTAACTTCCCTATCTTCAGCCCCTGTCTTAACATATCCTGATCCCAATAAACCATTCATTCTAACAACAGCTGCTTCCACCTCAGCTTTTGGGTATATCTTATGTCAACGAGATGCGTCTGGCCAAGAACACGTCATCTGTTATAGTGGCTGTGCCCTTCATGCTGTTGAGAAGAAATGGGGCACCACTCAGTTAGAATGTTTGGCTGTATTAGAAGGCATTAGAACTTTCAGGGTGTATCTCACATCTCAGAAGTTTAAAGTCTTCACAGATCATCATGCTCTGAAATGGCTTAAGGACATCAAAAAGGAAACAGGTCGTCTTGCTAGATGGTCTCTCATGCTGCAGGAATATGATTATGAGATCGAACATAGAGCAGGTCAAGCCAGTACAAATGCTGATGCTCTCTCTCGAATTACATAGCCTGCACAGATAATAGAACCTGTCACTGATGGTTTCCCTGTCCCACCAGTCCCATCTATCAACTACACCTCAGCAACCATCCATTCTGTTATCAAGATGAGATTCCATCAGGACCAACAGTTCAAACAATCTTGCAGCAAGACAGCGATGTTAAGCAGATTTCAAGCCTATCATTGACTTTCTAGAGAATGGTGAGATTCCCTCTCATAAAACTGATTCTCAAGTCAAAGGTCTCCAAGGTCTCTCACAGGAGTATGATCTATGTGATGGCATCTTGTATCATTTCTACCTGCCAAAGCATAGAGGATATAAGAACGACCTTCACCAAATGGTTACACAACTGGCAGTTCCTATTTCTGCTTTATGCTTACTATGATTCAAAAGGAGGTGGGTGCCAATTTGGTCGGGATGCCAACTGTCAGTCCATTTTGACCATTTTGACCTACCATTGGCCAGGCTTGTACCAAGATGTTGAAACATACATCAAATCTTGTGAAGAATGTCAAAAAAGCAAACGTTGGCCCATTCAAAACCAGCTCCAATGGTACCAATGCCTATTGAAGACAATTAAGATGCTGTGGAATTAGCAAGAAAACTCTTTAATGAGGTATTCACAAGGTATGGTGCACCTCAAACTCTAGTCACTGATAGAGGTCGCCAGTTCGCATCAAAGCTGGTCAATGCTATCTGCGAAATCTTTGAGGTAAATCACCTCTTCACATCCTCGTACCATCCTCAGTCAAATGGAACCGTTGAACGGCGTAACAGTACAATTGCACAAGCCTTAAAATCTTACTGTAAGCCTGGCCAATCCAACTGATATTCTTCCATGTGTTCTCATGTCAATGCGAAACACACCATGCCAATCAACTGGTTACTCACCGCACCATATGCTCTTTGGCAGAGAGATGTGTCTTACATTTGATACTACACTCACACCAAAGCCAACGCTTGGTAAAAATGCAGAGACACATCTCCAGCAGCTCATCGACACTCTGGTTGTCAAATCTAATGCTCGCAACAACGTGTCTGTAGGTCAACAGATAGACAAAGAGCACCAAGAGCTAAAATCATCAGAACCGTCTTTCATATTAGGTCAGCAGTGCTTCTCCACAGCCCTGTTGTCAAACAAGGACTTTCCCTGAAGCTGTCCCAATCATGGACAGGTCCTTATTATATCACAATTTTATGATGTCGAAAAACGCCATTTTCTTGTTAAATGGGTTGCGTATCCTACAACATGGGAGCCACACCATAACATTGGACAAGGACATATCAGAGACTTCCACGCGCATTAAACACAGGCTGGATGCAGTCGTAAACCTTGACTTTGATAGTACCAGGCAGTTAGTTGGATTGTGAGTAGTTAGATGTCGACAAACCTGCAGGGCCTCCTGTGTTATTAAGTGCGAGAAGGATGATAGTTGCAAATGTAATCTCTTCAAACCCGTTGTCAACACTAATCAACCCACTTGATCTTCTCTCAGAGTTGTCAGATTCAGTTATCTATTATTATAGATTAGGCTGTCAAATGGTGTATATTTCAAAATCGAAACAAACGTTATGTCCAAATATGACACTATTTGGCCACCTTCCTTTCCTTAACTATTTAAAACTTTAAGCTTAATAAAAAACACTTTACGTTGTATGAACTGTTACTCACCCATGAACTAAACCAACACATGTATATGACCTCTTTCATTAAGTAAAGTTTTCAAATTGCCGAGTTCCTGCTGAGAACAATACTCTGCATGTTCAATAAAGCCAGATGTTGCTAAATGCTAAAACTATTGTAATATGCTTCATTTTGTTGTACCTTGTTTGGTTCTCATAACAGAACAATACTCTGTTATAACGTTAACATGTATATATGGTAATTTTTTTATCAATACCTGTAGTATGTTTGTAACCATGATAAATGTTTATTGTATCTTTCAGTAGCACTCGTTTCATGTAACATATTTTGTGCTTTTGCGGTCAAAAGCTTCCCACAGTGGAGGGATATTGTCATAGTCCTAAAACCACTATAATTAACCCATAATTATACTGGTCATATTTCAATAATATGTTTTGTATTTTTCTCAATATTTTATCTTACAACTAGCGAAACCTAGATATATATCTGTAGATAATGTTAGTTGGTTGCCGTGCATGCAACTGACCGTCACAAACCAGTTACTCTGGATTAGCTAACTCAGCCAGGTGGCCAGGCTAGGGTTATGCCCCAGGCTGTAACATTCTGTGTATGGCCGGTCGCACCGTTATTTTAGTATCAGATAGGTGGAATATAAAGGATATTACGCCGTCAGTGCGCTTCGTAACTGTCGAATAATTGTAATTAATACACCACGCATGTGGATTTAGATAATAGTTTCAATATTAGGTAACTAACGCATTCTACAGAAGGCCTGAGTCCCTATATACACGGAGTCCAGTGGCAGATACTTCTCTTTGCCACGAATAAAGACTTAAAGGGACTCAGCAGCCTTCTCTCTGTTTTAAAGGTAAGATAACATTATTTTCTTGTTAAATTCTCCTTGCCTTTAACTTATATGATATCCTGTGCAAGCAACTATATATTTACCATGGTTTGTAATATTTAAGAATAAGTTATATGTCATTCATTATACCGCAAAGCAACTTGAATGTTAAATTGTATGTGTGTGTTTATATAGATGTTAGTAGATTAGTTCACTTGTACATTAACTGTTGATATGCCAAGTGATAGATAAAGCCATACATTACATAGCATGAGAAAGAGTACATTGTGGTAAAAACCCGCGGGTAATCTCACGTAAATACCGTCTCATGCGAATATTGGCCATGCTACGTCCATCATTTGGTTAAGCATTTACGGCATTGAAATTATACGGTATGTTAAATACATTTGTATGTGAATACATGAGAAGGCCGTAAATTTAAATGTTAACAGTTCCTGTATGAAATGTCTTACAGTTCCTGTATGAAAATACTTCCCAGTCCATTATTATTCACAATTCGTTTTTTGTACCTTATGTATTAGCACAGTCCTGTTAAGAAAGTTCGAACCAGTCACTATCAATTCATGTATGGTTGTCAATTATATATTTAATGTAACAAGTCATTGACTGCATCTATCTTGTAATGCGATATTGTTTAAACATATCTATATATATGAAATTTCACTCTGCCACAAATAAAGACTTAAAGATAGGGACTCAGCAGCCTTCTCTCTGTTTTAAAGGTGATAGCCGAGTAATCAGCTCTATCAAGTAAATTCCCCCACTATCTTGGTCATTGTGACGTAGCAAACAGGACTACGCGCACACAAGGCAAAACGGCCCCAAAAGACAAGCATTCACACACTGAGGAAATTTATAGTTGATATAGTATGTTTTAATTAATCTGAACACGTGTATATCAATAATAAGCAAATAAACAAGTCCATGGCAAACGCTTTGTTGCACGTTAATGTTTTTTGTTTGTTTTCACTTTGACATAACATATCATAACAGATTAAGAGAAAGTTTAGGATTCTTCTTGAAAGTACTGAAATAATAGGGGAGTCGGGCAGCCTAGTGGTTAAAGCGTTCGCTCGTCACGCCGAAGACCCGGGTTCGATTCCCGTCATCGGTACAATGAGTGAAGCCCATTTCTGATGTCCCCCACCGTGATATTGCTGGAATATTGCTAAAAGCGGAGTAAAATCAAACTCACTCACACTCACTAAAATAACAACAGAGGTTTTTTTATGACATTGACTATGAATTTTTATGTCTCATTTTCCAACGTAGTTCACTTCAAATTTCTTCTCTTATTCTTAACTGTTAAGAACAACATTAACATGATCACAAGGTAATGAGCCTGTTGAATTTTGTCTTGTGAGCTGTCAAATCTATCTACAGGTTCAGCTATTTCCAATTTCCCCCACAAGTTATTGGAAACGTTGAGGAAAATATTTCCTATATTGATGACTACCCCTCGGTTTACTTTGACCTACCAAGATCAAGCAGACATAACCTTGTTCATAATTAGTATGGCAAAAAGCATGCTGAACAATGTAGAACATTTGGTATTCGTGTTATGAATGGTAGATTGATTGAAGATAAGCAAGGTCAGTTTACATGTGTGTTTACAATGGAACAAGTCTTGTTGATTATATGATTGCCTCCTTCTCACTCTTCCCATATAGCTCAAACTTTGGCATTGGTACGTACATGTGATGAATCTAACCACTGTCCATTATATTGCTCTGTTTAACATCCAGTCTCCTTATGAATCTTATTACAACAGGGGCCAGGTAAATAATAACAGCAAGTTTGGTACAGATAGACAATCAAGCTGGATTAAATATATTTGGAATGAAAAGACAAGAGATCTCTTCCCAATCTCATTAAAATCAGATCTTAGTTCTCGCTACCACTAAACAAAGCTCCGAGGACATCCCATTGGGGGTCACGTCAGAACGACCTCTTATCCGACCAATCAGAGCGTCGTTTACCAGAGTATGAAAGTGGCAGTCGGAATGTGATTTCTAATCATGCAACCTCGAAAACATTAACACGGTGTATTCCGAACGATAGTTGCGAGCTTAACGACTGAATCCATACAATCTAGACCATCTATTAGCCATTCCAGAATGTTCTTTTGCTCAGGTTTCAAATTTTTAATCGGGAATTTTTCAAAATATGTTTCGAAGTGAGGTCGCCAATAGAAATTAGTGCCGTAAAGCATGATAAAACAGCCTTCTGATTGGTTAATGTCGACTTCTTGTCAGTCATACCATTGGTCGGTCAAAGTTCGTAAAAGGTTGGTCTGAGGTGACCCGTAATGAGATCTTTGTTTAGCGGTAGCGAGAAATAAGATTTTGATGAGATTGATTCTCTTCATTACACAAAGTTTACTTCATTATATGCCACTTTGCATTACGATTTAATTGATGGCATTAATTATGACATAGAAAGAACAGTGTTAGATCTCACTAGATTGTATCAACAAGCAGCTGAACAAACCAAGAAACCTTATAAAGGATATTCTGTAGACGTCAACAAATCACCACCCCCATGGTGGGATGAAGAACTGGAAAAAAAAAACATGACAAGTAAGCAGCTCTTAGAGTGAGTCATATATCAGCCATATCGTGACTTTGAAAGGTTATATATATTACATATATCTAAACTATAAAAGCTGTCAACAACGGACAGTAAAATTACTATACGCATCACAAATAATGATTTAAAACTAGCATGGAACCAAAAAAATACATCACTATACAAAACAATATCTCATAGATCGCCAGCAAGGAGATCACCATACTAGGGACCATGGTGTTGGCGATTATTGTCAATTTAGCCGAATAAAAAGAAGAAATATTCTGCGATTAAAAACGTGATAGTAATAAATATACTGTGAATGACACTACTTCAACCCCCTTGGAGGTACAGCCACTAACAATCTTAGTTATCCAATTTATTCTACCATTATCAAAAGATCATTTATTAATTACAAAACACATTTATCAAAATTCATTTAACAGTTCTACTTAAATGAGAGCTGATATTGTTAAAAAGACCCTTTAATGATGAAACTTTGAAATATTGATCCCCTGTGATGGAAAATTCTCTCATCACAAGGGATACAGAATGGAGAATCCTCACCTTTCAGTATAAATTCATGTGTATATCTTGACTCGCCAATACGACATCGTCGCATAATGACCTCAACAAATCTGGACTGACAGCCCAATTAGGTGTAACAGATATTTGGTTTTGATGTAATGTAATTTAGTTATACCCACTTGGGTGTCCCACTTCTTCTACATTAGATCTCTGATGTAAGAGCTGATACCAGGCTTATAGTCACTGTAGGGAAGAAGAAGTGGTGTCACAGATTTGTTTAGACAGAAACAATTCTTCATCAATAGGATGAAAAGCACAATTATATGCTGGATTTGATGGATTTAAGTATACTTTAGTAATATATTGTAATGCAAGTTTAAGACGGCGTTGTTTGAGGGAAGGTTCATCGGCCTCCACGAATACACTATCTCCAGGAGATGTCCGGAAAGCTCCAAGACAGAGCCTTAAGCCCTGATGAAGTATGGAATCTAATTTCTGTAAATTACTTTTGCAGTCTCCACCATAAATAATGGAACCATAATCCAATTTTGAGCGAATAAGTGATCGGTACAAATGAAGGAGGGTTTTCTGATCCCCTTCCCATTTGGTGTTTGATACGACTTTCAGTCAGTCACGAGCTTTCAGGCATTTTGCTTTTAAATATTTGATATGTGGCAGGAAAGTCATATGACGATCAAAAATAAGTCCAATAAACTTGGCTTCCTCAACTAGGTTTATGGGAGCACCAGATAGAAACAGTTCTGGGTCATTATGCGGTCCATATTTTCTGCAGAAATGTATACAGTTAGTTTTATCTTTGGAAAATGTAACGCCATGGGCAAGCGACCATTTATGCATTTTATTCAGACACAATTGCAGTTACCCCGACAAGAAATATTAAAATCATCTACAAATAGCGAACCATCTACTGAATTGCTTAAAGCTTTTGAAAGACTATTGATCTTGATACTGAATAGTGTGACAGACAAAATACTGCCTTGTGGGACACCCTGATCCTGATTGTAATGGTCAGACAGGGTTGTACCGACTCGGACTTGAAATTGCCTGTCGTTTAAAAACTGTGATATAAAATGAGGCAAACGTCCTCTCAAACCAAAATCACGTAAATCGTGTGAAATGCCATGCTTCCAGGTAGTATCATAAGCTGTCTCGAGATCAAAGAATATTGATACTACCATGTTGTTTATTTACTATAGCATTTTTAACAAAGGATTCTAAACGTACTAAGTGATCACTAGTACTTCTTTTTTTCCGGAAACCACATTGAATATTTGTGATAAGATTATCGGTTTCCAAATGCCATACTAATCAGTTATTTACCATTCGTTCTATGGTTTTACAGACACAACTGGTTAAATATATGGGGCGGTAATTAGAGGGATCTGTATGATTCCGACCCGGCTTTGGTATCGGGACGGCAATGGCATTATGCCACGAAGATGGAAAAGTCCCCGATGTCCATATTTGATCAAATATATCTAAGAGGATAATGAGACATGATTCAGGCAAATGCTTCAATGGCTGGTAGTGGATATTATCAGTTCCTCTTGCTGTATCATGAGCTTGCCCAAGGGCAGTTTTTAGTTCATGTAAAGAAAAGACTTCATTAAAGTCTTCACCATTGTCAGACATAACATTTATTTTATTTATTATCTGTTGTTTTTTATATTTTTGAAATTATAGATGAATAATTAGATGATGAAGAATGTTTGGCAAGTGTTTCACCAAGTTTATTGTCGATGTCTATCTTATCAGTTAATAATCTATCACAGTCCTTTAGATGGTGAACAGAAGATTTGGAACCTTCGCCTTTTATTTTCTGAACCATGTTCCACACCTTTGACATAGGTAAACAGGAGTTTATTTTGGAGACATAGTTCCTCCGAGATTGTCGCTTATTTTGTTTAAAAGCGCGTCGAGCCTTGGCATTTGTAAATTTAACCTTATCTAAATTATGGACTGTAGGATGTCTGCAAAAATATTTTTCAGCTTTCTTCCTACACTTTCTGGTAGAATCATAATTAAATATACATAGGTTGTGGTCAGAAATAAATTCCTCAGTGTTTTTCACCATTATGATTAGTATTTGCACTGCCCCATGGCGGGTTGTATAATAATGCAGGACTTTGGGAGCTGGTCATACAGATTTTCAAGATCACGCTGTCGAAGATCAGAAGAAGGAGGGATATACAAAGGGCACAGCGTAAAAGCAATGTGCAGAGTCAGACGAACAGCAACAGTTTGAAGATTGGTATTAAGAGGGACAGGACTATGTATGATCACTCATGAGTCTCCCGTTGCCTTATCTCCCGGGGAAGAAAAGGAATGATAGTCATTGTACTGTCGTAAGGTAAACTGATCTGTAGTTTTCAGGTATGTTTCATGAAAACATAATGCTGACGGTTGAAAATCCTGAATCAATAATTGTACCACATTAAAATTATGCCTAAGTCCTCTGCAATTCCACTGCATTATATTGGACAATTGAGTCATGGTGAATGTGAGGAATCTTTCGTGTGAATGTGAGTATGAACTACTCCTCCGCCCATCCTGTGAGGACAGAGTAACCTCCATGTCCAGGGGCCCAAAGGAGTTCTGTAAAGGAACCTCTGAAGGTGAAGGGGCGATAGGTGGTTCTTTTCTATTCAATTTCTTTTTCTCTCTTTTTTTTGACAGATTAACTGGTTCTTTCACAGAAGTTTGAGATTGTTTCTCAGAGGGAATCTCAGTTTGAGATCCTGAACTAGATTGAGTGGCAGGAATAGGTTGATTGAGTTGAATAGTCAAGTCAGTCTGACATGAAATAGATGATGTTGCAACGGAGCAGGAGACTGCAGGGGAGTAGGAAATGGTAGAGGGAGTCTTGGTCTGATCTTGAAATAGTTTTGGGGCATCCATGTAGGATATGTTTCTTTCACATTTTAGTTTCATTTTTTTAGATTCCATTTGCCACACAGGGCAAGATTTAGACGAAGCAACATGTGGGCCAGAACAGTTAGCACACTTCAAATCATGATCACAGTCAGTGCTCTCATGGCTGTCACCACAACGATGACATACCACAGAGTTATGACAGAATTTGGAACCATGACCGAAATGTTGGCACTTGTAGCATCGAGCGGATTGGTGCATACATATCCACTCCGATGTGGAAATAAGCTGCTTTAATTGACTGTGTGTGGAAGGGATATACGGGCAAACGTCATGAGATAGGTATTTGTACATGTGTTTGTGATGACACCGTCTCTCTTTATCGTGAAACGTTTAACTTCAGTAACGGCCTGGTCTCCCAGCAATTTCTTCTTCAGACATGTCAGACAGACAACGAGCCCTGTCACGAACAATGCCTTGACAAGAATTTAATGTTCTGTGCACAGACATAGCAACCTCAATATTTGCAATTGTAGAGATAGATTAAAGCTGCAAGCAGCAATGTCGGGCTCCAAGTGACACTGTGCACAAACGTTCATGTTCGAATCCTCAAAAGGTTTCCTTGTACCAAATTCGTCAAATGTAGGCACTACTTGTAGGCTATCGCCGCTACGAAATTGTCGTGTGCCGGGCTGTCCAAGTCTGTTCTATACCCATTTCCGACCTTGAACATGTTCGAATCCTCAAAAGTTTTGCTCGTACCAACTCCGTCAAAAAATAGTCATTTCATGAAGTGGGTTCAGAGCAGATAGGATTTGAAGACATATACCCAAGAAACCCTGTGAAAACATTGAAT
Source organism: Haliotis cracherodii (assembly GCF_022045235.1). Lineage (NCBI taxonomy): Eukaryota > Metazoa > Mollusca > Gastropoda > Lepetellida > Haliotidae > Haliotis > Haliotis cracherodii. Next base: position 31,157,755 of record NW_027266266.1, on the reverse strand, counting down.
CCAATATGGCAGCAACTAAAAAAGATATCCAAAATCGGCTAACAGAGTTTGATGTGATATGTATAGAGACAATTCTCAGAGAGTTTGGATGCATTTCATGCAGTAGATTCAGAGGAGATAGGATGTGAAGACAGGTACCGAAAAAAACCTGTGAAAACCTTGAATCCAATATGGCTGCCAAACCACTTTACCAATAACCAAAGTCAAAGGTAAAAAAATGTCAAGGAACTAAAGCAGCAGACACATGCAAGGTTTGAAAGTAAACGGACAAACGGTTGTGGAGCAGCAGAGCAAAATACATCGTCAAAAAATACTTTTTCAGTTATCCGCCCTTGGCCATTGGCAGAATCTAGTACTCAACGGTTTTCATACACATACAAAATTTGAACATAATCGAGCCAGTGGTTATGCTGCTAGCTCTGGTACAAAAATCGGCGGAATAATAAAAATAATAATAATAATAATAATAATAATAATAATAATAATAAACTATAGTTGCAAGCAACGATGCGGGCTCCAAGCGATTTCAAATATAAGTGCTGATGCTTGTTTACATTCATGGTAGTGCATATCACAACACATCACAATACATCTCTTTCTGGTTACACAGAGAACTAAACCAATGAAAATGAGTTTTTAATGACTCAAGGTGATTACTTTTAAGACAATTATCCCAGTTGACTCATAAGTCACTTCCGGTATCGGGAATGATATATACACTACTGTACACTCTTATACATATAATCTATCCTGAGTGCCCATTGAAGCAATTAATATTTAGGTGGTTATGGATCATGTGTTCACAGTTTGTATTACCGAGAACAGCGATGGGGTCAAACGCAAATAAAAGACCTGGGGAACAATGCAGTTTACTGAGTGCATTGACTGGTACAAGTAGGTCAATCACCGCGATATAGCGTAACTGCAGTCTGGCTATAGTGTTACAGTGGCTGGCTGGCCCTTACCATGAAATACACCTTGTCAGTGCCGGCTGAAGCAGGGTTTGGGTGATTATACACAATATGTTCGAAGTTTATTTGTCCATGGGGCTATACCATCGATGCACGACCCTGCATCACTGCCGAGAATACCACCTTCAGACATAGCCCAATCAGCATGTTGACATGTTGTACGAACATGCTTTCTATAGATAAGTAAGTATGTCTCTCTGCCGCTAGTGAAATCGGTAAACCATAGGAATAACACAGTTGCAGTTCACCAGGGAATAGGACACAGAATCACAGAACAGACGTCACGTTGTCCTGTATTATGCAAAGAAATAAATATGCCTTTTGGAGATAGCATTTTCAAACAACAAACAGGGTTTGTTTGTAATTTTTACTGCTGCTTCTTTCAGTGTCTTTAATGAACCAGTTGGAAACGTCATAAAATCGCTTTGTCCCCCCTTCTCCCGAAAAAACATTTTCAAAACATGTCAGATCACAGTTTGGTGAATGTATGATTCGGATGAGTTAATACTAAAAAGTGCCTAGTTGGACAGTTATTGGATGATCTGCTGAGGTACAATAGGTTCAAGTATGTTGTTATAGATGAATCCTGTTTAATGTTTCTTCCCGTAGCCTTTGATTCTATGCCGCTACAATTAAACATGGCTATGGTCAAGCCCAGTGTACATACACACACGAAATTTGGTCGAAATCAGACCAGTAGTAGCTAAGCTGTAATCCGAAAACCATATCCATAGAACACAGTTGCAGTTCACCAGGAAACAGGGCACAACATCACATCACATCACAGAATCACCGGGTCGGTACTAATAAGTATGCCTATTGGAGAAATCCGTTGTGAGCACGTTATCAGTGTCCTAAGGAGATTGAAATGCTGTGAACGGGGCTTGTTCCGAAATGTTACTGCAGCTTCTTTCACTGCTTCAAAAATAGATTTCTATAGTCCGTTTCTTCTTGCGTTGTTCACCAGCAGAATGTACACTGTATCTCACTAACACTGACAACTGTTCTTGGCACCCCACAGCGGATGAACACAATCGCAGTTCCCTGAAAATTATACGCAAAGTCCACGTACTTTCTTTCTGTAATCCACAAACCTAAACCACAGGTCTACCGACAATACCATAGCGTATATAGTAAGACTATATAAGATATCCAACTTTCAGTCACAAACTCACCTCAAATCCCACAGTCTGAAAGAGATTTATGACTGAGGTGTTCACGGTCGTGATCATGCATATGTTTTGACTGTAGAACCCCACACGTGGCTATCGGACGAACCCACTACCAGCAGCTTAATTAACACGCTATAGCGCTACCGTTGTTTCGCTATACCTTTTCCGTGGCTCAGGCTCGATATTCACTCGACTGACCGATCCACATGGGTCAAAAGCAAAGTGACACGCTGTGAGGTCAATCACATGCATGCTCAATTCTTGGCTTACTAAGCGATGCTTACCTATTGACGTTGTGTATCGTGAATTCGCGCCAATTCCTGCAATGCAGATATGATCAAGTGACATCTATCGCGCACGAGACAAGCAACCATGTCGACTTGCCGGGAATACCACGTTAATCCATGAATTATCTTCCTTATGTGCATTAATTCAAAATGTCATTCAAAGACTTTGCACTACATATTCACAGTTTGTTTCGGTCGAGAGGAGGATGGGGGCCACACAGTCAATACACGACCTGGGAAACAATACAGTTTACTAAGCGTATGGCCTGGTGCCAGTTTCCGCGTTATAACGCTACCGTTGTCTCGCTATACCGTTACCGTGACTCATGCACCAGTGGTGTAGCAAATACACTATACCGTCAAGGTGTGTATTGCCAAATGGGGTCAGACAGTCAGTGCATGACCTTGCATGAGTGCTGGGAATACAACTTTCAGACATAACCGAATAATCATGTTGACACGTGATTTATATAGTCCGTTTCTGCAAACGTTAACTTCTGGCCTTAGGCAGTAAGTGTCTGCTGACATCCGTAAACCATAGCGATAGAACACAGTTGCAGTTCACCAGATAACAGGGACAACAATAATCACATCACAGACCTCACCGGGTCGGTATTAATTCAAGAAATAAGTATGCCTATTGAAGTAGGAGGCCCTTCCGAGCATTTTCATTGGTATTCTGAGTTGATTGAAAAGCTGTGAACGGGGCTTATGCCGACGAAATTTTACTGCAGCTTCTTTCACTGCTTCTTAAAATATATTTCTATAGTCCGTTTCTACTTGCGTTGTTTACCCGCAGTGTGTACACTCAATTTCACTGAGACTGACAAATGATCTTGGTAGTTGATAGCAGATAAACACATTCGCAGTTCGCTGAAAATTACTAAAAGCCCACGTACTTGTTTGTGAAATCTACAAACCGACACCACAGGTTTACCGACAATACTATATAGCGTATAGCGTCAAGAAAAAGGACGCTTCTTTCAGTGTCTTTACTGAACAATTTGAAGTGTCGTAAAATCTGATTGTTTTCCCCACAAAATGACATTTTCACAGTCAGATCACAGTTTGCTGTATGCAAAACGTGGAATTTTGTGAAAGCCATCAATATCGAACTGCATATTTAAATACTAAAGAGTGCCTAGTCTGACAGTTATTGAATGATCTGGTTAGGTACAATGTACAATAGGTTAAAGTATGTTGTTATAGATGAATACCTTTTCATTTTTCTCTTCTTAGCCTTCATTGCGATTTGGCTACAATTTGGTACGTCATTGGACAAGCCCAGTCTACAAAGTTGGACAAAATCGGCCCTATATTAGCCGAGATATTAATGTTAGAGTTCTGCTATATGGCAAGTTTATGGACGTTTATGGCCAAAGAGTTCCCTCTTTAAAACGCTGTAGTTTCGTTGTCCGTTTAGCGACAGGCAAACGGTTTATTGTTCTGGAGTGGCCAGGACATGAGGCATAAGACAAACGCATGACTTTTGACCTGAGTCAAAAGTTTGAAAATAACTTTGAGCCGGAAGTAGGAGTCAATATGACGGCCATTGAAGACATATCACAGTATGTTTTCTCGGAAGTTGTTAGTATGGTACTTGGACACAAAGTATGGAACGTTTGGAAGCTTTTGAGCTGGTAGTTTGAGCTGAGCAGATTTTGAGAGACAAGTACTGAGCAAAAATGGTGAAAGAAAGTGCCCAAACCTTTAAATCCAATATGGCTGCCAAACGGTTCGTTGTAGCTACCATGGTTCTGCAGTTCAAAATGATGGGCATCTGATTGCGCTGCCGCATGGAAAATCTGGAAGTCATTGGACAATTAGTTTCGAAGATTATTGCTGCTGAAGTTGAAACTTTGATGAGTTATCTGCCCTTAGCCATTGGGCCTATGGCCTTGGGTTTTTGCTGGTTACTGCGTCACGTTGGTGCCGATGTTGCTGTCGATTTTGAAGCCATTCTGGCTACTGGTTGTTTTTGTAGGATTGGTACAAAAAACGGCCGAAAAAAAAAGAATAATAATAATAAACACATCAATTACAATAGGGCTCTACAGCCTTTCAGGCTTGGAGCCCAAATAAATCGGCCGGTTACAAAAGGGCTTCCAGCCTTTCGGCTTGGAGCCCTAATAAAAGATTGAGAGATTGCTGTCTCCGTGCACACTCCGCCAGAAGCGAACCACTACGGAGACGGGTGACGTGCTTGACCACACCGCCAATCCCGGACACAGCCTTAGAAATAGCAAAAGGATTCAATATGATGGGTAGGTTTTCAGCAGCCTCAGTCACCAGGAATCGAGCCCAGGAATCAATATTCTGAGAAACATTTCCAGTTGTAATTTCAGTTTCCTCTAGACGTCTCTTTTTTCCTTTCGAGATGAACCAGATTGTTGTTGAGCCATGATGAAAAGAATATAATTCAGCACACCTGTTTCCCACCCGCCATCAAGTGTCAACAAGGACAGTGTTATAATGCACCGAATATCCAGGATGCAAAGACCAGGGAAACAGGGATGTTATACCCATGGTTCGGCCCATGACAAGAAATTAGAAACATACATTATTCGGAGGTCAAAATCACCAGATTGGCCCATGAGCCACCGCCTTCTGGCACAGGACTCTCGGCAATATTTAGATTTGCATAAGTTGGTTTATCTGGTTACATCATCAAAAGTTGTTTCAAATGATATAACTAATGTGACAGTTTTCCATGCACATGGCATGGCGTGACCAGCCGATTGATAGAATCGGGCCAATTCTACCACCCGTCTAGGTGAAGTAAACAGGTTGCCCAATTCGGTCGCTTTTTACGGCCAGCAATGGGGTGCTGAGGACGACATTCTATCCCAAGTACACATGGGGGAAGAGCTATAAGCGTTACCCAGCACGATCCACGAGGAGGTTGCTTTTCACGAGTGCCTGCTGCTCTTAGAGCTCACAGGGACCAAGGGCTGTTTTTTAGTCATTTTAGATCATTTCGCAACGAGTTCAAATGGAGTTTAACAAGAAACAAATGCCTTTTCTTACTCCAAGAAAGAAATACTTGTGGCTGCAAGAGACAATCCTAAAGAATTCTGGAATGTTCTGAAGCAGTGCAGTTTGACAGATTATAATAATATGAATAAAATTCATCACCACATGCCAAGTTCAGTAAAATGTCACCAGTGGGAAGTTGTCACAGATAAACTAGGATTCTAATCAAGTCTGATCTTTTACCATGGAATGCATGAACTGGTTGGGTGACTTCTTTCCATCGAGAAAGACAGGGCTAAAAATCTTGAAGATATCCTGTATATATGGTATTTAGTATCCACTACCAATTTCCTCTAAAAATAAAATGTTATATTTGACATCACTAAGCACCAAGACTCAGCAGAATAATTTGGGAAATTGTAAAAATCACAACCCAAGTGATTAAGATAACAAATCCTATCTGAAGTCAGACAATATGACAGTCTGTATTAATTTCCAATATCCTCCAGTAAATAGTGGGTAATGTCAGAATAACACCCGCTGAAGAGATACCTCTTGTACCCTACCAAACCTCTTCTTATTAACTTTTACCAAAAACAAACAAAAAGTGGGGTGTAGGGAAATGTCCAGTATTGGAGAGAGAGAACTCTTTTTTCATAACGAGTTACGGTACTTTACTAAATACCCTTATGGACCTTCTCTTATAAGAAATACATCTTTTTGTAGACCCTTTAATTTCAACGGTTATATGCTACTAACGTTTAAATGTATCTAATTTTACCGGTAAAAATGTGCTTAAATATGTAAATGTGTCAAACATATTTAAATTTATCTTCACACGCAGCGCTTGTTGCATTTAACGTTCAAATATTATCAACAACAATTTTTAGGTTTTTCGTCAGCTTCACACACGCACTCACATAATTCACATACATGTACATACATGTAATCATACATACATCCATACGTACCATGCATACATACAGCCATGCATACACACAACCATGTATTCATACGTACATACTGAATAGAAAGCGTGTGTATTGATCTGTTGTCTTACTGGATCACTGATCCATCAAGAATGTCAGTCGGCATGTATCAAATCTTTATAACCGGTAAGATTGTGATAACTGGCACACCTAACATAGTTGTCTGAATGACACGTCTGAATTACACAGTAATTCGGGGTAACGATTTTCTGTGCTATAGAATCAAAGTACCGTTGTACTGCATGTATATGGAGTACATATATCATACGATGATGTGTCATTCCTTAATCAGTACGCTTGTGGGGCATTAGTATATACACTTAAAAGTAGGCACATATTAACGATAATTATGACAGGGGGATGAATACATGCAGTATAAGTATTATTACCTTCGTTAATTATAAGTTGCCCTTTAAACAGTTTTTCATAAGATGAAAGAAATGATGGTGCAGAAAAAAAGACTAGCAATTAACACTGTAACCGTGATGCAATCGCGTTACTTAATACAATCCACTAAGTACAATATATAGGGCGCCTATATTTTTACGATTTATTCCTTATTTGATGTTAACAATTCATTAATGGATACCAAAGACTAAATTTATATCACAAATTTGGTTTGTTTTATCATATTGCATCGCATATCAATTTATTATCAAATATTATCAAATAATGTACTTTATCATCTAAAAAATTGAATATGGTATTGTATCTAGAGCCTTCGTCTCCGTGAGCTTTATTCCCATTTGTTAATAATTCGTGAAGATAGCTACAGTATCGTAACATTTACATATATAGTCATATACAGATGATGTCTATATATATGTGTCATAGTTCCAAAATACGTCATATTTTCTTCTAATTTTTAAAAATAATTTTGTCTTTATAAAATAAGACCAAACAACATATTTTGTGTATATTACTCAATAAATTGTGTAGTAAAAGTCTATCTCAGTCGGCGATGATATACGCCGGCCTTCATTCACAAGTATTGGTTGATAAGCACCATGTATTAAGCGTTAATACCACATGCGTGTTCCGTCAGAAGTCTATTATCAGTCGGTGTTGATGTAAGCCTGCCTTCATTCCCAAGAGTTAGACTATAAGCGTTATGAGCTAATAGTTAAGACTACATGTCCGGCGAGAGAAGTGAACATTACTCTATTATAACGCGCTCTCCGAGAAAACTTAAGTTATTTTAGTCATTTCTGCATACTCGTGTCCTTCAAAACTGCGAGGTAATCTCTAAATTCAGATAGTCAGCGCGTTAGATAAGCAACATTGTATAGTTTTTGTTTAAGTAAGTGATATTGAAAGTGCGACCATATCATGACCTAAGAGCATCGGTGGTATAAATAAGTCTTTATTCGGGGTCCCTCACCGGCAGAAGGCGACCTCTTAAACACCTAATGCAACAACAACAACGGTCCCTCACCACCTTCGCCCCTTTCGGAAACACATTAAATGGCCTGGCCGGGCCCGTGTGCGAAATACGCATCAGTCGGAAAGCGCACGTTAAATCTCCAAAGTAAGTAAGTAAGTAAGTAAGGGTCCCTCACTGATGAGCTGTCTTACCGAAGAGTTATCTTATTTATTTACATTACATTGTCCTTAATTGCGCTATATCACGTGTATTTTATTTTCAACCAAATGCAAAGTGTCTTCGTTTCATTGTTTAATAATGCAGTTGTTTATTGTATGATACATTGTCACTAAAATTTATACTGTAACTGCTAAATCATAATTTTCGGCATACTTTAATTGTTTTATGTTTTATTGTCATTTGTAAATCACTGATGAGATACACGGAATAAAGACTGGCCACTAACAGATGCTTCTCTTGGTTGTCTTAAGGTGTGCGGTCCCACGCTAATTCCCCGACAACTAATTCTAGAAATTATAATCAACCCAGACCAAACATTAACCTTATTATATAAGGTTATTATAAGTCATAAGGTTTGTTATATATGTATGGGCAATCTTCTCCCCTTTGTTTAATCAGTTTTCCTCCTTGCTATGAATGTGGAACACAGGCTTTAGGGTTACACAAGTATCTTGTTATCATTGCATTTTAATGCGATTTGATTGTTATTATTTACTATCGTACTTACTTCATGTTTTACATGAGACGCTTTATATTTACATGTCACCACAAATTAACTTATTGCTTGTAAGCTCAACACAAATGACAAATACTCTAAAATGTATGATTTGTAAACCATTAATGTACGTTGAAAAAATATATATTGTAAATGCCGAAATGATGTATCTAGGATCAAGTAAAAGATATATTGGCAGTAGCGCTGGGAATTTATTCAACAAGAACGGGAAAACAACACTGCTTTAGCTCAATGTTTACCTCTCCTGGCGGCCATTATGCAACGTCCATCACCTCATTTCGCCTACAATAATTCAAATGCTTACTTACTTACTTACTTTGGAGATTTAACGTGCGTTTTCCGACGGATGCGTATTTCGCACACGGGCCCGGCCATGCCATTTCCGAAAGGGGCGAAAGTGGTCTGTGCAACCCAAGAGGGGGGTTTAGGGGTTGCTTATATAGAATTTGGGAATTTTGAGATTTGGAATAGATGCCGATGGGGTTGGGGAGGAGAACTAAGGGAGCTGGGTATGGTGGATGTTTGTTTGTTTATGCGATTTTGATTTGGTAGGTTATTGTGTTTTTAGATGCGTTTTATTCGTTCCGTTTTTATTAAGAATACGCCTAAGGCCTTGAAGTTTTCTAGTTTATTTTGTGGGTTTAGTATTGCTTCTAGAGTGAGAGCCTTGTTTAGATTGAGGGTGGTTTGTAATGCGGTTCGATGTGTTAGGTAGTGTGTGCAGTGGATGAGTGCGTGTTCTGGGGTTTCTGGTTGTTTGCAGTGTGGGCAGTTACCTGTAGTGTGTTTTTTTAATTTGTTTAGGTGGTTATTTAGGTTGGTGTGTCCTGTTTGGAGTTTAGTGAATACTCGGTCGATATTTTTTGATGAATTGAGAATTTTTGGTTTGGTTAGTGGTTTGCTGAGCACTTTTTTGATTTGGCTATTTGAGTTAAGATATAGGTTATGCCATTTGTTTGTGATTTTTTGCTTGTTTACACTTTTAATTTCTGATTTTGAGATGGGTAAGTTTAAGCTTATTTCTGGGATTTTGAGGGATAGTTTAGCTGCTTTATCGGCGTTTTCATTACCGTATATTCCTACGTGGGCGGGTATCCACAAGAAGGATATTTGTTTGCCTACCTTAGTTAGTTCGTTGGAGCTTTTAAGTATTTGATTTATTAATTTAGGTCGGTTTTTGGTATTTTTGTTTTGGAGGGCTTGCAGTCGACTTAGGGAGTCGGTAAGTATTAGGATTTCTTTTGTGGTTTTTGGATTCTTGATTATGGAGGGCTGAGGCCATGCCCATTAGTTCTGCCGTGAATATTGATTGGTTGTTTGGGAGTCGGAAGGATTGTGTGGTTTTAGTTGGTTGTGTGGTATGGACTCCGAAACCTGTGTGTTTGGAGGTCGGATCTGAGGATCCGTCCGTGTAAATGTGACACCAATTTGGCCAATTTTCGTGTATGTATGCTAGTGTGGTAGTTTTAGCTAAGTTTGGGTCGGTTTGTTTATTTATTTGGCTAGCTAGCGTTGTGTCTATTTGGGGTATTTTAAGTTTAGGGGTGAAGATATTTGATTGTTTGCAGTTTCGTCGAAGATTTTTAATTTGGTGTTCATTTAGGTAGTTTGTTATTCTTTGGGATATTGGGGTAAGTAAGGGGTGTTTACGAGCTAGAGCTTGTTTTTTTGGGCTGATGTTTTGGTTTATTAAGTTTTGGATGAGAGGGTTTGATTGGGACGCGGCCCAGAAATTTAAGTTTAGCTGTTCCCTGCTTAGTGGCATTTCTCCTGATAAGGCCTGAAGTGAGGTGCAGGAGGTGCCATGTTGGGTGCGTGTAATTAGTTTGAGAGCCTGATATTGTATTGAGTCAAGTTTTTTAGATAGAGAGTTGTTTAGGGTGTTGTATATGGCGCAGCCGTAGTCTAGTTTTGATCTAATTAGTGATATGTAGAGAGAGAGGAGGGTATCTTTGGAGTCTCCCCAGTTAGGCATCTTAGGGTGTTTAGGTCTTTACTGCATTTAGTTGTTAGGTTTTGGATGTGGGCATCCCAGGTGAGATGTTCATCGAAAATAAGTCTTAAGAATTTAGTTTGTTTTTGAAATTTGATTGTTTGATTGTTTAGCTGGAGGATTGGGGAGGCGGGTTTCATGTTTTTATGTTTGAATACTATTCCTGTTGTTTTTTCTGAGTTAAGGGAGAAGCCCCATTTGTCAGCCCATTGTTGTATTTTATTAAGAGATTTTTGGAGTAAATATTGGACCATTTTCATGCTTTTAGTGCGGATCCAGATGGCTCCATCATCCGGATGTTTACTTTAGGGGATAGACCCTCGAATAGATCGTTTATCATTATCTTGAAGAGGGTGGGGCTGAGGATACTACCCTGTGGAGTGCCATTTTCTAGGGGACATGGGTCCGATAGAGTTTGGTCTATATCCACGGTTATTTTACGATTGTTTAGGAAGTCCTGGATGTAGTTTATTATCTGACCTTTGAGTCCTATTTTTTTAAGCTTTTGTATTAGCCCATCGTGCCATACCATGTCGAAAGCTTTAGAGAAGTCTAAGAAGATGCCTGTGGTATATTGTTTATTTAGTTGTCCTGTCTTAATATCTTGTTCTAGTCGGGCGAGGTTATCTAGGGTTGAGCGGCCAGGAGTGAAACCGCTTTGATCTGGGTTTATGATGTTATTTTGGGTTAAGTAATGTTGTAATCTATTTTTAGCCATTGATTCCATTACTTTACATAAGTTTGAAGTTAAGGATATTGGTCTATGAGTTAGCTTGATTAGCTGGTTTATTAGGTTTAGGGATTGGTATGACTAGGGCCTGTTTCCAGGGAGTAGGAACCTGTCCGTTTAGGTAGATGAGATTGTATAGTTTGAGTAGTGCCTGGAGTAGTTTTAGGGGGAGTTTTTTAATTATTTGGTAAGAAGTTAGGTCTAATCCTGGGGCTGTGCCCTTTTTCCTGTTTTTGGATTACGTAGAGGAGCTCCTCCTTTGTGTAGGGTTGATTTATTTCTAGATTGTTAATGTTTGGTTCTTTTGTGGGTTTGTTTTCTGTTTTAAGTTTATCTTGGAATTTTTGACTGAAGTTGGTGTTACTGCTAACGGCCGAAAAGTGGTTGGCGAGATTATTTGCTTTTTGGGCGGGGTTGGTTGAGTTGTCAATGTTAGGTTTTTTTTTATGTCGTTTTAAGCCTCTGATGGCGTGGATTTTGCGCCAGACCATTCCGGCATCTGTACGGTTATTTATCCCTTCGCAGAATTTTTTCCAGTCTCTACTTTTGGCTATTTGGACTAGTTTTTGAACCTGGTGGTTTAGTTCGTGGGCTATGTTTAAATATTTGTAGTCGCGTTTTGCTTTATTGATGGCTGATTTACGTTTTCGTCTAGTCTGTTCTATTTCCTCATTCCACCATGGTACCGTCGGTTTGCCTGTCTTAGATGTTTTGAAGGGGATGGAGGTTTTGGCTGCGTTTATTATATAGTCTGTTAGGGTTTTACAATAGGTTTCTGGATCATTATTTTCTATTTCGTTTAAGTTAGCTTCGTTGCAGATATCTTGGAATTGGTTCCAGTTAGCTTTATTGTAATGGAATTTTGGTTCTTGGTTTTCTGTTTGGATTGGTACGTTTGTATTTACTATGGTTATGTTTATCGGGAAGTGGTCACTACCTAGCGGGACGTCGTGCACTTCCCATTGAGTACTTTGAGATAGATCTGCGGTGCATATGGTTAGGTCGATAGCCGACATTTTTTGGTTTATCTTATCGTAACTCGTGGGTTGGTTGTTATTTAGGAGTACTAGGTCGTTTGTTTCTCTCCATTCGGAGATTAATTTGCCATGATTATCTATTTTATCATCTATGCTCCATGTAGGATGGTGAGCGTTAAGTTTCCTAGGAATATAGTAGATTTATCGCTTATTTGAAGTAGTTTGTTTAGATCCTCAGGTTGGACTTTTTGTTCCGCCAAGTGGTATATATTTATGATGTTTATTTTTCGGTTATTTAATGTGATTTTAATGCAGTTGGCTTCTAGGTTTGGCGTGTCTATTTTTATTTCTTCGTAATTTATATCTTCCCTGATAAATATGATTAGTCCTCCTGCGGCTCTTCTTGTTTTTGGTTTAGCTCTGTCAGTTCTAACTTAGTTGTAGTTAGGTAGTGTGGATTTGGATTTTTTTTAGAAATTGGTTTCCTGGATACAAGCAATGTGAGGGCCTATATTTAGTTTAAATTTAGTTTTTAGTTCATGGCCGCGGGAGGCGTTCCACTGAAAAATATTTAGTCCTTCCATTATTGGGTTCGGGTGATTGGTGATTTAATTTTTAGTTTTTATTTTATTCGGTGACTTCTTTTAGGTGGAGGTTAAAGAGGAAGAAGGGAAGATCGGTTAATTTTATATTGAAAGCTACTTTGTGGAAGGATTTCATGCTAGCTTTTGGTGAGTTTTGACTATGCATGTATACTAGGAGTATTTAGGAGGTTATTTAGGTTTTGGGTGTTAGCTGGTTGGGGAGTTTTGCGGTTTAGTTATTTCTTCCTTTTGAGGGCTGAGAGGGAATTTTGGTTTGTTTTAGTTGGAGTAGTGTCTATTGTTTCCTCAGTAGTGGAGAAATCTTCATCATCGGTTAGATTAGGTTTAGCTGTTTGAGTTTCCATAGGACGAAAACACATTAAATGGCCTGGCCGGGCCCGTGTGCGAAATACACATCAGTCGGAATGCGCACGTTGAATCTCAAAAGTAAGTAAGTCAATAGTTGAGGGTATTGCCTAAAAGTCGGGCCAGCCGGGCCATGACGGACCAAAGTGTTATTGGCTAATTTCTTCATTATCGGTGATCACCTACATATCATTGATGCAACATAGACACGAGATTTATGAACAAGCACCAACCAAAAATGAGATGTAAGCGTCGCTGATCTAGGTAACATGTAAAAGATCAATCGTTAAACGAAATTTGAAACGTATCAAATACTTCCAGCTATCCTGATACAAATTTCCATCTGTCGTTGTTGTTGCATTAGGTGTTTAAGAGGTCGCCTTCTGCCTAGGCAATTTCGGCTGACCTGTCCCTCTTTGGGACTCCTGTGTGTGAGAAGGGTTCACATATATATTGTGAGTTCGGTGTTCACATAATTTCTGTTTTTGCATTGATATGATTTCTTTTTTCTTATATTGATATGATTTCATTTTTATCCGTGGCTGCTCTGTTTATATACGTTCGAGCAGCTGTCCATCTCTCAGAAATAGAGTTAGTTTGGCCTTCGCTATTGCATCTCTTGGCTTTAGGAGATCTATGACAGATAGCGGATCTAACTGCAATTCTTGTTTTAACCTAGCCCGGGCTGGGGCATGGTCTTGACATTCTAGTAACAGGTGGTCAATGGTTTCAGCCTGATTGCAAGATGAACAAACCTTGTCATAGTGCTTTTTGTGACCAAGTCTGAGGCGTGAGATAGCAGTTTCAATTTTCCTTTCATTTGAGTATGAGTTTGGCTTTTGTTGGACCTTGGGTTGAATTTTGTATAGCCATCTGCCGATCTTACTTGCGTCCCATTGGGCTTGCCATCTTTTTGCTATGGAGGCTTTGATTTTGCTTTTTATCTCTAGTTTACTAAAGGGAATAGGCTCTATATCCGCTTTGTCTAGAGCTAGCTTCGCCAGTGAGTCTGCTTTTTCATTTCCATGAATATCTATGTGAGAGGGGATCCAACACAGCTCCACCTGTTGCCCTTGGTCCGATAGTTTTGTATATTCGTATAGAATATTGTTGACTGTGTTTGGCCTGGAGTTTGAGTTTCTCCCACTGATGGCCTGAAGTGCACTTAGCGAGTCTGATAGGACGACTGCCTTTGCTTCCGGGAGTTCCGGTATGAGTTTGAGTGCATGATGAATTGCCTCCAATTCAGCCGTGAATACTGACTGACCATCAGGCAAGCGAACTGAATGTGCTTGGGGTTTGGAGCTGTGGATATGGATCCCGTAACCAGCACTGTTGTTGATAGGATTCTTGGATCCATCAGTGTATATATGGGCCCAGCTGTCCCAGGTAGTTTGAATTTTAGTGATAGCTACTGATCGTAGTAGGGTTGGGTTTTCTCTTTTAGTGACTTCTGATGTTAAAGCAGTGTCAACTTTGGGAGTTTGTAAAGTCCAGGGAGGGTGTAACCCTTTGTAATGACTTTCTGGAGGCTGAATGTCATCGCAATTGTGACTTCGAATGAGTTCACGCACTAATATCCCAGATGGCTTTAGTGAGGGATTTTTTCGAGCTAGGGCTTCATCTCGAGCGTTTTTGTCTTGCCATATCTTTTTAACCAAAGGGTTTGATGTTCGTCCCCAGAACGATAATATTGCCTGCTCTCTTCTTAGTTTCAATGGGAGTTCTCCCGTTTCTACTTGTAGTGCTTCTAGTGAGGTGCCTGTCGCTGCGCCTGTGGCCAGCATTAGGGCTTTGTATTGTATTCTGTCTAGGCGCCTCAAGACAGTATTTGATGCTGAGTGAAAAGCCTCACAACCATAGTCAATTTTTGATCTGATAAGAGCTTTGTAGAGGTCCAGCTGAGTGTCCCTCGATGTGCCCCAAGATGTGCCTGAAATTGCCCGTAATACGTTCAGGTCTTTTTGACATCTGTTTTCCACATATTCTATATGCTTGCGCCAAGTGAGGTGTTGATCAAGGATAACTCCAAGAAATATTGCAGATTTTTCGAATTTGATGGGTTTGCCTTTTATGGAGACACGGGGTATCATAGCATCTTTCCCCCGGCGTTTGAATAGAACTCCAACCGTTTTTTCACTTGAAAGGGTGAATCCCCATTTATTGCACCATTGATCTACTCCGTCCAGGGCTGACTGGAGTTTTTTTCTGATTTGTGAGATATCTCTGTGCTTTACCCATATTGCTCCGTCATCAGCGAACTTAGAAGTTTGGGTAGGAGAGTTGACATGGTCAAAAAGATCATTGATCATGATATTAAACAGGGTTGGGCTTATGATGCTGCCTTGTGGCGTGCCATTGTCCAGTGCCATAGGATCTGATCGATTGTTCCCTATTTTAACTGATAGCGACCTGTCTTGCAGGAAGCTGTCTATGAAGTTTGCCATGTTCCCTTCAACTCCATTTTGTGATAGTTTTGAGAGGAGTCCGTCATGCCATACCATATCGAAGGCTTTGCTGAAGTCCAGAAATACTGCGGCTAGGTATTGTCTGTTTAATTGGGCTTTTTTTATTTCATTTTCCAGTCTTAGAATATGATCTAGACACGAGTGTCCCTTCCTGAAGCCACTTTGGTCAGGTTTTATGTGATTGCCAGTTTCAAGATGATGCATGAGCCTTTTTGTAACCATGGCTTCCATGGCTTTGCACATGTTTGAGGTGAGTGAGATCGGTCGATAGGAGTTTGGTAGGGCTTCTTCTTTCCCTTGCTTTAGCAGCGGGATAACCGCAGCATGTTTCCATGCTTTTGGGACTTCTCCTTTAGACCATATCGTGTTATACAACTCAGTGAGTAAGCCTTTGGTTTGATCAGGTAGGTTTTTCAATATCTCGTAGCTGGTTGTGTCAAGACCAGGTGCTGTGCCTTTTCTATGTTGTATCGCATCATCAAACTCTGTCACCGTAAATGGTATATTGTATACCAGATGCTTGCTTTGCGGCCGTTTTGAGATCTTAGGCATAAGCATTTTTTCCTGTTTGAATTCTTCGCTGCAATTTGTGTTGCTGCTCACAGATGAGAAGTGCTCAGCTAGAATGTTGGCCTTTTCTTTGACTGTATGGGCGTTGGCTAACTTGGGAATTTTTGTGGGTTTCCGCTTACCCCTGATTGCGTGTATTTTGCTCCAGACTGTTTTAGCATTTGTTTTCTCATTAAGGGATTTGCAGAAGGTCTGCCAAGACTCTTTCTTAGAATCGTCTATGAGTTGTCTTACTTTCGTCCTGGCTGCTCGGACTTGGGCAAAGGCTGATTTATCCCTTTTTGACCTATTTAGGGCTTTCTTTCTCACTCTCCTAGCTTTTGCTATTTCCCTGTTCCACCATGGTACCGGCGTTTTGCCAGTTTTGTGGTCTTTTTTTGGAATTGATTTTTCAGCTGCGGCAATAATTGCTGAGGTGAGATTTTGGCAAAAAAGATCAGGATCATCCGAGGCAATTTCTGAGGACTTGAATGATATACATTCCTTCCTGAATTTAGGCCAGTCAGCCTTTGCATAGTCCCATGTGGGCTGAGGATCGGGCTGTTCCTCTAATTGTGGTGGGCTACCTATGTAGGTGAGTATAGGAAGGTGATCGCTTCCCCAAGTGTCGTCATGGACTTGCCATTGGCAATGTGAGGCGAGGTGTTTGGTGGCAATTGTAAGATCAATTGAACTCCATGTGTTGTGGACTTGGTCCGACATCTGTCGGCGTGGCGTTTATAGTTATAGGAACGTACTATTGCTAAGTAAATACCACTTTAGAATGTCACTGTTCATCGTATTTAAAGCAGACACGTTAGTTAAAGTAGACCTCTTCTCCCCATACTCTCAACTGTCTCACAAGTGTTCGGTCCGACTTGGCCCGGGCTGTCAAGATCAACTTAAACCTCACAGATGTAACATGCAATGGACTCACACCTATAGATTGTTTAGTAACTTTAGAAGTTATTAACACGTGTCGTGTCAGCCCTATGCCATTCGCGATTGTCCACTTCCAGAAAACATCCTGTGTTGGTTTAACATGAATTAGTAAAGGTTCATTAGGGATGCCCAGCACGTTAATTAATGAAAAACGAGTAGTCAAAACACTGTCATTTCCTGCCCAGGATATCACACCCCTACACATTAAGGTCGGTGAGAAACATTCTCATCAAAGAAAACAGTCAAGATTATAGATTCCCGTCGTCTAGCTACACATCCTGTGATGAATTAAAGGTTGAAGAATTTTAAACTGAACTGTCCTAAGTTTATATCTAAAATTTTGGAATTGGATACAGTGATAAAGTCTTATATCAATATGTAGACTCATAAATATTGCTTTTATGTTTTAACGGAGATATGATATTTTCTTATGAAATATCGCGTATTAGTGTAATATGCATGCTTAACCATTCATCGTACCGTTCTAAACCATGTAATATCAGTCAATCGGGTGGGAAGTCCTCGCTCTATAAAGGACTATGTCAATCATTTTGCAAGTTGAAATGACCCCTGATACTTTATGAATACTTTATGACAGTTTATGGAGTCAAAATCAATGCTGATTTTTCATAAACTTAATGCTTCGTACTATAGGCATGGTGCCTCTTCAGTGCTGAATAAAGATTGAAAATACATCAGTCAGTCAAAGATGAAGGAGTTCTTGAGAATTAGTTCATGTTTTGTTCTTAGACTTACATTTCAACCATCGATTGTGTTCACATGTAGACTCAAACTGGTATATTAAAAAAATGTATACAGAAAACAAAAACTGTATTAGAAACAACAAACTCTGTATTTATGGATAGCACTTTCATAAGCATGATAGCATATTTTGGAAAACAAATTCAAGGTCAATTGCTTCAATACATCATGTTCATTGGACATAATTTCTAGTTTAAATATGTCAGTGTTAGGTTTGTATTTACAGTACAACTTTCGGTTACACAACTATAACGTGATGATCTTTGACTTCGGCGGGCGTCCACGCGTCACAGTCTTTGGAAAAGGACGGACGTCGTGTGCGATCAGGCACTGCACTAGGTGGGGTCTCATCTTTGCAATGTCGTATCTGCAGGAGTGCAAACCTAGGGAAAGTTCAACTGCATTAGCAATGGCAAAGATGCCACAGTCTGAACCATTTGTCTGCAACTGGCAAGGAAGCAGTTCAACTATAAGGTTACCACTACTGTCACGTTTATTTTGGAAGATCTGCTTCAACTGTTTATTGATGTGGTCGCTAACAGCTCTCTTCGTGCTGTCAGCATACATCACGCCACGGTCGTTGCTTGATACCGTCACCCAGTGGTCACTGTCATGGAGGATCTGCACGGTATTACTTACTTACTTACTTACTTTGTAGATTTGACGTGCGCTTTCCGACTGATGCGTATTTCGCACACGGGCCCGGCCAGGCCATTTAATGTGTTTCCGAAAGGGGCGAAAGTGGTGTGTGCAACCCAAGAGGGGGCTTTAGGGGTTGCTTATATAGAATTTGGGAATTTTGAGATTTGGAATAGATGCCGATGGGGTAAGGGGGGAGAACTAAGGGAGCTGGGTATGGTGGATTTTTGTGTGTTTATGTAATTTTGATTTGGTGGATTATAGTGTTTTTAGATGCGTTTTATTAGTTCCGTTTTGATTAAGAATACGCCTAAGGCCTTGAAGTTTTCTAGTTTATTTTGTGGGTTTAGTATTGCTTCTAGAGTGAGAGCCTGGTTTAGATTGAGGGTGGTTTGTAATGCGGTTCGATGTGTTAGGTAGTGTGTGCAGTAGATGAGTGCGTGTTCTGGGGTTTCTAGTTGTTTGCAGTGTGGGCAGTTACCTGTAGTATGTTTTTTTATTTTTTTTAGGTGGTTATTTAGGTTGGTGTGTCCTGTTTGGAGTTTAGTGATTACTCTGTCGATTTTTTTTGATGGATGGTGAATTTTTGGTTTGGTTAGTGGTTTGCTGAGTACTTTTTTGATTTGGCTATTTGAGTTTAGATATAGGTTATGCCATTTTTTGGTGATTTTTTGCTTATTTACACTTTTAATTTCTGATTTTGAGATGGGTAAGTTTAAGCTTATTTCTGGGATTTTGAGGGATAGTTTAGCTGCCTTATCGGCGTTTTCATTACCGTATATTCCTACGTGGGCGGGTATCCACAAGAAAGTTATTTGTTTGCCTGCCTTAGTTAGGTCGTTGGAGCTTTTAAGTATTAGATTTATTAATTTAGGTCGGTTTTTGGTATTTTTGTTTTTGAGGGCTTACAGTCCACTTAGGGAGTCGGTAAGTATTAGGATTTTATTGTGGTTTTTGGATTCTTGACTATGGAGGGCTGAGGCCATGCCCATTAGTTCTGCCGTGAATATTGATTGGTTGTTTGGGAGTCGGAAGGATTGTGTAGTTTTAGTTGGTTGTTTGGTATGGACTCCGAAACCTGTGTGTTTGGAGGTCGGATCTGAAGATCCGTCCGTGTAAATGTGACACCAATTTGGCCAATTTTCGTGTATGTATGCTAGTGTGGTGGTTTTAGCTATGTTTGGGTCGGTTTGTTTATTTATTTGGCTAGCTAGTGTTGTGTCTATTTTGGGTATTTTAAGTTTAGGGGTGAAGATATTTGATTGTTTGCAGTTTTGTTTAAGATTTTTAATTTGGTGTTCATTTAGGTAGTTTGTTATTCTTTGAGATATTGGGGTAAGTAAGGGGTGTTTACGAGCTAGAGCTTGGTTTTTGGGGCTGATATTTTGGTTTATTAGGTTTTGGATGAGAGGGTTTGATTGGGATGCGGCCCAGAAATTTAAGCTTAGCTGTTCCCTGCGTAGACTTAGTGGCATTTCTCCTGTTAAGGCCTGGAGTGAAGTGTAGGAGGTGCCATGTTGGGTGCGTGTAATTAGTTTGAGAGCCTGATATTGTATTGAGTCAAGTTTTTTAGATAGAGAGTTGTTTAGGGTGTTGTATATGGCGCAGCCGTAGTCTAGTTTTGATCTAATTAGTGATATGTAGAGTGAGAGGAGGGTATCTTTGGAGGCTCCCCAGTTTGAGCCAGTGAGGCATCTTAGGGTGTTTAGGTCTTTACTGCATTTAGTTGTTAGGTTTTGGATGTGAGCATCCCAGGTGAGATGTTGATCGAAGATAAGTCCTAAGAATTTGGTTTGTTTTTGAAATTTGATTGTTTGGTTGTTTAGCTGGAGAATTGGGGAGGGGGGTTTCATGTTTTTATGTTTGAATACTATTCCTGTTGTTTTTTCTGAGTTAAGGGAGAAGCCCCATTTGTCAGCCCATTGTTGTATTTTATTAAGAGATTTTTGGAGTAAATTTTGGGCCATATTAATACTTTTTGTGCGGATCCAGAGGGCTCCATCATCCGCGAATTTGGATGTGTTTACTTTAGGGGATAGGCCCTCGAAGAGATCGTTTATCATTATATTAAAGAGTGTGGGGCTGAGGATACTGCCCTGGGGAGTGCCATTTTCTAGGGGACACTGGTCCGATAGAGTATGGTCTATCCCCACTGTTATTTTACGTTCGTTTAGAAAGTCCTGAATGTAGTTTATTATTTGTCCTTTTAGTCCTATTTTTTTAAGTTTTTGTATTAGCCCGTTGTGCCAAACCATGTCGAATGCTTTGGAGAAATCCAGAAAGATGCCTGTTGTGTATTGTTTGTTGAGTTGTCCCGTCTTTATGTCCTGTTCTAGTCGGGCGAGATTATCTAAGGTTGAGCGGCCAGGAGTGAAACCGCTTTGATCTGTGTTTATGATGTTATTTTGAGTTAAGTAGTGTTGTAGTCTATTTTTGGCCATAGATTCCATTACTTTACATAGGTTTGAGGTTAGGGATATTGGTCTATAAGAATTTGCCTGGTTAGTTGGTTTATCGGGTTTAGGGATAGGGATGACTAGTGCCTGTTTCCAGGGAGTTGGTACCTGTCCGTTTTGATAGATTAGGTTATATAGTTTAAGTAGTGCCTGGAGTAGGTTGGGGGGGAGTTTTTTGATTATTTGGTAGGATGTTAGGTCTAGTCCTGGGGCAGTTCCCTTTTTCCTATTTTGGAGTACGTACTGGAGTTCTTCCATTGAGTAAGGTTGGTTTATTTCGAGGTTATCATTATTTGGTACTTTAGTAGGTTTGGCTTCTGCTTTAAGTTTTTGTTGGAATTTTTCGCTGAAGTTATTGTTGCTGCTTATGGCCGAGAAGTGGTTTGCTAGGTTATTTGCCTTTTCGGTAGGGTTGGTTGAATTGTTTATGTTGGGTGTTTTTTTGTGACGTTTTAAGCCTCTAATGGCGTGGATTTTTCGCCAGACTGTTCTGGCATCTGTGCGATTATTTACTCCTTCACAAAATAATTTCCAATCTTTGGTTTTAGCTATTTTGACTAGTTTTTGGACCTTGTGGTTTAGTTCGTGAGCTACCGTTATATGGTTATGGTCGCGTTTGGCTCTATTGAAGGCTGTTTTACGTTTGCGTCTAGTTTGTTCTATTTCCTCGTTCCACCATGGTACCGAGGGTTTGCCTACGTTATTTGTTTTATAAGGTATTGATGCTTTGGCTGCGTTAATTATGTAGTCTGTTAGGTTTTTGCTGTAGATTTCTGGGTCCTTATTTTCTAGTTTGGTTAGGTTGGCTTGGTTGCAGATATCCTGAAATTTGTCCCAGTTAGCTTGGTTATAGTTGAATTTTGGTTCTAGGTTTTCTGTTTGGGTAGGAACGTTTGTATTGCCTATGGTAATGTTTATAGGGAAGTGGTCACTACCTAGTGGGGCGTCGTGAACTTCCCATTGAGTACTTTGGGCCAGATCTGGGGTGCATATGGTTAGGTCGATAGCCGACATTTTATGGTTTTTCTTATCGTATCTAGTTGGTTGGTTATTGTTTAGGAGTACAAGGTTATTTGTTTCTATCCATTCAGAGATTAGTTTGCCATGATTATCTATTTTTTCATCTATGCTCCAGGTGGGGTGGTGAGCGTTAAAGTCTCCTAGGAATATAGTTGATTTATTGCTTATTTGCAGTAATTTGTTTAGGTCCTCAGCTTGAATTTTTTGTTCTGCCCAGTGGTATACGTTAATGATGTTTATTTTTTGGTTTTTGAGAGTTATTTGGAAGCCGTTTGCTTCTAGGTTTGGTGTGTTTATTTTGATTTCTTCATAGTTAATGTCTTCTCTGATTAGTATTATTAATCCTCCTGCGGCTCTAGCGGTTTTAGGTTTGGCTCGGTCTGTTCTAACTGAGTTGTAGTTTGGTAGAGTAAATTTAGATTTTTTTGAGAATTTGGTTTCTTGGATACAGGCAATGTGCGGGCCCTTATCTTGTTTAAATTTTGCTTTTAGTTCGTGGCCGTGGGAATTTAGTCCATTGGCATTCCACTGAAATATGTTTAGGCCTTCCATTATTTGGGCTTTTAGTGTTTGGAGGTTAGGTTTTTATTTAGGCTAGGGGTTTTTACTTGGTTGAGGTAGGGCTAACTAATTCGAGGCCTATGCTGAAGAATTCGAAGGTAAGGGTTGTCAGTTTAAGCTTATTTGCTACGGTATAGAAAGCTTTAGTGCTAGCGTTTGGGTTTATTTCCTTTAGCATGTATGCGAGAAGGATGGTTAAGTTGTTTAGTTTGTTGTTTGACATTTGCTGAGGCCTGTGTTTAAAGGTTTTGGTTTTTTGGGGGGTTGAGAGAGTTATTTCGTTTATGTCTTCCTCGGTTGTGCATTCATATTCTTCTGTGTTGTTAAGTTTAGTTTCCTCACATTCCATGGGGGTGGTTTGCGTGCGTGCTTGTGTTTGTGGTCTGGATGTGGTTTCCTTACTGTCTAGGTTTTCGGGTTGTGATTGCTTGGGATCGGTTGTTGTTGCCATAGCGGCTGTGGTTTGTATGGTGCCGGGTTGGGTTGTGGCGGGCGTATTGTTGCTTGTTTTGCGTGCAGGTGTGGATGTTGTGAATGTGCTAGTGGAGGGTTGTGGGATGGACGTGTGGTGGATGTGTGTTTTGGGTGCTGGATGTACTCTTTGAAGGATGCCATCCCATGCCGAGTTTAAGTGTGGGGTGTTGTTTGGTTGTGGTGTGGGTAGCAGAGGTTGTTTTGTATGCTGTGCTTGTCTTTTTGTTTGGAGTTTGGCCGTGTCGATATTGATGTGTTTGTTGGCCTGTTGTGTGAGGGTGTGTCTATGAGGGCAGTGGTTGGATAGTGAGGAATGTTGTATGCTTTTACAGTGTATGCACCAGGGTGTGCATGTCCCTGGGCAGTCAGTTTGGGCGCATTTCCTGCATTTAGTTTTTTGGAATTTACATTCATTGGCTGTGTGGTTGTATTGGAGACAGTTAGAGCATTGTTTAACTTGTTTTATGTATGGTTTGACTTCTAATTTAGTGGTTGCTCCGAAGGAGATAAATTTAGGTGCTTCTGGATATTTAGCTGATTTTTGGAAATTGATTATGACTATTGGTGTGTTTGAGATTTTACCGTTTCTATTTGAAGTTATTCTTCGGGTGCTAGTTATTTTAGGTTGGGGGTACATATCTTGGTTATCGTTAGCGTCTTGTGCGTACATGTCTAAGTCTTCGTTGTTTTCTTTAGGATTTACTCTGATTACGCCCCTAGTGAATAGCTGCCAGTTTGGGGTTTGATGAGTTACTGTGTATTGGAAGATTTGGGTGATTTTTTTGGCTGCGTTTAGGGAGTCCTGGTCTGGGAAAATTATTTGGAAACCTTTGTTAGCCTCTTTAATTTTGTCGAAGTGAATTTTGTGCTGTTTGAACCAGATTCCTACTTTATTGGCTGTGAGACATTTAGAAAGGACGTTTATGGGGCCTGTAGCGCAAAAGTAAAGGGCGAATGTGGTGATGATGGATGCGGGCGACATGTTTGGTGGTGGTTGTGTGTTGGAACTGTCCAGCTTCCTTTTTTTGGTGTTTGTTGTGGGGATCGGCGATACGGCTGTTTTGGTGGGTGAAGCTACTGGTGATTTGGAGCCGAAACCGTCAGGTAT
The DNA here is from genome assembly GCF_022045235.1 of Haliotis cracherodii. Lineage (NCBI taxonomy): Eukaryota > Metazoa > Mollusca > Gastropoda > Lepetellida > Haliotidae > Haliotis > Haliotis cracherodii. Next base: position 31,133,614 of record NW_027266266.1, on the reverse strand, counting down.
GAGTGGGATGGATGTCCTCCCGGAAGTGTTGTGGGCTTCCGAAGGTGTGGGTGATTCTGTTTGGTGGATGTCTGCCTGGGTAGTGTTGCGGGAGTCGGACATGTTTTGCGGCTAGTGGGGTGAGGTGAGTGGATGTGGTGAGTGGGTTTGTGTGGAGTGAGTTGGTAGTGAGAGTGTGTTTTTAGGGAGTAGGTGGTGGGTACTGGTTGAGCAGGTTTGTTGAGATGTGTTTAGGTTTTTGAGATTGTTATTTAGGGGTTGTGGATTATCCTATTGTTTACCTATGAGGATTTTTAGTGTTTTTGTGGATTTGCGGGCTTGGGTGTGAGTAGATTTAAGAGAGAATGTGGGTGTGTGTTTTGATAATTACCTCCTCTGCTGGCTATCAGTGAAACTGTGCTGGCTTGGGAGGCTTTGCTGGGTAAGGTTGGCTTGGTGGCTGGTTGGCTTGGGTGGCTTGGTAGGCTGGAGAGGTGTTGCTAGCTTGGAGTACAAACTGCGACTGTGTGCACGGTATTGCGATGGATGGGCTTAAATTCTGTCTGTGAGAGAAGAGACGACTGGTTCACTAGCCCGGTGCTGGATGTCACAAGTTTAGATGCAGCGTCAATGACTCGGTCATTTACCCACTGCCCGGACTCAATGTCATCTCTGTCTGACAATCGTAAGTTTAAGTCCTTCACCCAGAACGTATCTGCAGAGTCCTCCTTAGCTGTAACGTCTGTAGCAGCGTATTTGTACACGTATTATTGTGATGGGCAGCAACTTGACATGCCCGTTGCCCACAACCGCCCTCCCTACATGAAAACACCTCGGAGTGACACGCCAGCCCCATTTTCTCAGGATGACACCAGCAGTGACACCCACATGAACTGACGGCTAGTCATCTACGGACACGTTGGAATAGTTCGTTTGAAAATGATTTTGTTGGTTTGTACTACATTCATAAATTAATATTACGTTTATAAGCTTACTTTTAAATAATGCAAGCAACAATAGTTAATTAAAATTCATTATTCAATTAAGAATATATCTTTCTGGCGTGTTTCTTTTGAATGAAAAACACTTTCATTCAGTCAGTTCGCCACGCGGTTTGGGGCCCGTTTTGGGAGGCGGTTGAAATGTAATACAAAACTCTGTATATATTCAAACGGCGCACCTCAAGTCAAACCGCTATGCAAGGTTTTTTTCCAAGATATTAGGCCTTATTCTGTAAAATTACCCTTGGCTCGGGTAGAACCGCTGGGCTAAACACGCGGTTCAAGATAATCGAGCACTGTTCGATTTTTTTTTAGCCGAACGGTCCTAACCGCGCCAATGGAAATACTACATCGTCATCATAAATGAACTGTTTCGATTTGTCGCGGTTTTACCAACCGCTAGCCCCTAGCGGTTTGCAGTTGGTGAAACCGCGCCAAACCGCGCACTATGGAAACAAAGTCGCCGAACTTTTGAGCATACTTTTTGTATAGCATTTCAAAAGCCTGGTTTGTTTGCATTAAGATCAAAACAAAGGAATCTGTAATTAAAATGTGTAAGGTGAAAAAGCTTTTACATAAAAGAGCAAAATACATGGGGGAGAGTTAATATATAATTCTATATAACTTTTCTTGAATGTGCTTCTGGTACGGACCCAGAGGGCTCCATCATCCGCGTATTTGGAAGTTTGAATTTTATTGGGTATTCCCTCAAATAGGTAATTAATCATGTTGAAAAGTGTTGGGCTTAGAATGCTACCTTTGGGTGTGCCATTTTCTAAGGGACACTGGTCCGATAGCGTTTGGTCGATACCCACGGTTATTTTGCGATTAGTTAGGAAGTCTTGGATAAAGTTTATTATTTGGCCTTTAAGTCCTGCCTTTTTTAGTTTTTGTATTGAGATCAAGCAAGCTATACAAGCTTTTATTAATGGGGAAGTCAAAAGCATTTACTCACTTAATTAGGGATTATAAATATAGTAATACTAATAACTGCTGGTAAAGGGGGGTTGCGTTTGTTTGTAACACAGGAAGTGGAATGGCATGTAGTAAATACATTGTACTAACAGTGTCACAATTAGAAGCCATCAACTTCTATGTTTTGCCCCGTCTACGCAACCTGCCATTATCTAATTATTTGGAATAATCCTTTCCCGAGTTTCTTTCAATTAAAAACGACTAATTTCATACGAAGAGGTCTGTGATCTAAAAGGACAATCATTATGTTTTCATAAACACAGACACACTTGGTGCGGTCTGGTCTGGTCAGTAACTGACCACCTGCTGATTACAAATGTCAATATACCGGGTCAGTAAACTGACCATTACATTTATCGAGCGATGTGTGACGTCTACTACTTGTATTCATCGAACAGTTGTAACACGTTTAGATCAAATCATTCGTTTTCCACCAAGGATTTAATATTTGGAGGCCTCTAAACGCGTAAACACCCCCAGCGCCAACATTAAATCCTTTCACAGAGTGGCTTCCAAACTAAATCTTACTAGTCTCCCTTTGAATACATCAATAACACATTAAAATAAATCTCAAAATAGAAACCACAACAACCTACTCCTAAACAAAACTTAATCCCCAAACTCGAAACTCTCTAAAACAATGGAAGGACTACACGTATTACAGTGGAATGCCAATTGACTGGCCGCCCATGGCCATGAATTTAAAATAATGTTACGGAAAAACCTAGGTCCTCATATCATATGCGTTCAGGAAACCCACTTTCCCCAAAATCTAAATTCACCCTACCTGATTATAACTCGGTAAGACTCGACAGAGTTAAATCACGCCCAGGCAGAGCAGGCGGTTGCCTGATCATATATATCAGGGAGGACATAAACCATAAAGAAATACAAATTAAAACCCCAAATCTTGAAGCTAATGGCGTACAAATAACTCATCACAACCAAAAAATAAACATTGTAAACATATACAACTGGATAGTAAAACAAATTAAACCTGAGGCTTAGAAACCCTAAATCAGCTAAGCCATAAATCCACCATCTTTTTAGGGGACATTAACGCCCACCACCCCTCCCGCGGTGTTCAAGATTAAAACAGACTAAAACGGCAAACTCATAGCCGAATGGATAGAACAAAAAAACTTATACTACTAAATAACAACCAACCAACTAGATATGATAAAATTAATCAAAATATGTCAGCTATAGACCTAACAATCTGTACCCCTGATCTCGCCCAAAACACTTTGTGGGAAGTGCATGAAGAGCCACTCGGCAGCGACCACTTTCCAATCCACTCAACCATAGGAAACATAAATATCAAAACCCAAAATAAACCCCAAGAACCAAAATTCAATTACAACAAGGCAGTCTGGGACAAATTCAAAGCACTATGCAAACAGATCAACCCAGCGGATCTCGAAAATAAACATCCCGAACAATACTGCCAAAACTTAACAGAATGCATAATCAACATAGCAAAAAAACCCTATCCCCTTCACAACACCAATAATAGGCAAAACCACAGTACCCTGGTGGACCGAGGAAATAAAAAAATAGGAAAAAACGGAAAAGAGCATTTAATATAAAGCTAAACGAGACAACACATATCTAAAGATGGCACATCAATTAAACCATGATGTACACAGCTTAGTCAAAGCGGCAAAAGCCAAAAACTGGAAACAATTCTGCGAAGAAATAAACCATCACACAAACGCAAGAACAGTATGGCGCAAAATACACGCAATTCGAGGCATTAAACGAACAAAAAAACATAAATAACTCGACAAACCCTAAACAAAAAGCAAATAACCTCGCAGACCACTTCTCAGCCATTAGTAGTAATAGTAACTTCCCTGAGGAATTCCAAAAACAAATAAAAAATCAAAATAAATTCTTCAAATTATCCAAAGATGATAACCTAGAAATTAACCAACAATATACACTACAGGAACTACTCCATGTAAATAATAGAAAAAAGGAACAGCCCCAGGACTTGACCTTACCTCATACCAAATAATTTAACAGCTCCCCAAAAATCTTCTGGAATCACTACTTAAACTATACAATCTCATCTACCAAAACGGCCAGGTTCCTACTTCTTGGAAAGAGGCATTGGTCCTCCCAACACCAAAGCCGAACAAACCAGCAAACGAAGCAAACTTCTACAGACGAATCTCCTCAAACCTCAAACTTATGTAAAATCATGGAGGCAATGGTCAAAAACAGACTCCAACACTATCTAGACCAAAACAATATAATAAACCAAGATCAAAGTGGATTCACCCCAGGCCGATCAACCTTAGACAACCTCCCCCGATTTAGAACAAGACATCAAAACGGGCCAACTAAACCGACAATACACAATAGGCATATTTCGAGACTTCTCTAAAGCTTTCGATATGGTATGGCATAACGGGCTAATACAAAAACTAAAAAAGGCAGGACTTAAAGGCCAAATAATAAACTATATCCAAGACTTCCTAACTAATCGCAAAATAACCGTCGGTATCGACCAAACGCTATCGGACCAGTGTCCCTTAGGAAATGGCACACCCCAAGGTAGCATTCTAAGCCCAACACTTTTCAACATTATGATTAATGACCTATTTGAGGGAATACCCAATAAAATTCAAACTTCCAAATACGCGGATAATTGGTGTCACATTTACACAGACGGGTCCTTTGACCTGGGCTCAAAACGCACAGGATTCGGCATAAGGTTTTAACGTTTTTTAACTTTGGACAATCTATACAAAAATGGGTAAAGGTATTTTATAGCGTTATTAAATCTAGTGTTCTCGTAAATGGTTTTGGCTCAGCTACCTTCATTTAACATTTCTAGAGGTTGTCGTCAGGGCGACCCTTTATCCCCTTATCTGTTTATCCTTTGTGCGGAAATATTAGCAATTATGATAAGAAACAATGCAAATATAAAAGGAATTAAGGTAGATAATATTGAATACCTATTGAATCAGTTTGCTGATGACACATCATGCGTCTTAGATGGTTCAGAACGCAGTCTACAATCAGTGCTACAAGTACTAACATTTTTTGCAAGATTCTCCGGACTTAAAGTCAAGGTCGATAAAACAAGAATTATTTGGTTTGGTTCCAAAAAACGCAGTAGAATGAAAATATGCCATAATTGGAAACTAAACTGGACTCAAGGTAACTTTGAACTCCTTGGGATAAAAATCGACATAGACATGGAAAACATGATAGATTCTAATTACAAAGAGAAGTTGATCATGAGCCACTGTGAGACACTCATGCATATCTGGTCTGTCCGAAACCTATCACCTCTTGGAAGGATCACTGTTTTAAAATCTCTAATCATTCCAAAACTAAACCATCTTTTTGCTTCTATACCTAACCCCCCAGAAAGGGTAATTGAAAAATTTGAAAAAACATGCTTTAGATTTATATGGGGAAATAAACCAGATAAAATAAAAAGAAAACTCACCTGCGGTGTGAAAGATGGAGGATTAAATGCTCCTAAACTTAAAGAAATTATACAGTCTAAAAAAATCACAGTAATTAAACGATATTATAAACAGACATCTAAATGGGGCAAATTATTCAAAGCCAATTTACCGAAACTAGGTTCTGCAGAAATATTTGAATATAATTGTTCGAATCTTAAAGATACTCTCAGTCCGTTGATTCGTAATACGTTTTACAGCGATCTTCTCTCAGCCTGGTGGGATTTTACATCCATTGTCAAGACATCTAAGTTAGTTACTAATACTATAGCCTCAGAAATCATTTGGAACAATAAAAATATTCTAATAGATAATAAAGTAGTTCACTATCCAAATTGGAGCGAAAGTGGTGTACACTATGTCAATGACCTTTTGTGCAAAAACGGAAACTTTCTATCCTATGAACAGTTAAGAGACAAATACAACGTGAACACCAACTTTCTAAGATATAGAGGAATAATAAGCACACTAAAACAGTATTGCTCAATACACTTTGTCGACTTAAAGGACATACAGACCTTTCAAACGCCATTCATACCTACATATCTGTCTGAACTACTGAATGGCAATAGCCAGTCATACTACAGAACCTTGATGAAAAAAATTAATGTCAATAACCAACATTGTGCAAAATGGAACCATATTTTAGAAAACGATCTAGATTTATGTGTGTGGCATACTTTTAACCATACACTATTCCGATGCATAAAAGATACTGAACTACAATGGTTCCAGTATAAAGTATTACATCATATACTACCAACAAACAGTAGACTTTTTAAAATGCGACTAGTTGATTCGGAGACATGTAGTTTTTGTTCAAATAGTATAGAATCTGTTTCCCATGCACTGGCAGACTGTAGCAAAGTGAAACCCATATGGTGAAAACTGGAAGAGTGGCTATCAGATGAGATTCAAGTTAAGCTCACATTAACTAGAAAAAACATTCTGCTTTGATTTGATCAGCGACAAAACGATCCTATAAATGTAATTATCTTACTTTGCAAATTCGTGATTTTTAATAGTATCGATCAATTCTACAAATTATGGTCATCTTGTCATCTTTTGTTTCCCACACAATAATTCTGTTCTTAACTTTTGTTTACTGCCTATGTATTACATTGTATAGCCCATGTGTAAAAATGCAACAGAAATAAAAAGTTATAAAAAAAGAAAAAAAGAAAAGGATTCGGCATCCATATCAACAAATCCCGAAAAGAAACACAATCATATAGGCTCCCAAATAATCAATCAATTTTCACAGCCGAATTAATGGGGATAGTAACAGCCCTGCACAGCGATCAAATAGACACCAAAAACCCTAATCCTTTCAGACTCATTAAGTGGGCTCCAGGCCATAAAAAACAAAAACACAAAAAACGCCCAAAACTAATACAACAGATAATTAAAAGCGCCAAAAATCTACGTAAACTAGGTAAAGACATAGAAATAGTTTGGATCCCTGTCCACGTTGGAGTGTTTGGCAACGAACACGCAGACAAAGCAGCCAAATCAGCACTAAAATTATAAGAAGTAAGCATCAACCTACCAATATCAAAAAACGAAATTAAAAGTATCACAAAGGAAAATATCTTCCAAAAGTGGCAAAATAACTATCAGAAATCTGATTGCAAACTAAGTAATCATAAAACAACAAAAAAATGACAGAGTAATAACTAAACTACAAACAGGCCACTCTAAGTTAAACTCCCACCTGCACCAAATTAAAAAAACACCAAACCGTTAAATGCCCCCCCAACTTATAAGAAACGCCCGTACACGTAATACTATATTACACACATTACCAGCAACACAGACTAACACTCCAATCCACACTAAAATGCAACAATCAAATGACACTAGCAACTGTACTGAACCCCCTAAATGACTTACAAACCTTTAAAGCACTAGGCATATATTTAATCAAAACAGGCCTACTTGGCCGCATTTAAAAATAAAAGAACAACAAACAAGCTGCCAATAAACCCTAAAATTCTAAACCTATAAAAACACACAAACTCCTTTTAGTCTCCCCCCATTTGGCCATTTGGAGAGTATGCGAAAAAAGGCTCCACTTTGTATAGATATAAACATATTTGATGATACATCTGTGTGTTTAAAGTTGATTTTGACAGCCCGGGCCAACGACTTTTAATAACTCTAGCGCTTTCAGGCATTTGGCTTTAAGATATTTTAGATGGGGTTTAAATGTCAAGTGGCTATAAAAAGCAAGTCCTAAGAACCATGTGCAATCCAACTAAGGTTTAGGATCTTGATGTGGTTTATATTTTCTACAAGAATGAATACAATTGGTCTTTGATTCAGAAAATTTGAAGCCATTTTCTAGCGACCATTTTTGAATTTTATTTAGACATACTACAGTTGTCTTTCGATAGTATGCACATTTTTGCCACGATAAGATCTGTTAAAACCATCAACAAAAAGGGATCCATCAATTGAATCGCTTAAAACCCCAGAGAGGCGATTTATCTTAATACTTTATTACACATTGTAAAACACATTGTATATTTGGGAATAAATTTTTGGTTTCTAAGTTCAATATTAATCAATTATTGATCATACGTTCCATGATTTTGCAAACGCAGATGGTTAGGGAAATAGGTCGTTAATTTGAGGGATCAGTATGATCACGGCCAGGTTTTGGTATAGGAACCACTATGGCATTACACCACGAAGAAGGAACTTTAACAGATGTCCATATTTCATCAAAAATCAGAAGAAGGGTTTCTAAACATGGTTCTGGTAGGTGTTTCAGAAACTGATAGTGGATGTTATCAGATCCTGAAGCCGTGTCATGAGCTTGACCAAGAGCAGTATGGAGTTCATGTATGGAAATCTTTTCATTATTATCTTCTCCATTATGTGATTTAAAATAAATGGACTTCTTTTCTTCCTGCTATTGACATTTTTGAAATCCGGGTACATAATTAGAAGAGGCAGAATGTGTAGCCAACGATTCTTCAAGTTTATTTGCAATATCTGATTTATTAGTTAATTACTGATCCCCAATTTTACGATGGTGAATGGTAGATTGAGTGCCTTTTCCTTTGATTTTTTGGACCATGTTCCACTATTAGATATCGGTGTACGTGAATTAATTTCTGAGACATAATTGCGCCATGATTTGCGTTTACTTTGTTTAAATGTTCGTCGTGCTTTAGCATTTAAAAATTTGAATTTATTTAAATTGTGGACAAGAGGATGGCGACGGAAATAATGCTCGTCCTTTTTCCTAGCCTTCCTAGCGTGTTTGCAGTTATCATTAAACCATGGTTTACGTATGTGAGGAACTGCAGAGGATTTAGGGATACACATTTCAGGTTCAATAAAGAGATCAGGCTTAAGTGTTTGCGTGCAAAGAGCTTCATTTTAAAGCCCAGTTGGCTTTAATAAAATTCCATCTTGATGATGGAAGAACATCAGATGGGGTCACAGGTGTGAGAAGTGTAGGAAAATTGTCACTTCCACAGAGGTCATCGTTGACTGACCAAGGTGTTATTACAAATTACGTCAGATGTTTCTACATTTCACTGCAGCTTGTTTACAATTTACGAAGCAGGTTGTTACAATTTCCCACAACTGCTTCTCAGTATGAATTAGGACAATTGAGGAACTGACTTGGGGTTATTGTTTCTTTAACATGAAGTCGAACGAACACTTGAATTCGAATGTCTTTTGAATTTCTTTACTTCAAACGCTATTACAGTGAAACGCACTGACGTCTCAGAAGGAAATAGGCTTTTAATATGTTTCGTTTTTACAGGTATTTAAAATGGCATTTCTACTCATGCTAACCTACCAGCCTAAAGACCTTGTCTTTTATTGTAAATGACTATCTTTCAGAGGCTGGTCCTTGAAGTTTCGATGACTCAACAATTATGGCTTCACAAATCAGCTTCGTCATCAGCCTAGCTTCCATCTCTGTAATACTAGGTAAGTGAAAGATTCACATATTTATTGCACTGTGGTTTGACTGTGCGAGCGTTTGGTCCGTCTTGGCCCGGCGGGAGACTAAAAGCAACTAATGCACAGATGTATCATGGAAAGTGTTTAGATATATAGAATAGTATCATATCTACATAAATAACACTTTATAATTTCACAGATTGGGGTATTTAAAGCAAACAAGTTGTTCAAAGTGAAGCCTATTTATCTATATCCTCAACATAGTCAACATATGAATTGACATCACAAGTGTTCTATCCGACCTGGCCCGGTCTGTCAAAATCAACTTAAAGGTCACATAGTGACGATATGGCTGATACTGCCGAGATGACTTTAAGTTTTAATTCACTCACTACTTATAATAAAATGTGTGTATGTTAAAAACAAGTATTATATATCTACCAAATTTATATTCTATCAGTCACAATTCAGGAAAAGCAAACACATTGATAAAATAAAACCATTTCCCTCCCCATTCTCAACATTATCCCTAACTAAATTCCACTTTATTATGTAGTGTTTAAAGCCAAAACATAATTCGAAATATACTAGTATTTAAAGCAAAAACATTATTCGAAATATACATCTACGACACGTATGAAACATTGGGGACCTTTTCTGACCCGCACTACCCTATAGGTGTATGTATTCAAACGAAAAGAGATTTGGCTATACCAACGGTTGTCAATATGTGTTTTTAAACGTGTGGTTTATTTATTCCATAACTTAATGGCCCATGGGACCCCAATATGTTTAAATACCCTGCCTTGTACACTGGAAAAACCTGATAGTTTCCAAACGTTTCCAATGTGTAAATTTAAACAATGATGACAGAGTTTACATTTATTAGATGCATACCTGTTGAGAAAGATTCACAGTATATGCAAATGTGTATGAGCAGTATGAAAGAATAACGGTGAATAGAGCTGCATACTGATAACAAGAATGAATACCCTAGGTCAGAATGAGTGAGTGAGTGAATGAGTGAGTGAGTTAAAATTTTAAGTCACATCGGCAATATTTCAGCCATATCGTGACTATCAATAGTTAATCATAATACATATATCGAAACTTATATAAAAACCTGTCAACGAAGGACAGTAAAGTAACTAGATTTATCACAGAAAAAAGATATAATATTAGCAGCAGACATGGCAGACTGGATTCTGATTCCAAGTGGTGGTACAAGAGATGATTTTTTATTGTAAATATCTTGGTAAAGCGGATTAAAGACGCAATTAAAAGCTGGATTTGACTGCTTCGAATATAATTTAGTGACATATTGTAAAGATAATTCCAGACGGCGTTGTTTAAGAGAAGGTTCATCCGCTTCTACACACAGACTGTGAATTGGAGACGTTCTAAAGGCTCCAAGGCAAAGCCTCATGCCCTGATGATGGATAGTATCCATTTTTTTAAAGTTACTTTTGCAGGCTCCACTATAGACGATGGAGCCATAATCGAGTTTTGAACGGATCAATGACCTGTACAAGTGTTAGATGGTTGTTTGATTCCCTCCCCACTTTGAATTAGAAACTACTTTCAATAAATCGAGTGCCTTCGGACATTTAGCTTTAAGGTAATTATTATGCGGAAGGAAAGTTAAATGACTATCAAAAATAAGGCCCAAGAACTTGGCCTCTTTTACAGCTTTGATAGGGGTGCCATTTAAAAATAGTTCAGGGTCCTTATGCGGTTTATATTTTCTGCAGAAATGTAGACAGTTAGTTTTTTATTTGGAAAATTTGAAACCGTTTTCGAGGGACCATTTATGAATTTTATTGAGACAGATTTGTAACTGCCTCTCTATTGTATGCATATTTTTTCCACGACAAGAAACATTAAAATCATCCACGAAAAGTGATCCATCTACTGAATCACTTAAAACCTTTGAAAGACTATTTATTTTTATACTTAATAAAGTGACAGACAAAATACTGCCTTGTGGGACACCCTAATCCTGATGATAATGATCAGACAGGGTAGAACCCACGCGGACCTGAAATTGTCTGTCAGTTAAAAACTTGGAAATAAATTGAGGCAAACAGCCTCTCAATCCAAAATCATGTAAATCCTTTAAAATCCCGTGTTTCCACGTTGTGTCATACGCTTTGTCTAAATCGAAAAAGATAGACAATGGATATTAATGATTGCATTTTTCACAAATGATTCTAACCGTACTAAATGGTCAACGGTACTTCGATTCTTTCGAAAGCCACACGGAATATTTGTAATTAGATTATTTGATTCTAAGTACCATGTTAATCTATTGTTGACCATGTGTTTCATGGTTTTGCAAACGCAACTGGTCAATGAAATGGGTCTATAATTTGAAGGATTACTGTGATCCTGTCCAGGTTTTGGTATGGGTACAACTATGGCATCACGCCAAGAAGAAGGAAACTTACCTGATGTCCATATATCATCAAAAATTAACAAAAGGGTTTCTAAACACGGTTCTGGTAAGTGCTTCAGGAGTTGATGGTGTATATTATCAGCTCCTGTAGCAGTATCATGAGCTTGTCCAAGAGCAGTATGAAGTTCATGGATCAAAAATATTTCATTATAATCTTCCCCATTATCCGATTTAAAATTTAAAATGTTCTTTTCCAGCTGTTTTTTTATTTTTTTGGAATTGAGGGACATAATTTGAGGAAGAAGAATGTTTAGCTAACGTTTCACCTAGTTTATTTGCAATATCCGATTTATTAGTTAATAGTTCATCCCCAATCTTAAGATGCCAGATGCTACATTTAGAACCCTTGCCTTTAATTTTCTGTATCATGTTCCATACCTTGGACATGGGCGTTCGTGAGTTTATTTTGGAAACATAATGTTGCCAAGATTTGGCGTTTATTTTGTTTAAACATACGCCTGGATTTAGCATTTATGATTTTATATTTATTCAAATTATGGACCATAGGATGGCGACGGAAATAGTGCTCAGCATTTTTCCGTGCCTTCCTAGCCTGTTTGCAGTCATTGTTAAACCAAGGTTTACGGATGTGTGGATTTGTAGAGGACTTAGGAATACACTCATCAGCGATTTTGTTTAATTCATCAGAAAATAATTGTACAGGGTCAGTAGCGTCAAGAAACAGATCAGGTGTTAATTGGATGCAAGCATTCAAATAAAGGCCAGCTGGCCTTAGTAAAGTTCCATCTTGTTGAAGGAGGAACATCTGAAGGTAAGACAGGTTTTAAAATGGTTGGGAGATGATCACTGCCACAGAGGTCTTCGTGGACGGACCATTCAAATTCGTTTAATAAATCAGAGTGAATGAGTGATAAATCAAGAGCAGAGTAGGTACCTGTACTGGGATGTAGATATGTGTTTGAACCATCATTATGGATACACAAGTCGTTGTTCCAAAGAATTTTTCCAAAATTCTTACCCTTATTATTTGTCTGAACAGGGCTTGGGGAGAAGATGGTGAAATATAGAGCGAACACAAAGTAAAAACTATGTGTAAGGTTACACGGACGGCTACAGCTTGAAGAGGATTAGCAAGATGAACAGGGCTGTGGATAATGCCGTTTTTCATGAATATTGAAGAACCTCCAGTGGCTTTTGCACCTGGAGGTGAAAAGATATTGTAGGAGGTATAACCTCTTATATCGAATTTATCAGTGTCTTTGTAATATATCTCTTGTAGACATATCGCCGATGGTTTGAAATCCTGAATTAAAAGTTGTAAATCATTATAATTATTCTTAAGTCCTCTACAGCTCCATTGAATTAAATGTGATGATTGAGTCACAGTGGCTCAATAGGTGATCTCTCACGTGAACGTGAGGAAGAAGAACTCCTACCGCTACTGTCTGATGATGGAGTCACCTCCATGTCTAAAGCACTGAAGGAGTTGTGGAGAGATACTGTTGAAGGAGATGGGGTACTGGGTGTCTGATTTTTGTTTAGCTTTTTTCTTTGTTTTTGTGATAATTTTCGGTCCAGAACAACTGGTTCTTCAGGAGGAGTCAGAGGCAAAGTCTGAGTCTCTGCCCGAACACTATCTGGTGGTGATGCAGATTGACTGTCAGATATATCGATGTTAGTGATCGACGCAGTTTAAACTGGTTGAACAGAAGTGACCCATGTCAAATCGGTTTGACACTGAACAGGTGAAGTGGTTTTAATAGGCTTTGCCACAGCAGCAGAGTAATTAAGAGTAGTTGAAGGGGATCTTAACTGATTGACAAGCTTCCTAGCAGCTGCAAAAGATATGTTATTTTCACATTTTAGTTTCAGAATTTGTGTTTCCGTTTGGTACACAGGGCAGAATTTGGAAGAGGCCATGTGTTGGCCTTCACAGTTGATACACTTCAGATCTACACTACAGTCTGTACCATCATGGTTGCCACCACAACGATTACAAACAATAGAGCATGTGCAAGTTTTCGAATCATGTCCAAACCTTTGACACTTACAGCATCGGAGTGGATTAGGGACATACACCCGCACTCCGATGTTGACATAACCAGCTTTAATTCAGTTCGGAACCGTTGGACGGTCAAAAGTGAACAGATATGTGTTCGTGTTAACAATTTTTGATTTTTCATCCTTTCGGGTGAAACGTTTGACTGACTGCACTCCTTGATTTTGAAGTTCTGAAACAATTTCAGCTTCTGACATATCGGACAGTGAACGTGTCCTGTCATGGACAATGCCACGGCAAGAGTTCAGAGTCTGGTGTGCAGAAACAATAACCTTCACATTAGCAAACTGGGTGATTGATAATAAATTGATATATTGCTGCTTTGGCACACATTCCACCAAAAGATATCCACTGCGCAAACGTGCCACATTTTTAACCTCCCCACAATAGCCATGAACAGCTTTGGATATAGCGAAGATGTTCAATTTTATTGATTCATGATCTGCAGCTTCGATAACAAGGAATCGAGCCCAGGAATCAACTTGTGTATCAGTCTCATCAGACGAACTTGTGTCTAAATGTCTTCGTTTAGAACCAGAATGATTTTGAGCCATGGTGAAAGAAAATGATTCAGCAGTCCTGCTCCCCACCCACCATGGAGTATCAACAAGGACAGTGTTAAATTACATCGGGTCTCCAGGATGCAAACACCAGGGATACAGGGCTGTTAAACGCAAGCGAATATGACACAAATAGCAATATTTGTATACCTGTATACATGCCAGGCTGGTTCTGAAAATGGATACATACTGAATTTGGTGGTCAACAACACCAGATTTGCCTATGAGCCACTGCCTGTTAATTTATATTATAACATTTTCATAAATAACATTCAATTACAGCATTCAAATAATGCAACATATTTTTGGCATGAATGTTTCCATACACCGAGCATGACGTGACCAGCCGATTGATAGAACCGGGCCCATTCTACCACCCGTCTAGGTGAAGTCAGGGTCAAAGTGGTGTGTGTTTGGCAAAAGGTACACCGGTTCCTGGCCCCAGTCCCCTCAACCACCAGAATCTCTTCCTCCGCCGACACAGGGGCGCAACCCACGGCAAACAGGCTGCCCAATTTGGTCGCCTTTTACGACCAGCAATGGGGTGCTGTGGACAAATTCTGTCCCGGGTCCACACGGGGGAAGAGCTATTAGCGCTACCCAGCACTCACCACGAGGAGGTTGCTCTTCACGAGTGCCCTAGGTCAGAATGTATAAATTTAATATTTTATTTGGTTTTAAGACTGCTTACGTTTCATTTGTGAACTATGCTAGTTTGACGTTTACTGTTTCCAAGTTACAAGTAAGGGACGTTCGCAGAATGAATACCGTGACTAGGTTCAAGATTGAGGGACCGCACCCTGTACGTTTATTGCTTACGCATATTAAATGGTAACTGTCCTCGGGTTATGGCGTTAAGTGGTGTCACAGATTTGTTGAGTGCTGCTTTTGCAGCAGCATCGGCCATTGTGTTCCCAGTGATTCCAACAGAAAACTATGTCGAATTGGCCAGTTGCAAGATCATTAAACAATTCAATAATTTCTATTAAAAGTGGATGCGTGGAAAACATGTTTTTAATAGCCTGAAGGCAAGAAAGAGAGTCTGAAAAAAATGATGAACTCTTAGTTTAGTTGTCGATATATTTTAGTGTAGCTAAAATTGCATTTGCTTCTGCTGTGAAGATAGAACACTAACCGTGAACCGTTTATGTTTAGATTGAGTACGTATATATTTTAGAGCAGTTAATATTGCCTGTGATTCTGCTGAAAAAATGGAACTGTCATTTGGTAATCTAGATGATATGGTTCTGGATCCAATGACAGTGGCGCTGGCAACAGCGTCACCATCCTTGGATCCATCTGTAAATATAGATTTGTAAGTGTCATGAGTGCTTCGTAATTCAATATATTGCTGTTGATAAATTAGTTGATTTGTGTCGGATTTCTTGAGTTTAGTTAATATTCGGTCTACCTATGGCTTCACACTTACTGCCATGGTGGAGAAGTGAAAAGTCGAGTTGGGGCTATATTTTCAAGATTGATTTGAGCAGCAGAAACATCTGATTGTATTCTTTTTCCAAGTGGTGGAATAAGAGATGTCTTTTTATTGTAGAGATGTTTGTAAAGAGGATTAAAGACACAGTCATATGCTGGGTTGGATTTAGAGGAACGTAATTTAGAGATATACTGCAAAGATAATTTGATGCGACGTTATTGAAGGGATGGCTCATCAGCCTCCACACATAGGAATGGGTGAAGTTCGAAAGGCTCCAAGACAAAGCCTCAAGCCTTGGTGATGAACGGTTTCTAATAATTAGGGCTTCTAGCCGAAAGGCTGGAAGCCTTATTGCTATCGTTCGATTTATTATTATTACTATTATTAGGGCTCCAAGCCGAAAGGCTGTAGAGCCCTATTGTAATCGTTCGATTTATTATTATTTATTATCATTATTAGGGCTCTATGCCTGGAAGGCAAGAGACCTATTGTAATCGTTCGATTTATTATTATTATTATTATTATTATTCATTATTAGGGCTCCCTGCCATCTTGGCAAGAGCCCTCTTTTTATTGTTCGATTTATTATTATTTATTATTATTATTATTATTCCGGCGTTTTTTGTTCCAATCCTAACTCAAAAACTGCTGATCAGAATCTCTTGAAAATTTCCACAAAGATAGCTTAGCTACTGAAGCAGATACCACAAAAATCTCAAGACTCTAGACTCAAAGACTAAGGGCAGATAACTCAAAACAACTTTAAAAATCGCAATTTCAACAGCTCATATCTCCGTCAAGAAAGCTCCAAAGACTTCCAAAATTCTTGAACAGGTGCGGAATCAGATGGCCAACAAATTCTCTACACATCTAATGTAGCGAAATTGCTTCTTTTGTCCTCCAGTTCGGATTAAGTGTTTTTGCACTGTTTTTTACCAAGTTTCTCAGTACTTGACTCCCAAAATCTCCTCAGCTCAAACTACCAGCTCAAAAGCTTCCAAACTCTCCATACTTTGGCTCCAAGTACCATACTAACAACTTCAAAGAAAACATGTATTCATGTCAAATGTGATATATGTTCCTGATAGCCCTTGTCCTGGCGATTCCAGAACACTAAACTGTTTGTCTGTAGCTGAACGGACAACGGAGCTACAGACTTTTGAAAATGGAACTCTTTGGCCCCAGTCCATAAACTTGCCAAATAGCACAACTCTAGACAACTGTTACTCGGGAACTACTGGTCCGATTTCGGTTAAATTTCGTGTGTATTGGTAGAGTATTGTAGTCACGCAGCATATAAGAGAGAAATGATACATAATTTATGTATAACAACATTTGTTGCCTATTGCTCCTAGCCAGATCATTGACAGCGCAGGTAGAAACGGACTATAATGTTAAAGCGTACTGCAGACTGCTAGTGGGTAAGATCTACCGAAACTGACTATAATAATGAGCCGTTGTCAACCAGTGGTACACACGGGGTTTTCTTTGCTGATTGGATGAGTTGTTTTAACAAGAAGATGACAAGAAGGGACTGATATGTGTTGTTACTGTTAGATAATGTCCCAAGCCATCTCATCCCTGAGCACGGATCAAATTACAAGATCCATTTCCTGCATATTACAACATCAAGTCACCAACACCTCTGCATGCTGGTATCTTCCAACCTGAACAGACCCAGAGCCAAAATGGGAATTTTTTTCTTGGTCAAAACGGACCGGTGAAATATCCTATTGATAATCCAGGTCATATTATAGTCGTACACAGTAGTGCACATATCCTTCCGCATATCGGAATGCACTTATATAACCACAGTAGATAATGCTAATAGATTAGGGTCATTAAGAACTCAGTTTCAATGGTTTTTAGTACTCTGTATAACCAAAGTGCAGTTTATCAAAATTACTTCTATGAATGGAGAACAGGATCCGCAGCTAAACAATTCCGATAGGGAGCCCGCCATCGCTGCTCGCAGCTATATTTATTATTATTATTATTCCGGCGTTTTTTGTTCCAATCATAACTCAAGAACTACGGCTCAGAATCTCTTCAAAATTGGCACCAAGATTCCCAATGTCCTGAAGCAGATACCACAAAAATCCCAAGGCCGTAGGCCCAAAGACCAAGGGCAGATGACCAAAAAACAAGATTTTTTTAAACATTTATGTTGGCCTATTGCTCCCAAACCGCTTGTCCGATTACTTTCAAAATTGGCATGTGTCTGCTGCTTTAGGTGCCTGCCATTTTTTGTTCTTTGACTTTGGCCATTGGTCACGTGGTTTGGCAGCCATATTGAATTCAAGGTTTTCCCAGTGTTTTGGGGGTACATGTCTTCAAAAGCATGGCACTCTGAATCCGCTTAATGAAATGCTTCCAAACTTTCTGAGAATTGTCTCCATACACAACAAATCAATATTTTAATAGCTGTCATTGGCCATCTTTGATAGTTGCGGCCAAATTTTATTTTGATTTTCATCACCGAAATTTTACTTTAAATATCATATCTTGTAAGGTTCTTTAAAGAAACTATTGAAAGTTTGCATGAAGTTAGTTTCACATATGTACTTTATTTTGTGTTCTTGGTTGCATGCTAAAAGTAACACCTTTGGTGGTAATATGTGATTATTTATTTCAAAAATACTAAGAATGAAGCCTCGTAAAATCTAGGTAGGATTATTTCCCTTTGACTGTACTCTTGAAGATGAGGGTTAGAATTGGTCATCAGCAGCCCATGCTTGTCTTGATAGGCGATTATCAGGATTGGGTGGTCAGGCTCCCTGACTTGCTAATTTATTTCCCAATTGCCAAATGCTTACTTTTGACGGCTGGGCCACCCGTGCCCCCCCGACACCCCCAGAACAGGCCAATTTCTTGCGGCCATGTCCAACCTGCCTGCAGTTACTATGTTTTACGACGTTGGTACAAACAAACCATTTGAGGATTCGAACATGGTCTAGGTCTGAAATGGATTTAGAACACTCTGATTCACTCTGGCACGCTCAATTTCGGAGCGGTGACGTCCTGCAAACGGTGGCTATCTTTTGACTGAGTTGGTACAAGCAAACCCTTTGTGGATTCGAACATGAGGATTCGAGGTCGTAGATAGGTTTAGAACAGCCTTTGACACCCAGCACATGCGAATGTCATAGCGGCAATGTCCGCAACTGCTGCCTACATTTGACGGAGTTGGTACAAGCAAACCAGTTTAGGATTTAAACATGGTCGAAGTCAGAAATGGGTTTAGAAGATAAAGGGTATACCCCAGAGCCATCAATTTCGTAGCGGCGATGTCCTGCAAGCGCTGCTTAATTTAGACCCGTTGGTACAAGCAAACCATATAAGGATTCAAACATGGTCAATGTCGGAAATGAGTTAAGTAGCCCTTTGACACTCCGGCACATGCCAATTTCGTAGCGGCAATGTTCTGCAAGCGGTGTCTGTCTTTTGACGGCGTTGGTACAAGCAAACCATTTGAGGATTCGAACATGGTCGATGTAGGAAATTGGTTAAAACACTATGGGACACCCAGGCACATGTCAATTTCGTTGTGGTGATGTCTCACAAGCAGTTCCTTACATTTGACGGCGTTGTTACAAGCAAACCATTTGAGGATTCGAACATGGTCAAAGTCAAACGTGAGTTAAAAACTCACTGGGACACATGTGGTGATGTCTCGCAAGCGGTTCCTTGCATGTGACGGCGTTGGTACAAGCAAACTATTTGCGGATTCGAACATGGACGGTGTCTGAAATGGGTGTAGAACATCCCGGGACGTTCTGGGACACGTCAATGTCGTAGAGGCTATGTCTTGCAAGCGTTTCCTTACTTTGAACGGCATCGGTACAACCAAACCAATTGGGGATTCGAACATGGACGAGGTCGGAAACAGGTTCAACACTTTATCTAAGCAATGCGACAGAAACCAGGGGTCCTGGCGAAGTCAGAACACTAATTCGTTTGACTGTAGCTCAATGGACAAGGGAGCTATGCTCCCGGACTATTTGACCCCCTGCCACCCTGCCACCCTGCCTGTCACCCTGCCACAAGCTGCCGTACAGCAGACATCTGAATAGCAGACCTTTTACACAGCAAAAAAAGTGTAGGTTTCCGTCTTCCGGAAACCTTCCGGATACCTTCCCATTTTGGATCCGGCCCGGATACCTTCCGGAAACCTTCAAAAAAAGTGTCAAAATTTGGGGGGTGCATTTGGTTCACTTAAGTGTGAAACACATAAAAAAATTAACTTGAAAATACCAAGCAATTTGAAGGTTGTTGAAGGCATCTGGAAGGTTTCCGGAAGGTTTCCGGAAGGTATCCGGATGCAAATTTTCTTCATGACTTGCTTCTGGTAAATAATGTTAGCCTGTGCATTAGAGGTACCTGCTGTAATATTCTGTGTTATTTTAGTTGTAAATATCCTCCTCAAACTGAGATATGTGGGCATGCATTGTTCACAAGTTGTTTTGCGACATGGGTCCAATGTGTGAAGCTTATTGCTGGTGTCCCCCACCATGATATTGTTGCAATATTGCTAAAAGTGGCAAAACAGCATTCTCACTCAGAAAAAAATGGAAAGTCATTGGCTATGTGCTTTGGCATTTGGCCCTGGTGAGATTAACAGATTAGTTTGGAACGGTATCAGTACTTGTTATATCGGGACAGTGTAGTTTCATGGGAATATAAAACAGAATACAATTGTCCCAAATTGGTGCATAAGACTAATGGCATCCATAGAAAACACCTAAATAAAGTACAGAAAAAATATCAATGTCATTTGTCTACTAAGGTGGAACTACAACTTTCGTTAAGTGAGCTGTATTTATAGTAGGAAAACATTCAGGGCATTAGTACATTTCATAATTTTGTTCAGCACCTATGTTATGGCTGATCAGTATTATATTTCTTTATGCTAATGAAGCAAAACAAATCATGTTTTGGGAAAAAAATCTTATTTATTGATTATATGGCATTTCATTGGTACATATCACAAATTGAAATTTGATCAAGCAAGAAGAGGAACTAGCATAAAGTAACCAGTGGTGTTTGCAAGGCCTTTCAGAACAGACGCTTCAATGCCATTTTCTAAATAAACAAATTAGTCAAATCTCAAAAGAATTTTTATTGAAGAAGAATATCTAAAGTCAATTATGTTTCTGCAGTAAACCACAAAAGTCATTCAGATTTGTATAGTCAGCATCGGTGTACACAACCTGGACATAGTCACAGTGCTTTGGCATAAATTCATTCAGACTTCATTAGTGTCATAATAAAACCACCTACAGTCACACTGATGTGGCATTATTCATTCAGAATCATCACTTTCTGAGGTGAATCTGTTGGTTGTTATCAGGAGTACTGTTCATGTTCCGGCGAGTCCCTTGTCTGAATTGTGTGAGCAAGATCTTCTTAAATGAAGCTGGTGTCAGATTGTGAAATCCAGGTACCTGAAACATTTCATAACATCTTTAGAAACTTGTTAGTTGCTAAACACACACATATTTACAAATGTTTAAAGTTGTTTTCTCAAACAGTGAGGTATTGACAATTTATCTTGCAACTGATATTTAACCAATCTTTGAACATGTAAATAAGCCATTGCAAACAGAAAAGTGTTCAGAAAATACAAAAATGTATCCGGTCTTCTAAAACAATACCACAAGGTTCACCTGAATTTTGCTTGAATGTTTGCATTACATCAAAATGTAAGGAAGGGTAAACAAGACTATGCAAAACTAAGTTACATAGGTTCTTATACATAAATACATAAATGCAACTATTCATAATTATCAAAACACATGTCATGTAAGTGATCTCAAAATACAACATAATGAGCGAGTGAGTTGGTATAGTTCCATGCAGCTTGTTAGCAATATTCCAGCTATGGGCTTCACACATTGTACCCATGTGGTGAATTGAACCCGGGTTTCAGAGACTGTTTCACCCACTAGGCTACCCTTGCACACCAAATACAAAAGAAAGTATATTAGGAATTCAGACAATAGATATTCTCACCAAATTCATTAATTCATTAATGGAAGCTATATTGAAATTCAAATTTTGACAAATTAGGATGAGACTGTAGAAGCATTTATCTAAGTTATTATGGATATTACATATCTACCGTTAATTGGTAGTCCATCATAGACAGTGATAAGAAATTCAACTGAAAAGTACAACCTGAACCATCAACTAAAAACTATGTATATTACATTAAAGGGGCCGGTCATGTATTACCGGTATGTTCTCATTCATTTTTGACACAACCCTCCCTGAAAGAAAATGCAAAGCACTTTATATTTTATTGTCCATTTTGTCAAAAGCCTCCCCTAGAGACTCTCACATTTTGGGGTGACCCTCCCTATTTGTTCTGATCTGAATTCAAATATCCATGACTCATTATCATATTTTATCATTTATCCTATCTTTTTTGAAAATTAACTAAATGAAGATTAACAATAACATGCAAATCTGCCAAAATATTGGCCTGGCAAAGTTTAAATTAATCAAAATTACTGTTATAAAGTTTTGGATCCATTGTCTGTTTCTAAATACAGTGAAACCCAACTTTGACTTGTGTGGCATTGTTGAATCATCTACCCAATGTTCTTTATGCATTGATATGCATCTGCACAGAGTGGTCAAAGTCTGTGTCTGACACATAGTGTGCTACAAGGGAGACATCAGTTTGTGTCTAGCCAAACTGTCTGATAATCTCAAGGGCTGCCTTGGTAGCATCAAGGGATGTAGCTAATCCTAAATAAACATAAAACAAGTGACATCATCTCTTCTACAGAACACATGATCAAAGCCTGCCCCACCTTTGATGTTTATTACCTTGCTACTCTAAACACAGCTAATTAGCAAAATGTACTCAATGTCAACTCATTGTGGACTAGGGATTAACAGGGCAATTAGTGTCGGGTGAGTATTAGTACTTGCAATTGTCTGTTAATTACTTAATTGAGTAGTGACGGCTTAGTCAGTTGTGCCTTTACAACTGCTATTCAACTTATCGAGTCAGTTAACTATGTAACATGCTTCTTGGGACCAAGGAAATGTATCTTGCTGGATAACAGTTTTTTTCTCTCTATCTAAAAAACTAGACTCAATACAATATCAGGCTCTCAAACTCATTACACGCACCCAACATGGCACCTCCTACACCTCACTTCAGGCCTTAACAGGAGAAATGCCACTAAGTCTACGCAGGGAACAGCTAAGCTTAAATTTCTGGGCCGCGTCCCAATCAAACCCTCTCATCCAAAACTTAATAAACCAAAACATCAGCCCTAAAAACCAAGCTCTAGCTCGTAAACACCCCTTACTTACCCCAATATCCCAAAGAATAACAAACTACCTAAATGAACACCAAATTAAAAATCTTAAACAAAACTGCAAACAATCAAATATCTTCACCCCTAAACTTAAAATACCCAAAATAGACACAACATTAGCTAGCCAAATAAATAAACAAACCGACCCAAACATAGCTAAAACTACCACACTAGCATACATACACAAAAATTGGCCAAATTGGTGTCACATTTACACGGACGGATCCTCAGATCCGACCTCCAAACACACGGGTTTCGGAGTCCATACCACACAACCAACTAAAACCACACAATCCTTCCGACTCCCAAATAACCAATCAATATTCACGGCCGAACTAATGGGCATGGCCTCATCCCTCCACAATCAAGAATCCAAAAACCACCAAAAAATCCTAATACTTACTGACTCCCTAAGTCGACTGCAAGCCCTCCAAAACAAAAATACCAAAAACCAACCTAAATTAATAAATCAAATACTTAAAAGCTCCAACGACCTAACAAAAGCAGGCAAACAAATAACCTTCTTGTGGATACCCGCCCACGTAGGAATATACGGTAATGAAAACGCCGATAAAGCAGCTAAACTATCCCTCAAAATCCCAGAAATAAGCTTAAACTTACCCATCTCAAAATCAGAAATTAAAAGTGTAAACAAACAAAAAATCACAAAAAAATGGCATAACCTATATCTAAACTCAAATAGCCAAATCAAAAGAGTGCTCAGCAAACCACTAACCAAACCAAAAATTCTCCATCCATCAAAAAAAATCGACAGAGTAATTACTAAACTCCAAACAGGACACACCAACCTAAATAACCACCTAAAAATTTTTAAAAAACACACTACAGGTAACTGCCCACACTGCAAACAACCAGAAACCCCAGAACACGCACTCATCCACTGCACACACTACCTAACACATCGAACCGCATTACAAACCACCCTCAATCTAAACAAGGCTCTCACTCTAGAAGCAATACTAAACCCACAAAATAAACTAGAAAACTTCAAGGCCTTAGGCGTATTCTTAATAAAAACGGAACTAATAAAACGCATCTAAAACCATAATAACCTACCAAATCAAAATCACATAAACAAACAATCATCCACCATACCCAGCTCCCTTAGTTCTCCTCCCCAACCCCATCGGCATCTATTCCAAATCTCAAAATTCCCAAATTCTATATAAGCAACCCCTAAAGCCCCCTCTTGGGTTGCACAGACCACCCTCGCCCCTTTCGGAAACACATTAAATGGCCTGGCCGGGCCCGTGTGCGAAGTACGCATCAGTCGGAAAGCGCACGTTAAATCTCCAAAGTAAGTAAGTAAGTAAGTAAGTAACCAAGGAAATGTATCTTGCTGGATAACAGTTTTTTCTAATTTATCAGAGATCAGAAATAATAATAATGGCGTTTTTGATGTGCATTTCTTTGTTGTGTTCACTAGGATGATGGTGATGGTGTTTGAATTATTAGACACTATTTATTCCAAAAGAGGAATAGGGTTGGTGAAGAGGCAAAGCTTATTTGAACAAAATATATATTGAATAAACAGAAACTGTACAAAAAACAGATTAACTGTATCTACAGTTGAAACTATCATGATGCAAATTTTCACTGAATCAAAGTCATATCTTTTCAAGACTCAGATCAGGTTGTAGTGATTGAAGGTCACATTAAACTTGCTAATTTCAAATCACTCATCCCACACTTATGATTTGGTTTGTTGTTTTATGCCACACTCAAGCAATATTCCAGCTATATGTAAATAATCGAGTCTGGACCAGACAGTCCAGTGACTGACATCATGAGCATCGACCCACACAATTGGGATCAATGACATGCATCAACCAAGTAACCGAGCCTGATCGCCACCTGATGGCGTTAGTCAACTCTTTAGACAAGCATTGTCGCCCAATATGGAAAGTATTGGGTTACAAATATCCCTTGTAAAACCTTTCAACATGTTCAAATGACACATCGAAAGGCCATTGTGAAAAATATTGCACCATGTTAGGATTCTTAAATACAGTTTCAGCTTGACATTGAGTACTTTAAACTTTAAAGTGAAAAATACATTCACAACAAGTGAGCTGTGTCGGCCAATCAGAGTCGGTGAGTAAATTGGAGTAGGGGACTAATTTCGAAGGTAAACTTGTTTCAACGTTTAACAACTACATGCATTTGTGTTTGTATGAGGCGATGTGTGTTTAATTCCATATATTTTACTTCAAAGCATGTTATCACAATAAATTGAGTCAGGTATAGGATAAGTTGGAGTAGAGGCTAATTTCTATTGTAAACTTGTTTTAACATTTCACAATTATTGGTCTTTGCAAGTTATCAATCCAAGTTTAATTTCCTTTATTTTACCAAGGTAAAAAAAAAATAAGGTGTCATTTTCGTCAAGTAATAATCGCCGTTTTCGCTTTCGGCGAGTATTTCGCCAGTCAGTGCTGTTTTGCTAAGGTGTCTTTTCAGCTATAACCCGCTTATTGCACATTATTAGTTTCAATTTATATTTATAATCATTTTAACCACTGTAATAAGTAAAAAATGAAATAAAAGTATATAGAAAATAAACAAGCACTTGTTAAAAAATGTGCATCCGCAGGCAATATTTATAAGATAATCCTGCATGTAGCTGTGGCCATCACACTGAAGATGCACTTCACCTCTTTCTCATATGTCCAAATTACAATGATTTAAGACAGAATATGTACTATTATGTTAAGGGATATGATCTATATTCAATTCTATTGAATCCTGAAAGGACGTCAAAAATAAACTTAGACATTCTTAAATCAGTAGAAGATTACATTTCAGCTATCCAATAGGTTTTGTGATTGTACATAGCATCTTAAATTTATAATACTATTCCTTGCTGTATATTGCAGTACACTATTACTACTAAAAATGCGACCTGACAGCGCCGACAACGTAGTTTCTATAATAAGAACATGTATATAATTGTATTCCTTGACTGTACTTTTGTCATATCATATTGTATTCTAATTCTGGAGCGGTATTCAAATAAGTTTTTGCTTGTTTACCCATCCAGTTCACATATAAATATGTTTAATACAATATTTAGTAAACAAATAATTTAAACTCATGCAACAACATAGCGTGTGGAGACGATAGACCACTGAAAAGAGCATATATATGCACATCCAATGACCCCTGACATCACAAGGCATTGTTTTGCCAGTGTGTCAGGCAACAGAATACTACGAATTACATCACAGGGTACTGTGACCTGTTTGAAAAGTTAGGTACTGTATTCTAAAGGTAGGCCCAAAATTCTAGACAATCCAGTGATTGATATTGTGAACATCAATCCACACTGTTAGACGGTCACTGTCAGATGCCATGAACCAGGTCACTGAGCCTGATCACCTGATCTATTAGGTTATCTCTTATGGGTGAGGCTAAAACGGCACCTCAGCAAAATGTCAGTGATTTCTCCGACGAAAACAGCACCTTGATTTGGCAAAAAGGGCTACTAATTGTTGTCTGTTATCTGGAGAGACATGTTGATTCCTGGCCGAAATATATATAAATGAAATTTCTATAAAATTACCATTTATTTCCTACTTACTAAAATAAATATGACATATATAGTATACCTGTTGTCCAGTTTCTTGACATTTTCGCCAGACTCAGGTTCAGCTTGACATTGAGCTAATCTGAGTAAAAAAACTTCAAAGCATGTGATCTTTCAATGATAAGTTTAGTTGCACCTCCCAATCAGAATCATGAGTAAATTTGAGCAGAGGCTAATTTCTAATGTAAACTATTTTTAGGTGACTAACATTTAACAATTATTTGTGTTTGCAAGTTTAATTGCATTTATTTTACTTCAAAGAAATCAAAGCATATTATATTTTCACAATAAGTTTAGTTGCATCTCCAAATCAGAGTCGGCAAGTAGATGCTAGTTTTTAATGTAAACCTTTTTGAACATTTCTCAGTTATTTGTGTTTACAAGTGACCATGAAAACTTAATTTCATGTATTCAGGCATATTCAGACCCAAGGTAAAAAAAATAACAAGGTGCTGTTTTCACCAGGCAATAGTAGGCGAGGTACTATTTCCCTTTATAGTATAACCCTCTCTTACAACTAGCATAGGTTGATGGGGACCAATTCCAACCCAGAATCCCCAAATGAGTGGGCATGGTTTTACGCTGTTTTTAGCAATACCACAGCAAGGGACGCCTGACATAGACTTCACACATTGTACCCATGACAAGAATCGAACCTTGGTCTTCAGCACTTCAACCACTAGGCTACCCCACCGCCAAAATTCCCAACATGATAAAGTTGTCATCACGGTATTCTTCAACAAGTTCAAGTGAAAATATTCATACCTTTCAAATGTCTTATCTTCCACTTCACAATGTTCACTGTTGCAAAACTCCTGTCATTTAATTTGTTCTTGATTATTCACACCTGCAAAAGTAAGTTTAGTCGGTACGGTATGAACTAAAAAAATGAGTCACTATATAGTATCTAGATAAAGGAATATAAGTAAGCAAACATATTTCTACATCATATACATTAGCAAGGATTAACATAAGTTAGGTAGATTGCTTATCCTACAAAAATTAAATCACACATTTACTAACATATATCAAACAGAATAAGTGGCTTACAGAAGATAAATAACTTTAATACGTGATCAATATTATTAACATATTCCTTACCTGAATCAGAGACCATATAACAGTCTATGTTTTATGGTCTCTGTCTGAATATGTCACGTCTTCAGCTCACTGCAATCGAGGTTGTGAAACATTTCTGCTGTAGGAATATTTCTATTTGATAGTGATTCATGAACACATGCTCATGATACAGTCAGAATCGTACAAACGATATTTGCTATGGAAAGGGTTTTATCGCTTTTAATCATATTTTCCACTCTAACACATGCTTCGATATTTTGATTCATATGTTTAAGTATGGGAAACGTTTTATCATGAATACTTCTAAATACAGGGTTGCAAGTACAATAAAGATAGCTACACAGATAAACGGAAATCAGACGACACACACAGTAAACTACGTTTATAACGAACACGCTTATAACGAACTGATCTCTTTAATGAACTTATTTTTAGTTCCGGTCATTTGTTGTATGTATGCTGTATATATGCTTATAACAAATTACGGTTATAAAGAAATAAAATTAGTGGTCCCTTTGAGTTTTCTATAACCGTAGTACACTGTATTAGATAAAAATACACACGAAATATTCTGTGAAAAGGTATATGTTATTCTGCATACATCATACTATATTTCACGAAGATGAAAGCACAAAAGCCGAGTACAGAGCAAAGTTACATTTCTAGCATGGTTGCATGGCAGTCATGTTAAAAGTTGTGTCAGAGGTTTTCGAAGAAAATAGTGGTTCTGGGATCATTCTTACACAATTTCAGCTTTATAAACCATATGATATAAGAGGAGATTTTGACAATGATACATGACGGCAGACTAATGGTAAGATGGGTTTTATGAAGGTCAGACGACAGACCATGCGTCACTAGTACTTTTCTTTACAGGCGAGCAAATGATGGATTAACGAGGGATATGACTTCCGATAATCTAACTGCCATGAGTATAATAACGAAAGCAACTGTAGATTTGTTAGTTACAAAAGTAGCAGTCTCTTGTCTTCTTCTCAACACAGGATTTCGGAGAAGGCGGCCTCTCAGTGAAAGAGTGATCTCTCGTATCCAAGAACTGGGGCATGTCAAAAGTTGACGTTCTGTCAAAATAGTTCCAGGGTTTTAAGGTAAAGCTTGACTTCGCCCCAATAGTTATCGGGAAATCTTCAGCTGTCGGTATGTGCAGAAAGCCAACTACCAGCCACGTGACCAAATCCGTATTGTTGATTGGTTCGTTGTTTATGAAGTTCTCAATGGAGCCCATCGGGTCAGCCAATCGGTTAAGGTCATATGTTCCAGAGATGAATCGCTCTGTATCATTGTGTTTGGTGACAATGCAGTGGTACTTTGTGTAAGATGAAGCCTTCATTACTGGATGTGTATCAGGTAGGACCTGTACTGCCATGGTTTCAGGAACAATTCTGTACCCTCTTTTCACTCCCCACCTGTTTTTGTTCTCACTTGTGACCGTCCAAAATTCCAGATTGATCATGTCGATTTTCAGACCAGATTCCGTTGCTAGGGTTTCCCATTCCACATACCTTGTTTCATTATACAGGAAATAAGGAGGTTTCTCGTTGACATTGGCTTGTGTCTTCAAGGCTCCCAGTACATCCCCAGCTTTCCACTTAATAATGTCAAAGTTGTTGTTGGTGCCAAGAATGTCCATATCGACCTTGAAACCAAACGTATGATCGTGGAGTGCACCGTGTGTATATGTTCCGATTTTATACCCAAATGCATCAGTGGATTTCGATTGTCCAGCACGTACATCATCCTCATCCCAAAAGCTCGAATGAATATACCCAGACGCAGCTGCTTCTATTTTAAGGGACCCATCTAAGAAAAATCGAAAATCAAAAGAATAGTCATAGTTACCAATAGGATATGCAAACCTAACAACAAGATAATTGTTAGCCAAACCAGCAGCGAACATGCCCTTTCGTCTCCACAGAGAATCTTCGCCGACTGTTTCAAATACACATATGGCTTTAGCTGTTATGGGAGTCTGACTATAACCGGAAAACCATGATGCATCGACGAGGGTGGAATGGAAAGGACAATCAACTATGAGAATGACATCCTGGACCTCTCCCAGGCCGAAAGTACCATCCAGATAGATTGTATTTGCTCCCGAAGTCATCTGATGCGTAGGTTAATGTTGCTTCGTTGAGGGAATTCTCATAAACAATCCTTTCTCCCTTAAATTTAACATTATAGATACTTGGGCCACGGAACTGGCTATTGCCAACAACAAATTCCCAGTCCATCCATTTCACCGTGTGGTCATGGATTGTAAATCGAGGACCAGATGGAGGATATGACCTTGGTGGAGGTCTGTCAGAGTAGTCCCTCGGTTTATCATTGTTTTGTTTTGGATAAGAGGTTGAAAACAGTGATTGGTGGAAACCTCTTGGCAGGGCAAATTTTCTGAGTGTTCCGTTGTTGTAGGCAGAAAGTAGAGCTTGGGCTGTGGGGAAAGGTCCTTGGTCTAAATAGTAAAAGCTGTGTGTGTACCAGGTGTTAGTATTCACTCCTGGATTGTGAACAGTTCCCGTGAGCGGTAAAAAGTTTAAATCTCGCCCGCGACCCAAGCCGTCTGTCGTCAAACCCAACACAAACCGTGTTTCCCTTTCATTTGGCTCAAGACCTGGGGGAGCTTGTGCATGGAAGTCAATTCCTCCGTCAGGGGTATATCCCCCGTCAAAACTCTCCTGAAGTAAGGGGCGTAGTGTGGTCATTGCGAGAAAGACTTGTTCAGCGATTCCTTCAAATTCAATGCCATCTCTGGGTCGACTATTGTAAGGGAGTTCTCCATCTCTGTACATAGCCTGAGCTGTCATCGCACCACCAAGAGGTCCGACCCTGTATTCCATCAAGTCTGGAACAGCTCTGTTGCCTCTGTGAACGTGGACATCTGCGTATCTGCCTGGATTGGGACCGCCTTTATCGAGGTGGTTGAGTGCCTGTGATTTATATGGAGCGTAGAGAGATATGCCATAGATGTAGCTATCCTTCAGAGTAGGTTTTCCATCTGACACGGAAATAAGACCTTGAGTTTTCATGAAATTTTTGATAATGTTCATTTCTTCTTGAGACAGCAGTTCAAATGGCCCCTTGTCTTCAGATCTACTTGATCTGGTCGGTGCGTTGTCTGCAGGGCAGGTTGGAATGGATGTTTTGTTCGATGAAGGTTGAACAGGAGCTGTTGCCATTACTTGAACTGGAGCAGGAGTGGTCATTACATTGCATTGGGAATCACCCATGGGGTTCACAGCATAGATTCCAATAATAATTCCAGTTACCAAACCAATGGCGAAAATAATGACACCTGATATCTGGTGGCACAGAGTGCTCTTGAATGTTGATACTGACACTTGTAACTCGGAAACCACTGGTCCGATTTCGACTACAATTTGTGTGTGTTTGTAGAGTGGGATCGTCTAGATTATTATTGTGATCACATTGTCCTATTGTAATCGTTCGATTTATTATTAGGGCTCTATGCCCTGGGACACCCTTGTACACGTCAATTGCGCAGCGGCGTCTCTATTTGACGGCATTGGTACAAAGAATCCATTTGAGGATTCGAATATGAACAAGGACTGGAATGGGTTCAGAACACCCAAGAATGCCCTGGCTCCCAACAATTTTGTCAAAACGGACTAATGACATATCAAGTAATAAATTACACTATAGCATACTCATCTGCAATGCATTTATAAAGTGGATTCAAATTGACTGGAACTAAATGATTTATGAGGGGCGCTCGGGTAGCCTAGTGGTTAAAGTGTTCGCTCGTCACGCCGAAAACCCAGGTTCGATTCCTGACATGGGTACAATGTGTAAAGCCCATTTCTGGTGTCCCCCGCCGTGATATTGCTGGAATATTGCTAAAAGCGGTGTGAAACCATACTCACTCACTCACTCACTATTGGCATGAGATGTTTTTGGGCCCATGGCTCTGAAACCGCTATTCCGATTACTTTTACACTCTACATGTGCCTGCTGCTTTAGGTGCTTGACATCTTTTGTTCTTTAACTTTGGCCATTGGCCACGTGGTTTGGTAGCCATTTTGGATTTTGGGTTTTCACAGTGTGTTTTGGGTACACAGGTCTTCAAAAGCATACAACTCTGAATCCAACACAAACTTTCTGAGATGTTTCCGTACATAACACATCAAACATTGATATATTTGATGGGATAGTTATTAGTTGCGGCCATTACTTACTTACTTACTTTAGAGATTTAACATGCGCTTTCCGAATGATGCGTATTTCGCACACGGGCCCGGCCAGGCCATTTAATGTGTTTCCGAAAGGGGCGAAAGTGGTCTGTGCAACCCAAGAGGGAGGGTTAGGGGTTGCTTATATAGAATTTGGGAATTTTGAGATTTGGAATAGATGCCGATGGGGTTGAGGATGAGAACTAAGGGAGCTGGGTATGGTGGATGTTTGTTTGTTTATGTGATTTTGATTTGGTAGGTCATTGTGTTTTTAGATGCGTTTTATTCGTTCCGTTTTTATTAAGAATACGCCTAAGGCCTTGAAGTTTTCTAGTTTATTTTGTGGGTTTAGTATTGCTTCTAGAGTGAGAGCCTTGTGGCCATACTTGATTTTGATTTTGATACCCCCGGCGTACCATCAACTCATCAAAGGCCCCAATCAGCCATAATCCCGTTGTTTATATAACTGGCTTCATCCTTTGTTTCTGTCACTGACTTCACCGACGATTGTCATCAATACCCTTGTGTATACATAACAGGCTTCTCTACTCCAGTATAACAATATCTACTCTGCTGCATAAACATTGCCTCCTACTTGTATAGATACTTGTCAACCACATCACTTGCTTGATAACGGTGATAGAACCTAAACCGAAACGTCACTCTTAATTGTAATAAAGAAGTTGTTCATCCATAAATTCTTATCCTCACTTAGTACTCCAACTTCTAAATGCCTATCAAAGAAGAAGTCAGTGAAATATCAAATTATAAATTACATCATACAATACTCTTATGCACTGTATTATAAAGCGGAATCGAGTAGGCTGAAACCGAATGACTCGGTAATTCTCGAAATCATAGAGCCCGACATCGCTGCCCGCAGCTATATTTATTATTATTATTATTTATTATTCCGCCGTTTTTTGTTCCAGAGATAGCAGTTTAACCACTGGCTCGATTTTGTTCAAATTTTGTGTGTGTGTGTGCAAGTTGTTAGGTACCAGATACCACAAAAATTCCAAGGCCGTATGCCCTTTGGCCAAGGGCAGATAACTGAAAAAACAAGTATTTTTTGAAGATATATTTCGACTTATTGCTCCGCAACCGATTGTCCGATTACTTTCAAACTTTACACATGTCTGCTGCTTCAGGTGCTTAACATTTCATGTTCTTTGATCTTGGTCATTGGTCACGTGGTTTGGCAGCCATATTGGATTCAAAGTTTTTACAGGGTTTTGGGGGTACCTGTCTTCAAATCCTATCTCCTCTGAATCCAATCCATGAAATGCATCCAAACTTTCTCCATACATATCACATCAAACTTTGTTAGCCGATTTTGGATATCTTTTTTAGTTGCTGCCATATTGGATTCAAGGTTTTCACAGGTTTTTGGGGGTACCTGTCTTCAAATACTATCTCCTCTGAATCCACTGCATGAAATTCTTTCAAACTTTCTGAGAATTGTCTCCATACATAACACACCAAACTCTGTTAGCTGTTTTTGGATATCTGTCTTAGTGACGGCTCTGTTTGATTTTGATGATTTCTTTCACCGATTTTTTCCTTTATATAAAGATCACATCTTGTAAGGTTCTCCACAGAAACTATTGAAAGTTTACATGAAGTTAGTGTGCCATATGTACCTCATCTTTTGTTCTTGGTTGCATGCTAAAAGTGACACCGCCTGGTGGTAATATTGACAAAATACCGAAAACATCGCTCAGAAAACTCAGGATTATTTCCCTTTGACCGTCAAGTGTCTTTTTCAGTATGTATACTACCCTTGAAGATGAGGGTTAGAATTGGTCTTCAGCAACCCATGCTTGTCTCAAGAGGCGATTATCGGGATTCGAACATTTTCTCAGTGGTAAATGGGTTTAGAACACTCTGGTTAACTCTGGCACACACCAATTTCGTAGTGGTGATGTCCTGCAAACGGTGACTATCTTTTGACGGAGTTGGTACAAGCAAACCCTTTGAGGAATCGAACATGAGGATTTGAGGTCGGAAATGGGTTAAGAACACACTGGGACATATGTGGGGATGTCTCACAAGCGGTTCATTACATTTAACGGCGTTGGTACAGGCAAACCATTTGAGGATTCGAACATGGTCGAAGTCAAACATGGGTTAAGAACACACTGGGACACACGTGATGTCTGACAAGCGGTTCATTACATTTGACGGCGTTGGTACAGGCAAACCATTTGA
Organism: Haliotis cracherodii; assembly: GCF_022045235.1. Lineage (NCBI taxonomy): Eukaryota > Metazoa > Mollusca > Gastropoda > Lepetellida > Haliotidae > Haliotis > Haliotis cracherodii. The sequence goes on along the minus strand of NW_027266266.1, from coordinate 31,099,337 downwards.
GGATTCGAACATGGTCGAAGTCAAACATGGGTTAAGAACGCACTGGGACACACGTGGTGATGTCTGACAAGCGGTTCATTACATTTGACGGCATTGGTACAAGCAAACCATTTGAGGATTCGAACATGGTCGAAGTCAAACATGGGTTAAGAATGCACTGGGACACATGTGGTGATGTCTGACAAGCGGTTCATTACATTTGATGGCGTTGGTACAAGCAAACCATTTGAGGATTCGAACATGGTCGAAGTCTAACATGGGTTAAGAACACACTGGGACAAACGTGGTGATGTCTGACAAGCGGTTCATTACATTTGATGGCGTTGGTACAGGCAAACCATTTGAGGATTCGAACATGGACGAGGTCGGAAACAGGTTTAGCACTTTATCTCAGCAATACAACATAAACCCTGACGAACTCAGAATGCTCATCCATTTGACTGGAGCTCAACTGACAAAGAAGTTACAGTCTGGTTCAGAGTCACCAAGCCGAAAAGCTGAAGAGTCCCAGTGCTATCGTTCGATTTAATATTATTATTATTCCGCTGATTTTTGTACCAGAGCTAGCACAATAACCACTGCCTCGATTCCATTAAAATTTTGTATGTGTATCCAGATACTTACGTACCAGATACCACACAAATGCCAAGGCCATAGGCCCAAAGACCAAGGGCAGATAACTGAAAAATAAGCAATTTTAAAAGCTATATTTTGCCCTATTGCTTCGCAACCGCTTGTCCAATTACTTTCAAACTTTAGATGTGTCTGCTGCTTTGGGTGCTTGACATTTGATGTTCTTTGACTTTGGTCATTGGTAACGTGGTTTGGCAGCCATATTGGATTCAAGGTTTTCACATTGTCTATTGGGTACCTGTCTTTAAATGCATACTCCTCTAAATCCATGGCATAAAATGTTTTCACACTTTCTGAGAATGGTCTCCATACATAGCACATTGAACACTGTTAGCTGATTTTGGATATCTTTTAAATCGACGGAGCTATTAGATTTTGATTTTGATCATTTTTTTCACCGAAACTTTACTTTAAAGATCATATGTTGTAAGGTTCCCCACAGAAACTATTGAAAGTTTTCATGAAGTTAGTGTGCCATATGCATCTTATTGTTTTGTTCTTGGTTGCATGCTAAAAGTAACACCTTTGGTGGTAATATTTGATTAATATTTGGGACACCCCTGGAACACGCCAATTTTGTTGTGGCGATTTCCGGTGACTATTTTGTTACGGAATTGGTACAAGCAAACCCTTAATGGATTCGAACATGTCCGAGGTCGGAAATGGGGTAAGAACAGACTTGGACACCCCGGCACACGACAATTTCGTAGCGGCGATACCCTACAAGTGGTGCCTACATTTGAGGGATTTGGTACAAGGAAACCCTTTGAGGATTCGAACATGGACGTTTGTGCACAGTATACCTTGGAGCCCCCCATTGCTGCTTTGCAGCTATATTTATTATTATTATTATTATTATTATTATTATTGCTCCAAACCGAAAGGCATGTACATATAGTGTATCTGCTTCCCCACTACACACGGGGATCGGTAAATGGCGTGCACTGGTTCGTGAGTCACGGTAATGGTATAGCGAGACAGCGGTATCACTATAGAGGAAATTGAGCGACTGGCACCAGGCGATGCATTCAGTAAACTGATTTGTTGCCCAGGTCCTGTATTGACTGTGTGGCCCCATCCTGCTCTCAGTCGATACATACTGTCAGCGACAACTGTAGTGCAATTGGTATGGATAACGACTTCTTTGTTTACCGTAAAGGCGACATTCATATATTCAGCGTTAAGAAGTGAGTGAGTGAGTGAGTTTGGTTTAGCGCCGCTTTTAACAATATTCCAGTTATATCACAGCGTGTCAGCTGAATGTGGGAGGAAAGCCCAAAGTGATGCAGGTCTCAGACGTTTACCACTTCGGTGAAACCCGCGAGCACGGGTTTGGTGCTGACAAACCTAGAAACATAATCGGGGCGAACCGGGATTCGAAGCCACAAACATAGGTTTCTGGCGTGCCCAAGGAATGCAACTCTGCACAGCGAATCGCGGCGCCTTAGCCGACTGGGCCACCAGTGCCCCCTCAGCGTTAAGTTAACAAAGAATTGCGCATGCATATTATCGGACTCAAAGCGTGTCAACTTGCCTCAGACCAATAAGTAAATGTCAGCCGTGTGCATATTGGAGCATGAGCCACGCCAGCGCTATAGCGAGACAAGGGTAGCGCTAGGGGGCGCTTATTAAACTGTTGGTAGCGGGCTCATCCTAGAGCCGCATACACGGGGAACTACAGTCAAAACATTACCTGACGGCCTTTGTTATTGTTTTTTCCCCGTGAGTACCCGGATGATAGAGCAGAAACCTAGACTAGTTCGCAACCTGTGCTGCGCAATTCGTAAGCGCATTTGTCACTTTTTCAGATAGTATAAGGTTGTATGGTCACATTGATCAACAAAATGAAATACAGTTTTGGAAATAATAAGGAAAAGTAGGTATCTTTGTGGGTAGCATCGGTAATGGTAACGAAGTTTTGATAAGTCACTTTGCTTGGTAATTGTGCGATTTTCGTTTAGACTATTTTGACTTGCAACACAAAGTAAATATTTCTCCTGAGCATTGCTTATTTTATCGTGTTTATATTTTTACAGTCAAAATGTGCAAAATTTTCACTTAGGAAGTTTATTAAACGCCTGAATATTCAGTTATGTTTTCCAATTGACTGAAAAATATGTCCATCTGTATTATTATGACAACGAATTCCAAACATTTTTATGTTTAATATCACACCAAGAGACTGAAAATGTTACGATAAAAAGTACATTTCCATATTGTTTGGCTTCTAATCCTACATGATAATCTATTGTGATGTTTTTAGGCCCTATTGATCGTCTTAATCAATTTTGGTCAATCTGTTAAAGAAATGGACAGTTTTTTTTTAGTCAAAATGACTGAAATATTTACACATTTTATTAATTGCCTGAGAGAACCACATTTTACAAATTGACTGTAATATACAAAGGAAAAGACTTGTGAAAACAACGTTTATCGCGCATCGAAGAATTTCCCAACCCAGACGTAGAGGAACAAGAATGAATCTGTCCATTGCTACTGCAAATGAAGGAAAACAAGGTGCGAATATCATAATTACAACCAAACAAATTTATGTGTATAATTTTAGGCAGCTTCCTTGTTCGAGGAATGTATCGTGAATATCCACACAAAGGAACAATATCCCAAACGTCTGCAGCTGTACAAAGAAACTTATTCGATGTCACGTGTCTCTGTAACAATCAAATATTTTAAAATATATGTGTATCGTTTCGGGATATTATAACCCATGTTCGTTTCTCAACTGATCACTTAGATTGTTTCAGGTGTTTCACATAGGTGTCAAGTCTCAAAGGTCGGCTGAGAAAGCCCACGTGACAACTATTTTCATAACGTCCACGGTTCCTAAAAAAGTCCATTGAGTTAGATAAGAATTAGCAATTAATCAACGTATTATCGGTAAACCCTTTGAACAAAGTATGTTGTTTTTACATCGGCACTTCACGCCGTGATATGAGTGTATTCCCTTTGTTTTAGTAAACATAGACATGTAAACACTCAATTTTGACATATCCACCGTGCAAGATAACAGTGATTAATCAATCAATGTATTTTCTGTTAATCCTTTGATGACTACGAACGATCCGCTGATTTACAAAAAAAGTAAATCAACTGATCATTTATCTCTTGCTGGGCTGCCACGTGCATATTACAAAACACACATTTCACCTCACTTCAAACCTGGATCTAGATAGAATAATTACCCCAGACACAATAATTGCCAAATTGGAACCTTCGTCAGGTATTCTCAGTGGTGCTACCACTAATTATACCTGTAATAAATTCATTCACTGAGCATCAAGTGAATGACGACAAATACACAATTAAGTGTATACCAGAAAACGTGGATGACAACAAGGTAGTAGAAATCGTATTATGGACGCAATCCGAAAATGTCTTCACTGCATTGATACTATTACAATCTGGGGTATTTCCAAATGATGAGCTCCGCCGTTCTTTTTGTCTGTTTTGTTTAGGCTGAAGAAATTAATTAACATGCGCCCTTTGTCGAAATCTTTATAGATCACGGTTAACCAATCAGTGTTCAAAAATGGGTAAAACAAATGTTAACTCCAAGTTTATTTTGCTGTCCTTGCAGACGGTAGCCCAGTCTCTTGTCACGCACGGGGAAAAAACAATAACAAAGGCAAAAAACAGTCCCGGGGAATTGCTTTAGATCAGTGCCCCTTTATGGTAATAACAGACTGGCAATCCGTTCACTTGGTGTTTAGACGGGAGCAAGGTGACATGGTGTGCGCATACGCGAATTTCTGTAGTTAGTTTCTGTATGGCTTTTCTACAGAAGTAGTACTCCCTGTCAGCGGAAAGAACGCAGTTTAGCGCACTTGCATGACGGATCCATCCAATTGTGGGTAAAACGCATATTACAGAACCAGGCACTTTGTACAACAGAATGTATGGGGATTATTAACGTTTTGAGCAGGGTTTAATGCAGGAATTTGCATGTAAAAATAGGTAACACCTTTCAATCATACTCGGATCATACTCCGAAGGTGTTTATCTCATCAAATATTTTTTACTAAAACAAATACAGTGTCGTTTATTTGTTCTTCATGTTTGATAATGATTCAACATCTAATTCTGAATAAAGTATTCATTGATAAACCGGTCCCAAGGCTGAATTACCTTTTAAGTTCATTTGTGGCCCTTTGGATGATATGGGGGGCACGGGGTCCCAAATCGTCTAAGGCGCCGCGATTTGCGTTCCTGAGTTGCGTTCCTTGGGCACGCCAGAAACCTATGATTGTGGCTTCGAATCCCAGTTCGCCCCGATTATGTTTCTATGTTTGTCAGCACTATACCCGTGCTCGTGGGTTTCACCGTAGTGGTAAACGTCCGAGACCTGCATCACTTCGGGCTTTCCTCCAATATTAAGCTGACACGCCACGATATAACTGTAATACTGTTAAAAGCGGCGTTAAAACCAAATCACTCACTCACTCACTTTGGATGATTCAGTTTTGTAAGATAGTATATGCACATTTCTGATTAATATCTGTTAGCTTTGACTTTACAAGTAGCGAACATAATAAGGTCAAGATGGTAATAGCTGTCAATATTTTTGAGACAGAGTGGACATTGAGTTTAATGAGAAGACAAAGTCGTCGATAGCCCTGCCATTTTAAATTTATGCATAAACATTTATGCACAATAAAGTATATACAGTAAACTATGGCAATAACGAATGCAAAGGAACTGAAAAGACTAAACAAAATGAATCCTTCATTCCTTTCTATAAATGCTTCCTATACATGTACCTTCCAATAACGCGAAAATTCCGGTCATAATAGGTCTTCGGCAACCCATGTGTGTCGTAAGAGGCGACTAACGGGATGAGGTGCATGATCAGGCATGGTCAGGCTCGCTGACTTGGCCACCATCATATTCCAATTGCGTAGATCAATGCCAACCACGGGATCGCCTGGTCTAGACTGGATTAATTACAGAATATTCCTGAGTGCAGCGTTAAACAATGAACAAGCAAAATCCAATGACGCGAGTTTGTCATAATGGTACTTTTCAATGCAGTATTGTGCATTTGATAGCAATGTTACATATAATATTTGCAAAACCCTCAATTATTATTCCATGACAAAACAGAATATAATAAACCATTCCTAAACTTATATATGACCCTTTGTTTGCTTATCATGACTGTATTGCCACCAAGTCACCCAGTTCTGGTTTAGTCAACCCTGCTAACAAGCATAGGTTTCAGGGGACCTATTTTAACTCTGAATCCAAAGAGGGTTGTATGGTGTAAGGTATGTGATGTGCTTATACATTTTCAGCTTAGAATATTGTATCATAAATAGAACATGTGACCGTGGCAACGCAAACAAATACAAACATAGAAACTCCCCCTATAGCAGTAGGCACTAATTTAGAGTATTTCTGGTGTGTATACAAAAGTTCATGGAGACATGTTCAACGGTATCGGTTCAATGGGATAGACGAATCCCCCCGAGATACCACAAAAATTCGGAGGCCGTAAGCCCAAGGACAAAGGGCAGATAACCAAAAAACAAGTAATTTTTGAAGCTATATTTCGCCTTATTGCTTCGCAACCGCTTGTCCGATTACTTTCAAACTTTGAATGAGTCTGCTGCTTTGGGTGCCTGACATTATATATTCTTTGACTTTGGTCATTGGTCACCTGGTTTGGCAGCCATATTGGATTCAAAGTTTTCACAGGTGTTTTTGGGTGTATGTCTTCAAACGCAAACTCCTCCGAGCCCACTACTTGGAATGCTTCCAAACTTTCTAGGAATTGTCTCTATACATAACACGTCTAACTTTAATAGCCGATTTTGGATATCCTTTTTAGCTACGGCTGTAATGAATTTTGATTTTGATACTTTTTGTCAACGAAATTTTACTTTAAAAGACGATGTCTTGCAAGGTTCTTCACAGAAACTATCGAAAGTTTACATGAAGTTAGTGTACCATATGTACCTTATATTTGTGATTGGTTTGCATGGTGAAAGTACCACCGCTTGGTGGTAATATTTGATTTTAGGCATTTGGAGTATAAATACTGAATGAAGCGCTCAGTAAATGCACGACTAACCCCCGTTCACTGGCTTTGCATAGACTCCACAGCAATAGCCAGTCTTGTCGCAAATGTCTTTTGCATTATGCTTTACTACCCTTGAAGATCAGGCTTAGAATTGGTCCTCAGAAACCCATGCTTGTTTTCAGAGGCGACTATGCTTGTCTTAAGAGGCGATTATCGAGATCGGGTGGTCGGGCTCCCTGACTTGGAACTTCATTTCCTTATTGCCAAATGCTACCGTACCTTACTTTTGACGGCATTGTTAAAAGCAAACCATTTAACGATTCGAACATGGTCTTAGTCGGAAATGGGTTTAGAAGAATCGGGTTCACTCTGGCATCGGCAATTTCGTTGCGGTAATGTCCTGCAAATGGTGACTACCTTTTGACGGAGTTGGTAGAAACAAACCATTTAAGGATTCGAAACATGGTCGAAGCCAAACATGGGTTAAGAACTCACCGGGACACATGTTGTGATGTCTCACAAACGGTTCCTTAAGTTTGACGGAGTTGGTACTAACAAACCATATGCGGGTTCGAACATGGACGGCGTCTGAAATGGGTTTTGAACATCCCGGGACGTTCTGGGACACGTCATTTTCGTAGAGGCGATGTCTTTTGACGTGGTTTGACGTGGTCGCGTGGTTTGGCAGCCATATTGAATTCAAGGTTTTCACAGTGTCTTTTAGGTACCTGTCTTCAAATCCTATCTCCTCTGAATCCACCACATGAAATGCTTTCAAACTTTTTGAGAATTGTCTCCATACAAAACACATCAAACCCTGTCAGCCGATTTTTGGATATCTTTTTTAGTTGCGGCCATATTGGATTTTGATTTCGATGATTTTTTGCACCGAAATTTTACTTTAAAGATATCTTGTAAGGTTCTCCACAGAAACTTTTGAAAGTTGACATGAAGTTAGTCGGACATATGTACCTTATCTTTTGTTCTTGGTTGCATGGTGAAAGTACCACCGCTTGGTGGTAATATTTGATTAATATTTGGGACACCCCTGGAACACGCCAATTTCTTAGCGGCAAAGTGACTATTGTCTTAATGGAGTTGGTATATGCAAACCCTTTGAGAATTCGAACATGTTCAAGGTCGGAAATGGGTTTAGAACAGACTTGGACACCCCTGCACACGACAATTTCGTAGCGGCGATACCCTGCAAGTGGTTCTTACATTTGACAGATTTGGTACAAGGAAACCCTTTGAGAATTCGAACATGGACGTTTGTGCGCATTGTTACTGCCCCACCGTATGATGATGGAGCCGTAATCAAGTTTTGAGCGGATAAGTGTTCGATATAGTTGGAGGAGGGTTTTCTGATGCCCTCCCCACTCTGAATTAGGTACAACAAACCTAGGGCCTACAGACATTTACTCTTTAAGTTTTTAATGTGGGGCTATGATGGGTTAAATGATGATCAAAATTATGCCTAAAAGTTTGGCTTCTTGTACAACTTTAATATGAGTTTTATCTAATATTAGTTCTGGGTCTTTGTGAGGTTTATATTTTCTACAAAATGAATATAGTTTGTTTTAGATTTTGAGAACCATTTATGAATGTTATTTAAACAAAGCTGTAGTTGCCTTTCAAAAGTATTCATGCTTTTGCCACGACAAGAAATGTTAAAATCATCCACAAACAGCGATCCATCAATTGAATCACTTAAATCCTTTGAAAGGCTATTAATTTAATACTACATAAAGTGACAGACAAAATACTCCCTTGTGGGACACCCTGTTCCTGTTTATAATGATCAGACAGGGTAGAACCCACGCGATTCGCTGTGCAGAGTTGCATCCCTTGGGCACGCCAGAAACCTATGATTGTGGGTTCGAATCCTGGTTCGCCCCGATTATGTTTCTAGGTTTGTCAGCACCATTCCCGTGCTCTCGGGTTTCACCGAAGTGGTAAACGTCTGAGACCTGCATCACTTCGGGCTTTCCTCTCACATTAAGCAGACACACCGTGATATAACTGGAAAATTGTTAAAAGCGGCGTTAAACCCAACTCGCTCACTCACTCACTACTGATATCGGTCGAAAATTTGATGGGTCTGTATGATCTCGCCCTGGTTTGGGCATTATAACTACAGCATCACGCCATGAAGAAGTAAATTTCCCAGACGTCCAAATTTGATAAAAAATAGTCAATATTGTTACTAAAGGTGATTCTGGTAAGTGTTTCAGTAGTTTATAATGAATATTATCAGCTCCGGCAGCCGTATCGTGAGCTTGTATTGAGTTGAGCATTAATTAAGAAAAGTTCATTATAATCTTCCACGTTATCTGATTTAAAATTAATAGTTTTCTTTTGTTGCTGTTTTTGATATTTTGTGAATTTAGGATCACAGTTAGTTGAGGAAGAATGTTTAAGTTAAGTTTCACCAAGTTTGTTTGCAATATCAGATTTATCAGTAAGTAGTATATCCCCATTTTGGAGATGGTGGATGCTGGATGCTGGATTTGGATGTTCCGAACTTTAGACATTGGCGTACGTGAATTGATATTTGATACATAAGTTTGCCACGACTTGCACTTATTTTACTTAAAAGTACGTCGTGCTTTAGCATTTAACATTTTATATTTATTCAAATTATGAACCATAGGATGACGATTGAAATAATGTTCAGCCTTTTTCCGTGCCTTCCTTGCCTGCTTGCTGTCATTGTTAAACCATGGCTTACGGATGTGTGGATTTGCAGAGGACTTCGAAATACATTCATCAGCAATTTTGTGAAGTTCATCAGAGAGGATTTGGATAGTATCAGGAGCGTTGCTAAACAAATCAGGAGTTAATTTGTTGGAGGACAGTAATTCAAACAAAGGCCAGTTTGCTTTCATAAAGTTCCATCGTGGTGATGGCTGAACATCAGAAGGGGTAACCGTTTTCAGAATGGTTGAAAAGTGGTCACTTCCACAGAGGTCATCGTGGACTGACCACTCAAATTCATTCAACAGATCAGATTCTGTAATGGACAACTAGAGGACCAAAGCTGGTTTCATCAGTACCCTCTTCGATTGTACTAGTATCAGTTATGTTATCTAGATTAATATAATCCATTTTTATATTAAACATAAGGTTACATAATTTCAATATAACAATGTCTTCCCAATACGGATGCAAGTTAAACCCACAACGTAGACTTCGGGATCCATTAGGGGTCAAAGCAATTCGTCAGTCTGTAACTATAACTAATAACCCAAGTACCATCGATCAGAATCAAACGCTTCTGATTCGCTTTCCTAATCTCAGCGTATCAAGCATCCCTAGGCGATAGGTTAGAATACGTACTCACTTTTAATGACTACAGCAGAGTAATCAAACCTACTGAAGATCCTAGTAGCTATTCTATTGAAAATATCTCACTGGAGTATGATATGATAACAGATAGTGAATAAGCCAGACAAATTCGTAACCAGTATACCGGAAGTTTAGCCATTTTGTACAATCGCGTGCTTCGACACCGAAAGATCACCAGGAACAAAAGAGATACGACGTGGAATATCAATCTAAACGTTCCCGCTTGATCATTTAAGGGTATTTTAATGTTGTTCGAGGACACCTCTGAAGCATTTGCAAGAGATACCGAGGCGTTTTACAATCCCAAGATTACAAAAGTAGAATTGACTATCGAGGGCGTGCCTAATCAACTATATGGTCAAGGCATGCGAGCATATAAACAGTGGGATGAGATTAAAAAAACTCCCTTCTATAAAACGAAGCCCAGAAGTTAACGCGGTCGCGAAAGATCTGTCTCTTGGGGGTGTATCGATGGCTGAATTCCTTACCACGAAGTATGCGCTGTGACTTGACATCCGAACAACGGACGATGACCAACTACACGGCAGTGGCTGGAGAATAGAAAATGCCAGCGAGGGTGTTACTATACAGATAACGAAGCACCAGGAAGCGGCTTGTAAATTAAACATATATTTATATGTGATTATGTACTTAATATACAGAATGGACGATTCGTGCAAGCGATCTATTAATAATCTTTTACCTAAGGAATGGGTTGCGAAAACACAGCTTTTATTCTAGATATTTTACAAAGTCGTTATCGGAATGTTTTCGATCATATTATTATTCTGTGTCCGACTATAAGCATTTATAAACCATACCTATCGAGAGATTTGGTAATGAATGATCCCGGGGTGTACAGAGTTGATCCGGGTGATCGTTTACAAGACTGTTTACGAGTATGTCATGAAAAATACAAAGGAGAATCAACCCTTTTCATAATAGATTATTGCAGTGCGAGTAAAGAACTACCCAAAAAGAAAGATATGCTTTCATATTAAGCATTCTCCGGTCGACATACTCAGCATAGCATTTGGGTACTTACTCAAAAATACAACTCTGTCCTGAAAGGTCTCAGAGAGCAGACCAAATGGGTAGCCCTGTTTCATTGCAAAGACCGAGATTCATTTGAGGAATGTCTACGAGAAAATGATGTTATTTATATCAAGCCTGAGCGAGATAAATTTCAGAACAATGTTAGCTTCAAAGAAGCATTGTAAACTCGTATTAAAAACCGTCCAACCAGCTACTTATGCAATTGCTTAGCAAAAATAGCAAAAATATAGCAAAAATAGCACAATTATAGGAAAAATATAGCAAAAATAGCAACTGCTAAGGAAAAATATAGCAAATATTGCAACTGCTAAGCAAAAAATATAGCAAAAATAGCAAAATTATAGCAAAAATATGGCAAATGTAGCAACTGCTGAGCAAAATTATAGCAACTGCTGAGCAAAATTATAGCAACTGCTAAGCAAAATTATAGCAACTGCTAAGCAAAAATAAAGCAAAAATAGCAAAAAATATAGCAAAAATAACAAAAATACGATAAATTGAACATTAGCGGTTATTATCTAATAATGTTGTTTGAAATCCTCATTCTTTCGCAACAGTTAATATTTACGGGCTGTATTGGATATGCTATATTTTATTATGTTAGACTTAAATATCTCCTTTTTTAACATAATGGAATGCGACGAACTCATCGAACAAATGCTCAAAGAACCAGATCAACATGCAGAAGAACATACAGATAAATCTTTAGATAAACATAGAGAAAGACTTGCGTCTTTGGTAGCCGGTGGAAAATGTTCCCAATAATTTTTGGGAAAATTATACCTTCGAAAAAATTGATAACATGACCGATGAAGAAATTAAAAAACTGTACGCGCATTACAAGTCTAGACTGGGAGCTACCATAACTAAAACAATAGGCTCGGCTATGTTACAACTATACACAGTCGTAGCTAGTACGTTTCTTCCTATCCCAGCAGAACATTGCCGTATTTATGCGAGTCTCTCGAGAAAGACTCATTCATCGAACGCGTTATAAGCGCAGTAAGCTGTGAGTTTTATCATAGATACGGAATGTTCTTAGCTCCAGTGACCACCGCTTTAATAACAGCTAGGTATTGTCAATTTAAACATAAGTGCCCACTTACTAATAATGGAGACTCAAGTGACACCACAACAGATTGTGGAGACGCAACAAGAAGAAGTGAATGAAGAAATACCAGCGATTGCGAAATCACAAGCCAGAGTGACAAAGAATCCTTTGAAAATCGCCGCTGGTAAAAAGGGTGCGTTAGCGAGGAAGGCTAGAAAACTAACGCATAATTCAAATATTGAACATAGTCGTCCGATTAAAACTTCGGCTTCCTATTCACTAGCAGTTGTTGCTATAGCGGTGGTATGGTTGTTTCATAAGACCGGAGAAGAGAAAACGTCACCCCTGATGACACAACAAGAAGTTCAATTAGAGGTTAGCCCCCATATAATGTTATAATGACTACTCCAGTTACAGACGGTAAAATGTTGGTAAACGCAACATATCATTCAGCGGTGGTCAGTGGCTTGGCCATTGGCTATGCCCGTATAGCTAAAATGATTACTAAAGCTGAAACACCCAAGCTAGATTTTAATGGTTATGATATCGGTATGGTAATTCTTGATATTGGATTGGCTATGGCAGCAAAAGATATGCTCATCAAACAAGGGCTTATCCCAGAAGACATAATGAAGTAATTAAACATTTGAATATTTAATATTATTGAACATGGCAACAATTGCAATGATGGTCGGTGGAGCTATTGTTAATGCTCTAGCTTTTTCAGGGAGTAATTATTTATTTTCTACTCTGAGGGAATCAAATGCTAAAGAAGTTGAAAAGGAGCGTAAACAACATAATAAAGCATTAGAACAACTCGAAGCAGCCAAGTCACAATGGACCAGAAATAGGATGTTAAGATTAGATTTTATTAATGAAGAACATTCAATTCAAATGTTTAAGGATGTTGAATCTGCCATGCACGAATACTTCCTTGTTTATGGAAAGAAACTTGACACAATGCAGAGACCAACAATAAGTCAGTTTTATACACCATCAGAGGAACAAAAAACCCAGAGAGATCGCATTTATAATCTTTAGGTTATCAGTCATTGTAATTTTTAGTTATACAATAACTACGCATAAACCATGACCTGTAAACACATTATGTCAGCTATGTCACCCTGATTGCTAATCTATAAATAGCGCTGACTGTTGTCTATTTTTAGCTACACATACGCTATGAGCTATTACGTATCAACTGATCTATAAATAGCGATGACAGCTTTGACTCACCAGTGGAGATGTGATTTACCTTTTAGACAAATGATATGATAGATGTATAACCATGAATCTGTGCAAATATACACTCATGGGGAAGCCGATTCAATGTCAGAAGCCATCTGTCGGTGTTTACTGTGGAACCCACTCTTATTACATCAGACAGGGTTTTAAAAATTACGTTTGTTCTGTATGTGGGATTGGAGTCAAAGGTAGTTACTGTTTATGTAAGAGTCACGGTGCTGATAAGGTCATGAAGCAGATTATTTACGCTAGGAAGAGAGATTACATCAATGAGAGGAATAGGTTGGGGAGAATACGTATTTAGATATGAAAAACAACCATTTAGACATTTGAATCATTTGGCATATACCATTAAATCACAATGGTTTTTGTCAAAACAACGTGGTCTACATGGATATTCTCGATTGAGAAAAGCTGAATTGATTGATTTACTCGTTTTGGAATACAACAAACCCCAGACCGTTAGAGTACTCAAAGCTCAAGCAAAAAACAGTGGGCTGAGAGGTTATTCTCGAATGAGAAAAGCTGAATTGATTGTTTTACTAGATAATAATCAATCAGTTGGCGATGTTGATAAACCCACTGTTGTTGATAATAATGAGTTAAAACTTGTACCCACAGCCAGCGTTGGTAAATATCTAAGAGTTAGATGATTTAAATAGTATAAATACCAGCTGACGGTTAAAATGTCATTGAGTAAAAGTAACGCAGATGATAGCACTGAATATTCCGAACCTTATTTCCGTAGCAATCAAGAAGTTATAACTGAATCCAATACTATAAGCAAATCAGGGGATACATGAAACTTTAGAACACTGGACTAATAGAGGTTCGGGTTGGGGTGTGGATAAAATCGATAGTTTATATTTAGATATAGCGAATTATATGCCTTCCTATGATGGATCTTATATAGATTTACCACCGTATTATAAAAAGAAAAAAGCCATAATTAATGTAAAAAATAAAGGCGATGACTGTTTCAGAATGATGATAAGATCTGCATTGTTCCCCGTAGACAAACATCCGGATAGATCTTCAAGCTGTCCCCAAAACGATGGACTCAACCTTGATGGTATAGACGAACCTACACCAATCTCACAAACTGATAAGGCGGAAAGCAAAATAATTTAGCTATAAATGTTTTGGGACATTCTTCTAAAGGAATTGATGTACACAGGATAAGCTCTGCTCCGGAACATATTCCCAGAATCAATTCATTTTTTTTATTGTTGGTGTTGGACAGACTGCTATCAGGATTGATATGCCTAAAGAGGAAAAAATATATTAAAATTTGAACATTATTGTAATCAAATGCCAGTACCGTACGTCATTTACGCCGACTTCGAAGCGCTTATAAAACCTATAGAAAATACTGAACGCAATACTGAATGTAGTTTTACGTACAAAACTCAAGAACATATTCCTTGTGGGTTTGGATATATAGTTGTAAGGTATGATGGGAAAACAAACCCGCCCGTGATTTACAGAGGTCCTGATGCAGTGGGAAAGTACATAGAATATCTACAAGATGAAGAGAGAATAATAAGGGAAAATTTATTGCGTTAGAAACCCATGTGTATGACGAGGGATGATTGGAGGGCCTATAAGAAGTCAACTTGTTGTCATGTTTGTAATAAACCTCTGAATGGGGATTCTGTAAGAGATCATTGCCACGTCAAGGGTAATTATCGGGGAGTTGCGCATGAGGAGTGTAACTTGAAACTAAAAATGAATTCTCAAACAATACCCATCTCATTATGCAAGCTATCTCAAAGACCGACGGCGGTTTAACGTGTATTCCAATAATATGGAAAAATACATGTCATTCTCATTGACTAAAACTATACATTATACGGACAAGGATGGGAAAGCCAGAATATAACAAAGTAATGGGCTTAGATTCATAGACTCCGTTCAGTTTCTGTTACCTTCCCTGGACAATTTAGCTACTGAGAACAATCGCGATGACTTTGCAATAACAAATCAATATACCAATCAGATAACTCGTCATTCGTTGTTGAGAAAAGGTGTATATCCTTACGAATATATGGATAATTGGTCTAGATTCAACGAAACTAAATTACCACCCCTTGAATCATTCTATAGTAACTGAACAGAATCTAAAATAACCGATGCCGATTATGAACACGTTCTGACGGTGTGGGATAAATTAGGTTGTAAGAATTTAGGTGATTATCACGATCTGTACTTGAAAACCGATGTACTGTTACTTGCCAATATATTCGAGATATTTAGAAAGACATGTTTAAAACAATATTGCTTGGACCCGGCATGGTTCTATTCCAGTTCCGGACTATCGTGGGATGCATTGTTGATGAAGACCGGTGTAGAACTAAAACTACTCACCGATTACAATATGCACTTGTTTATTGAGAAAGGATTAAGAGGTGGTATATCGATGGTAGCGAGAAGGTATTCTGAGGCTAATAATAATTAAGTGGAAGGATATGATCCGAGTAAACCTTAATTCAACAGACCGGTGTACGTTGGTATGAGTATTTTTTACTTGTCAAAACACTTAATGTATAACTTTTATTACAACGAACTTAAGAAGCAGTGATAGATGCGAGGTGTTATATACCGACACAGATTCTTTGTTGATGGAAATACAAACCGAGGGTGTGTATAAAGATATGGCAGAAAAAATAGATATGTACGACACGAGAGTAGTATAGGTAATGATGGTTCTGGCTCACTTCCACTGGAGCTGGATTCATATACCTATACTGCTACTACAGGTAGCATTTTTTATGTGTAAATGACTATGCGATTCAACGATAGTCATGAGATTCAGCTAAATTGACCCTAGCTCACCAATACCTGGGGCCAATCATTGCTTTAGATGAGTCTAAATGGTAATAAAAATATTCTTCATTATTTTTATCGATAAAGCGATATTCAACATTTTTATTAAGTTCTTCGTTCATTTTACTAGGAGACCAGACTATATAACTACACTCTTTTTGTAAATTGATAAGAAACAATTGATTACCGTATTTGGTTGGTTTGACATCACTGATATAATAAAAACCTTGTGGTAATTCTCTCCATTTAATAGTTTTTTCCATTATTATATATTTATGTAAGCATTTGTCTAAATGTAATCACACGATAGTAAGCAATTTATTTTTAATCTCCAACCAGTTCTTTGGTTTTGGCACGGAATAATTGACGCGCTTGTTGCCTCCCTTGTTCTATGAACTTTTTTTTCATCTTCGCTAATACCACTGGTCTTACGAGATTTTGATCGAATCTCCTGCTTCATTTCATTGTATTTTGAGAGTTCCGACAGCACTAAACGAAACTCCTCCTCGGATATCTTACAATTGGCCATTGCTGTCGAAATATGATCCTCAATGCTGTTCAACTTTGCTTCGGCGAGTATCCGAATACTATCGTGTTTTAATGCTTTCTTTTGCAACCTACGATAAATGAATTTTATAGCTATTCCTGCCAGTCCCGAGACTCCGGCGGTTATTTCCATGCCGAGCACGATAGGCGCGGCGATTATAGTTGATAGTAAACCGACACCGGCTACACCGAGTCCCATGCCAGCTACTACAAGAGCGGTGTCAACTCCGTCCAGAGCATTCACAGCTCTGCGATACTTTTTATACAATCCAAGTCTCAACTCCCTATCCTTTTCTATTCGATGTTTTATGTCGCTTATTTGATGTAATCGAAATCCATCAACAGTTTCCATCTTTTCATCGAGTGCTGGATATAAACTCATAGTGTATATTACGAATATATAATAGTCTTTAATTGGTCTTGCTTAAATGTTTTGAGAGTATACATCAACCTTATCAAATGTATATTATACGGCAAGAATATCTTAGAAAGAGAAATTCTGTCACTTTTAATAATTTGAACCCCCTCGAGGGTTGTAACGGGTGATGCACCGACATGAATAATACTGCAACGTTGACGCTCGTGTTTCTTGAGCCATTTAATTGATAGACCTGGTAATATTTCGAAGGCATCTACCGGTGCATCTCCGAACAAGACTTCAATAATAAGCGTAGAAATATTAGGTATTGCACTCAAGTTCTGTTTAATATCATCAAATTCTGTAACCAAATTTAAACTAACATTTTGGATTGCCGGACGACTATATAACATATGACCTGGTTTTTCTGGCAGGGGAGTGACTAACACACTTTTTCGTTTTGACGGGATATAAGCCGCGAGTACGATGCCACTATTTATTATCTTAGTTAAATTATGTCCCTTACCCATCATCGCATAAGGTGGGGTAATGGCGATATTCAGTAGCCACTTGATGTTTGCTTCAACCATAGTCCATTTATTCTCACTGTTGTAAATGATATTGTACGGAGTGGTTTTAAGGAGTCTACTAACGTCGACATCGCTTAAATCTTCTAGATTACCCGTGAATGTGACTTCTTTCCGCTTGTATACATTATTGTGTAAGTGTAAAGCGTATAACTTACCATTGTAACCGGGTTTATCGAATCTCTGAGATCGGAAAGCGCAATTGTATTACATTGTCTTATCGTTCCAGGGCCTGATGCATCAACCATTATTTATAATATGGAGTGTTACACTTAAGTATCCTATATGTACAGGTTGGTGTTTTACATCTAATACAAAAATTTTGAGGTCTGAAATAATACCCCGCTTTAATTTTTTATATTGTAATGTTGAGAAAGATTCCGTTCTACCGCTATTGTATTTTTCATCTTTCACTGGAACACTTCTGAGTAGAGTTGAAGGACTTTCTTGTTGAATATTATCCGTCGTACTGATTTGATCAAGATGGATGCACAACTCTTTATAGGGAACTAAATCGGGTAAATAGAGTCCCTGATCTGATGTCTTGATTACTGTTATTTCTCCTCCCCATCCAAGTGTGTATGCTAAGTTACTGTAAAGCTTTACATCCTTTTTTCCAGCGTTTAAAATCAGTAACCCATTTGACTCATTTTGTGTTAGACTAATTCCATTAGGCTTAAAAAATTCATCATTGAGTGAGCATACGCTGTAATACCCATCAGGTATAATGTATTTTTGACCATTTATTTCTGTCTCATTATTATAACCCCTCATAGCATTTATATTGGTCCACCGTGGGTAATACGTTACATCGCATAGAGCGACTTCGAGTTGTCCATCCAAGTTATCGATAGTACGAAGCAGTTGAATAGACTGACTATTTGTTATTCCCAGGAGTGTAACATACATATCAAATATACAATGATACCATATCATAACTTAAATATGGAATCAACCATTATTTATAATATGGAGTGTTACACTTAAGTATCCTATATGTACAGGTTGGTGTTTTACATCTAATACAGAAATTTTGAGGTCTGAAATAATACCACGCTTTAATTTTTTATATTGTAATAACGAGAAAGATTCCGTTCTACCACTATTATATTTTTCATTTTTCACTGGAACAGATCTGAGCAGAGTTGAAGGACTTTCTTGTTGAATATTATCCGTCGTACTGATTTGATCAAGATAGATGAACAACTCTTTATAGGGAACTAAATCAGGTAATTTAACCTCCTGATCTGGTAACTTGCGTATTGTACCAACTAAGCGTGTAAATCCAAGTGTAGGTGATCGGTCCAATAAAATTATATTTGGGTCTTCATGGTCGAATTTCACTGTCCCAGTCGCGTCATTTTGTGTGAGACTAATTCTATTAGGCTTAAAAATTTCATCATTGATTGAGCTTACGCTCTAATACCCATCAGGTATAGTAATGGATTTGATATTAACACGTGAGGTTACTAGAGCATTCCTATTATTATCTTTTGCAGTATTTATATTGGTCCACCGTTGGTAATACGTTACATCGCATAGAGCTACTTCGAGCTGTCCATCCGATTTATCGATTGTATGAAGCAGTTCAATAGACTGACCATTTGTTATTCCCGGGAGTGTAACATACATATTAAATATACAATGATACTATATCATAACTTAAATATGAAATCGAGATACATTACTAATCAATCGATTATAGTAACTGCCTCTGGTGCTGAATTTTTAGTTAAATTCCACGATATTTTTGAAAAATACAGTTTCACGGCAACTAACGATAAAATGGTGAACGATTGGTTTCACAATCCGATGCAATTTTGGCAGAATCAGTTAAACTTTGCTGTATGGTGTGCCACAACGGGATGTGGCGTGTCTGTTAATGCCCCAGAATTTAAACTATATAAGTCTGTTATATTATTTCACGTGTACTATCAGATTAGACGTATACTTAAAGAAATTAATGCTCCATTACCGCTGGATCCAGCATGGAATCACGCAAATAATATTTATGATAAGAGGGCCTTCGAACGTATTTGTAATGAATTTAATGTTTCTACGAGTAAAGATTGGCGCATTAAAGGACCTAGGCATGGTCTAGGTATTCCGTACTCTGGACAAAGAACTATTAAAGATAAAAGCGATTATTTAATTAAAGAGGGTGTGATCCCTTCAAGCTTTGCTCTCTCGGATAAACAGTTTAGAGCAGATCGTATGAACTTTGAGAGTGGCATTCCTTATATTATAACAAAGTTTGTGCATCCAAACGATACCGCAGACGCTTGGAATGAATTTCTTAATGATAAAACGGAAAATAATTTTACTAACCCAGGATTTGAAAGAGTTAATGAATCGATAAGAACTTATGTATGGGCAATTCTCGGTGCACAATCGCAAACACGAACGTCCATTATCGGTACTGGGACGGCTTTCGATACGCAAAAACAGTTTGTTGCAAACGTGGAGGACGCCATTAATTCACCAGTTGACATACCATCGTCTATAAAGCGTTTTCAAGATGCATTACAGTACGCTCGATCCAAAGTGGACTTTGTTTATGCACCGGGACTATACATGTCTCCGAGTAATATCGAACTTAAGATCGGTCAAGTGATAGGCTATAATAATAAAATTGTTATCGCTACCGATCAACAAAAACCAGGTATAAATTCAGATATGAACGTCGAATTAATAACGCAAACGATCACGGGCGAAAAGGGAATAGTCAAACCACAAACACCAACTATTGCTCAACCATCTACTGATGCACAAGTGTCACCGCATATTGCGGCTAAAAATCGACAACATATCGATGAAAAAACAGCGCTTGTAGTGGGTGGAGTCTCGGTTGGCTTACTCATGATTTGGTGAAATAGTCTTTAGCGAATACGTACAACAACCCTGCAATTGCTACGATCAACCCCCACAAGTTTTGACTAAGCCAAGTGGTGGTCTTAGCTAATAAATTCAATAGCCAGGAAACAACACTCCCAATTATACCAGGAAGTGCAGCCGCAGCTTTCTCAGCTAGCTTTCCCAGTGCTGAACCTAATGCTTTTAAATGCTTTTTTATCCACTCTCTTATACCGTTTTTATCGTTAGGCGGTGATCCGCCTCCACCTGTGCCACCTGTTAACGAGAGAGTCAAAGTCGATATAATAAATCCCAACGCGGTTAAAATACTAGCAATTGTTATTCCCTGTTCTCTGAACAATGTTTTAATTTTATCGGCCAGTGTAGTATCATCGTTGAGGACTTGATCGATAGTTTCTCAAATACGACTGATTTGCGAACGAAGTGCCTTTCTATTACTGGATGCCGCTTCGAGGCGGGCCAATCTTTCCTCTTCTAGGTTACGCAGTCTTTCAGCAACGAGGCGTCTACTGAATTCATCGCCCACCTGTTCGAGTTTTGTTTTCTCTTGAGCTATATGTTTGTCGATTTCGGATAGCTTGGCTGTATTATTGATGAGTTCTCCCCACATAGTTTGCATTGCCTTGTCAAGACCTCGTAATTCCCTAATACTGAACTCTGAATGTGGTACCTGTAACGTTGAATTATCGTATAAGGTATCTAAGATTTCTCCGAGTCCGTTCGAGGCCACCATCGAGGCTGCTTCCAAATCATCTGTATTAACAAGTTCTTTCCTCATAGTCTGAAGAGCCTTAGTAGTCTTCGCGGGAAGTTTTTCTCGTCCGTATTCTACAAAACCTAATTTATCACGAACAAACTCGCGGCTATGTCTGCCGGCTATAGTAGACAAGGCTAGGGGCTTACGAGTACTATAATGCATAAGCTCAATATGCGGAGAGTCACGCACTCGCAATGTTCCTTTACTATCTAGCATAAACTTTGAATAGTCCCGACCTATTGGGATAACATAATTTTTATCATCTTTTAATGCATCGTAATAATCATCAACGGTTGATTGTAAAAGGGCATCATTTACGGTTGGGTTCATAAAGCTGGTTTCATCAGTACCCTCTTCGATGGTACTAGTATCAGTTATGTTATCTAGATCAAAGTCATTATGTTCAAAATCAGTCATTTTTATATTAAACATAGGGTACATGTTTTTTTAAATATAACAATGTCTTCGCAATACAGACGCAAGTTAAACCCACAACGCAGACTTCGAGATCCATTAGGGGTCAAAGCAATTCGTCAGTCTGTAACTATAACTAATAACCCTAGTACCATCGATCAGAATCAAACGCTTCTGGTTCGCTTTCCTAATCTCGGCGCACACGATGTGTTGGTTCCGGGAACTGTCCGACTAGCATTTACGATTGTTTTGAATTCTACCGACGTTAACAGGGAGCCCGTTCAGAACTTAGGTCGTGCTATCATTAAGAAAATCGCCATTAAAATTAGCGGTAATGAGGTTTTGAGTATCGACGATAGCGATGTATACTATTGTTACATGGATCTCTGGAGAACGGATAAAGAGCGGGAAAACTTACAGTACCAAGGTATTTGTAATAAGAACACATTGAGACTGCGCGTAGATGCTTCTAGTGGTGATGGTACTGTCGTAAAAGATCAGGCCGTTGCCGACGCATTAGGTAACAGATTTTATGTTCCCCTGGACTTTGAATTACTAGATTCCCACATGCCTTTTTATCAAGCATCCCTAGGTGATAGGTTAGAATACGAACTCACTTTTAACGACTACAGTAGAGTAATCAGAGCTGCTGAAGATGCTAGCTATTCCATTGACAATATCTCGCTCGAGTACGATATGATAACGGATCCCGAATTAGCAAGACAAATTCGTAACCAGTATTCGGGAAGTTTAGCCATTTTGTACGATCGCGTGCTGCGACATCGAAAGATCACGAGGGACAAAAAAGATACGATGTGGAATATCAATCTAAACGTCCCCACGAGGTCGTTGAAGGGTATTTTAATGTTGTTCGAGGACCCCTCCGATGCGTTTAAAAGAAATACCGAGAAGTTCTACAATCCCAAGATTACGAAAGTAGAATTGACTATCGAGGGCGTTCCTAATCAACTATATAGCCAAGGAATGCTAGCGTATCACCAGTGGGATGAGATTAAAAAACTTCCTTCTATAAAACGCTCTCCGGAAGTTAACGCGGTCGTGAAAGATCTGTCTCTCGGGAGTGTATCGATGGGTGAATACCTAACCACGAAGTACGCGCTATGGCTCAACATTACACGGCAGTGGGAGGAGAATAGAAAATGCTAGCGAGGGTGTCACCATACAGATAACGAAGCTCGGGGAATCAGCTGGTAAATTAAACATATATTTGTACATGATTATGGATGAGCAAATTAATATACAGAATGCGAGATTCGTGCTAGCAATCTATTGATAATCTTTTACCTAAAGATCCGCACTGCGCTATCATATGCGGGCAAACGGGCTGCGGAAAAACAGCCTTTATTCTAGATATTTTAGAAAGTCATTATCGGGACGTTTTCGATCATATCATTATTCTGTGCCCGACTATAAGCGTTAATAAAACATACTTATCGAGAGATTGGGTAATGAATGACGACGGGGTACACAGAGTCGATCCGGGCGATCGTTTACAAGACTGTCTCCGAGTATGTCACGAAAAATACAAAGGAGAATCAACCGTTTTCATAATAGACGACTGCAGCGCGAGTAAAGAATTAACAAAAAAGAAGGATATGCTTTCGTATTTAGCATTCTTCGGAAGGCATACTCAACATAGCGTTTGGGTACTTACTCAAAAATACAACTCTGTCCTGAAAGATCTCAGAGAGCAGACCAAATGGGTAGCGCTGTTTCATTGCAAAGACAGAGATTCATTCGAGGAATGTTTACGCGAAAACTGACGTCATTTATACCAAGGGTGAACGTGACAAAGTCAGAAAACTGTTGGCGGCAATGAAGCACTGTAAACTCGTATTAAAAACCGATCAACCAGCTGCTTATGCAATTGCTTAGCAAAATGTAGCAAAAATGTAGCAAATGTAGCAAAAAGATAGCAAAATGTAGCAAATTGAACATTAGCGGTTAATATTACATAAAATGTGGTTCGAAATCATCATTCTTTCGCAACAGTTCATTATTACGGGATGTATTGGATACGTCATGTTATATTATGTTAGACTTAAATATCTCCTTAGGTATTACATTATGGAATGCGACGAACTCATCGAACAAATGCTCAAAGAATCTGATGTTGAAGTAGTTACAGATAAACATAGAGAAAGACTCGCGGCTTTGGTAGCCGGTGGAAAATGTTCCCAATATTTGGGAGAAAATTATACCATCGAAAAAATTGATAACATGACCGATGAAGAAATTAAAAAACTGTACGCGCGTTACGAGTCTAGACTGGGAGCTACCATGACTAAAACTATAGGGTCGTCTACATTACAACTATACACAGTCGTAGCTAGTACGTTTCTCCCCATCCCGGCAGAACATCGCATGTATTTATGCGAATCTCTAGAGAAAGACCCATTCATCGAACACGCTATAAGCTCAGTGAGCTGTGAGTTTTATCATAGATTCGGAATGTTCTTAGCTCCGTTCACCACAGCTTTAATAACGGCTAGGTATTGTCAATTTAAACATACGTGCCCACTTAATAATATAAATGGAGACACAACAGATTGCGGAAACACAACAGGTGACACCACAACAGATTGCGCAACCACAACAGATTGCGGAACAAGTGAATGAGGATGTGAATGAGGATGCACCACAAGTAAATGAGAAAACAAAAAAACAACCCAGAGTTACTAAGAACCCCAAAAAAATAGCCGCAGGAAGAAAGGGAGGGCTGGCGCGCAAAGCAAAATTAATAAATAATTCAAATCCGATTAAAACATGGGCACTAGTAGGAGTTGCTGGTATAGCGGCTGTATGGTTCTTTTATAAGACCGGAGAAGAGAAAACGTCACCCCCGCCGCAACAACAAGTTCAATTAGAGGTTAGTCCTCATATAATGCTATAAGAAGCATGACTACTCCAGTTACAGACGGTAAAATGTTGGTAAACGCGACGTATCATTCAGCGGTGGTCACCGGCTTGGCCATTGGCTATGCCCGTATGGCTAAAATGCTTACTAAAGCCACACCTCCCAAGCTAGATTTTAATGGATTTGATATAGGTATGATGGTTCTGGATATTGGATTAGCAATGGCAACGAAGGATATGCTCATCAAACAAGGACTTATCCCCGAAGACATAATGAAGTAATTAAACATTTGAATATTTATATTCATATGGCATCAATTGCGATGATGGTCGGTGGAGCTGTTCTTAATGCTCTAGCTTTTTCGGGGCGTAATTATTTATTTTCCAGTATGAGGGAATCAAACGCTAAAGAAGTTGAAGAGGAGCGTAAACGACATAACGAAGCTTTAGAACAATACCAAGCAGCCCAGTTACAATATACGCAGCAGAGAATGAAGAGATTAGACTTTATTCATGAACAACTGCTTAAGGAAGGACATTCAATTCAAACGTTTAAGGATGTTGAATCCGCCATGCACGAATACTACCTCGTTTAAGGGAAAAAACTCGACCCAATACCTAGACCAACAATGAGTCAGTTTTATACACCCTCAGAGGCTCAGAAAGACCGAGAGGTCGCATTTGTTATTATGGGGTAACTGCTCTATTGATTTTCAGCTATACAATAGTGTAGATGTGATTTGCATTTAGACAAATGATATGATAGATGTATATACCATGAATAACTGCAAGTTTACACTCATGGGGAAGACGACTCTATGTAACCGCCGCTGTGTTGAAATTTACTGCGGTATACACAATTATTACATCAAGCGTGGACACATAAACTATACGTGTTCTGAATGCGGGATAGGGGTCAAAGGTCGTTATTGTTTATGTAAGAAACACGGTGCTGATAGGGTCAGGAATCAGATTATTTATGCTAGGAAGAGAGATTACATCAATGAGAGGAATGGGTTGGGGAGAATACGCATTTAGATATATGAAAACAACCAATTAGACATTTGTTTCATTTTGCATATACCATTCAACCACTATGGTTTTTGTCAGAGAGTTGAAGGCTATGGCAAAGCAACCTGGTCTACGTGGATATTCTCGTATGAGAAAAGATGAATTGATTACCTTACTCGGTTTGGAACCACCCCAGACTGTTACAGAACTCAAAGTTCGAGCGAGAAACAGTGGGCTGAGAGGTTATTCTCGAATGAGAAGAGCTGAATTGATCGCTTTACTAGATAATAATAATGATGATAATGATGATAATGATGATGATAATGATAATAATCAACAAGAACAAGAATTAATATTTGTACCCACAACCGCCGGCATTGGTAAATATCTAAGAGGTTGGAAGATGGAGATTAATTCCAACATGGATGTTAACGATATTAAGCCCATCATATCGAGTAAAATTAACGAGGAGTTAGATGATTTACAAAGTATAAAATACCAGCTGACGATTAAAATGTCATTGAGTAAAAGTAACGCAGACGATAGCGTCGAATATACCGAACCATATTTCCGTAGCAATCAAGAACTTATAACTGAATCCGATACTATAGACGCATCATTAGATACATCAATTCAGAGGATACAGGAAACTTTAGAACGCTGGACTAATAGAGGTTCGGGTTGGGGTGTGGATAGAATCGATAGTTTATATTTAGATATAGCGAATTATATGCCCTTCAAAGGTGGATCTTATATAGATTTACCCCCGTATTATAAGAAGAAAAAAGCCATAATTAACGTAAAAAATAAATCCGATGATTGTTTAAGAATGATGATAAGATCTGCATTGTTCCCCGTAGACAAAAATGCGGATAGACCTTCTAGCTATCCCCAAAACGATGGACTCAACTTCGATGGTATAGACGAACCTACACCAATATCACAAATTGATAAGGTGGAAAAGCAAAATAATTTAGCTATAAATGTTTTCGGACATTCTAAAGGAATTGTTGTACACAGGATAAGCTCCGCTCCGGAACATATTCCCAGAATCAATTCATTTCTGATCGAAAAAGATGGAAAATATCATTATACATGGATAAAGAGTTTAAACAGGGTGCTATACGATCAAACAAAACATGCTAGAAAGAAATATTTCTGTGAAAGATGCCTGCATGGGTACAGCAGACAAGATCTATTAGAAGCGCATAAAGAAGACTGTAGAGGTGTTGGACAGACCGCTATCAGGATCGATATGCCTAAAGAGGGGAAAAATATATTAAAATTTGAACATTATTGTAAGCAAATGCCAGTACCATACGTAATTTACGCCGACTTCGAAGCGCTTATCAAGCCCATAGAAAATACCAACCAAAGCAATACTGAGAGTAGTTTTACATACAAAACTCAAGAACATATTCCTTGTGGGTTTGGATATATAGTTGTAAGGTATGATGGGAAAACAAACACTCCCGTGATTTATAGAGGTCCCGATGCAGCGGGATAGTTCCTAGAATATCTACAAAATGAAGAGAGAATAATCAGGGAAAATTTATCGTGTAAGAAACCCATGCGTATGACGATAGATGATTGGAGGGCGCACAAGAAGTCAATGAGTTGTCACGTTTGTAATAAACCCCTGGATGGGGATTCCGTAAGAGATCATTGTCACGTCATGGGTAATTATCGGGGAGCCGCTCATAACAGGTGTAACTTAAAACTAAAAATGAATGCTCAAACAATACCCATCCCCGTTGTGTTTCATAACCTTAGAGCATACGATTCACATCTCATTATGCAAGCTATCTCAAAGACCGACGGCGGTTTAACGTGCATTCCTAACAATATGGAAAAATACATATCGTTCTCGTTGACTAAACCTATACATTATAGGGACAAGGATGGGAAATCTAGAATAAAACAAAGTAATGGGCTTAGATTCATAGACTCCGTACAGTTTCTGTTATCTTCCGTGGACAATTTAGCTAATGCGAACAATCCCGATGACTTCGCGATAACAAATCAATATACCGATAAGATAACTCGTCATTTGCTGCTGAGAAAAGGGGTATATCCTGACGAATATATGGATGATTGGTCTAGATTCGAAGAAACTGAATTACCACCCCTCGAATCATTCTATAGTAACTTAACGGAATCTAAAATAACAGATGCCGATTATGAACACGCTCTGACGGTCTGGGATAAATTAGGTTGTAAGAATTTAGGCGATTATCACGATCTGTACTTAAAAACCGATGTACTGTTACTCGCCGATATATTCGAGATATTTAGAGAGACGTGTTTAAAACAATACGGCTTGGACCCGGCATGGTACTATTCCAGTCCCGGACTATCGTGGGATGCATTGTTGAAGAAGACCGGCGTAGAACTAAAACTACTCACAGATTATGATATGCACTTGTTTATTGAGAAAGGATTGAGAGGGGGTATATCGATGGCAGCGAAAAGGTATTCTAAGGCTAATAATAAATTAGTGGAAGGATACGATCCGAGTAAACCCGACACGCACATATTATATCTCGACGCCAACAATTTGTACGGATGGGCTATGAGTCAACCTTTACCCACGGGTGGTTTTGAGTGGGTCAATGATATCAATAATAATGATGAGAATAAAGGGTACATACTAGAAGTTGACTTGGAATATCCGAGTTCCTTACATAAAGACCATAACAGTTACCCGCTAGCTCCCGAAAGATTAATGGTTAATAAAGACTGGATGTCGGAATATCAACGTTCATTGATGGGTAATAGTAGGTTAGCTAACGTAGAAAAACTCGTACCAAATTTGATGGATAAGACAAAATATATAGTTCACTACAGAAATCTCCAGTTATATCTATCGTTAGGTATGAAACTAAAGAAAATACACAGAGTTCTTAAGTTTGATCAAAGCCCTTGGATGGAGCCCTATATAAGGCTGAACACAGATTTAAGAAAGATAGCCACCAGCGATTTCGAAAAGAATCTGTATAAGCTCATGAATAACTCGGTATTCGGTAAAACTATGGAGAATCTAAGGAAGCGTGTTGATGTTAAATTAGTCAGATCTAATGAGGAAGAAAGACTCAGGAAACTTATAGCCAGTCCGCCTTTTAACAGAAGCAAGATATTCGATAACGACTTAGCTGCGTTGCATATGCAAAAGAGTAATATAAAATTCAACAGACCGGTGTACGTCGGTATGAGTATTCTCGACTTGTCAAAACACTTAATGTATGACTTTTATTACAACGAACTTAAGAAGCAATACGGCGATAGATGCGAGGTGTTATATACCAACACAGATTCTTTGTTGATGGAAATACAAACCGAGGATGTGTATAAAGATATGGCAGAAAAAATAGATATGTACGACACGAGCGATTACCCAAAAGGTAATCCACTGCAGAGCGTAGTAAATAAAAAGGTGTTAGGTAAGATGAAGGATGAATGTGCTGGGACCCCTATAGTGGAATATGTGGGATTAAGACCTAAGATGTATTCTATAAAGAAGTCCGATAATGGGGAGATAAGAAAAGCCAAGGGTGTTAAAAAGTATGTTGTAAAAAAGCATATCAAACACGAACAGTATAAAGAATCATTATTCAACGGTAGAACGTTCAAACACCAGATGAACTCTTTAAGAAGTTACGATCATAGGATATATGGATTAAGAATGAACAAGACATCATTATCCCCCTTAGATACCAAGAGATTGATTGATAATGATGGTGTAACTACCTATGCTTATGGTTATGGTGGTAATACCGTACCGTCGGGAACTATGAACAACTCTTCTCGTACAAATGCCCTACCCGGTCCATCTTGAAGATAATAAAGAATAGGCTCTCCTTCTTTCATAACCAATCGACTAATGTTATACGTCTTAAGGGACCATATGGGATCGGTTTTTGTTCTTTGCCTCTCCTCGGTGCTGAAGATTCGGAAGTCACGGATTTCATTTTAATCGCATCGGATGGTTTCTTCCCTATTAATCTCGTTACTTCATTATTTAGCGCTGATACAACGGCTGATAATCGTGTCACCCATTCGGTTGATCTCAATCACTCGGATTTCATTTCGATCCCATACTGATAGCCAAACAAACGTTCCGTTAGAGTCCGGTTAAATCTTTCGATGATAGCTTGACTGCGGTGGGCCTCTCTTTCCCCACGGACGATTTTGACGTCGTGCTTTGTTAACAGTTTAGTTACCGATCCCATAAACTCTCGACCGGGATCTACTTGAAATAGCTTAGGCTATTTTAGTGGTCCGCGTTTATATATTCGGCTCAGTGCATTAGCTACTTCTGTTGAATCTTTCGAGGTTAATGGCTCAGCCTCTTTGTATCGACTAGCCACATCCACTACCGTTAAAGCGTATTTACACGTTTTGCGTTTTACCTTATCGTGGGGAAGAAACAAGAGGTCAGCCTGATGAACTTCATTCGTCGTAGAAATATCAAACTTCTTCCTCGGTATATAACGCGGTGCCGGTAAATATATTTGCCACAACGCTTGTTTCTTTAACCAATCCTTGGCCACATCTTTAGATACCTTTGCCGCGGTGGCTAATTTTTTTATTGCTCCTACACCTTTCCAATATCCTCGTGGGCTATAGTAAATTTTATTCATTATTAATTAATATTGATGTTTCGTTTGATACAACTCATGACTATCGTTAAATCGCATAATCATTTTGGCATAGAAAATTCCCCCTGTAGTAGCAGTATAGGTATATGAATCCCGCTCCAGTGGAAGTGAGCCAGAACCATCATTACCTATACTACTCACGAGTGATTACCCAAACGCTAATCCACTGGACAGCATAGTAAATAAAAAGGTATTAGGTAAGATGAAGGATGAATGTGCTGGGACCCCTATAGCGGAGTATGTCTGATTAATGATATGTACGACACGAGCGATTACCCAAAAGATAATCCACTGCACAGCGAGTAAATAAAAAGATGTTAAGGGGAAACAACCCACCTGAGACACTAACTCAACGTGGCCTCAACAATGCAGCATTCCCCGATGAACCGCCCGTTCCATTAGAAAAGAGACAGTCATGTGATAGTTTTGTAAACGCTTTTGGTCGTAAGCTACTGGAACTGTGTTTCACTCATGATTTATATATCTTCAAAGGCAGGACAACTGGAGACAAAGAGGGTAGTTTCACTTACATAGCAGATCAAGGATGTAGCGTAATTGATTATTTTTTAGCTTCAGTTAATGTTCACAATTGTTGTCAATCCATGTTTGTGGATACAAGAGTTGAGTCAAAACATATGCCTGTATGTCTACATTATAGGAAGTATAACAAATCTATGTCCATCCTTCAACGAGCTCATCGATCTTTTAACTTTTGATTTCAATCTTGCCCTCGAAAAATTTGTTAATGTTGTTCTTTGTGCCGCTGACTGTATGAAGGTACCTTGTGTTAAAAGTTCACATCCTAAAAGTTATAATAGTGAATGCAGACGAGCAAAACGGGAAGCGAGGCGATACATGAGGAAATTCAAAGAGAAGAAATCTAACGAAAATAAGTTAATCTTTTGTAAAATGAGAAACAAGTATAAACATGTTTGCAGAACAGCAAAATCAAACTATCAATTTATGACACGAACAAAACTAAAGCTATCTCTATCTGATTCAACCACATTTTGGAAAGAGTTACGGAGTATATCAGGTCGTAGGGAAACAAAGAATAACATAAGTAAAGAGTGCTGGTTTGATCATTTTACAAACGTTTTTCAGTGTACAGATGTATTACATGCTGAAGTCGAATGTCAATGTGATGAAGATTTTATACTTGATGAGATTGACCAGTGTATTTTGGAGTCGCCGATTACCGACTCAGAAATCCACAAGGCTATAAATCGTTTAAAGAATGGCAAATCCCCTGGTGTTGATGACGTGGTCATTGAAATGTTAAAATGTTGTGAAAATGTAATAACTCCTTTCCTACGAAATTTGTTCAATAAGTTATTTGATTCTGGATTATTCCCTCAGAACTGGACGAAAGCTATTATATTTCCACTACATAAGAAAGGTAACAAAAATAATCCAGATAACTTTAGAGGGATATCTCTATTGTGTACAATTAGTAAGGTTTACACAAGTGTCTTAAACTCTAGACTTACAAACTGGGCTAATATAAGAAGTAAATTACCCATGACACAAGCAGGCTTTAGACAGGGAAATTCTCCTGCTGACCACATATTCACGTTGAATGCAATTAATGTTAACAAATGTTTATCGAAAAGAAAAGGGAAATTATACGTTGCTTTTGTGGATTTTAAAAAAGCCTTTGATTCAGTAAATCATCTTAAACTATGGGAGTGTCTGCACGATGCAGGCTTGGGTGGAAAGATGATGAGAGCACTTAAGGGAATCTATGTCTCCGTGAAAGCGTGCGTGAGATGTAATGATAACATTTATACAGAATATTTTGATTGTCCTAACGGAGTTAAACAAGGCTGTATATTAAGCCCTCTATTATTTTCCTTTTTCATCAATGAACTGTCAAATGATGTTTCATCACATGGGAAACACGGTGTACAATTATTTCCTGACTTGTTTGAAATATTATTATTATTGTTTGCCGACGATGTTATTCTTGTCTCTGACACAGTAACTGGTTTACAGAACCAACTTAATATTCTTGATAACTTTGCAGATTCACATGGATTAACGGTTAATTTAGATAAAAAGAGTGTTGTTGTATTTAGACGAGGAGGGCGGTTATCTGTTCATGAGAAATGGTTCTATAAAGGCAAACGTATTTCAACCGCCAACTCCTATAGATATCTTGGGTTTGTATTCTCATATACATCAAAGATGAACCAATGTGTTTCAGATCTAGCATCAAGGGGTAAACGAGCTTTAATGGAAATATTTCGCAATCTACGGAAGATTGGTTTTGTTGACACTTCAGTTTTCTTTAAAATATTTGATACTCAGATTCAACCTATTCTTTTATATGGTGCGGAAATATGGGGTGTAGACAGATTTGAAAAAATAGAACAAGTGCATATTATGGCTTGTAAGAAGTTTCTTAACGTTGGTTTGCAAACCCCAAATGCTATTGTGTATGGGGAATGCGGTCGGTACCCACTACATGTAAATGCTATGTGTCGTTCTGTAAAGTATTGGCTAAATCTGATTGAAATGGACGAAGATAGGATACCAAGAAAATCTTATAATATGCTTGTATATAACGACAAGTGTGGTCGTCATAACTATGCTTCTTCTATTCGTTCCATATTATTTTCTCACGGATTCGGAGTAGTTTGGCTCAGTCAAGCTGTTGGCGACAAACCATCATTCATGAATAGTTTTAAAAACGTTTTGATAAATATGTTCTACCAATCATGGAATAGTACTATCAAGGCTAGTTTTAGGTACATTCTGTATAAAGAATTTAAAAGTCTCCTGGAACCAGAAAAATACCTTTCCATTATTACTGAAATAAAATGTAGAAATGTTTTGATAAGGCTTAGAGCCGGGCTACTAAGACTTAAGGTAAACGAAGGTAGATGAGCTGATATTGACTTACGTTTACGACTCTGCCCCATATGTGAAACAAGTATAGAGAATGAATATCATTTTACTTTAGAATGTGAATATTACAACGATATTAGACATCTGTATTTACCAACAACATTTTGCAATAATCCAAATATGCATAAATTTAAAATGTTACTGTCATCTTCGTGTAAACAATTACTTGGAAAACTATGTAAATACCTGTATTACAGCTATGAAAGAAGACGTAATTATGAAAAGCCTGTAAACCTGTAAATTTGTACTTGACATTACCTTTTTTCATGTACCACACTATTTCAAATGTATGTATTGTATATGGGTCAGTGGCCTTGGTACAAATAAAGACTTCTTCTTCATCATTAAGTAAGATGAAGGATGAATGTGCTGGGACTGCTATAGCAGAGTATGTCGGATTAAGGTCTAAGATGTATTCTATAAAGAAGTCTGATAATGGATAGATAAGAAAAGCTAAGGGTGTTAAGAAGTTTGTGGTAAAAAAACATATCAAACACGAACAGTATAAAGAAGCATTATTCAATGGTAGAACATTCAAACACGAGATGAACTCTTTAAGAAGTTACAATCATAGGATATATGGATTGAGAATGAACAAGACATAATTATCCCCCTTAGATACAAAGAGATGGATTGATAAGGATGGTGTAACTACCTATGCTTATGGTTATGGTGGTAATACTGTATCGTTGGGAACTATGAGCAACTCTTCTCGTACAAATGCCCTGACCAGTCCATCTTTAAGATAATACAGAATAGGCTCTCCTTCTTTCGTAACCAATCGACTAATGTTATATGTCTTAAGGGACCAAATTGGATCGGTTGTGCGACGTAGGCCTCCTTCGAGTTATCTGTGCTGGTATAAATATCTTACACTTACTCTATCCGGAAGTTTTTGTTCTTTGCCTCTCCAGGGTGCTGAAGATTTGTAAGTCACAGATTTCATTTTAATCGCATCAGATGGTTTCTTCCCGATAAATCTCGTTACTTCATTATTCAACGCTGATACAACAGCTGATAATCGTGTCACCCTTTCGGTTGATCTCAATCGTTCCGATTTCATTTCATTCCCATACTGATATCCAAACAAACGTTCCGCTAATGTCTGGTTAAATCTTTCAACGATAGCTTGACTATGGTGGGCCTCTTTTTCACCACACCTGATTTCGACATCGTGCTTTGTTAACAGTTTAGTAACTGATCCCATAAACTCGCAACCAGGACTTGAAATAGCTTAGGCCATGTTAGTAGTCCGCGTTTATATATGCGGCTCAGTGTATTAGCTACTTCTGTTGAATCTTTCGACCTTAATGGCTCAGCCTCTTTGTATCGACTATCCACATCCACTACGGTTGAAGCGTATTTATACGTTTTGCGTCTTACCTTATCATGGGGAAGAAACCAGAGGTCAGCCTGATGAACTTCATGCGTTGTAAAAATATCAGACTTCTTCCTCGGTATATAACGCGGTGCTGGTAAGTATAATTGCCACATTGCTTGTTTCTTAATCCAATCCTTTGCCACATCTTTAGATACCTTAGCCGCGGTGGCTATTTTTTTATTGCTACTATACCTTTCCAATATTCTCGTGGGCTATAGTAAATTGTATTCATTATTGATTAATATTGATGTTTCTTTTAATACGACTCATGACGATCGTTGAATCGCATCACCATTTTGACATAAAAAATTCCCCCTGTAGTGGTGGTATAGGTATATAAACCTGGGTCCAGTGGAAGTGGTCCAGAACCATCATTACTTATACTACTCCTTACTTAATTCGCTCCTTACTTAAAAATGGTTGATTATAATCTTCGGCATTATCAGAGTGAAAAGTTTTCTGCAATTTTTTAAACTTTTGGAATTTAGGATCATAGTCAGCAGATAATGAATTGGTGCAAATCGTTTCCGCCAGCTTATTCCTGATTTCTGTTTTAGCTGTTAATGTATTGTTATTATGTTTGAGATGTTTCATACTGTTTGTGGATCCTTTACCTTTTATTCTCCCGATCATATTCCAAACTTTAATGACTGGAGTACGAGTATGTATTTTGGAAACAACCCTTCTCAATCTTTTTCGTTTAGTGTCCTTGATAGTTCTACGAGCTTTTGCTCTTTTGCTCTAGTATTCGTAGCTGTGATAAATTGTCATGAGTCGGGTGTTTGTTAAATAGTCTTTCTTACTTTTTCCTAGCATTCCTAACTTTCCTACAATCAATAGTGTACCATGGAGTATGTACACGTGGGTTTGTCGAGGTTTGGGGATAGATTTTGTAGACGTATCAATTATTCCTTCTGAAAATATTGTTTATTGGGTCAGTGTCATAAATATAAACATCCGCATTTATGTTAGCTTTACACAAAATTATGTTTGTTGGTTGGTTGTTAAACGCTGCGCTCAGCAATATTCCAGCTATATGATGGTGGTCTGTAAATGAATTCCAATCTGTTTTGTTGAATTTCAATGTAGTAGAAGGTGTATCTGCCAAGGAGTGAGTGAGTGAGTGAGTGAGTTAATGCTTTACGTCACATCGGCAATATTCCAGCCATATCGTGACATCTGCCAAGGAAGTGGCAGTTTCAAGAATAGTCGGAAAATGATCACTGCCACATACATCATCATGAACTGACCATGAAAACTCGTTCAAGAGAGAAGGATCTGATATAGATAAGTCTAAAGCAGTGTATGAACAAGTTGCTGGATGTATATATGTATCGCTACTATCATCAAACAAACATAGATTATGTTTTTGAAGCCAGTCCGCCAACACTTTACCTGACAACCCAAGTACGTATGACCGATTGTTGGTTTTAATTCGTGAAGTTTATTGATTGGGTTGAAATCACTGTACGGGAGATAATGGTTTGTCAAGAGCAGCTTTAGCTGCAACATTGGCTTTTGAGTTACCTGTTATGATTACATGACTTGGTAACCAGCAAAAGACGATGTCACATTGGCCAGTAGAAAGATCATTATAGAGTTCTAAAATGTCTTGGATAATAGGATGATATGATGGGACACTTTTAAGTGCCCGAAGACAAGACAACGAATCAG
The DNA here is from genome assembly GCF_022045235.1 of Haliotis cracherodii. NCBI lineage: Eukaryota > Metazoa > Mollusca > Gastropoda > Lepetellida > Haliotidae > Haliotis > Haliotis cracherodii. The sequence continues at coordinate 31,063,094 of NW_027266266.1, read as the reverse complement.
AGAAGATGATGCAAATTTTAGATTGGTTTTGTTGTTGAATATAGGTCAAAGCTGTTAAGGGTGGTCTGATTCCCTCGCCAGTCGGAATTGTGAAAATACTTTTAACAAGTCGAGAGCCTTCAGGCACTTTGCCATTGGATATTTAATGTGTGGTAAGAATGTGAGATGACGGTCAAATATGAGGCCCCCAGGGTAGAGCCCACTCGTACTTGAAATCGTCTGCTGTTTAATAATTGAGATATGAACTGAGGTAATCTGCCCCTCAAACCAAATTCATGCAAATCTTTTAAAAAACCATGTTTCCACATTGTATGATATACCTTTTCGAGATCGAAAGAGATTGATACAGATTGGTGTTTGTTGACAATGGAAGTTTTAATAAATGATTCTAAACGCACCAAATGGTCAATGGTACGTCTGTTTTTTTTTCGGAAACCACACTGGATGTCACTCAGGAGGTTATTGGTCTCAAAGTACCCGACTAATCGATTGTTGACCATGCGCTCCATTGTTTTACAAACACAGGTAGTTAATGATATTGGACGGTAATTGGATGGATCTGTGGAATCCCATCCAGGCTTTGGAATAGGAATAATAATAGGATTGTGCAACGAAATGGGGAAATTTCCGGTTGTCCATATTTCATCAAATCTATTAAGTAACGTTTCAAAACATGAATCAGGCAAGTGTATGTGTATGTTGTCGCTCATGCTGCAGTGTCTTGAGCTTGCCCTTGGGCAGTATGTAACTCATGGAGTGAAAATGTTTCGTTTTAGTCCTCACCATATCAGAGTTAGAAAATAGTTTTTCCTTTTCCTGAACTTGAGGGCTATAATTTGATGATGAGGAATGATTTACCAAAGTTTCAGCAAGTTTGTTGGCAATTTCAGATTTAGTATTTAAAAGTAATGTCCCATCTTTGAGATGGCGAACTCCAGATCTAGATCATTTGCCCTTAATCTTTTGAATCATGTTCCACACCTTGGACATTTTTTAAGTTTAAACATATTTTAGTCTCATGAAAAGGATTGGGCACAAGTTATCACAACTTAGAACACCCTCTCCCATAGATTTACATGTACGCTTATTTACAGTTGATAAAATAAATGACGGAAAGGAAAGAAAAGAGATAGAGAAACGTGTGTAAATTCACATTGCTCACTCAAACCTTTTTCATTTCTTTATATATGTGTCCATGCAGGAAGCAAAGGCACTGTAAGTCCCCATGGTCCCTAGTATGGTGATCTCCCTTTAGTTACTGACGATCCCTAGCCCATTTTCATATTGTGTTGTTCACCGATATTTATGGCTTTTTATATATTCTCAACTAGTTTTCAATATTATCTGGGATATTCTAGTTATTGTACTGTCCTTCGATGACAGCTTTTTATTTAGTCTAAATCTATGTATTATTAATGTACTTCTCGTCACGATTTGGCTGAAATACTGCCGATGCGACGTTAAATCTTAACTCACTCACTTACTTTACTATAGTCTATATATTCAATGGTATTAGATGATATGCCCAGGGATGTGTCATCGGCAAATAATCTAGTTGCACAGTTCAATTTGTCAGTAATATCATTGATGTACACTGGGAACAAGAAAAGGCCTAATACTGATCCCTGTGGCACACCAGCTTTTAACTTGTCAGTGTCAGACAATGTTCCATTTAAATAAACAGAGTGTTTGCGAGGTGTTACGTAGTAGTATAGGTAATGGGGGTTCTGGCTCACTTCCACTGGAGCTGGATTCATATACCTATACTGCTACTACAGGTAGCATTTTTTATGTGTAAATGACGATGCGATTCAACGATAGTCATGAGTTGTATTAAACGAAACATCAATATTAATTAATAATGAATAAAATTTACTATAGCCCACGAGGATATTGGAAAGGTGTAGGAGCAATAAAAAAATTAGCCACCGCGGCTAAGGTATCTAAAGATGTGGCCAAGGATTGGTTAAAGAAACAAGCGTTGTGGCAAATATACTTACCAGCCCCGCGTTATATACCGAGGAAGAAGTTTGATATTTTTACGACGAATGAAGTTCATCAGGCTGACCTCTGGTTTCTTCCCCACGATAAGGTAAAACGCAAAACGTATAAATACGCTTTAACAGTAGTGGATGTGGCTAGTCGATACAAAGAGGCTGAGCCATTAACCTCGAAAGAATCAACAGAAGTAGCTAATGCACTGAGTCGCATATATAAACGCGGACCGCTAAAATGGCCTAAGCTATTTCAAGTAGATCCCGGTCGAGAGTTTATGGGATCGGTAACTAAACTGTTAACAAAGCACGACGTCAAAATCGTCCGTGGGGAAAGAGAGGCCCACCGCAGTCAAGCTATCGTCGAAAGATTTAACCGGACTCTAACGGAACGTTTGTTTGGCTATCAGTATGGGATCGAAATGAAATCCGAGCGATTGAGATCAACCGAATGGGTGACACGATTATCAGCCGTTGTATCAGCGCTGAATAATGAAGTGACGAGATTAATAGGGAAGAAACCATCCGATGCGATTAAAATGAAATCCGTGACTTCCGAATCTTCAGCACCGAGGAGAGGCAAAGAACAAAAACTTCCGGATAGAGTAAGGGTAAGATATCTATACCAGGCAGGTGAACTCGAAGGAGGCCTACGTCGTGCAACCGATCCCATATGGTCCCTTAAGACGTATAACATTAGTAGATTGGTTACGAAAGAAGGAGAGCCTATTCTTTATTATCTTCAAGATGGACCGGGTAGGGCATTTGTACGAGAAGAGTTGTTCATCGTTCCCGACGGTACGGTATTACCACCATAACCATAAGCATAGGTAGTTACACCATCATTATCAATCCATCTCTTTGTATCTAAGGGGGATAATGATGTCTTGTTCATTCTTAATCCATATATCCTATGATCATAACTTCTTAAAGAGTTCATCTCGTGTTTGAACGTTCTACCATTGAATAATGATTCTTTATACTGTTCATGTTTGATATGCTTTTTTACCACATACTTCTTAACACCCTTGGCTTTTCTTATCTCTCCATTATCGGACTTTTTTATAGAATACATCTTAGGTCTTAATCATACATACTCCACTATAGGAGTCCCAGCACATTCATCCTTCATCTTACCTAACACCTTTTTATTTACAACGCTGTGCAGTGGATTATCTTTAGGGTAATCGCTCGTGTCATACATATCTATTTTTTCTGCCATATCTTTATACACATCCTCGGTTTGTATTTCCATCAACAAAGAATCTGTGTCGGTATATAACACCTCGCATCTATCGCCGTATTGCTTCTTAAGTTCGTTGTAATAAAAGTCATACATTAAGTGTTTTGACAAGTCGAGAATACTCATACCGACGTACACCGGTCTGTTGAATTTTATATTACTTTTCTGCATATGCAACGTGGCTAAGTCGTTGTCGAATATCTTGCTTCTGTTAAAAGGCGGACTGGCTATAAGTTTCCTGAGTCTTTCTTCCTCATTAGATCTGACTAATTTAACATCAACACGCTTCCTTAGATTCTCCATAGTTTTACCGAATACCGAGTTATTCATGAGCTTATACAGATTCTTTTCGAAATCGCTGGTAGCTATCTTTCTTAAATCTGTGTTCAACCTTATATAGGGCTCCATCCAAGGGCTTTGATCAAACTTTAGAACTCTGTGTATTTTCTTAAGTTTCATACCTAACGATAGATACAACTGGAGATTTCTGTAGTGAACTATATATTTTGTCTTATCCATCAAATTTGGTACGAGTTTTTCTACGTTAGCTAACCTACTATTACCCATCAATGAACGTTGATATTCCGACATCCAGTCTTTATTAACCATTAATCTTTCGGTAGCTAGCGGATAACTGTTATGGTCTTTATGTAAGGAACTCGGATATTCCAAGTCAACTTCTAGTATGTACCCTTTATTCTCATCATTATTATTGATATTATGGATATCATTCACTTCGATATCATTCACATTGACCCATTCAAAACCACCCGTGGGTAAAGGTTGACTCATAGCCCATCCGTACAAATTGTTAGCGTCGAGATATAATATGTGCGTGTCGGGTTTACTCGGATCGTATCCTTCCACTAATTTATTATTAGCCTTGGAATACCTTTTCGCTGCCATCGATATACCCCCTCTTAATCCTTTCTCAATAAACAAGTGCATATCATAATCTGTGAGTAGTTTTAGTTCTACGCCGGTCTTCTTCAACAATGCATCCCACGATAGTCCAGAACTGGAATAGTACCATGCCGGGTCCAAGCCGTATTGTTTTAAACACGTCTTTCTAAATATCTCGAATATATCGGTGAGTAACAGTACATCGGTTTTTAAGTACAGATCGTGATAATCACCTAAATTCTTACAACCTAATTTATCCCAGACCGTCAGAGCGTGTTCATAATCGGCATCTGTTATTTTAGATTCTGTTAAGTTACTATAGAATGATTCGAGGGGTGGTAATTCAGTTTCTTCGAATCTAGACCAATCATCCATATATTCGTAAGGATATACACCTTTTCTCAGCAACAAATGACGAGTTATCTTATCGGTATATTGATTTGTTAGAGCGAAGTCATCGGGATTGTTCGCTTTAGCTAAATTGTCCAGGGAAGATAACAGAAACTGTACGAAGTCTATGAATCTAAGCCCATTACTTTGTTTTATTCTAGATTTCCCATCCTTGTCCCTATAATGTATAGGTTTAGTCAACGAGAACGAAATGTATTTTTCCATGTTGTTAGGAATGCACGTTAAACCGCCGTCGGTCTTTGAGATAGCTTGCATAATGAGATGTGAATCGTATGCTCTAAGGTTATGAAACACAACGGGGATGGGTATTGTTTGAGCATTCATTTTTTAGTTTCAAGTTACACTCTTTATGAGCGGCTCCCCGATAATTACCCGTGACGTGACAATGATCTCTTACGGAATCCCCATCCAGAGGTTTATTACAAACGTGACAACTCGTTGACTTCTTGTGCGCCCTCCAATCATCTATCGTCATACGCATGGGTTTCTTACACAATAATTCTTCCCTGATTATTCTCTCTTCATTTTGTAGATATTCTAGGAACTTTCCCGCTGCATCGGGACCTCTGTAAATCACGGGAGTGTTTGTTTTCCCATCATACCTTACAATTATATATCCAAACCCACAAGGAATATGTTCTTGAGTTTTGTACGTATTATTATCTTGATTATTGCGTTCGGTATTTTCTATGGGCTTGATAAGCGCTTCGAAGTCGGCGTAAATTACGTACGGTACTGGCATTTGATTACAATAATGTTCAAATTTTAATATATTTTTTCCCTCTTTAGGCATATCGATCCTGATAGCTGTCTGTCCAACACCTCTGCAGTCTTCTTTATGCGCTTCTAATAGATCTTGTCTGCTGTACCAATGCAGGCATCTTTCGCAGAAATATTTCTTTTCCTTATGTTTTGTTTGATCGTATAGCACCCTGTTTAAACTCTTTATCCACGTATAATGATATTTACCATCTTTTTCGATCAGAAATGAATTGATTCTGGGAATATGTTCCGGAGCGGAGCTTATCCTGTGTACAACAATTCCTTTAGAATGTCCGAAAACATTTATAGCTAAATTATTTTGCTTTTCCACCTTATCAATTTGTGATATTGGTGTAGGTTCGTCTATACCATCGAAGTTGAGTCCATCGTTTTGGGGATAGCTAGAAGGTCTATCCGCATTTTTGTCTACGGGGAACAATGCAGATCTTATCATCATTCTTAAACAATCATCGGATTTATTTTTTACGTTAATTATGGCTTTTTTCTTCTTATAATACGGGGGTAAATCTATATAAGATCCACCTTTGAAAGGCATGTAATTCGCTATATCTAAATATAAACTATCGATTCTATCCACACCCCAACCCGAACCTCTATTAGTCCAGCGTTCTAAAGTTTCCTGTATCCTCTGAATTGATGTATCTAATGATGCGTTTATAGTATCGGATTCGGTTATAACTTCTTGATTGCTACGGAAATATGGTTCGGTATATTCAAAGCTATCGTCTGCGTTACTTTTACTCAATGTCATTTTAATCGTCAGCTGGTATTTTATACTTTGTAAATCATCTAATTCCTCGTTAATTTTACTCGATATGATGGGCTTAATATCGTTAACATCCATGTTGGAATTAATCTCCATCTTCCAACCTCTTAGATATTTACCAACGCCGGCGGATGTGGGTACAAATATTAATTCTTGTTGTTGTTGATTAACATTATCATTATCATCATTATCATGTTGAATATCATCCTCGTCTTGTTGATTATTATCTAGTAAAGCGATCAATTCAGCTCTTCTCATTCGAGAATAACCTCTCAGCCCACTGTTTCTCGCTCGAACTCTGAGTTCTCTAACAGTCTGTGGTCTGTTGTATTCCAAACCGAGTAAGGTAATCAATTCAGCTTTTCTCATTCGAGAATATCCACGTAGACCACGTTGCTTTGCCATAGCTTTTAACTCTCTGACAAAAACCATAGTGGTTGAATGGTATATGCAAAATGGTTCATTTGTCTAATTGGTTGTTTTCATATATCTAAATACGTATCCTCCCCAACCTGTTCCTCTCATTGATGTAATCTCTCTTCCTAGCATAAATAATCTGATTCCTGACCCTATCAGCACCATGTTTCTTACATAAACAATAATGACCTTTGACCCCTATCCCGCATTCAGAACACGTATAGTTTATGTGTCCACGCTTGATGTAATAATTGTGTATACCGCAGTAAACATCAACACAGCGGCGGTTACATAGAGTCGTCTTCCCCATGAGTGTAAACTTGCAGTTATTCATGGTATATACATCTATCATATCATTTGTCTAAATGCAAATCACATCTACACTAGGGAATAGCTGAAAATCAATACAGCAGATAACCCAATAATAACAAATGCGACCTCTCGGTCTTTCTGAGCTTCTGACGGTGTATAAAACTGACTCATTGTTGGTCTAGGTATTGGGTCGAGTTTTTTCCCATAAACGAGGTAGTATTCGTGCATGGCGGATTCAACATCATTAAACGTTTGAATTGAATGTCCTTCCTTAATCAGTTTTTCATGAATAAAGTCTAATCTCTTCATTCTCTGCTGCGTATATTGTAACTGAGCTGCTTGGTATTGTTCTAACGCTTTGTTATGTCGTTTACGCTCCTCTTCAACTTCTTTAGCGTTTGATTCCCTCATACTGGAAAATAAATAATTACTCCCCGAAAAAGCTAGAGCATTAACAACAGCTCCACCAACCATCATCGCAATTGATGCCATATGAATATAAATATTCAAATGTTTAATTACTTCATTATGTCTTCGGGGATAAGTCCTTGTTTGATGAGCATATCCTTCGTTGCCATTGCTAATCCTATATCCAGAACCATCATACCTATATCAAATCCATTAAAATCTAGCTTGGGAGGTGTGGCTTTAGTAAGCATTTTAGCTATACGGGCATAGCCAATGGCCAAGCCGGTGACCACCGCTGAATGATACGTCGCGTTTACCAACATTTTACCGTCTGTAACTGGAGTAGTCATGCTTCTTATAGCATTATATGAGGACTAACCTCTAATTGAACTTGTTGTTGCGGCGGGGGTGACGTTTTCTCTTCTCCGGTCTTATAAAAGAACCATACAGCCGCTATACCAGCAACTCCTACTAGTGCCCATGTTTTAATCGGATTTGAATTATTTATTAATTTTGCTTTGCGCGCCAGCCCTCCCTTCCTTCCTGCGGCTATTTTTTGGGGGTTCTTAGTAACTCTGGGATTTAGTATTTTCTCATTTACTTGTGGTGGTTCCTCATTCACTTGTGGTTCTGTTTCCGCAATCTGTTGTTGCGTTTCCGCAATCTGTTGTGGTTGCGCAATCTGTTGTGGTGTCACCTGTTGTGTCTCCATTATTATTAAGTGTGCACGTATGTTTAAATTGACAATACCTAGCCGTTATTAAAGCTGTGATGAACGGAGCTAAGAACATTCCGAATCTATGATAAAACTCACAGCTCACTGAGCTTATAGCGTGTTCGATGAATGGGTCTTTCTCTAGAGATTCGCATAAATACATGCGATGTTCTGCCGGGATGGGGAGAAACGTACTAGCTACGACTGTGTATAGTTGTAATGTAGACGACCCTATAGTTTTAGTCATGGTAGCTCCCAGTCTAGACTCGTAACGCGCGTACAGTTTTTTAATCTCTTCGTCGGTCATGTTATCAATTTTTTCGATGGTATAATTTTCTCCCAAATATTGGGAACATTTTCCACCGGCTACCAAAGCCGCGAGTCTTTCTCTATGTTTATCTAAAGATTTATCTACATTTTGATCTACATCAGATTCTTTGAGCATTTGTTCGATGAGTTCGTCGCATTCCATAATGTAATACCTAAGGAGATATTTAAGTCTAACATAATATAATATGACATATCCAATACATCCCGTAATAATGAACTGTTGCGAAAGAATGATGATTTCGAACCACATTTTATGTAATATTAACCGCTAATGTTCAATTTGCTACATTTTGCTATAATTTGCTACATTTTTGCTAATATTTTGCTAAATTTTTGCTACATTTTGATACATTTTGCTAAGCAATTGCGTAAGCAGCTGGTTGATCGGTTTTTAATACGAGTTTACAGTGCTTTGTTGCTGCTAACAGTTTTCTGACTTTGTCACGTTCACCCTTGGTATAAATGACGTCATTTTCGCGTAAACATTCCTCGAATGAATCTCTGTCTTTGCAATGAAACAGCGCTACCCATTTGGTCTGCTCTCTGAGATCTTTCAGGACAGAGTTGTATTTTTGAGTAAGTACCCAAACGCTATGTTGAGTATGACGTCCGGAGAATGCTAAATACGAAAGCATATCTTTCTTTTTTGTTAATTCTTTACTCGCGCTGCAGTCGTCTATTACGAAAAGGGTTGATTCTCCTTTGTATTTTTCGTGACATACTCGGAGACAGTCTTGTAAACGATCGCCCGGATCGACTCTGTGTATTCCGTCGTCATTCATTACCCAATCTCTCGATAAGTATGTTTTATTAACGCTTATAGTCGGGCACAGAATAATAATATGATCGAAAACGTCCCGATAATGACTTTCTAAAATATCTAGAATAAAGGCTGTTTTTCCGCAGCCCGTTTGCCCGCATATGATAGCGCAGTGCGGATCTTTAGGTAAAAGATTATCAATAGATTGCTTGCACGAATCTCCCATTCTGTATATTAAGTTGCGCATCCATAATCACGTACAAATATATGTTTAATTTACCAGCTGATTCCCCGAGCTTCGTTATCTGTATGGTGACACCCTCGCTAGCATTTTCTATTCTCCTCCCACTGCCGTGTAATTGGTCATCGTCCGTTGTTCGCATGTCGAGCCATAGCGCATACTTCGAGGTGAGGTATTCACCCATCGATACACTCCCGAGAGACAGATCTTTCACGACCGCGTTAACTTCCGGAGAACGTTTTATAGAAGGAAGTTTTTTAATCTCATCCCACTGGTGATACGATAGCATTCCTTGGCTATATAGTTGATTAGGAACGCCCTCGATAGTCAATTCTACTTTCGTAATCTTGGGATTGTAGAACTTCTCGGTATTTCTTTTAAACGCATCGGAGGGGTCCTCGAACAACATTAAAATACCCTTCAAAGACCTCGTGGGGACGTTTAGATTGATATTCCACATCGTATCTTTTTTGTCCCTCGTGATCTTTCGATGTCGAAGCACGCGATCGTACAAAATGGCTAAACTTCCCGAATACTGGTTACGAATTTGTCTTGCTAATTCGGGATCCGTTATCATATCGTACTCGAGCGAGATATTGTCAATGGAATAGCTAGCATCTTCAGCAGCTCTGATTACTCTACCGTAGTCGTTAAAAGTGAGTTCGTATTCTAACCTATCGCCTAGGGATGCTTGATAAAAAAGGCATGTGGGAATCTAATAATTCAAAGTCCAGGGGAATATAGAATCTGTTACCTAATGCGTCGGCAACGGCCTGATCTTTTACGACAGTACCATCACCACTAGAAGCATCTACGCGCAGTCTCAATGTGTTCTTATTACAAATACCTTGGTACTGTAAGTTTTCCCGCTCTTTATCCGTTCTCCAGAGATCCATGTAACAATAGTATACATCGCTATCGTCGATACTCAAAACCTCATTACCGCTAATTTTAATAGCGATTTTCTTAATGATAGCACGACCTAAGTTCTGAACCGGCTCCCTGTTAACGTCGGCAGAATTCAAAACAATCGTAAATGCTAGTCGGACAGTTCCCGGAACTAACACATCGTGTGTGCCGAGATTAGGAAAGCGAACCAGAAGCGTTTGATTCTGATCGATGGTACTAGGGTTATTAGTTATAGTTACAGACTGACGAATTGCTTTGACCCCCAATGGATCTCGAAGTCTACGTTGTGGGTTTCACTTGCGTCCGTATTGCGAAGACATTGTTATATTGAAAACATGTACCCTATGTTTAATATAAAAATGACTGATTTTGAACATAATGACTTTGATCTAGATAACATAACTGATACTAGTACCATCGAAGAGGGTACTGATGAAACCAGCTTTATGATCCCAACCGTAAATGATGAACTTTTGAAACCAGCCGTTGATGATTATTACGATGTATTAAAAGATGATAAAAATTATGTTACTCCAATAGGTCGTGAATATTCAAAGTTTATGCTAGATAGTAAAGGAATATTGCGACTGCGTGGCGCTCCGGATATTGATCTTATGCATTCTCGTACTCGTAAGCCCCTAGCCTTGTCTACGATAGCCGCTAAAAAAGGCATCGGCTTTGTTCGTGATGAATTAGGTTTTGTAGACTACCGACGACTTCCCGCGAAGACTACTAAGGCTCTTCAGACTATGAGGAAAGAACTCGTTAATACAGATGATTTGGAAGCAGCCTCGATGGTGGCCTCGGACGGACTGGGAGAAATCTTAGATACCTACTACGATAATTCCACGTTACAGGTACCACATTCAGAGTTCAGTATTAGGGAATTACGAGGTCTTGACAAGGCAATGCAAACTATGCGGGGAGAACTCATCAATAATACAGCCAAGCTATCCGAAATCGACAAGCATATAGCTCAAGAGAAAACAAAACTCGAACAGGCGGGAGATGAGTTCAGTAGACGCCGCGTTGCGGAAAGATTGCGTAACCTAGGAGAGGAAAGATTGGCCCGCCTCAAAGCGGCTTCCAGTAATAGAAAGGCACTTCGTTCGCAAATCAGTCGAATTCGAGAAACTATCGATCAAGTCCTCAACGATGATACTACACTGGCCGATAAAATTAAAACATTGTTCAGAGAACAGCGAATAACAATTGCTAGTATTTTAACCGCGTTGGGATTTATTATATCGACTTTGACTCTCTCGTTAACAGGTGGTAGTGCAGGTGGTAGTACACCGCCTAACGATAAAAACGGTTTAAGAGAGTGGATAAAAAAGCATTTAAAAGCATTAGGTTCAGCACTGGGAAAGCTAGCTGAGAAAGCCGCGGCCGCACTTCCCGGTATAATAGGGAGTGTTGTTTCCTGGCTATTGAATTTATTAGCAAAGACCACCACTTGGCTTAGTCAAAACTTGTGGGGGTTGATCGTAGCAATTGCAGGGCTGTTGTACGTATTCGCTAAGAACTATTTAACTAAATCAGTTCGCTAAGAACTATTTAACCAAATCATGAGTAAACCAACCGAGACTCCACCCACTACAAGCGCTGTTTTTTCATCGATATGTTGTTGATTTTTAGCCGCAATATGCGGTGACACTTGTGCATCAGTAGATGGTTGTGAAACATGTGGTGTTTGCGGCTTGACTATTCCCTTTTCGCCCGTGATCGTTTGCGTTATTAATTCGACATTCATATCTGAATTTATACCTGGTTTTTGTTGATCGGTAGCGATAACAATTTTATTATTATAGCCTATCACTTGACCGATCTTAAGTTCCACATTACTCGGAGACATGTATAGTCCCGGCGCATAAACAAAGTCCACTTTGGATTGAGCGTACTGTAATGCATCTTGAAAACGCTTTATAGACGATGGTATGTCAACTGGTGAATTAATGGCGTCCTCCACGTTTGAGACAAACTGTTTTTGCGCATCGAGCGCCGTCCCAGAACCGATAATGGACGTTCGTGTTTGCGATTGCGCACCGAGAATTGCCCATACATAAGTTCTTATCGATTCATTAACTCTTACAAATCCTGGGTTAGTAAAATTATTTTCCATTTTATCATTAAGAAATTCATTCCAAGCGTTTGCGGTATCGTTCATTTGTATAAATTTTGTAACAATGTAAATTAAACCACTCTTAAAACTCATAATGTCCCCTCTCCAATCGTTACTATAAAGTTCCCAGCCTTTACACCAATCACCGGTTTTATGCCAATGATCATATATTCTTGAGTAAAGTTTGCTGGTACTATACAACTTACCAAAATTAACTGGAGGTTTATTAAGTTCTCTATATACATAATCGCTTTCTTCTTTGACGGATTTATTTTCTTCTGTGTAAGGAACACCTAGACCATGGTTTGCTCCTTTAATACGCCAATCTTTACTCGTAGAAACATTAAATTCCTGACAAATACGCTCATACACGGACCTATCATAATTATTATTTGTGGAATTCCATGCTCGATCCTGCGGTAATGGAGCACTAATTTCTTTAAGTATACGTCTAATCTGATAGTACACGTGAAATGACATAACAGACTTATTCAGTTCAAATCCTGGAGTGTAAAGAGATACGCCACATCCCGTTGTGGCACACCATATGGCAAAGTTTAACTGATTCTGCCAAAATTGCATCGGATTGTGAAACCAATCGTGCAGCATTTTATCGCTAGTTGCCGTGACTCTGTATTTTTCAAAGATATCGGTGAATTTAACTAAAAATTCAGCACCAGAGGCAGTTACTATAATCGATTGATTAGTAATGTAAGTTGATTTCATATTTAAGTTATGATATAGTATCATTGTATATTTAATATGTATGTTACACTACCGGGAATAACAAATGGTCAGTCTATTGAACTGCTTCAAACTATCGATAACTCGGATGGACAACTCGAAGTCGCTCTATGCGATGTAACGTATTACCCACTGTGGACCAATATAAGTACTGCGAGAGGAAATAATGTGATATTTGTAACATATGACGAAAATAGAATTACTACTATACCTGATGGGTATTACAGCATAAGCTCACTCAATGATGAATATTTTAATGAGGAATTTTTTGATAATGAATTTTCTACTGGAATTATTATCACACAAAGTGAGGCCAATGGGACAGTGAAAATCATCAATGAAAACTCAGATATAATTATTGGTGAGAACTTAGCACACACACTTGGATTTTATCGGGCAATAACATTACCACGCGGCACAACAGTGATTTCAAGTATTAACAACGTAACTGATTTAGTTCCCTATAAAGAGTTGTTCATCTATCTTGATCAAATAAGCACGACGGGTAATATTCAACAAGGAAGTCCTTCAACTCTACTCAGAAGTGTTCCGGTCAAAGATGTAAAATACAATAGCGGTAGAACGGAATCTTTCTCATCATTACAATATAAAAAATTGAAGCGTGGTATTATTTCAGACCTCAAAATTTCTGTATTAGATGTAAAACACCAACCTGTGCATGTAGGATACTTAAGTGTAACACTCCATATTATAAATAATGGTTGATTCCATATTTAAGTTATGATATAGTATCATTGTATATTTGATATGTATGTTACACTCCTGGGAATAACAAATGGTCAGTCTATTCAACTGCTTCGTACTATCGATAACTCGGATGGAAAACTCGAAGTCGCTCTATGCGATGTAACGTATTACCCACGGTGGACCAATATAAGTGCTGCGAGAGGAAATAATGAGATAATATTAACACATGAAAGAGATAGAATTATTACTATACCTGATGGGTATTACAGCGTATGCTCACTCAATGATGAATTTTTTAAGCCTTATGGAGCTAGTCTCACACAAAATGAGGCGACTGGGAGACTGAAATTATCCCCTGGAGGAATGGGTGTAATTCCTTACAGGAACTTAAGAATTACAATTGGATTTGCAACCAATTATACTATAATAGTCGATTCATCAAATGAGGGAAATACATTACCCGATTTAGTTCCCTATAAAGAGCTGTGCATCCATCTTGATCAAATCAGCACGACGGATAATATTCAACAAGAAAGTCCTTCAACTCTACTCAGAAGTGTTCCAGTGAAAAATGAAAAATACAATAGCGGTAGAACGGAATCTTTCTCATCATTACAATATAAAAAAATGAAGCGTGGTATTATTTCAGACCTCAAAATTTCTGTATTAGATGTAAATCACCAACCTGTACATATAGGATACTTAAGTGTAACACTCCATATTATAAATAATGGTTGATGCATCAGGCCCTGGAACGATAAGACAATGTAATACAATTGCGCTTTCCGATCTCGGAGACACAGAAGGATTCGATAAACCCGGTACCAATGGTAAGTTATACGCTTTACACTTACACGATAATGTATACAAGCGGAAAGAAGTTACATTCGCGGGTAATCTAGAAGATTTAAGCGATGTCGACGTTAGTAGACTCCTTAAAACCACTCCGTACAATATTATTTACAACAGTGAGAATAAATGGACTATGGTTGAAGCAAACATCAAGTGGCTACTGAATATCGTCATTACCCCACCTTATGCGATGATGGGTAAGGGACATAATTTAACTAAGAAAATAAATAGTGGTATCGTACTCGCGGCCTATATCCCGTCAAAACGAAAAAGTGTGTTAGTCACTCCCCTGCCAGAAAAACCAGGTCATATGTTATATAGTCGTCCGGCAATCCAAAATGTTAGTTTAAATTTGGTTACAGAATTCGATAATATTAAAGTTAACTTGAGTGCAATACCTAATATTTCTACGCTTATTATTGAAGTCTTGTTCGGAGATGCACCGGTAGATGCCTTCGAAATATTACCAGGTCTATCGATTAAATGGCTCAAGAAACACGAGCGTCAGCGTTGCAGTATTATTCATGTAGGTGCATCACCCGTTACAACCCTCGAGGGGGTTCAAATTATTAAAAGTGACAGAATTTCTCTTTCTAAGATATTCTTGCCGTATAATATACATTTGATAAGGTTGATGTATACTCTCAAAACATTTAAGCAAGACCAATTAAAGACTATTATATATTCGTAATATACACTATGAGTTTATATCCAGCGCTAGATGAAATGATGGAAACTGTTGATGGATTTCGATTACATCAAATAAGCAACATAAAACATCGAATAGAAAAGGATAGGGAGTTGAGACTTGGATTGTATAAAAAGTATCGCAGAGCCGTGAATGCTCTGGACGGAGTTGACACCGCTCTTGTAGTAGCTGGCATGGGACTCGGTGTAGCCGGTGTCGGTTTACTATCAACTATAATCGCCGCGCCTATCATGCTCGGCATGGAAATAACCGCCGGAGTCTCGGGACTGGCAGGAATAGCGATAAAATTTATTTCTCGTAGGTTGCAAAAGAAAGCATTAAAACACGATAGTATTCGGATACTCGCCGATGCAAAGTTGAACAGCATCGAGAATCATATTTCGACAGCAATGGCCGATTGTAAGATATCCGAGGAGGAGTTTCGTTTAGTGCTGTCGGAACTCACCAAATACAATGAAATGAAGCAGGAGATTCGATCAAAATCTCATAAGACCAATGGTATTAGCGAAGACGAGAAAAAAAAGTTCATAGAACAAGGGAGGCAACAAGCGCGTCAATTATTCCGTGCCAAAACCAAAGAACTGGTTGGAGATTAAAAATAAATTGCTTACTATCGTGTGATTACATTTAGACAAATGCTTACATAAATATATAATAATGGAAAAAACTATTAAATGGAGAGAATTACCACAAGGTTTTTATTATATCAGTGATGTCAAACCAACCAAATACGGTAATCAATTGTTTCTTATCAATTTACAAAAAGAGTGTAGTTATATAGTCTGGTCTCCTAGTAAAATGAACGAAGAACTTAATAAAAATGTTGAATATCACTTTATAGATAAAAATAATGAAGAATATTTTTATTACCATTTAGACTCATCTAAAGCAATGATTGGACCCAGGTATTGGTGAGCTGGAGTCAATCTCATGACTATCGTTGAATCACATAATCATTTTGGCATAAAATATTCCCCCTGTAGTAGCAGTATAGGTATATAAATCCTGCTCCAGTGGAAGTGAGCCAGAACCCCCATTACCTACAAAAATTTATATCATAGACTCCAGGTGGTGGTCAATTTAGCTGAATCTTATGACTATCGTTGAATCGCATAGTCATTTACACATAAAAAATGCTACCTGTAGTAGCAGTATAGGTATATGAATCCTGCTCCAGTGGAAGTGAGCCAGAATCCCCATTACCTATACTACTTACGTAATCAGCCAGCCACTCTAATTATTCATCATTTATACCATAACATGACAATTTATATATTAGCCCACTGTGCCATACTCTATCAAACGCTTTTTGAAATATACACAGACTACCATACAACAGAACTCTTTGTTATCGGCTTGATTATATAATTCTACCAGTTGGTTGACGGTCGAGTTACCGGCTTGGAATCCTGATTGGTATTTGTACAGCAACGAATTCTCACGAAAATAATTGCGCAAGTGCTTGAATACACCTCTTTCGTATACTTTCCCGATACAGCTTATCAAAGATATTGGTCTATAGTGTGAGGATAGTGTTGGGTCACCTTCTTTCAATAGTGGCATAACATGAGCATATTTCCAATGGCTTGGATATGTACGCGTTCTCAAAGAGGTATTAGATAATAGACATAAGACTTCACTCAAAGATGCTACAGTATGTTTTAGAATTTTATGACTTACGCGATCTGGGCCTGAAGCTTTTATTCAACGGGAGAGACTTTATTATATCACTTATTTCATATACGTTTATTCACAAAGTGCCAAATGTTTTATTTATATTATATTTGGCTATCTCGCCTTACTTCCATCAACATTTGCTATGGATGAACAATACTTGTTTAACTGATTATCGTTATCTAAATCTGAGTATACATTTTGGCTTTCATCTGTGACATACATGTACCTGCGCAGAGGGGGAATAGATGAAGTATTACCTGTATTTTTTACTAAGTACCGCAACAATTTCCAATAAGAAGATTTGTAATATTCAAAAACGCAATTGTCTAAATTGGAGTAGAGCATTTCCTTTGCATAATGATTCATACTATTTACTTTATCTCTTTGTTTTCTGTACAATGTTCTGTCCTTGTCTTTAATTATTTCCTTGAAATCTTAAGTAACCTGTTTCTTTTCTTTGTTGCCTTCCGTAATTCGGAATTAAACCACGGTTTATCATTTGGTCGAATGCTAACCTTTTTTAGAGGGTACACACATTTATATATCATTATTACAGTTTGAGTTCATTCAATAGATTCATAAAAATCTTTACATTTGTTAAAAAAGTCAATCCAATCAGTTGATTGAATAAGGGTGTTTAATTTATCATATACACCTCTTCTATAACACCATATATCTCTAGTAAATAATGACTTGGTTGATAAATGTGTTTTCACTGATATATACGTGCCTCTATGATCAGTAATCTTATTTTGAAAATCAATCACTCCAGAATCATCCACAGAAACATCTTCACTTACAATTATCCGATCTAGTAAAGTACTCGTTGTTTTAGAAATCCGAGTAGGTTCATTTATCACACTGCGTAATTTGTTTCTGTCTAACAAATCATTTACATGAAGTTCTCTCGCAGACAAAAGATCTTCATTAATATCTCCGACAATAACTAAATTACATGTATCAGTATGAATACTGTCGTCTAGGTGATTCCAGAAATTATTTATATTATACTCTGGTCTGTACACAACTCGCAGAATTAAGGATTTTTGTGGTAGAAATATCTGTATCCATGTAGTTTCATCAAGGACATTTTCTAATAATTCAATCTTTTATATGCTAACGTTTCATGTACATAGACTATGACCCCCAAATGCATTTCTATCTTTACTTATCGGATCATGGTAGTTTTGCCATCGTTAGACATCATTATTGACTGTATCATCTAAATGAGTTTCAGTGAAACAAACGTCGTGAATGTCGGAACAATACTGCATATATTTTTGATATTGGCTAGTATTGTGCACAACCACCAGAATCTAAAGTGATGACGTAAATCCTGCTTGGGTATCATCCAGGAGGTAATGTAAGCCTCCCTGATCCCCAGCGAAGCCTAAATATGCCAAATTGTTTTTAAATATAACTTTGCATTCATGAACAAACAGTGTATGTACATTGTATCAACTTGGTCTCGTCGCTGTGTGGCCGAAATAAATGCCGAGGCGACGTTAGATTTTAACTCACTCACTTTTACGATTATCCTTATAATTCTTTACCAAAAAAGCTTTCCTCGCACCTTTTATTCTATATCTCTTAAACGAGATTGCGATAGATAGCCCATCATAATGAAAAATACATGTCCAGTATCGAAATTTGCTTGTTTTGAACTAATCCTTTGGGTATTTGATACGTGAAAAAAGTGCGTGTCTTGCTTGTCAAAATAAGAGACACGGTAAAACTTTTTAATTGTGGTTCTATTGAAGACATTATTTACGTGGTAAAAACAGTCATCTAATGTTGTGTCGCGGTTTTCCATACCATGGTAAATATAAATCAAATTACCGTCTTTTTCCGACGTCATCAAGGACATGACGTCAAAGAAAATGGTGTCAACATTATGGGAATTCACTACATTTGAATTGCGCTCAGCAATATTCCAGCTACATGACGGTGGTCTTTAAATAATCTAGCCTAGACCAGACAATCCAGTGATTGATAATGGTAGCATTAACCCAGACAATTAGGATACGATGACATCAACCAAGTCAGGGAGCCTGACCACCCGATCCCGTCAGTCGCCTCTTGCGACAAACATAGTCGCCTCTTACGGCAAGCATGAGTTGGTCAAGATCTATTCTAACCCGGATCTTCACGGGTAGATTAGGTTTGTACTTCATTAAGAATGCCTCAACATTATTCACGTTACAATTACAGAATTTGGTGAATTTGGGAATCTAAGGACTGATTCATATGTTTGATGGGGCAATCCTTTTCGCTACTACTTTCTTTTAGACTTCCTCAGTAAGATTTCATCATTTCTCATGTTTTGGTTTGTAACTAAACGTATACAGTCTTAATGTTGATATTGATGCTGGAATAGTTTGATTCCTTGTGCATAAAAGTAGATTCTACATATCTGTCAAAATATTGAACGTCAGTAACAAAATACACAAACAATATCTCCTTTTCTGAAGGCAAATGATTAGTTCACAATCAAAGTCAAACTCTTCTGTTTACCAATTTTGCTGCATTTTCCTTCTGTACTTGCTCCTGTTTTTTTGCTTCCAAGGTTACAGAAGAATCTATTTCATCTCAAACTTAGTGACCGAGACACAGGTTAGACTTGATGATATCATGCCACACTCTACAGATAAGTTAATCAGCCGCTCAAACAGAGAATCCTACACAAGATCCATTTGACGCAGCATCTGAGCCTACATGTCGCCAACAATTTAATAAAAAGCAAGTTTGATTCGGTGGAAATGCAGAGGATTCATAAATAATTGATAATACAAGACTGTAAACCATAAAAAGTTTGTCGCCAAAAGACGTATATGAAACATACCGATACATTTGATATAATGCTGTACAACTGTCATCGCTCCTTTTCTTCACCAGGGGATAAAACTTCTGGAGGAACTTTTATTTTAGTGAGGCAGGGTGTCATTTACTTCCGTGGTGCTGGTGCTGTTCATCTAAGTGTGCACTGTGTATTCAAACTGTGCTCATTGTATATTCCTCCGCTCGCTCCACATGGACAATCCTCTCTTCTAAAACTATATGATCTGCTCCCGAAACCATGCATAATCATGCGTTATCTGAATGGGCTCAACCTTCTTTGGGGACCTGTGAACACACACAATGAGGGAAGGTACTTGAGCAATTCATTTTTGACAATAATGTAAGTATTTGTAATGACATCAAGGCCGCAGTTAACTTTTTCTGACAGGGAAGGGCAAATAAGATTATTCATTTCCTAATCAAGTTAACTTTCACAAGGAAAAATGTTTTCAATAAAAAATCCAGGGGGGCAACTGCCCCCCCCCCCCCCCCTCCCCACCCCTCCCCACACCATACTGGAACGTATTCAGGGCTTAAACTGTCCCACAAGGATTCAAACCTATTAAAGACGTTGAATAGTTGGTCCTTGATAACCTCTGTGGAAGCGATCACTTCCCCACCATTGTTAAAGCTAGGAATCATTGTATGAAAGACTATATACAGCAAAATTAATCTCTGAATATTCAAAACATATTGAAGATCCGATTCACTTTTTTTCAGATCAACTCAATAAAACAGTTGTTCAAACAATTCTAAAGGGAGGCCAAAAAATCCCTGAACATTATTCCCGTCGCCATCCTGTTGTACACAATGTAATTAAATCTGTAATTCAAAGTGGATACAGGTAAAACGTTTATAGTGGAGCTTGATAAAGTTAGTCTGAGGCTTCGTCTTTGAGCTTTCAGAACCTTGCCGGTTCACAGTATCTGGAGGCTGATTACTAAATTTCATTCTACTTAATCCAATCCAGTCTGCTTTTAATCCTCTTTATGATGATTTCTACAATAAAATACATCTCTTATTCCGCCCCTTGGTACAAAAACATAATAAGATATTTCTGCTGCAAAAATATATCTTGAAATATAGCGCCCATTCAGCTGTTGTCTTTGGAAAGGGTACAAGTATTGTAAGATTGTTGCCTTGAGGGGGAAAGTGAGACCACGTCACGCAAAGTACTTGTTGAACTGCTACCCTTTTAATGATAGAATGTGTGTTATTCGGCAAAATTAAACAACAATAGACAGCTGCTGAAAGGATGGTGTAATCCTGCCGGGGTATCAGAGGTGCCAGAGGTACCGCAGGTCCCCGGGGTTTCAGCAACTTTGGTTGCTGATGATCTATGGCCTGTTTGTAATGTATTGTTATGTATAGTTACATTTTATATCGTTGCATACTTGTTTTAAATGATATAAATGTGGGAAAGTCAAGTTATTTTACTGTCTTTTATTGACAGGTTTCTATATCATTGATGTGGCTTCATTTTTAATTTTTTTAACTCACCTACTCCTAGTTTTTACTTTAATGTTAATACACATTAAGACGTCTATACATTACGGTATATACGTAAAACTATGTTTGTATATTTTTTCAGGTTGTCCTTATCAGACTGATCTGGTTTTCCTTTTGGATGGATCTGAAAGTGTCTCAGAATCAGCATTTCTTCAGCAGAAAGCTTTTGTTGTGGTAAATACTGCCACACTGCAAATGACTGCTCCATCTTTCAGACACCTACATGTTGGAGTCGAAGTGTTTAGTTCAGATGTAAGCGTCATTACCGAATTGGACAAACCAGCAGATCCTGACACCTTTAGTAACTTTGTCCTCGCTGCAGCTCAGCCTCGTGACGGAACGCGCACCAACATGGCTCTTAAGACATTGAGATATATGTTCTCTCAACAATCACGTCAAAATACTTTGTTGAAAGCTGTCTTGATAACTGATGGATATTCAAAGAATATAGCTAAAACAATAGAGGAAGCCCGAATGGCAAGGAATATGGGTGTTGATTTCATATTTGTTGGCATCGGAGGTTCGATAAAATTTGAGGAAGTGGCAGCTCTAGTAGATGACAAGAGTAAGGTGTTTCTCCTCAACACGTTTGATGAACTTGCCAGTGTCAGTGATGAAGTGCGAAATGCTATTTGTTCGGGTAAGGTCGTCACAATGTATATTGCATCAGCTATTGGTCAATACTATTACAGTGTTTTTTTTATAAATAGACTGAATATTCCTTTCTCACGACTTGTGACGGACAGACGATACTGATCACCTGTGTATCAACGCACATCCAAAAGAAAGCACACCATTATTCAAGGTTAAAACATATATATTCAATGAGAGTGGCGTTTTAGTATCAATTTCGCTCCATGTAGTCATGGTCATTCCACTGTTGGGTGGACGTGCTCATTAACCATGTTCCCTCAATCGCAAAAACACTGTTGACTGCCGTCGATACCGTTGCTGTCGCGGGGATGGAACAATTTCAGAGTTAATGTCTGGGGATGTAACGACTCATCAATGAGCGTGGTTACACGAAGGATTTACCTTCGGGGCAATACTAATGGCTTTATTCCTCCCACTCTTTATGGACTGCTGTTACTTTTGAGTGTTTCGAATGTCCTGCCTTTTCACCAAGAATTCATTTCTATGTTTGTTTTATAAAGTAATGAGACAAAACCTTCTTGTTGTACATTCTTCCTGGCGTGCATATATATCTATTTGAATATAAGAAACATAAGTCGAGAGAGGATGTTGACAAGGAGATCCGATGTCCCCATATTTGTTTCTTTTTGTCGCAGAAATACTTGGGATAATGATAAGAAATAATACAAATATAACAAGAATAGTTCTTGGAGAAAGTGAGCACGTAATAGATCAGTACGGGGATGACACCGAACTATTTCTAGACGGCACAGCTCTAAATGAGGCAGTTAGTACACTAATGTCTGGCTTATAAATGAATACAGATAAAACTATAGCGATATTGTCTAGGTTAAATTGCAGGGAGTTTACTTACATTATGTTCTGATTTAACATTGGATTGACATAACGCAGATTTCGATGTACTTGGAATTTTAAAACCATCGGGTTATCAACACTGGAAAAAGACTGCAAACAATGGCAAACACCGTAATGAAAACGCGGCCCAGGGGGCATTGGGGAATTTCCGTCCTTGTTACAAGCTCCGTATGTTGTTATTTACATATAAAATGCCTTGCGCTGTTGTGTACCGTAATGTGTCAGTCGTTCTGACGGCCACAGTTTTCATCACGATCTGGATTTGTGCATGAAGTTTGTGGCGATCAGGAAAGAGGATCCGGGATTTAAGAAATTATTGAAACCAAGTCACTACTCAGTGGTTTGTCGTAATCACCTCCTTGACAGCGACAACAAGCCATCGGACACCGGCAGTCATCATCAGCAACGAAGTTAGTAACCAGTGAACGAACAAATGCTATTATTTTCCTGTACGTCACAAGACTGGTATTGGTGAATATCCAAATGAAATACAATCTTCAGTAATTTTAATGTGTAAACCCATCATGAATATAGTGGATTAGTCACAGTATGTTTTATGATCTGGGTGCACAATTGACTTTCCCAAATATTGGCATAAAAAAATCAGTCATCCTCTGTGCAAAATTTTACTGACATAAATAATTGTGTTTGACCAAATTTTAATGATGTGTATTGCAATGAAGAACATTCAGTCGTATAGTCTTGAACGTGATCTTTGATTAATTAAATTATACCCACCAGTTATGCCAGTCTTGAGTAGGCCTATATGCACATATTGTAGATGAATATGGATAATGATCTATCAGTTAGCATACTATTATATCAAGTTATTCAGGTGACATAATAATAAAAGATGTTATATTGAAGAGGATATATTGAAATAATTTCCATATATTTTCTTTACAGGAAAGTAAAGACTGAAGAGGGGTGCAATACCAACAGTGTTCTCCTTTAAGAAAGTGAGTAAACCAAGAAAAACTAGACACTATATTATAGATGTAGAGGATGCTCCTGATCTGGTCTGTGAGGGCGAAATTTGTTCACCTGGGTGCGATGAGGTTATTTGCCAGTAAGATGCTGTTGATCATAAAGAAGTTGTGGCCACATAGTGCAGTTTGCTCTCGGAATTAAGCTCCAGACTCTCAATTCATCATATAAGAGATAATGACAAAACCGTTTCGTCTTACTCTGGTTTTGGCAATTGTGACCATTTTATGTCTTTCTTTCAAGTACTAGGTCCCTGTGTCAATCATCATTCATGCCAGTGTTCTGTGACACAACCAGAAGATCAGCTATTTATCAACATTAGTTCTCACTTTGACAAACCTTTTGTACTTCCAATTGAACGTATGGACATAACAAGATACAGTTCATGATAAAATGCCAGAAAATTTCAAGGAAAGCTTCCCATCAACAAGGGTGTTTCTGGAGGCAACTGAGACACCGATTCGTAAGCCAGGCAATATATATAGCTTACCACTCTGAAAACTATGAATGGTTGTTCTCATCGAGGTCTTGTTATCTATGTTAATGACAGTTATGGTGGATCAACAAGTGACAGATAATAGAGAGGTCAAATCTAGCATGCCAGGTGTGTTCTGTGCAGGAGGCAGGAATTACTTTCCTCTGCAGATGTAAAAGTTGCATAATTTCATCCAAGTCAATTCTTATTGAGTCTGGTGAAAGAGGCATACCTTTTGTGAGTTCAATTGTTTTACATATATACCATATATACTATGTACTTTTATAGTACACATATGTTTGTGGATTTGCACACAAAAGTGCGCATGTTAATGTTTCGGTGTATATACATTGTGTATCAATATAGAGTGAGTGATTTTAAATAAAAGGCGCAAAATAAATTGTTTATGTTTAGATTGGTTCCTGATATATTTTAGTGCCGTAAAATTATGGAACTGTTATCTGGCAATCGTGAAGATAATATTCTTGATCCAGTGACAGTGGCACTAGCAACTGCGTCACCGTTCTTAGATCTATATGTAAGATTTGTAAGTGTAAGTGTGTTTCATATTGGTTGTATTCTTGCATATAAATAAGTGGGTTCATATCTGATTTCGTAGGTTTAGTTAATGTCAGGTCAACATTTGGCTTTACGAAAGTCGTGATGACAAAAGTTGAAAGGGAGCTGTATCTTGAATTCAGGATATGATATATGGATGAACAACTTCTTCATTACAATTAAGAGCGACGTTTCAGTGTAGGTTCTAACGTCGTTATCAAGCAAGTGATGAGTGAGTGAGTGATTTAATATTTAAAGTCACACCGGCAATATTTCAGCCATATCGTGACAAAAGCAATTAATACATTAAGAAAATGTTAATTTAGACAATTTAAAAACCTGTCAGCAAAGGACAGTAAAAGGACTTATCACCGATATATTTTTTAAAACTAGTATGTGACCATGAAATTACTAAACAGAACAATACATTGTAAAAACGGGCTATAGATCGCCAGGAATTGAAGGGAGATCACCATACTAGTGAGTGAGTGAGTGAGTGAGTTAAGATTTTAAGTCACATCGGCAATATTTCAGCCATATCGTGACTTTCAAAAGTTATATATAATAAATACATGTAAACCATAAAAACCTGTCAACAAGGGACAGTAAAATAACTAGACTTATCACTGATATAATTTTTAAACTAGTATGTGACCATAAAAGCTATTACTAAAAAGAACAATACATTGTAAAAACGGGCTATAGATCGCCAGGAAATGAAGGCAGATCACCATACTAGGGACCATGGGGACTTATAGTACCTTTGCTACCTACATGGTCCATACAGCAGGATTTACACCATCCCTTCAGTCGCTGGCGACTGTATGCAAGTTAAGCCAAAACTAACAAATATACTACGATTAAAATCGTGGTAGGCTAAAATTTACTTCGATTGATGTGGAACTTACGTACCCTCTCTGGGGGACAATAATTTCACAGCGATTTAACCCCCTTCAAGGATACAGCCACTGACAATCTCAGTTGCTTATTTAATCTACCAAACTTAAAACAACATTTACTTATTTTGCAAAACAGATTAATCACAAAACGTTCAAACAATTCTATTTCTTTTAAAAAAGCAATGATTAAAAGAGAACTAATATTTTTAAAAAGATCCTTGACAGATGAAGATTTGAAATATTTATCCCTTGATCAAGACATGCAAGCAGCACATTCTTCATCGTGATTCTCTCATCGCAAGGGTAATAAAATGGAGGATCCTCACCTTTCAATAAATGTTCAAGTGTATATCTGCTGTGGCCAATACGACATCGCCGTATTACGACCTCTTCAAATCTGGACTGTGGGTGTAGGTGTAACCGATAGTTGGTTTAATGTCATGTAATTTATTCATACCTGCATAAGATTGTTGATGTAAGATCTAAGTGCAGGTTTAATATCATTGTATGGAAGTAGAAGTGGTGTCACAGATGTGTTGAGCGGTGCTTTTGCAGCTGCATCAGCCATTGTCTTACCAGTTATTCCACCGTGGCCGGGTAACCAACAGAAAACGATGTCGTATTGGCCCGTAGTGAGATCATTATATACTCTTCAAAAAAAGAAACTTGACACTTCCTTTCAAAATCTAATATAATGCGATTGTTTCAAAATAGGACACATAAACCTTAATTGAAACACTGTTTGAAGATCAATGTACACAATGTTCTAAACATTAATCGTGTCACCTACACAGACACACGTACACGATACAGTTAATGTCACAGGGGTACAGAAAATGTCAGTGTCAGTTTTGCCCACCACGTGCATCAATCACCGCTTGACACCGACCACCCATAGATGCAATCAAGTTGTCAATAATACGCTGTTGGATGTGCTGCCAGTCATGCTGAAGTGCATCAAGAAGCGACGGAAGTGTTTGGGGCGGTGGATTCCTTCTGCGAACGCGTCGAGCCAACTCGTCCCACAGATGCTCAATCGGGGACAAATCTGGTGACCGGGCTGGCCAAGGTAATGTCTGGATGTTGTTGTGCTGTTAGAAGTCCTGACAAACACGTGCAATATGCGGTCAAGCGTTGTCCTGCTGGAACTGTCCGCCATGAACGTTGACGTGAGGAAGAACGTAAGGCTGTAGGATCAAGTGTCTGTAACGCACACCTGTCAATGCACCTGCCACATGCACGAGAGGCGTCCTACCACCGTGATGAATTCCGGCCCATACCATGACACTCCCACCGCCAAATGGGACAACCTGCTGCACACAGTTGGGGACGTAACGTTCACCCCGACGTCTGTAGACACGTGCGCGCCCATCAGCACGTGTGAGTAGGAAACGGGACTCGTCAGTAAACAGTACACTTCTCCACCTTGCACGTGCCCATCTAACCCTTTGTTGGCACCAAAGCTGTCGGTCCGCCAGATGACGTGGGGTCAATACATGACGTCGAACAGGTCTTCGTGCAAAAAGTCCAGCCTCCCTCAGTCTGCGTACCGTTTGATCTGATGTTCTGCGTACCCCAGGGATATGTGTGGTTGTAGACGTGACTGTGGTAGTGCGGTCTCGGAGGTGTCGCAGCCGGATGTATCGATCTTCTGCTTGGGTTGTCACCCTTGGTCTTCCTGACCTTGGTCTGTCGTCAACTCTGTTGGTGTTGTTGTATCGGGTCCACAGTGCGGAGATTGTCTGTCTGGATACGTCAAAGTGCCTGCCCACTTCTTGCTGAGTTGCTGCAGGTGGTAATCTCCCAATGGCGTTGTTCCGTTGAGCTGCATTCAGTCTTGGCATTCTGTCACCGCCTCTACTGCCGTTATAAGGACTGTATGAACAGCCGTTGATGTGGATTTTTATACCCATTCAGCAGGGGGGCCTGCATGCCTAAATGCAGGATCCTGTGCTGCACGTTTTTTACAGGCGGTTGCGTTTGGATGAAGCTTTAAAATTGACCCCCAAACGCTACGTTTATGTGCTTTGCATGTGTTTTCGCGAATTATAGACACATCATCTTTCTGTTTGACTTATTTGGTTCTCATTTGATGTAATTATTTTAGAGATTTGGCAAAAATTGGTTTTACATCTATGTCAAGTTTCTTTTTTTGAAGAGTGTTTATATAATTCAACAACGTCGATTAAAAGTGGATGGGTACATGACATATTTTTGATAGACTGAAGACACGAAAGAGAGTCGGGAAATATTATGAACTGCTTATGCTTAGATTGATTTTGAATATATTTAAGAGCTGTTAAGATGGCATGTGATTCTGCGGTGAAAATTGAACTGTCATGTAGTAACCTGGACGAGATGGATCCAGATTAAATGATAGTAGCGCTAGCCACCGCGTCACCATCCTTGGATTCATCGGTCAATATAGATTTGTATGTGTATTTATTTCGCAGTTGGTTGTATTCTTGATAGATTAGTGGATTGGTTTGTGATTTCTTTTGTGTTGTTAAAGTCAGGTCTACCTCTGGCTTGATCAGTTGCCAAGGAGGCGAAGACACAGCAAACAAAATACAGTTTCCGGTATCCGAACACTTACCCAAAATGCATCCTGGTATCCGGTGGCAGATACCTTGACGGATACCAGATGCGTGGTATCCGGTATTGGACACCTCACCGGAAAGCATGCCTCCTGGAATCCGGCACCAGATAACTCACCGGATAATTCAATAAGGGGCCTGAAGTTAGCAGCGGGTTCGTTATTCGTTATTCGTTTTTTCGAATAACAAAAAACAAGCCAGCACCGAGTTCGTTATTCAAAGGCTG
Source organism: Haliotis cracherodii (assembly GCF_022045235.1). Taxonomy (NCBI): domain Eukaryota; kingdom Metazoa; phylum Mollusca; class Gastropoda; order Lepetellida; family Haliotidae; genus Haliotis; species Haliotis cracherodii. The sequence goes on along the minus strand of NW_027266266.1, from coordinate 31,034,492 downwards.
TATATTAAACAACTACAGTAATGTGGTCAAATACACTGAAACTCGTTTAATATATGACAGCAGATTCGTCTTACATCGTCCACAAGCTGTTAAGTTTTTCAATACTTTTAAATAACGAAAAATTAAACTGCAGCATTTTAGTTTTCAGTTCCTGTCCAACAAATTGACAAATGTGAGGTAGTCTAATTTATGTTCAAGCAGTTTTTAGTTACTTAGTGCTGTCCAGCAACTAGAATCTAAACAACACCACTCATCTTTGTCAAAACACTAGTCAGTCGGATTTTTTCCGGCAGTTTATGGATGAATAATAACGAACTAAAAGGGGATAGATCAAACTGTATTCAATTTATTTGAAGGAAAGGGTTACAATACCACTTACACTCTTTTACACTCATTACAGTTAAATGTAGTGAGTTACCCAGACAGTATTTTCTATAACAAGTCTTTCGTCAGATAGTTATGTTCATTGCATAGGTAAATTTGCTGTCGACAGAAAGTTATATACGTCACAATGCAAACCTGATCCATCTGACTGCTATAATACTAAATGGCAATGTATCTATACAGACAATGTACACTTATGTCAACTGAAGTCGTGAACTCTACTGAACCATAATCTAAGTTTACTGCACCATGCAAGTGGTTGTCTAGAACTGTGCAAACAAACGTGAGGTTAACTTGTCACCTATATAATGAATACAATCATGGGATCCATTCCAGGTCGTAGTCGACGATCAAAGTTACAAACCCAAAAAATCTAATGTCATAGTATAAGACATTCGGAGTGTAGTAAGACATCTTACTGCAGTTGTGTGATTTGTCATCACCATTTCCTGACCAGTTATGTAATTCATGAAAATACAGATACATTGTAAGACTCTGTTCTATAGTGGGTGATGATGGACACTGACCAGAAACGGTTTTTTTCTGTGGGAACGGATATAGGTGGTGTGGTTGAAGATACAGTTGCAGGGTCTACGAGCAGAGGCAACACTCATTATACAATTAAATTTTCCTATATTTGTTAATTTGTCCTAAAATACAGTCAATATTTAATGAGGGCTACTTCTGCAAAGGTTTTCCCACAATTTAAGTCTTTATTGTGAATATGTACATAAATATAAACAGTAGCAGATTCTTTATTCTATTTATTTATATATTTTCTTGGACATGAACTGAATAACGAACACGTTGCTGGTTAGTTTTCCTTATTCAAAAGTACTGAATAGCTTAACAGTTGTTGGGAGATAGACCATAGACTATCTTATATTTAATAGAATTGTTGGACATAAACTAAATAACGAACCCGGTATTTGACCACATTACTGTAGTTGTTTAATATACAGCCTTTGTATAACGAACCAGGTGCTGGCTTGTTTTCGTTATTCGAAAAACGAATAACTTAACAGCTTTTCGATGATGAAAGTCTGGAAGTGGCACTACCTGCTCTTCTTTTCACATCGTAACTACTGCAATAATATGTTCGACAACATGTGTTTTAAGCATATTTATTTCATAATGAACTGGATTTGCAAACAAGCCGATGGCTTATCTAAATGTTGCTCAAACACAGAATAAGTATTAATAAAATACTAATTCTATACTAATGCAATACTATCAGTTGAGCAATAATGTAATCAACTGATTATAAGAAGATAATTGAAGGAGAAATCCATTTTGATTAATTAAATCTGCTAGATTCTGAGATAAAGGCACGTATTGATTGAATTATTTCAATGTTTTCATGTACATAATTTTCAACATAACCATAAAAAGCTTTCTCATATCATATCCATGCTGTATAATAATACGTATTATTTGCACACACAAATAAGTAATGAATGGTATTTTCATAAAAGGTGCCATTAGTGCGGGATAGATTTGACATGAATCAGTTTTATGTGAATTTTAATCACTACACACTTATCTGAGTCATGAAAGGATATGACTTTGATTCTGTGAAAACAGAAATGCTGAAACATCTCCCGATATTAACCATGCTATTACAGAATTGTTTTTGTATGTAAAGTATTTTTGAACAATTACATGAGTCTAATGATTGTTTGCAAGTACCCATGGTACCCAACGAGGTGGCCTAGCTTTGGTTACTGGTGGCCTATACCCCGTGTTTTAAAACTGTATATATAATATTGTAATGCTCAACTGTATGCTCAATTATATTTTACAACTTGTTTTTAAATAAAACTTTCCATTAATGACTAAATTGAAAATGTATTTACTTGGTCTCGTCGCTATATGGCTGAAATAATGCCGATGCGACGTCAAATTTTAACTAACTCACTCACTTGTAAGTGTGATATGCCGGTATGTAGAGGTATATGTGTACAAGCGTGTACATACGCGTATAAAAATTATATTTTTAAACTTATCCTATCTCACACTATGCATTTCTCTGTCTTCTTTCGATTCTGAGTGGAAACGTTTCCGAAATACAAGTTTCCAGCTTCTAAAGTTATACCCTGTCATACCTCACATCGCCACGGTCACCTCCCAGATCTGGGTCATGCGCGCTATGCATGCTGGTTGACCTTCTGGCACTGATCATGTGTCTATCCCAGACAACTCATTCTCTTTCAAATTGCCACGCAGTGGTGAAGTGTTGTTATTACAGGAATCCTTTTTGGGTTTTTCTTTTTCGCTTGCAAGCGATCTTCATATTTTTGTCGTCTAATTGCCTGCAAATTTACTTATATCCCTGTTTGGGATAGTTATTCTTCATAATGGACGAGCAGTCCGCACGGAGACCTTTCTGCACTTTGTGCCGACGTGTTTTCTCGCCGTCTGACCCTCATGCCAAATGTTCGGATTGTCGTGGATTATGCAGTTTTTTAGAGCTTTGCGAGCTCTGCTCCAATCTACCAGATGAAACCTTCAAACTGTACCTGCATAAATAATATTTGACGTTCACCTACAGATCGTTTCCTCTGAATCACAGTGAGTGAGTTAAGATTTACAGTCACATCAACAGTATTTCAGCCATATCGTGACTACAACAATTTAAACATAGATACAAAATACGTGTAATCTTTCTAAAATACCTGTCAGCAAAGGACAGTAAAATAACTAGAGTATCACAGACATATTTAAAACTAGTATTGAACGATAAAAAAATATTACTATAGATGACAAAACATGATGAAAACGAGCTAGGGATCGCCAGCAACCAAAGTATGGCCACCATACTGGGGACCGTGGGGACAATACTTCTGCTTCCTTCAGCAGGATTTACACCATGCCTTTAGCCGCTGGTGATTATAGTCAACTGCAGCTATCGATTAAAACTAACAAATATACTACGATTAAAAAAGGGGTTGACCCAAATGTACTTTGAATGATGTGGAACTTACCAGTTGCCAAGGAGGTGAAGACAGAAGGCGGTGCCGAGATATATTTTCAAGATGTATATTTGCAGAAAAAATGGCAGTTTTTACCCTTATTCCAAGAGGGGGAATAAGAGCGGACTTATTTTGGTAAAGTTCTTCATAAAGGGGATGAAAAACATAATCGTATGCAGGATTAGATTGATTTGAAGATAATTTGGTAATGTACTGTAAAGATCATTTCATACGTCGGAGTGTAAGTGATGACTCGTCAGCCTCTACATATAAACTGTTAATGGGAGATGTTCTTAAGGATCCAAGGCAGAGCCTTAGTCCTTGATTGTGAGTAGAATCCAGTATTTTTAGATTGTTTTTTGCATGCTCCTCCATACACGATGGAGCCGTAATCAAGTTTTGAACGGATGAGAGTTCTATATTATTGGAGGAGGGTCTTCTGATCACCTCCCCACTTAGAATTTGAAACGACTTTTAATAAGTCAAGCGCCTTCAGGCATTTGGTTTTAAGGTATTTTATATGGGGTTTAAAAGTCAAGTGGCTATCAAAAATAAGTCCTAAGAACTTGGCTTCTTTTGCAATTTTGATAGGTGTGCCATCCAAATAAAGTTCAGGATCTTGATGTGGCTTATATTTTCGACAAAAGTGAATTGGTCTTTGATTTTGAAAATTTACAGCCATTTTCTAGCGACCATTTTTGAATCATCCACAAAAAGCGATCCATCAATTGAATCGTTTAAAACCTTAGAGAGGCTATTGATTTTAATACTGAACAATGTGACAAAATACTGCCCTGTGGGACACCCTGATCCTGATTATAATGATCAGAAAGGGTAGATCCCACACGAACTTGAATTGTCTGTCTGTTAAAAAGTTGGATATAAATTGAGGCAAACGGCCTCGCAATCCAAAATCATGTAAATCTTTTAAAATCCCGTGTTTCCATGTAGTGTCATATGCTTTTTCGAGATCGAAAAAGATAGACACTGCATGTTGTTTGTTTATTATGGCGTTTTTCACAAATGATTCTAAACGTACTAAATGATCGATGGTACTTCTGTTTTTACGAAAACCACATTGAATATTTGTTATGAGATCATTGGTTTCTAAGTACCAAACTAGACGATTATTTATCATGCGTTCCATGGTCTTGCAAACGCAGCTTGTCATTGAAATTGGTCGGTAATTTGAAGGGTCGGTATGATTTCGCCCGGGATTAGGTATTGGAATAACTATGGCATCACGCCAAGAAGGTGGAAAACTTCCTGACGTCCAAATTTCATAAACAAATATTCAACAGTGTTTCTAAATCATGATGCTGGTAAGTGCTTCAGGAGTTGATAATGTATATTATCAGACCCTATAGCAGTATCGTGAGCTTGTTCAAGAGCAGTATGTAGATCATGAATAGAAAATATTTCGTTGTAATCTTCCCCATTATCTGATTTAAATTTATTTTTCCCCCTGCTTTTTCTTGTATATTTGGAATTGAGGGACACAGTTGGAAGAGGAAGAATGTTCAGCCAAAGTTTCACTCAGTTTATTAGTAATATCAGAGGTATTAGTTAACAATTCATTCCAATTTTTAATATGGTGGATACCAGACGTTGATCCCTTACCTTTGATTTTTTTAATCATGTTCCATACCTTGGACATGGGCGTTCGGGAATCTATTTTTGAAACGTAAGCTTGCCAAGACACACATTTATTTTGCTTAAATGTACGTCGTGCCTTAGCATTTAAAAATTTTAATTTATTTAAATTATGTTCCATAGGATAGTTACGGAAATATTTTTCAGCTTTCTTCCGTGCCTTCCTAGCTTGTTTGCAAGTATCATTAAACCATGGTTTACCGATGTGTGGATTTACAGAGGACTTAAGAATACATTCATCAGCTATGTTATTTAGTTCATCAGAAAATACTTTTATTGAATCAGGAACATCAACAAAAAGACCAGGATTTAATTTGCTTGTACAGAGTAACTCGAACAAAGGCCAATAAGCTTTAGTGAAGTTCCATCTTGATGATGAAGGAACAGCAGACAGAGTTATTGTTTGAAGAATAGTTGGAAAATTGTCACTTCCACAGATGTCGTCATGGACTGACCATTCCAATTCGTTTAGAAGTTCAGAGTTTGTGAGTGATAAATCAAGAGACGAATAGGTGCCTGTACCAGGATGTAAATAGGTTTTTGAGTCATCGTTAAAATACATAAATCATTGTTCGAAATAAAGTCTTCCAATATCTTCCCTTTACTGTTAGTAACATCACTACCCCAAAGTGGATTATGTCCATTTAGATTTCCCATAATGACACATGGCTTGGGGAGGTGGTCATAAAATGCTTGAAGATCAATGATGTGAAGATACATATTGAGAACATAATGTGAAAACAATGTTTAAAGTTAAACCAACAGCAAAAGTTTGAAGTGGTGTATTCAGAGGGACAAGACTGTGAATCACACCCTGCCTCAACAAGATTAAAGACCCTCCATTGGCTTTAAGCCCTGGAGGAGAAAAGAAATGATGTGAAACGTACTGTCTAATGTCAATATGGTCAGTATTTTTTAAGTAGGTTTCTTGTAGACAAAATGCTGATGGCTTATAATCCTGAATTAATAACTGCAAATCACTGAAATTATTCCGCAGTCCTCTGCAATTCCATTGGACAATATTAAGAATGCCACTCATGGTGGCTAAACTGGTGACCTTGAACGGGAAGGAGGCCCATCCCCATGAGCAAGCAGAGAGGGAGTAACCTTCATCTGCATAGGTTCATATGGATTATGAACCTCTACAGGGGTTGTAAGAGGAGAAGGCACCTCCAAATTTCTTTTCCTTTTTGTAAAGTGGGCTTCGCCCACTGCTTGAGTGTCATATTATTGCACTAGTTCAATTCGTTTGTCTTGTATGGGCTGAGCGTCTGTCTGAGAGGAAGATGATGATCTTAGTGGCTCATGCTGACATGTCTGAGAATGGTCGTCAAGGAGTATCTGATCATGCTTTATCCAAGAGATAGTTGCTTGGCATGAGATCGAAAAAGTTGTGACTTTGGGTACAAGAGCAGGGGAGGAAATTGCAGCTGAATATGTTTTGGATGGAGATTGAGATACAGTTGGAACCAATTTCTTTGCATCAAGACACGAGATGTTGTTGGTATGTTTAATTTTTAAGATTTTAGTCTCCTGGATAAATAATGGACAAGATTTCGAGGAAGCCATGTGCCCACGGTGTGCAGTTGGCACACTTGATGTTTTCTGTGCAGTCTGAGCTCTCATGAGCACCACCACAGCAGAAGCATGGTTCATTTTTATTGCAAAACTTGGAACCGTGTCCGAACTTTTGGCATTTGTAGCAACGGAGTGGATTAGGTACATATACCTCCACTCCGATGTTGAAGTAACCTGCTTTAATAGACTTTAGAAGAACTGTAAGAGAGAAAGTAAACAGATATGTATTTATTTTTGTTATAGTTCCATATTTTTGTTTCTTTGAAAACCGCTTAACAGCAGTTACACCTTGACTTCTCAATTCATCCGTAATTTCCTCTTCGCTCATGTCAGCCAGACAACGAGCGCGATCTCTGATAAGTCCACATGTAGAGTTCAATGTCTTCTGTGCCGAGACAACAACCTTGGCGTTAACAAACTGCTGTAACGACAGAAGGTTAAGTGATTGTTGCCTCCATGCACACTCAACTAGGATTGAGCCATTTCAAAGGCGCGTAACATTCTTTACGTCTCCACAGACACCTTGGATGCCCTTGGAGATCGCAAAAGGGTTTAATTTTAGTGTATCGCCATCAGCAGGAGCAATGACAACAAATCTTGGCCACGAATCCACAACACCATTTGATACATCCTCATCAGAGGCCAAAGCATCAACGTGTCGACGTTAACTTTGTAGTTTTGGGTTGAACCAGAAGAATTTGGTTGAGACATGATAGGAATTATATGATTCAGCATCCATGCTCCCCACCCACCATCGAGTGTCAACAATGACGGTGCCACAGTGGAAGCCAGCCTGCGAAACACCAGGGTTACATGGACGTGATACTCCAGAAACAGAGACATAAATAGCTGTTGTTACTAAAAGAAGAAATGTCAGGCTGGTTCGGCCCATAGCATTTTTCTTAAGAAACACAGAATTCAGCAGTCCATATCCCCAGATTGGCCCATGAGCCACCACCTTCTGGCATAGAACTCAAGGCAATGTGAAGAATACAATCATTTTAAGAAAACGATTTATATATCAAAGAAATTGCTGTGATATTATCCAAAAATGACTTTTCCATGCACAGGTCATGGCGTGACCAGCCGATTGATAGAATCAGGCCAATTCTACCACCCGTCTAGGTGAAGTAAGGGTCAAAGTGTTGTGTTGGGCAAAAGGTACACCGGTTCCTGGCTCAAGTGCCCTTAACCACCAGAATCCCGTCCTCCACTGACACAGGGGCACAACCCACGGCAAGCGGGTTGGCCAAAATTTGGTCCCCTTTTACCACCAGCAATGGGGTGCTGTGGACATATTCTACCCCGGGTCTAAACGGGGGAAGAGCTATTAGCGCTACCCAGCACTCACCACGAGGAGGTTGCTCTTCATGAGTGCCTCTGAATCCAGCAGAACAGATTCGTTCTCTGTCACAGGCTGTAACAGCAGCGTGTCTTCCCCAACCGGCACCTGCTGTACCAACTACGGTACCTCCATCTGCATCGACACCCACTACATCCCTTTCAGTGGATCAACCACCAGAATCAGAGTCATCAGACCACTATACCTCCCCAGTTCGTCTTCTGGGAGCCTGGACATAGCGGATCCGATCACTGTACTTATCTGGATAGCAGATAAGTTACAATTGTTGAAAAGCACTTCAACGGAGGACACTGTATCATCATTTGTTGTTCCTTCCAGCCCCATCCCCGAACATCACATCCCCTCCGGGGCCAGTCCTACAGGATATGGCCACCATTTAGTCAAGGCATTTGGATCCTTTCGCTGTCTTCGGGATCGGCTTCAATCTCCATGCTTTGTATTGGCGGATGCAGGGACTCATGGCTTGCTCCCGAACTAGATGGTGACATTGCAACATTAGCTCCTAAGTGTTCATACTCAGCTTCTTCAGTAGATGATAGGGACCTTGTTCACCTCGACACCACTGTTCGAAGCACCCTCCCGTTGATCTCCACTATTTTATCAGCAACTGAAGCACTTTCATCGGCTCTAGCTCATGCATCTTCCTCGGAAGAATCCTGTATTCGAGGTGCTGTGACCCTCATCCAGGATAAAACGACAGCTATACTAGACCCCCTTGCTCACCATGCGGGATCACTACTCTTTGTAGACGTGGGGTGTTACAACATTGCACATGGGATGATCAACTTAAGAACAGGCTGTACCAAATGTTATGGTCAACACCCTCCCTTTTTGCTGGGCGCATACAGGAGGTCGCCCATGAAGTCCGAAGAGCCACTTCCCTGCAAGTCACTGTTGACCTACTTCGTCTCCAGAGAAATCAACTGGAAGAACCAAGGAAAGACCGAAGACGACCAACCTTTACTCCTTCTCAACAAGACCTTAGAGAAGTTTTGAGTAATAGGTCTGCTTATTTTCGTGGCCTTGGCCGAGCACGCCAAAATCATCGAGGAGGAAAATCAGGTGGACGCACCGTCTCCTTTTCAGGGACTAAAGGAAACACTAACTCACCTAAGTCAGGAGACACTAGCCCCAAAGGACTCACTACAACAGCAGAACGAATGGGACCTTCCGACTCCAGCCATCGTAGGCGGAAGACTAGGCACGTTCGCTTTTAACTGGACCATCCTAGACGACCCATATGTGTCACCACGCCTCAACATCTGTATCCAGCCAAACAACTTCCGGTCCCATAGACGCCATAAACACGTTACTTGTAAAGAACGCAATAGTGTCTGGGCACTCGGCCACTGACACCTGGGTTCTATTCTCCAATTTTTCTGGTTCCCCCCAAAAAACAGTCCTCAACTACGTCTCATCTTTAACATGAAAAACTTTAACAAACTGTACCTAGAGACTCCTCCACACTTTCGCTTGACATCAATTGTGCCACTACGAACGATTATTCACGTACTTACACGTCCCTATCCTGCCAGAGCACCGCCATTTTCTTCGGTTTGTGTTCCAAGGCCAATACTACCAATGGCGAGTGCTCCCATTTGGAATTTCTTCGGCCCCTCGGCTATTTACTCACCTCACAAAACCCATCGTCACGTTCCTACACACTCGAGGCATCGTCTTCAAGATGTACATCGACGACTGCATTCAAGCCAACAAGGATTCAAACACTCCATTTCATCACCTCGATTTTTCTCAACACCTACTTCATCAACTAGGTTGGATCATCGAAACTATTCCAACACAACGTCTCCAGTTCATCGGAGGGTTGTGATCAGGAAACTACAAGAAGCCATCAACATCAAAAGACTTCAGCCCTCAATCAACCGTGACCAAGGCTATTACATACCCCCTGACGTACCATCAACTCATCAAAGACCCCAATCAGCCATAATCCCGTTGTTTACATTACTGGCTTCATCCTTTGTATCATGGCACTGACTTCACCCATGGTCATCATCACTGCCCTTGTGTGTACACAGCAGGCTTCGCTACTCCAGTATATCTACCCTACTGTATAAACATTGCCTCCGATGTGTATATATACTTGCTTACTGCACTCTGTAAATCACTTGCTTGATAACGGTGTTAGAACCTACACCGAAACGTCGCTCTTAATTGTAATAAAGAAGTTGTTCATCCATAAATTCTTATCCTTACTTAGTACTCCAACTTCTAAATGCCCATCAAAGAAGTTATGGTTATTGGTGTTTATTGTATTCATTCGGGCTTCCCAGACTGAGTATCCGGTTGGAGGATATAATCACTCGTCTGTAGATACCTTGGTCTTCAACTTGAAGTCGTCATTAGACGCGGCCGATTTCGGTGTCCCGATCCCTTATTTCAAACACCTCTACTTTAGGTATGTGTGTTGAGTAACGGATCAATGATCCTTTTTGTGGATATTGTCGATCGTTTCCTCTCCTCTTTTTTTACCCATCGATTCAATCACTGAGATGATTGAGGGTTTGACGAAGCAATAAAAGAGATGCCGAGCGGGTCCAACCTATCGTCCTCTGGAGATAGGAATACCCCGTCTTGTAGATTCGACGACTGGATGCATACTCTCTGGAATATAAGTCGTACTCGTTAGTTTTAGACGTGCGATTACGCTTCCTTACGTTTGAACATGTTACACATATTGTTCCCGACTTATTGTGTTTCAATTGTCCGCGTATCAGGATCTCAACATTCTTTGAAAGTGTTCTTCTTATCCTGTCTACGAGTTGTTTTTTGTTGTTTTTTTGTTTTGTTTTTTGTCTTACGACATTGAACTGTGTTACTGTATTAAGTATTGTACCACTGTTAAGTTCCAGCTTCCTCGTAATTATCTGACGGTTGTGATCTATAGACAAGGGAGTTGCGCCCCACCATCCAACCGTGGGATAAAATGCATAGTGTGAGATAGGATAAGTTTAAAAATTTGAAAATTGTATTATAAATTGTATATCTATATACTAATCGTATCTCACACGTTATATGCCCACCCGTCCATCCCCACATCGCAATTCCTTAGTCTATATGCTATTGAAAGAAAATGAGTTGACTGGGATAGACACGTGATCAGTGCAAGAAGGTCAACCAGCATGCATAGCGCGCATGACCCAGATCTGGGAGGTGACCGTGACGATGTGAGGTATGACAGGGTTTATTAACTTTAGAAGCTGGAAACTTTTATTTCAGAAACGTTTCCACTCTGAATCGAAAGAAGAAAGAGAAATGAATAGTGTGAGATAGGATAAGTATATAAATATACATTTTATACTAAATTTTTCAAGTATGTTTGGCAATGTACCAGTACATGCATGTGTGTTTTTATGTGCACCTTGTATATTAGCATCATGATAGTAGGTACACTTAATAAACACTTATGGTTTTGTGTACAGTTTATGTATATCAAATGTTAAATGTCTTTGTAGGGAGAATTGCATTTCAAAACTGTTATTATTTTATATCTGATAAAGCCCTCAAGATTGGCTGATAAGTAGATAAGTAGAAAAAGCTATTATGGAAAGATACATTTCCTCTAAACATGTTACATAGTAAACTGACTTGATAAGTAGCATAACAGTCAGTGTGGTTGGAAACTAACTGAGATTATCAGACAGTTTGTCTGGATACAACCTGATGTCTCAACTGAATTTTTTGGATGTGTGTGACAAGAACTTTGACCACTCTGTGCAGATGCATAACAATGCATAAAGAATTTGAGGTATGATTCAATTATGTCACGCAAGTCAAAGTTGGGTTCCACTGTATTTAGAAGAAGACGTTAGATCCTATACTGTTTAACTTTATAACAATCAAATGAGTATTCGAATAGGAAATATTCCAAAACCGAATAGAACTACTTTAATTATGATTACACTTTGCCTGACCAATTTATTTGGCAGCTTTTCCTGTTATTGTTAAATTCTTTGATTTGCTTCATTAGCATAAACAAATATAATATTCATCAGCCATAACATAGGTGCTGAACATATATCAAATATACTAATGCCCTGAATGTTTTCCTACAATTAATACAGCTCATTGAACAAAGTTTTAGTTTCATGTTAGTAGAAAAATTAAATTGATATTTTTATGTGCTGTTACTTTACTAGGTGTTTTCTGTGGATGCCATTAGTCTTATGCACCTATTTGGGGCAATTATATTCTGTTTCAAACTTCAATGAAACTTGTCTGTCTACATGTAGTACTGATACTGTTCCGAAATAATCTTTAAATCCCACCAGAAACAAGGGCCCAACTGAGTGAGTGAGTGAGTGAGTATGGTTTTACGCCGCTTTTAGCAATATCACGGCGGGGGACACCAGAAATGGGCTTCACACATTGTACCCATGTCGGGAATCGAACCCGGGTCTTCGGCGTGACGAGCGAACGCTTTAACCACTAGGCTACCCGACCGCCCCTCTGGCCCAACTGAGCCTTGTGGCTCTCATTTTTTTTTTTGTCAGAGTGAGTATGGTGTTATGCCACTTTGTGCAATATTCCAACAATATCATGATGGGTGACACCAAGCAATGGACGTCACACATTGTACCAATGTGGGGAATCGAAAGCTTCAACCACTATGCTAAAACAAACTGGGAATATGAAGATGAAACGTAACGATGGCAGCATACCAGGACTGATAGTTTTCATTTAATACGCTAAATATCTAAAATGAAATATATATGAAATTAAAAAATGTTTTCACCAAAAGTACATGCCCATAGATTTCAACTTTAAGGGGATATTTACAACTAAAATAACACAGAATATTACTACAGTAATCTGCCCAGGCTAACATTATTTACTAGAAAAAAAGACATCTCTAAAAATTGCATCCGGATACCTTCAGCAATGTTCAATTTTCTTGGTTAGTTTCAAATATATTTTTAGGTGTTTCACACTTAGTTGAACAAAATGCACCCCCCAAGTTGTTACATTTTTTTTTGAAACTCAGAATGAGGTATCCGGTGGGGTATCCGGTACCGGATACCCGGATTCCAGGAGGCATGCTTTCCGGCGAGGTGTCAAATGCTGGATACCACGGATCTGGTATACGGCAAGGCATCTGCCACCGGATACCAGGATGCGTTTTGTGTAAGTGTCCGGAGGTATCCAGAATGGATCCGGTTACCGGAAGCTGCATTTGTTTTGCTGTGAGACAAAAGACGATACTGAGAAATATTAGCAAGGGTTATAGATGTAGCAGAAATGGCAGGTTTTATCCTTTTTCCAAGAGGGGGAATAAGAGATGATTTCTTCTGGTAAAGCTTCTCATAGAAGGGATTAAAAACGCAGTCGTATGCAGGATTTGATCGGTTAGAAGATAATTTAGTAATATACTGTAGATAATTTTATACGTCGGAGATTAAGCGGTGGCTCGTCGGCCTCTACATATCGACTATTTATTGGAGATGTTCTAAAGGATCCCAGGCAGGGTCTTAGTCCTTGATGATGAATAGAATCAAGTATTTTCAGATTACTTTTGCATGCTCCTCCATAAACGATGGAACCATAATCGAATTTTGAATGGATGAGAACCCTATATAGTTGGAGGAGGGTCTTCTGATCACCTCCCCACTTTGAATTTGAAACGACTTTTAATAAGTCGAGCGCTTCAGGCACTTTGCTTTCAGGTAGTTTATGTGGGGTTTAAATATCAAATGGCCACTAAAAATAAGACCCCAAAACTTGGCTTCCTATACAATCTTGATAGGCGTGCCATCCAAATATAGTTCAGGATCTTCATGTGGCCTACATTTTCGACAAAAATGGATACAATTTGTCTTGGCTTTAAAAATATTTAAGCCATTTTCATTTTTTTATTTAGACATAAATGTAATTGTCTTTCTATAGTGTGCATATTGTTACCACGACAAGATATGTTAAAACCATTCACGAAAAGCGATCCGTCTAAAGAATCATTTTAAACCTTAGACAGGCTATTGATCTTAATACTAAATAGAGTAACAGATACAATACTGCCTTGTGGGACACCCTGATCCTGATTATAATGATCAGACAGGGTTTAGCCCATGCAGACTTGAAATTGTCTGTTAAAAATCTGGATATGAATTGAGGCAAACGGCCTCTCAATCCAAAATCATGTAAATCTTTTAAAATCCCGTGTTTCTAGGTTGTGTCATATGCTTTTTCTAAGTCGAAAAAGATAAACACTGCATGCTGGTTAGTAATTATTGCATGTTTTACAAATTGCTCTAACCAAACTTAATGGTAAACTTTTGTTCGATTCTTTCGAAAGCCACACTGAATATTTGTGATTAAATTATTAGACTCCAAATACCATGTTAATCTATTGTTGACCATGCGTTCCATGGTTTTGCAAACGCAGCTGGTCAATGAAATGGGTCTATAAATTGTTGGATCGGTATGATCCCGTCCAGGTTTCAGTATGGGTACTACTATGGCATCACGCCATGAAGAAGGGAAGTTACCTGATGTCCAGTAGAATGTTTTGCTAACGTTTCACCGAGCTTATTTGCAATATCCGATTTTTTAGTTAATAGATCGTCCCAATTCTTTTGATGGTGGATGCTAGATTTGAACCGTTACCTTTTATTTTCTGTATCATGTTTGATACCTTAGACATGGGCGTTCGTGAATTTATTTTGGAAACATGATTTTGCCAAGATTGGCATTTATTTTGTTTAAAGTACGTCTGGCTTTAGCATTTACTATTTTAAATTTATTCATATTATGTACCATGGGATGGCGACGGAAATAGTGTTCACCTTTGTTCCGTGCCCTCCTTGCTTGTTTGCAGTCATTGTTAAACCATGGTTTACGGATGTGTGGATTTACAGGACTTAGGAATACATTCATCAGTGAACACCTTACTAGAATCAGGAACATGAATAAAACGAGCGGGATTTAATTTGCTCGTACAGAGTAATTTGAACTAAGGCCAGTTAGCCTTTGTGAAGTTCCATCGTGATGATGGAGGAACATCAGTTGGAATTATTGTTTGAAGAATAGTCGGAAAATGGTCACTTCCACAGAGGTCGTCGTGGACTGACCATTTGAATTCATTTAACAGATCGGAGTTAGTAAGTGATAAATCGAGAGAAGAATATGTGCCTGTTCCAGGATGTTAATATGTTTAAGAGTTATCATTTAAGATGCATAAATCGTTGTTCGAAATGAAATCTTTAAATATTTTCCCTTTACTGTTTGTATCAGCACTTCTCCAAAGTGGATTATTCCCATTCAAATCGCCCATAATGATACAGGGCTTTGGGAGCTGGTCATAGAGGGCTTGTAGATCAATTTGTTGAAGAGTAGAAGATGGAGGTACATAAAGCGAGCGCAATGTGAAAACAATGTTGAGGCTTAAACGGACTGCAACAGCTTGAAGTGGTGTTATTTAGTGGAACAGGGCTATGTATAAGCGAGAGGTAGGTCCACTCCCACGAACCGGGAGTGAGGGACTGACCTCCATCACTAGAGGCGCAAATGGATTATGAACCTCTACTGTGGTGGCAGTAAGAGAAGACAATTCCAAGGGATGGGCTTCGCTCTGAATGTTTTCGGTGTCTTTTACACTGTTTGGTTCAGATGGTCGAGTTACTATTTTCTGAGTTTTCAGGATCTGAGGTGTTGATGTTAGATGTTCTGTCTGGGAACCAGAAGTAGATTTTATAGTGTGAGATATCTGTGCTTCGTCGATGATAAGCTGGTAATCCTTAATGCAAGAGATCAAAGTCTAACAAGCAGAGGCTGTAGTGATTTTGACAACTGGAGTCGGAGAAGAGACTGCAGCTGAATAAGTTTTATTTGCGGGGGATTTAGATGGAATATGGACCAACTGTTTAGCAGCAGAGTAAAAAAATATTTTGTGTATGATTTTGCTATGATTTGTGATTCTGATATAAACATTGGACAGGATTTGGACGAGGCCATATGCTCCCGTCGCAGTTTGCACATTTGACATCATGTGTGCACTCGGAGCTCTAATGAGTTCCACTGCAACGGAAGCACCTAGCCTTGCGAGTGCAAGTTTTGGCCCCGTGTCCAAACTGTTGACACTTGTAACACCGAAGTTGATTTGGAACATAAACCTCCACTCCGATGTTAAAGTAACCGGCTTTGATTGACTAAGGAATTGTGACAAGACAAAAAGTGAAAAGATAGGCGTTTGTTGGGATAAATTTTCCATCTTCTAAACCGCTTAACAGCAGTGACCCCTTGATGTTTTAATTCAGCAGCAATCTCTTCTTCTGTCATGTCAGATACACAGCGAGCACGATCCCAGACAATGCCTCTACTAGAATTCAGTGTCCTGTGTACTGAAACAACAACCTGGGTGTTAACAAACCCAGCAGATTGACAGATTATTGTCTCCGTGCACATTCCACAAGCTTGGAACCAGAATGAAGACGAGTGACATTTTTTACCTCTCCACAGGCTCTTTGGATGCCCCTAGAGATGGCAAAAGGATTTCGTTTAAGTGGATTGCCATCGACAGATGCGATGACAATCAATTCTGGCCAAGAATCTGCAATGCCAGGTGATAGTTCTTCACCAGACAAAATAGAATCGACATGACAACGTTTGTTTGTTTTGATAGAACCAGTTGAATTATTTTGAGACATGGTGAAAGTATATTATTCGGAACCTCTGCTCCCCACACACCATCGAGTGTCAACAAGGACGGTGTACAGAGGAAGCCATCCTGCAACACCAGGGCTACAGAGGTACGATACTCAAGCAATATCAGCGCCGGTAGCTGTTTCTGTCAAACAGATATAAAGTCAGGCTGGTTCGGCCCTCGACTACAACGTGAAGACTAACCGAACCAGGAGGTTAATAAAGCCAGATTGGCCCATGAGCCACCGCCTTCTGGCATAGGACTCTAGGCAACATTTAAATTTACATAAACAAGGTCATCATATATCCTGATCAAAAATGGTCTGAGATGACATATTTAAGTAATCAAGCTTTCAGTGCCGATTGATAGAATCGGGCCAATTCTATCACCCGTCTAGGCGAAGTAAGGGTCAAAGTGGTGAGTTGGGCAAACGGAACACCGGTTCATGGCTCCAGAATCCCGTCCTCCGCCGACACACGGGCGCAACCCACGGCAAACGGGTTGCCCAATTGGGTCGCCTCATACGACCACCAATGGGGTGCTGTGGACACATTCTACCCCGGGTCCACACGGGGAGAGCTATTAGCGTTACCCAGCACTCACCACGGGAGGTTGCTCTTCACGAGTGCCAGCAACTGATGAACCTACACCGACAAATCGCCCATAATTGTAATAAAGAAGATGTTCATTCTTAAATTCTATCCTTACTAATGCCTATCGAAGAGGTCATATCTTGATTGATTGATTAGTAAAATATTTTATAGGTGTTCGGGCAACTAGGCCCATTTACACCTTGCCCATAATAAAGGTTTGTGAAGTACCTGGATATTTTATAAAGTATCAAAACTGCCACACGCTTTAATATAAGCGAGAATGACATTCTGAACATCATGGTGAACAATATTCCTAGAACAGAAAATACCAGACAATGAGAAGTCAATATTGAAAACTGTTAGTGCCTCCACCATGACCTTACGCTGATTAACATACTTTTGGCAATGCAATAAAAAATGAGCTATATTGTCAAGCTGATTACACACTGTACAATGTGCAGAAACGTCTTTATTAATAACATTTAGATAGGCTCCAAGACCACAATGCCCAAGACGAAGTCTGGTTAAGAGAACCTCCTCTCTCCGATTATTTCTAGATATGTGTAATTTAGTGACAACAGGATCGATGCCAAAGAGATGCCGTCCTTTTAAGGATGATGCCCATCTCTGCTGCCATTTTGTTTTAGCATGGGCCATACTGACGGTGCCTAACTCTGCAGGAGAAGGTAAAATTGCGTCATCCAGTTCGGAGTCATCAAAGTCTAGTGCAGCTTTAGCCAATTTATCAGCTTTCTCATTTCCAAGTAATCCAATATGAGCGGGGATCCATGAAAATTCAACATCTAACAGATCTTTACTTAAGTCATTATAAAGGACGAGAATAATGTTGATCAAGTCCTGTCTCGCTGAGGAAGCACCAACCCGAATTGCTTGTAATGCACTGACAGAGTCACTGAAAATTACAGCTGAAACAGGCCTTAAAAAAATAATCCAACGCAATGCTTCAATGATTGCTCCTAGTTCAGCAGAAAATACTGATAAGTGATAAGCCAATCGGACAGAAAGTTCTCTCTTTTCATTAACAATGAATATACCAGCACCAACACGACCAGACACTGGGCACTTAGAGCCATCAGTGTAAATCTGCATAGCATTCAACCATTGTAGACTTCGGATATGTTCCTCAGCTATAGCTTTAACTCGAGGAGCTGGCTCACATTTATTTACCTGCTCCAGGACATCAAAATATACTGATGGTAGTCCAAGCAGCCATGGTGGCTTTTCAGGCAGAACAGTAGGGTCATCTATTGGAACATCATGCACAGTATGATTGAAAGCCGTTCTCTGAGATCGCATCCCATAAGGCCCCATACCATTTTTCCAAGTGTCATGAAAATATTCTATACAATCATTCAACACAGTTGACGTTGAGTGTTTTTTCCCAAAAGATTTCAATTTTAACATATATCTAACGTCTAACATTTCACGCCTGAGATCTAAAGGCATTTCACCAGATTCCACCTGTAAAGCCTCAACAGATGTGGTCCGGAACGCACCAAGACATAATCTTAGGGCTTTCGACTGAACAACATCAAGTCTTGCTTTTTGTGTAGCACATGCAGATCCATAGCCTTGGCAACCGAAATCAAGTCGAGATCTAATGAGGGCTCTATATAACATTAACATACACTTCCTGTCTGCACCCCATTTGGTACTGGAAATGCTTCTCAGAAGGTTCAGGACTTTATTGCATTTCTGAATCAGATAGTCAATATGTGGTTTCCAGGTGAGCCTCTTATCAAACCAGAGACCTAAAAACTTGACTTTGTCGACAAACTCCAATTCAGAACCGCACAAGACTAATTTGGAATCGTGAGGAATCTTTTTACGAGTAAAAATGATAGCAGAAGATTTAGAAGCTGAAATCTTAAAACCCCAATGAACACACCAATTCTGTACAAGATAGAGAGATTGTTGAACGACTTTGAAGACAGTGTCAAAATTACCGGACCTTTTCCACAAAGCTCCATCATCGGCAAACTGTGATGTTTCAACCAGGATATTAATATTCTCAAACAAATCATTTATCATGACGTTAAATAATGTTGGGCTGATCACACTTCCTTGAGGAGTTCCATTCTCTAAAATATAAATATCTGACAGTGACGTTCCAATGCGAACTTGTATAGTTCTACCCGTTAAGAAAGCTTTTATCCAATCAAGCATACGTCCACAAACTCCAAGGTTATACAGTTTAATTACCAAACCTTCCCTCCACAACATGTCATATGCTTTTTCAATGTCCATGAAAACAGCCATTAAATATTCAGTGCTACCTAATGCCTTTTTAATGTCAGTTTCAAGTCGGACATGTTAGAGGTAAGAGCAATAGGTCTGTAGGATGTGGCTTCAGTAGGATCTTTACCAGGCTTTGGAATTGGAACTACAATTGCTTTTTTCCAAGAAGAGGGAAGTTTGCCTTCAAACCAAATATTATTAAACAGTAAAAGCATGGTGTCAAGGCTGATACGGGGAAGATGTTTAAACATATCATAGCATAATGAATCATCTCCTGGAGAAGTATTTTTCCGTTCAGAAATAGCATTCTTTAATTCCTGGAAACTAAATAAGGAGTTGTAATCAGCAATATGAAATGTTGGACAATGTAAGATGTCCGAGAATTCAGATTCAAGTGTTTCTTTATAGCGGAGAAAATCGGAGTTAAAGTTATCTGTACTCGATACTTTTTGAAATGACTTAGCCAGTGCATTACTCTTGTCTATATTTGATGTTGCAGGCGTGACTTTACCAATAGACGGAAGAGCACGATGTGAACTTGAACTACCAGAAATCTTTTTCACTTTCCTCCATACTTGGGATAGAGGTGTATTGTTATTTATAGAACTGGTGTAATTGGACCATGACAAACGTTTTGCTTCAATAACAGTTCTTTTCAGTAATGCGGAAGTGTGCCTATACTCAATTAAATCACAAGGCAAAGCCGATCTTTCAACAATTTTCTTTGCCCTCTTCCTGGCATCATGTGCTGATTGACATTTATCAGTCCACCAACAAACAGGCGGTTTAAGCGGACGTGTACCAGAACTTCTGCCTATAAATCTATTGGCAGCATCAATAATGTTAGAGACAAAGCATTTGGAAAACTGCTCCATATCAATTGAGTTTAGAGCAGGCGTGATTGTGTCAGAGCACAAAGCAGTAAACGCAGACCAGTCAGCTTTAGAGAAAAGCCACCGCTGAGGGGTACCACTCAGATCAGCGATTGGGTCAAGTTGAAGGCTGGTAAACACAGGATAATGATCACTACCAAATGAATCCTGCAAATATACTTCCCAATCACAATGTGGAGCCAGTTGTGGACTGACAATGGTCAAATCCAGGGCCGAAAAAGAAGCAGATGCCAAGTCATACCGGGTCATAGAACCATCATTAAGAAGGAAAAGATTCTTTTCATCAAGTAGTGTCTCAATGGCTTTATCTCCAGCATCTAACTTACTAGCTCCCCACAATGGACTATGACTATTAAAATCACCACACACAACTGTAAGATTGGCTGACACGGTCAAAACAGAAATATAGTCATTATAGGTAGCAAGAGCATTATTATAGACATTAAAAATGGAGACGGATCTTTTGTCCTTCAAATGAATGGTGACTGCATTCGCTTCTAATTGGGATGGTGGCAACGTAAGTTCATTAAATGACAAAGTGTCCTTTATGAGTATAGCACAACCACCTCTTAAACCAACCTGACGATCTTTACGTAGGCAGACATAACCTTCCCAACGGAATTGCTGTTTAGGATTCAGGAACGTCTCCTGAAGACAAATAACATCAGGCATAGGATCAAGACTGTTAATGAAAACCTTGAATCCCGGACCATTAGCATTTACTGATCGAGCATTCCACTGAAGGATCAAGAGAGCCAGAAGAAGGATTAAGACTGCCATTGTTGACCCTGAACCATGCTCGTCAAATCATCCGGGGACAAATGTAACCCCAAGAGGGACTGGGCAGCTGACGCTATCATCTGAAGACCATCAGTCTTGAATGCACGAGTAGTGCCAAGATTGGCAACTATACAAATAACAAAGTTGAGAAAATCAACAGGAGATACATTGTTTAAGAGAGGTGTGCAAGACGATTCAGGCAAGATGTCAACAACAGGATCAGTCTGACATTCAACTTCCAGAGACTCAGTCTGAGTACTAGCAGTCACCATGACTGGAGAAGACACAACATCAGAAATTGTAACAACCTGAGACAGTGGTGTAGCTGCAGAAGGTGGTTTAGCTGCAGAAGGTGGTTTAGCTGCAGAAGGTGGTTTAGGGACTGCTGGAACCTGAGCGACATTTAAATCTCCACGCACCTGTCGAACAGCCTGAGAATAAGACAACTTACCCTCCACTCGGACTTTCTGAATCTGGACTGCTTCCTGGTATTTAATGCAACCTTTGTAAGCCGCAGAGTGGGCACCACCACAGTTCTTACTTTAAGGGAACGTTCATTGCACTCCTCGTATTTGTGCTTCCCTCCACATTTAGTGCACACATGATGAGTGCTCCTACACTTAGCAGAGACATGCCCAAAAGACTGACACTTGAAGCATCGCAGAGCAGGAGGAACATACATCCGAATAGGAAATCTCTGGAAGAATATAACAACATGATCTGGTAAAGATTGTCCAGTAAACGTAAGTAGGACAGATTTGGTGGGAACTTTATCAGGCCCACGAGTCAGACGCACAGCAGAGCACAATAATGGTAACACAGGCTTTAACTCATCCTCAAGTTCATTCATCTCAATATCCAGATCAATACCATAGATGACTCCACATGTTCTCATTAATGAATCAGGTTCATGTACGGTGACAAAATGTTCATCAAGTTCGGTGATCTGCAAAAGTGTTTTGGCAGCCTCAACAGTTTTGGCTGTGACACTAACATCACCCCTGGCCATCCGCTTAACACTGACTATTTCAGTAGTGACCTTAGTCAAGGCTCGAGCCAAAGCACGCTGTGTCATAAGTTGACAGAGGGTCGTTGAACCATCATCATATTCATCTACATCGGCTTTAAAGATGACAGTGGTTGATTTGACCTGCGCTGGATCATCAAATACAAAAGTAAGATCAGACCAAGCAGTAGGAGGTACAGTAGTAGGGGGCTTGGCAACACAGGCCTTTTTAGAAGTACCATCTGGAATACGACCAATTCGCTTCCTCCCTGAAGCCACCACTTTAAATCCGTCCTCACATTCCATTCTGTTGTCAGCCATTGCCGAGGACAATCCCCAACAACTGACTGTAACAAACAGCAAACACCAAATAAAAATGAAAAGTGTGAATGCAGTCCAACACAAGAGAAATCAAAACCAAAAGAACCAAAGAGGAAGGAACATAAACAGTCAAGTGTGGTGTAGAACACTAGACAAGTTGCTGAGAAGCAAAAGACGTCCGAACTCGACGGCTGTCAAGACCGAACCCCGTCATATCTTGAAGGTGTATTAGCAGTGGAAATGACAGATCTGATTACTATTTCAAGTGGTGGAATAAGAGATGATTTCTTTTTGTAAACATTTTCGAAGAGAGGATTGAATATGCGTTCATTGGCTGGATATGAAGGATTTGAATAAAGTTTAATGATGTATTGTAAGGATAATTTCAGACGGCATTGTCTAAGTGATGGCTCATCTGCTTCCAAATATAGACTTTGATGGGAGAAGTTCTTGGATCCAAGGCAGTCCCAGATGATGTATATAGTATCTAGTTTTTGTAAATTACTTTTAAATGTTCCACATAGTGAGTTTAAAGTCAAAGCGGCAGTATTTGAGCCATTTGGTGACTAGATTAGAACCTGTCAACAAAAGACAGTAGAATAACTAGGTATAGTTATATTTATAGAACTAGTACGATACATTAAAAGGATATCTCTGTAGATGGCAAGACATTATAAAAACAGGCTATTCATCACCAGCCACTAGAAGTAGACCACCAGTTGGACCTTTGCTACCTGCCTGGATGCTCCACAATAGAGGGTGGAGCCGTAGTCTAGTTTGGAACGAATTAGTTACCTGTACAAGTGTAAGAGGGTTGTCTGATCCCCTCCTCACTTTGAATGAGAAACTTCTTTCAACAAATCTAGGGCCTTCTGACATTTAACTTAAAGGTATTTTATATGCGCTAATAAAGTTGGCTATCGGGAATATGTCCCATGAACTTGGCCTCCTCTACCACTTTGATAGGGGTGCCATTCCAAATCAGTTCCCGACTAACGGGATCGGGTGGTCAGGCTCGCTGACTTGGTTGATACATGTCATCGATCCCAATTGCGTGGATCGATGCTCAAGCTGTCAATCACTGCATTGCCTGGTCCAGACTCGATTATTTATAGACCGCCGTCATATAGCTGGAATATTGCTGAGTGCGGCGTTAAACAACAAACCAACCAACCAACCAACCAACCAAATTAGTTCAGGGTTCTGATGTGACTGATATCTTCTGCAAAAATAAATACAATAAGGTTTTGATTCAGAAAACTCGAACCCATTTTCAAGGGACCACTTGTGAATTTTATCGAAACAGATTTGTGACTGCTTGTCTGTGGTATGCATACTTTTTCCACGACAAAAATATAATTGTTCTCTAATGTATTACTTAAAACCCATTAAAAGCCTATTTATTTGAATACAAAATACTGCCTTGTGTGTGACACCCTGATCCTGAATATCATATATCAGAAAATAGAAGCACAATCAATACTTACTTACTTACTTTGGAGATTTAACGTGCGCTTTCCGACAGATGCGTATTTCGCACACGGGCCCGGCCAGGCCATTTAATGTGTTTCCGAAAGGGGCGAAAGTGGTCTGTGCAACCCAAGAGGGAGGTTTTAGGGGTTGCTTATATAGAATTTGGAAATTTTGAGATTTGGAATAGATGCCGATGGGATTGGGGAGGAGAACTAAGGAAGCTGGGTATGGTGGATGTTTGTTTGTTTATGTGATTTTGATTTGGTAGGTTATAGTGTTTTTAGATGCGTTTTATTAGTTCCGTTTTTATTAAGAATACGCCTAAGGCCTTGAAGTTTTCTAGTTTATTTTGTGGGTTTAGTATTGCTTCTAGAGTTAGAGCCTTGTTTAGATTGAGGGTGGTTTGTAATGCGGTTCGATGTGTTAGGTAGTGTGTGCAGTGGATGAGTGCGTGAGTTTAGATATAGGTTATGCCTTTTTTTGTGATTTTTTGCTTGTTTACACAATCAATACATGTATATTAAAACACTAGCTGATATTATACATCTAAATATAGATGGAGTTGCATGCCACTGTTAAGGGGACAATAATTTTACACCACTGTAACCCCTGAGTGGCACAGCCTTCAATACACCCAGTTGTTATAATATAACACTTAATTAAACAATTCAAAATTCAAAATTAATAAAATAATTCTATTTCTTTTAAAAATCGAGAATTTAACGAACATTGACATACATAAACATATATCCTTTAGAGCCGTTAAATGATAATAGGTATCCCTTGTAAGAGAACAGTCCATATAGCTAAGAAACGAAGCAGATGATCAATAGTACTTCTATTTTGGAAACCACATTGGGTATTAGTAATACGATCATTGGTTTCAAAAAACATTACCAGAGATTATTGACCATGCAATCCATGGTTTTACAAACGCAGTTTACGAAGTAGGGCGATAGTTTGATGGATCGGTATAATCCCGGCCAGGTTTTGGTATAGGGATAACAATGGTTGGTTGGTTGGTTGGTTGGTTGGTTGGTTTCTGTTTAACGCCACACTCAGCAATATTCCAGCTATATGATGGCGGTCTGTAAATAATCGAGTCTGGACCAGACAATCCAGTGATTGATATCATGAGCGTCGATCTACGCTATTGGGATCGATGACCTGCATCAACCAAGTCAGCGAGCCTGACCACCCGATCCCGTTAGTCGCCTTTTACGGCAAGCATGGGTTGCTGAAGACCTATTCTACCCCGGATCGGATAACAATGACATTGTGCCACGAAGGAGGAAGGTATCCTTGGCATGGATTGGGTAAATGTTTGAGGAGCTGATAGTGGATACTATCAGTCCCTGGTGCGGAATCATTGGCAGTATTGAGCTCATGTAGTGAAAATACGTCATTGTAGTCTTCATCTTTATCCAATTCGAAGTTAATAGTTTTCTGTTCCTGTTGATGTTTATCGAGATGTTTTTGAAATTGGAGATGATATAATTGGATGATGAAATATGTTTAGCTTAAGTTTCACCCAACTTACATGCAATCTTAATTTTATCAGTTAGTATACCATCATCTTTAAGATGACGAACAACAGTATGTGAACCTTTCCCTTTGATCTTTTGTATCATGATCCACACCTTTGTCATAGGCGTACAAAAATTAATGTTTGATACAAAGTACTTCCCACACCGTCGCCGAATTTGTTTAAACGTATGTCGAGCCTTGGCACTATTTATCTTTGCATTATTTAGATATACTATAAACGGTAGGATGAAGGCGAAAGTATCTTTTAGCTTTCTTTCTACACTTCCTAGCATGCAATCATCAGTAAACAATGGTTTACGACTATGTGTGTCAGCAGCGAACTTACGAATAGTTACATCAGCAATATTATTCAATATTATTATCATTTGTCAGTGAACAAATGAATTGGGTCAGAGACATTGATAAAGAATTCAGATTTCAATCGGTCAGTGAGTGAGTTTGTTTTTGTCGCCGCTTTTAGCAATATCCCATCAATACCACGGCAGGGGACACCAGAATTGGGCATCACACATTGAATCAGGGATTCGAACCGGGTAAAGCTACTACTAACTACTAGGCTACCCGACCGCCACCTATTGGTCAGTACGTAGTACGAGTTTGAAATAATGGCCAGTTGGCCTTATGAAAATTCAACCTAGTCAAAGGTGGATCATCAGTCGGGTTAATAGCTGAAAGTATTGTGGGGAAATGGTCACTTCCACAAAGGTCATCGAGCACTGACCATTCAAAGTGGTTACATACATGTGGCTGGTTATATACATCTGTGACTGATATGTCAAGTGCATAAAATGTTCAAGTAGCGGGATGTAATTATGTGTCTGATCTATCATCTATGCATAATTGTCTTCAAGAATTTTCCCTTAGTTGCTGGTATCACTACTTCTCCATAGAGAGTTATGCCCATTTAGGTCGCCCATGATGACACGGTGTCTCGGGAACTGATCAAACAAATCCTGCATTTCAGACTGCTGAAGAGGAGACGATGGGGAAATGTACAAGGGGAAAGGTGTGAAGGTTATGTGCAAAGAAAGACGGACAGCAACAGCTTAAAGGTTGCATTTAAGAGGGACAGGCCTAAGGATGACACCCTGCCTCTTCAAAATACCTGGAAGTGAAAATGAACGATATGAATTGTACTGACGAAAATCATATTTATCTGTACTTTTCAGGTATGACTCCTGTAAACTAAAAGCGGATGGTTAAAAAATATTTCATGAGCCCCGCTGCAGCGTGAGCAGCTTGTCTTGTTTGTGCAAGAACTCGCACCTTTTGGCATTCATCACACCTGAGTGGATTTGATACATAGATTGCCACACCGATGTTACAGCACTGGCTTTAATGGATTTGGGAAGTGTAAAAGTAAAAGGATATGTGTTGGTTTTGATGTATAAATCCGGCTTTCATGTATAACTCAGCTACGATGTCTTCTTCTGTCATCTCTGAAAGAAAATGCGACCAGTCTCTGACATTGCCTCTTACAAGTAAGTGTCTTGTGTGCTGAAACAAGAACCCAGGTGTTTCCAAGCTGCTGTTGACCCAGCAGATTAAGACTAAACTAAAGGTGAACGCTCCGGAGGCGAATGGCATTTTAACATCTCCGCTGGCACCTTGGATGCCCTTCGAGACAGCAAACGGATTAAGCTTTAATGGATTACTTTCTGCAGTTTCAATAACCAAGAACCTTGGCCAAGAATCATTTCCTGAAGTAGATACTTCTTCAGCGTCAGAAGAAGATATATGTTGGCTTCAACTATTTACTTTCGATGAGCCAGAGTATGAGTGTTAAGCCATGGAATGAGATTAAGATTCAGCAAATTGGCTCCCCGCCCGCCATCGACTGTTAACAAGGACAATGTTGCAGTGGAAGCCAGGCAGCAACACCAGAGCTACATGGATGTTATACTCCAGAAATACATACATAAATAGCAATGAATTCTAAAAGAAGACATGTCTATTTAGAGGTCTATAACACCATGTAGACCCATGAGCCATCTCCTTCTAGCACATGACTCTAGGCAAAAGCACGAATACAACAGTTTTGAAAATAATGTTTCAGTTAACAAACATTTTTACAGGTAGTTCAAAACTGGAGATTGTCCATGCGACAGGGCTTCTGCTTGAGTGTACCCTCTTGATATCTTTGGTGTTGCCTGTTGGAGTCCACCAGTTTATGACATCCTTCTTGTTGACACTCAATGGTGGGTGGGGGACCCAAGAGTATGAAACACTGTAACTACACAATATAAGAGACACATAAAAGCACTTACGTAAAATCCGCCCGTTGGGACCCGGTGAAGATGAGAATGTGTCTTCAGCACTCCACTGACTGGGCAGCCTGTTTGCCGTGGGCTGCGACCCTGTGTCGGCAGAGGTTGGTTGGTTGGTTTGTTGTTTTACACCGAACTCAGCAATACTCCAGTTATATGGCGGCAGTCTGTCCATAATCGAGTCCGGACTAGACAGTCCAGTGATTAATATCATGAGCATCGATCCATGCAATTGGGATCGATGACATGCTTCAACCAAGTCAGCGAGTCTGCGCCGCCCCCCCCCCCCCCCCCCCCACACACACACACACACCCCCCACCCCCCCCACCCCCCCACCCCCCCCCACCCCCTCCGATCCCGTTAGTCGCCTCTTGCGACAAGCATAGTCGCCATTTACAAAAAGCATGGGTTGCTGGAGACCTATTCTAGCCCGGATCTTCATGGGTCCTGTGTGTCAGCAGAGGAAGGGAGTCTGGTGGTTAAGGGCGCCGGAGCCGGCTATAGTGCCCCTTAGTCCAACATATCACTTCACCGCTAACTTGTCCTAGACGGTCGGTAGAATGGGCCCGATTCTATCAATCGGCTGGTCATGTCATGCCCTGTGCATAAACTATTCCGCACAAACGTTTGGTATTTAAAAATAAATCTATTTTAAATGTCCATATTATATCTATAAATCTATAAAACTTCCTCAGAGCCCAATGCCCAGAAGGTTGAGGCTTATTGGCCAATCTGGTGATGCTGACCTCCGAATTTTGCATTTCTCCGATTGACCCGTGAAGATTCCGGGGTAGAATAGGTCTTCAGTAACCCATGCTTGCCGTAAAAGGCGACTATGCTTTTCGTAAAAGGCGACTAACGGGATCGGGTGGTCAGGCTCGCTGACTTGGTTGATGCATGTCATGCGTGGATCGATGTTCATGATATCAATCTCTGGATTGTCTGGTCCAGACTCGATTATTTACAGACCGCCGTCATATAGCTGGAATATTGCTGAGTGCGGCGTTAAACAACAAACCAACCAACCAAACTTCTCCGATTGATTATCATGGACCGAACGAATACATTGCCTGACGTTATACATTGCAAAAACATTGATGAAAAAGCTAAGAAGAAAAAATTACCACCCGTTTAAGCGTTGTTCTATAGTAAATACATGTCCATGTCGTGTGCGCCATGTTTGTTCGTCTAGTGGTGGCGGCTAGCCTGACCTTTAATTTGGTAGAATGCTCTTTATAGCTTTTTGCTTCAAATTTTCGGGAGTTTACCACCCCTTTATCCTCGGTCTTTGCAGCTTGGAGATCTGATGTAGCATAAGCCTGTCCTTGTTGACACTCCATGGTGTTTAGGGATAAGGGCTGCAGAAATATTTTCATTTCGACATAGCTTCCCAACACCCTGGGTCAAAACAAAGGCACATAGATTATCACAATACCTCGTCTGATGAGAATAAGAATGAGATTTGACTATTGGCCACGTTATTTAGTGAGTGAGTGAGTGAGTGAGTTAATATTTAAAGTCACATCGGCATTATTTTAGCCATATTGTGACTTGAGCAAGTTATTTTTATATATAATATATTAAGACCTGTCGTCGAAGGACAGTACAACAACTCCACGTTATTTAGTAATTGACAAAGAACCAATTAAGCTCAATCCTTTTGCAATCTCCTAAGATATCGCTGGTATCTGCGCAGAGGTTTCAAATGTCACTAAACTTCGTTTTGGTTCTCTCATTGTAGAGTATGCCAAAAACATCAATCCGTCGATTTACTCAATTTGAAGGAGCTTGTCAACATCAGTGTTGCCCTTTCTGTGCACAAGAGTGAGTGAGTATGTGAGTTTCTGCTTTACGTCTCATCGGCAATATTTCAGCCATATCGTGACGAGAAGTTATACAGTATCTATCCATATATTTAAACCAAATAAGAACCTGTCAGCGATGGACAGTAGAATTACTAGAAAATCCCATATTTAATGTTTAAAAGTAACATACAACAATAAAAGATATCATTAAATAGTCATGAAACATTACAATATAAAAAAGGGCTATAGATCGCCAGCATCAGAAGGTAGATCACCATGCTAGGGTCCATGGGGACTTACAGTACTTTTGCTACCTGCATGGACCCCAGCCGGATTTACATCATCCCCTCAGCTGTTGGCGATTATTGACAAATTTAGCCACAATTTAAAGGAGCATATATACTGCGATTAAAAACGTGGCTGAAATAAATATACTTTGAAAGACGTGGTCTTACATATCCTCTCAGGGGGACAATAATATTACACTACTTTAACCCCCTTCGAGGATATAGCCACTAAAAATCTCAGTTATTGAATTTTCCAACCAATTATAAAATGAATTTATTTATTTATGAATAAATCAATTTCCTTTAAAAAAGCAATAATTAAATGAGAACTTACCTGATAAAAATGATCCTTGAGCGATGAA
Source organism: Haliotis cracherodii (assembly GCF_022045235.1). Classification (NCBI taxonomy): domain Eukaryota; kingdom Metazoa; phylum Mollusca; class Gastropoda; order Lepetellida; family Haliotidae; genus Haliotis; species Haliotis cracherodii. The sequence goes on along the minus strand of NW_027266266.1, from coordinate 31,004,291 downwards.
ACTTTGAAATATTTATCCCTTGTGATGGAAAAATCAATGCAGTCAAGCAGGACACGCTTGACCGTGATTCTTTCATCACAAGGGATACAAAATGGAGGATCCTCACCTTTTAACAAATGTTCATGAGTGACCAATACGACATCGTCTTAAAACAACCTCTTCAAATCTGGACTGACAACCCAAGTAGGTATTACCGATATTTGCTTATATTGCATGTAATTTATTTATACCCACTTGGGTGTCCCACTACTTCTGCATTAGATCTTTGATGTAACATCTAATGACAGGTTTATGATCACTGTATGGTATAAGAAGTGGTGTCACAGATTTGTCGGGTGGTGCTTTTGCAGCAGCATCGGCCATTGTATTACCAACAATTCCAACATGGCTTGGTAACCAACAAAAGACGGTGTCGTATTGACCAGTAGCAAGTTTGTTATGTAGTTCTATGATGTCGAGTAACACTGCAAACACGAAAACGTCGTTTTTTTCTGTATATGGTCATTGGACGGAAAAACGACGTTATTTGGACCTTTTCAAACCATCGTTTTTCCGTCCAAATAACGTCGTTATTTGACATCGGAATTTACTGGGAGAGAACGATAGCGTTAAGCTCCTCCCTTTCTTGATTGACAATGTCAATCAAGCAACAGCGTCTACCGGTATTTCTACTTCTCAGATTTCATTGGTCAGTCCCCGCGTGTTAGATTACAGGCCCGCGTTTGACGCTGCACTCGAAGCGCTTAGCGGAAGTACTGAAATCAATCGTTCTGCGCATGCGGATTACTTAATGCCTTGACCAAATTTTCCGTTCTGTGCATGCGCGATTTCGCGTATTGTTTCCTAGATTTAATGTCACCACTATTTGACAATGGTTCATAAACACAGACACGTGAAGGTTCGGAATCGTAACGAGTAACTCCATTTAAATTGAAGAAGATCCCCAGTGATATGGGAGATTCCAAGATGAGTTGTTGAAGAACTTTACATTGTATTCCGGCCGATTGTTCTTGCATTTACTTATAAGTCAGGAAAATGGACTTAAAAGGGGAGTTGTTGAATGTAATTATTTTAATTATTAAATGTTGCCTATACACTAATCTGGACGAACTTCTCATTGTTCTGTTTATGTCATCCTATATACTATTAGTATGTTACCGTTCTAAAGTCAACCGCTCACATAACATTATATTGTTCATAGTATCAAAGTTTAATCAACACTATCAAGAGCAGCGATTTAAACCACTGAAACACCCAAACACAAGGCTGTTATCAAGCGCTAGTACAGACGTGATGCATTGTAAAAACTGTATCGTGATGTCTTCAGAAATACAATTATACTACGAGATAGTACGGCTAACGCTGACTCACCGGTGGAACAAAGACAATATCGCTAATACAGATATAACGTATTTGAATGTTAATACTAAAGACAAACAATCATTATTTTTGCAGTGACGATATAACACGTATACACGTTTATTGTTAACTTTCATCAGTTTTGCTCTTTATTTTAATAACTTTGTTTTCACATAAATATGTAGCAATACCCGACAAGCATGTAATACATAATTATGGGGCAGTTTTCAATCTTGTACTGACTTACTCTGGTGTTAATGAGCGAAGTTTATTGGCTTGTGTGTAAAACCCCGTTTTTCTGGTAATCCTATTATCACTTAGTTTATTTCTATCTAATGACACCCTGTACTCTGGATCATGGCTCCGTGACTATCCATAACAATTAAGGTGAACATTCAGTTCAAGTAAATGAATGAGTTTGTTTTGACGCTACAGTCAGTCAAAAAACCAATGCTGTGAGGTTTGATAACACACTTCTACCAGGTCCAACATCGTGGATCCTCATTTTCTGCCTAAAGAGAATCATAGTTCATATGCTAATCCATCTGCGAATACCCTCCATTCAAGATGACCTTACTTGTTGCTAAATCTATCATCTATCCCCCCAATCTCACCCCCACGCCCCCCCCCCCCCCACGCCCCCACCCCCACATGCACGCACGCACGCAAACACGCACACACGCACACACGCACGCACGCACGCACGCACGCACGCACGCACGCACGCACGCACGCACGCACGCACACACACACACACACACAAACAAACAAACACACAAACAACTGACCTAAATAACCTGGACAGGAAATACTGCTGATAGCCTCTGGTCAACTCAGCCGCGCCACCGCAGAATGTTCGTTCAACTCTGCAGGGGGCATTCTCAGTGGCTTCAAACGCGCTGAAATGTTTTCGCCTTGCATCCAGAGATGGTGGACAAGTGAAATCGTATGAAATTTGGCTATTTTAGGTCCTATCTCTTTTTTGATTACCCAATAAAGTCAATTCATAGTTACACGGTTGTGAAGAAGCTTACAACTTTATAAGACTTATTCATCTCATTCCAAAAAAGCTACTCGCGCTCACATAAAGTTGTAGTTATTATGTCACTGTTTTATTTCTTTAAAAATACATTACATGTTCAACAATAACAATTAAGATGAACATTCAATTTCCGATATAAGTAAATGAATAAGTGTGTTTTACGCCACAATCAGTCAAAGACCAACGTTGTCCGGTCTGATGACACACAATCTACCAGGTAGCACATTGTGTACACCCTATCCCCATTGAAGTCTCCACTGTGGGTATTCCTGGGGACGAAAAGGCCCAATGTACCTAGGAATTTCATCAATACATTCATGCGCGGCATTCTCTGCCTAAAGAAGATCACATAGTTAACATGCTAATCCAACTCGAACTACCATCCCGCTCAAGATGAATGTTTTATGTAACACCCAACAGGCCCACATTTACGCACGCACGCACGCACGCACGCACGCACGCAAGCACATATTTGGATTTACCAATCCCTGAATTGAGAAGACGTGCGTTACGAAGCTCCTCCAAGTCATCATCAATATCCGTATATGTCTGTGATATCATTACCCATCCAAAGCCGAATATACATTTATTGTGTTTTCTTGACAACAAATGTTATAATTGGGATAACACTTTCTGAGTTAAGTACAGATTCTCGTACTTTATGGGTTGAGTCCCGTCCGGGATTTGAACCCACACTGTGAGAGGCACCCAATCGCCAGAACACAAAGTTGGCGATCTAACCCAGCCACCGAACCAAAAATGTTAGTCCAGATGACGTATACTTTGTGTACTCCTCTGACAAGAGAAAAATGGCACGGCTTCTATGACCGAAAGCTTTGAACCAACAATGCCTTTAAGAAAGTGGTCAACAGTAACACACATTATATTTGGATACCACTTTCTCAGTAAACTACATATTTTAGGGTGGAGATAATGGACGTTGATGGTTCATTATCAATGAACAAATTAAAGCCAAAACTTAACTTATGAATGATTGGTAATGGGAAATGGACAATGGGCAAACGGGAGGCGGGGTAATCAGCGCCATGCCAGTTATCTGTTGGCTTCCCTTGTTGCGTTCCCTTCTTTGCTATCTTTTTACTTTTGTTGTTCTTACAGGTACAAATATATGTTCTCTGCCTCATAGCATTTAATAATATGCACCTGATGAAGGAGAAAGTATATATTCCGAAACGCAGTGTTCCTCCGTTGACATCCATAAATATTTTTCCTTGTGTGTATCAGTTCTTAATGCCCTTCAAAGACTCAATCTAGCTTTGTTTTTAAATGTGGTGATATTTGCGTAGAATATAATATGGTCATGCCTATATACATTTTGGTCTTTGTCTACATAAGCATTTAGACATACAATTTAGAGCTAAGGGCATTGCTATTTCTGCAGGCATGAAGTACACGTCATAGCAAGCTGTGATCTTTATTCATACTTTAGATATTCGTAATGGAGATCTGTAACTGAAGTTTACCGTAATCTTCCGCAACTCTCACCTCCTGACCAGTTGAACGTCTAGTGCATTCAGATGCCATTGTAAAATTCCAGGCTGCCCCTCTTTCTGTGATGTTTTGACGGCTGAAATCTATTGCGTTATAATAATCTCTGTTTGCTGATATATAATATGTACATGTTGTAAAATATTTACGATATTTTAAACGTGTAATTCGATGCATATGCAATGCAATGTGAACATAAGTGCGGATGCACGAAGGCGGTTATAGTCATAGTTATACTGCGATGGATGTAGGGGAATGGAAGGGGTGTGTATGTATGTATGAAAGCACGAATACCGATACATGAGGGCGGATATAATTATAGATCGATGGATGTTGGGGAATGGTGGGAGGATGGATTATGTATGAAAGCATGCGCATGGATCCATGATGGCTGACGTAGACATAATGGTGGGGAAAGAAAAATGTGATGTGTGTGTGTGTGTGTGTGTGTGTGTGTGTGTGTGTGTGTGTGTGTGTGTGTGTGTGTGTGTGTGTGTGTGTCTGTGTGTGTCTGTGTGTGTGCGTGCGTGCGTGCATGCGTGCATGCGTTGTGATACGAGGGTTGGGGAACATGTTGTCAGATGATTGTGTGAGTAAGTTAAGTGGTTGAGGATGTGGCAGGTATGAGTATTGATACATGCAGACTTGGGGTTTGGGGACTGGGTGTGCCTGTACTGAGGTCTTTTGTTTCACTCACTTGTAGTGTTTTCTTTCACTCAAATACTGTTTTACGCATTTTAATGACTGAAACTGTAGTGACTCAAAGGTCACACTGGCCGGGCATTCAACATATCTACCCCAAATACATACGTAGCCATTTTTATGATGTACAATTATTCTTCTACCTCACACACACACACACACACACACACACACACACACACACGCACGCACACGCACGCACGCACGCACGCACGCACGCACGCACACACACACACACACACATTAATTGTTTTATTAAATGTATCTTCGAGAGTCAGTAAGAAACTAGAAATAACTGCCTTTGTTCTGTAAACCTCACCAAGTTTCAGCTTTCACCTCTTCCTTTGTGGACTGAGGTTTCACATTTGTAAAATGATCTCTCTTATCTGTCTGTACCATCAACTTAACTGCCCTCACCCCCTGCAGTTTTCCCGTCCCATATTGCCAAGCAGGTGACCCACAAGGAGGAATACCGCCCTCCCTCAGTCCAGTGATACTGTGCCTAGCACAATATGTTGGGGATACGTAGCCTTGCTGTGGGCAAACATTTTGTAACAATTTGGCAAACTTTGATATGTAAACAGCAAATATTATTCAGTTTTATTTCAACAAAAACGGAAAAAATCGGACCCTACTTATTTTGTGGATACCATAACAATAAATCAAGCCAATAGATCGTTTGAGCTGGCATGAATATAAAAAATAATTAGCAAGTCGATAGTCATAATTCCCTCTGTTGGTCCCACGTGAAATGTTCTTCATGAATAGAATAGATGGCTGATAGACGTTCGACCGAATAATATCATTTGCTTACTTCAACTGTTCATCTAATTTCCATGAATGTATGTTACATAGTTCATATGTTCATGGGCTTCTTCACTGAATGTATAGTGTGGAGGACTACTTCACTTGAGGATAAGTAACATAATGATGATAATTATGATAGTATTGCCATTATTATTCCTTCAGATTATTAAAAAAAAGTTATTTGTTTCATAGAGAGAAAGAGGTATGGAGATTGTGAGATTATTTTTAGCATCGGAATTGTTAACATAATTCTTAAAGATATTATGTTTTGTTTGTTTGTTGTTAAATGCTGCACTCAGCAACGTAAGGATATTAAAACATTACATTTAGGTTCAGTTGTATTTGTATATTTGTATCATTTTGCAAATGTTACAGAGACCTGATAAGGGATATATAATAACGTATAGTCGCTATTCTTAAAGTAAGAATATGGTAGATTTATCAACCAGAAATATTGCACACAAGAGGATAATCATATTTCATGACACAATTCAACGTCGAAGTCAACGATATGTGTGTATGTTATTGCTACATGACACGGATACGTCATGATAAAGCAATTAGAAATTGGCATTTCATGATATAAGATAGCTACGCGATAAATCACAAAGAACAAAGAAGGAAGCGATATTTATTTCAAGATAAAACATTGTTCTATCATGACGTCATTTATTGAGATTCGAACATGCACTCGCAACTTGAAAAGTAATATTTGTAAATTTGACCTTATGTTTGAGAGGTATGTGTTTAGTGAGTTGTTCCCAATAAATGTTGCTGGAGAATCCGAAAGTGAGAGTGATATGACAATCGGTATTGGGGGAAAAGGTACAGATGATTGACGAGAAAATTGTGAGAATATGCGGGACCATGGATTTATCTAGCATGGCCTCTGTCGGATTCTATTAAAGGAATCATCATTATTTAAGTACGGGTAAATATTGTTAAGCGTGTATATTTTCCTAATTTAACACCCTAAAAGAGGCTCTACGTAATGTTGATATCGCATATAGAAATAAACGAGTCTCGGTCGTTGTTTATCGTACAATAAACAACTCCCACTCGTCGTTTGTTTCTTAATTACATGACCATATACACTAACATTATATCTTTTCATGTTTATCGGTCAACAAAAGCGACATAAGCATTTCCATTATCATGAGAAACCCTTGCCAAAAGTAGCGCCAACTGCACCATTGCGACAACATCAGGAGCATCTTTCATGATTCATCATAATAAATGATGACATTGGATGCTCGCAAAAACGCGAGCTCATTCCGATCCACTAGTGGCACCCGCCACAAACACAACCAAAGGCAAGCCAATTTTTCACCCGAAAAGGCAAAGAATTGCATCTGACATCATTTTTGTCATTGATACGTCAAACCTGGAAATGCCGTCTACACGTCCAACACAAAGCCCAAGCCAGGACCCAAATCCTTCAAACCCGGCCAAAGTTCTGTTTATTACATACATTTCCCCCTAACCTTAAATAATCTATACTAGTTCTGAAGTAAATCGTATTTACCCGTATGAATCGTTTTATGTTATCTATTGCCGATAAACAGAATATGCACACTTTCTGAAAGTACTGTGTGATAAGTCACGCACCAAACCTATACTCTCGATATACATGCTGCTCTTACTTAAAAAAGAATATTGGGTTAACAAGATACGTATATTAAAGTACCATGCTTTCCTGATGTTCTCTCATTCTAATTTGAAATAATGGCATAAATAGTTACCACTCATCTTTCAATATTTTTCAAGGTTGGGTTAATCACGAACATATTTGAATATGTACAACATCTATACTTACTTATCTTTATACTTAAAGGCATCAGGTTTGTCTGTCATAAGACCCCGAAACAAATATGTCCAACACATCCCAATATTTGGCTCTTGGCTCCTTGTTCTTATATTTTATAAGTATTGTTTAAACAACTATATTTTTCTGTAAAATATGTTCATTTCAGAAATTAGATGTTATTCTAGCATCAGGTCTGTGGTACGTTTACTGCATCAGCATTACATTAAAACGATATTACATTATATAAATCCATACAGAGGAAATGCTTAACATTTATCTTTTAAGGAAGAGTGCAGGACGACTTGCTTTATACATATAAATGTGGACATATATGTATGGACATTTGGATGATACAGATATACCTCCTTAAAGCTAGTGTTCGTAGATGACTGTAGAAAATGGAATAATAATGTGAGTAATCGGGTTAATACCACGTTCAGCAAAATTTAGCCATATTGCGATATTGGTTTCCAACATACAAGACGCGGACCATGAAATTATGACTTGAATTTGGACCTGGCTTTCTGGTGTGATGTAACACCCCAGAATCTCCGGTAGAAAAAGGGCTCAAAGCACGAATTAAGATCACGAGATGATACTGATGTATGCATCTGGACATATATTTGCGTAGTATTACTACCTTAATTCATCAGTAAATATGTATTTTGCATAAAAGGATATTATAGGATCGACGCTGACATGCGCATATAACCTATTCACCAGTGCTGTAATATTTCATTTCTTCTGACACATATCGACACGAGAAATTATATTTAAATTTAAAAGGAGCCCAAGTGGAATAGAAATTTGAGTCTGAACCTGTTGAACAAGGCTTGTTTCATTTTGGGCTATAGCATTGCCGCAAGGCCTGGGCGGAAGGGAACACCTGTTTGCACCCATCAGGTACCAATCACAACTTCTCTCTCCAAACGAAAACAAAATACGAAAAATGTCGGAAGTGTATCCTCCTAATTTTCTATTTAGATACATGTTTTAACTTTAAAGTAATTATATGTATCTCATGTATTATTGGTATCTGTGATGCTGGTACCGTTTTGTTGCCATTGTGTAGCTTTTGTGAAGTTAGTATGACTATATCAAATACATGCCTTGAAATATGGACTTGTGAAAGAACTCATCATTGAATCATTTGCATTTAAATTAATGCATATACCATTTACTTGGCGTGTATGGACATATTATCCATCTACTTATACACACTTATTATGGACATATACAGAATTTCATTGTACCTTATTATTTAAAAAAATACCCGTGAAGATCCGGGTTAGAATAGGCATTCAACAACCCATGCTTGTACGAAGGCGACTTGGCTCGCTGACTTGGTTGATGCATGTCATCGTATCCCAAATGCGTAGATCGGTGCTCTTGATGATAATGACTAAATTGTTTGGTCCAGACTGGATTATTTACGAACTACCGTCATATAGCTGGTATATTGCTGAGCGCGGCGTTAAACAACAAACAATCAAACAAAATCTATATAATTATTAAACACCTTCCAACAATGAGAAATTAAACTTATATTTTCGAAATATTCTGTTATATTTATAACATAATTTGATTCATAATTTAATTATTGCGTTGCTTTCTTCCCTGTCATTCAATGTGCATGTTCAAACCCCTAAACTTTTAATATTTCATTTTTCATAAATGGCTACGTTAGTGCGTTGCCTAGATCTCTCGTTATCTATTCACAAGAATAGATTAAAATAATTTGTTTTACTATCATATTTCTGTTTATCTAATTCATAATACGAAATTGATAATTCATTTATAATAGTATAGATCATATTCGTGTATATCACTATCTGATGCTAAGGTTTTATTTCAGAAAATATAATTAATTCAAAATGTAGAAAGATACACAATTTGCCATTATTTGACTTTTAAACTGTACAAAGTATGATATAATGATCAGAATGCCTGTAACGGGTAGTATTTAAGAAAGAAATATTTGTCGAGGAGTCCCATTTTTCAGATATGCCCTTCAGTAGTATTATCTCATATCTCCAGAGAGAGGTTTACATTGTAGTTCTCATTATTTGTGGATAATTCAAAAAGCAACATAGAAAATATATATGCTACCATGACGAAAGAATACAGAGTATACATAACTCGCAATTCTATATATTCAGCACACAGCCCAAAACCGAAATTCCACAACATATCCGATTACACTGATTAAGGCTGTCCCAGTTCTCCATGCGATACTGACGCCCGTTCGTCTCCCAGACCATACAGAATAAATTTAAAAGGAATCCAGCTCAAGTCTAGAACGATTTGGCAAGCCTAGATTGCCTTAATTCTATCCATGAAAGTAAGCATTAATAAAAAAATATTGTTCTTGTCTGCTTCAGATTATTTTAACTAGGAAAATTGTACTGACACCGGCGCTGTCCCTATTGAAGCTATCCATAAGAATTTCGAATTGCCGTCCATTGTTCGATGTCAATACATCGATGACAAGTGAGGATATCATAAAGTAATCGTTGATGCCGCGCTACACTTTGATAACAATTATAATCAAGTTGACTGGTGTGTACATTACTACAGTGAACATATACATGATCATGCCCTAATAATCAAATGCCGTAATGTCAAATACTAATTTATTATTGTGTGATGAATTTAACTGGATCAGTGGTAACATGTGATATTAATATTCAATCAATTTATTTCCTGGTTGGTCCATCCATGTCTACAAAATCAAAATAATACAATTAAAATGGAGCATAGAACAATTCTTAATTTCAGGCTAGAGCTGTGGAAATCTAGACTTTCCCAATCATTATAGACTTGAGTTGGTCTCATGTTTTACATTATTCTCTTGGGTCAACGTCACAGCTCATACCATACACTAACAAGACCAGCTTGCCCTCCGCCGGAGCTCCCGGATTTTGGTTATATCATCTAACATGGCCAACTCTGCTCTTAAGTAAACAAGAACCTAATCAGCGAGGGGTCCTTTATCATCCCTATGTGGCTGCTTATAAAAATCTGATATCTATTCCCAAAGACCTGGTTAATAATATATTTTCTGCTGAATATTCGAAACAAATAGAGTGAGTTGGTACTACATGTACATATGTATACGGTTCTATTTTAAATGACTGCAGCGCTCCATTATGAAAACAATTTGTTTTAACGCCGCTCTCAGCAGTATTCCAGTGATATATGACGGCGGTCTGTTGTATATGAAATATATGCAATTGAATCTTGAATCTTGAAAGTTGTAACATTTCCGCAAATAAGTATCGCATGCAGTATACAGTATATCAACTGCAATATACTGTATACATCAGTATACAGTGTGTCGCGAGCTCTGCGCTGGGCTGGAGCACACATTTCCTACACCTCTCCCTTCGGCAAACACATCACGAGGGTTGCAACGAGGTCACAGGTCAGGCGTGCACTCGTCAGTTGTCTAATACGGTCAAGAGTAAGATCTTCCGGAAGAACACTGGAACTGGGAGTTGAACACTAAGCACTTTTAGAGAAGAGCTCACAATAAAACGTTATGGTCTCGCGGACGGACTTGTGTTTTCATTTCAAAACGTACATTTATCAGGTTGAACTTCCTAACTGTAACAATAACTGAACTTTACGCCTTTTATGCACATTTGTGATGGGGCGACAATGCGACAACGAGACATATTTTGACCTTGAAAATGTCGCGTTACGGCATCGTCGCCCTTTTGTTAAATAAAGAAAAGGATTATCAAAGAGCGACAATGCGAACACGCGACAATGCGACAAATGGCCAATTGTCGCGCTTTTGTTAATTTTGACACGTTTTGCTTGTTTTTATCAAGGCGTCAAGGCGACAATGCGACAACGAGACAATGTCCCTTCCATAGTAATCCGTGCAAATAAAACTGAGTAATGAAATAGAAGTCTGACATGCCAGTTAAAAGATATAGTGTTGCAGCTTCTGATTTAATAGATCTTCAAGAAGGGTTATCAATAATGGGATGGGTGATGAGTTCAACTGCATACGCTGTGATTAACAATAATGCTCCGAGCCAATACATTTTGTCAAATGTATGACATGTATTACGTGAATGAACATATTGTTTATACTCGTCCATGTTTTTGACGGACAAAATAATTTACATGCTCGGTAAAACTGAGGACGGGCATCATTGTGTGTTTCCGTGCTTTGTTCAGGTGAACAATTGACTTGTCCTTGCATGTGTTTGTGACGGGTGCCACTTGTGTGGCAGGATACGCTCACCTTTTCCCGAACACCCATTGGATGACCTGAACCACTTCGGATTTTTATCCCACAGCAGTCTGATACACCATGATATAACTGAAATACTGAAATACTGTACAGTTGAAAATGATGTTTAATGCGATTACCGTAGTGTGTTACTGCAACTGTTCATATTTTGTGCAGTGATGTTATGTAATATGTAAAAGAAAGCATATTCAATTATACAATTGATTTGAATAGAATATACTTGCCTCAGTGTATTTTATTAACGCCCCAAATCGTAATTTAAACACATAAAATAACAGATCACGCATGGTGCCTTGACTTACTACTAGATTTAATGGGCCACCCCGGAATAAAATAGTTCCCCCCAAAGCGAGGAACATATGTTTTAGTATGTTTACAAGGAATATATTCCAAACAATATCCTCATTAGATGAGAAGATCTTTTACAGAATTACCTCAGAAAGTCAATTACAATGAGAGGGCGTCGTAATACATTTACATCAAGTACAATACGTCAAAATGGCCGACACGATAAACGTGACGGGAGATATTTTCGAAGTTGTTAATTAACCTGTGGCTATTTCAAGCCTTTGGCATCACTGATCAATTGGCCGATCATTGAAAGGTGATTGTGAAGATGTGTCAAATAGATACTAAGGTAAATTCATAGATTTCTGTAAATTGTCACTGCGACAGTTTGGATTTTTTTTCGTGGTTTTTCTCTCTGGGATGGGTTGTAGCGAGGGTATCCTTAAATGGGCTTGCAACCACGCTTCTGTATGAATTCGTACCACGGAATTCCAAGGGTTTTCCCCAGGAATGTGGAAGCAGTCAGTGTTTACGCCTTTTCAAGAATACAGTCACGTGAAGAACGTCATGTGACCGACCTCGCGTCCAAGTCGTATATCTTGTAAATTTCACATTAAAAAATTAGTTATTGTTATAACCAAATGAAACACAACCCATTATCCGATAGGGGTAACTGTACATAGCCGTTACCACAATAAACTTAGTAACATTGTTTGGTTTGACTTCTTGGCGCGTGTCTGAATTCCATTAACATGTAACATATCCTAAAACTAGCTTATCAGCAAATCTCGCTGCACTGCGCGCGACAGATACTAGAGCAAGGCATGCCAGAAATACGAAACCTAAAGCTTCCGAAAGGAAGCCTTGGACATCACGTGCGCCGGGGGACCAGCGCCATCTGATTGGCCGTTAACAGTTGTACAAGGCGGAGCAAAAAGCATCGTTTTTCCGTCCATTTTACGCTTGAAAAACTCGACCCTTTTCTGGACACTTTCTAGACGCTGACCAATTAATCAATTTTAATGAATTTTTAGTCGTTTTTCCGTCCAATGACCATATACGGAAAAAAACGACGTTTTCGTGTTTGCAGTGTAAAATTGGATGCTGATACGAGAGACAGGAGAGAGAGTCTGAAAAAATTATGAATTCCTTATGTTTAGTCTGTTTATTAATATATTCTAAAGCAGTTAAAATAGCCTTTGATTCAGCTGTGAAAATGGTTGAGGTATCAGGTAATCGAGTTGATAACAGCATCACCATCCTTGGATCCATCAGTAAAAATAGATTTGTAAGTGTAATATTCACTTTTTTACTGATTATATTCTTGTTGATATTGTAGTTGATTAGTGTCAGAATTTTTAAGTTTAGATAAGGTAAGATCCACCTGTGGCTTTACCAACTGCCAAGGAGGAGAGGTAAGCAGGCGAAAAGGAGCTATATTTTCGAGATCAATATTTGCAGCATTTATAAAAGGTTTCATTCTTATTCCGAGAGGCGGAATAAGAGATGACTTCTTACTGTACAGTTCCTCATAAAGAGGATTAAATACACAATAGTATGCAGGGTTAGACTGATTAGAATATGATTTTGTGATGTACTGTAGGGATAGTTTAATACGGCGTTGTTTAAGTGAGGGCTCGTCGGCCTCAACGTATAGACTGTCAATGGTAGAAGTTCTGAAAGATCCAAGGCAAAGCCTCAGACCTTGGTGATGTATGGATCGAGTAATTTAAGATTACTTTGACAGGCTCCACCATAAATGATGGAGCCATAATCGAGCTTAGAACGGACAAGTGATCTATATAAGTGAAGGAGGGTCGTTTGATCACCTCCCCACTTGGAATTAGAAACAACCTTTAATAAATTTAGTGCCCTCAGACATTTAGCTTTCAAATATTTAATATGCGGTAAGAAAGTATGGTGATGATCAAAAATTATTCCTAAAAATTTAGCTTCTATTACAACTTTAATTGGAGTTGCAGATAAATGTAAGTCTGGGTCCTTATGTGGTTTATATTTTCGACAGAAATGAATACAATTAGTTTTTAGATTTAGAAAACATGAATCCGTTCTGCTCTGCCCAAACATTGATTTTATTAAGACAAAACTGCAATTATCTCTCGATAGTGTGCATATCTTTTACCTCGACATGATACATTAAAATCGTCAACAAACAAAGATCCGTCAACAGAGTCATTTAAGACCTTGGATAAAATAATTATTTTTATGCTAAACAACGTTAGTGATAATATGCTACCTTGTGGGACACCTTGATCTTGATCGTAAAAAATCAGACATGGTGGATCCCACACGAACCTGGAAATTTCTATCTGTTAAAAATTGATCTACAAAATGAGGCAAACGCCCTCTCAAACCCATTTCATAAAGATTTTTTAAAATTACATGTTTCCAGGTGGTATCATACGCTTTTTCTAAATCGAAAAATATTGACACCGCATGTTGTTAATTAATTAAAGCATTTTTCACAAATGTTTCCAGTCTAACCAAATGGTCTTCTATTTTTTTTCTAAAACCACATTGAATATTTGTTAAAAGGTTATTAGTTTCTAAATACCATATAAGTCTGTTATTTACAATTCTTTCCATGGTCTTGCATACACAGCTAGTAAGCGATATTGGCCTATAATTCGAAGGATCAGTATGATCACGGCCAGGTTTTGGTATTGGAATAACAACGGCATTTCGCCATGATGAAGGGAAATTTCCCGTTGTCCAGATATGATAAAAAATATTTAATAATGTTTCTAAGCATGACTCGGGTAAATGTTTGAGTAACTGATAATGAATATTATCAGCATCCATGGCAGTGTCATGAGCTTGCCCAAGGGCGGTATGCAGCTCATGGATGGAGAAAATTTCGTTATAATCCTCACCATTTACAGAATTAAAATTAATTTTCTTTTTTTCTTTGTTGGTCTTTAAAATTGTGGAAATTTGGTGTATAATTTGATGAGGAAGAATGTTTAGCAAGAGTTTCTCCCAATTTAATTGCTATATCACTTTTATCGGTTAATAGTGTGTCACCCTCCTTAAGATGGTGAACACAAGATTTTGATCCTTTGCCCTTTATCCTTTTTACCATTTTCTAAATCTTAGGTATTGGAGTACGGGCATTTACTTTAAAGACATAGCTTTGACACGATTGGCGTGTATTTTGTTTAAATGCACGACGAGCTTTTGCATTTTACATTTTGAAATTATCTAAATTGTGGACAGTTGGGTGGCGTCGAAAATATTTCTCTGCCTTTTTCCTTGCTTTTCTTGCTTGTTTACATTCGGTGTTAAACCATGGTTTACGTATATGTGGAATTGTAGAGGATTTAGGTACACATTCGTCCGCAATTCTTTTTAAAACGTCAGAAAAATCCTGAATAGGATCGGTAACATCAGTGAAACATTCGGGTTTTATTTGATTTAAGCACATTGTTTGAAACAAAGACAAGTTTGCCTTTGTAAAATTCCATCTAGTAGAAGGAGGAACAGCAGTCGGATTAACAGTTGATAGAACAGTTGGGAAGTGGTCACTTCCACAAAGATCATTGTAGACAGACCAATCGAAATCGTTGAGAATATTTGAATCAGTGAGGGGCAAATCCAAAGAGGAGTAAGTCCCGGTTGTTTTGCCGTTACCAACTTGATGCAACGTTACAGACAGACAGGGCGGACCGCTGACAGGCCAAGAACAGGCAGACCCAGGGTGACCACGCCCCATGATGACTGGTACTTGCGTACCTTGCACCTCCTAAATCGCTTCCTGACAGTGACGTCATCGGCGACAAATGCCTTAGGTCACAGGGTTGGTCGACAGACAGTGGCCAGGAGACTCAGGGCTCATGGAATCAGGGCTTTTAGACCATACAGAGGACAGCTATTGACAGCGCAACATCGTCGTCTGCGATTGAGATGGGCCCGGACTGTACGACGTTGGCAACGACGTGACTGGCAGAGGATTTTCTTCAATGACGAAAGTCGATTCTGTATGTTTAGGGCTGATGGAAGACAACGTGTTTACCGCCGAAGGGGTGAACGAACGGCGGCGTGTTGCGTGCAGGAGGTCGTCCCCAATGGTGGAGGGAGTGTCATGGTGTGGGGAAGGATCTGTGGGCAGGGATCTGTTGGCAGCAGAGGACACTGCTGGTCATCGTTGACGGAAACTTGACAGCTCAGCGTTACATGGATAACATTCTTCGTCCAGTTGTCCTACCATTTCTCCAACAGCAGCCACGTGGTGTCATTTATCAGCATGACAACGCTAGAGCCCATGCAGCCAGAATTGTCACTAACTTCCTCGCAGCCATCAACGTCAACCTCCTGCCGTGGCCTGCACACTCACCCGACATGTCCCCAATAGAACACCTCTGGGACTTGATGGATCGTCGTGTTCGACAACGACCACACTCTCCAGCCAACCGGCAAGAACTGATCTTGGCCCTCCAAGAAGAATGGCGTCAAATCCCACGTGACCTCATCAGACGACTGACTTTTTCTGTGCATCGAAGAGATTTTGCGTGTATAGAGGCATTTGGTGGTCACACACGCTACTAATGACTTGTTATTGAACGTGAGCGATTGTTTATGTACTCTGCCTATTGTCCATGATTTTGAAAGCTCGAGTTTTGTACCGCACCCACTTTAGGGGGCTCTGACGTCATTCTCGGTCGCGGTATGATTGTCATTTTCAGTGTTGATTATGTTGATATATTGGTCTTCTCAATACACTTTACTTTATGCATGTATGTTTTGTTGTTTTTGAGCAAGAGTGATTTCAAACTCTGGTAAAGTTTCTTTTGGACGTCAGTTTACATAGATCATTATTGGATATAAAATCCTCAAGTACTTTACCTCTTGTATTTGTGTTTGTACCACCCCAGAGAGGATTGTGGCCATTCAAATCACCCATGATTATACATGGCTTAGGGAGCTGATCGTAGAGTGTTTGAAGATCAGACTGCTGAAGAGCTGTCGACGGTGGAATATACAAAGAACACAATGTAAATGGAACGTGTGAAGTAAGTCGAACTGCAACAGCTTGCAGATTAGTATTATGTACAACAGGACTGTGGATCTGATCTGGTCTAGGTTTGCTTTTGCTTTTTGCAATTTGTTTCACATTTGTTTCTGATTTTGGTGCTTGAGCTAATTTAGGTGATTGTTTCTGAGATAGAGACGAATCCTCATCACCAGATGCCTGTGATTGAGTTAGGTTTTGAGATGTAGAGGCTGTTTGTGGGCTAGAGGTCACTTGTTGGGGCCTCATCTGGACTGCTGTAGA
Source organism: Haliotis cracherodii (assembly GCF_022045235.1). NCBI lineage: Eukaryota > Metazoa > Mollusca > Gastropoda > Lepetellida > Haliotidae > Haliotis > Haliotis cracherodii. Next base: position 30,987,217 of record NW_027266266.1, on the reverse strand, counting down.
CAGCAATGCAGGGCCAGATGTCGTAGCCCACGTGTAGTCGGTCTGGCAACCAACAGAATGACATGAAACATATTTGGTCCTTGATGACTGAAGAGAATCTGAAACAGCAGAAGCAAAAGATGGTCCTGGTTGTTCCTGAGCAAGAACAACCTTCTTTGCTTCGAAAAAGGAGATGTTTTGTTCATGCTTTACTCTCGAAATTTTAGATTGCAGTTTCCATGTTGGGCATTCCTTTGAAGAAGATTGATGGCTGCCAGAGCAGTTAACACAGTGAGGAGGTTTATCACAGAGATTACTGTCTGCACATGTCCCAGCACATCGATGGCATGCAGCTGGTACATGGCATGACTTTGATCCGTGGCCGTATTTTTGGCAAGTGTAACACCTTTAGGGATTTGGTATGAATGTATCCACCCTTAAGCTGCAATAACAAGCTTTAAGTGATTCTGGGCGCACAGGAAGACAAAATGTGAACAGAGAAGTATTAGTTTTAGTGACTTCATTGTTCTTTTTACCTGTAAAGCGGTTGACAGCAGTAACTCCTTGGGAGTGCAACTCTGTCACAGTGTCACTTTCATTCATGTCTGAAAAACAACGTTCGATGTCACGAACAATGCCTTTACTGCTGTTCAATGTCTTGTGAGGAGAAATCTCAACAGGAACATTTGCTAGTGATTTGCTGGATAAAAGAATTTGGGATTGTATAGGCCTTCTACATTCAATTAATAGCGAACCAAATCTTAGTTTTTTAACTTCCTTCACGTCGCTAGCCAAACCTTCTATTCACTTTGCTATGGCAAACGGATTAAGTTTGAGAGGACCACCATCTGAAGTAGACAGAACGAGAAATCGAGACCAGTAATCAGGATTGATGAGAGGTTTATTAGAATCTTCATCCTCAGAAGAGGAGTGTCTACTTGGACAATGCCACACGTCTGTGGATCTCCAACAGACGGTACCAAGGATACTAGGAGGGTATACTCAGGCAGAAGTACTAATCAAAGATAAATAAATCCACCGGATTGGCCCATGAGCCACCACCATCTAGGCATAGGACTCTAGGCAAATTTCATACTTGAAATACATATATTTGAAACACATACGTTTGACATTCAACTAAGACATCAGTTGTAATAATAAAGGCCAAACCTCAAGTAAAATACAATTCTGAAATATAACTTGTGCAAATACAATTTTGAATGCACAGGGCTCGGCATGACCAGCCGATTGATAGGACCGGGCCCATCCTACCACCCGTCTAGGAGAAGTAGTGTCAAAGTGGTGTATTGGGCAAAGGAACGCTATTCCTGGAACCAGTGCCCTCAACCACCAGACTACCGTCCTCCGCCGACACAGGGATGCAACCCACGGCAAACAGGCTGCCCACTTTGGTCGCCTTTTACGACCAGCAATGGGGTGCTGTGGACATATTCTACCCCGGGTCCACACGGGGGATGAGCTATTAGCGCTACCCAGCACTCACCACGAGGAGGTTGCTCTTCACGAGTGCCTGAGCACAAGACTCTAAACTCACGTAAGGGCATTGTCAGTGAAACAGCCACTGCCTGTCCAACATGACCGAAGAACAAATTGTCAAAGAAGTTATCCAACAGTCAGTCACAGCTGTCAAGCGGTTAACTGTCAAGAAGAATAGAGTTGTTGAACAGACCAACATCTTCACTTTCGCCAGTTCAAAGATTTCACCTGTGGAAGCAACCCCATGAATCCACAACGCATTATACAATGGAATTGCAGAGGTGTTCAGAAGAATTTTAATGAAATATAACCGTCTTGGAATCAGAATTCAACCACACATCATTGCAGTTAAAATACATCTTAATATTGTATCACCTTCCCGACTTCTGTTTTTTCCTTGGCAGACGGTGAAACCAGAAGTACACCTCACTCTTACCCAGCTATAAAATCAGAAACTAATCATTTGGTATATCAACAATCATTTTACCAATTACAATCAAGACCCGTGACGATTCGGGTTAGAATACATGTAGGTATTCAGCATTGTTGTAAGAGGTTGATGCATGTCACTGATCCGAATTGCGTGGATCGATGCACACGATATCAATCACTGGATTGTCTGGTCCAGACTCGATTATTTACAGAACGCCGTCATATTGCTGGAATAATGCTGATCTCGGCCAAATTTATCTTAGCAGCTTTGACCTATATGCAGCTTTGACCTTCAGACTTCAGACACTAAACAGTGTCTTCTCAAATCATCCCATAATCCTTGAACTTTTAGAACATTTTCAATGCAGTAGTATAGGTAATGATGGTTCTGGCTCACTTCCACTGGAGCCAGATTTATATACCTATACCACGAGTACAGAGGGATTTTTTTATGTCAAAACGCTGATGCGATTCAACGATCATCATAAGATTAAGTGACATTGGCTCTACCTGGAGCCAATCAATGATACCATAGAGGGAACTTTTAGTATAAAAACGATGATGAAACTAAACTAAATTGTAATGAAAATATTCTCTATTATTTTTATTCATACGTATTCCATTATTTTGAACAAAGTGATATTCAACACTTTTACTAAGTTCTTCGTTCATTTTACTAGGAGACCAGACTATATACTCTCCTTGGTAATTGGAAAGAAACAATTGATGATCATATAATTACCTTGTAGTACCTTGTGGTAATTCTCTCCATTTGATAATTTTGTCCATGAGCATAAATGCTTCGATAGCTTTTTCGAGTTCTTCCTTTGTTGGTTTGTAATTTTCCATTATTATATACTTATGTAAGCATTCGTTTAAATGTGATCTAATGATAGTGAGCAATCTTTTTTTAATCTCCAACCAGTTCTTTGGTTTTTGCGCGGAATAATTGATGCGCTTGTTGTCTCCCCTGTTCTATGAACTTTTTTTTCTCGTCTTCGCTAATACCACTGGTCGTATGAGAATTTGATCCAATCTCCTGCTTCATTGCGTTGTGTTTGGTTAGTTCTGACAACACTAAACAAAACTCCTCCTCGGATATCTTACAATCAGCCATTGCTGTTGAAATATGGTCCTCGATGCTGTTCAACTTATCATGTTTTAATGCTTTCTTTTGCAACCTACGAGAAATGAATTTTATCGCTATTCCTGCCAGTCCAGAGACTCCGGCAGCTACAACGTCCCTGTTTATGAGATTTAACCCGACTGGAAAGTAAAACCTCACAATAGGTTTTAAAAACAATGCGAGTGTTATCCCCATCATCTATGTTAATTAGTACTAACTCATTATTATTTCTCGAAATATTTATATTGGTCCACCGCGGGTAATACGTTACATCACAGATAGCGACTTCAAGTTGTCCATCCAAGTTATCGATAGTACGAAGCAGTTGAATAGACTGACCATTTGTTATTCCTGGGAGTCTAACATACATATTAAATATACAATGATACTATATCATAGCTTAAATATGAAATCAAACTTACATTACTAATCAGTCGATTTTAGTAAGTGCCTCTGGTGCTATTTTTTTGGTTAAATTCCCTGATATCTTTGAAAAGTACAGGGTCACGGCAACTAGCGATAAAATGGTGCATGATTGGTTTCACAATCCGATGGCAATTTTGGCAGAACCAGTTGAACTTTGCCTTATGGTGTGCCACAACAGGATGCGATGTATCTCTTTATGCCCCAGGATTCGAACTAAAGAAGTCTGTTTTATCATTTCATTTGAACTATCATATTAGACGTATACTTAAAGAAATTAGTGCTCCATTACCGCAGGATCGAGCATGGAATTCCACAAATAATCCATACAATAGGTTCGCGTATGAGCGTATTTGTCAGGAATTTGGTATTTCTACTAGTAAAGATTGGCGTATTAAATTACTTAACCATGGTCTAGATGTTCCGTACAATGGACAAATAACTGTTAAAGAAGAAAGTGATGATTTAGTTGAAGAAATTCACCAAACACCATTCAATCCAGTTAGGTTGTTACAGACAAACAAACTTTATGTAAGAATACATGATCTTTATTTAAAAAACCCATCATTGGTATCACGGCTGGGAACTTTCGAGTAACGATTGGAGAGGAGATATTATGAGTTTTAAGAGTGGTTTAATTTATATTGTTACAAAATTTGTACAACTGAACGATACCGCAAACGCTTGGAATGAATTTATTAATGGTAAAACAGAAAATAAATTTACAAACCCAGGAGTTGTAAGAGTTAATGAATCAATAAGAACTTATGTATGGGCAATTCTTGGTGCACAATCGCAAACACGAACGGGAATAATCGGTTCTGGGACGGCGCTCGATGCACAAAAACAGTTTGTCACAAATGTGGAGGATGCTATTAATTCACCAGTTGACATACCATCTTCTATAAAGCGTTATCAAGATGTATTACAGTACGCTCAATCTAAGGTAGACTACGTTTATGCACCGGGACTATACATGTCTCCGAGTAATAAGGAACTTAAGATTGGTCAAGTGATCGGTTATTGTAATAAAATTGTTATTGCTTCCGATCAGCAAAAAAACAGGTATTAATTCAGATATTAATACCGAATTAATAACGCAAACAAACACAGGCGAAACGGGAATAGTCAAGCCACAGTCACCACATGTTTCACAACCATCTACTGACGCACTACCACAAGTGCCACCACATATTGCAGCTAAAAATCAACAACATATCGATGAAAAAACAGCACTTATAGTAGGTGGAGTCGAGGCTGGTTTACTTATGATTTGGTTAAATAGTTCTTAGCGGATACGTACAACACCCCAGCAATTGCTACGATCAGTGCCCACAAGTTTTGACTAAGCCAAGTGGTGGTCTAAGCTAATATACTGAGTCAAATTAAAAACTTCACATTTTTAAAAGTGATCCCATATATGATATACAACGGACAAATGTATCAGAGAAGGTAATTTTTAATCATTAATGTCCAAAGAAGGACTTTAATTAACGGTGGTAACCATAATGGTAATAACATCAACAGTTTAAATCCTAAGTCCCAAGCACGAGAATCTGATGGCACACAAGTTCAGTAGCGTGTATGGCCACCATGTGCGTTGACACCTGCCACAAAACGCCTCCGCATGGACCTTGTGATGCTTGTGAACACATGATTGGGAAGACGACGCCATTGTTGCTGCAAAATGGTGCCAAGATCTTGCAAATTCTGTGGTTGGTTCTGGAGAGTGCGCAGAATTCTGCCAAGAGCATCCCAGACGTGTTGGATGGGATTGAGGTCGGGAGACCTTAACGGCCAGTCCATGACGTTGACTCCCGCATTCTGAAGGAAATTCCTTGTTAAAATTGCCGTGTGGGGTCTGGCATTGTCGTGTTGGAAGATCAAACCGGGTCCATGTGCTGCCATAAAAGGCAGAAGTTCTGGTGCCAGTACCTGGTCGCGGTAAGCAGCAGCGTTGAGGTTGCCACGGATGACAAGAAGCCTGCATTGCCACAGAAAGCACCCAACACCATGACACTTCCGCCTCGAAATATCTCAACTTCCTGTACACAACGCTGGGCGTAACGTTCATGACGGCGCCTCCACACCCTCACCCTACCATCAGCAAATCGAAGATTAAATCGGGATTCATCACTGAAGACGACTTGAATCCAATTTCTCTGAGTCCATCGTAAGTGTCGCTGTGCCCACAATTGACGTTGAGTCAGAATCGGCCCGCAGTATGGCCTTCGTGCTTGAAGGTGAGTGAGTGAGTGAGTGAGTTAATATTTAACGTCACATCGGCAATATTTCAGCCATATCGTGACGAGAATTAATACATTAATAACAAATAAGTATATATAATTTATAAAAAACCTGTCAGCAAAGGACAGTACAATGACTAGAATATCACAGAGTGTATTAAAACTAGTTGAGGAACATATAAAAGCAGAAAGAATTAACAACACAATATAAAAATGGGCTAGAGACCGTCAGTAACTAAAGGGAGAACACCATACCAGGGACCATGGGGACTTACAGTGCCTTTGCTTCCTGCATGGACCCTGGCTGGATGCTTGAAGGTGAGCAGTTCTCAGATGGTTTCGAACAGTTCGCTCACTCAGTCTACCCTAAACAGTTCATTTCTCGTTGATGTTGCCGTCAAAAATCGGTTACGGAGGTGACGTAAGACAATCTGACGATCCTCTGCATGTGACGTCACACGTGCTCGACCTGGCCGAGGGCGATCAGCGTCGGTACCCGTTTACTGAAGACGCGTCTGTAAATCATAAACAGTCCGTCGACTACAACCCATCGTCCTTGCGAATTTAGCTACGGACGTTCCCGTCTGCAACATGCCGATGGCACGTTCACTTTGCACATTTGAAAGGCGTGGCATGACAAATGGCCGTAAAGACTTTAGTTTTCTTGTAGTTTTCTTTTTTTGTTAATGACTGCTAACAAGTATGGCTGAAAACACGTGCGATATTATGGCCACGTGACCAGTTGCACGTGAAAAAACACTTTTGTCACTATAGTGCTGTGCACATGATTTTGATCGATTCACCTGCACAAAAAACGGGTGTTATCTGAAGACAATACGTGGCCACTACTGTTTAAATACACAATAAGGGTCCACAATGATAACTGGTCAAAATGTTAAAATTTTAGGAATGTGAAGTTTTTAATTTGGTTCAGTATAACAATACTCCCAGTGCAGATGCGGCTTTCCCAGTGCTTCTCATAATGCTTTTAAATGCTTTTTTATCCACTCTTTTACACAATTTTTATCACTAGGGTGTGTGCCACCTCCTGTACCTCCACCTCCACCGCCACCGGTTAACGCTGGAGTCAAAGTCGATATAATAAATCCCAATGCGGTTAGAAAATGAAGCTTGACTGCCGGCGAGTTCGGACGTCTTTTGCTTCTCAGCAACTTGTCTAGTGTTATACACCACACTTGACTGTTTATGATACTTCCTCTTTGGTTCTTTTGGCTTTTGATTTCTCTTGTGTTGGAGTGCATTCAACCTTTTCATTTCTAATTGGTGTTTGCTGTTTGTTACAGTCAGTTGATGGGGATTGTCCTCGGCAATGGCTGACAACAGAATGGAATGGGAGGACGGATTTAAAGTGGTGGCTTCAGGGAGGAAGCGAATTGGTCGTATTCCAGATGGTACTTCTAAAAAGGCCTGTGTTGCCAAGCCTCCAACTACTGTACCTCCTACTGCTTGGTCTGATCTTACTTTTGTATTTGATGATCCAGCGCAGGTCAAATCAACCACTGTCATCTTTAAAGCCGATGTAGATGAATATGATGATGGTCCAACGACCCTCTGTCAACTTATGACACAGCGTGCTTTGGCTAGAGCCTTGGCTAAGATCACTACAGAAATAGTCAGTGTTAAGCGGATGGCCAAGGGAGATGTTAGTGTCACTGCAAAAACCGTTGAGGCTGCCAAATTACTTTTGCAAGTCACAGAACTTGATGATCATTTTGTCACCCCTCATGAGCCTGAATCCTTACTGAGACAAGTGGAGTCATCTATGGTACTGATCTGGATATTGAGATGAATGAAATTGAGGACGAGTTGAAACCTGTGTTACCTCTAATGTGCTCTGCTGTGCGTCTGACTCGTGGGCCTGCTAAAGTTCCTACCAAATCTGTTCTTCTTACATTTACTGGTCAGTCTTTACCGGATCATGTTGTCATTTTCTTCCAGAGATTTCCAATCCAGATGTATGTTCCTCCTGCTCTGCGATGCTTCAAGTGTCAGTCCTTTGGGCATGTCTCTGCTAAGTGTAGGAGCACTGATCATGTGTGCGCTAAATGTGGAGGGAAGCACAAATACGAGGAGTGCAATGAAAGTTCACTCACATGTAAGAACTGTAGTGGTGCACACTCTGCGGCATACAAAGGTTGCATTAAATACCAGGAAGCTGTTCAGATTCAGAAAGTCCGAGTGGAGGGTAAGTTGTCTTATTCTCAGGCTGTTCGACAGGTGCGTGGAGATTTAGATGTCGTTCAGGTTCCAGCAGTTCCTAAACCACCTCCTGCAGCTAAACAACTGTCTCAGGTTGTTAGAATTTCAGATGTTGTGTCTTCTCCAATCATGGTGACTGATAGTACTCAGACTGAAACTTTGGAAGTTGAATGTCAGACTGATCCTGTTGTTGACATCATGCCTGAATCGTCTTGCAAACCTCTTTTTAACAATGTTATTTGTATAGTTGCTAATCTTGGCTCTACTCGTGCATCCAAGTCTGATGGTCTCCAGACGATAGCGTCAGCTGCTCAGTCCCTCTTGGGGTTAAACTTGTCCCCTGATGATCTGATGAGCATGGTTAAGGGTCAACAATGGAAGTCTTAATCCATCCTTCTTATGGCTCTCTTAATGCTAGATCACTAAGTGCTAACGGTCCAGGATTTAAAGTTTGTATTAACAGTCTTGACCCAAAGCCAGATGTTTTGTCTTCAGGAGACATTCTTAACTCCTAATATAACCAGCAATTCCGTTGGGAAGGTTATGTCTGCCTACGTAAAGATCGACAGTTTGGTTTTACAGGTGGTAGTGCTAAACTCACTCACTCACTGTTGTTTAGTGAAATAAGGTTCCACCATCCCAATTACAAGGGAATTGAAGTCCATATTCATTTGAAGGATAAAAAATCAGTCTCCATTTTTCAAATCTAAAATAATGCTATTGCTATCTATGATGACCATAGGTATCTGTTGAATATGTAAGCCAATCTTAATGTAGTGTGTGGTGCTTTTAAAGCGTGTGGCAGTTTCACTACTCTATGATCTATCTAGGTAATTAGCAAACCTTTATTATGGGCAAGGTGTAAATGGGCCTAGTTGCCCGAACACCTGTAAAACTTTCTAAAAATCAATCAATCAACCAATGCGGTTAAAATACTGGCAATGGTTATTACCTGTTCTCTGAACAATGTTTTAATTTTATCGGCCAGTGTAGTGTCATCGTTGAGGACTTGATCGATAGTTTCTCGAATTCGACTGATTTGTGAGCGAAGTGCCTCTCTATTACTGGAAGCAGCTTTGAGGCGGGCCGATCTTTCATCTTCTAAGTTACGCAATCTTTCTGCAACGCGGCGTCTACTGAATTCATCACCCGCCTGTTCAAGCTTTGTTTTCTCATAAGCTATATGCTTGTCGAGTTCGGATAGCTTGGCTATATTATTGATGAGTTCTCCCCGCATTGTTTGCATTGCCTTGTCAAGGTCTAGGATGGTGGCAAACTTGCAAGTGCCACTATCATTGGATCCAGAACTGTCTCCTCAAGAATCCCAGATTTGAGTTCAATTTTTACTACTGAAGCCAAAGCTATCCTAACAGCTTTGACCTATATTCAACAACAAAACCAATCTAAAAATTTCTTCATCTTCTCTGATTCGTTATCTTGCCTTCAGGCACTTAAAAGTGTCCGAACATATCACACTATTATCCTTGACATTTTAGAACTCTGTAATGATCTTTCTACTAGCCAATTAGCAATTGGATTTAATCGGGCGAGCAGTTCCTAGATCGCAGCTTGACTGTTCGGTACGGCCGAAAGGCGGCATCCATGTTGTTCACGCTCCACTGATCACGGGGCCTCATTTGTCTGTATTCTGCTTATGAGCCGGGATGCGCATGAAACACGGTTGTCAAAACGAATATATTTACCAATTATATGTACGGTCAGTTAGCCAGTTCAAGAGACAATACCCTGGTTCTACCACCTTTAGGTGTAATTACGTCGCATGCCCCTTGGTTCACGGTTCGTCTGATCTCCCGTCATAAAACCACGATGTTTATTTACCTGGAGCCTCAGACAGCGCCGACTTCCTGTGTACATGTACGTACATGGCAATTAATGGTTTGATAGTTGTTTGACGGAATCAGTCAATAGTTATTGACACAGTGATGTAATTAAAATTTGTCACTATTCACAACTCCTATTTTGATTTTTCTATTGTTCAGCTGTATTTTCGACCAGTTTTATATGTATTTATAAACCAAACCTAAAAACATTATATAAGAACAATTGTGTTTTTAAAACGTAAATTTTCTATTGAAACAACCATGCAAATAAGATTTCAGCCGTAATATTACATTAGTTACTCCACAGATTACACATCTTATATGCTGCAAACGCAGCGAATGTAATGCTACTACGTCACAGCTGCCTCGGTAATTAAGGGCTGGAATGTTTTTGTGAAGGCAGTTAGAGCAGACGAATTTTCCCCCTCGCTGTATAATGACGGTCGCTAACCATATATATATGTATTTTTCGTGTTTTTGGCTTGATTTGATTGTCCTTTTGGTGAAAACAAATGTTCAATTGTGAAAGCAGACCCTTTTCCCCTGAACGTTAAAAGCCAGGAGACTTTGTTTTTGTCTGAAATATCAAACGTTGAAGTCGTTTATATTTTCGGAAATCCATATTATGGTAAATATTTATTAAATGCATGTCCTGTTTTGTATATATGTATATATTATTATTATGTTGATATGGACAATGGTAAAATTTAGTATCACAGTTTAAGTGCTATTCACAAATGTATGTAAATCTGCTTCGTGATGAATGAAGCATGGCAATAAACGTTTGCATCTGATTCTTCATTTGTTCTGTATTCTTTGATGAGAGTGAGTTTCGTTAAGATCATCACTCTCACAGATTATTTGATAAGAGGATAGGACTTTAACTGGTGAATAGTTATGATATATATATATATATATATATATATATATATATATATATCATAAGTATAGGCGGTCTGTGTACATGTGATGAAACTGATACCTCATTGATTTGATAATCGGGACTTGGAAATCATAGTCTGTCATTAAATTGATTTTAAATACATGGTTTTGACTGTAGTGCGTCCTGACATGATAATATCATGTTGTAAACAACTTATCTTATCTTAAACAATTATTGATAACTTCCTGAATTCCAATTGTTCAATGAACAGAATTATTCAAAGCTCTGGCGTGAGACAACAATAAATTAGATGTTACCAAAGATTGTCCATTTTATGATCTTAGGCACATGTCGGCACACTTACATGTGAACCGTCTATTACGACAGTCTGTTTTATAATTAAATGGCAGCTGCCATCCAGCCGAATACTTAATCTGGAGACCTATTAATGTCTTGTCGAGTCAAGTGCGGTTCTCCCTCTCACCTTAGGGAGAATGCGATTGTAAAAGCCCCTCGCTAGACAGACAAGTAGTGAATGTTTGAGATAAGTTTATTATTTATTATATATAGTTTAAACTCAATAGATAATTCATAGTCTTTTAATTGTTGAAATTACCAATAAAACATGTTTTAACTTGTTCCTTCTAAACATACTTCCAAACAATTCTAAACCATTCCAAGTCATTCCAAACATTTCCTGTGTTTGAAATATAATTGGAAATGTTGCCAATCCAATTTTGGATTTTCCGTAAAGATCGATCCTTCCAAGCTTTGGAAAGGTTGGAATGAGCGATCTTTCTAAAGCAATCCAACGTTCATTCCAAAATTGGAATGGACGCTCCTTGGTATTGTGCCTTCTATCAAGCATCCCTAGGCGGTTAGAATACGAACTCACTTTTAATGACTATAGCAGAGTAATCAAAGCTACTGAAGATCCTAGTAGCTATTCTATTGAAAATATCTCACTGGAGTATGATACAGATCCTGAATTAGCCAGACAAATTCGTAACCAGTATACCGGAAGTTTAGCCATTTTGTAGTGCTTCGATATCGAAAGATCACCAGAAACAAAAGAGATACGACGTGGAATATCAATCTAAACGTTCCCGCTAGATCGTTGAAGGGTATTTTATTGTTGTTCGAGGACCCCTCTGAAGCATTTGCAAGAGATACCAAGGCGTTCTACAATCCCAAGATTACAAAAGTAGAATTGACTATTGAGGGCGTGCCTAATCAACTATATAGTCAAGGCATGCGAGCATATAAACAGTGGGATGAGATTAAAAAACTCCCTTCTATAAAACGAAGCCCAGAAGTTAACTCAGTCGTGAAAGATCTGTCTCTCGGGAATGTATCGATGGCTGAATTCCTTACCACGAAGTATGCGCTGTGGCTCTACATGCAAACATAGAATGATGACCAACTAAACGGCAGTGGGCGGAGAATAGAAAATGCTAGCGGGGGTGTCACTATACAGATAACGAAGCACCAGGAAGCGGCTGGTAAATTAAACATATATTTGTACGTGATTATGGACGCGCAACTAAATATACAGAATGGACGGTTCATGCCGGCGATCTATTAATAATCTTTTACCTAAAGAACGGGTTGCGGAAAAACAGCTTTTATTCTAGATATTTTACAAAGTCGTTATCGGAATGTTTTCGATCATATTATTATTCTTTGTCCGACTATAAGCATTAATAAAACATACCTATCGAGAGATTGGGTAATGAATGATCCCGGCGTGTACAGAGTTGATTCGGGCGATCGTTTACAAGACTGTTGACGAGTATGCCACGAAAAATACAAAGGAAAATCAACCATTTTAATAATAGACGACTGCAGTGCGAGTAAAGATCTAACCAAAAGAAAGATATGCTTTCATATTTAACATTCTCCAGGTGACATACTCAGCATAGCGTTTGGGTACTTACTCAAAAATACAACTCTGTCCTGAAAGATCTCAGAGAGCAGACCAAATGTGTAGCCTTGTTTCATTGCAAAGACCGAGATTCATTTGAGGAATGTCTACGCGAAAATGATGTTATTTATACCAAGCCCGAACGAGATAAAGTCAGAAAACTGTTAGCTTCATCGAAGCATTGTAAACTTGTATGAAAAACCGATCAACCGGCTGCTTATCCAATTGCTTAGCAAAAATAGCAAAATTATAGGAAAAGTAGCAAAATTATAGCAAATATAGCAACTGCTCAGCAAAATTATAGCAAAAATAGCAACTGCTAAGCAAAAAAATATAGCAAAATTATAGCAAAAAAAGCAAAACTATAGCAAAAATAGCAACTGCCAAGCAAAAATAGCAACTGCTAAGCAAAATTATAGCAACTGCTAAGCAAAAATATAGCAAAAATATAGCAAATATAGCAACAAGATAGCAAAAATACGATAAATTGAACATTAGCGGTTATAATGTAATAATGTGGTTTGAAATCCTCATTTTTTCGCAACAGTTTATTATTACGGGCTGTATTGGATATGCCATATTTTATTATGTTAGACTTAAATATCTCCTTTTTTTACATTATGGAATGCGATAAACTCATCAAACAAATGCTCAAAGAACCAGATCAGCATGCAGAAGAACATAAAGATAAATCTTTAGATAAACATAGAGAAAGACTCGCGGCTTTGGTAGCCGATGGAAAATAATGTTCCCAATATTTGGGGGAAAATTATACCATCGAAAAAATTGATAACATGAAAGACGAAGAAATTAAAAAACTGTATGTGAGTTATGAGTCTAGACTGGGAGCTACCATGACTAAAACAATAGGTTCGACTATGTTACAACTATACACAGTCGTAGCTAGTACGTTTCTTCCTATCCCGGCAGAACATCTGTATTTATGCGAATCTCTAAGAGACCCATTCATCGAACACGCTGTAGGCGCAGTAAGCTGTGAGTTTTATCATAGATACGGAATGTTCTTAGCGCCGGTGACCACCGCTTTAATAACGGCTAGGTATTGTCAGTTTAAACATATGTGCCCACTTAATAATAATGGAGACTCAAGTGACACCACAACAGATTGTGGAAACACAATCACAACAAGTGAACGAGGAAATAACCCCGATTGCACAATCACAAAAGATTGTGGAAACACAATCACGACAAGTGAATGAGGAAATAGCAGCGATTGCGAAATCACAAGCCAGAGTAACTAAGAATCCTTTGAAAATCTCAGCTGGTAGGCTAGCGAGGAAGGCTCGAAAACTAATGCATTATTCAAATATTGAACATAGTCGTCCGATTAAAACTTGGGCTATCTGTGCATTAGGTGTTGTTGCTATAGCGGTGGTATGGTTATTTTATAAGACCGGAGAGGAGAAAACGTCACCCCCGATTACACAACAACAACAAGTTCAATTAGAGTTTAGCCCCCATATAATGTTATAAAAAGCATGACTACTCCAGTTACAGACGGTAAAATGTTGGTAAACGCAACGTATCATTCAGCAGTGGTTAGCAGCTGGGCCATTGGTTATGCCCGTATAGCTAAAATGATTACTAAAACCAAAGCTAAGATTTTAATGGTTATGATATCGGTATGGTTATTCTTGATATTGGATTGGCTATGGCAACAAAAGATATGCTCATCAAACAAGGGCTTATCCCAGAGGACATAATGAAGTAATTAAAAATTTGAATATTTTATATTATTGAACATGGCAACAAATGCGATAATGGTTGGTGGAGCTATTGTTAATGCTCTAGCTTTTTGGGGGAGTAATTATTTATTTTCTACTCTGAGGGAATCAAAAGCTAAAGAAGTTGAAGAGGAGTGTAAACGACATAATAAAGCATTAGAACAACTCGAAGCAGCCCAGTCACAGTGGACCAGAAATAGGATATTAAGATTAGATTTTATTAATGAAGAACTACGTAAGCAAGGAAATTCAATTCAAACGTTTAAGGATGTTGAATCTGCCATGCACGAATACTTCCTTGTTTATGGAAAGAAACTTGACCCAATGCAGAGACCAACAATAAGTCAGTTTTATACACCATCAGAGGAACAAAAAAACAGAGAGATAGCATTTATATTGTTTGGGTTATCAGTCATTGTAATTTTCAGTTATACAATAACTACCCATAAACCATGACCTAGTCAGGGTAAGTCTTATCAACCACTATGACCTGTAAACACACTATGTCACCCGACTGCTAATCTATAAATAGCGATGACAGCTATGACTCACCAGTGGAGATGTGATTTACCTTTTAGACAAATGATATGATAGATGTATAATCATGAATCTGTGCAAATATACACTCATGGGGAAATCGATTCAATGTCAGAAGCCATCTGTCGGTGTTTACTGTGGAACCTACTCTTATTCCATCAGACAGGGTTTTAAAAATTACGTTTGTTCTGTATGTGGGATTGGGGTCAAAGGTAGTTACTGTTTATGTAAGAGTCACGTTGCTGATAAGGCCATGAAGCAGATTATTTATGCGAGGAAGAGAGATTACATCCATGAGAGGAATAGGTTTGGGAGAATACGTATTTATATGTGAAAAACAACCATTTAGACATTTGATTCATTTTGTATATACCATTAAATCACAATGTTTTTTGTCAGAAAGTTGAAGGCTTTGGCAAAATGACGTGGTCTACATGGATATTATCGAATGAGAAAAAGCTGAATTGATCGATTTACTCAGTTTGGAATACAACAAACCCCAGACTGTTAGAGGACTCAAAGCTCAAGTAAAAAACAGTGGGCTGAGAGGTTATTCTCGAATGAGAAAAACTGAATTGATGGTTTTACTAGATAATAATAAATCAGTTGATGTTGATAGAAATAAACCCACTGTTGTACAGTTAAAATTTCTACCCACAGCCGGCGTTGGTAAATATCTAAGAGGTTGGAAGATGGATATTAATTCGACAATGGATGTTAATGATGTTAAGCCCATTGTATCGAGCAAATTTAATGAGGAGTTAGATGATTTAAATAGTATAAAATACCACCTGACGGTTAAAATGTCATTGAGTAAAAGTACCGCAGACGATAGCACTGAATATACCGAACCATATTTCCGAAGCAATCAAGAAGTTATAACCGAATCTGATACTATCAGCACAACGTTAGATACATCAATTCAGAGGATACAAGAATCTTTAGAACGCTGGACTAATAGAGGTTCGGGTTGGGGTGTGGATAAAATCGATAGTTTATATTTAGATATTTCAAAGGTGGATCTTAAATAGATTTACCCCCGTATTATAAGAAGAAAAAAGCCATAATTAATGTAAAAAATAAAGGCGATGACTGTTTCAGAATGATGATAAGATCTGCCTTGTTCCCCGTGGACAAAAATCCGGATAAGTCCTCTAGCTATCCCCAAATCGATGGACTAAACCTCGATGGTTCTAGACGAACCTACACCAATCTCACAAATTGATAAGGTGGAAAAGCAAAATAATTTAGCTATAAATGTTTTCGGACATTCGTCTAAAGTAATTGTTGTACACAGGATAAGCTCCGCTCCGGAACATATTGCAGTAATCCATCATTTCTGATCGAAAAAGATGGTAAATATCATTCTACGTGGATAAAGAAGTTTAAACAGGCTATTATACGATCAAACAAAACATGCTAGAAAGAAATATTTCTGCGAAAGATGCCTACATGGGTACAGCAGACAAGATCTAATAGAAGCACATAAAGGAGACTGCAGAGGTGTTGGACAGACTGCTATCAGGATTGATATGCCTAAAGAGGGAAACAAATATATTAAAATTTGAACATTATTGTAATCAAGTGCCAGTACCGTACGTAATTTATGCTGACTTTGAAGCACTTATCAAACCTATAGAAAATGCCGTCCAAAGCAATCAAGAAACTCAAGATAGTTTTACGTACAAAACTCAAGAACATATTCCTTGTGGGTTTGAATATATAGTTGGAAGGTATTATGGGAAAACACATGGGAAAACACACCCGCCCATGATTTACAGAGGTCCTGATGCAGCGGGAAAGAAACCCATGTGTATGACGAGGGATGATTGGAGGCCTATAAGAAGTCAACTAGTTGTCATGTTTGTAATAAACCTCTGTTGGGGATTCCGTAAGAGATCATTGCTATGTCATGGGTAATTATCGGAGAGCCGTGCATAATGAGTGTAACTTGAAACTAAAAATGAATTCTCAAACAATACCCATCCCAGTAGTGTTTCATAACCTTAGAGGATATGATTCACATCTCATCATGCAAGCTACATGTATCTCAAAAACCGACGGCGGCTTAACGTGTATTCCTAACAATATCGAAAAATATATATCATTCTCGTTGACTAAAATTATACATTATACGGACAAGGATGGGAAAGCCAGAATAAAGCAAAGTAATGGGCTTAGATTCATAGACTCCGTACAGTTTCTGTTATCTTCCCTGGACAATTTATCTAATGCGAACAATCCCGATGACTTTGCAATAACAAATCAATATACTGATCGGTTAATTCATCATTTGTTGTTGAGAAAAGGTGTATATCATTACGAATATATGGATGATTGGTCTAGATTCGAAGAAACTAAATTACCACCCCTTGAATAATTCTATAGTAACTTAACAGAATCTAAAATAACTGATGCCGATTATGAACACGCTCTGACGGTGTGGATAAATTAGATTGTAAGAATTTAGGCAATTATCACGATCTGTACTTAAAAACCGATGTATTGTTACTTGCCAATATATTCGAGATATTTAAAAAGACATGTTTAAAACAATATGGCTTGGACCCTGCATGGTACTATTTCAGTCCCGGACTATCATGGGATGCATTGTTGAAGAAGTCCGGTGTGGAACTAAAACTACTCACTGATTACGATATGCACTTGTTTATTGAGAAAGGATTAAGAGGTGGTATATCGATGGTAGCGAAAAGGTATTCTAAGGCTAATAATAAATCAGTGGAAGGATATGATCCGAGTAAACCCGACACGCATATATTATATCTCGACGCCAATAATTTGTATGGATGGGCTATGAGTCAACCTTCACCCACGGGTGGTTTTGAGTGGGTCGATGATATCGAAGTGAATGATATCTCCTCAGATTCCTATAAAGGGTACATACTAGAAGTTGACGTGGAATATCCAAATTCTTTACATAAAGACCATAACAGTTATCCGCTAGCTCCTGAAAGATTAATGGTTAATAAGGATTGGATGTTGGAATATCAACACTCTTTGATGGTAATTAACATAGAAAAACTCGTACCATATTTGATGGATAAGACAAAATATATAGTTCACTACAGAAATCTCCAGTTATATCTATCGTTAGGTATGAAACTAAAGAAAATACAGAGTTCTAAAATTTGATCAAAGCCCTTGGATGGAGCCCTATATAAGGTTGAACACAGATTTAAGAAAGATAGCTACCAGCGATTTTGAAAAGAATCTATATAAGCTCATGAATAACTCAGTATTTGGTAAAACTATGGAGAATCTAAGGAAGCGTGTTGATGTTAAATTAGTCAGGTCTAATGAGGAAGAAAGACTCAGGAAACTTATAGCCAGTCCGGCTTTTAGTGAGTGAGTTAATATTTAAAGTCACATCGGCAATGTTTCAGCCATATCGTGACTTGAGCAAGTTATGCATTGATATAATATCTTAAGACCTGTCGGCGAAGGACAGTACAACAACTAGCAAAATATCACAGATTCTAAATGTAAAACTAGTTTCAGAACAATAAAATAATCAGATTACAACAGAGGACACAATATAAAAATGGGCTATAGATCGTCAGCAACTGAAGGCAGACCACCATACTGGGGACCATGGGGACTTACAGTACCTTTGCAGTCCGGCTTTTAACAGAAGCAAGATATTTGATAACGACTTAGCCGCACTACATATGCAGAAGAGTAATGTAAAATTCAATAGACCGTTGTACGTTGGTATGAGTATTCTTGACTTGACAAAACACTTAATATATGACTTTTATTACAACGAACTTAAGAAGCCATATGGCGATAGATGCGAGGTGTTATATACCGACACAGATTCTTTGTTGATGGAAATACAAACCGAGGATGTGTATAAAGATGTGGCAGAAAAAATAGATATGTACGACACGAGTGATTACCCAAAAAATTACCCAAAATTTAAAAGTATTAGGTAAGATGAAGGATGAATGTGCTGGGACCCCTTTTGTGGAGTATGTCGGATTAAGACCTAAGATGTATTCTATAAAGATGTCCAATAATGGAGAGATAAGAAAAGCTAAAGGTGTTAAGAAGTACGTGGTAAAAAAGTATATCAAACACGAACAGTATAAAGAAGCATTATTCAACGGAAGAACATTCAAACACGAGATGAACTCTTTAAGAAGTTACAATCACAGGATATATGGATTAAGAACGAACAAGACATCATTATCCCCCTTAGATACAAAGAGATGGATTGATAAGGATGGTGTAACTACCAATGCTTATGGTTATGGTGGTAATACTGTATCGTTGGGAACTATGAGCAACTCTTCTCGTACAAATGCCCTGCCCGGTCCATCTTTAAGATAATAAAGAATAGGCTCTCCTTCTTCCATAGGTATTGCTCCTATACCTTTCCAATATCCTCGTGGGCTATAGTAAATTTTATTCATTATTAATTAATATTGATGTTTCTTTTAATACGTCTCATGACAATCGTTGAATCGCATCAGCGTTTTGACATAAAAGATTCCCTCTGTAGTCGTGGTAGAGGTATATAAAGTGAGCCAGAACCATCATTACCTTTACTAATAATGCTCTTTCTACATTCATCGTCATGTCCTGCTTGACTGTATTGATTTTTCCATCAGAAGAGAACAATATTTTGAAGTTTCATCAATAAAGGATTCTTTTAACATAGGCTCTCATTTGAGTCTTGGATTTTTAAAAGAAATTGGATTAATTGATACATTGTGATGATTATTAACTGAGATTGTCAGGGGCTGTACCCTTAATGGGGGTTAAAGTAGCGTAAAATTATTGTCCCTATGAGAGGGTGTGTAAGCCAACGTCATTCAAAGTATTTTATGTCTATCAGTGTTTTAATCGTATAATATTTGTTTGTTTTAATCTTTGGCTAAAACTTCTCCATAAGTCCCCATGGTCCCCAGTGTGGAGGCCTACCTTAGTTGCTGGTGATCAATAGTCCATTTTTATAATGTCTTGTCATGTACAGCAATATCCTTTCATGGTACCCTTCTAGTTTTATAAATATAAATTCTACTGTCTGTTGTGGACAGGTTCTTATCTAGTCTGATTATTTTATGTATAACATTTGATAATCACGATGTGGCTTAAATACTGCCAATGTACCGTTTTTAACTCACTCACTTACTCATGCTCTGTAGACGACTGACATAACCTAATGGGTAATAGATAATTAATTTACACACGCTTTATTTATTTGCATTATTATGTCAACAAAATGCGCTGTCATTCATTCAATAAAATGAACGTTGCTCATCCCTGGCGTTTCTTTTAACCATAACTGCAATTCCCCGCGGTAATCTCTCGTCCTAGTGGAACAAAATAAAGACGAAGATTTCCAAGATTCTTTTTAATCTGACACAAAGTTAGCAAGTTTCGTGAACAACTACATACCTTTCCATCAAATCGATCTTCCTCTTGTGTATAGTTGCTCCAAGGCATCGCAACTCAAGTTAACATTAGCAACACTTCCAGGACGGAAATTCCGACGCGCCACCTTACGGATTAGTGTACCGGTGTTTGCTATAAAAGGAATTCTTTCAAACTAGCGGAGACGCAACTTGACCTTAATAGGGAAAATAACCATAATACAAACCTTGGCCTTGTCAACATATTATATAATTATTAACTGCTTTACTAAAGCCCCCAAAATAATTTATATACTCTTCAAAAAAAGAAACTTGACACTGACTTTCAAAATGTAATATTAATGCGATTGTTTCAAAATGGGACACAGAAACCATAATTGAAACACTGTTTGAAGATAAATGTACACAATGTTCAAAACATTAATCGTGTCACCTATACAGACACACGTACACGATACAGTTAATGTCACAGGGGTACAGAAAATGTCAGTATCGGTTGTGCCCACCACGTGCATCAATCACCGCTTGACACCGACGACCCATAGATGCAATTAAGTTGTCAATAACACGCTGTTGGATGTGCTGCCATTCATGCTGAAGTACATCAAGAAGCGACGGAAGTGTTTGGGGCGTTGGATTCCTTCTGCGAATGCGTCGATCCAACTCGTCCCACAGATGCTCAATCGGGGACAAATCTGGTGACCGGGCTGGCCAAGGTAATGTCTGGATGTTGTTGTGCTGTAAGAAGTCCTGACAAACACATGCAATATGCGGTCAAACGTTGTCCTGCTGGAACTGTCCGCCACGAACGTTGACGTGAGGAAGAACGTAAGGCTGTAGGATCAAGTCTCTGTAACGCACACCTGTCAATGCCCCTGCCACATGCACGAGAGGCGTCCTACCACCGTGATGAATTCCGGCCCATACCATGACACTCCCGCCGCCAAATGGGACAACCTGCTGCACGCAGTTGGGGGCGTAACGTTCACCGCGACTGTAGACACGTGCGCGCCCATCAGCACGTGTGAGTAGGAAACGGGACTCAGTAAACAGTACATTTCTCCACCTTGCACGTGCCCATCTAACCCTCTGTTGGCACCAATGTAGACGGTCCGCCAGATGACGTGGGGTCAATACATGACGTCGAACAGGTCTTCGTGCAAAAAGTCCAGCCTCCCTCAGTCTGTTGCGTACCGTTTGATCTGATATTCTGCGTACCCCAGGGATCTGTGTGGTTGTAGACGTGACTGTGGTAGTGCGGCCTCGTAGGTGTCGCAGCCAGATGTATCGATCTTCTGCTTGGGTTGTCACCCTTGGCCTTCCTGACCTTGGTCTGTCGTCAACTCTGTTGGTGTTGTTGTATCGAATCCACAGTGCGGAGATTGTCTGTCTGGATACGCCAAAGTGCCTGGCCACTTCTTGCTGAGTTGCTCCAGCTTGTAATCTCCGAATGTCGTTGTTCCGTTGAACTGCATTCAGTCTTGGCATTCTGTCACCGCCTCTACTGCCGTTATAAGGACTGTATGAACAGCCGTTGATGTGGATGTTTACACCCTATTCAGTAGGGGGGCCTGCATGCCTAAATTCAGGATCCTGTGCCGCACGTTTTTCACAGACGGTTGCGTTTGGATGAAGCTGTAAAATTTATCCCCAAACGCTACGTTTATGTACTTTGCGTGTTTTTTCGCGAATTATAGACACATCATCTTTCTGTTTGACTTATTTGGTTCTCATTTCCTGTAATTATTTTAGATATTTGGCCAAAATTGGTTTTACATCTATGTCAAGTTTCTTTTTTTGAAGAGTATATAATGTAAGAATGAAACAGCATTTCATTTCAACCTTTTTATAGAATGGAAAGGAAGACAAAATAAAAAGAATATACCTAGTTAGAAAATATGTTGATACTACAATGTTTATTTACTGACTAAAATTATCTTGTATCAAACCATATATTTCCACACAAAAAATGCTACCATCTTTCTGGCGTTCCCTTGGAAAGACACATTAGACGCTTGGAACAAATATAAACATACGAAAACGATGTCAATGATATTTGATAAATGTCAATTTCAGGATTTTGTTATCAAAAATTGGTATACAAGGGATATTTGCCATGTAAGGGATTTATGTAACTCAAACGGTTATATTCCATTACCTGAGCTATAGTAATGCATGACATAAAAAGGTACTTTATTAGATATAACCGTTTGCTAAAATCCCTAAGCCATGGAAAGATCGTGTGCATGATGCTACATATCGAAACTCAATGCAATGGCAAACATGTATATGATTTACATAAGACAAGCAAAGGTTCAAGAATATTTTATGATACCTTTATTCCATCATCTAATTTTCCAGAATTTTTTTAGAAGTTCGAACGAGTATTAAAAATCAAATAAATTAGAAATATGTATTCTTACAATAAAGAAAATCTACAACAGAAATAAAACTATTAGAATTTCAATTCAAATTCCTACAGAAAAATATAAACTCTGAAAAGGAATTGTTAAAGACGAACTTGGTTGTCAGCAACCTATGTACAATTCAGACAATGAAAACATTGCTCACCTACGTTTAGAATGTTCTTAAGTAAAAGAATTCCGGGACGAAGTTAATGCTTTCATAAATATTATTTTCGGTCGTGTTATTATTACAAAACAAGATATATATTTTCGAGGTACAAACAACTTCTTATCAAATCACTTATTGATATTAGCAAAAATATACATTTACCTAGTACATGTTACAGGAAGAAAACCATGTTAAATCTTATGCTGAAAGACATTTACAGTAAGAAGAAACAGAACAATAATTTCATATTTTCTATAAAGTGGAGTTTAATGGAGAAAACTATAAAGCAGCCTGATTGAGTTACTAATCGATATCAAAGTGAGTCGGACTCTGAACTTACTGTCATGTTACATGCCGTCTATTTTTCTCATGATATTTACCATGCTCTCATGTTACGATGACAATGAAGACAAGGCTATGTACCTTATGAGTTGAATAAAAAAATCATTAAAAAAACATAAGAAAATAAGAAGTCATGAATTTTGCTGATAACTAAGTATCTACTTGTACGCTCGACTCTTTCATTAGCTATTATTGACATGGCCTGACGAAAGTCCTTGTCGATCAGTTATCGAAAATCCTGGAAGTCATATATATATAAGTACCAAATTTATGCCCTAGTAAGCCATATCATATTTGTCTTTTGGTTTGTTTTAAGTTTGAGTATTACTGGCAAAACTGGGTGAATAACACTGTGATATCTTAAATTCAGGAACACCTGTATTATGGCAAAGCAAGAGAGCGCGCAGTGAAGGGACCACATGGAAAACTAGGACAATTTCTGAGACATTTATTATTGCCTCTTCAACAACGTTTGCACCAACATTGACAAAAATGGATGCAGTCGCGACTTCATCTATGGCAACCTCTCTGCAAACATTTGTGACACAAATCCCTGTGACATCAAATGGGATGAGTACCACAATACCACTTTCTTCATCTAATCGTTCAACTGTTATGCTGACTATTGCTTCACCACCGTCTAAATCGCCTACCTCTCAAGCAACTATCACTGCAACAGTTTCTACCTCATCGTTTACAACAGACATCTCCAATACAACACATAATCCAACAACTCAAATTGCTTCTGCAACCACAACCTCAACACCATCTACAACTAGTACTTCCACATCCCCACCTACTACCTTTATGACATCGACTACGACACGACAATTGGTTCAGCAAGACCATTTCACTCTCATACCTCTTGGTTTGCTTGCGGGTTTAGGTGGAAGCGAGACGCTATTGGACTTACTCAGGGGGTCTAATCATGATATATCAAACGATAATTCATTCGGAATGAAAATTCCATTACCCCTTTTCATAGCTAAAACGCCGTCCCTCAAAACTACATCCTTAGCCTTAAATCGAACATTGCCATCTTTGTCCACACATAGTAATGCCACGTCTCCATCTGATAATACATCACCAACAAGCAAAACGTCAACGGTCAAGTCACTCATGACCTTGAAACAGTCATTTACTATCATGTCTCCAACACAGCCTACCGGTACTAAGACCACACCAACTAATTTACTTCTATCTACCTCAAGTATTGCAACACCTTTAAGCTCAGTTATAGCTACTATGACCCCTAGTACACCGATAACTACAAGCACAACACCCATGAGTACAATTACTACATTACGAACATCTACCGCGAATATTACTAGTACATCACCATCTACACAGAGTTCAATAAAACCTACTACAGGGACGTTGATAACAAGTACGGCCATACCTACAACACCACCTTCATCTACCACTAGCCCACCATCTTTTACAAAAGATGCACCATCTACAACGATGGAAAAGGCAATACGAAAAGAAGGAATCAACAGCCAAATGTATTTTGAAACCACAAACATCTACATACGTAAGTGTTTTATTAAAGCGTTTATGCTTAAAAAGAATACTTTTTTAAAGACACGTATTTTAACGTGTAAGAAGAAAATAAAACTAAATGATATGGTTAAAGATAAATGCATCAAACTGCTGAAATTCAAAAGAATTTTCTACACAATAATGTGTTATTCAGGTAAAATGTTATTATTGAGCATAAATTACTTCTAACAGAACAAGCGTTGTGTGGCTAAAGTACTCACTCCTCATATGAGTATTGTTTGAATATACTGCAACGAGCCAAACACACTACTCACTCATTTATTTTACCCTTTAAAATGTATATGTTTGCTCCGAAATGATTTATTTTGTAAATGTTGACTCTCGTAGATCCAGAGTGTCTCAGAGTGTCCCCGGATCCAGAGGATCCCACGCAATATTTTGAGAAGGTTGGAACCCTAACCCACCGACGCAGATGCGCTAGAGGTGTAGCCTTTGATCCAATTACATGCACCTGCGCCTTAAAGTTTATCGTCGGATTTACACGTAAGTATCACAGTGTCTGTTTAGATTGATTGCTAATGAACTGGTGCTATAGGTCAAATGACTAAAGTCACACATAACTTCGTCACTAAAGAAGTATGCAACTTGCGGTTTTAAACGTTTAATGCATTTTGCATTGTTATACCTAAGTGGTGTCTAGAAGCATGCATTTCTGCTTTAAAGATGTGCATTCAAATATTGGACGTGTGCTTTTCAAAATCATAAAGGCTCTATGATGAAACGGGTTGAGGTACGAGACCAGAAGTATGAGTAGTATACACAATGGGGTTAGGACGCCATTCCCGTCCTCGACCAGGTCAGGACCATGAAAATGTTCCCATGTAGGACTTTAAACGAATTATGTCAAAGGAAAGTGAAGAAAGCTACATTTGATATTCATCTTCAACAGATATATTGCAAACAGCACACATATGTAAACATGATTCAATAGACTGCCACCTCCCCCCCCCCCCCCTCTCGTTCAGACGCAAAGGTAGAACATTAGATCTTTAATTTATAATGACTTTGCATACATGTTTGCCATTGTAACTACGCAAATTACTTTCAGGTTCAATTACAGTTTTATATTCTTTATACATCACATATCGACTGCTATTGTTGAGTGTTGACATCCAGTTTTGACGAAATTCATCTATACGAGACGTTTTAAATCCCCCCCCCCCCCCCCCCCCCCCCCACACACACACACTAAAAAAAAAAGAAGACAAAAAAAGCTATATTGTACCCAACATGCTGATGTAGCCATACAAATCCCAAACCATGCGAAAATATAATGTCAGGATCATGTGTTACACAAGCAACTTAACGACGTTTTCGAAATATACTCTTCAAATAAAGAAACGCAATAGAGATATGTTTGGCTCTAAGAGCAAACTTATAGGCCCAAGAGGTGCAAAATGGAGAGGTTTAATGTGTAATAGTGTCAGTGACAATTTAACAGGATCACACGATCACAACAAGGACATGCAAACCATAAGTCGGGAAACACGTTCGAATCGGAAAAACGCAGCCAGTGCATTAACAAAAGGGTCATGGAGCTGCACGTCCTGCACTCACAGCAGCACTATGAACGGTATCAAAGTGCAGGGTTTCTCATTGCGTCTCATCTGCGTCAATCGAACAGTGACAGTTCAACAACATGCCAAGATTAACAGAAGTGCAAAGAAACAACGTCATAGGCCGCTTGCAGCCAGGGTTTTCAATGTTGCGCCCTGCACCATCACAAGGCTATGGGATCGGTTTCAACAGCATGGGTAAACCCGTGATCGGCCAAGGTCGGAACGACCAAGTGTAACCAGCCCCGCCCGAGATCACTACATCCGACTGCGCCTCCTACGTCAACGGACGACCACATCCACCTCAACAGCATCCCAAATACCCGGACTGCGCAAAATCTCCGACCAGACCGTACGGAACCGTTTAAGAGCAGCAGGTCTACGGGCAAAACGTCCTGTTTGGCGCGTCATATTGAGTTGGGAACATCGCAACAACGACTGCATTGGCGTACAGGAAGTTGACAGATTTGGTGGGGGTAGCGTTATGATGTTGGCGGGTATCTCTTATCATTGCAGGACAGGTTTGGTCCCTATCCATTGCAATCTTACGGCTCAACGATACGTCAATGGAATTCTCCTACCACACGTCCTCCCAATTGCAGCCAACGGCAACGGTGTATTCTAGCAGGATAACGCTAGACCGCACAAATCACGGATCGCAAGAGCCTGTCCACCAAACAACGTTGATGTTCTCCTCTGGCCCTCAAGATCCCCGGATTTGAACCCGATAGAGCATCTATGGGATGAATTTGATAGACGACTACGTCGACGTCAGCCACAACCCCAGCCGTTGCAGCAGTTGGCTTTTGGGATGCAGGCCGAGTGGGCTACTATTACCCGGGATGTGATACGCATACTCGTCTCTTCAATTGACAGGATATGTCAGGCTGCTATCGATTCCAGCGGGGGACATACGCGTTATTGAAGGTAGCTCCACCTTCCTATGTACCGATAACTGACATGACTACAATCACCAAGTGTTTTCTCCACAACATTTTGGCTCAATACCTTATACGGTTCCTCGTATAAATATATTTTCCTACCTCCCACAAATCTGGCTATGCGTTTTTTGCTTTTTAAGAGTACATAAACATGTTACAAAGCAGGACATGCTTGACTGTGTTAATTTTTCCATAACAATGGATATATTTTTCAAATATCATGAATTAAGGATCTTTCTAATACAAGCAATTCTCATTAAATTATGAGAATTTGTTTTAAGGAAATTGAACTTATCGATAAATGTTGATTTGTGTAGATAGCCTTATTATATATTAGTAATGTATAATTTGTAACTTAGATGGTTAGTGGATGTATCCTCAAAGGGAGTTGAAGTAGCTTAAATTTATTGTTCCCCACCATGAGAGGATATGTAAGACCATATCATTTAAAGTTCATTTATTCATACCTCAGGTTTAAACGTAGTATATTTGTTCATTTAAACTGATGGCTTAATTGCGTACCATCATCAACAGCTGAAGGGATGGTGTAAATCCTGCTGGGTAACCGTGCAGGTATCAGAAGTAATGTCCCCACGGTCCCTTGTAAGGTGGCCTAACTTTGATTGCTGGTGATCTATAGTCCATTTGTATATTGTTGATTGAAAATGTATTCTTGTAAGTGTTCTCAACTAGTTTTAAAATCGAAATTGTGATACTCTAATTACTCTACTGTCCTTCGCTAACAGGTTTTTATTCCATATAAATATATTTATTATGTCTAAGTTCTCTTCACGTTATGTCCGTCGTTGACAGGTTTTTATTCATATCAGTTTAAATTGTATTAATGTTCTCGTCACTATATGACTGAAATATTGTCGATGTGACGTAAAACTTTAACTCACTCACTCATTCAAAGTAGTTTTTTCCTGCCACATTTTTAATCGTAGAATTTGTGTTCATTGAAGTAGTGTAAAATTATTGTCCCCCTGAGAGGGTATGTAAGACCACGTCTTTCAAAGTATATTTATTTTGGCCACATTTTTAATAGTAGTATATATGTTAGTTTACCTTTGGCTAAATTTGTCAATAATCGCCAACACCTGAAGAGATGAAGTAAATCCGGCTGGGGTTCATGCAGGTAGCAAAGGTACTGTAAGTCCCCATGGACCCTAGCATGGCGATCTACCTTCAGCTGCTGGCGATCTATGGCTTTTTTTAGATTGTGTTGTTACATATAGGGATATCTTTTTATGGTTGTATGCTAGTTTAAAATATTGATATGATATTCTAGTTATTTTACTATCCATCCATGACAGGTTTTTTAAAATCTAATTTTATGTTTTCTTAATGTATAACTTATATAACCATATGGCTGAAATATTGCCGATGTAACGTTAATTATGAACTCAGTTTCGATTTTACATTTCTGCAAAAGGCTGTCTTTGATTATTTGTCAGATCGTTTGAGATGCCAATGTTCTCTTGACGAAATGATGCCAGTGACTGAGTGCCTGGATCTTGCTATCAGAACGATAAGAGGACGGGACTTACTTTCAGTCCCAGTTCTTTTCGATCCTATTCAGTGTGCTCTCACTCGATTTCGATTTTGCCAATTTATTCGATACGTGTGGGCTGAGGAGAGTAAGTACGGAATCTTTACAATCTTCATGCGGTGTTTCACAGTGTTCCAGTGAGTGAGTGAGTCAAACGTAAACGTCACATCGGCATTATTTCAGCCACATAGCGACGAAAACAAGTTGCTAATTTCACAAATGAATCATTTTATCAAACATACATAACAATATCATTAACAGAGTTTAAAACACGGGCCGTAGGCCACCATAACCAAAGCTAGGCCATATCGCTGGGGATCATGTGGACTTACGTGTACCTCGGCTTCCTGCATGATACCCCAGCAGGACTTACGTCATCACTAAAGCCACTGGTGGTTGTGCACAATGCCAGCCAATATGAAAATATACTCAGCAATGAGTTGGCTTAAAAACACCGGTTGATGATAGTTGCATCCATTATAATAGGATTACGTGTAAATAACTTTACGGTACGAGACAGGGCCTTCAATAATGCCAGTTGTTTAAAATCATCACACCCAATGTTAAATGAGTGAGTGAGTTGAGATTTATAGTCACATCGGCAGTATTTCAGCCATATCGTGACTAACAAATGTTAAACATAATATATACATTTCAACAATAAAAGCCTATCAATGAAGGACAATAAAATAACTGGAATATCACAGGTTATACTTCTAAACTTGTACACAACCATAAAAAGATTTCAATACATGTAACGATACAAAATATAAAAGACTATAGAACGCCAGCAACTGAAGGTTGATCACCTCACTAGGGAATATGGGAACTTTTGCTTACCTGCATGGACCCTAACATGATTTACATCATTCCGTCAGGTGTTGGCGATTAGTGACAGATTTAGCCGCATTAAAAGAACACATATCAAGCAGGACTTGTGATTCTCTCATCACAAGGATACAAAATGGAGGATCCTCACCTTTCAATGAATATTCATGTGCATATCTCTGATGGCCAGTGCGACATCGTCGCATTATGACCTCTTCAAATCTGGACTGACTAATGTAGATTTAACCGATAGTTTAATTTCACGTAACTTTTTTATAATTACTTGGTGTCTCACCTTTTTTGCATCAGATCTCGGATGTAACATATGATGAGAGGTTTGCTATCGCTGTTTGGGATAAGACGTGGTGTCACAGATTTGTTGAGTGCTGCCTCAGCTGCAGCATCGGCCATTGTGTTCCCAGTGATTCCAACATGGCTCGGTACAGCATGGTATTAGAGTGAGTGAGTGAGTTAATATTTAAAGTCACACCGGCAATATTTCAGCCATGTCGTGACTTGAACAAGGTATAGCATATATAAAATCTGTCGTCAAAGGACAGTACAACAACTAGCAATATATCACAGATTATTATTTAAAACTAGATTTAGATTAATAAAATGATTGGATTGCGACAGACGACACATTCTAAAAACAGGCTATTAATCACCAACAACTAAAGTTAGGCCACCATACCAGGGACCATGGGGACTTACAGTACCTTTGCTACCTACATGGTTCCCCAGCAGGATTTACACCATTCCTTTAGTCATTGGCGAATGTTGACGAGGTTAGCCGAAAATAAAAATATACAAATACTCTGCGTTTAAAAACAGTGATAGATAAATTACTTTGAATGAAGTGATCTTACATATCCTCTCAGGGGGAAAATAATTTTACACTACTTTAACCCCCTTCGAGGATATAGCCACTTACAATCTCAGTTAATTATTCATACTATCAATAGTAAAAGTTATTTAATTATTTATTTACAATACATAGTCATCAAAATGTATCAATCAATTTAATTTCCTTTACAAAACCAGGTATAAAATGAGGACTTATCTGATAAAAAAAAGATCCTTAATGGATGATACTTTGAAATACTTATCCCTTGTGATGGAAAAATCAATACAGTCAAGCAGGACATGCTTGACCGTGATTCTTTCGTCACAAAGGATACAGAACGGAGGATCTTCACCTTTTAAAAGATACTCATGTGTATATCTCGAGTGGCCGATACGACATCACCGCAAAATGACCTCTTCAAATCTGGACTGACAACCCAAGTAGGTGTAGCCAATAGTTGTTTAATTTCATGCTTGGGTGTCCCACTTCTTTTTCATGAGATCACTGATATAACATCTGATCACTGGCTTATAATCGCTGTATGGAATCAGAAGTGGTGTCACAGATTTGTTGAGTGCTGCTTTAGCTGCAGAATAAGCCATTGAGTTACCAATAATACGAACATGACTCGGTAACCAACAAAAAACGATGTCGCATTGGCCAGTAGCAAGATCATTAGACAGTTCAGCAATTTTGATTAAAAGTGGATGTGTACAAGATAGAATTTTTAATAGCTTGAAGGCAAGAAAGTGAATCTGAAAATATAATAAATTGTTTATGTTTTGATTGGTCATTTATATATTGCAAAGGTGTTAACATGGCCTTAGCCTCTGCCGTAAAATTGGAACAGTTATCTGGCATTCGGTTTAATATCGTCCTGGATCCAATGACAGTGGCGCCGTTGATCCATCTGTAAATATAGATTTGTACGTATTGTATGAGGATCGTAATTGGTTGTATTCTTGTAGATAAATTAGTTGATTTGTGTCAGATTTTTTAAACTTAGTGAGAGAAAGGTCTACTTCAGGCCTGACTAATTGTCAAGGAGGAGTAGACAGAAGTGCATATGGAGATATGATGTCTAAATCAATATAAGTAGCTGCATTATGAGGTTTGATCCAAACCCCAAGTGGTGGGATAAGTTTGGGCTTGTTTTGAAACAGTTCCTCATTAAGTGGATCAAAGACGCAATTATAAGCAGGGTTTGATGGGTTGGAATGTAATTTAGTTAGATATTGAAGAGATAATTTCAAGCGGCGTTGTGCAAGCGAAGGTTCATCCGCCTCCACGTACAAACTATCTACAGGAGAGGTTCTAAATGCTCCAAGACAGAGCCGCAGTCCCTGATGATGTATGCTATCGAATTACTCTAAATTACTTTTAGCAGCTCCACCATAAAGAATTGAACCATAATCTAGTTTAGTTCTAATAAGGGATATCTAAGTAAGGTTGTCTGATCCCCATCCCACTTTGTATTTGCAACAACTTTTAGTAGATCAAGAGCCTTGAAGCATTTAGTTTTAAGATATTTTATATTGGGTAAAAACGTCAAGTGGCGATTAAATATAAGACCCAAGAACTTGGTCTCCTCAACAACCTTGATGGGGGCACCGTTTAACAACAGTTCCGGGTCTTTCTGCGGTCTATAATTTCTACAAAAATTTGCTTTAGAAAATCTAAAACCATTTTCAAGCGACCACTTTTGGATTTTATTTAGGCAAAGCTGCAGTTGCCTTTCTATTGTGTGCATTGTGGTTGCCACGACAAGTTAAAGTCATCTACAAAGAATGACCCCTTAATTGAGTCATTCAATACCTTGGAGAGACTGTTAATTTTAATGCTGAATAATGTGACAGACAAGATACTGCCTTGTGGAACACCCTGATCCTGATTGTAATGGTCAGACAGGGTTGAACCCACACGGACTTGAGATTGTCTGTCAGTTAAACAACTGGATATAAACTGAGGCAAACGACCTCGCAATCCAAAATCATGAAGATCTTTTAAAATGCCATACTTCCAAGTTGTGTCATAAGCTTTTTCTAAATCGAAAAAGATGGATACAGCATGTTGTTTATTTACAATGGAATTTTTTATGAACGATTCTAAACGCACAAGATGATCAATGGTACTTCTATTTTTCCGGAAACCACATTGTATATCTGTATTGAGATGATTGGTTTCCAAATACCAAACTAATCGATTATTCACCATTCGTTCCATAGTTTTGCAAACGCAGTTAGTGAGAGATATCGGACGGTAATTTGATTGATCTGTATGATCCCGTCCTGGTTTTGGTATAGGGACTACAATCGCATCATGCCACGAAGGAGGAAAAATCCCTGATGTCCAAATATCATCAAATATAGTTAGAAGTGTTTGGAGACATGATTCAGGCAAGTGTTTTAAAAGCTGATAATGAATATTATCAGCTCCAGTTGCAGTATTGAGCTCATGTAGTGAAAATACTTCATTGTAGTCTTCACCATTATCAGAATTAAAATTTACCTTTTTCTTTATCTGTTGTTGCTGAATTTTCTGAAATTTAGGGTCATAATTGGATGATGAAAAATGATTGGCTAAAGTTTCACCTAATTTATTTGCAATGTCAAATTTATCTGTTAATATATCATTACCATCTTTGAGATGATTATTAATGCTGGATTTAGAATCCTTGCCTTTGATTCTTTGAATCATATTCCACACCTTTGATATAGGTGTGCATGAATTGATTCTGGTTACATAATTTCTCCAAGACAGACGTTTATTTTGTTTAAAACTTCGTCTAGCTTTTTAGCTTCTTCGCATCATAAAAGGATATATTTTGCTCATGCTTGAGCTTCAGGATTTTTGATTGTTTAAGCCATTCTGGGCATAACCTGGATGAAGCCAGATGTTGTCCTTTACAGTTCGAACATTTCATTTCTGATGTGCAGTCGGTGTTGTCATGACTGGCACCACAGCGCTGACAGACTACTGAGTGAACACAAGATCTAGAGCCATGTCCAAACTTTTGTCACTTGAAACACCGGAGTGGATTGGGGACATACACCTCCACTCCGATGTTGAGATAACCAGCTTTAATTGACTAAAAGGGCTGAAGTGTAAAAGTTAGCAAATAAGTGTTTGACGGAATTATGTCTCCGTCTCTAGATTTCATGGTCAAACGCTTAACTGCTGTTACGCCTTGAGGTTGTAATTCGTCTGCAATTTCTTGCTCTGACATGTCGGACAGGCAACGAGCTCTGTCTCGAACAATGCCTCGGCAAGAATTCAAGGTTTTGTGAGGGGACACAGCAACCTCACGATTTGCAAATGTGCACGTGGTTAATGACAAAAGATTGAGAGATTGTTGTCTCCTTAAGCACTCAACAAGAAGAGAGCCGCTACGGAGACGTGTCACATTGTTCACTTCTCCACAAATTCCAGAAACAGCTTTGGAAATGGCGAATGGATTTAGCTTAAAGGTTGTCTAACAGCTGTCTCGATCACAACAAATAGGTCTCAGGAATCCAGTCCACAAGATAATTTTTCATTTTGATCATTTTCATCAAGATCGACATGTCGACGTTTTGAACGGTTTGAACCAGGGTATTGGTGAGACATGGTGACAGAAAGTATTTCAGCACCCCTGCTCCCCGCCCACCACGGAGTGTTACAAAGAACGGTGTTTTGATGCACCAGATATCCAAGATGCAAACACCAGGGATACAGGGGTGTTATACTCCAGCATAAGTGACTCAAATAGCAATATTTGTATACCAATTTAATTGCCAGGCTGGTTCGGCCCATGACAAGAAATTCGATACATACTGAATTTGGAGGTCAACA
The DNA here is from genome assembly GCF_022045235.1 of Haliotis cracherodii. NCBI lineage: Eukaryota > Metazoa > Mollusca > Gastropoda > Lepetellida > Haliotidae > Haliotis > Haliotis cracherodii. The sequence goes on along the minus strand of NW_027266266.1, from coordinate 30,952,931 downwards.
TCACCAGATTGGCCCATGAGCCACCGCCTTCTGGCATAAGACTCTAGGCAATTGTTAAAGTAATACGTTATGAATTCAAGCATGTTATACACGGCCAAGTCTATAATACATTTACAAAAATCCCGTGTGTGCATATACAATTTTATGCACAGGGCATGGCGTGACCAGCCGATTGATAGAATCGGGCCCATTCTACCACCCGTCCAGGTGAGTGAGTGAGTGAGTATGGTTTAACGCCGCTTTTAGCAATATTCCAGCAATATCACGGCGGGGGACACCAGAAATGGGTTTCACACATTGTACCCATGTCGGGAATCGAACCCGGGTCTTCGGCGTGACGCGCGAACGCTTTAACCACTAGGCTACCCGACCGCCCCCCGTCCAGGTGAAGTTAGGATCGAAATGGTGTGTTGGGCAAATGGAACACCGGTTCCTGGCTCCAGTGCCCTCAATCACCAGACCCCCTTCTTCCACCGACAAAGGGGCGTAACCCACGGCAAACAGGTTGCCAAGTTCGGTCGCCTTTTACGACCAGCAATGGGGTGCTGTGGACAAATTCTACCCCGAGTCCACACGGGGGAAGAGCTACTAGCGCTATCCAGCACTCATCACGAGGAGGTTGCTCTTCACGAGTGTCCTATGTTATTAGATGTTACATCAGGGATCTCCTGCAGAAGAAGTGGGACACCCAAGTAGGTGTCAATAAATTATATGAAATTAAACCAACTATCGGTTACACCTACTTGGGCTGTCAGCCCAGCTTTGAAGAGTTCATTATGCGACGATGTCGTACTGGCCACAGCAGATATACCTACGAATATGTATTAAAAGGTGAAGATCCTCCATTCTGCATCCCTTGTGATAAAAGAATCACGGTCACACATGTCCTGCTTGAGTGCATTGGTTTTTCCATCACATGGGATAAGTATTTCAAAATTACATCCATAAAGGACCTTTTTAGTCAAATAAGTATTCAATGTATTGTCGATTTTTTAAAAGAAATAGAATTGATAGATAAAGTTTCATTATAATATATACTGTATAAAGATTTGATGGGTTTGTACGTAATTTAGTGATATACTGAAGGGATAATGTTAAGCGGTGTTGTGCAAGCGAAGGCTCATTGGCCTCCACATACAAACTATCTACAGGAGAGGTTCTAAATGCTCCAAGACAGAGCCGCAGTCCTTGGTGATGTATGCTATCTAATTATTCTAAATTACGTTTAGCAGCTCCACCATATGCAACTGAACCGTAATCTAGTTTAAATCTAATAAGGGATATCTATGCAGGTGAAGTAAGGTTGTTTGATCCCCACCCCACTTAGTATCTGTAACAACTTTTAGTAGATCAAGAGCCTTCAACCATTCAGTTCTAAGATATTTTATATGAGATTAAAACGTGAAGTGGCGATCAAAACTAAGATTCATGAACTTGGTCTCCTCAACAACCTTGATAGGGGTACGATTTATCAATAGTTCCGTGTCTTTATGTGATCTATAATTTCTACAAAAATGATTACAATTTGTCTTTGCTTTAGAAAATCCAAAACCATTTTCAAGTGAACACTTTTAGATTTCATTTAGGCAAAGCTGCAGTTGCCTTTCTATTGTGTGCATGTTTTTGCCACGTGGAGATATGTTGAAGTCATCTGCAAATAGTGACCGAGCAATACCTTGGAGAGACTGTTAATTTCAATACTGAATAAAGTGACAGGCAAGATACTGCTTTGTTCGACACCCTGATCTTGATTGTAATTGTCAGACAGGGTTGAATCCACACGGAGTTGAAAATGTCTGTCGGTTCAAAAACTGTATATAAACTGAAGCAAACGGCCTAGCAATCCAAAATCATGAAGATCTCCTAAAATGCCATGCTTCCACGTTGTATCATAAGCTTTTTCTAAATCGAAAAAGATGGATACAGCATGTTGTTTGCTTATAATGGATTTTTTTATGAACAATTATAGACGTAACAGATGGTCAATGGTACTTCTATTTTTCCGGAAACCACATTGTATATCTGTAATGAGAGTAACTAATCGATTGTTCACCATACGCTCCATAGTTTTGCAAACGCAGCTAGCGAGTGATGTAGGACGATAATTTGATGGATTCATATTATCCCGTCCAGGTTTTGGTATAGGAACTACTATCGCATCATACCACGAAGGAGAAAACATACCTGATGTCAAAATATTATCTAATATAGTGTCTGGAGACATGATTCAGAATATAATCACCTCCAGTTGCAGTATCATGAGCTTGCCCAAAGGCGGTATTGAGCTCATGTAGTGAAAATACTTCATTAAAATCTTCCCCATTATCAGAAAGAAAATTAACTATTTTCTTTTCCTGTTGTTGCTGAAATTTCTCAAATTTAAAATCATAGTTGGATGATGAAGAATATTTGGCTTTAGTTTCACCTAATTTATTTGCTATGTCAGATTTTAGCTGCTAATATATCAGTACCATCTTTAAGATGTTTGTTGCTGAATTTAGAACTCTTGCCTTTAATTCTTTGAATCATATTCCACATCTTTGATATAGGTGTACGTGAATTGATTCTGGATACATAATTTCTCCAAGACTGACGTTATTTTGTTTTAATGTTCGTACAGCCTTTGCACTTTTTCAGCCATTTTTACAACATTATAATTATGGGCTGTAGGGTGTCGGCGGAAAAAAACTTTCTGCTCTTTTCCTACGCTTCCGAGCCTGTTTGCAATCATCGCAAAACCATGGTTTGCGAATGTGCGGGTTCACAGCAGACTATCAGCTATGTGTTTCAGTTATTCTGAGGACATTTGAATGGGGACTGGAATGTTTTGGAAAGTTTCATTTTTCATTGTTTCAAAACAACGAGTTTGAAATAGTGAGTGAGTGAATTAATGCTTTACGTCACATCGGCAATATTTCAGCCATACCGTGACGGGAAGTTATACATTTTTAATACATATATGTAAATTAAATATAAACCTGTCATCGATGGACAGTAAAATTACAGATTATCACAGTATCACAGATTTATATTTTAAAACTGGCATACAACCATAAAAGGTGAGGTGAGGTGAAATTGGGTTTAACGTCGCGTCCAAGATTATTGCACTTATATAGCGACGTGCATGCACGTGTATGTGTGTGTGTGGCTGCTTGTACTAGTCCGGACTGATGCCGATTTATAGTGCTAGCTCACTGAGATACCATGCCGCAGTTTAACATGAATACCCCACTCAGACACAGTATACTGACTCCGAGCCGACCAGTCCTTGTTTTAGCCCCTTAATGCCGAGCGCCAGACAGGGTAACAACAAGTACAATCTTTTAACGTCTTTTTGTATGACGCGGCCCGGGATCGAACCCTGGACCTTCCGCTCTCCGGGCGGACGCTCTACCACAGGACCACGGAGGCGGTCCAACCATAAAAAGATATCACTATAAGTAAGGGTACAATATTAAAAAGGGCTATAGATCGCCAGCAGCTGAAGGTACGTCACCTTGCTAGGGTCCATTGGGACTTCCAGTACCTTTGCTACCTGCATGGACCCCAGCCGGATTTACATCATACCTTCCGCTGTTTGCGATAAATAACAAATTATGCCAAAGTTAAATGAACAATTATACTACGATTGAAATTGTGGTGGAAAAGAAATTACTTTGAAAGACGTGGTCTGACATACCCTCTCTGGGGGATAGTCATTTTACACTACTTCAACCCCCATCAAGGGTAAAGCCACTAACAATCTCAGTTAACAAGTTTCTTTCTACCAATTCTAAAATATATATTAACTACAAAACATATATTTCAAAATATATTTTATAATTCTATTTCTTAAAAAAAAAAAAATTGAATGAGAACTTACCTGATAAAAAAGATCATTGAGCGATGAAACTTTGAAATAGTTATCCCTTGTGATGGTAAAATCAATGCAGTCAAGCAGGACATGCTTGACTGTGATTCTTATCACAAGGGATGCAGAATGGAGGCTAATCACCTTTTAATGAATATTTATGAGTATATCGAGAATGGCCAATACGACATCGTCTTCATACGGCCTCTTCAAATCTGGACTGACAACCCAAGTAGGTGTAACCAATCTTTCGGTTAATTTCATGTGATTTATTGATACCTTCTTGGGTGTCCCACTTCTCCTTTTTGAAGGTAGCTCATCAGTTGGGAGAATATATTTTATTACTGTGGGGAAATGGTTACTTCTAAATAGTTCATCATGGACTGACCCGTCAAATTCGGTTAGTAAATAAGAATCTTTGAGTGACAGATCTAATGCTGAATGTTGCCAGATGTAAATATATGTTTACGCCATACAAATGTACATTGTTTGTAATAGAATCTTCAAGGACCGTGCCCTTAGCGTTTGTATAAACACTTCCCCACAGACGGTTATGTCCATTCAGGTCACCCATGATGACACAGGGTTGAGGGAGTTGGTCAAAAAAAGCCTGAAGACCAGCCTGCTGAAGAGGGGAAGATGGTGGAATATACATAGAACACAAAGTAAAAACAATATTCAATGTTATACGCACTGCAACAGCCTGAAGAGGGGTATTGAGAGGAACAGGACTGTGAATGATGCCCTGCCTCACCATAACAGAAGATCCCCGAGTTGCTTTATCACCTGGTGGGGGAAAAGCAATGGTAGGAATCATATTGTCGTAAATCAAAATTATCTGTAGTTTTAAGGAACGTTTCTTGCAAACAAAATGCCGATGGTTTAAAATCTTGAATTAAGAGCTTAAGGTCATTAAAATTGTTCCGAAATCCTCTACAATTCCATTGGATGAAATTGGGAGAGCAACTCATGGCAGCTAAATTGGAGATCGTGAGCGTGGGGAAGGTCCTCTACGCTGTAATGGCAGCGATGGAGTGACCTCCATATATAAAGGTTCAAAGGGATTTTGTCTAACATCATTTGCTTGATAACGGTGTTAGAATCTACACCAAAACGTCGCCCAATTGTAATAAAGAAGTTGCTCATCCATAACAATTTTGCCTTAGTTACCATTCCAACTTCTAAATGCCACTCAAAGAAGTTACGGGAAGAGATAGTTTTAGACCCAATGATAGTGGCATTAGACACATTGCCCCCATCCTTGGATCCATCAGTGAAAATAGAACGGTGAGAATCATATTTGGTCCTTAACTGTATATAATCCTGTTGATATTGTAAGTCATTAGTTTCTGATTTTTTTTGTTATTAGCAAGAGTTAACTGTCGGCCGAACCAATTGCCATTGAGGAGTTGATAAAAGTCTGTATGGGGATACAGTATCCAGTTCTATACTGGCAGCAGTAATATGGGATTTCATCCGAGTCCCAAGAGGTGGAATATGTTTTGGTTTCTTCTGAAACAGTTCTTCATATTGTGGATGAAAAACTGTATCATAAGCAGGATTTGACAGATTTGAACGTAGTTTTGTAATGTACTGAAGAGACAATTTAATACAGCGTCAGTGAAAAGAAGGCCCTTCAGCTTCAAAATAAAGGCTATCAATATATGAGATGTCCTAAAGGCGCCAAGACATAGCCTCAGGCCTTGATGGTGGACTGTATCTGAGATTACTCTTACAGGCTCCACCTTATACAATCGAGCCATAATCTAATTTGGAGCGAATAAGTGATCTGTATAAGTGGAGGAGGGTTGTCTGATCCCCTCCCCACTTAGAACTTGATACGACTTTTAGCAAAGCTTTCAGGCATTTATTCTTCAGATTTGGCCTCCTCAACAACCTTAATTGGAATACCGTCAAGAAACAATTCATGGGGTTTATAACTTCGACAAAAATGAATACAATTTGTCTTGGATTTCGAAAATTTGAAACCATTTTTTTCACACCAATTCTGAATTTTATTTCAATAGTGCGCATATTTTTGCCATGACACGAAATGTTAAAATCATCAGCAAATAATGACCCATCAATTGAGTCATTTAATACAGTTGCTAAACTGTTTATCTTAATACTGAACAAATTGACACACAATATTATAATGATATAATTATAATGATCAGACAGGGTAGAGAAAATGCCTGTCAGTTAAAAAAAACAGATACAAATTGAGGCAAACGGCCTCTCAAACCAAAATCATGTAAATATTTTAAAATACCATGTTTCCATGTGGTATCATATGCCTTTACCAAGTCAAAAAAGATTGATACCGCGTGCTGTTTATTTACAATGACCTTTTTTATAAACGAATCCAAACGTACTAAATGGTCGATGGTACTTCTGTTTTTTCGGAAACCACATTGAATGTTAGTGATTAAATTGTTGGTTTCCAAGTACCAAACTAATCTATTGTTTACCATACGTTCCATGGTTTTACAGACACACCTAGTTACTGATATAGGTCGATAATTTGAAGGATCTGAATGATCCCGGCCAGGCTTTGGTATAGGGATCACAATGGCATTATTGCCAAGAAGATGGAAAATTGCCTTAAGTCCATATTTCATCAAAGATACAAAGCAGAACTTCTAAACATGATTCAGGCAAGTGTTTCAGAAGTTGATAATGGATGTTATCAGCACCCGTTGCAGTATCATGGGCCTGTCCAAGTGCAGTATTTAGCTCATGAATTGAAAATATTTCGTTATAATCTTCACCATTGTCGGAAATAAAATTAATTCTTTTCTTCTATTGTTGCTGTTCGTATTTTTGAAATTTAGGTACGTAATTAGATGATGAAGAGTGTTTAGCCAATGTTTCGCCCAGTTTATTTGCAATGTCAGTAAGCAATTTATCACCATTTTCAAGATGATGAACGGCCCGTGAAGATTCCGGGGTAGAATAGGTCTTCAGCAACCCAGGCTTGCCGTAAAAGGCGACTATGCTTGTCGTAAAAGGCGACTAACGGGATCGGGTGGTCAGGCTCGGTGACTTGGTTGATGCATGTCATCGATCCCAACTGCGTGTATCGATGCTCATGATATTAATCACTGGATTATTTACAGACCGCCGTCATAAAGCGGGAATATTGCTGAGTGCGGCGTTAAACAACAAACCAACCAACCAACCAAGATGATGAACAGCAGATGTTGAACTTTTACCTTTGATTTTTTGTATCATGTTTCACACCTTTGAAATCGGAGTTACGGGAATTGATTTTGGATACATACCTTCTCCACGATTGGCGTTTTCTTTGCTTAATTGTACGTCGTGCCTTGGCGTTTGTTATTTTCACATTATTGAGATTATGTACTGTAGGATGTTGACGAAAATATTTTTCCGCCTTCTTCCTTATCTTCCTAGCCTTTTTACAATCTGTATCAAACCATGGTTTACAAATATGTGGAAGTGCAGAGGACTTTGGAATAGTTTCATCAGCAATTTCATTTAGTTTGTCTGAGAACACATGAATGGGATCAGGTTCATTTATCAAAATATCAGGTGTCAATATTTCTTCACACAATCATTTAAATAAAGGCCAATTTGCCTTTGAAAAATTCCATCCCGTTAAATTGAGTGAGTAAAAGTTTTAAGTCACATCGGCAATATTTCAGCCATATCGTGACTATCAATGGGTAAATATAATACATGTATTGAAGCTTATGTAAAAACCTGCCAACGAGGGACAGTAAAATAACTAGACTTATCACAGAAATAAATGTAAAACTAGTATTTAATCATAAAATCAATAGAACTATACAAAACATGACAGTTTAAAAACGGGCTATAGATCGCCAGCAACTGAAGGTAGACCACCATGCTAGGGTCCATGGGGACTTACAGTACTTTTGCTACCTGCATTGTCCCCAGCCGGATTAACATCATCCCTTCAGCTGTTGGCGATTATGACAAATTTAGCCAAAGGTAAACGAACATATATACTACTATTAAAAATGTGGCCAAAATAAAAATACTTTGAAAGACGTGGTCTTACATACCCTCTAAGGGGGACAATAATTTTACACTACTTCGAGGATACAGCCACTAACAATCTCAGTTACCAATTATAAAAACTATACTATATACAAAACATATCAATCAAAATTAATGTAACAATTCAATTTCTTTTAAAAAGGCAATAATTAAATGAACACTGATATCCAAAAGATCCTTTAAAGATGAAACATTGAAATATTTATCCCTTGTGATGGAAAAATCAACACAATCAAGCAGGACATGCTTGACGGTGATTCCTTCATCACAAGGGATACAAAATGGAGGATCCTCACCTTTTAAAAGATATTCGTGTATATACCTGCTATGGCCAATACGACATCGTCGCATAATGACCTCTTCAAATCTGGACTGACAGCCCAAGTAGGTGTAACCAATATTTTGTTTAATTTCGTGTAATTTATTGATGCCAACTTGGGAGTCCCACTTCTTTTGCATCAGATCACAAATATAAGATCTGATTACAGGTTTATAATCAGTGTATGGGATAAGAAGTGGTGTCACAGATTTGTTGAGTGCTGCTTTTGCAGCAGCATCAGCCATTGAGTTGCCTTTGATGCCCACATGACTGGGCAACCAACAAAAGACGATGTCGTATTGGCCAGTAGCAAGTTCATTAAATAATTCAATAATTTTGATTAAAGGTGGAGGTTGATATGATATGTTATGGATAGCCTGCAGGCAAGAAAGAGAATCGGAAAATAGGATAAACTTCTGATATTTTGACTGTTTACTGATATATTGTAAAGCTGTTAAAATGGCATTGGCCTCAGCTGTGAAAATAGAACTATTATCGGGTAATCTGAAGGAGATAGTCCTGGATCCAATGACAGTGGCGCTGGCAACAGCGCCACTATCCTTGGATCCATCTGTAAATATAGATTTGTAAGTTTTATATGTGTTTCTTAATTCATTATATTTTTGTTGATAAATAAGTTGATTTGTTTCCGATTTCTTTAATTTAGTTAATGTCAGATCCACCTCTGGCTTTACCAACTGCCAAGGTGGAGAAGACAAAAGCTGAGTGGGAGCTGTAGCTTCAAGATTAATTTTAGCGGCAGAAATATCAGATTGAAGTCTTATTCCAAGTGGGGGGAGAACCAATGATTTTTTATTATAGAGATTTTCATAAAGGGGGTGAAAAACACAGTCATATGCTGGATTCGAGTTATTAGAGCGTAATTTAGTGACATAATGTAAGGATAATTTAATTCGGCGTTGTTTGAGGGCTGGTTCATCAGCATCAACGTACAAACAGTCAATAGGAGAAGTTCGGAAAGATCCAAGACAGAGTCTCAGACCTTGATGGTGGATAGAGTCCAAAAGTTTAAGATTACTTTTGCAGGCTCCACCATAGATGATGGAGCCATACTCAAGTTTAGAGCGAATAAGTGCTCTGTACAGTTGAAGGAGGGTTTTCTGATCCCCTCCCCACTTGGAATTTGAAACAACTTTTAGGAAATCAAGGGCCTTCAGGCATTTATTTTTCAAATATTTTATGTGAGGTAAAAACGTTAAATGGTGGTCAAAAATAAGACCCAAGAACTTAGCCTCTTTTTTACAACTGTAATCGGAGTGCTATTTAAAATTAAATCAGGGTCTTTATGGGGTTTGCATTTCCTACAAAAGTGGATACAATTTGTTTTGGTTTTTAAAAATTTAAAACCATTTTCTAAACACCATTTATTTATCTTATTTAGACATAATTGTAATTGTCTTTCGATAGTATGCATGTTTGTACCACGACATGATATGTTAAAATCATCCACGAATAAAGATCCATCAATGGAGTTATTTAAAACCTTAGAGAGGCTATTTATTTTAATACTGAACAAGGTGACAGACAAAATACTGCCTTGTGGGACACCCTGATCCTGATTATAATGATCAGACAGGGTAGTACCCACGCGGACTTGAAATTGTCTGTCAGATAAAAACCTGGATATAAATTGAGGCAAACGGCCTCGCAATCCAAGTCATGTAAGTCTTTTAAAATACCGTGCTTCCATGTAGTGTTGTATGCTTTTTATAGATCGAAAAAGATAGACACTGCATGTTGCTTATTTACAATGGCATTCTTAACGAATGACTCCAGTCGAACTAAGTGGTCAATGGTACTGCGATTTTTACGGAATCCACATTGGATATTTGTGATTAGGTTATGGGATTCTAAGTACTAGGTTAATCTGTTATTGACCATGCGTTCCATGGTTTTGCAAACGCAACTAGTCAATGAAATTGGTCGATCATTGGAAGGATCAGTATGATCACGACTAGGTTTAGTGTGAGTGAGTGAGTGAGTGAGTGAGTTAATATTTACAGTCACATCGGCAATATTTCAGCCATATCGTGACTTGAACAAGCTATAGCATATATTAAAAAACTGTCGTCAAAGGACAGTACAACAACTAGCAATATATCACAGAGTATAACTTTAAAACTAGTTACGACCAGGTTTAGGTAAGGGAATTACAATAGCAGCCCGCCATGAAGAAGGTAATTCTCCTGACGTCCAGATTTTATCAAACATCATCAAGAGGGTTTCTAAACAGGATTGCGGTAAATGTTTTAAGAGTTGATAATGTATATTATCAGACCCTGAAGCAGTGTCATGAGCTTGCCCAAGGGCAGTATTGAGTTCATGAATGGAAAAGATTTCATTGTAATCCTTCCCATTATCGGAATTAGAATTAATAGGTTTCTTTTCTTGTTGCTTTTGATATTTCTGGAATTGAGGGGCATAGTTCGAGGAGGAAGAATGTTGAGCCAGAGTTTCACCAAGTTTGTTAGCAATATCAGAAGTATCGGTTAATAATTCATTCCCATTTTTAAGGTGGTGGACACTAGATTTAGAACCCTTACCTTTTATTTTCTTAATCATGTTCCATACCTTCGATATCGGCGTACGTGAATTTATCTTCGAGACATAATTTTGCCAAGACTGACGATGGTTTTGTTTAAATGTTCGCCGTGCTTTAGCGTTCAATATTTTGAATTTGTTTAAATTGTGGACCATAGGATGGCGACGGAAATATTGTTCAGCTTTTTTCCTCGCCTTCCTAGCTAGTTTGCAATCATTGCTGAACCATGGTTGACGAATGTGAGGATTTGAAGAGGACTTCGGAATACATTCATCAGCTATTTTCTTAAGACTATCAGAGAAAAGCTTTATAGGATCAGTGGCATCAATAAAACCATCAGGATTTAGTTGGTTAGTGCAAAGGACTTCATATAAAGCCCAGTTTGCCTTAGGAAAATTCCATCTTGATGATGGAGGAATATCAGATGGTGTCACAGATTTTAAAATGGTAGGAAAATGGTCACTTCCACAGAGGTCATCGTGGACTGACCATTCAAATTCATCAAGTAAATTAGAGTCTACAACGGACAAGTCAAGACAAGAGTAAGTTCCAGTTGCCGGATGTAGATACGTGTGAGAACCATCATTAAAATTGCATAAATGGTTAGTTAAGAAAAAATCCTCAAGTAGTTTTCCTTTGTTATTGATATCATTACTACCCCAAAGTGGGTTATGACCATTCAAATCTCCCATGATGACACATGGCTTAGGAAGCTGGTCATACAGTGCCTGAAGATCAGACTGTCGGAGAGAGTACGATGGTGGGACATACAAAGAACATAAAGTTAAAACAATATTTAATGTCACACGTACTGCAACAGCCTGAAGCGGGGTACTGAGGGGAACAGGACTGTGAATGATGCCCTGCCTCACCATAACAGAAGATCCTCCAGTTGCTTTATCACCCGGAGGTGAAAAGCAATGGTAAGAATCATACTGTCTTAAATCAAATTGATCAATATTTTTTAGGAAGGTTTCTTGCAAACAAAATGCAGATGGTTTGAAGTCTTGAATTAAGAGCCGAAGATAATTAAAATTGGTCCGAAGTCCTCTACAATTCCACTGTATCAAAGTGGGAGAACAACTCATGGGGGTTCAACTGGAGATCGCGAGCGTGGGAAAGGTCCTCTGTGCTGTAACGGCAGCGGTGGAGTGACCTCCATAGCTAGAGGTTCAAAAGGGTTATGAACCGCTAGTGGGACAGTTAAAGGTGAAGGCACCTCAATGTCTTTTTCTTTCTTTTTTCGTTTCTTGTCGAGGATACATTTGGTTTCATATCAGGAACAGATTTACAACGAGTTTCGGGTTTAGGAATAGAGTCAGGAATAGAATCTGGAAGAGGGTCGTTGAACAGCTCAGTTTGTGAAGCTGCTGATGAAGTTGGGGATTTGTCAGCATGAACTTCATACAAGATGGTCTGTTCGTCAGAAATCCAGTTTATAGCCGTTTAGCATCCAGTAGCCACTTTGAGAGGAGAAAAAGAGACTGCAGCAGAATAGGTCAGTGTAGAAGAGGAAGGATTAGATTCCTGATCAACCAATTTCTTGGCATCAGCAAAGGAGATGTCATTTGTGTACTTTAGTTTTAGAACTTTTGTTTGTTTTATAAAAGCAGGACATGATTTGAAAGAGCACATGTGGTCGCCGCCGCAGTTGGCACACCTGATGTTATCAGTGCAATCAGTGACATCATGATGTTGACTGCAGCGTGAACAAATTTGGGTAGCATGACAGGATTTTGCACCATGTCCAAAATGTTGGCAGTTAAAACATCGGAGTGGGCTGGGAATGTAAACATCCACACCAATGTTAAAGTACCCAGCTTTGACAGGTGAAGGGATCTTTGGAAGAGAAAACGTAAACAGATATGTGTTGGTCTTGATGATGATATCGCCTTCTTTCCTGGTAAATCGTTTGACAGACGACACACCTTGTTGCTGCATTTCTGTTGCAATCTCCTCTTCAGACATATCTGAGAGGCACTTTGCACGATCTCGTACAATGCCTCTTCACGAATTTAATGTTTTGTGCACTGAGACAACAATCTCAGTATTTGCAAAATGATGTGCATTGAGCAGATTTTGAGATTGTTGTCTCCTGGCACACTCCACAAGCAGTGATCCGGACCGGAGACGAGTAACATTTTTAACTGTACCACATATACCTTCAATTGACTTTGAAACAACGAAGGGTTGATCTTGAGGGACTCTCCATCAACTCCTCCAACAACCAGAAATCGTGGCCACGAATCAATATTGTGTACAGACTCCTAATTCAATTTCCTTTAAAAAACCAATAATTAAATGAGAACTAATAGTATTAAAAAGATCCTTCATAGATGTAACCTTGAAATAGTTATCCCTTGTGATGGAAAAATCAATGCAGTCAAGCAGGACATGCTTGACCGTGATTCTTTCATCACAAGGGAAGCAGAATGGAGGATCCTCACCTTTTAAAATATATTCATGAGTATAACGTGAATGGCCAATACGACATCGTCTTAAAATGACCTCTTCAAATCTGGACTGACAACCCAAGTAGAAACCGATATTCGCTTTTATTGCATGTAATTTATTTATACCCACTTGGATGTCCCACTTCTTCTGCATCAGATCTTTGATGTAAGATCTAATGACAGGTTTATGATCACTGTATGGTAGCAGAAGTGGTGTCACAGATTTGTTGAGAGCTGCTTTTGCAGCAGCATCAGCCATTGTATTACCAACAATTCCAACATGGCTGGGTAACCAACAAAAAACGATGTCATATTGGCCAGTCGCAAGATCATTAAATAACTCAAGAATTTCAATTAAAAATGGATGCTTACATGACATATTTTTAATAGCCTGAAGGCACGAAAGTGAATCTGAAAAAATAATGAAGTCTTTATATTTGGATTTGTTCTTGATATATTTTAGTGCTGTTAAAATTGCGTGCGCTTCTGCTGTGAAGATGGAACTATGATCGGGTAATCGTGAAGATACTGTTCTGGATCCAATGACGGTGGCACTAGCAACTGCGCCACCATCCTTGGATCCATCTGTAAATATAGATTTATATGTGTCATAAGTGTTTCTTAATTGATTGTATTCTTGTTTATAAATGAGTGGATTTGTATCAGATTTCTTAAGTTTAGTTAATGTGAGGTCTACAGTTGGTCTTACCATCTGCCAAGGAGGCGATGAAAAAAGTTTTGTGGGAGCTATATCCTGAAAGTTAATGTTCGCAGCAGAAACGACTGATTTAATTCTTATTCCTAGGGGTGGAACAAGAGATGTTTTCTTATTGTAAATATCTTCGTACAGAGGATTAAATACGCAATTAAAGGCTGGATTTGACTGATTGGAATATAATTTAGTGATGTATTGTAAAGAAAGTTTCAAACGGCGTTGTTTTAGAGATGGCTCATCCGCCTCAACAGATAGACTTGGAATAGGAGAAGTGCGAAAGGCTCCAAGGCAAAGACTCAGTCCTTGGTGATGGATAGTATCAAGTTTTTTTAAATTACTTTTACAGGCTCCACCATAGACGATGGAGCCATAATCAAGTTTGGAACGGATCAGTGACCTGTATAAGTGTAGGAGGGTAGTCTGATCCCCTCCCCACTTGGAATTAGAAACAACTTTCAACAAATCGAGTGCTTTCAGGCATTTAGCTTTAAGAGATTTAATGTGTGGTAAGAAAGTTAAATGGCTATCAAAGATGAGTCCCAAGAATTTGGCCTCTTTAACAACTTTGATAGGGGTGCCATTCAAAAATAATTCAGGGTCTTTATGCGGCTTATATTTTCTGCAGAAGTGTATACAGTTAGTTTTAGACATGGAAAATTTGAACGCGTTTTCGAGAGACCATTTATGAATTTTATTGAGACAGATTTGTAACTGCCTCGCTATGGTATGCATATTTTTACCACAACAAGATGCATTAAAATCATCCACGAACAGTGATCCATCCACTGAATTACTTAAAACCTTGGACAGACTATTGATTTTAATACTAAACAAGGTGACAGACAAGATACTGCCTTGTGGGACACCCTGATCCTGATTATAATGGTCAGACAGGGTGGAACCCACTCGGACTTGAAATTGTCTGTCTGTTAAAAATTGTGATATAAAATGAGGCAAACGGCCTCTCAAACCAAAATCATGTAAATCCTTTACAATGCCATGCTTCCAAGTAGTATCGTAGGCTTTCTCAAGATCAAAGAAAATTGATACTACGTGTTGTTTGTTTACAATAGCATTTTTTACAAAGGATTCTAATCGTACTAAATGGTCGATAGTACTTCTATTTTTTCGGAAACCACATTGGATATTTGTAATTAGATTATTGGTTTCCAGATACCAAATTAATCTATTATTAACCATTCGTTCCATGGTTTTACATACGCAGCTTGTTAAGGATATAGGACGATAGTTAGAGGGATCTGTATGATCCCGGCCAGGCTTCGGTATTGGGACTACAATGGCATTATGCCATGAAGTAGGAAAATTCCCTGATATCCATATTTGATCAAATATGTCTAAAAGTGTCTCAAGACAAGATTCTGGTAAATGTTTTAAAAGCTGGTAATGAATGTTATCAGCTCCTGTTGCTGTGTCATGAGCTTGCCCAAGGGCGGTATGTAGCTCATGTAATGAGAAGACTTCATTATAGTCTTCACCATTATCAGAAGAGAAATTAACTTTTATCTTTTCCTGTTGTTTCTTAAATTTTTGAAACTCCGGGACATAATTAGATGTTGAAGAATGTTTCGCTAACGTTTCTCCAAGTTTATTTGCAATATCAGTTTTATCCGTTAATAACGTGTCACCTTCCTTAAGATGGTGAACAGATGATTTTGAACCTTTGCCTTTTATTCTTTGCACCATATTCCACACCTTGGAAATGGGCGTGCGGGAATTCATTTTGGAGACACAGTTCCTCCAAGACTGACGCTTATTTTGTTTGAAAGCACGTCGTGCCTTAGCATTGGTAATTTTGACATTATCTAGATTATGGACTGTAGGATGGCGGCGGAAATACTTTTCCGCTTTCTTCCTATATTTTCGTGCCTGTTTGCATTCGTTGTTAAACCATGGTTTACGAATATGTGGAATTACAGAGGACTTTGGAATTGCTGCATCAGCAATTTCATTCAGCAAGTCCGAAAAAACAACTGTATCGGATCTTGAACCAGTTGAAAAATGTCAGGTGTTAATTTTTCAGTGGATAATAATTCATATAAAGACCAATCAGCTTTTGTAAAATTCCACCGTGTTGTTGGTGGACGATCAGTAGGGTTAACAGTTTTAAGGATGGTAGGGAAATGGTCACTCCCACAAAGGTCATCACGAACTGACCATTCAAATTCGTTGTAAAGATCTGAATCTGTGATGGAGAGATCCAGTGCTGAATATGTACCTGTAGCAGGATGTAAATAAGTGTTTGAATCGTCATTTAAAAGGCAGAGATTGTTGTCCGAAATAAAGTCTTCGAGCACTTTTCCCTTTCTGTTAGTATTTGGACTTCCCCATAGAGGGTTATGCCCATTTAGATCGCCCATGATGACACAGGGCTTTGGTAACTGATCATAAAGATTTTGAAGATCAGCCTGCTGAAGAGTAGTCGAGGGAGGAATATATAAGGAGCACAAAGTAAGTGCAATGTGCAAGGTAAGTCGGACAGCTACAGCTTGAAGATTTGTATTGAGGGGAACAGAGCTATGGATGATACCTTGCCTGATCAATAAAGTAGAACCTCCAGTAGCTTTATCACCAGGAGGTGAAAACGAATGATAGCAATTATATTGCCGTAAATCAAATATATCGTTGTGCTTAAGATAAGTCTCTTGGAGACACACTGCTGATGGTGTAAAGTCCTGAATTATCAATTGTATCTCATTAATTTTTTTCCTGAGTCCTCTGCAATTCCATTGAATCAAATGAGGCGATTGAGTCATGGCGGCTCAATGGGTGACCTCACACGCGAGCGTGAAGAACTCCTAGCTCTGGCCTGTGAAGACGGAGTTACCTCCATATCCAAAGGTCCAAAGGAGTTATGGACAGGCACCTCTGAAGGAGAGGGTGTCCTAAGATGTTGTCTATTTAGCTTCTTTCTTTCTGTCTTTGACATGTGAATATTTCCTGGTTTGTCAATAACTGGTAAAGCTTGTGAATCAGTCTGTGATCCTGAAGATGATGTAATGGGCTGACAATCTGATTTTTTGGGCTAAGTGACTGTTGTTGTTTCTACTGGTTGATCAGAGTGAACCCATGTCAACGCAGTCTGACATTCGATTGATGAAGTGGAAACAGAGCGTGACACTACAGTAGAATAAGTTGTAGTTGAAGTTAACTGGTTATTAACTTGGTTACTGACTTGCTTCTTAGCTTCCAGATATGAAATATTGTTGTTGTGTTTCAATTTCAATATCTGTGACTCAGTTTGCCATACAGGACAGGACTTTGACCAAGCTTCATGTTGGCCACTACAGTTGATACACTTGGCATCTGCCCTACATTCGGTGCTGTCATGTTTACCACCACAACGCTGGCAAACATGAGGTCGATCACAAGATTTGGAACCATGGCCAAACCTTTGGCAAGTGTAACATCGAAGTGGATTGGGGACATACACCTCCACCCCGATGTTAACATAACCAGCTTTAATTGAACGAGGAATGGTTGTTCGATCAAAAGTGAAAAGATAGGTGTTCAGGGGAGTGATAACACCATTGATTTTTTTTGTAAAACGTTTTACAGCTGTCACTGCTTGATCCTTCAACTCTGTGACGATATCTTGTTCTGACATGTCAGAAAGGCATCGAGCTCTGTCACGAACAATGCCTCGACTAGAGTTTAAAGTCTTATGTGCTGAAACAGCAACCTCAACATTAGCAAACTGACTGATGGACAACAGATTCAGAGATTGCTGCTTCTTCACACATTTAACAAGAATGGAACCACTACGGAGTCGCGTTACATTTTTCACTTCTCCACAATGTCCGTTTATAGCTTTTGAGATAGCGAATGGGTTGAGTTTTATAGGTTGTTTGTCAGCAGCCTCGATCACCAGGAATCGGGCCCATGAATCATATTTGTTGGGAATGATCCCAGAATCATCATCTTCAAGACGTCTTTTTTTGTCATTGCGAATAGAACCAGGTTGTTGGGTAGACATAGTGAAAGAAAGGTGTTTCAGCATACCTGCTCCCCACCCACCATGGAGTGTCAACAAGGACAGTGTTGTAGCGCATCGGATGTCCAGCATGCAAACACCAGGGATACAGGGATGTAATACTCCAGCAAATATGACTTGAATAGCTATATTTATCTACCAGATGTAGTGCCAGGCAGGTTCAGTCCATGACAAGAAACTGGAGACATACAGAATACAGAGGTCAACATCACCAGATTGGCCCATGAGCCACCGCCTTCTGGCGTAAGACTCTAGGCAATTTATTCCATAAAAAATTGGTAATTCATACAAAGTATGGATGGCCAAGACCAAAATATACATCATAATACAACACAGGAGTGCATATACAATATTACGCACAGGGCCTGGCATGACCAGCCGATTGATAAGACCGGGCCCATCTTACCACCCATCTAGGCGAAGTAAGGGTCGAAGTAGTGTGTTGGGCAAAGGAACACAGTTCCAGGAACCATTGCCCTCAACTACCAGACTCACGTCCTCCGCCGACACAGGGACGCAACCCACGGCAAACAGGTTGCCCATTTTAGTCGCCTCATACGACCAGCAATGGGAGGCTGTGGAATTATTCTGCCCCGGTTCCACACGGGGGAAGAGCGATTAGCGTTACCCAGCACTCACCACGAGGAGGTTGCTCTTCACGAGTGCCTCTCGTTAAAAGTGGCGCATCAGCTGGGATGTTGGTAGTAAGAATAGAAGGGAAATGATCACTTCCACAAAGATCATCGTGGACTGTCCATGTAAATTCATTTAACACATTGGAATCTGAAAGTGAAAGATCCAAAACAAAATAAATCCCGCTAGCAGGATGTAAAGTAAGTTTTTGAGCCATCATTGAAAATATACTCTTCAAAAAAAGAAACTTTACATAGATGGAAAACCACTTTTTGCCAAATATCTAAAATAATTACATTAAATGAGAACCAAATAAGGCAAACCGAAAGATGATCCCGTCCTCCGCCGACACAGGGGCGCAACCCACGGCAAACAGGTTGCCCAATTTGGTCGCCTCTTACGACCAGCAATGGGGTGCTGTGGACAAATTCTACCCCGGTACCACACGGGGGAAGAGCTATTAGCGTTACCCAGCACTCACCACGAGGAGGTTGCTCTTCACGAGTGCCAATAGTGTTTCTAGACATGATTTAGGCAAATGTTTCAGGAGCTGATAGTGAATATTATCAGCACCAGCTGCTGTATCATGAGCTTGCCCAAGGGGAGTATGTAGCTCATGGAAGGAAAACACTTCATTATATACTCTTCAAAAAAAGAAACTAGACATAGATTGAAAACACTTTTTGCCAAATATCTAAAATAATTACATTAAATGACAACCAAATAAGTCAAACAGTAAGATGATGTGTCTATATTTCGCGAAAACACATGCAAAGCACATAAACGTAGCGTTTGGGAATCAATTTTACAGCTTCATCCAAACGCAACCGCCTGTAAAAAACGTGCAGCACAGGATCCTGCATTTAGGCATGCAGGCCCCCCTGCTGAATGGGTATAAAAATCCACATCAACGGCTGTTCATACAGTCCTTATAACGGCAGTAGAGGCGGTTACAGAATGCCAAGACTGAATGCCGCTCAACGGAACAACGCCATTGCAAGATTACAAGCTGGAGCAACTCAGCAAGAAGTGGCCAGGCACTTTGGCAAATCAAGACAGACAATCTCCGCACTGTGGATTCGATACAACAACACCAACAGAGTTGACGACAGACCAAGGTCAGGAAGACCAAGGGTGACAACCAAAGCAGAAGATCGATACATCCAGCTGCGACACCTCCGAGACCGCACTACCACTGCCATGTCTACAACCACACAGATCCCTGGGGTACGCAGAATATCAGATCAAACGGTACGCAACAGACTGAGGGAGGATGAACTTTTTGCACGAAGACCTGTTCGTCGTCATGTATTGACCCCACGTCATCTGGCGGACCGTCTACTTTGGTGCCAACAGAGGGTTAGATGGGCATGTGCAAGGTGGAGAAATGTACTGTTTACTGACGAGTCCCGTTTCCTACTCACATCAGCTGATGGGCGCGCACGTGTCTACAACGTTACGCCCCCAACTGTGTGCAGCAGGTTGTCCCATTTGGCGGCGGGAATGTCATGGTATGGGCCGGAATTCATCACGGTGGTAGGACGCCTCTCGTGCATGTGGCAGGTGCATTGACAGGTGTGCGTTACAGAGACTTGATCCTACAGCCTTACGTTCTTCCTCACGTCAACGTTCATGGCGGACAGTTCCAGCAGGACAACGCTCGACCGCATATTGCACGTGTTTGTCAGGACTTCTTACAGCACAACAACATCCAGACATTATCTTGGCCAGCCCGGTCACCAGATTTGTCCCCGATTGAGCATCTGTGGGACGAGTTGGATCGACGCGTTCGCAGAAGGAATCCACCGCCCCAAACACTTCCGGCGCTTCTTGATGCACTTCAGCATGAATGGCAGCACATCCAACAGCGTGTTATTGACAACTTGCTTGCATCTATGCGTCGTCGGTGTCAGGCGGTGATTGATGCACGTGGTGGGCACAACCGATACTGACATTTTCTGTACCCCTGTGACATTAACTGTAACGTGTATGTGTGTCTGTATAGGTGACACGATTAATGTTTTGAACATTGTGTACATTGATCTTCAAACAGTGTTTCAATTATGGTTTCTGTGTCCTATTTTGAAACAATCACATTATATTACATTTTGAAAGTCAGTGTCAAGTTTCTTTTTTTGAAGAGTATACATAGATTATTGTCAGTAATAAAATCTTCAATGATGTTTCCCTTTGAATTTGTGTTGGCACTTCCTCATAGAGGATTATGGCCATTCAAGTCGCCCATGATTATACAGGGTTTCGGGAGTTTGTCATATAATGACTGTAGTTCAGACCGCCTAAGAGCTGATGAGGGTGGAATATATAATGAGCATAAAGTGAAAACAACGTGCAATGTGAGTCGAACTGCAACAGCCTGTAGACTGACATTCAGAGGAACAGGGTTGTGGATCACATCCTACCTCACTAAAATAGAACATCCTCCAGTAGCTTTAACAGCGGGAGGAGAAAATGAATGATGCGAAATGTATTTACGCAAGTCAAACTTATCTGTTGGTTTGAGATATGTATCTTGCTGACAGAATGCTGACGGCTGAACGTCCTGTACTAATAATTGTAAATCATTAAAATTGGTCCTTAGACCTCTGCAATTCCACTGAATAAGTGGATTCATGGTGTTCAAGTGACAGGTGGATGAACGGGAGATCTACGTCTCCCATTTCTAGGCGACTTACTTCAATTCTATTGCGCCCATTTGGATGAGGAGAGACATCCATGTCCTCCAAGGTTTGAAACCTATTATACATTTGAATAGGGTCACGTTGACCCTTCGACACACGATCAGAGTTTCTGGAGTAGTCTACTTTTTTGCTGGCATTAGTCACATTAGGTGATGGATGTGGTGCCGATGCTAGTGATGATGCCGGCGCTGCTACCATAGGTGGTAACAAAGTTGTTGATGTGTCTTCTGTTTGAGAAGAAGAACTTGACTGAACCAAAGAAAAGTTGTCGGAGTTAACCCAAGTAACATCCGTCTGGCATTCAACAGACGCAAATGATTTTTAACTTTTTGGAGACGTACGGGTGACAATTGCAGAATATGAAACAGCTGCAGCAGGGGAAATTGACGACATAACTAAATGTTTGGCATCAGAAAAAAAATGTTCTTGTCATGCTTCATTTTTATTATCTGGTGTTGAAATTGCCAGACAGGACAAAATTTGGAAGATGCAACGTGATTCCAAGAGCAGTTTGCACATTTTGGATCATTTGAGCAGTCTATTGTGTCATGAGCAGGTTCTCCACATCGATGGCATTTCTTTTAGTTTCTACATGATAGGGCACCATGCCCAAACTGTTGACATGAGTACTACCGGAGTGGATTCGGTTTGTACTTATCCAAACCCATGTTACAGTAACCTGCTTTGATAGAATGTGGTGGAACAGGAAGAGAAAAGGTAAAAAGATATGTATTCAACTTTTCAATTTGACCATTCTGCCGCTTTGTAAAACGTTTTACACCTGTAACACACTGGTCTTTTAGTTCAGAAGTAATGCCATCTTCAGACATGTCTTTGAAATAAAGACCAATTGGACTTTGTAAAGTTCCAACTTTGTGAAGGTGGTTCGTCAGACGGATTGGTATTTTGTAAGTATTGTTGGAAAATGGTCAGTACCACAAAGGTCATCATGGACCGACCATTCGAATTCATTTAAGATAATTGAATCTGTCAGTGAGAGATCTAGGGCAGAATATGTGCCAGTGGCAGGATGCAAATAGGTATTAGAATCGTCATTGAAGATGCATAAATCATTACTTGAGATAAAATCTTCAAGGGCTTTTCCCTTATTTTTTGCATCAGTTCTCCCCCATATGGGATTATGACCGTTAAAATCGCCCATGATGATACAGGGCTTCGGAAGCTGATTGTACAAAGTCTGAAGATCTGATTGACGTATAGTTGAGGAAGGTGAAAGATACAGTGAACTTAATGTAAACACCATGTTCGAAGTTAAACGGATAGCAACAGTTTGTAGAGTAGTGTTGAGTGGAACAGGGCTATAGATTATCCCCTGCTGCTTCAGGAAAGAAGAACTGTGGAAAGAACTGTACTGGCGTATACCACATGGATCTGTGTTGTTTAGGTATGCTTCCTGAAGACAAAAAGCTGACGGTTTTGGATTAAAAGTTGTATTTCATTAAAATTCTCTTCAATTCCATTGTTTTATGTTTTATGTATTCATAAAGGTGCTTCCACAGGAGCAATGTCAAGCAAACGTGAGGAAGACTTCGTTGTACTCCTATTTACTTCTTGTTGAGATGGAGTAGAGTGTATGAAGAATCGTACCTTTAGCGTTCTGTTCTAGATTTGTTTTGCAAACTACCAACATCAAAATACCCTTTTAAGAATTGTGTATGGTTTACATTACAACTTATTATTTCAAGCATGTATTAATCCCAGCTGATTGGAGATATATTTCAATACAGCCATTTTTGCATATTTTGCCCTTTTTAATTCTGGCGACTCAGGAGGTTAGCACTTTCTTAACAATATATAAACTGATTAAATCCCATTTTCTCATCACACATGAACCTTAAGAATTAACCTGTTTTGATATTTCAGAATGCCGTCCGGATCTAGTGCTAACATTCTCACATGGAATCAAAGATGAATCTGGGAGCAACACATTTGTTTTAAAGAAAAATAATGTTCAAATAATAGAAAACGAAGCAAGATTCTTTGCGGACGGGTCCCTTGAAACATGGCGTTTCAATAACGCAATTCAGGAGAGTTTGACCATACGATTTCGATTCTATCCTTGGGTTCACTGGAGCAAAGAAAAGATGCGGCGGGCAATGATTGGCAATTGTGATGCTTACAACAGAAAATCATACAGCATCGAAGTTGACGAAATGAAACATCATGTCGTTTTCACTATTCATACATCTCATGGCTTTAGCATAATCAGGATTCCGTACACAGTAAGTATTATTAAGGAAATTCACCAAGGAACAACCATTTTCAATTGAAATCATTACAATGATGTTACCAACGATACAGTTCAGTAAATTTCAAACTGACGGTGACAACCATTTCCCCTCAAAGGCTTTTTATCGTGCTCTGTAGTAAAATTGCGAATGATCCGCGGATTATCCGCGGGTAAGTTGCGAATAATTCGTTAACAATCTGCGGATATCAGCGGATTTCTTGAAAAAACAACCATATAACTGTATTGTGACTCTAATTACAATTTGTGTGTGACTATCAGGTCATCATCCTGTGGCGGGCTATGGTAATACTCTCCATACATGTTCAATGTATACTGTTCAATGTATACTACGATGCTACTCTGTGAATTGCAGGTACATGTAATGGTTGATAAGTGAAAGTTAACACCATTTTGTAAACTACCCCTGCCATTATAGTGAGTGAGTGAGTTAGTATTTAACGTCTCATGGGCAGTATTTCAGCCATATCGTGACGAGAAGTTATACATTTATGATACATTTATGATACATATATTTAGACTAAATAAAAAGCTGTCAACGACGGACAGTAGAATAACTAGAATATTACAGACTTGATTTAAAACTAGTTGAGAATATTAATAAAGCAGTAAGCATTAATGAACAACACAATTTAAAAACTGGCTAGATATCGTCAGCCACTGAAGGGAGATCACCATACTGGGGACCATGGGGACTTACAGTACCTTTGCTTCCTGCATGGACCCCGGCAGGATTTATATAATCCTTTCAGTCACTGGCGACAGTGTACCAGTTAAGCCTTAGATTAAAATAACGAATATACTACGTTTAAAAGCCTGGTATGCAGAAAAACTTGAATGACTTACATACCCTTCTAGGGGGACAATAATTTTACGCTACTTCAACCCCCCTCGAGGGTACAGCCACTAATAATCTAAGTTATTAAATTGTACTACCAATTTTTAAAACAATACATAAGTTCATCAAAGTTTATGAACAAGTTCTATTTCTTTTAAAAAACATAATATTAAACGAGAATTAACATCATTGAAAAGGTCCTTAATTGTTTTAACATTGAGATATTTATGCCTTCTTATGGAAAAATCAATACAGTCAAGCAGGACAAGCAGGGATACAAAACGGAAGATCCTCACATTTTAACAAATATTCATGTGTATATCTTGAATGGCCAATACGGCATCGTCGCATAATGACCTCTTCAAATATGGACTGACAGCCAAAATGGTGTAACCGATGTTTGGTTAAATTGATGTAATTTATTGATACCTACTTGGGTGTCCCACTTCTTTAGCATCAGATCGAGAATGTAAGATCTAATCGCAGGTTAATAATCAGTGTAGGGTATGAGAAGTGGTGTCACAGATTTGGTCAGTGCTGCTTTAGCAGCAGCATCGGCCATTGCGTTACCAGTGATACCAACATGGCTTGGTAACCAACAATAGACGATGTCATATTGGCCAGTAGCAGGATCATTAAATAATTCAAGAATTTGGATTAAATGTGAGTGAGTGAGTTAAGATTTAACGTCACATCGGCAGTATTTCAGCCATATCGTGACGAGAAGTACATTAATAATACACATAATTATACGAAATAAAAACCTGTCGACGAAGGACAGTAGAATAACTAGAATATCACAGACTTGATTTAAAACTAGTTGTGAATAATAAAAACAGTAAGCATTAATGAACATCACAATATAAAAATGGGCTAGAAATCGTCAGCAACTGAAGGGAGATCACAATTTGGATTAAAAGTGGATGTTTCGAAAACATATTGATAATCGCCTGAAGGCACGAAAGTGAATCAGAAAAAATAATGAATTGTTTATGTTTAGATTGATGACTGATTTTAGTGCTGTAAAAATGGCATGTGCTTCTGCTGTAAATATGGAACTGTTATCGGGTAGTCGTGAAGATATTGTTCTGGATCCAATGACAGTGGCACTAGCAACTGTGCCACCATCCTTGTATCCATCTGTAAATATAGATTTATAAGTGTCGTAAGTGTTTCTTAGTTGATGGTATTCTTGTTGGTAAATTAATTGGTTAGTATCAGATTTCTTTAGTTTTGTTAATGTCAGGTCTACCTCTGGCTTAACCATTTGCCGAGGAGGAGATGAGAAAAGTTGAGTAGGAGCTATATCTTGGAGTTTAATATAAGAAGCTGATATTGCAGATTTTATTCTGATTCCGAGTGATGGAGTGAGTGTTGATTTCATATTGTAAAGATCTTCTTAGAGAGGATTGAAGATGCATTCAAAAGCTGAATTTGACTGATTAGAATATCATTTTCTGATGTCTTGTAATGATAATTTTAGACGGCGTTGTTTAAGAGAAGGCTCATCTGCTTCTATATATAGACTGTGAATGGGAGACGTTCTAAAGGCTCCAGGGCGAAGCCTCAGGCCTTGATGATGTATAGTATCTATACTGAGTCAAATTTAACACTTCACATTTTTCAAAGTGATCCATATATGATATACAACGGACAAATGTATCAGAGAAGGTTATTTTTAATCATTAATGTCGAAAGAAGGATTTTAATTAACGGTGGTAACCATAATTTGTTCCAAGTACCTACGGTATTCGGTAATTACAACAACAGTTTAAAGGGGCACTGATCTAACGCAATTCCCCGGGACTGGTTGTTGCCTTTGTTATTGTTTTTTCCCAGTGAGTACCCGGATGTATAGCATAAATCTAGACTAGTTCGCGACCTCTGCTGCGCCATTCGTAAGCGCATTAGTCACTTTTATGGGTAGTAATAAGGACGTATGGTCACATTGATCAACAAAATAAAATACTGTTTTCGAGATAATAAGGAAATGTAGGTATCTTTGTGGGTAGCATCGGTGGTGACGAAGTTTTGATAAGTCACTTGCTTGGCAATTTTGCGATTTTCGTTTACACTATTTTGACTTGCAACACAAAGTAAATATTTCACCCGAGCATTGTTTTTTTTATAGTATGTATATTTTTTTACTGTCAAAATGTGTAACATTTTCAAATTTATTAAACGTCTAAATATTCAATTATTTTTCAAAGTGACTGAAAAAACCCATTTCCATCTGTATTATTATAATAACGAACTCCAAACATTTTGATGTTTAATATCATCACCAAGAGACTGAAAATGTTACGTTGAAAAGTACATGTCTATGTTGTTTGGCTTCTAATCCTACATAATAATCTGTTGTGATGTTTGTAGGCCCTTTTGATCTCTTAATCAATCTGGGCAGATTTTTTTAGTCAAAATGACTGAAATATTTGCACATTTTATAAATTGCCTGAGAGAATCACATTTTACAAACTGACGGTAATATATACACGTTTACAAAGGAAAAGACCTGTGAAAACAACGTCTATCGCGCATTGAAGAATTTCTCAACCAAGACGTAGAGAAACAAGAACGAATCGGTTCAAAAGAAGGAAAACAAAATGCAAATACTATAATTACAACCTACCAAAGTTATGTGTATAAATTTTAGGCAGCTTCCTTGTTCGTGAATGTATCCATGAATATCCACACAAAGGAACAATATCCCACTCGTCTGCAGCTGTACAAAGAAACGTATTCGATGTCACGTGTCTCTGTGACAATCAAATATTTTAAAAGATATATATCGTTTCGGGATATTATAACCCGTGTTCGCTTCTCAACTGATCACTTGGATTGTTTCAGGTGTTTTACATAGGTGTCAAGTCTCAATGGTCGGCTGGGAAAGCCCACGTGACAACTATTTTCATAACGTCCACTGTTCCTAAAACATCCATTGAGTGATAGATAACAATGATCAATCAAACAACGTATTATCAGTTAACCCTTTGAACAAAGTATGTTGTTTTTATTTACATCGGCACTTCACGCCATGGTATGAGTGTATTCCCTTTGTTTTAGTAAACCTAGACATGTAAACACTCACTTTTGACATATCAACTGTGCAAGATAACAGTAATTAATCAATCAACGTATTTTCTGTTAATCCTTTGATGACTAGGAACGATCCGTTGATTTACAAAAAAAAGTAAATCAACTGATCATTCGCCTCTTGCTGGTCTGCCACGTGCATATTACATAACACACATTTCACCTCACTTCAAACCTGGATTTAGATTGAATAATTACCCCAGACACAATAAATGCCAAATGGGAACCTTTGTCAGGTAATCTAAGTGGTGCTACCACTAATTGTACCTGTAATAAATTCATTAACTGAGCATCAAGTGATTGACGACAAATACACAATCGTAGGGTTATACGAGAAAACGTGGATGACAACAAGGGAGTAGTAATCGTATTATTGACGCAATCCGAAATCCGAAAATGCTTTCACTGCAGGGATACTTTTTTAGTATTAACCTATAACCATCTGGGGTATTTCCAAATGACGACATCCGATGAGCTCCGCCGTTCTTTTTCTCTGTTTGTTTAGGCTGAAGAAATTAACTAACATGCGCTAAGTGTTTATGCAAAAATGCGTAAAACAAATATTGCCTCCAGCCTCCAAGTTTATTTAGCTGTCCTTGCAGACGGTAGCCCAGTCTCTGGTCACGCTCAGTTGCGTTACGTATCATCCGGGTACTCACGGGGAAAAAAACAATAACAAAGGCAACAACCAGTCCGGGGAAATGCGTTAGATCAGTGCCCCTTTAAGTCCCAAGCACGAGAATCTGATGGCACACAAGTTCAGTAGCGTGTATGGCCACCATGTGCGTTGACAACTGCCACACAACACCTCCTCATGGACCTTGTGATGCTTGTGAACAAATGATGGGGAAGACGACGCCATTGTTGCTGCAAAATGGTGCCAAGATCATGTAAATTCTGGGGTTGGTTCTGGAGAGTGCGCAGACTTCTGCCAAGAGCATTCCAGACGTGTTCGATGGGATTGAGGTCGGGACTCCCGCATTCTGAAGGAAATTCCTTGTCAAAATTGCTGTATGGGGTCTGTCATTGTCGAGTTGGAAGATAACATTCTGAAAAGACGTAGATTGCATAAAGATTGAAATAAAAGTCAATCAGCCTTCACATCACAAAATGCCATCGAGGTGAAGGTGGATCATCAGTGGGATTAATGGGATTAAGGACGGTGGGGAAGTGGTCACTCCCACATAGGTAATCGTGGACTGACCACGAGAATTCGTTTAACAAAACTGAATCCGTCAGAGACAGATCTAATGATGAATATGTACCAGTAGCAGGGTGTAAGTAAGTGTCGGAGTCATCATTAAAGATGCATAGATCATTATCGGAAACAAAATCCTCGATCACTTTTCCCTTTTGATTAATGATAGAACTTCCCCATAAAGGATTATGCCCATTTAGATCACCCATGATGATACAGGGCTTTGGGAGTTTGTCGTATAGTTTTTGAAGGTCATTCCGCTTAAGACTCGAGGAAGTAGGGAGATATAAGGAGCAAAGTGTAAAGGCAATATGCAGTGTAAGTCTAACTGCAACTGCTTGCAGATTCGTGTCAAGCGGAACAGGACTGTGAACAACGCCCCGCCGCACGAAAATAGAAGCTCCTCCAGTAGCTTTATCTCCCGGAGGAGAGAAGGAATAATACGAACTATACTGCCTAAAATCAAATTGTTCTGTATTTTTAAGCTACGTCTCTTGTAAAGAAATTGCTGATGGACAAATATCCGTTGTTAATAATTGCAGCTCGTTAAACTTGTGCCTAAGTCCTCGGCAATTCCATTGAATTAAGATTCGAATGATTCATCGTGGTTCTACAGGTGATCGTTCACGTAAACGTGAAGAGGAGTCACCACTATTTTGGTGTGAAAATGGGGTGACATCCATCTCAAGAGGTTCAAAGAAATTATGAGCATCTATAGATGTGTCAGTGAGAGTAGGGATCTAAGTTGAGATTTTTCTCTTTTGTTTTTTCTTTTGAATTTTTGCAATTTCAGTTGATGGATTTGTTGGTAGCTGACATAACAGTAGCTGGTATTTCAGGAGTGGGTGTAGATGGGGCCACAACCTGAGTCACAATTATAGATTCTGAAGACATTTCACCTGGACTGACGGAATGATTTGTTTGACTGTCACATGTAGTCACAGGCAGCGGGTAGTCAGAATGTGTCCATGTCAAGTCGGTCTGACATTCTTATAGATCTTCTGGTTGAAGGGCGAGAGACAGTAGCAGCAGCAGCAGCAGCAGCAGCATAGGATTGTTTGGATGAAGGTGTCCGGCGTGTCAAAGTAACCAATGTTGTTTTGACATTTGATTGTCAAAATGCCTCTTTCACGTGTCCAAAAAGGACAGGATTTAGATGACGCTACATGTTGACCCATACAATTAGTACATTTCAGGTCTGCTGTACAGCCTGAACCATCATGATTTCCACCACAACGGTGGCAAACAGTCGGACGATCGCATGATTTTGAGCCTTGGCCAAACTTCTGACATTTGTAACATCGGAGTGGATTGGGGATATACACCTCCACTCCGATGTTAAAATAGCCTGCCTTAATAGATTGGGGTATTGTCCAAAGAGAAAATGTGAACAAATAGGTATTGGTTTCAACAATATTCTCTCCATCTCTACTCTCGTAAAACGTTTCAATGATGTGACACTTTGTCCTTTTAGTTCTTCTAGAATGTCTTCTTCTGACATTTCTGCCAGGCAACGAGCTCTTTCAAGGATGATCCTACCACTCGAATTTAACGTTCTGTGTTCGGAGACAACAACTTCAGTGTTTGCAAAGCTAGTACATTTTAAAAGATTGATAGCCTGTTATCTCCGTGCACACTCCACTAAAATAGAGCTGCCCCGGAGCCGTGAAACATTCTTAACCTAACCACAATACTTTCAATGTCTTTAGATTGAGTGAGTTAAGATGTACAGTCACATCGGCAGTATTTCAGCCATATCGTGACTACAACAAAGGTAGTTGATATCGTGATTCCACTACAATGAACCAAGCCCAAGAATTTGAATTTTGTGAAATAGAAACATCATCGTCAGATGAGAAAATCTCAGCTTCCAGGCGTCTCTTTTAAGTCATTGCGGTTGGAACCAGATATATAGTGAGCCATGATGAAATTAATTTATTCAGCACCCCTGCTCCCCACCCACCATGGTGTGTTACAAAGAGCGATGTTTTCCTGCACCGGATCTCCAACATGCAAACATCAGAGATATAGAGGTGGTATACTCCAGTAAAACAACATGGATGGCTGTATTTGTCTATCAAATAAAATGCCAGGCTGGTTCGGCCCACGACAAGAAATTGCGGATGAGAGATCAATATAAATGAAGGAGGGTTGTCTGATCCCCTCCCCATTTTGAATGAGAAACAAGTCAAATGCCTTCAGACATTTTGTCTTCAGATATTTTATGTGAGGTAAAAATGTTAAATGATTATAAAAAAATAATACCCAAGAACTTGGCTTCCTTTACAACTTTAGCTCAGGGTCCTTATGCGGTTTATACTTGCGGCAAAACTGGATACAGTTTGTTTTGATTTTAGAGAACTTAAACCAATTCTCAAGTGACCATTTCATAATTTTATTGAGGCATAATTGTAGCTGTCTCTCAATGGTGTGCATATTTTTACCACGACTAGATATTTTAAAATCATCAACGAAAAGTGATCCATCCACTGTGTCACTTAAAACCTTTGAAAGACTATTGATTCAAATACTAAATAAAGGAACAGACAAAATACTTCCTTGAGGGACACCCTGCTCCTGATTATAATGGTCAGACAGGGTTGAACCCACTCGGACTTGAAATTGCCTACCGGCTAAAAACTGTGATATAAAATGTGGTAAGCGGCCTCTGAGACCAAACTCGTGTAAATCTTTTAAAATGCCATGCTTCCAGGTAGTGTCGTAAGCTTTCTCAAGATCGAAAAATATTGGCACTGCATGTTGTTTGTTGACAATATCATTTTTTACAAACGATTCCAATCGTACTAAATGATCAATAGTACATCGATTTTTGCGGAAACCACACTGAATATTTGTTAGTAGATTATTGGTTTCTAAGAACCAGACTAATCTATTATTTACCATTCGCTCCATGGTTTTACAGACACAACTGGTTAAAGATATAGGACGGTAATTTGCGGGATCTGTATGATCCCGACCAGGCTTTGGTATAGGGACTACAATGGCATTAAATTCCCCGACGTCCATATTTTGTCAAATATATTTAAAAGTGTTTCTAGTGAGTTCGTGAGTTGAAATTTTAAGTCACATCGGCAATATTTCAGCAATATCGTGACTATCAAGGGTTTGATATAATAAACTATAATAAACTTGCCAACGAAGGACAGTAAAAACACTAGATATATCATTGAAAAAGATATAAAACTAGAGAACTATACAGTACACTATACAGTACAATAACATGATAAAAACGGGCTATAAATCGCCAGCCACCGAAGGTAGATCACCACACTGGGGGAACATGGAGACTTACAGTACTTTTGCTACCTGCATGGACCCCAGCAGGATTTATATCATCCCTTCCGTCGCTGGCGGTTGTACCTAATTTTAGCCACAATTAAAAGTACAAATATGCTACGTTTAAAATCGTAGTAGAAGTAAGTATTCTTTGAATGATATGGACTTACGATATCCTCTCAGGGGGACAATAATTTTTCTGTACTTTAACCCCCTTCAAGGATACAGCCACAAACAATCTCAGATATAAATTCATTCTACTAATTTTAAAAAGGTATTATACACAAAACATATTAACAAAATTTATGACACAATTCTATTTCTTTTAAAAAACCAATAACTAAATGAGTACTGATAGTGTTAAAAAGATCCTCTATAGATTTGACATGGAAATATTTATCCCTTGTGATGGAAAAATCAACACAGTCAAGCAAGACATGCTTGACGGTGATTCTTTCATCACAAGGGATGCAGAACGGAGGATCTTCACCTTTCAACAAATATTCGTGGGTGTAACGGCAATGGCCAATACGGCATCGTCGCATAATGACCTCTTCAAATCTGGACTGACAACCCAAGTAGGTGTAACCGATATTTGGTTTGATTTCGTGTAATTTATTTATACCTTCCTGGGTGTCCCACTTCTTCTGCATTAGATCTCGGATGTAAGATCTAATCACGGGTTTATAATCGGTGTACGGGATCAGAAGTGGTGTCACAGATTTGTTGAGTGCTGCTTTTGCAGCAGCATCAGCCAAGGAGTTGCCAACGATTCCAACATGGTTGGGCAACCAACAGAAGACGATGTCGTATTGGCCAGTAGCAAGCTCATTTTGTAATTCAATGATGTCAAGTAAAACGGGATGCTTACACGAATTATTTTTGATAGCCTGAAGACAGGACAGAGAGTCTGAAAAAATAATGAATTGCATATGTTTAGATCGTTGAATATATTCAAGAGCTGTTAAAATAGCTTTTGATTCTGCTGTAAATATTGAAGAATTACCTGTCAATCTGGTTGATATAGTGTTGGTTCCAGCGCCACCATCCTTGGATCCATCCGTAAAGATTGATTTGTAAGTATTGTAAGAAGCTCGTAATTGATTATATTCTTGTTGGTACTGAAGTTGATTTGTGTCTGCTTTCTTAAGTTTGGACAGTGACAGGTCCACATATGGCTGCACCAATTGCCAAGGAGGAGAAGACAGGAGTCGGAAAGGAGATATAGTTTTGAGATCAATAACAGCAGCAGAAAGGAAAGGTTTAATTCTTATTCCCAGAGGGGGAATAAGAGATGATTTCTTATGGTACAGATCCTCATAAAGGGGATTAAAAACACAGTTGTAGGCAGGGTTGGACTCATTAGAATATAACTTTGTAATATACTGTAAAAATAGTTTAATGCGGCGGTTTTTAAGTGATGGCTCATCGGCCTCAATATACAAGCTGTTAATTGGAGAAGTACGGAAAGATCCAAGACAGAGTCTTAGACCTTGATGATGAATAGCATCTAATAGTTTTAGATTGCTTTTGCAGGCTCCACCATAGATGATGGAGACATAATCCAGTTTAGAACAGATGAGTGAACGATATAAGTGAAGAAGGGTTGACTGGTCCCCTCCCCACTTGGAATTGGAGATAACTTTTAATAGATCTAGCGCCTTTAGGCATTTTGCTTTAAGATATTTAATGTATCGGAGAAAAGTAAGATGGTGATCAAAAATTATACCTAAGAATTTCGCTTCCTTTACAACTTGAATTGGAGTGCCTGCTAGATGTAAGACTGGATCATTATGGGGTTTATATTTCCGACAGAAATGAATGCAATTTGTTTTTGATTTAGAAAATTTAAAGCCATGACGTTCAGACCAATCATTGATTTTATTTAGACAAAGCTGCAACTGTCTCTCTATCGTGTGCATGTTTTTTCCTCGACAGGATACATTAAAATCATCAACAAACAATGACCCATCAACAGAGTCATTTAAAACCTTAGATAAACTATTTATTTTTATACTAAACAAAGTTACGGATAAAATGCTACCCTGTGGGACACCCTGATCTTGATCATAAACATCAGACAAGGTGGATCCTACACGTACCTGGAAACTTCTATCTGTTAAAAACTGTGATATGAAATTAGGCAAACGGCCTCTCACTCCCATGTCATGAAGGTCTTTTAAAATGCCGTGTTTCCAGGTTGTATCATAGGCTTTTACTAAATCGAAAAATATTGATACAGTGTGTTGTTTATTGATGATAGCATTTTTTACAAATGTCTCCAATCGAACCAAATGGTTAATAGTCCAAACACCACATCGCACATTCAGCCACTAGATGCCGGGATCATAAAGAATTTCAAGCTTTATTATAAGAAACAGCAAATGAAATTACACCTCGACAATGTTGATGCTGAAGAACCACAAGCCCTAGACGTCAAGCGAGCAGGGGACTTGTGAGAAATGTGCCTTCAAAATGTTAGAAACAGAAAACACTGACAGACTATTTTAAGTAGATGAAACAAGTTGTTAAGACAGTAGCACTTGCATTTACACGAGGAAACGTGTGTCGTTGATCATGTGATAAATTCAGTGAGTAATGACTCTATTGTTATGTATAATTGGGAAAATTATTATTATTTTTGCACAGTCATTAATTATAAATTAAGGAATGAATGAATAAACAACATAACAATATTAATATTTCGTTTTTAATGATTGTATTACAAGGTACACACGGTTATTATCTATCGTGAAGACGTCCGATTTTCGATCACAAATCACTTAATTTCGTTAATCCGACATACTCGTTAATCCGACACAATCATGTGCAACCAACGATGTCGGATTAACGAGACTTGACTGTACTTCTATTTTTTCTAAAACCACATTGAATATTTGTAATAAGATTATTTGTTTCTAAGTACCATATTAATCTGTTATTGACCAGTCTTTCCATGGTCTTACAAACACAGCTCGTGAGAGATATTGGCCTATAGTTAGAAGGATCCGTATGATCCCGGCCAGGTTTAGGTATTTGAATGACGACAGCATTCCGCCAAGATGAAGGGAAGTTACCCGTTGTCCAGATATTGTCAAATATATTTAATAGTGTTTCTAAACACGAATCAGGCAAATGTTTGAGAAGTTGATAATGAACATTATCAGGCCCTGTAGACTTGGCTGGTCCAAACCAGTATGCATTTCATGGAGGGAAAAGATTTCAT
The DNA here is from genome assembly GCF_022045235.1 of Haliotis cracherodii. Classification (NCBI taxonomy): domain Eukaryota; kingdom Metazoa; phylum Mollusca; class Gastropoda; order Lepetellida; family Haliotidae; genus Haliotis; species Haliotis cracherodii. The sequence continues at coordinate 30,917,719 of NW_027266266.1, read as the reverse complement.
TGTAATCCTCCCCGTTATTAGAATTCAAATTTATATTAGTTTTTTCCTGACGTTCTTTAACTTTCTGAAATGTTGGAGTATAATTTAATGAGGAGGAATGTTTAGCTAAAGTTTCACCTAATTTGTTTGCTATATCAGATTTATTTGTAAGTAAGTTAGTACCCTCCTTAAGATGTTTGACAGTTGCTTTGGAGCCTTTTCCTTAAATTTTATATACCATATTCCAAACCTTCGACATAGGGGTTCGTGAATTAATTTTTGAAACATAACTCTGCCAAGACTGCCGTTCGTTTTGCTCAAAAGTACGACGAGCTTTAGCATTTGATATTTTAAATTGATTTAAATTGTGGACTGTGGGATGGTGGCGGAAATATTTTTCTGCCTTCTTTCGAGCTTTTCTAGCATATTTACAAGTTGTGGTAAACCATGGTTTACAGATATGTGTAGTTGTAGAAGACTTCGGAATACAACCATCAGCAGTCTCGATTAATTGATCTGAAAACACTTGAATAGGGTCAGTGTCATAATTCAATAGTTTATCTCTACATAATGATTCAAATATAGTCCAGTTAGCCTTTGTGAAATTCCATCTAGATGAAGGTGGAACATCTGATGGATTGACAGTTGAAAGAAGAGTGGGAAAGTGGTCACTGCCACACAGGTCATCGTGGACCGACCATTCAAATTCATTTAGTAAGTTTGAGTCAGTAAGGGATAAATCCAGTGAAGAATATGTGCCAGTTCCAAGATGCAAATAAGTATGTGAATCATCATTAAATATACATAAATCATTATTGGAGATGAAATCCTCAAGCACTTTCCCCTTAGCATTTGTGTTATTACCACCCCAAAGAGGATTGTGTCCATTTAAGTCGCCTGTGATTATACAGGGCTTAGGGAGTTGATCATAGAGTGCCTGAAGATCTGACTGCTGAAGAGAGGAAGAAGGAGGAATGTAAAGAGAACATAAAGTAAAGGCAAAATGTAAGGTTAGTCTGACTGCTATGGCCTGAAGTGGGATATCAAGTGTGACAGGGCTGTGAATAACATCCTGCCTCACAACTATTGAGGCTCCTCCAGAGGCCCTCTCACCCGGAGGTGAGAAATGATGGTATGAAATGTACCGTCTTAAGTCAAAGGAATCTGTGATTTTGAGATAGGTTTCTTGCAAACATAAATCTGATGGTTTGTAATCTTGAACTAAAAGCTGTAAGTCATTAAAATTATGCCAAAGTCCTCTACAATTCTACTGTAATATATTTGGAGAAATGATGGTGGTTCAATCGGTGATCTGGGGGAATTATCACTCTGCCCGATGAGCTGCGAAGTGACATCTATCTGCAGAGGTTCATACGGATTATGAACCTCTACGGGGGTTGTCAAAGGCACTGGTACCGCAACATGTTTCAGTGCCCTTAATTCTTTTTTTCTTAACTTTTTTTCACTTTTTGACAGATTGGCCGTCTGTCGTAGCTCAGGTTGTGTGTCAGGTAGAGGGTCTTTTTGTGTCTCAGGCAGAGGGTTCAAATGAATCTCGGTCTGTGTTTCAGAAGAAGCAGATTCTTCACAAATTGGAAACAAAAGGGTTTGTTAGTCTGAGATCCAGGAGATCGCTGTCTGACAGCCAGCAGCTACTTTGCTGATAGAAGAGGATACTGTGGCAGAATACGATTTCGAGGAAGGATTTGGAGGTGACAGTTCCACAACCAATTTCTTCGCATCAGAAAAATAGATGTAATTTTGTATTTGATTGTATTAATTTTACTTTCTCTTTCAAATTTCGGGCATAATTTGGAAGATGACATGTTTTCACCATTGCAGTTTGCACACTTTGTGCAGTCAGTGCTGTCATGTTTCTGACTGCAACGGGAACACACTGGAGAGTTTCTACAGAATCTGGCACCATGACCAAATTGCTGACATTTGAAGCAACGGATTGGACTTGGTACAAAAATATCCACTCCCAGGTTGAAATATCCATCTTTGAGAGATTTTGGAAGTGTAGAAAGAGCAAATGTGAAAAGATAAGTATGTGTTTTAATGATGTTGTCATGTTCTTTTTTGGTGAATCGTTTAACTGCAATAACACCTTGGGGTTTTAGCTCAGCCACAATGTCCTCCTCGGACATGTCTGACAGACACTTGGAACGATCTCTGACAATACCCTTGCACGAATTCAGTGATTTGTGCTCAGAGAAAACAATCTCTGTATTTGCAAAGTGATGTGCATTGAGCAGATTAATAGATTGTTGTCTCCTAGCACATTCCACCAATAAGGAACCACTACAAAGACGAGTGACGTTTTTGACGTTACCACAAATTCCCTCTATTGCCTTGGAAATGATGAAAGGTTAACCTTGCGTGGGTTGCCATCTAATCCTTCCACAATAAATTAAATTCTAAAATAATTACATTAAATGACAACCAAATAAGTCAAACAGTAAGATGATGTGTCTATATTTCGCGAAAACACATGCAAAGCACATAAACGTGGCGTTTGGGGATCAATTTTACAGCTTCATCCAAACGCAACCGCCTGTAAAAAACGTGCAGCACAGGATCCTGCAGGCCCCCCTGCTGAATGGGTATAAAAATCCACATCAGCGGCTGTTCATACAGTCCTCATAACGGCAGTAGAGGCGGTGACAGAATGCCAAGACTGAATGCAGCTCAACGTAACAACGCCGTTGAGAGATCAACACCAACAGAGTTGACGACAGACCAAGGTCAGGAAGACCAAGGGTGACAACCCAAGCACAAGATCGATACATCCGGCTGCGACACCTCTGAGACCGCACTACCACAGCCACGCCTACAACCACACAGATCCCTGGGGTACGCAGAATATCAGATCAACGGTACGCAACAGACCGAGGGAGGCTGGACTTTTTGCACGAAGACCTGTTCGACGTCATGTATTGACCCCACGTCATCTGGCGGACCGTCTGCTTTGGTGCTAACATAGGGTTAGATGGGCACGTGCAAGGTGGAGAAATGTACTGTTTACTGACGAGTCCCGTTTCCTACTCACATCAGCTGATGGGCGCGCACGTGTCTACAGACGTCGGGGTGAACGTTACGCCCCCAACTGTGTGCAGCAGGTTGTTCCATTTGGCGGCGGGAGTATCATGGTATGGGCCGGAATTCATCACGGTGGTAGAACACCTCTCGTGCATGTGGCAGGGGTATTGACAGGTGTGCGTTCCAGAGACTTGATCCTACAGCCTTACGTTCTTCCTCACGTCAACGTTCATGGCGGACAGTTCCAGCAGGACAACGCTCGACCGCATATTGCACGTGTTTGACGGGACTTCTTACAGCACAACAACATCCAGACATTATCTTGGCCAGCCCGGTCACCAGATTTGTCCCCGATTGAGCATCTGTGGGACGAGTTGGATCGACGCGTTCGCAGAAGGAATCCACCGCCCCAAACACTTCCGGCGCTCCTTGATGCACTTCAGCATGAATGGCAGCACATCCAACAGCGTGTTATTGACAACTTGATTGCATCTATGGGTCGTCGGTGTGAAGCGGTGATTGATGCACGTGGTGGGCACAACCGATACTGACATTTTCTGTACCCCTGTGACATTAACTGTATCGTGTACGTGTGTCTGTCCCGGTGACACGATTAATGTTTTGAACATTGTGTACATTGATCTTCAAACAGTGTTTCAATTATGGTTTCTGTGTCCTATTTTGAAACAATAGCATTTTATTACATTTTGAAAGTCAGAGTCAAGTTTCTTTTTTTGAGAATATATATAGTCTTCCCCGTTATCAGAGTTAAAATTAACATTTTTTCTTTCCCTGTTTTTGATGTTTCATGAACTGAGGGACATAATTAGACGATGACGAATGTTTTGCCAATGTTTCACCAAGTTTCTTGTCAATGTCTGATTTATCTCCTAAAAACTAAAAACTTGGCCTCCTTTAAAACTTTAATGGGATTATCATCTAAGACTAACTCTGGGTCTCTATGAGGTTTGTATTTCCTACAAAAGTGGATACAATTAGTTTTTGATTTTGAAAATTTAAAACCATTTTCTAACGACCATTTATGGATTTTATTTAGACATAATTGCAGCTGCCTTTGGACAGTATTCATATTCTTACCACGACATGAGATGTTAAAATCATCCACGAATAATGATCCATCAATGGAATCATTTAAAACTTTGGAGAGGCTATTTGTTTTAATACTAAACAAAGTGACAGACAAAATGCTGCCTTGTGGGACACCCTGATCCTGATTATAATGATCAGACAGCGTTGAACCCACGCGGACTTGAAATTGTCTGTCTGTTAAAAACCAAAATCATGTAAATCTTTTAAAATACCATGTTTCCATGTACTGTCGTATGCTTTTTCTAAATCGAAAAAGATAGACACTGCATGTTGGCTGTTAATTGCATTTTTATCAAATGACTCTAACCGGACTAAACGGTCAACAGTACTTCGATTTTTCCGAAATCCACACTGAATATTGGTGATTAAATTATTAGATTCAAGGTACCATACTAATCGATTGTTAACCATGCGTTCCATGGTTTTGCAAACGCAACTAGTCAATGAAATGGGTCTGTAATTAGAGGGATCAGTATGATCCCATCCAGGCTTTGGAATGGGAACAACTATAGCATCATACCATGATGAAGGAAAGTTTCCGGATGTCCAGATTTCATCAAATAATGATAGAAGGATTTCCAAACATGTATCTGGTAAGTGTTTTAAGAGTTGATAATGTATGTTATCAGCTCCTGTAGCAGTATCATGAGCTTGTCCAAGGGCAGTATGAAGCTCATGAATTGAAAATATTTCATTGTAATCTTCCCCGTTATCTGATTAAATTAATAGATTTCTTTTCATGCTGCTTATTGTATTTTTGGAATTTGTGGACATAGTTAGACGATGAAGAATGTTGTGCCAAAGTTTCACCAAGTTGATTTGCAATGTCTGAAGTATCGGTCAATAATTCTTTCCCATGTTTAAGGTGGTTGATGCTAGACCTAGAACCCTTACCTTTTATCTTTTGGATCATATTCCAGACCTTAGACATAGGCGTACGCGAATTTATTTTTGAAACATAGTTTTGCCAAGATTGGCGTTTATTTTGTTTAAAAGTACGCCGTGCTTTAGCATTTTGAATCTTGAATTTATTTAAATTATGAACAAGAGGATGGCGACGGAAATAATGTTCAGCCTTTTTCCGTGCCTTTCTTGCACGTTTGCAGGTATCATTGAACCATGGTTTTCGGATGTGTGGATTTACAGAGGACTTTGGAATACATTCATCAGCTATGTTATTAAGTTCATCAGAGAATAGCTGTATGGGATCAGCAATGTCAATAAACATATCACGTGTTAACTTATTTGAGGCAAGTATTTCAAATAAGGGCCAGTTAGCCTTAGTGAAGTTCCATCTTGTTGAAGGCGGAATGTCAGATGGGGAAACAGGTTTTAATATGGTCGGAAAATGGTCACTTCCACAAAGGTCATCATGGACTGACCATTCGAATTCATACAGCAGATCAGAGTCTGTTATTGATAAATCTAGAGAGGAGTATGTTCCTGTACCAGGATGTAAATAAGTGTTAGAGCCATCATTGTATATACATAAATCATTGTTTGAAATGAACTCTTCAATGATCTTACCCTTACCGCTTGTGTGGACACTACCCCCATGATAAGACAGGGCTTTGGGAGTTGGTCATATAGTGCCTGCAAATCAGTTTGATGAAGAGTTGATGATGGAGGAAGGTACAAAGAGCACAAAGTGAAAGCAATGTGCATAGTCACACGGACAGACACAGCTTGAAATTGAGTATTCAGAGTAACAGGGCTGTGGATAACACACTGCTTCACTAAGATTGAAGAGCCTCCAGTTGATTTAGGTCCTGGAGGAGAAAAGGAATGATATGAATTATACTGTCTTATGTTGATGTGATCTGTTTGTTTTAAATAATTTTTTTGAATACAAAATGCTGATGGTTTAAAATCTTGTATTAATAATTGTAAGTCATTAAAATTATTGCAAAGTCCTCTGCAGTTCCACTGAATGATTGAACTTGAGCTGCTCATGGTGGCTCAACCGGAGATCTTGAGTGAGAGGAAGGTCCATTACCTCTGACTGGGAGTGATGGACTGACCTCCATCTCTAGAGGCTCAAAAGGATGATGAACCTCTACAGGTGTTACAGCAGGAGAAGGCAACTCTAAGTGTTGAAGTGCCTTTGTCCGTCGTCTCAATTGCTTATTCTCACTTTTCGTCAAATGGGCTTCGCCCTGAACTTTTGAAGTAATCTGAATACTATCTGGTTCTGGTGATTTAGATTGCAGATTCTGTGTTGATGGCATTTTCTGAGTTTCTGTCTGGGAAGCAGATGAGGAATGCATTTTAGATATCTCAGTAGCTTCATGGATAATAAACTGGTCATCGTTGACCCAAGAGATATCAGTTTGGCAGCAATTAGACACGGTCTTGGCTTTGATGGCTGGAGTCGGAGAAGAGACTGCAGCAGAATAGGTTTTATTGGAAGGGGTTTGTGACGGAATTTGAACCAATTTTTTTGCCTCTAAATAAGAAACATTTTGTGTATGTTTTATCTTTAATATCTGAGATTCACGGATAAATATTGGGCAGGATTTTGATGAAGCCACATGCTCACCGTCACAGTTGGCACATTTGTCCTGATTTGTGCACTCAGAACTCTCATGAGTCCCACTGCAACGGAAGCACCTTGCCTTGCGAGTGCAAGTTTTGGCACCATGTCCAAAGTTTTGACACTTGTAACACCGGAGTGGATTTGGAACGTAAACCTCCACTCCGATATTAAAGTAACTAGCTTTGATAGATGTTGGAATTTTCCAAGGCAGAAAGTGAAAAGATATGTTTGGGTGTTAATGATATTGCCATCTTCAGATTTTCGGGTAGCAGCAGTGACTCCTTGATGCTTTAATTCGGAAACAATCTCATCTTCTGTCATATCAGAAAGACATCGAGCGCGGTCATGGACAATGCCTCTGCTGGAATTCAGGGTCCTGTGCACCGAAACAACAACCTGGGTCTTAACAAACTGCTGTAAACCCAGCAGATTGACAGATTGTTGTCTCCGTGCACATTCCACAAGGATGAAACCAGAACGAAGACGAGTGACATTCGTTACCTCTCCACAGGCACTTTGGATGCCCTTAGAGATGGCAAAAGGATTTAGTTTAAGTGGACTGCCATCGACAGATGCGATGACAATAAATCTTGGCCAAGAATCTGCAATCTCATGTGATACTTCTTCATCAGACGAATAAGAATCGACATGACGACGTTTGTTTGTTTTGACAGAACCAGACGAATTGGGATGAGCCATGGTAGAAGTATATTATTCAGCACCTCTGCTTCCCACCCACCATCGAGTGTCAACAAGGACGGTGCACAGAGGAACCCATCCTTCAACACCAGGGCTACAGAGGTGTGATACTCAAACAATATCAACGCATGTAGCTGTTTCTGTCAAACAGATATAAAGTCAGGCTGGTTCGGCCCTTAACTACAAACTGAAGACAAACAGAACCAGGAGGTTAATAAAGCCAGATTGGCCCATGAGCTACCGCCTTCTGGCATAGGACTCCAGGCAACAATTGATGATATAACTAGTTGTATCAATGTTCAGTACGAGAACACTTTTGGTAAGACATATATTAGTAAGTATGCGTGCTTTCCATGCTCAGGGCATGGCATGACCAGCCGATTGATAGAATCGGGCCCATTCTACCACACGTCTAGGTGAAGTTAGGGTCAAAGTGATGTGTTGGGCAAAAGGAACACCGGTTTCTGGCTCCAGTGCCCTCAACCAGCAGACTCCCTCCACCGACACAGGGGCGCAACTCACGGCAAACAGGTTGCCCAATTCGGTCGCCTTTTATGACCAGCAATGGGGTGCTGTGGACAAATTCTACCCCGCTACCACACGGGGGAAGAGCTATGAGCGCCACCCAGCAATATCTGATTTATTAGTTAATAGTTCATCCCAATTCTTAAGATGGTGGACGCTAGATTTAGAACCCTTACCTTTAATTTTCTGTATCATGTTCCATACCTTAGACATGGGCGTTCGGGAATTTACTTTGGAAACATAATGTTGCCAAGATTGGCGTTTATTTTGTTTAAAAGTACGCCTGGCTTTAGCATTTAAAATTTAAAATTTATTCAGGTTATGGACCATGGGATGGCGACGGAAATAGTGTTCAGCTTTCTTCTGTGCCTTCCTAGCTTGTTTGCAGTCATTGTTACATCATGGTTTACGGATGTGTGGATTTGCAGAGGACTTTGGAATACATTCATCAGCAATTTTGTTTAGTTCATCAGAGAATAATTGAACGGGGTCAGGAACGTTGATAAACAAATCAGGTGTTAATTTGCTTGAAGACACTAGTTCAAACAAAGGCCAGTTTCCTTTCGAAAAATTCTATCTGGAGGATGGAGGAACGTCAGTTGGGATAACAGGTTTCAGAATGGTTGGAAAGTGGTCACTTCCACAGAGGTCATCGTGGACTGACCAATCAAATTCATTCAGCAGATCTGGGTCTGTAATGGACAAATCAAGTTATGAGTAAGTACCTGTACCAGGATGTAGATAAGTTTTCGAACTGTCATTCAAAATGCATAAATCATTATTAGAAATAAAATCTTCTAGAATCTTTCCTTTACTACTTGTAATGACACTACCCCAAAGTGGATTATGCATGTTCAAATCGCCCATTATGATACAGGGCTTAGGAAGCTGGTCATAAAGAGCTTGAAGATCACTTTGCTGAAGTGAAGAATGTAAAGGGAGCACAAAGTGAAAACGATGCGGATGGTGATGCGAGCTGCAACAGCTTGAAGGGGGGTGAGAAGAACCGGACTGTATAACGCCTTGCCTCACAAAGATTGAAGATCCCCCAGTTGCCTTAGCTCCTGGAGGAGAAAAGAAATAATATGAATAATATTTTCTGATATTAAGTCGATCCGTATTTTTCAAGAATGTTTCTTGTAAACAAAACGCTGATGGCTCCAAATCTTGAGTCAATAACTGTAAATCATTATAATTATTCTTCAGTCCTCTGCAATTCCACTGTAGTACATGGCTGTGACCATTCATGGTGGTTCAACAGGTGAACGCGAGCGTGATGGAGGGCCACTCCTAAGAACAGGGAGAGTAGGGCTGACCTCCATGTCCAAAGGTTCAAACTGAGAGGGAAGAAGGCACCTCCAAGTGTTGGAGCCCTGGTCTTTTTTCTCATTTGTCTCTTTTCATGTTTGGTTTCATGGGCAACGCCCTGAACTACTTCATTTTCCGTATTGTTGTACAATCAGCATCAAAATATTGCAAAAGCAAAATATATTCAACGTGAATATTTTCCATGCTCAGGGCATGGCGTGACCAGACGATTGATAGAATCGGGCCCATTCTACCACCCGTCTAGGTGAAGTCAGGGTCAAAGTGGTGTGTTGGGCAAAAGGAATACCGGTTCCTGGCTCCAGTGCCCTCAACCACCAGAATCCCTTCCTCCGCCGACACAGGGGCGCAACCCACGGCAAACAGGTTGCCCAATTTCGTCGCCTTTTACGACCAGCAATGGGGTGCTGTGGACAAATTCTACCCCGAGTCGACACGGGGGAAGTGAGTGAGTGAGTTATTGCTTTACGTCACATCGGCAATATTTCAGCCATATAGTGACGAGATAAATTTATACAAATACATTTTGACATTATAAAAACCTGTCGACAAAGGACAGTAAAACAAACTAGAATATCACAGATATGAACATAAAACTAGCATGGAACTGTAAAAAGATGAAACAATACACAAGATATGATAAAAACCGGGCTATTGATCGTCAACCACTGAAAATAGATCACCATACTGGGGACCATGGGGACTTACAGTACTTTTGCTACCTGCATGGACCCCAGCAGGATTTATACCATATCCTCAGTCGCTGGTGATTGTGCGCATTTTTTGCCAAAATTAAAAGGACAGATATGCTACGTTTAAAAGACTAGGAGAAATAAATATTCATCGAATGAAAAGGGACTTACAATATCCTCTCAGGGGGACTATAATTTTACAGTACTTTAACCCCCTTCGAGTATACAGCCAATATCAATCTAGGATATAAATATATTCCACCTAAATTTAAAATTCAATTTTTGTACAAGACATATCAACATAATTTGTTATACAATTCAATTTCTTTTAAAAAACCCAAAATTAAATGAGAACTAACGCTATTAAAAAGATCCTTTGTCGAAGTAACTTTGAAATACTTATCCCTTGTGATGGAAAAATCAACACAATCAAGCAGAATATGCTTGATGGTTATTCCTTCATCACAAGGGATACAAAATGGAGGATCCTCACCCTTCAATAAATACTTGTGAGTATATCTGGAATGGCCAATACGACATCGTCGCATAATGACCTCATCAAATCTGGACTGACAACCCAAGTAGGTATAGCCGATAGTTGGTTTAATGTTATATAACTTATTTATACCCACTTGGGCGACACGGGGGAAGAGCTATTAGCGCTACCCAGCACTCACTACGGGGAGGTTGCTCTTCACGAGTGCCTGTTTTGTTTGAAAGTGCGCCGGGTTTAGCATTTGCAATTTTTATTTTACTAAGATCATCAGAGAAAAGTTGTATAGGTTCGGGATCATCAATAAAAACTTCAGGTTTTAGTTTGTTAGAACAAAGGACTTCATATAAAGCCCATCGTGATGATGGGGGGAACATCAGATGGTGTAACAGATTTTAAAATGGTAGGAAAATGGTCACTTCCACAGAGGTTATCGTGGACTGACCATTAAAATTCATTAAGTAAAGTTGAATCTACAACTTTGGTGTTGGTGACATTACTACCTCAAAGTGGGTTATGACCATTCAGATCTCCCATGATGACACATGGTTTAGGAAGCTGGTCATACAGTGCCTGAAGATCAGACTGTCGGAGTGTGTATGATGGAGGGACATACAAGGAACACAAAGTAAAAACAGTATTTAATGTTATCCTTACTGCAACAGCCTGAAGAGGGGTATTGAGAGGAACAGGACTGTGAATTATGCCCTGCCTCACCATAACAGAAGATCCCCCAGTTGCTCTATCACCCGGAGGGTAAAAACAATGGTAAGAATCATACTGTCTTAAATCAAAATTATCTGTGTTTTTGAGGAAAGTTTCTTATATACAAAATGCTGATGGTTTAAAATCTTGAATTAAAAGCTGAAGGTCATTAAAATTATTTCGAAGTCCTCTACAATTCCATTGTATTAAATTAGCAGAGCAAGTCATGGAGGTTCAATTGGAGATAGTGATCGAGGGGAAGGTCCTCACCGTTGAATTGCCGGAGATGGTGTGACTTCTATATCTAGAGGTTCAAAGATGTTATGAACCTCTACAGGGATTGTCAGCGGGGATGGCACATCTATGTGTTTGTGGGCCCTTAATTCTCTTTTCTTCAATTTCTTCTTTTCTTTATTTGTAAGGCGCTGAGGTTTAAGAAATGTTGTATCAGTTGAAAGTTCGGGAACTACTTCAGGTTCAGACACAGGTTGCTGTTGAAATAATGGTCTGCTTGCCCGAGACCCAGGAGATATCAGTCTGACATGCACTATCAGCTTTGCGTGTTGAAGTAGAAACTGCAGCAAGAGTATGACAAAGAAGAAGGGGTTTTATGAGATTCATTTGTCACTAATTTTGGGGCTTCTGAAAAAGAGATGTTGTTGGTATATTTTAGTTTGATTATTTTGGTCTGTTTCTCATAGAAAGGGCAGGATTTTGAAGAGGACAAGTGTGCACTGCTACAGTTAGCACACTTGATATTATCTGTGCAGTCAGTACTGTCATGTTGTTTACTGCAACGGGAGCAAACCTGGGGATTATCACAAGACCTGGCCCCATGTCCAAACTGTTGACACTTAAAACACCGGAGCGGATTTGGTATGTACACATCCACTCCGATGTTGAAGTAACCAGCTTTAATTGAGGTATGGATTTTAGAACGAGCAAAAGTTAGAAGGTAAGAATTAGTTTTAATAATTTTGTCTTGATCTTTCCTGATGAATCGTTTCACAGCAGTGACCCCTTGTGATTTGAGCTCTACCGTGAGGCATTTCGCACGGTCAGGGACAATGCCGCGACAGGAATTCAGTTATTTGTTGACAGACACAGCAACTTCAGTAGTGGCGAAATGATGTGCTTTAAGCAGATTGACAGATTGCTGACGTTTTGAGCATTCCACAAGCAAAGATCCGTTCCGGAGACGTGTTACATTTTTAACATCTCCACAAATTCCTTCAACAGCTTTTGACACAACGAATGTGTTGATCTTGAGTGGTGTTCCATTTACTCCATCGACCACGAATCAACATCATCTTGAATGGTACTCTCATCATAATTATGCAGGGCTGAGGGAGCTGGTCATATAAAGATTGAAGTTCAGATCGCTGAAGAGTATAAGATGGCGGTATATACAAGGAGCACAGAGTAAATGCAAGGTGCAAAGTTAGACGGACAGCAACAGCCTGAAGAGTAGTGTTAAGATGAACAGGACTATTTATAATACCCCCTGCCTCACAAAGATAGAGGAACCGCCAGTGGCCTGGTGGAGAAAAGGAATGGTAAGCATTATACTGACGCAAATCAAACTTATCTGTCTGTTTTAAATATGCTTCTTGAAGACAGAAAACAGAAGGTTTAACATCTTGTACTTCGTTACAATTGGTCCTATGTCCTCTGCAATTCCACTGAATTAGTGAACAGTTAATGTTCATGTTACTCGCTCACTCACTGTTACAGGAGGTGGCAGTACAGGAGATCTGTTCCTAGCCCGAGGCGAATGACTGTTGTTTCGCGTTCGGGGGTGAGGTGTGACATCCATGTCCTCTAGTATCTGAACTTTGTTGAACATTTGGACAGTATTACGTTGACCTTTTACCACAGAGGGAGATGGTGAACGAGATGTTGAACGAGATTGTGATTTGGATAGAGAGTTTGTTTGCGTAGATGCATCAGCAACAGTATCAACAACTGAATACTCCATGGTCTTAATCCATGTGATGTCTGTCTGGCATTCAACAAAATGAACAGATTTGGAGCCTTTTGGATGTATACGTGTAACGGCTGCAGAATATGACACAGCTGCTGCTGAAGTGGTTGATGCCATTACCAAATGTTTGGCATCTGCAAAAGAAATATTCCTTTCATGTTTCATTTTTATTATCTGGTGTTGTTGTTGCCAGACAGGACAGGATTTTGAAGATGATCCCCAGAACAGCTTGCACAATTCGGATTGTTTGAGCATTCTAAAGTATCGTGATCAGATTCTCCACATCGATAACATTTCTTTCTGTTGGTACATGATTGGGCACCATGCCCAAACTTTTGACATTAGTAACACCGGAGCGGAATCGGTATGTACTTATCCACACCAATGTTACAGTAACCTGCTTTGATTGATTTTGATGGATTCGGTAGAGAAAAGGTAAAGAGATAAGTGTTTAACTTTTCAATTTGACCATTTTGCCTCTTGGTAAATTGTTTGACACCTGTCACACCCTGGTCTTTCAATTCAAAAGCTATATCATCTTCAGATATATCTGAAAGACATCGTTCTCTGTCCATGACGATGCCTTTTGAACTGGCGAGCGAGTGAGTGAGTTTATGCTTTACGTCACATCGGCAATATTTCAGCCATATCGTGACGAGAAGTTATACAGTATTTATACATATATTTAAACCAAATAAGAACCTGTCAGCGCGCTGATACAGAAACAAGGTGTTTGACAGCCAACAGCGCAGCTGATTGTGAAGCAGATTTACATTCAATTACGATACAGCCAGATCGTATCTTTTTCATGGTCTCCAGCGATACCATAACTTGCTTTGGAAAGAGCAAAGGGATTTTTTTTCAAAGGTCCATCATCAGATGCTGAGATCATCAAAAATCGAGACCCAAAGTCAGACTTGTTTTTTTGAAACAGTATCAACATCAGGTGTACTATCATCTAACGTACGTTTTAGTTGTTTTAGGGGGTATCATGGTAAGTGTGACCGCCTCCGTGGTCTAGTGGTAGAACGTCCACCCGGAGAGCGGAAGGTCCGGGGTTCGATCCCCGGCCGTGTCATACCAAAAAGACGTTAAAAGATGGTACTTGTTGTTACCCTGTCTGGCGCTCGGCATTAAGGGGCTAAAACAAGGACTGGTCGGCTCGGAGTCAGTAAACTGTGTCTGAATGGGGTATTCATGTTAAACTGCCGCATGGTATCTCAGTGAGCTAGCACTATACATCGGCATCAGTCCGGACTAGTACAAGCAGCCACACAAACACACACACGTACATGCTATATAAGTGCAATAATCTTGGACGCGGCGTTAAACCCCATTTCACCTCACCTCACCTCACCCCATGGTAAGTGTATAGAGGTTCACCGCCCCAGCTCCCCACCCCAGCTCCCAAACCCACCACAGAGTATCAATAAGACAATGCTATACGCCAGAGGGTCTCCAAGGGACAGCACCAAGGATACAAGGATACTCAAGCAGATGTATTAATGCAAGATTAATAGATCTACCGGATTGGCCCATGAGCCACCGCCTTCTGGGCATATTTGACTCTAGGCAATTATTTGTACTCATTTTCTTTCAATATATATTGAAATATAATGAACTGAGTGACCAAGACCCAAAAAATATACACAATAATGCACAGGGCTTGGCGTGACCAGCCGATTGATAGAACCGGGCCAATTCTACCTACCGTCTAGGTGAAGTCAGGGTCGAAGTGGTGTATTGGGCAAAGGAACGCTAATCCTGGAACGAGTGCCCTCAACCACCAGACTACCTTCCTCCACCGACACAGGGCCGCAACCCACGGCAAACAGGTTGCCCAATTCGGTCGCCTCATACGACCAGCAATGGGGTGCTGTGGACTTATTCTACCCCGGGTCCACACGGGGGAAGAGCTTTAGCGTTACCCAGCAGTCAACACGAGGAGGCTGCTCTTCACGAGCGCCGGAAAGGCTATTAATCTTTATGTTAAATAAAGTAACAGATGGAATACTGCCCTGTGGGACACCATGATTCTGATTATAATGGTCAGACAGGGTATGACCCACACGAACTTGAAACTGTCTGCCTGTCTGTCTACAAACCTGAGGCAAACGACCTATGGGTCTGCCTGTTCTTGGCCTGTCAACGGTTCGCCCTGTCTGTCTGTAAAGTTGCATCAAGTTGGTAACGGCAACACGGGAGCAACCGAAAGTTCGTGCAATATGGGCGTGGATGGCTCCCATATGTACCATACCTAAGGCTCGTTCACGTTGTTCAATTGTGAGTCGTGGCATTTCTTTTGTTTTTTTTATCACTGTGGATGTCTGACTTGCCGTTGCAATCGTTTTATACCCTTTTTTGAGGGTTCTCTCGCAAACATGTAACAGACGATTAACATTTTCTGCATACATTATTGTCGTATTTAGGTTATGTGTTTTAGATATAATTTTTTTTCCGATGAAGTCTACTTTGTCTGATTTTTAGTTGGTAAAGTTTCTTTAGGACGTCAGTTTATATTAAAACCTGTTATCAAAGGACAGTAAAAATACTAGACTTATCACAGATATCTATTTTTAAAACTAGAATTTGATCATAAAAAGCTTTTACCAAACAGAAGAATGCATTGTAAAAACCCGCTATTGTAGGTAGATCACCATACTATGGACCATGGGGATTTATAGTACCTTTGCTACCTGCATTGACCCCAGCAGGATATACATCATACCTTCAGCCGCTGGCGATTATATGCAAGTTTAGCCGTCAATTAAAACTAACGAATATACTACGATTAAAATCGTGGTGGTCTTAAATTCACTTTGAACGATGTGGATCAGGGGGACCATATTTTTACAGTACTTAAACCCCCTTCAAAGATACTGCCACAAACAATCTCAGTTGCTAATTTAATCTACCAATTTTAAAACATACATATATTTTATCATACGTATCAAATTTCTCAGTCAACTCTATTTCCTTTTTAAAAAAATAATTAAACGAGAATCAATACCATTAAAAAGATCCTTTATGGATGATGCTTTGAAGTGGGTGAGTGAGTTAAGATTTAACGTCACATCGGCAGTATTTTAGGCATGTCGTGACGAGAAGTACATTAATAATACACATATTTAGACAATATAAAAAGCTGTCAACGATGGACAGTACAATAACTAGAATATCACAGAGTCTGTTTAAAACTAGTTGAGAATATATTAAAGTCATAAATATTAGTGAACAACACAATATAAAAATGGGCTAGAGATTGTCAGTAACTAAAGGGAGATCATCATACCAGGGATCATTGGGACTTACAGTGCCTTTGCTTCCTACATGGACACTGGGTGGATTTATATCATCCCTTCATTCACTGGCGATATTTTACTAGTTAAGCCGAATATTAAAATGACAAAAATTGTACGTACACTAAAATATTTATTCCTTGTGATGGAAAAACCAATACAGTCAAGCAAAACATGCTTGACTGTGATTCTTTCATCACAAGGGATACAAAACGGAGGATCCTCGCCTTTTAACAAATACTCATGGGTATATCTTGAATGGCCAATACGACATCGACGCAAAATGAGTGAGTGAGTGAGTGAGTTAAGATTTAACGTCACATCGGCAGTATTTCAGCCGACGCAAAATGACCTCTTAAAATCTGGACTGACAGCCCAAGTAGGTGTAACCAATATTTGGTTTAATTTCATGTAATTTATTGGTACCTACTTGGGCGTCCCACTTCTTTTGCATTAAATCTCGGATGTAAGATCAAATCAGCGGTTTAAAATCAGTGTGTGGGATCAGAAGTGGTGTCACAGATTTGTTGAGTGCTGCTTTTGCAGCAGCATCAGCCATTGCGTTACCAGTGATACCAACATGGCTTGGTAACCAACAAAAGACGATGTCATATTGGCCAGTTGCAAGATCATTAAATAATTCAAGAATTTTGATCAAAAGTGGATGTTTGCATGATATAGTTTTAATCGCCTGAAGGCACGATAGAGAATCTGAAAAAATAATGAATTGTTTATGTTTAGATTGGTTTTTGATATATTTTAGTGCGGTAAACATGGCGTTTGCTTCTGCTGTAAAGATGGAACTGTTATCTGGTAATCGCGAAGATATTGTCCTGGATCCAATGACAGTGGCACTAGCAAAACAACACCACCAACCTTGGAACCATCAGTAAATATAGATTTATAAGTGTCATAAGTGTTTCTTAATTGATTGTATTCTTGTTGGTAAATAAGTGGATTTGTGTCTGATTTCTTTAATTTGGTTAAGGTGAGGTCTACCTCTGGCCTTACCATTTGCCAAGGAGGTGAAGAAAACAGTTGAGAGGGAGCAATATCGTGCAATTTAATATTAGAAGCAAACATGGCAGACTGGATTCTTATTCCGAGTGGTGGAACGAGAGATGATTTTTATTGTAAATATCTTGGTAAAGAGGATTAAAGACGCAATTAATAGCTGGATTTGACTGATTGAAATATAATTTAGTGATAATTTCAGACGGCGTTGTTTAAGAGAAGGTTCAACCGCTTCTACATACAGACTGTGAATTGGAGACGTTCTAAAGGCTCAAAGGCAAAGCCTCAGGCCCTGATGATGGATGGTATCGAGTTTTTTTAAATTACTTTTGCAGGCTCCACCATAGAACGGATCACGGACCTGTACAATGGTGTTGTCTGATCCCCTCCCCACTTCGAATTAGAAACGACTTTCAACAAATCAAGTGCCTTCAGGCATTTAGCTTTAAGGTATTTAATGTGTGGTAAAAAAGTAAAATAGCTATCGAAAATAAGTCCCAAGAACTTGGCCTCCTTCACAACTTTGATACCATTTAAGTACAGTTCAGGGTCCTTATGCGTCTTATATTTTCTGCAGAAATGTATACAATTAGTTTTGGATGTGGAAAATTTAAACCCATTTTCGAGGGACCATTTATCAATTTTATTGAGACAGATTTGTAACTGCCTCTCTATTGTATGCATATTATTTCCACGGCAAGAAACATTAGAGTCTTTTACGAAAAGTGATCCATCCACTGAGTCACTTAAAACCTTTGAAAGACTATTTATTTTTATACTAAATAGAGTGACAGACAAAATACTGCCTTGTGGGACACCCTGATCCTGATTATAATGATCAGACAGGGTTTTACCCACTCGGACTTGAAATTGCCTGTCTGTTAAAAACTGAGATATAAAATGAGGTAAACGACCTCTCAAGCCAAAATCATGTAAATCCTTTAAAATGCCATGTTTCCAGGTAGTATCGTATGCCTTCTCAAGATCAAAGAAAATTGATACTACTTGTTGTTTATTAACAATAGCATTTTTCACAAAGGATTCTAATCGTACTAAATGATCAATAGTACTTCTATTTTTCCGGAAACCACACTGAATATTTGTGAGAAGATTATTGGTTTCCAGATACCAAACTAATCTATTATTCACCATTCGTTCCATGGTTTTGCAAACACAACTGGTTAACGATATAGGGCGATAATTTGAGGGATTTGTATGATCCCGGCCAGGTTTCGGGATGGGGACTACAATGGCAATATGCCACAGAGGAGGAAAATTCCCTGATGTCCATATTTGGTCAAAGATATTTAAAAGTGTCTCAAGACATGATTCAGGCAAATGCTGCAGTATCATGAGCTTGCTCAAGAGCGGTATGTAGCTCATGCAATGAAAATACTTCATTGTAATCTTCACCATTATTAGAATGAAAATTAACTTTTTTCTTTTCCTGTTGTTTCTGATATTTCTGAAACTCAGGGACATAATTGGTTGATGAAGAATTTTTGGCAAGAATTTCACCAAGTTTATTTGCAATATCTAATTTATCAGTTATTAATCTGTCACCTTCTTTTAGATGGTGTACAGAAGATTTTGAACCTTTGCCTTTTATTCTTTGAACCATGTTCCACACCTTGGATATGGGTGTACGTGAATTATGTTTGGAGACATGGTTCCTCCAAGATTGACGCTTATTTTGTTTATAAACACGTTGTGCCTTGGCATTAGTAATTTAACAGTATTCAAGTTGTGAACTGTAGGATGTCGGCGAAAATATTTTCCCGCTTTCTTCCTACACATTCTTGCTTGTTTGCAATCATAGTTAAACCATGGTTTACGAATATGAGGATTTGCAGAGGACTTAGGAATTGTTTCATCAGCAATATCATTGAGTTGATTAGAAAATAACTGGATGGGATCAGGTACATGTATGAAGTTGTCAGGTTGTAATATATCAACACATAAACTTTCATACAAGGACCAGTTGGCCTTGCTAAAATTCCACCGTGATGAAGTCAGGTCATCATCCGGTGTTGCAGTTTTTAAGACAGTAGGGAAGTGATCACTTCCACATAGGTCGTCATGCACAGATCATTCAAATTCATTGTAAATGTTTGAATCTTTGAGGGACAGATCAAGGGCAGAATAGGTTCCAGTAGCAGGATGTAAGTAGGTGTTTGAATCATCATTAAATAGACCTAAACCATTATCAGAAACAAAATCTTCAATAACTCTCCCCTTGTTGTTTGTACTTGCACTTCCCCACAAAGGGTTATGCCCGTTTAAATCGCCCATGATGATGCAGGGCCTAGGGAGCTGTAAACAAGTACGTATTTGTTGGTTCAAAAGATGAATCGTCCTTCTTGCGGGAGAAACGTTTTACAGAACATACTCCTTGAGTTTGTAACTATTCAGCAATTTCTTGTTCAGACATGTCCAACAAAGAACGAGTCCTGTCACGGACAATGCCTCGGCAGGAGTTGAGTGTCCTGTGTTCAGAAACAACAACCTCAACATTGGCAAATTGACTGATTGATAACAGATTGATTGTTGTTTCCTTACACATTCAACAAGAAGGGAGCCAGAACGAAGTCGGGTCACGTTTTTAACCTCTTCACAATATCCTTGAATGGCTTTAGAAATGGCAAAGGGCTTCAGTTTAATGGGTTCATGATCTTTAGCCTCGATCACAAGGAAACGGGCACTCGTGAAGAGCAGCCTCCTCGTTTTGAGTGCTGGGTAGCGCTAGTTGCTCTTCCCCCGTGTGGAGCCGGGGCAGAGTGTTTTCACGGCCTCCCATTGCTGGTCGTATGAGGCGACTGAAATGGGCGACCTGTTGGCCGTGGGTTGCGTCCCTGTTTCGGCGGAGAACGGGGGTCTGGTGGTTGAGGGCGCTGGTTTCGGGAGTGGCGTTCCTTTGCCAAATGCACCGCTTCGACCCTTGCTTCGCCTAGACGGGTGTAGGGATGGGCCCAGTCCTGTCAATCGACTGATCATGCCGAGCCATGTGCGTTATTTTATTTTAGCACACTCTTGACCTGATTTCACCTTATAGAAATCATGATTAAAAATGTTTTCAAAAACATTTGTGTATTTATGATTATTGCAATATTTGCCTAGAGTCTTAAAGCCCTGAAGGCAGTGGCTCATGGGCCAATCTGGTGGTACATTATTTCTAATGTCTCTGCTTGAGTATACCCTCTTGGTATCCTTGGTGCCGCCTCTTGGAGGCCCACAGGCATTTGGCGTCATCCTTGTTGATACTCCATGGTGGGTGGGGAGCCAGGAGGGTGAAACATATACTATACCACTATGCCTTTCAAAATAAAAAAAAACACCAAAAAAACGTTATCACGCTGATGATACTGATGATGAGGAAGATGATATGATAACCAGATTGTGTTATTCTGAACGTGAAACCTGGCCTCGATTCATTGTTGCAGAGTCAAGTGAGTAAAAGTCGACTTCTTGTTCTCCATTTCTATTATAAAAAGCAATTCAAGGTATTGCTGGAACTGTTAAGAATGTCACCAAAATTAGATCTGGTGCAGTTCTAATAGAATGTGTGAAGAGAGAGCAGGCATCTAATCTAATGGAAGCAAAATTGTTTGCAAACTTTCCAATCAAATGCTATCCACATAAATCCTTGAACTTCAGCAAAGGAATTATCCGTGACAGAGATAAGAATCTTTCTGATTCTGATCAATTAAAGTAGGATGTTTTTCTATGAGAATAGACCTGTATATCCCTAGTCCTCTGAGGTGCTTCAATTGCCAGAAATTTGGGCATGGGCAGAAATCATGTACTTATCGTGCTGCTTGCTATCGTTGTGGAGACAAAGATCATGATAGCAGCTCATGTACATCTGAAATTAAATGTGTTCATTGCTCAGGTCCACACATGTCTTCATCTAAAGAGTGTCCAGTTTGGCAGTTTGAAATGATCATTCCACGCATCAAAACAGAAAAGAATATTAGTTTTTCAGAAGCCAGGAAGTTAGCTAGTTCAATAAAACCCAACAACACTTCCATGAGAGGTAAATCATCCTACGCTGAGACTATGAAAACATCCAAAAAATCAATTGATTGTCAAACTGACTTGACTTGGGTAAATACAGACACACCAGTGAGTGTTAGTGATCTCACCTCTTCATTTTCAACAAGTGAATCTTCCTCAGAACAAACATCTAAATCCACAGAAACTCAAACTACTTCTTCTCCACTTGAGAAAAAGAAAAATGTGAATTTGGATTACTCTAAGAAACAAAATAAACCTGATCGTATACCTAAGGGACAAAGAGATCCTGTGTCCATATTCAACAGGTTTGGTATTCTAGATGACATGGACGTGTCACCCCATCAGAGCACCCGCTCCAGGAGCCATTCTCCCAAGAAGAAAGGTCGGGAGCGCTCACCAATAACACACCCTAAATGACAAATACGCTAATACAATGGAATTGTCGAGGTATTAGAGCTAATTTTGAAGAGATTAAACTTTTAGCTAAAGGTTATAACCCCGTGGCATTTAGTCTTCAGGAAACGTTTTTAAGAGATGATCAACAATTTAACTTCTGCCAATATGATACCTAAAATTCATTTGCAAGGATTACCAATGGTAAGGCCTCTGGGGGCGCCAGTATACTGGTGAAACAGGGTACACTACATAGCCCTATTGCGCTAAATACTAACCTACAAGCCGTTGCAGTACGTATAACTTATTGCAATAAGACTGTGCTCTTTATATATACCTCCATCATACGCTCTCCAAATCAGGGATCTGGATAATCTAATTGACCAGCTTCCCAAGCCGTTCATTCTTGTGGGCGACTTGAACGGTCACAATCACTTATGGGGTTCATCTACACGTAATGATAAGGGAAAAGTACTTGAAGACATTCTTGATAAGCATAGTCTATGTCTGCTTAATGATGGAAGTAACACCTACCTCCACCCAGGAACAGGTACATACTCAGCTTTGGATTTGTCCATTTCTGACCCATCACTGTATAATGAGTTTTCATGGTCAGTTCATGGTGATTTGTGCGGTAGTGATCACTTTCCTACCGTGCTTAAAGCTATGTGTCCCTTTGTGGATAGTTCCATTTCCAATTGGATATTTTCCAAGGCTGAATGGCTGTCTTTTAGTTCTTTGTGCGATACTGCATTGAAAGTTGATCATTTCATACATGATAGTGATCAAATCAAACTGTTTTCTGAAACATTACTCAACATTGCCACTGAAACAATCTCTAAAACCTCAACAGTTCCACGTGTTAGTACACCATGGTACAATGAAGATTGCAAAAAAAGCTCGAAAGACTAGGAAGAAGGCTGAAAGAGTTTTTATTAAACATCCGAATCAAGATAAGTTAAAACACTTACGGATATTAAGAGCAAATGCTCGTAGAACCATTAAGAAAAACAGACGAAGCAACTGGAGACATTTTGTTTTCAAACTGACTTCACGTTCTCCACTCAATAAAGTATTGAATATGGTTCGTAGGATAAAAGGTAAAGGGTCTTCTAGCAGTGTTCAACACTTAACAGCTGATAATGAAACATTAACTTCCAAAAAGGACATCGCTAATAAGCTGACAGAGACCATCAGTAAGAATTCATCGTCTGCCAATTATGATCCTAAATTTCAAAGGTATCAGAATCAGCAGGAAAAGAAGATTCTTAATTTCAAATCCGATAATTCTGAAGATTATAATGAATCTTTTTCCTTAAGTGACCTGCAAGAGGCTCTACATAAAGCTCATGATACAGCATGTGGGCCAGATGATATCCATTATCAATTATTGAAACATCTACCTGTGTCATCTCAGCTGACCCTCTTGTACATTTTCAATAATATTTGGGAATCGGGTAATTTTCCGTCTTCTTGGCATGAGGCTACTATCATTCCTGTGCCAAAACCAGGGAAGGATCACTCGAATCCTTCTAATAACCGTCCAATAGCTTTAACAAGTTGCATCTGTAAAACCATGGAACGAATGATCAACAAGCGTCTTGTCTGGTATTTGGAATCTAATAACCTGATAACTGATATTCAGTCCGGTTTCAGGCACCAGAGGAGCACCATTGATCATGTGGTTAGATTAGAGTCATTTAAACGCAATGGTTTTATTAATAAACAACATGTTGTATCAATTTTTTTTATTTGGAGAAGGCATACGATACAACATGGAAATATGGCATCTTAAAAGATCTGCATACTATGGGTCTTCGTGGTCGTATGCCTGATTTTATTGCACGTTTTTTAGAAGATAGACAATTTAAAGTTCGAGTGGGATCCACATTATCTGAGATATATGATCAAGAAATTGGGGTCCCTCAGGGCACTATTTTATCAGTGACACTTTTTAGCATAAAAATTAATATCCTTGCAAAGGTTTTAAATGAAAATATTGATGGTTCGTTATTTGTTGATGATTTCAATGTTTCTTGCTGTGGTAGAAATATGAATACCATTGAAAGGCAGTTACAACTTTGCTTGTATAAAAGACAAAAATGGTCTCTAGAAAATCGTTTTCAGTTCTCTAAAACTAAAACCTGTTGTATTCATTTTTGCAATAAACGGAAATTACATAAAGATCCAGAATTGACTTTGAATAATATTCCCATAAAAGTAGTCAAAGAAACCAAGTTTTTGGGTCTTACCTTTGATCAAAAGTTATCTTTTATACCTCATATAAAAAATCTAAAGGCTAAATGTGTGAAAGCACTTGATGTCCTTAAGGTGGTATCAAATGCAATATGGGGTGGCGACCAACAAACTCTGTTACATCTATATAATTTTTTAATTTGAAGTTTACATGATATACGGCTTTTCCATTGGACGAGAGGTCGGTCACATGACCGTGAAATTGACGTTCATAAATGTATGAACGACACAATTTGACGTTCATACGTTTTTCACGAGACCGTGTTCTTTAAATGACGTAAACACTGACGGACTACTTCCACATTCCTGGGGAAACCCCTGGGAATTCCCTAGCACGAAAACACACATAAGCGTTCTTTCTGATCATTTAGAACCTTTATTCTTGGTCTCAGGGTTTCAGTATACATTGAGAAATGTCAGAGTGAGTGAGTAAAGTTTTAAGTCACATCGGCACTATTTCAGCCATATCGTGACTAGAAATGTCAGAGAGCGTGACTGCATGATTGTTCACGAATATCCTCGCTGCGGCCTATCCTAATGAACAAACGATGAAATGCACATCTAAACTATTGTAGTGTCGACTCGATCCGTGCCGGGGCTGACATGAATTTGTCTCCAGCCATCTATGAATTTACCTTAGTGTCTGTTTGACGCATCTTTATTCACCTTTCAATGATCGGCCAGTTGATCAATGATGACGTACACATGTAGCCGCCACACGTTCATTAACAACTTCGAAAATCTCTCCCGTCTCGTTTATCGTGTCGGCCATTTTGACGTCTTGTAGTTGATGTAAATGTATTACGACGCGCTGTCATTGTGACTGACTTACTGAGGTAGTTCTTTACAGACCTTTCTCATCTAATGAGGATAAGATTTGAACACATGTGCTGCTTAAGATGTTTCTGAAGAGCAAGTTGTGCATCCATACGCCCATGTCACCTCTCTTTTTGAGAAACTATTTTACTCCGCGATATAGCTGGTTGTTGTATGGCTGTCAGTGTAAACATGAAGTCACACGTATGTAAATGAAATTGTGTTTAGATCTTGGCCTACATCCTTTGAGGTAAAAAATTGTGATGAAAAAATTATAAGAATTGACTTTCACTTGTCCATCGCAAGCTCCGACGTTCATACAGTTTGGCCCTCACTCTATGAAGGTTCAAACTCCAATGAACTCACACAAAGTGAAGGTCAATTCTTATATAGAGCATTGATTCGATCTAAACTAGATTATGGTTGTTTCATATATGGCTCAGCCCGACAATCATACATTAAAGAACTTAACACCATTCACCATCAAGGTCTTAGATTGTGGGTGCATTTCGAACCTCCCCTGTTGAGAGATTATATGTTGAGGCCGATGAGCCTTGTCTTGATATCAGAAGGATAAAATTGGCACTGCAATACGTCACAAAACTATATTCTAATCCATCAAATCCGTCGTTTCACATCGTTTTTAATACTTCATATCAGACTTTGTATGCAAAGAAACCTAGCTCAATTCCTCCACTTGGTATCCGTATTCAACAACATATAACGGATGCAATTCTCAATATTTCTTCAATTGCATCTTATAAACTACCTGAAGAGCCACCGTGGCAGTCAATACAGCCTGATGTCAATTTGCAATTAACGAATTTGAAAAAAGCGGATACTAACTCCTTATCTTATCAACAGGCCTTCCTGGAAATTACACAGCAATATACAGGGCATACAAGCATATATACTGATGGGTCCAAACAAGGCGATAAGGTGTCAGCTGCAGCTGTTACACAGGATGGTACTCTATCGTTACGATTAACTGATGGAAGTTCCATTTTTACGGCAGAGGCTCAGGCATTACTATTAGCCATGCAATTTATTGAACGTTCAAAGGAGAGCAGTTTTATCATTTTTTCTGATAGCTTATCCTGCTTACTGGCAATCAAGAACCGCAAAACTCCATCCCCTTTTGGTTGAAATTTTGAAATATCATTTGTATTTGTCTGTGGCTGACAATGACATCATATTTTGTTGGCTTCCCAGTCATATTGGCATCAAAGGAAAATCTAAAGCAGATTCTGCAGCTAAAGCTGCTCTTGGGAAATCCGTGTCAAGAGGTTCTTTTCCATATACTGACCTAAAACCTCTTTTAGTTTTAGCCTATTTGAAAGAAATTAAACTGTATGAAAAGATATAGATTTTAAATTTTGAATGTCAGTTTTTACTGTCTACTGTGATCATGGACTGAAGTTTTAGTGATCGTAATCATCACTTTTAAATAATGTTGACGAAAGGAAATTGATTTTGTTTTTCTAGCCACGAATAGCTGGAATATTGCTGATCCGGCTTAAAGCAACATTTACTCACTCACTCACTATTCACCATCAAGGTCTTGAAAAAGGCAGATACGAACTCGTTGTCTTACCAACAAGCCTTCCTAGAACTTAGACATCAATATACAGGGTATACAAGCATATACACTGACGGATCCAAAAATGGTGATAAGGTGTCAGCTGCAGCTGTTACAAATGATGGCAAGTTCAATTTTTACGGCAGAGGCTACGGCTATACTATTAGCCTTGCAGCTTATTAAATGTTCAAAAGAGTCCAGCTTTATTATTTTTTCTGATAGTTTATCCTGTTTACAAGCACTCAACAACCGTAAAACTGACCATCCCTTTTTAGTTGAAATATTGAAATGTCACTTGAATTTGTCCGTGGCAAATAATGACATCGTCTTTTGTTGGCTCCCCAGTTATGTTGGCATCAGTGGAAATACCAAAGCAGATTCTGGAGCTAAAGCTGCTCTTGGGAAATCGTTCTCGACGGGTATTTTCCCATACACAGACCTAAAACCTGCTATTTGCCAATATGTTTGAAATAAGTGGCAACATAACTGGAATAAACAAATATTGAATAAGCTTCATGCAATACAGCCCTTGATAGGAAATCATGGCCCTACTGGACAAAGTCGTCAAGATGAGTGAGTGAGTTATAATTTTACATCGCATCGGCAATATTGCAGCCATATCGCGATGAGAACAAATTGCGTCAAGATGAAGTTGTTATCCGACGATGTCGCATTGAACACAGTCATTTGACTCATTCTTTTTTATTGAAGGGAGAGGACCCTCCTCAATGTATTCCTTGCAATAGTCCTTTGACTGTCAAGCACCTTTTGTTGGAATGTGTGGATTTTTCACTTATTCGGCCACGATTTTATACTGTTCAAACTGTTTCTGAACTTTTCAATACCATTTCTAATTATTTGTGAGCTGTTACTTTTGGCACTTAATGATGACTTTTATAACGAGATGTACGATTGTTATAAACTGTATATGTAAACCTCATGTGATGCAAAAGTTGTCCAAAAGCAAGTTTATCTTGTGTTCCAAAAGAATATGAGCAGAAAGGAATTTTACCGAAGACCAGAAATTGAAGGATAAGAAAACATTGAAAAACTTTTTTTTGTCATGTAACTGTCAGGATAACAGCAGACCATATCAGGTGTCACATAGACACCCTAGGGAGTGCAGAGTATATTGCAAGACAGAAACGTCAGTAACTTGTGTATGATCCACGGACATTGACCACAGCTTTAACCCTACGCCTCATACTCATTACAAGTCGTTGAATGCTTCTCCGAGGCAAACGGATCCATTCTTCATGAAGTGCGGCTTCAAGTCCAGCGAGATTTTGAACTGGGGATCACGACGTCTGATTTTCCGGCCAAGAATGTCCCAGAGATGCTCAATCGGATTAAGATCTGGACTACAGGCCAGCCAAGGAAGAGTGGCAATTGCTTCTTGACGCAAATAAGCCCAAACTGCCCGAGATCTGTGTGGTCTAGCATTGTCGTCCATGTAAACCGGTCATGTCTGAAGAGGATGGTTGTCAACATGAGGGACTACCACTGGACGAAGAATGGCATCTTGGTATTGTTGGCCATTCAGGTTTCCTCAAATTGTCACCAGCGGAAGTTTGCAGCCGAAGGAAACACAACCCCATATCATGACAGACCCCCGCCACAAGCTAAGGTCTTCTGGATGTTCCTTGGTGCAAAACGAGTGTTATGTTGCCTGCAAACACATATTCGACCATCAACAGTTCGTAGCAGCATTTGACACTCGTCAGACCAATGGATCCTTCTTCAGTTGGCCAAGTTCCATCGACTATGGGCATGACACCATATCAGACGATTCCGCATGTGCCTCTCAGTCAGTTGAAGACGTTTTACTGGTCTTCTGGCGTTATAACCAGCCGATCTGAGGCGACGCCTTATGATCATTGTCGAGAGTCTCTGATGGGTAATCCACTGCAGTCTTAAATCTGATGAAGTTGCAAATGGATTTCGTCTGATTATCCTGAAAAGACGTCTATGCTCTCTGTTTGAGGTCTTTCTTGGCCTACCAGACCTATGCCTGTCATTGACAGCATTGGTTTGACCATGTTTGACAATCAAACGAGTGATAACACTGTGATGACAACCCATTTGTCTTGCAATGGCCCTGCATGACATGCCAGCATTTTTCATGCCTATCACTTGCCATCTTTCAGTGTTCGTTAACTTTCTCCTCACCCTGGCTGATTTTCAACCTCTATTGGAAGGGGAATCTCACACAGGAGCAAAATGCAACCACATGTCTGAAACTTGAATTTCACTATTTATAGGGTAGGGGAACTGCAGCAACACGCAAAGCACGCTTTCCTTGTGGTATCTGGACAAATTTGGGTTCATGAAACTATGGAAACTATCATCAATTTCGTATTTCTGATTCCCACACTTGAAATCAAGAGACTATGAGTATGGTGGCGCTTAACTTTTGTGCATGTGTATATATTATTAAAGTCTAAATATTGACTCACTGAATCACTCCTGGTGGTCGATGGAGTTGATGGAGTGCCACTTAAAATCAACCCTTTTGTAGGTCAAAAGCTCTCGAAGGCATTTGTGGGGACGTCAAGAATGTAACTCGTCTCCGGAACGAATCGCTGCTTGTCGAATGTTCCAACACATTACATTTGCCCTTCCGAAAGTACCTTCTTCACTCAAAGCCGGTTACTTCAACATTGGAATGGATGTTTATATACCTAATCAACTCCAATGTCACGAGAGCATGTTACAAATCACATCGCGGCCTCCCCGTACAAACGAATCCAAGCTCAGCACAAATTGATTTCAACACTTTCAAAACAGAAGTCACCGCCAATCACCCCCGACAGCTTATCCTCTCTGTGCATTTGACCATAAAGCCTACTCACATACAAAGCACTGCGCCAGGAAAAGTACCAGACGCCTCAATCGCTTACCCGTCAATATCATTGCAAGGAGAGTATGTACTCCCGCTAACAGTGTGGAGTACTATTTACACATTCCAGTAATGTTACACGCCACAATATCAGTTTTTTGTAACTTGCTGATACTATTTTGCACATACAAAACAATTATCCTCCTTTACAAACATATACAAAGAAACACAGTGCTCAACTTTAAACACTACAATTTGCATATATATATATATTAATTATACACAAATACATAACAATTATCTCGCTTTACCAATATATACAAAGAAAACAAATTTGGATATACCATATGTACAAGTTTGTAAATTTGTATATTTTTGTATATGTCGTATATACAAACTTGTATATTTTTGTATATATCATCATTCCAATCTTGTATATCCTTTGGAAATATCATCTTTCCAAAGGTTTTTGCAGTGTAAACACTTAGTTTTAGCATATTTGAAAGAAATTAAACTGTATGACAAGATGTAGATTTTAGATTTGAATGTCAGTTTTAAACTGTTTACTAAGGACTGAAGTTTTAGTGACCTTCGTCATCATTTTTTAATAATGTTGTCTGAAGGTAATTTTGTTTTTCTAGCCGCGAATAGCTGGAATATTGCTGATGCGGCTTAAAGCACCACTTACTCACTCACTCACAAGGAAACGAGCCAAAGAATCAATATTTTCAACTGTCTCATCAGATGAGCCTAATTCTATATGTCTACGCTTTGAACCAGGATGATTATAAGCCACGGTGAAAGAAAATTATTCAGCAACCCTGCTCCCCACCAACCATGGAGTGTCAACAAGGACAGTGTTACATTGCACCGGATATCCAGAATGCAAACACCAGGGATACAGGGTTGTTATACTCCAGCAAATAAGACACGAATAGCTATATTTATCTACCAATTCAATGTCAGACTGGTTCTGCCCTTGACAAGAAATTGGAGACATACATTATTCGGAGGTCAGCATCACCAGATTGGCCCATGAGCCACCGCCTTCTGGCATAAGACTCTAGGCAATTAATTCCATCACAA
Organism: Haliotis cracherodii; assembly: GCF_022045235.1. Classification (NCBI taxonomy): domain Eukaryota; kingdom Metazoa; phylum Mollusca; class Gastropoda; order Lepetellida; family Haliotidae; genus Haliotis; species Haliotis cracherodii. The sequence continues at coordinate 30,887,332 of NW_027266266.1, read as the reverse complement.
ATTGTGAGTTCATACAATTTAGTCGCCTCATACGACCAGCTATGGGGTGCTGTGGATATATTCTACCCCGGTTCCACACGGGGGAAGAGCTATTAGCGTTACCCAGCACTCCCCACGAGGAGGTTGAAATATTTATCCATTGTGATGGCAAAATTAATAGAGTCAAGCAGGACATGCTTGACTTTGATTCTCTTATCACAAGGGACACAAAATGAAGGATCTACACCTTTCAATAAATATTCATTTGTGTACCTGCTATGGCTAAATACGACATCGTTATATTATGACCTCATCAAATCTGGACTGACAACCCAAGTAGGTGAAGCCAATAGTTGGTTTAATTTCATGTAATTTATTTATACCTACTTGGGTGTCCTTCTTCTTTTGAATCAGATCTCGGATGTAACATCTGATGAGAGGTTTGATATCGGTGTATGGGATAAGAAGTGGCCTCACAGATTTGTTGAGTGCTGCTTTTGCAGCAGCATCAGCCATTGTATTCCCAGTGATTCCAACAGGGCTGGGTAACCAACAGAAAACGATGTCGCATTGGCCAGTAGCAAGATCATTAAACAATTCATTAATTTCAATTATAAATGGATGCGTGAATGACATGTTTTTGATTGCCTGGAGTCAAGAAAGAGAATCTGAAAACATTATGAACTGTTTATGTTTAGATTGGCAGTTGATGTATTTAAGTGCTGTTAAAATAGCTTTTGCTTCCGCTGTAAAAATGGAACAGTTATTTGGAAATCGGGATGAGATAGTCCTGGATCCAATGACAGTGGCACTGGCAACAGCGTTACCATCTTTGGATCCATCTGTAAATATAGATTTGAAAGTATCATATGTGCTTCGTAATTCATGATATTATTGTTAAAAACTAGTAAATTTGTGTCAGATGTCTTTAGTTTAGTTAATGTTAGGTCCACCTCTGGCTTTACTAAATGCCATGGTGGAGAAGAGAAACGCTGAGTGGGGTCAATGTTTCCAAGCTTTATTTGCGCAGCAGAAATATGAGATTGTATTCTTATTCCAAGAGATGGAACAAGACATGATTTTGTTTGGTAGAGATTTTCGTATAGAGGATTAAAAACACAGTCATAAGCTGGATTGGATTTCGGAGAACATAATTTAGATACATATTGCAAAGATAATTTAATGCGACGTTGTTGAAGGGATGGCTCATCAGCCTCCATATTTAGACTTTGTATCGGAAGGTTCCAAGGCAAAGCCTCAGGCCTTGTTGGTGAATAGGGTCTAGAATTTTTAATTTGTTTTTTTAGAAGCTCCACCATAAATGATGGAGCCATAATCTAATATGTAGCGGATAAGTGCTCTGTATAGTTGAAGCAGGGTTTTCTGATCTCAACCCGACTTAGAATTTGAGACAACTTTCAGTAAGTCAAGGGCCTTCAGGCATTTATTCTTCAAATATTTAATGTAGGCTCAAAAGTCAAATGGTGATCGAAAATTATACCCAGGAGCTTAGCTTCTTTTACAACTGTAATAAGAGTGTTATCTAAAATAAGTTCCGGATCTTTATGCGGTTTATATTTTCTACAAAAATGAATGCAGTTTGTTTCAGATTTTGAGAATTTAAATCCGTTTTCCAAAGACCATTTATGGATTTTATTTAAACATAGCTGCAGTTGCCTTTCGATTCTATGCCACGACAGGAAATATTAAAATCATCCACAAAAAGTGATCCATCAACTGAATCATTTAAAAACTTTTGATAAGCTATTAATTGTAATGCTGAATAATGTGACAGACAAGATACTGCCTTGTGGGACACCTTGATCCTGATTATAATGGTCAGACAGGGTATGACTAACACGAACTTGAAACTGTCTGCCTGTTAAAAATTTGGAAACAAAACTGAGGCGAACGACCTCTCAATCCAAAATCGTGTAAATCTCCACGCCATATGCTTTTTAAAAAAAAATGTATACAGCGTGTTGTTTGTTGACAATGGCATTTTTGACGTACGATTCTAAACGTACAAAATGATCAATAGTACTTCTGCTTTTACAGAAACCACATTGAATATTTGTAATCAGGTTGTTGGTTTCAAGGTACCATATTTATTGATTTTTTACAATCCGTTCCATAGTTTTACAAACACAGCTAGTTCATTAAATTGGTCTATAATCCAGGTTTAGGTATGGGGATTACAATGGCACTATGACATGATGGAGGAAAATTTCCCGAAGTCCAAATCTGATAAAAAATATCTCAAGTCATGACTGAGGCAAATGCTTCAGGAGCTGAAAGTGTATATTGTCATCTCCTGTCGCAGTATCAATCATGAACTTGGCAGTATGGAGTGAAAACACGTCATTATAATCTTCACCATTATCTGTGGTAAAATTAATAATTTTCTTTTCCTCTTGTTTCAGGTATTTCTACAATTTTAGAACATAATTCTTTTATGAAGAATGTTTAGCGAGTGAAACACTCACATATTTGCGATATCAGTTTTATTTGTAAGTGTACCATCACCATCGTTGAGGTGGTGAACGCTAAATTTGGAAACTGTTTCTTTAATCATTTGAATCATATTCCACACATTGGACAATCAATAGGTTTTCGGGAATCGATCCTTGAGACATTCTTTCTCCATGACACACGTCTATTTTGTTTAAAAGTACGTCGTGCTTTAGCATTTGTTATTTTAACATGATTCAAACTGTCCGCCTTTTTCCTTATCTTTCTAGCTTGTTTGCATGTATTATCAAACCATGGTTTTCGTATGTGTGGGTATGCAGAGGACTTTGGTATCGTTTCATCACCAATGTCATTCAGTTGTTCCGAGAACAACTTGATCGGGTCAGGAGCATTCTCGAAAATGTGACATGTTAATTTGTCAGTAAAGAGAACTTGAAAGAAATATTAAAATTCCACCGTGATGAGGGCGGAACGTCCGATTGGTAAAGGTACTTTAGTATGTTATTTGCTGGAATCATCTATGGCTTCGGCAATTTCGTTTCTTATGTGTCTATTTTGTGAACCTCTTTCGGCCACATTTATGATAGAAAAGGAAGCATTAATGTTAATATCAAGCAGGGCAAACTGGTCGTTCATAAACAACATCATATACTTAACATTACATTTCCCTTACAGTCATCTAAGTGGAACAGCGTTCAGATGGTGTATGATAATAAACAACTACATTGTCAAGTGAACGACCTTTTGGAGCAAAGACCACTTACTGGTAAGATCTCACATTGATAGTTATGTAGAAAGTTTATCTCTCATGTATTATTAGTACACATTAGTTACAGTATTGTACAATGTATATTGATTGTATTTATATAGATCTCTTTCAGTTCCTTATCAATATATATATATATATACACACATATATACACACATATATACACACACACACACACACAAAAACACACACACACACACACACACACACACACATAATCTTCATGTTAGACACTCACTGTCGTGTTGAATGATATGGATGGATAAGGATTTAATACGATTTGTAAACCAGTATCACGGAATGTGTTTGCAAATACACTTCTTTACGGCAATCCAAATCAGTTAACATTAGAAGGTATAAAGTTATGACGGCACCAACTAATCTGTGACAGGTTTCCTGGCAATTAATTTGACGAATAGTAATGGGATAAGAGTGAACTGGGTTGGGTGTTTTTAAAGTGTAGGAAAATACAGATCAAGTTATAATTTTGGATCAGACAATTCAAGTTACCAACATATCGCCTTTTCGTATGTGATCTCGTTGAATATCTTGGATTTTCAAACACGGCATTTAATTTTGTTTCTATATGTTATTTTCCTGTGATTTTTACTGACGTTGTTTTTACAGGGAGTATAAAAACATCAAACGAACCTATGGTAATTGGAGCGTGCGACAGCAGCTTACTGGCTTCATATTATGGTGTTATGGATGATGTAAGTAGTACAGTTTAATGCAGCAATTGCATGCATCATACACATACGTTTAGTGTATGAATGAGTGAGTTTGTGTGAAGGTGGGGTTATCTATATATTCCCTATACTGAGACGGTTTGGAAATAAGAGTGAGTGAGTTCAAACTTAATGTCACAACGGCAATATTTAAGCCATATACTAGCGAAAGTTAAATATCAACTAGAAATATATTTAGACATAAATTAAAACTAGTTTCAGAGCATGTATAATTCAACAACACAATATCAAAGCGGGCCAGAGATCACCAGCAGCCACATTTAGGTCACCATACTAGAAACCGTGGGGAGTTACAATACAGCAGGGTTTACACCTTCCGTTCAGCTGTTCAACCATCAATTCAAATGAATAAATATACTATGATTAAAACTACAGGAATAACAAATTGTGAATGGCGTGGTCTTACGATACCCTCTCAGGGGGACATACTATTTATGGTACTTCATTCCCCGCTGATACAGCCACAAACAATCTCAAGAAAAAATTCTACACAACCAATTTATAAGAAGCAAATATGTACATACAAAGTATCAATTTAATTTCTTTTAATGAAAATATTGATGGAGTGTGTCAGTGTGAGTTAAGATTCAACATCACATTGTCAATGTTTCAGCCATATCGTGACAAGAACGAGCTAATTATTTATTAAATACCTGCTCCCAAAGTGAATAGGTTAAAGAGTTGGAGTTAAACATGACCTACTTGATACACCAAGAGGATTTACACAACCCCTCTCGCTACTGGCGATTGCCAGATAGAGAAACCAAACAGTTAAAACCGACAATCACTTTCCGGTTAAAATGAATGATATAGGACTTGCGTACCCATTTCGGTAAAGCCACTGACAATCTCTGTCAATAAGTCATTCCACCAAGTTAAAAATCATTTACTTTTTACAATACATATTTCTATCAAAAGTTATCAATTAACTCAATTTACTTTTTTTTTTAAATAATTAAACGAGAACTTAAAATGACAAATAACCTCTTCAAATCTGGACTGAAACCCAAGTGGTTGTCGCCTTTTCTTGTTTATTTTAATGTCTTTTATTAATACGTACTGTCCCATTTCTAAAATCTAATTGCAGGTTTAAACTCCCTGCCAATAAAGGACAGTAAAACAGTGAGTTACGCATCAAGGTTTCTGTATAATACAAACCCGGGTGCCGTTGTAGAAAGCGATCGTAGAGCTAAGGGGCTCAAAACTCTCATACTTTAACACAGACTTACGACAGTAGTGGCGCTAAGGTTGTTATGTACAACCTCACCCAGATCAATAGTAAAACATATCATTTTCAGTAGATTATTTAGTAGAAATTAAAACCAGGCTTTTAGGCCACCAGCAACCAAGCCTAGACCACCTAACTTATTGATTATACCTACTGTATGATTCCCCAGAAGGATGTATGCCATCACTTTTGTCACCAGTGTTTATTTGGAATGCTAATGAATCCTTTTAAAACAAACTGTAATCAAGGAATGAAAACACTATTCGATGTTAAATACTTCCATTTGGATTGGCTCACGTGCCTCTGTCAGGGGGACAATACTTTTACACTCCTTTAACACCCTGCGTTGCACCGCCATCACAAATCTCAGTTGCTGATAATATCACATTAATCTAAAACACAATTTAAGCATTCAAACATTTTCAAATAAGTATATTTCTTTTAAGAAGGTTGAATGATAGTAATTATCCTTTGTGAAAGAAGAATCAAAACAGGCAAGCAAAATATGCGTCACTGTGATGCTCTCATCACAAGAGACACAGAACGGAGGATACTCACCCTTCAATAACTATTCATGGGGATAACGACTTGGCCAATGCGACTCGCAACACAAATTTGTCATGTTATGACAGGCAACCAACCCTTGTAGGTGTAACCTAATTTTGGTTTATCTTTAAGTTTAGTTGTATCTTCTTGGGTGTCCCGTTTTCTCTGCCTCAAACAGCGAACATGATGACAGACTGATTTATAAAGAGCCGATTCAGTTGAAGCATCAGCTGGTGGCCATGGGTTACCAGCAATACCAACATGACTAAGTCACCAACAAAGGACGATGTAGGTGCCAGTGGCAAGAATATTGTGTAATTCTAAAATATCCAAAAAGTAGTGTATGAATCGAGTTGACATTCTGAAGTGCATGTAGTTATGATAAGGAATCAGAGGAAATGATGAAGTGTTTGCATGTATTTTGTTTCTGAATATATTCCGACACTGTTTGAACAAACTTGCCTTCGGTAATAAATATCGAACTATTTTCTGGTAATCTGGAAGAAATAGTTTTTGATCAAATCACAGTGGCACTGACAACATTGCAACCATCCTCAGATCCATCAGTGAAGATCGACCGGTGAGGATCTATTTAGCTCTCATTGCAGGACGATTAACTGCAGCTGGTTTGTAGCACAGTTTTAAAACTTAGTGGTAGGTCTACTCCTGGTTTGACTAATTGCCAAGGTTGTGTAGACATTAAAGATCAATATTTGCTGTTGTATTAGGGTTTGTTCTGAACCCCAAACCAGCTCAGTTTGAAATACTTCCAAGAAGGGAAGATGCGAAATTTTATTTTAATTTAGAGATACATTGTAATGCAAGTTTTAAACGACGTTGTTTAAGAGTGAGTGAGTTAAGATTTAACGTCACATCGGCAGTTTTTCAGCCATATCGTGACGAGAAGTACATTAATAATACAAATATTTAGACGAAATAAAAACCTGTCAACGCAGGACAGTAAAATAACTAGATTTTTCACAGATTATATCTAAAACTAGTAGTTAGCCATAAAAATATAACACCATACGTAACAATACAAGATAAAAACGAGCTATAGATCGCCAGCAGCTGAACAGAGATCACCATGCTAGGGTCCATGGGGACGTACAGTACCCTTGCTACCTGCATGGACCCAAGCCGGATTTACATCATCCCTTCAGCTGTTGGCGATTATTGACAAATTTAGCAAACATTCAAATAACACATATGCTACGATTAACTGTGAGTTATAATTTTAGACGTGACTATCAATAGTTAAGCATCATCAATACAATTGAACTTATATAAAAACCTGCCAACGAAGGACAGTAAAATTACTAGGCTTATCACAGAAAAAGATATAAAACTAGTCCGGAATCATTAAAAAGAAAAGCACTATATATAACGATACAAGATAAAAACGGGCTATAGATCGCCAGCAATTGAAGGTAGATCACCATACTAGGGACCATGGGGACTTACAGTACTTTTGCTTCCTGCATGGACCCCAGCAGGATTTACATCATCCCTTCAAGTGTTGGCGATTATTGGCAGAGTACGCCTAACACATTAAAATGACACATATTCTACGATTAAAAACGTGGTAGTTCTAAATTTACTTTGAATGTGGAACTTGCGTATCCTCTCATGGGGACAATAATTTTACTGTACCTTAACCCCCTTCGAGGATACATCCACTAACAATCGCAGTTGTTAATTTAATATACCAATTTCAAAACATTGTATTTATACAAAACATATCAATTAAAAGTTTTCAAACAATTGAATATCCTTTAAAAAAGCTATGATTAAACGAGAATTAATACTGGTAAAAAGATCCTTTAAAGAAGATGATTTGAAATATTGTTCCCTTGTGATGGCAAAATCGATACAGTCAAGCAGGACATGCCTGACCGTGATTCTTTCATCACAAGGGACACAAAATGGAGGATCCTCACCATTCAATAAATATTCATGAGTATATCTACTATGGCCAATATGACATCGTCGCATAATGACCTCTTCAAATCTTGACTGACAACCCAAGTAGGTGCAACCGATATTTGATTTAATTTCATGTAATTTATTGATACCTACTTGGGCGTCCCACTTCTTTTGCATCAGATTACGAATATAAGATCTGATTACAGGTTTATAATCAGTGTATGGGATAGGAAGTGGAGTGACAGATTTGTTGAGTGCTGCTTTTGCTGCAGCATCAGCCATTGTGTTGCCATTAATGCCCACATGACTGGGCAACCAACAAAAGACGATGTCGTATTGGCCAGTAGCAAGTTCATTAAATAATTCAATAATTTTGATTAAAACTGGATGTTGACATGATATATTATGGATAACCTGCAGGCAAGAAAGAGAATCGGAAAATATGATAAATTTCTTATATTTTGACTGTTTACTGATATATTGTAAAGCTGTTAAAATGGCATTGGCCTCTGCTGTGAAAATAAAACTATTATGGGGTAACCTGGATGAGATAGTCCTGGATCCATCTGTAAATATAGATTTGTAAGTATTGTATGTGTTTCTTAATTCATTATATTTTTGTTGATAAAAAAGTTGGTTTGTTTCCGATTTCTTTAATTTAGTTAAAAAAGCCAGAGGTGGATCTGACATTAACTGCAAAGGTGGAGAAGACAAAAGCTGCGTGGGGGCTATATTTTCCAAGATTAATTTTAGCGGCTGAAATATCACATTGAAGTCTTATTACAAGTGGGGGGAGAACGGATTATTTTTTATTATATAGATTTTCATATAGGGGGTTAAAAACACAGTCATATGCTAGATTCGAGTTATTAGAGCGTAATTTAGAGACATACTGTAAGGATAATTTATTTCAACGTACAGACTGTGAATAGGAGAAGTTCGGAAAGATCCAAGACATAGTCTTAGACCTTGATGATGGATAGTATCCAAAAGTTTAAGGTTGTTTTTGCAGGCTCCACCATGGATGATGGAGCCATAATCCAGTTTAGAGCGAATTAGTGCTCTGTATAATTGGAGTAGGGTTTTCTGATCCCCTTCCCCACTTGGAATTTGAAACAACTTTCAGTAGGTCAAGGGCCTTCAGGCATTTATTTTTCAAATATTTTATGTGTGGTAAAAAGGTTAAATGGCGATTAAAAATAATACCAAGGAACTTAGCCTCTTTTACAACTTTAATTGGAGTGCTATCTAAAACTAGATCAGGGTCTTTTTGAGGTTTGTATTTCCTACAAAAATGTATACAATTTGTTTTCGATTTTGAAAACTAATAACCATTTTCCAACGACCATTTATTTATCTTATTTAGATACATTTGTTACCTCCATATCAAAAGGCCCAAAGGAGTTATGGACAGGCACCTCTGAAGGAGAGGGTGTCCTAAGATGTTGTCTGTTTAGTTTTATTCTTTCTGTCTTTGTCATGTGAACATTTCCTGGTTTTTCAATGATTGGTAAAGATTGTGATTCATTCTGTGATTCTGAAGATGATGTACTGGGCTGACAATCTGATCTGGTTTAACAGAGTGAACCCATGTCAACTCAGTCTGACATTCTATGGATGAAGTGGCAACAGAACGAGATACTGCAGGAAAATACGTTAAAGTTGATGGCAACTGATTAGCTACTTGCATTTTGGCTTCCAGATATGTAATATTGTTGTGATGTTTCAGTTTTAATATCTGCGATTCAGTTTTCCTTAGTGGACAGGACTTTGACCGTACTTTATGTTGGCCATTATAGTTTGCACACTTGACGTCTTCCCTACATTCATTGCTGTCATGTTGACCACAACAACGCTGGCAAACCTTTTGTCCATTACAGGTTTTGGAACCATGACCAAATTTTTGTCAAGTATAACATCGGAGTGGACTGGGGACATACACCTCCACTCCGATATTAACATTACCAGCTTTAATTGAACGAGGAATATTTGGTCGATCAAAAGTGAAGAGATAAGTGTTTGGGATTGATAACACCATCGACCTTTCTGGTGAAACGTTTCACAGCTGTAACTGCTTTATCTTTCAATTCTGAAACAATTTCCTGTTCGGACCTGTCAGAAAGGCATCGAGCTCTGTCACGAACAATGCCTCGACTTGAGTTTAGAGTCTTGTGTGCTTAAACAACAACCTCAACATTGGTAAACTGATTGATCGACAAGAGATCACTCCACAAGAATAGAATCACTACGGAGACGAGTGACATTTTTCACTTCCCCACAATCTCCGTTAATAGCTTTAGAAATAGCAAACGGATTTAATTGTAAAGGTAGTTTGCCCGCAGCTTCGATCACCAGGAATCGGGCCCATGAATCATATTTGTTGGGAATGACCCCGGAATCATCATCTTCAAGACGTTGTTTTTTTGTCATTGCAAATTGAACCAGGTAGTTGGGTAGACATGGTGAAAGAAAAGTGTTTCAGCATACCTGCTCCCCACCAACCATGGAGTGTCAACAATGACAGTGTTGTAGCGCATCGGATTTCCAGCATGAAAACACGAGGGATACAGGGATGTTATACTCCAGCAAATATAACTTGAATAGCTATATTTGTCTACCAGTTGTAGTGCCAGGCTGGTTCAGTCCATGACAAGCAAATGGAGACATATAGAATACAGAGGTCAACATCATCAGATTGGCCCATGAGCCACTGCCTTTTTGGCGTAAGGCTCTAGGCAATTTATTCCATCCAAAATTGTGATATCATACAAGTAATACATGACCAAGACAGTCTTACAGTGTGCATTGTGCATCTACAATATTACGCACAGGGCTTGGCGTGACCAGCCGATTGATAGAACCGGGCCCATTCGACCACCCGTCTAGGTGAAGTTAGGGTCGAGGTGGTGTGTTTGGCAAAAGGAACACCGGTTCCTGGTTCCAGTGCCCTCAACCACCAGACTCCCTTCCTCCACCGACACAGGGGCGCAACCCACGGCAAACAGGTTGCCCAATTCGGTCGCCTTTTACGACCAGCAATGGGGGGCTGTGGAAACATTCTGCCCCAGTTCCACACGGGGGAAGAGTTATTAGCGTTACCCAGCACTCACCACGAGGAGGTTGCTCTTCACGAGTGCCAAGGGCTCAAAGAGTAAATGCGATGTTCAATGTAAGACGGATTGCAACTGCTTGAAGATTAGTATTTAGATGGACACCCCAATGAATGACAATCAGGCTGACTAAAATAAGACAGCCTGCAGTCGCTTTTTCATCCGGTGAAGAAAACGAATGATGACAGTTGCACTGTCACAGATCAAATGTGTCTGTTTGTTGAAGATATATATTTTGGGGATATGTGTCAACATGTACGACCACGAGTGTGACCACAAGTGCTCATGTGAGGGCATACTTACATATCAATACCTGTTGCAGAGTTGCACATGACCTGTGAGTGCCTTTGACACTCCCTCAGTTTGGTTTTTCTTTATGGAACATTATTTGATTTCATAGTTTTGGGGGTTGTTTATGTTGACGTTGATGTGGATGCTATCTGGGTGGATTTGTGAGTTGTAACTTTCTTTGTTTCATGTTAGAGAGTTTCGATTTCAGTAACTTGCTTGTGTGTGTTTCCAACTGTCCAACTGTTTTAACGGTTTTAATGACAGAAGCAAAAGAATGTCCAGTTGTGGTAGCAAATGCGACTAATTTTGCTCTTAGCTCATGTTTTGATCATATTTAATATTTTGGACAATGGATTGAAACTTATATCCACTGCAGTCAGTTGCGGAGTGAGTGAGTGAGTTTATTTTAAACGTCACTTCGACAATATTTCAGCCATATCGTGACGAGTTATTATATAATATTATCACATATATTTAGACCAAATACAAATCGATAAACAGTAAAATAACTAGAATATCACAGATTATTCGTTAAAACTAGCATACAAACATAAAAAGAAAATACTATATGTCATAATACATTATAAAAATGAGTTATAGATCACCAGGAACCATACCAGGGGCCATTGGGACTTCTGCTACCTACACGGTACCCCAGCAGGATTTAGACAATCCCCCTGGTCAATGGCCATGGTCAGAAAAATTAGCAAAACAGTTAAAAATCAACAAAAATACTACGATTAAAATCAAAGAGAAAATTAAAAATACTTTGAATGCCTTACGTACCCTCTCAGGGGAACAATTGTTTTACGATACTTCAAACCCCCTGTGAAGATACAACCACTAACAATCTCAGTTATGAATTCATTCTTCCAAATTAAAACTTACTAACATTATATATTATAATCAAAATGTGTCTATTAATTCTCTTTCTTTAAAAAAAAACGATGATTAAATTAGCACTGATTTGACTTAAAGATCTTTTTGGGGTGTAATTTTGAAATACTTAACCCTTGTGATGGAAAAGTGCAAAGCAAGACATGCTTGACCGTGATTCTTTCATCACAAGGGATACAGAATGGAGGATCCTCACCTTTGAATATATATCCATTTGTATAACTGCTATGGCCAATACGACATCGTTGCATAATGACCTCTTCAAATCTGGACTGAAAGCCCAAGTAGGTGTAGCCAATAGTTGGTTTTATTTCGTGTAATTTATTGATACCTACTTGGGTGTCCAACTTGTTTTGCATCAGATCTCGGATGTAACATCAAATTACAGGTTTGATATCGCTGTATGGGATAAGAAGTGGGGTCACAAATTTGAGTGCTGCTTTTGCTGAAGCGTTGGCCCAGTGATTCCAACATGGCTGCGTAACCAATAGAAAACGATGTCGTCTTGGCCAGTAGCAAGATCATTAAACAAATCAATAATTTCTATTGAAAGGGGATGTGTGGAAGACATGTTTTTAGTAGCCTGAAGGCAAGAAAGAGAATCTGAACAAAAGATGAACTCTTTATGTTTTGTTTGGCTGTTGATATACTTTCGTGCTGTTAAAATAGCACTTGCTTCTGCTGTGAAAATAGAACACTTATATGTAATTTGGTTCAGATAGTTGTGAATCCAATGACGGTGGCGCTGGCAACAGCATCACCATCCTTTGATCCGTCTGTAAATATAGATTTGTAAGTATCATACGTGCTTTGTAATTCATGATATTGCTGTTGATAGATTAGTTGATTTTGTGTCGGATTTCTTGAGTTTAGTTAATGTAAGGCCCACTTCTGTCTTCACTAACTGCCATGGTGGAGAAGTGAAAAGCCGAGTGGGGGCTATGTTTGGAGATTAATTTGCACAGCAGAAACATCAGATTGTATTCTTTTTCCAAGTGATGGAATAAGAGATGTCTTGTTATTATAGAGAATTTTGTAAAGAAGATTAAAAGTGTAGTCATATACTGGATTTTTATTTAGTAGAACCTAATTTAGAGATATACTGCAACGATAATTTAATGCGACATAAACTGTGAAAAGCTTAAGTTCGGAAGGCTCCAAAGACAAAGCTTCAGGCCTTGGTGATGAACGGTAACTAATAATTTAAAATTGCTTCTACAAGCCCCATCGTTAGATGGTGGAGCCTTAATCAAGTTTAGAACGGATAAGAACTCTGTATAGTTGGACAGCGGAAGGGATGATGTAAATCCGGCTGGGGTCCATGCAGGTAGCAAAAGTACTGTAAGTCCCCATGGACCCTAGAATGCTGATCTACCTTCAGCTGCTGGCGATCTATAGCCCTTTTTTTTTATCTTGTACCGTTATATATAGTGATATCTTTTATAGTTGTATGCTAGTTTTAATTAATAATCTGTGATATTCTAGTAATTTTACTGTCCATCGATCTCAGGTTTTAATTTAGTTAAAACATATGCATTAATAGGTGAAATTTCTCGTCACGATATGGCTGAAATATTGCCGATGTGACTTAAAGCTTTAACTCACTGTATAGTTGGATGAGGGTTTTCCCCTCCCCACTTAGAATTAGAGACAGCTTTTAACAAATCTAGGCCCTTCAGACATATATTCTTTGAGTATTGAATGTGGAGAAGAAAGGTCAAAATGATGATCAAATTATGCCTGAAACATTGGCGTCATGTACATCCTTTATCTAATATTAGTTCTGGGTCTTTGTGAGGTTTACAAACATGAATACAGTTTGTTTAAGGCATTTTAAATCCATTTTCTGAAGACAATTTATGAATTGTAATTAAATAAAGTCGCAGTTGCCTTTCAATAGTATTGATGCTTTTTCCACGACAAGAAATGTTAAAATCATCCACAAACAGCCATCCGTCAATCAAGTCACTTAAAACTTTTGAAAGACTATATATTTAAAGAACTGACTGTGTATTTTTTTCGGTTCATTTAGGTATGAATCGAAAAACCGATGGGCAAACTGTATGAATCCGCGTAAAATACACAGTCAATGCTTATAATTAAATTCGACAACGAAAATATGTTTTATCGTCAATAGTTTAACAAAAAACAGGTGTATATATCAAAGCAGACCCAAATTACGAGATTGATAAACATTCCAGGTGTAGGAATACATACTGTGGTGTAACATGAATCAGGTGACAGCTTCATTTATGCACAAAACTTGACACGCCTACACACCTAGTAGCCAATCAACGGAGAATAGGATCAAAACAATGTTAATAGGACCTGTCAATCAAGACAAGAGGCGAGAAGCACTGCAAAAGTGAGACTGTAACAAGCCGGAACAGATATGTCCGGGAGAAGGCGGCTGTTTCAAATGACATGGTCAGTTAGAGCCAGATTCGAACATTAGTTCCCTGAGCCTGCATGTTTGCATTCCTTCTCGGCCTCAAAGGGTAGTTTGGACAATGAATGGGCATGTATATCGCTAAATGTCCTGTGCATGACGATAAACGTGAGCAGAAAGTGAATACTCACGACTGTAATATTGGGATGCCCCGACATTCTGCAATAATAAAAGTAGCGCGCCTCGTTGGGCGTGGCTTAATTTCTTACATTCATTGGGAAATGAATGCAATAACATGTGACCAATTCAGCTAATCAGAATGCAGGAATTTCAATGAACAGAAAGAAAATGTAATTATTTTTATACTAAATAAAGTGACAGACAAAATACTGCCTTGCGGGACACCCTGATCCTGATTATAATGTTCAGACAGGGTAGAACCCATGCGGTGAAATTGCCTGTCAATTAAAATCTCGTAAATGAATTGAGGTATCCAGAATCATGTAAATCTTTTGAAATACCATGTTTCCATGTAGTGTCGTATGCTTTTTCGAGATCGAAAAAGATAGACACTTCATGTTGTTTATTATCCCCCGCCCAACAAAGTTGGCGGGGGATATAGAAACGGGCTCCCTCCGTCCCTCCGTCCGTCCGTCCGTCCGTCCGTACGTCACGTTTCCGGAGCATAACTCATAAACCGTTCAATATTTTTTCATTAAACTTTGCAGGTCTGTCAGGTACATGCTGAACTGGTGCCTTTTGCTATTTAAAAAGTTTAGAAATTTTATTTTTTTACGTTTCGTTGGCAGTAAGATGGACCTTGTTTTTACAATTTCAATGACAAGTTCCACCTCGGTTAAAAAAGGTTAGGGTTTGTTTAGATTATATTATGTCATAAATTCTGCAACAGGTGCGGGGGATATAGCCACGTTAGTAGCAAACTCTTGTTTATCATTGCATTTATAACAAATGGTTCGATGGTACTTCTGTTTTTTTCTGGAAACCACATTGTATCTTAGTACTTGTTGGTCTCTTAGGAATAAACTAGTCGATTATCTATCATGCGTTCTATGGTTTTGCAATCTCAGCTTGTCAATGATACTGGTCGATAATTTGGAGGGTCTGTATGATCTCGCCAAGGTTTGGGTATTTGGATAACTACAGCATAACGCCATGAAGGAGGACATTTCCCAGACATCCAAATTTGATCACAGATAGTAAATATTGTATCTGAAGATGATTCAGGTAAGTGTTTCAGGGATTGAAAATGAATGTTATCAGCTCCAGTAGCAGTATAGCGAGCTTGTTAAAGTAACCAGCTCTTATGTGAGTGAGTGAGAGTTATTTTTTAACGTCACATGGGCAATATTTCAGCCATATCGTGACGAGAAGTTACATTTATGATACATTTATGATACATTTATTTAAACTGAATAAAAAGCCGTCAACGAAGGACAGTAGAATAACTAGAATATCACAGACTTGATTTAAAACTAGTTGAGACTATTAAAAGGCAGTAAGCATTAATGAACACCACAATGTAAAAATGGGCTAGAAATCGTCAGCAACTGAAGGGAGATCACCATACTGGCGACAATGGGGACTTACAGTACTTTTGCTTCCTGCATGGACACCGGCAGGATTTAAATCATCTCTTCAGTCACTGGCGACAGTGTACCAGTTAAGCCTTAGATTAAAAGAACGAAGATACTACGTTTAAAAGAGTGGTGTGCAGAAAAATACTTCGAATGATATGGGACTTACATACCCTCTTAGGGGGACAATAATTTTACGCTACTTCAACCCCCCTCAAGGGAACAGCCACTAACAATCTAAGTTATGAATTTCGCACTACCAATATTTAAAACAATACATTGAACACAAGTTATATTTCCTTTAAAAAACATAATATTAAACGAGAATTAACATCATTAAAGAGGTCCTTAATTGTTTTTACATTGAAATATTTATCCCTTGTGATGGAAAAATCAACACAGTCAAGCAGGACATGCTTGACTGCGATTCTTTCATCACAAGGGATACAAAACGGAGGATCCTCGCCTTTTAGTAAATATTCATGAGTATATATCTGCTGTGGCCAATTCGACATCGTCGTAAAATGACCTCTTCAAATCTGGACTGACAGCCCAAGAAGGTATAACCGATATTTGGCTTAATTTGATGTAATTTATTGATACCTACTTGGGTGTCCCACTTCTTTTGCATAAGATCTCTGATGTAACATCTGATCACAGGTTTGTAATCACTGTATGGAATTAGAAGTGGTGTCACAGATTTGTTGAGTGCTGCTTTAGCTGCAGCATCACCCACTGTGTTGCCTTTTATGCCCACATGACTGGGCAACCAACAAAAGACGATGTCGTATTGGCCAGTTGAAAGATCATTATAAAGTTCTAAAATGTTTAAAATAATTGGATGATTAGAAGAGACGTTTTTCAGTGCCTGAAGGCAAGATAGAGAATCAGAAAAGATTATAAATTGTTTATATGCAGACTGTTTCTGAATGTATAACAAGGCTATAAGGATAGCATTGGCCTCAGCAGTGAAAATAGAGCTATTTTTGCCACCGTCCTTGGATCCATCAGTAAAGATTGAACGGTGTGTATCGTATTAAGATCTTAATTGTAAATATTCCTGTTGATATACTAGTTGATTAGTGTCAGATTTAATAAAACGAGCGAGAGAAATGTCTACGTCCGGCCTCACCAACTGCCAGGGAGGAGAAGACAAAAGACGATAAGGAGAGATAATATCCGGATCTAAATTTGCAGCATGAAAATGAAATTTGATCCGAAATCCAAGTGGTGGAACCAGCTTTGGCTTCTTCAGAAACATCTCTTCAAATAGGGGATGAAAAACGGAATCATAAGCAGGATTGGAGGGATTGGAACGTAATTTAGTAACATACTGGAGAGACAATTTAATACGGCATTGTTTCAAAGAGGGTTCATCAGCCTCGACATAGAGGCTGTCAACAGGAGAAGTTCTAAATGCACCAAGGCACAGTCTTAGTCCTTGATGGTGGATTGAATCAAAGCTTTTTTAAATTACTCTTGCAAGCTCCAGCATACACAATGGAGCCATAGTCTAGCTTAGAGCGAATTAAAGATCAATATAAGTGAAGAAGGGTTTTCTGATTCCCTTGCCATTTTGAATTGGAGACAACTTTCAATAAATCTAGTGCCTTCAGGCATTTAGTCTTTAAATATTTGATATGTGGCAGAAACGTCAAATGGTGGTCGAAAATTAATCCCAAAAATTTGGCTTCCTTTACAACCTTAATTGGAGTGCCATCTAAAAAGAAATCTGGGTCGTTATGGGGTTTATATTTCCGACAGAAATGTATACAATTGGTTTTGGTCTGTGAAAACCTAAATCCATTCTCAAAACACCATTTATGAATTTTATTTAGACACAACTGTAACTGTCTTTCAATGGTATGCATATCATCCACAAACAATGACCCATCAATGGAGTCATTTAATACCTTAGATAAGCTATTTATTTTTATGCTAAACAAGGTAACGGACAAAATACTGACTTGTGGAACCCCCTGATCCTGATTATAATGATCAGACAGGGTTGATCCAACACGAACTTGAAATTGTCTGTCCGTTAAAAACTGTGATACAAATTGAGGCAAGCGGCCTCTTAAACCAAAGTCATGTAAATCTTCCAAAATACCATGCTTCCAAGTCGTATCATAAGCTTTTTCAAGGTCGAAAAAGATAGATACAGCATGTTGTTTATGTACAAAAGCATATTAATCAATGATTCTAAACGAACCAAATGATCAATTGTACTTCGAAACCGCATTGGATATTACTAATCAGATTTTTGGTTTCTAAAAACCAAACTAACCGATTATTTACCATGCGCTCCATGGTTTTACACACACAGATAGTTAGTGATATTGGTCTATAATTTGATGCATCAGTATGGTCCCTACCAGGTTTAGGTATGGGAATAACGATTGCATTATGCCACGAAGTAGGAAAATTTCCTGATGTCCAAATGTTATCAAATAGAGTAAGTAGTGTCTCTAAACATGAATCAGGCAAATGCTTCAAAAGCTGATAATGAATATTATCAGCTCCTGTCGCAGTATCATGCGCTTGACCTAATGCAGTATTTAGCTCATGGAGCGAAAATAACTGATTGTAATCTTCTCCATTGTGAGAAGTAAAGTCAACCCTCCTCTTTTCCTCTTGTTTCTGATATTTTTGAAACTTAGGATCATAGTTTGCTGAAGAAGAGTGTTTGGCAAGCGTTTCACCCAATTTATTTGCAATGTCCAATTTATCTGTTAATAGATGGTCACCTTCCTTGAGATGGTGGACACTCGATTTTGATCCTTTAACTTTAATTTTTGCGATCATGTTCCACACCTTGGACATTGGAGTGCGAGAATTAATTTTGGAGACATAAGTTCTCCAAGACATACGCTTATTTTGTTTGAATGTACGGCGTGCCTTGGCATTTGTGATTTTAACATGATTTAAGTTATGGACAGTTGGATGTCTGCGGAAATATTTCTCCGCTTTTTTCCTGCACTTCCTAGCCTGTTTGCATTCTTTATCGAACCATGGTTTTCGAATGTGTGGATTTGCAGAGGACTTAGGAATGGTCATATCAGCAATTTCAATGAGTTTATCCGAAAACAATTCAATACGATCAGGAACACTCCTGAACATATCAGGTGTTAATCTATCTGTACATAATTCCTGAAAAGAAGGCCAGTTGGCCTTGTCAAAATTCCACCTTGATGAAGGAGGAACATCTGAAGGATTATTTGCAGTTAATATTGAAGGAAAATGGTCGCTTCCACACAAGTCATCGTGGACCGACCATGTAAATTCGTTCAAAAGATTTGAATCTGTTAGTGACAGATCTAAAGCGGAATAGGTTCCGGTAGCAGGATGTAAATAAGTATTTGATCCATCATTGTAAATGCATAAATTATTGTCAGAAATAAAATCTTCAAGTACTTTCCCCTTAGGATTAGCGTTAACACTTCCCCACAGTGGGTTATGTCCTTTTAAATCACCCATGATAATGCAAGGCTTAGGGAGCTGATCATATAAGGATTGAAGATCTGATCTCTGAAGCACAGAGGAAGGAGAAATATACAGAGAACACAAAGTAAAGGTTATGTGTAAAGTCAGTCGCACTGCAACAGCTTGAAGATTAGTACGAAGTGAAACAAGGCTGTGGATCACTCCCTGCTTCACCAAAACAGTAGATCCTCCAGTAGCTTTAACACCTGGTGGAGAAAATGAATTATAGGAACTGTACCGGCGCAAATCAAAGGTGTCGGTTTCTTTGAGATACGTCTCTTGAAGACAGATTGCTGATGACGTAAAATCTTGTATTAAAAGGTGTAACTCGTTAAAATTGGTCCTGAGACCTCTGCAATTCCACTGTACTAGTGGATGAGAAATGGTCATGTTACTGGTGGGTGAACGGGAGATCTATTTCTCCCACTTCGTGGCGACTTACTTCTGTTGCGCCCTTGGAGATGAGGAGAGACATCCATGTCCTCCAGAGTCTGAAAACGATTGTATATCTGAATCGGTCCCGATGACCCTTTGAGACACGATCTGAAGTTTTGGAATAATCAACCTTTTTGATCGCATTTTTAACAACAGGGGAGGGATTTGGAGTCGGAGCAACTTCCGGTGCTGTCACCATTAACGGTGTTGACACAGTTGCTGATGGTGATGAAGTATCAGTTTGAGAAGAAGAACTGGATTGAATCAAGGAGTAGTGTGCTGTGGAAACCCAAGTGATGTCTGTATGGCATTCTACGGAAGCCATGGATTTTGGATGCATACGAGACACAGCTGCTGAGTAGGATACAGCTGCAGGTGTAGAGACAGTTGCCATGATTAGCCGTTTAGCTTCCAGGAAGGTGATATTCCTTTCATGTTTTAATTTCACAATCTGATGCTGGATTTTAAATTTGGGACAGGACTTCGAAGAAGCCACGTGGTCTCCTGAACAGTTTGCACATTTAGGTGTTTTGGTACACCTTACCCCACTTTCGTGATCATGTTCTCCACATTGGTGACATATCTTGCGGTTGTTACATGATTGTGCACCGTGTCCAAACTGCTGGAACTTGTAACAAGGAAGTGGATTTGGGATGTACCTGTCCACTTCGATGTGAAAATAACCTGCTTTTATATGTTTTGGAGGAGCTGATTTTGAAAATGTCATCAGATAAGTGTTGGATTTAAAGATTGATTCTTCTCGTTTGTATGTGTAACGTTTCACGTGTGTCACACCTTGATCTTGCAATTCATCAGCAATTTCACTTTCAGTCATATCATAGAGACAACGGTCCCTATCTCTGACAATCCCTTACTTTTATGTGGGGAAATGAGTACAGCAGTAGAAACCAAAAGATTAGCAGCTTGTAATGTTGTAGACAATGTTTTTGAGTCTTGCATTCAACAAGCAGTAATCCAGACCGAAGTTTTTTAACATCTTTGACATCACCAGCAATGCCATAAAGTGCTTTGGAAATGGCAAAAGGATTTAGTTTCAATGGTGAACCATCAGCAGCGGAAACGACTAAAAATCGAGACCAACTATTGGAAAGATTCTTTGCAATGGCATGTTCCTCATCAGAGGAATCATCTAAAGAACGTTTTGTTTTTTTTGTTTTGAGCCATGGTGAAGTTGTATATGGTTCACCATCCCAGCTCCCCACCCACCATGGAGTATCACAAGGACAATGCTATAAGCCAGTGGATTTCCAACTGGCAGCACCAAGGATACTGGGATGGTATACTCAAGTAGATTAACGAAAATTCAATTAATCCACCGGATTGGCCCATGAGCCACCGCCTTCTGGGCATACGACTCTAGGCAATTTATATTTTCCACAATCAAAATACCAGATTTGTCACAATTTTTTTTTGCCAAGCCCTAAAGTAGAAAGTTCAATCAAAAGTGATATAAGTACAATACAGTCACATCGGCAATATATCACAAACACAATAAGTGCTCAGGGCTCGGCATGACCAGCCGATTGATAGGACCGGGCCCATCCTACCACCCGTCTAGGCGAAGTAAGGGTCGAAGTGGTGTATTGGGCAAAGGAACACTGTTCCTGGAACCAGTGCCCTCAACCACAAGACTCCCGTCCTCCGCCGACACAGGGACGCAACCCACGGCAAACAGGTTGCCCATTTTAGTCGCCTCATACGACCAGCAATGGGAGGCTGTGGAAATATTCTGCCCCGGTTCCACACGGGGGAAGAGCTATTAGCGCTACCCAGCACTCGCCACGAGGAGGTTGCTCTTCACGAGTGCCCTGAAGACTTGAAGAAGGAGGAATGTATAAGGAGCAAAGTGTGAAGGCAATATGCAGTGTAAGTCTAACTGCAACTGCTTGCAGAGTCGAGTCAAGCGGAACAGGACTGTGAACAACGCCCCGCCGCACTAAAATAGAAGCACCTCCAGTAGCTTTATCTCCTGGAGGAGAGAAGGAATGATATGAACTATATTGCTTTAAATCAAACTTATCTGTATTTTAAAGGTACGTCTCTTGTAAACAAATTGCTGATGGATTTAAATCACTTGTTAATAACTGCAGTTCATTAAAATTATGCCTAAGTCCTCTGCAATTCCATTGCATTATATTAGACAATTGAGTCATGGTGGCTCAATTGGAGATCGCTCGCGTGAATGTGAGGAGGAACTACTCCCCTGCCTGTCCTGTGAGGACAGAGTAACCTCCATGTCCAGAGGCCCAAAGGAGTTCTGTAAAGGAACCTCTGAAGGTGAAGGGACGATTGGCAGTTGTTTTTTCTTCAATTTCTTTTTTTCCTTATTCGACAAATGAACAACGACTGCTTGTTTGATTGACGTATGTGATGTGAGACTGAATCTCAGTCTGAGATCCTGAACTGGATAGACTGATGGTAGGTATATCCTGAATGATTTGAACAGTATCAACTGGTTGATCTGATGTGACCCATGTCAAGTCAGTCTGACACGAAATAGTAGATGTTGTAACAGAGCGGGAGACTGCAGCGGAGTAGGAAATAGTTGAGGGGGTAGTGGTCTGAATTTTGAATAGTTTTTTGGCATCCAGGTAGGATATGTTTTTTTCACATTTTATTTTCATTATTTTGGATTCCATTTGCCACACAGGGCAAGATTTGGATGAAGTAACATGTGGGCCTGAACAATTTGCACACTTCAGATCATGATTACAGTTAATGCTCTCATGGTTGTCACCACAACGATGCCATACCACAGAGTTATGACAGGATTTTGAACCATGACCGAAATGTTGGCACTTGTAGCATCGGAGCGGATTGGGGACATACACATCCACTCCGATGTTCATATAACCTGCTTTTAATGAGTGTGGAAGGGAAGTTTGGGCAAACGTCATGAGATAGGTATTGGTGTTCGTGATGACACCATCTTTCTTCATCGTAAAACGTTTAACTGCGGTTACAGCCTGGTCTTCCAATTCAGTAGCAATTTCATCCTCAGACATGTCGGACAGACAACGAGCCCTGTCACGAACAATGCCTCGACAAGAGTTTAAAGTTCTGTGCACAGACACAGCAACCTCGATATTGGCAAATGTAGATATAGACAACAGATTGAGAGATTGCTGTCTCCGTGCACACTCCACCAGAAGCGAACCACTACGGAGACGGGTGACGTTCTTGACCTCACCACAAATCCCGGACACAGCCTTAGAAACCAGGAATCTAGCCCAGGTATCAATATTTTGAGAAATACTTCCAGACGAAATATCAATGTCTTCTAATCGTCTCTTTTTTTCATTGCGAGATGAACCAGATTGCTGTTGAGGCATGATGAAAGAATATGATTCAGCACCCCTGTTCCCCACTCGCCATCGAGCGTCAACAAGGACAGTGTTATATCGCACCGGATATCCAGGATGCAAACACCAGGGATACAGGGATGCTATACTCCAGCAAATATGACTTGAATAGCTATATTTATCTACCAGATTTAGTGCCAGGCAGGTTCAGTCCATGACAAGAAACTGGAGACATATAGAATACAGAGGTCAACATCACCAGATTGGCCCATGAGCCACCGCCTTCTGGCTTAAGACTCTAGGCAATGTATTCCATCCAAAATTGTTAGTTCATACAAGTTATGCATGGCCAAGATCGAAATATACATATAATACAACACAGGAGTGCATATACAATATTACGCACTGGGCCTGGCATGACCAGCCGATTGATAAGACCGGGCCCATCTTACCACCCGTCTAGGCGAAGTAAGGGTCGAAGTAGTGTGTTGGGCAAAGGAACACTGTTCCTGGGACCAGTGCCCTCAACTACCAGATTCCCGTCCTCCGCCGACACAGAGACGCAACCCACGGCAAACGGGCTGCCCATTTTGGTCGCCTCTTACGACCAGCAATGGTGTGCTGTGGAAATATTCTACCCCGGTTCCACACGGGGGAAGAGCTAATAGTGCTACCCAGCACTCACCACGAGGAGGTTGCTCTTCACGAGTGCCACCAGCTCTTATGAACTTTGGAAGAGTTGTAAGAGAAAAAAAAAGAAGGTAGGTTTGGGTATTGACAATGGTTCAAGCTTGTGTTTTTTTCTGGTAAACCCCTTAACTGCAGTGACATCTTGAATTTTAAGTTCAGCTGCTATCTCTTCTTCTGTCATGTCTGACAGACGGCGAGCTCAATCACGAACGATGCCCCTATTTGAGTTCAGTGTCTTGTTCACAACAACCTGTGAGTTTACAAGCTGCTGAAGATCAAGCAGATTGACCGATTGTTGCCTCCGTGCATATTCCACAAAGATGGATCCACTACGGAGACGTGTTACATTTTCAACCTCACCACAGGCACTTTGTATGACCTTTGAGATCGCAAACGGGTTGAGGTTTACAGGACTTTCATCAAGAGTTGAAATGACTAAGACTCATGGTCAAGATTCAGGAAACATTTGAGATAATTCTTCTTCAAATGATGAAGAAAGGTACCTTCTTTGGTTTGCTCTATATGAACCAGTGGATGTATTGGTAGCCTTGGCATGATCATAATATTCAGTACCCCTTACCCTACCTGCCATCGAGTGTCAACAAGGACGATGTTGCAGCAGAAGCCAGCCTGCAACATCAGGGTTGCAGGGATTCCATACTCCAGTAATAGAGACATGGATAGCTGTTGTTAATAAAAGGATGTCAGGCTGGTTCGGCCCATTGTATTTTCTTATAAAAACACAGAATTCAGAGGTCTGTATCACCAAAAGCTCAAAAGCCACCGTCTTCTTGCATAAGACTCGACGCAAACTTTATAGTAACATTATCAAGGTCATCATATATTCTTTATCAAAAAATGGTCTGAGATGACATTTTTAAATAATGAAGCATTCCATGCGCAGGGCATGGCGTGACCAGCCGATTGATAGATACCAGCCAATTCTGCCACACGTCTAGGTGAAGTTAGGGTTGAATTGGTGTGTTGGGTAAAAAAGGAACACCTGTTCCTGGCTCCAGTGCCCTCAACCACAAGAATCCCTCCCTCCACCGACACAGGGGCGCAAACCAACTTAGTTGATGTCACAAGATTGACAGCTTGTGTTTTCATGGTATATTTCATCAAAAGTGCTCCCGATCGTAATTTCATAACATCCTTCAACTCACCAGCTTTAACCTTGAGTCCTTTCTCCAAACGAAATGGTGAAAACGTAGCTAGAGTATCGTTAAACTTTGCTTCCATGACAAGGAACCAATGTATCCCTCTTGGAATGCAACAATCTGGTCACCGTTTCATCATCCCATAAATCGCGCTCAGAATCAGATTCTGATACCGTTTGTTTTTTTCATTGTGTTCACTCCTTGTTTTAAATGTTGTGGTTCAGCAAACCTGCTCCCTACCAACCACTAAGCACCAACAAGGGCGACGTCATATGTAAGCGGTATTCAAGCAAACGTAACCCCATAGGGATACAGGTATGTTATATCCCAGAGGATCAACCAGATTGGTCCATGAACCACCGCCTTCTGGGTATATGCTCTAGGCAAGTTTAATAAACTTGATGATTAGGAGACGCTTTCAAACGTAATACACAGGGCTTGACATGACCAGACGCTTCTTGGCCCATTCTACCAGCCGTCTAGGTGAAGTCAGGGTTGAAATGGTATGTTGGCTAAAAGGAACACTGTTCCTGGCTCCATGCCCTGACTCATCAGAATACATTCCTCTATCGATGCAGGGGTGCAACCCTAGGTAAACAGGCAATGGGTTGCCAAGGACACATTCTAACCCAGTTCAGGCGACTATGTTTGTCGTAAGAGGCGACCTAGGGGATCGGGTGGTCAGGCTTGCTGACTTGGTTGATGCATGTCATCATTCCCAATTACGTGGATTGATGCTCATGATATCAATCACTGGAATGTTACTGAGTGCGGCGTTAAATAACAAACTAAAACAACATTTTAACACAGTTCAACACAGGGGAAAGGCAGTTATCGTTTCCAAGGACTCAACACGTGGAGGTAGGTTTTCAGGACAAAAATATGCATTAAAATAAATCACACGTGTGCTTACTCAGTATTATGCACAGGGATTGGCTGATAAGCCGACTGATCGGATATGTCACATCCTACCATCCGTCTGCGTGACTTAAGTGTCAAAGCGATGTATTGGACAAAGGAACGCTATTCCTAGAACCAGTGCCCCCAACCACCAGACTCCCGTCTCCCATCGACACAGGGACACAACCCATGGCAAACAGGGTGCCCAATTTGGTCGGTGCAATGGGCGGGTGAGTTTGTTAAAATTTAACGTTGCATCGGCATTATTTCAGCCATATAGCAACGAGAACAAGTTGAAATTTTCACAAGTGAGTCATCAATGCAAATTTATATTTAAAAGCACATTTAATCAAACATACATAACACTATCATTAACACAGTTCGAAACACGGGCCAGCAGTAGCCAAAGCCAGGCCACATCGCCAGGAACCATGGGGACTTACAGTAGTTAGGTGAGTGAGTTAAAATTTTACATCGCATCGGCAATATTGCAGCCATATTGCGATGAAAACAAGTTAATTATGAGTAAAAACCCGTCGACAAAGGACAGTAAAACAGTAAGTCATGTATCACAGCTAAGGTATAAAACAAAACAGTTCACACTAAAAAAAACAAAGAATTATTCAGTAGACTTGGTACAAGATAAAACTGGGCTATATACCTCTGGTAACCAAAGCTAGACCACCTAATTGGGGATCACGGGGACTTACAGTGCCTTTGCTACTGCATGATTCCCAGCAGGATTTATGTCATCACTTTGGTCACAAGTGGTCATCTTCAATGCTAACCAATATTAAAAGATCAAACCATAGTCATGTAGTTAAAACACTAGTTGATATTACACACTTTTATTTAGATGGACTTGCGTGCCAGTCAAGAGGACAATAATTTTATGCTACTTTAACCCCCTGAGTAGCACCGCCTTCAATAATATCAGTTTTTAATAATAACACACTAATCTAAAACAATTCAAAATTCAAAATTTATCAAATAACTCTATTTCTTTAAAAAAAACGAGAATTAAATGAACGTTGATATTATTAAAAAGATCCTTTAAAGACGTTGAATGATACTAAGAATCCCTTGTGAGAGAAAAGTCTATACAATCAAGCAAAATATGCTTGATTGTAATTCTCTCATCACAAGGGATGCAAAACGGAGGATCTTCACCTTTAAGCAAATATTCATGGGTATAACAGCTATGGCCAATGCGACATCGTCGTAAAACAACTTCATCGTGTCGTGACTGGCAACCAAAGTAGGTATATCCAAGAGTAGGTTTAATTGCATGCAGTTTGTTCATACCTAACTTGGTATTCCACTTTGTTTGCCTTAAATGTCTCATATAATCTTTTATACAAGATTAAAAATCAGAGTGTGGAATCAGAATATTAGAGACAGACTTTTCAAGGGCAGCCTTAGCTGCAGCGTCAGCTTTTGTATTGCTCACGATGCCAACATGGCTTGGTAACCAACAAAATATGATGTCGCTTTGGCTAGTAGAGAGATCATTGTATAATTCTAAAATGTCAAGAATATATGGATGATTGAGAGAGACATTGTTTAGTGCTTGAAGGCATGAAAGAGAATCAGAAAAAAATGATAAATTGTTTACTGTTAGATTGATGTTGAATAAAGTCCAAGGCTGTTTTTATAGCGTTTGCCTCAGCAGTGAAAATGGAGCTATTGTCTGGGATTCTAGTAGATATGGTTTTTGATCCAATGACAGTGGCACAGGAAACTTTACCACTATCCTTGGATCCATCCGTGAAGATTGAACGATGGGAATCATATTTGCGGCGTAATTGTAAATATTCCAGTTGGTATTCTAAATCATTTGTGTCAGATTTTTTTAATTGAGTGAGTGAAAGGTCCACTTCTGGTCTGACCAACTGCCAAGGAGTAGAGAGTAGTCGATAAGAAGTGATTTAATCTAAATCTATAATAGCAGCAATGACATACCGAGTGGTGGAACGAGATGCGGCTTACGATTGAACAGGTCCTCAAAAGGGGGATTGAATACACAGTCGTATGCTGGGTTTGAAGGATTTGAAGCCAATTTTGTGATATATTGTAGTGATAATTTTATATGGCGTTGTTGAAGAGGAGGTTCATCAGCCTCTGTGTATAAGCTGTCAACAACAGATGTTCTAAATGCTCCCAGGCAGAGCCGTAGTCCTTGATGGTGTATTGTATTTAACTTTTATAAATTACTTTTAAAAGCTCCACCATATACAATGGAGCCATAATCAGGTTTTGACCAGATAAGTGAATGATACAAATGAAGGGGAGTTGTTTGATCCCCACCCCAATTTGTATTTGAGACAACTTTTAGCAGATCAAGGGCCTTCAGGCATTTAGCTTTAAGATATTTAATTTTTTATGAAAGATTCTAAACGTACTAGATGATCAACGGTACTGCAGTTTTTACGGAAACCACATTGAATATATATTGTAATCAGATTATTAGTTTCCAAAAAACACACTAACCGATTATTAACCATTCGTTCAATAGTTTTGCAAACACAGCTAGTTAATGATATAGGTCGGTAATTAGTAGGATCTGAATGATCCTTGCCAGGCTTAGGTATAGGGATAACTATTGCATCATGCCAAGAAGGAGGGAAATTTCCTGACGTCCAAATTTCATCAAATATTTCTAAAAGTATGGCAAGACCGGATTCGGGCAAATGCTTCAAAAGCTGATAGTGAATATTATCAGCTCCTGTTGCTGTGTCATGAGCTTGCCCAAGGGCTGTTTGTAGCTCATCTAGTGAAAAGACTTCATTATAGTCTTCGCCATTTTCAGAGTTGAAATTAATCCTCTTCTTTTCCTGAAGTTTCTGATATTTTTGAAATTCTGGGTGATAGTTTGATGAAGAAGAGTGTTTAGCTAGCGTTTCGCCAAGTTTATTTGCAATATCTGAATGATCTTCCAAGAAGTGATCACCTTCCTTAAGATGATGAACACTTGATATTGAGCCTTTGCCCTTAATTCTTTGGACTATATTCCACACCTTTGATATAGGTGTACGTGAATTAATCTTGGAAACGTAGTTTCTCCACGAATGACGTTTATTTTGTTTGATTCTGATATGCTAGTTTTAAATCTACATCTGTGATAGTCTAGTGTTTTTATTGCCCTTTGTCGACAGATTTTAATGTCTCTATGTATTAATATATAACTTGATTTAGTCACTCTATGGCTGAAATATTGCCGCTGTGACTTTAAATATCAACTCACTCACTCAATTATTTTGTTTGAAAGTTTGTTGTGCCTTGGCACAAGTAATCTTAACAGTATTCAAATTATGTGAGTGAGTGAGTGAGTTAAATTTTACATCGCATCGGCAATATTGCAGCCATATCGCGATGAGAACAAGATAATAATTTCGATATTCCTGTCAACAAAGAACAGTAAAACGGTAGGGTAAATATCACAATTAAACTCAAATTATGTACAGTAGGATATTTTCGGAAATACTTCTCCGCTTTCTTTCTACATCTTCTTGCCTGTTTGCAATCATTATCGAACCATGGCTTGCGAATGTGTGGATTTGCAGAGGACTTAGGAAAGGTATCATTGGCAATTGCATTCAGTTCATCTATAAAAACCTGAATGGGGTCAGCAATATCCCTGAACATTTCAGGTTTTAGGTTATTGGTGAATTGAGCCCAATTGGCCTTTGCAAAATTCCATCTTGTTGAAGGTGGAAGGTCAGAAGGATTATTGACTGTCAGAATTGTAGGAAAGTGGTCACTACCACATAGATCATCATGAACTGACCACGAAAATTTCATCCAAAAGTGTTGCATCTGTGAGTGAAAGGTTCAAGGCGGAATAACTACCTGTTGCAGGGTGTAAATATGTGTTGGAACCATCATTAAAAACACATAGACTATTGTCAGATATGAAATCCTCTAGCGTGTGTCCCTTGGTGTTAGTGGTGTTACTTCCCCATAAAGGGTTATGTCCGTTCAAATCACCCATGATTATGCAGGGCTGAGGCAGCTGGTCATATAAGGACTGCAGCACAGATCGCTGAAGCGTAGAAGATGGAGGTATGTACAAAGAGCACAGAGGCAAAGTAAGACGGACGGCAACAGCCTGAAGAGTAGTGTTAAGATGAACAGGGCTATGTATAATACCCTGCCTCACCAAGATAGAGGAATCGCCAGTGGCTTTGTCGCCTGGTGGAGTAAAGGAATGGTAAGCATTATACTGAAGCAAATCAAATTTATCTGTCTGCTTTAAATATGTTTCTTGAAGACAGAAAACAGAAGGTTTAACATCTTGTACCAATAACTGTACTTCATTAAAATTGCATTGGTCCTAAGACCTCTGCAGTTCCACTGAATTAGTGGGTAGTTAGTGTTCATGTTACAGGAGGTGGCATTACAGGAGATCTGTTTCTAGCCCGAGGCGAATGACTATGCTTTCGCGTTCGGGGATGAGGTGTGACATCCACGTCCTCTAGTATCTGAAATTTGTTGAAAAGTTGGACAGGATCACGTTGACCTGTTGGTATTCGATCAGATTTCTGTGAATAGTTGAATGTCTTCCTGGCATTTACCACAGAGGGAGATGGTGAACGAGATGTTGAACGAGACAGTGATTTAGATGGAGAGTTTATTTGGGTAGATGCAACAGACTGAGTATCGAGAAGTGAATACTCCTTGGTCTAACCCAGGTGACGTCCGTCTGGCATTCAACAGAGTGAACAGATTTGGAGTTTTGTTTAGGTGTACGTGCAACGGCTGCTGAATATGATACAACTGCAGTTGGAGTGGTAGATGACATTACCAAATGTTTGGCACCTGAAAAAGAAATATTCCTCTCATGTTTTAATTTTACTATCTGGCGTTGTTGTTGCCAGACAGGACAGGATTTAGAGTGAGTGAGTGAGTTATTATTTAACGTCACATGGGCAATATTTCAGCCATATCGTGACGAGAAGTTACATTTATGATACATATATTTAAACTGAATAACAATCTGTCATCGAAGGACAGTATGAGAACTAGAATATCACAGATAAGATTTAAAATTAGTTGCGGAACATTTAAAAGCATTATGTATTAGGGAACAACACAATATAAAAATGGGCTAGAGATCGTCAGTAACTAAAGGGAGATCACCACACCAGGTACCATGGAGACTTACAGTACCTTTGCTTCCTGCATGGACCCCGGTAGGATTTACACCATCCCATCAATCGCTGGCGATTATATGCAAGTTTAGCCATTGAATAAAACTAACAAATATACTACGATTTAAAAATCTGGTATGCATAAAAATACTACGAATGGTTTTGGCCTTACATACCCTCTTAGGGGGACAATAATTTTACGCTACTTCAACCCCCTCGAGGGTACAGCCACTCACAATCTAAGTTATTAATTAGCACTACCAATTTATAAAATAATACATTAAGCACATCAAAATTTATGGACAAGTTCTATTTCTTTTAAAAAACATAATATTAAACGAGAATTAACATCATTAAAAAGGTCCTTAATTGTTTTTACATTGAAATATTTATCCCTTGTGATGGAAAAATCAACACCGTCAAGCAGGACATGCTTGACTGTGATTCTTTCATCACGAGGGATACGAAACGGAGGATCCTCACCTTTTAGTAAATATTCATGAGAATATCTGATGTGGCCAATACGACATCGTCGCATAATGACCTCTTCAAATCTGGACTGACAGCCCAAGAAGGTATATCCGATATTTGGTTTAATTTCATGTAATTTATTGATACCTACTTGGGCGTCCCACTTCTGTTGCATAAGATCTCGGATGAAGAACGAATCATGGGTTTAAAATCAGTGTATGGGATCAGAAGTGGTGTCACAGATTTGTTAGCAACTGCGCCACCATCCTTGGATCAATCTGTAAATATAGATTTATAAGTGTCGTAAGTGTTTCTTGGTAAGTATCAGATTTCTTTAAATTTGTTAATGTAAGGTCTACCTCTGGCCGTACCATTTGCCAAGGAGGTGTTGAAAACAGTTGAGTGGGAGCTATATCTTGCAGTTTAATATTGGAAGCAAACATGGCAGACTGGATTCTGATTCCGAGTGGTGGAACAAGAGATGACTTTTTATTGTAAATATCTTGGTAAAGAGGATTAAAGACGCAATTAAAAGCTGGATTGGACTGATTAGAATATAATTTAGTGACATATTGTAAAGATAATTTTAGACGGCGTTGTTTAAGAGAGGGTTCATCCGCTTCTACATACAGACTGTGAATTGGAGACGTCCTGAAGGCACCAAGGCAAAGCCTCAGGCCCTGATGATGTATCGTATCAAGTTTTTTTAAATTACTTTTACAGGCACCACCATAGACGATGGAGCCATAATCAAGTTTTGAACGAATCAGTGACCTGTATAAGTGTAAGAGGGTTGTTTGATCCCCTCCCCACTTTGAATCAGAAACAACTTTCAAGAGATCGAGTGCCTTCAGGCATTTAGTTTTAAGGTATTTAATATGTGGGAGGAAAGTTAAGTGGTTATCAAAAATAAGGCCCAAGAACTTGGCTGGCCTCTTTAACAATTTTGATAGGGGTGCAATCTAAATAGAGCTCAGGGTCCTTATGCGGCTTATATTTTCTGCAGAAATGTATACAATTAGTTTTTGATATCGAAAATTTGAACCCGTTTTCGTGGGACCATTTATGAATTTTATTGATACAGATTTGTAACTGCCCCTCTATTGTATGCATATTTTTTCCTCGACAAGAAACATTAAAATCATCTACGAAAAGTGATCCATCTACTGAATCACTTAAAACCTTTGAAAGACTAGTTATTTTTATACTATATAAAGTGACAGACAAAATACTGCCTTGTGGGACACCCTGATCCTGATGATAATGATCAGACAGGGTAGAGCCCACGCGGATCTGAAATTGTCTGCCAGTTAAAAACTTGGATATATATTCAGGCAAACGGCCTCTAAATCCAAAATCATGTAAATCCTTTAAAATCCCGTGTTTCCACGTTGTGTCATACGCTTTTGCTAAATCGAAAAAGATAGACACTGCATGCGGGTTATTAATGATTGCATTTTTCACAAATGATTCTAACCGTACTAAATGGTCAACGGTACTTCGATTCTTTCGAAAGCCACACTGAATATTTGTAATTAAATTATTTGATTCCAAGTACCATGTTAATCTATTGTTGACCATGCGTTCCATGGTTTTGCAAACGCAACTGGTCAATGAAATGTGTCTATAATTTGAGGGATCACTGTGATCCCGTCCAGGTTTCGGTATGGGTATTACTATGGCATCACGCCAGGAAGAAGGAAACTTACCTGTTGTACATATATCATCAAAAATCAACAAAAGGGTTTCTAAACACGGTTCTGGTAAGTGCTTCAGGAGTTGATAGTGTACATTATCAGCTCCTGTAGCAGTATCATGAGATTGTCCAAGAGCTGTATGAAGTTCATGGATCGAAAATATTTCATTGTAATCTTCCCCATTATCTGATTTAAAATTTATAGTTTTCTTTTCCTTTTTTTTTGAAATTTTTGGAATTGAGGGACATAATTTGAGGAAGAAGAATGTTTAGCTAACGTTTCACCTAGTTTATTTGCAATATCTGATTTATTTGTTAATAGTTCATCCCCATTCTTAAGATGGTGGACGCTACATTTAGAACCCTTACCTTGAATTTTTTGTATCATGTTCCATACCTTGGACATGGGCGTTCGTGAGTTTATCTTGGAAACATAATGTTGCCAAGAATGCCGTTTATTTTTTTTAAACGTACGCCTGGCTTTAGCATTTAAGATTTTATGTTTATTCAAATTATGGACCATAAGATGCCGACGGAAATAGTGTTCAGCCTTTTCCCGTGCCTTCCTAGCTTGTTTGCAGTCATTATTGAACCATGGTTTACGGATATGTGGATTTGTAGAGGACTTACGAATACATTCATCTGCTATTTTGTTTAATTCATCTGAAAATAATTGTACAGGATCATTCGCATCAATAAATAGATCAGGTTTTTATTTGTTGGATGCAAGCATTTCAAATAAAGGCCAGTTGGCCTTAGTGAAGTTCCATCTTGTTGAAGGAAGAACATCTGAAGGTAAGACAGATTTTAAAATAGTTGGAAAATGATCACTGCCACAGAGGTCTTCGTGGACGGACCATTCAATTTCGTTTAATAAATCAGAGTGAGTGAGTGATAAATCCAGTGCAGAGTAGGTACCTGTACCGGGATGTAGATAAGTGTTTCAGCCATCGTTATAGATACATAAGTCATTGTTAGAAATAAAATCTTCCAAAAGTTTCCCCTTATTATTTTTCTGAACACTTCCCCAAATCGGATTGTGCCCATTTAGATCACCCATAATGATACAGGGTTTTGGGAGTTGATCATAGAGAGCTTGAAGTTCAGACTGTCGGAGAGAAGAAGATGGTGGGATATATAGCGAGCACAATGTAAAAACAATGTGCAAAGTCACACGGATTGCAACAGCTTGAAGCGGAGTAGTAAGTTGAACGGGGTTATGGATGACGCCGTGTTTCATTAGAATTGAAGAACCACCAGTGGCTTTAGCACCAGGAGGGGAAATACATTGTAGGGGGTATAACCTCTAATATCAATTTTGTCAGCATCCTTATGTTTCCTGTAAACATATGGCAGATGGCTTAAAATCCTGTATTAAGAGTTGTAACTCATTGTAATTATTCCTAAGTCCTCTACAGTTCCATTGAATTAAATTTGATGAGTGACTCATGGTGGCTCGATTGGCGATCTCTCACGTGAACGTGAGGAAGATGAACTCCTATAGCTAGTGCCTAACGATGGAGTCACCTCCATGTCTAGAGCACTAAAGGAGTTCTGAAGAGACACTTCCGAAGAAGAGAGGGTGCTAGGTGATTGTTTCCTATTTAACCTTTGCTTTTTTGATAATTTACGCTCCTGAACAGATGGCTCGTCAGGAGATGCCTCAGATGAAATCTGTGTTTCAGCCTGAACACAACATGGTGATGATGTGGATTTACTGTAAGAGATTGGAATGTCACGGACAGAAGCACTTGTAACAAGTCGGTCAGAATTGACCCATGTCAAATCAGTTTGACACAGAACAGATGAAAATGTTTTTGCAGATTTGGACACAGCAGAAGAAGAATTTAGAGTTGAAGGAGCTGTTGACTGACTGGCAACAAGCTCTCTAGCATCGGCAAAAGAGATGGGGTTTTTTCACATTTAAGTTTCAGTATTTTGATCTCGGTTTGATACACAGGACAGGGTTTGGAAGAGGCCATATGTTGGCCTTCGCAGTTTGAACATTTGAGATCTTCAGTACGCTCCGCACTCTCGTGTTTGCCACCACAACGATGGCAAACAACGGGGCGTCTACAGGTTTTCGAACCGTGACCAAACTTTTGACATTTATAGCATCGGAGTGGATTGGGGACATACACATCCACTCCGATGTTGACATAACCTGCTTTAATTGAAGTTGGAACTGATGGACGAGCAAACGTGAACAAATATGTGTTCGTTAGGACAATATTTGATTTTTCATCCTTTCGGGTGAAACGTTTGACGGCTTGTACTCCTTGATATTTGAGTTCTGAAACAATTTATCTTCCGTCATGTCTGAAAGGGAGCATGTCCTGTCGCAAACAATGCCACGACAAGAGTTCAATGTCCTATGCTTTGAAACAGTAACCTCAACATTAGCAAAGCGTTTAATTGATAATAAATTGAGGGATTGTTGTTTCCTCGAACATTCCACCAGAAGAGATCCAGTACGCAATCGTGTGACATTTTTAACTTCTCCACAATATCCATGAATGGCTTTGGATATAGCAAAGGGATTCAGCTTTAGCGGTTCATGATCTGTGGATTCGATCACAAGGAATCGAGCCCAGGAATCAGGTGGAAGAGTGTATCAGCGTCATCGGACGAACTTGAGTCAAAATGGCGTCTTTTTGAACCAGATTGTGAGTGAGCCATGATTATGTTGAAGTGATTCAGCAACCCTGCTCCCCACCCACCATGGAGTATCATAATAGAAAGTGTTGCAATGCACCGGATCTCCAAGATGCAAACACCAGGGCTACAGGGTTGTTATACTCCAGAAAATATGACACAAACAGCAATATCTGTATACCCAAATAAGTGCCAGGCTGGTTCTGCCCATCACTAGAAATTGGATACATATTGAGTTTGGAGGTCAACATTACCAGATTGGCCCATGAGCCACCGCCTTCTGGCATGGGACTCTAGGCAAAAGTGTACATATAATTTCCAATGAGAACATTCATTTACAGGTGTCAAAAATACAAAACATGAATGACATCAATGTTTTCCATACACAGGGCATGGCATGACCAGCCGATTGATAGAACCGGGCCCATTCTACCACCCGTCTAGGTGAAGTTAGGGTCAAAGTGGTGTGTTGGGCAAAGGAACACAGTTCCAGGAACCAGTGCCCTCAACCACCAGAATCCCTTCCTCCACCGACACAGGGGCGCAACCCACGGCAAACAGGTTGCCCACTTCGGTCGCCTCTTACAACCAGCAATGGGGTGCTGTGGGAATATTCTAACCCGGTTGCACACGGGGGGAAGAGCTATTAGCGCTACCCAGCACTCACCACGAGGAGGTTGCTCTTCGCGAGTGCCTACAGTAGTTAGGCTTCCTGCATGGCACCCAAGCAGGATTTACTTCATCACCTTAGCTACTGGTGAGTGTGCACAATACTAGCCAATATTAAACACAATACTCAGCAATGTGTTTGCTTTAAACACTGGTTCATGATAGTAACATCGATTATGATAGGATTACGTGTCACACAGGGGGACACTAATTTAACACACTTCAACCATCTGGACAGAGCCTTCAATAATGTCAGTCGGTAAAAGCATCACACCAATTTAAAAAAACAAGAATTTAATTATTCACATACATACTTAAAATTTATTATACAGACCAATTTCTTTCACGTAACTTAAGATGAGATGCCCGCTAACACGGGAAAAGAGATCTTTCTGGTTTATGCTTTGATAATGTGTATCCGTTTTTGATTTTGTGAATCCCTTGCAAAGTCCACACAAACAAGCAAAGTATGCTTGATGGTGAACCTTTCATCACTAGGTTACACTTAGGAGGTTTGTCCTCATCTGTCTTAAGCAGATATTCGTGGGTAAACCGACTGTGGTTAATATGACATCGTCGTTAAACGACCTCATCATGTCTTGTAGGTGTGTCCGATTGTTGGTTTTAATTCGTGATTGATTCCTACCTGGGTGTATCACCTCTTTTGCATGAGATCCCGAGTATAACTCTTGATGGTTGGTTTGAAATCACTGAACGGGATAAGTAGTGGAGATAATGGTTTGTCAAGAGCTGCTTTACCTACAGCACAGGCTGCCAAGGTTTGCCTACATGACTAGATGACTAGCAAAAGTACTATGTCGCATTGGCTAGTAAATGTCGAGGATTATGGGATAATTTGTAATTGTACCCTTTGATTTGTGGTTGGACAGACTTGACCCATATCAGATCAGTCTGGTACTGCATAGAGGCAGATTATACAGGAGCACGGGAGACAGCAGCAGAGTTACAAGCTACAATCCTCTTCTTAGCTTTATGGTATGAGAGATTCTGTGCAGTCTTGATTTTCATTTAATTCATGTTGCCCCACACGGAAGGATTTGGAAGAGGCCCTATAGTTCCAATCGCAGTTTGAACACTTCACATTCTTCCTGCAGTCAGTGGCCTCGTCCTTGTCATCGCAGCGGTAACAAAAAGCAGAGCCATGGCAGGACTTGGATCCATGTCCAAACGCGTGTCAGGTGTTGCACCGGAGTGGATTGGGGATACAATAACCAGCTTTAATCGAATGTGGAATCTTTGAACTGGCGAAAGTGAAGAGATATGTTCAACAACACCATTCTTCTTGACAGAAAATAGCTTCACAGCTGTGACTGACGGTACGTGGGGCAAGTTCTTTCACAATTTGTTCTTCGGTCATGTTGGACAATGCTCTTACATTAGTTGAGTGTCTGGTGCTCAGAAACATCAACCTTGATGTTGACAAACTCTTTCAGATTGAGTAGATTGACGGATTGTTGTGTCTTTGCACGCTCTACAAGGTTTAGTGACATTTGAAACCTCTTTACAGATACCAGCGATACCTTTGGAGATTGCAAAATGATTCAACTTTATTGGTCCTTTGTCAATTATTAATACACGTGGCTAATAGTCAGATCGAATGAATGTATTCTCGTCAGACGAGGTCATAAAATATTTCTGCATCACTTTTCCCAACCCACAATGGAATGGCAACAAGGACGGTCTAATGCAACAGCGGATCTCCAAGCTGCAAAGACCGAGGATAAAGGGGTGGTATACTCCGGACAATTTGACGCAAAGAGCGATAGCATTCTAGAGGTACAGATTTCGGAGGTTAGCATCACCAGATTGGCCCACGAGCCACCGCCTTCTGAGCATATATATATATATATATATTCCATTCCCCTGCCGACACAGGATCGCAGCCCTCGACAAACAGGCTGCCCAATTCGGTCGCCTTTTACGACCAGCACTAGGTTCTGTGAACACAGTCTTTGTACCCAAGGTCCCCACGGGGGTCGGTGCAATGGGGTGCCAGGGACGCATTCTACACCTTGGTCCCCATGGGGCTCAATCATTATGAGGCAGGATGTTATCCATAACCCTGTTATTTTTAAGACCACTATATGCATTGTGACATACTCTTCACCTGGCTTATACTCTGTGCTCATTATATATTCTGCCTTCTTTTTTCAGCAATCTCATATTCCACCTCTCTCCAAACAAAATCCCAAACCCTGTGTAATCATGTGTGATTGAAATGGCAAGCACCAACTCTTTGCTTTTTCAAACACTAAAACTAAAGGTATTATTTCATCTCAAATAACGATCTATGTATGTAAAGGTGGATTTCGTCTCCAATAACGACCTATGTACACTACTGCCTAAAAGTTCATTCCCCTAACACGCGTTGAGAACGCGTGTAACACGCATGTGACACGGGTGCTCAACGGGTTGCACACGGGGTGAGCACCCGTTGCACACGGGTGTGCAACGGGTGTGCATCGCGTGTGCAACCCGTTGCACACGCGTGTGCCACGTGTGTAAAACGGGACCGGGTTACAGTTGAAGTTGACAAATTTATCAAATGAATAGTGAGATAAAACAAAACAGTGAGATGTGAAATTTGAGTTAATGAGCGGCCATTGAGCTGTGTTCACCAGACCGTAAATACAAGGTCGGCCCGTCTTAATTAGTGTTCGGTTTCTAGACTTTTATGGCATGAACTATTCCACTAGGGTCCAGTCTAGCCATTGTGGCTAGCCGACAGTAGAACAGTAGTGAATTTAGATGCGAGTTTATTGCTAGGGGAACCCCCGTGTTGACACGATTGTCGCGGGTTGGTAAATGTTCGCCATTATTAAAATGATTGTTTGTGGATTGCGAACATATTCATTTGCCCATACGAGTCATTCCATTTGATTGCAAATATAACGTTTTTCGTTCTCCAAATCTATGCTTTAGACAGTACAATTATGATATAGCCGTCACCACTACTAATGTCTCATTATTTCACGTAGGAATATGTCCCATTTCCCCACACCCCACTTTCTGTTTTGTATTTTGAAAGAATAAATAAAAGAAGGTTTTGTTCGGGACACTTTTATACTAATTATAAGAAGATGTTGTAAATGAATATGAACAGCCATGCTGTCTGACTGTTGATAGAATTTGAGATCTTCACAATCAACGGGTGTGACCATGTAGACAGAATCTCGTTAGGGTTCGTGGTTTTTACATGTGTCCAATGACCATAGTGAGTATTGCTGGGGATACCATACGTAACAGTTTATTACTAGAGGTTGTGACTACCTATACCACGTGGATAGTATATCTTTAGGATTTTAATCCTTCTTTGAGAGGCATTTAGAAGTTGGAGTACTACGTTAGGATAAGATTTATGGGTGACTTTAATCCTTTCTTTCTCTGTGGGTAATCCTTTCACGTTGATTGGAGGAAGTCACTCAACCAGGGCATGACAGGTCGTGAGTTTACTCACTAACTACTGTGAGCGTTTTTGGCATGACATCTTTTCTTGTATACACATAGAAACGATGCTCACTCACTCACTGTTAATCTTCTGCAGTTTGCTGGCAAAGTGGGGATAAACCTCAGTGTCAAAGACGATCAAACTTATTTCGAATCGAATCTCCCAAATGGGGACATTTTCATAAACTTGGCAAGTGATGATGAATTTTGATATTAATATCATTATAGTTTATGAAATTGTTAATAAAACTTTAATAAAATTGTGCTTCACTCTCACGAAAAATATATTGTCTGTGAGTAAATTTATATGTCACGTTACATCGGCATTTTTCAGTGATATTGGGTCTACATGAAACATGGCTGGTTTAAAATTTCTGATACAGGTGCTTGACTGACTGAGTAGTTCATGATCAATTAGATATGTTTAAATCAGTCAAGTTTGCAACAATAGATGAATACGTTGATACCTTTGGACCGCAGTTACCGATTAACAACTTAAGACATAGAGACAGGGAGGAGATATATAACCAAACCTATGGTCCTGTTGAGACAGTTGACAGTTAGAACGTTGGATTAAATGACAGTAACTAATTTGAACATTCCCCAGTAATATCATAAAATACATCATAACTCATAACAGTCCGAGAGACAGCTTCCAGCCATATACTAGTATTGAAGGGACAATCGCTTTTGACAGTTTACAAATAAACTCACCTTAAGGTGCTTGGCATGTCAAAACTGACCTCCCTGAATATGTTTTTTAGGTTTGACAGCAACTATGCTTGTGGATTTCAGAGATAGACATGATTTGTTAGCTAGATGTTATTACAATAAGCGAAAATGTCTTAAAAGTCCACAGTTTGTTTAATAGTACAAAAAGTGTGTTATAGATCTATCAACGTTTTCTTTTATTGAACATAATATTTGCACTATATTGCTGTAAGCTGTAAATAATCTAGCCTCCCCATGTACGTAACTTACATATATTTATTTAAATTGACTATTTTAATAAAGTTAAGGGGTTTGGGGTTTGGCTGGGTGGGAATGGGTGATAAAAGAATATTCAATAATATGGAAAAGATTGGGCCTGGGGTGGGGGGTGTCAAGCGTGGGAGGGCACGGCGTCGGCTGGCGAGCGTGTGTGGCTAGAAGTCTAGCGGCGGTATCCTTGTAGTAGTCTCTTGGTCAGCTTCTCATCCTGGGGGTTGGGATTCTGGTAGAGACTCTTGGCAAGGAGGGCGGCGGTACCGGCGACGAAGTGGTTTGAGGTCGGTACGCCACTACTCTGGAAGAAGTGGTACAAGTATGTGTAGTGTGTGATGTCGTACTCGATGTCCTGTCCCCCCTTCTTGTGCACCATGACGAAAGGGACTCCTTGTTTGGCGTAGAGAAGTTCGTTTGGGGTGTTGATCTGGCCAACCTTGAGATCCGGCCGGGCCTTGAAGTGTTTGATCGGAATGTCTGACTTTTCCACTAGTAAATAAAGTTCTTTGGTATGACCTCTTTTATCCCTGCTGACGTTATCCTAATGTTCAATTTCAGTCTGCTTCACCAAGCGTAAGAAAACATTGTACATGTTCTGATAAACCACAACGATGCAATTAAGCAAATGAATATTGTGTGGGCAAATATCTATTTTCTATATATATTTGTGAAGCATTCTAGTTAATTGTGGATACACTGGGCAGACAGGATTGTGTTTATTTCCAGGCCATCCTGATCGTCGTTTACTACTATAAGGTGTATGGTTGGAGGCAAGATCAAAGGCGCCGCACAGCATGTATTAGATAACAGACGGGGTCGTCCGTTTCGCTTTGAACAACCACCCCACCCTGTCTGTAGGAGTTATATAATCGGTGCGCAAATAACTGTATCAAGTCCACTACCGGGCTGATGCGGTGTCAGTGTCAGCGATGAACATGAATGCTCAAATTATAGACCTGTAGCACTCACAAGTTGCTTCGCCAAAATATTTGAAAAGTGTATATTCAATTCTCTGATAACAGCAAATATAACCTTAGAAATAGATTCAACATACAAACAATCAAATGTAGAACACAGACCTATGTTTAATCATTTCTTCTGGATATGATCAACTCTATTCGATGAAGTAACTAATGCTCGCTCATTAAAAGAAATCAAATCCTTAATTAACCGTTCTGATGCAATTATTAATAAGTTTGACTTCAAATATTTTCATAGATCATGCCAAATTGTCCAATGTTGCCTTAGGCTCGGCTGCAGTGACTTAAACGCTGATAAGTTTAGACGACATGTATCAGACATACCAGACTGCACTTGTGGATATCACCTTGAAGATGCAATTCACTTTTTCTATAACTGTCAACAAATACGATAATATCAGAAACACTGTGTATTTCTACACACATGGGTATGGTCTAAAAATGATATTACATGGCAGTAGTTAAGCAGTTCTACAGACATGACTCTTCTTAAATCATTTCACGACATCATTGTCAAAAGCAAAAGGTTTGAGTAGCTTAATTTTATGCATGTAGTAAAGGAAAACTGCATTACCTTATTTCACAGACACCACTTGCTTCAGTGTATTGGCTTCGTTTATTTCATTTGTGCATTTTGTATGTTTATGTTCATCACTCTCTGATATATATCCAGCTGTTGTTAAGTTGTTACCTGGAGAGGTATTACATAAGCAAGTTTTGCTTGTTTACCGATCCAGATTTCTTTTGAAATAAAAATACGTTTAAGCCAACACAGCTAACCCTAAAACACATGATTGTAAACTATTCAAAAAGGGACACTTATCTCTGGCTTCTTCTCGGGTGTCGGACTCAAACTCATTTATTCTTAGAATAACATGACATACAATTATCTACAATTTTTATTATGTACAATTTAACAAAAATAATAATACGTGGATACTAATACAATTTACCAATTGTATTGTACACATTGTTAAGGAATTTAGATAGGCCTTTTAGATTTCTTACATTGTTAGTGGTCATAATTTTCTTAAATGTTTGGAAACTTAAGATATTGCTTATTTAAGAGTTCATATCGCCGTTGGTGAAAAGCTCCACATCGGAATAAATAATGCAATTCATCTCCCACAGCGATAGAATCACAGAGTGGACAGTGGCTGTCTTCCCTGGGAATGTTCAGCCATCGACCAGTTTCAACTGGTAATCCTTGGTTAGAAAGTTATGACTTTTAGTATTGGGAGAAATATTGATTTTGAGAGCAGTAGATATTTTTCAAATGAAGGTTGATTCTTCAGGTATACGACCTTTGGATTTCCGCTTGGGCTTACTAGCTGCCGTGAGTCAATTTGCTCGTTAACGCAACCGAGCGTGACAAGAGACTGGGCTACCAGTCTGCAAGGACAGCTAAATATACTTACGCATTTTTGAAAACTGATTGGTTACCCGTGATCTATGAAGATTTCGACAAAGGGCGCATTGTAATTAATTTCTTCAGCCTAAACAAACAGACAAATAACGACGAAAGCTCATCGGATGTCGTTATTTGGAAATACCCCTGATGGTTACAGTTTAATAATAAAAAAAAGTATCCCTGAGTGAAAGCATTCGCGGATTTCGGATTGCGTGGATGATACAATTACTA
Organism: Haliotis cracherodii; assembly: GCF_022045235.1. Taxonomy (NCBI): domain Eukaryota; kingdom Metazoa; phylum Mollusca; class Gastropoda; order Lepetellida; family Haliotidae; genus Haliotis; species Haliotis cracherodii. The sequence goes on along the minus strand of NW_027266266.1, from coordinate 30,843,675 downwards.
CTTGTTGTCATCCACATTTTCTGGGATAGCCCTACACTTGTGTATTTGTCGTAATTCACTTGCTGCTCAGTTAATGAATTTATAACATGTATACTTAGTTGCAGCACCACTCAGATTACCCGATAAAGGTTCAAATTTGGTCTTTCTTGTACCTGGGGTAATTATTCAATCTAAATCCAGGTTTGAAGTGAGGTGGAATGTGTGTTATGTGATATGCACGTGGCAGCCCAGCAAGAGATGTATGATCAGTTGCTTTACTTTTTTTTGTAAATCAACTGATCATTCCCAGACATCAAAGGATCAACAGGAAATACGTTGATTGATTAATTACTGTTATCTTGCACAGTGGATATGTCAAAAGTAAGTGTTTAAATGTGAAGGTAGGTTTACTAAACCCAGGGAATACACTCATATCATGGCGTGAAGTACAGATGTAAAAACAACATACTTTGTTCAAAGGGTAACCGATAATACACTGACTGGTTGTTCATTGTTATCTAACTCAATGTATGTTTTTAAGAACCGTGGACATTATAAAAATAGTTGTCACGTGGGCTTTCTCAGCTAACTTGGCGCCTATGTGAAACAATTGAAACAAACTAAGTGATTATAATATTCGATACTTTTAAATAACGTTTAAAAACGATATATTTAAATATTTTAATATATTTCATATATATTCCAAATATTGTTTCCAAATAATTATTATTAAAGTATTTGATTCTCACATTGCCATTTGACATCGAATAAATATTTTTGTACAGCTGCAGACGCAATGGATATTGTTTCCTTTATGTTGATATTCCCGGATACATTATAACTTTGGTAGGTTGTAATAATGATATTCGCATTTTGTTTTCATTCATTCGCTGCAGCTTTGAACAGAATCATTCTTGTTCCTTTCCGTTTGGTTGGGAAGTTTTTCGAAGCGCGATAGACGTTGTTTCACAAGTATTTTCTTTTGTAAGCGTGTATATGTTACAGTCAATGTGTAAAATATGATTCACTCAGGCAATTTATTAAATATCTAAATATTTCAGTCATTTTACAAATTGACTGAATAATCCATTCATTTTTTTAACCGACTGACTAAAAATAATAAAGACGATCAAAAGAGCTTAAACACATCACAATATATTAATTATGCTAAGAAAAGAAGCCAAACAATACAGAACTGTACTTGGTGATGATATCAAACATAAACAAATATTTGGAATTAGTTATCATATTAATAAAGATGGACATATTTTTCAGTTAATTTGTAAAATAAACTGAATATTTAGGCGTTTAATAACTTTCCTTAGTGAAATCTGTTTACATTTTGAATGTAAACATATACACACGGTAAAATAAGCAATGTTCAGATGAAATATTTACTTTCTGTTGCAAGTCAAAATAGTGTACACGAAGATCGCACAATTACCAAGCAAGTGACTTATCAAAACTGCATCACCATTACCGATGCTCCCCACAAATATACCTACATTCCAAAACTGTATTTCATTTTTGTTGATCAATGTGACCATACGTCCTTCTACTATCAATAAAAATGCGCTTACGAATGGCGAGCACGGGTCGCAAACAAGTCTAGATTTCTGCTATATCATCCGGGTACTCACTGGGAAAATACAGTAATGCACAGGTAACAACTACTCCCGCGGAATTGCTTTAGATCAGTGCTCCTTTGTACGTTGAAATACTATATATTGTGAATGTCAAAATGATATATCAAGGATCAAGTAGAAGATACATTGACCGTAGCACTGGGAGTTTATTCAACAGCCCCGTGAAAATAACACTGCTGTATCTTATTATTTATTTTAGATGACGCAGTCAAAGCTCACTTCTCCTGGCGGCCATTATCGAACGGCCAGCTAAAACACAACCCCGCGCTTACCTCTACAGGTCTCTTCCTGTAGTACGGTAATTAGTATTCTCTAATTACATGTATGTATTACATGCTGCTCTTTTCCAGCCTCACGGATATGGAGCTGAGATAAAGGGTCCAAGTCATCATAAAGTAATTAGGGTCCAATAAAAACAATGCGCCGCCAAACCTCATACATATTATCACAAAAAGTCGTACTACAGACGGTTAATGTCAAATCACAATAAAAGCATTTCAATGGCAATAACATGTTCCAGGACCATGTCTTCTCTTAACACCATCGGATTTAGAAGCAATGGTCGTATAAAACAAGACAGATCTATTTAATCACAACAGTATTCATGTTATTCCCACAAAATCACATAAAGAAAGGAGACATTAGCAAATACATGTGTATTATCATTTTTCGTCAGGATAACAAAAAATTCTCTCCTTGTTACCACCTCCAGGTTCAGCTTAACACGGGTCCTCCTTTGGTCAAAAGTTTGTTCCCCCTCTAATGAGTGTGTCACGCGTTGCACACGAGTGGCGGACGGGGTGCACACCCGTGTGCAACGCGTTGCACACGGGTATCACACGCGTGACCAACCCGATGCACACTGGTTGCGTAACGCGTTGCCCATGCGTGTAAGGGGAATGAACTTCTAGGCAGTAGTGTATAGTTATGATGAAAACTCTCATTTCCATCCTGTAACTGGGCTCTACCCTTCTCTAAATTTGTCTCCAACTGATTCTAACCTATTCAACGAATTTGAATGGTGTCCACAAATACCTTTGTGGAAGTGACCATTTCCTAACAGTCTTTTCACCAGTAAATCCATCTGATACTCAACCTTCGATGGGATTGAATTTTACAAAGGCTAACTGGTATTCATATGAGAAGTTTTGTCAAAATCAACAAAACTCTGAATGTTGAGTGATGTTGCTGATGCTTTTCAGGTTTTCACCGATGTTTAATTGAAATATGATACTTACAAATCTATATATACAGAGCTAATATCCTGGGATCCAGAATTCTATCAACTACTAGACTACCAGATAACGCTTCCACTTTCATAACCGAATCACATTTCATTTAAATTCAGAATATATCCAACATTCAGTATTTTAACTAACCCCCCCCCCCCTCCCCACCCCACCCCACCCCACCCCAAAAAAAGAAAGGAACTGAGCTTAGCAACCACTGAATACAGTAAATGTACAATGGAAATGTATTCAAAAGCAATGATATTGCATGAAACAAATTTCATTTGTCTACAAACAATAACATTAAATGTCTATGCTGTACAGTATCGACTTAAGAGTGTTAATGGGGGCAAAACCTAAAGTCACAGACTCGGTAGGGTGTATGCCCGCCGGCTGCATGGATAAAAGCTGTACATCGACGCCTCGTGGATGAAATTAATCGCGTATGAAAGTTTATAAATAATCATGTCAGCATCCTGTTTTTCTTGACACCACTGGACTGCCTCCGTGGCCTAGTGGTAAAACGTACGCCCGGAGAGTGTAAGGTCCGGGGTTCGAGCCCCGGCCGCGTCATACTAAAATACGTTAAAAGATGGTACTTGTTCTTACCCTCTCTGGCGCTCGGCATCAAGGGGCTGAAACAAGGACTGGTCGGCTCCGAGTCAGTATAATGTGTGTGAGTGGGGTATTCATGTTAAACTGCGGCATGGTATCTCTGTGGGCTTGCACTATAAATTGGCATCAGTCCGGACTAGTACAAGCAGCCACATAAACACGTGCATGCACGTCGCTATATAAGTGCAATAATCTTGGACGCGACGTTAAACCCCTTTTCACCACTCTTGACACCACTGAGCAACATAAGACTCTTGCTACTGGCCAATACAATATCGTACTTTGCTGGTTACCACATCATGTTTGAATTGTTGGTAACAAAATGGCTGATGCTGCATCAAAAGCAGCACTTAACAAATATGTGACGCCGCCTCTTATACGTTACTCTTATTATAAACCTAACACAAAAGAAGTCGGACACTCAAGTGGGTATAAATATATTACATGCATTAAAACCTACTGTTGATTACACCTACTTGAAATGTTAGTCCAGATTTGAAGAGGTCATTTTAAGACGATATCGGATAGACCATTGCAGCTATACTCATGAATATTTATTGAAAGGTGAGCATTCTCCGTTTTATATCCCTTGTGAAGAGAGAATGACAGTCAAACATACCATGCTTGACTGTATTGATATTTCCACGACAAGGGTTAAATATTTCAAAGATTGATCCCTAAAGGAGATGAAGGACGGTAAAATTATTTTCCCTTTGAGAGGGTGTCGTAGGACCTTGTCATTCAAAATGTGTTATCCCTATCATAGTTATAATCATTGTAAAATATGCGTATAATTGCCTGCAGTTGAAGGGGTGGTGAAAATACTGCTGGGGAACTACAGGAAGTCCCGGTTGTTCCTGGTATGGTGGCCTACCTGTGTTCCCTGGTGATATAGAGCACGTTTTCATATTGTCTTGTTGAATTATCTTTATTATTTTACATGCTTTACTGTCCTTCGACAACAGGTTTGTTATACAGTCTAAATATATCTATTTTTGAATATAATACTTTTTCTCGTCACGATATGGCTGAAATAATGCCGATGTTACGTTAAATATTAACTCACTCACTCACTTTTCCATGCTTTCAAACTAATATAAACTATGTGATAATCTAGTTTTTTTGGTTTTTTTTAATACTTTTTTTATTCAGGGTTCAGGATACATTGTACATGATATAGTGCATATTGATACATTGACTGTTTGCACATCATTTGTAATGTGAGATTGATATTACTAGCGATAATAAATGATTTAATACATAATATATATGTATCACATGATGGAGTCCCCTTTTTTATCATAAAAACAACAGCCATTCACACTTCTCATACAAACACCATTTACACGCTTTCACACAAGGACGCCACAAGCACTCTCATACACACACACACATGTATTATATTCTCAAAGAGAGATCTCAAATCTCAAGTCAGTGGTTCCAATTGAATGATACGAAAATGTAGACACTAACACATGGGCATACCATAATATAGGCATGAACACATACATATACATATCCTAAAATTCAAAAAGATTATGGTACATCATCCAGTCTTTGTTAAATTCCAAACCTCTGTTTGTGGACAAAAAACGTCTTTTCTCTATCTTATAGCGAAGTTTGAATTCATACTTTAAAAACTGTATATTTGGTAGTATATTTTGAACTCTACATCTGTAGATAAAGTATTTTGTGAACAGGATGATAAAATCAAACACTTTATCAGTAATAAGATTTTTTTTAAGCCAAAAATAATAAATTTTGCTGAAAGATTTAGATTATGAATGTGTCCACATTTGTCATTTATCCAGCTCATAAACTGTTTCCAAAAATTCTGTACAATATCACACTCCCACAAGAGATGGACGATCGTCTCTCTTTCATCACTGCAAAAAGTACATCGATCACTGTCAACATTCTTGATATAAAATAGAAAAGAGTTGGTTGTAAGTATCCTATGAGTTATCCTGAACTGAAACCACCGAAGCTTTGTATCTTTGGTTATTTTGAAAGGTTTTATAAAAATGGATTTCCAGTTTAATTCACCAAAATTAAATTCCCATTTCTGTCTGGCTTTCCAACTAACCAAAGGTCCCAAAAGTGTATAGTAGGCATGTTTGGAAACTTTCTTTAATGAGAAAAGTTTAGTCAATAATAAACTGTAATCTAAAGGATTAATGGTGTTCTCCATTTTTATGTTTGCCTTCTTAATATAGTTTGAAACTGCAGAAACTATGATAATCTAGTTTTTGTACCGTCCTTTTTATGGTCCCAATATGTCTGAAATATTAACGATGCGACGTTACATTCGCTCACTCACTCACGCTACCTCAAACATGTCAGTCATAGACCAGTGTTACTGATACCAGCCGATTCATATTTTGGTTTCCTGACGAACTGTCCACATAATAATATCAATGCATCTTGACCATATCTGTGTTGCTATAGTTTTATAAAAATCTTTGCAGTATTGTTTTTTTCATTTTTTTCCAGATATATGTCTACATGTGTGCTGTGCCAAAACCGGAAACGTAATCGACAGAACACAGTGGACGAAACATGATTAATTACCCTGTGTGGGGAAATCTTGATGAAGAAGCTTCGAATGGTCTGACATCAAAAGGGTTGAATTTATATATGCATAGATACAGCTTCACTATCAAATCTGCTGTGTTTAAGTCAACGAATCCCATTGTCATTGTTTAAAGCACAATTGTCTTCGAATACCTGCTGAAGTATGTTTTTTATATTGACATGAATAAAATATTTGAACCCATATTGGCAATTGATTTGACCACGTACAGTTACAAGAGTGCTCTGATAGCACAACATCCCCCGCATGAACATTTTTTGACGAGTTTATATTTTCTTTGTATTTTATTAAATAACAACAGTAGATGGCACTGCATTTGAAACAAATTGTGCAGAACATTTTGTTGGGAGTAATCCAGTCTGAATGCTAATGCCATAAGGATGTAGCTCACCCACAAAAGATATTGTGATATTCTCTGGAAACTGGAGGAGGAGTAGATTTCATGAAGCTCCGCAAAGCAGGGGCAGTAACTCTGTCAAAATGTTTCGAAATAAAACGGGACTGCGATATGTGTATCATCAACATGTCGACATATTGTGTGTAGAGTGTCAGGGATATTCTCTTAAAGCTGGAGGAGGAGTTGATTTCACAAGCTTAGTACCTCTCTCACAATTAGGCAAATGAAGCTCCGTAAAACAGGGGCAGTAGCTCAGTCAAAAGTAGTGGAAATGAAACGGGACTGCGATATGCGTATCATCAACATGTCGACATATTGTGTGTAGAGTTTCAGGGATATTTTCTGGAAACTGTAGGAGGAGTTGATTTCACAAGCTTAGTACCCTCTGTGGGACAGACAGACAGGCAGGCAGACGGACGGACTGCGCCACGACATAATCCCCCTTCGGACATTAAAGAATTAATAGCATCTAATTAAAGGTTTGTAGTCGCTGTATGGTATAAGAAGTGGGGTCACAGATTTGTTGAGAGCTGCCTTTGCTGCAGCATCAGCCATAGTGTTACCCGTGATTCCAACATGACTGGGCAACCAGAAAAAGACGATGTCGTATTGGCCAGTAGCAAGGTCATTATACAATTCTAAAATATCTAAAATGAATTGATGATGTGGAGAGCTAGATTTGATTGCCTGTAGACACGATAATGAATCTGAAAAGATGATGAACCGTTTACAACTGTACTGTTTTTGGATATATTCCAAAGCAGTTAATATTGCTTTGGCTTCAACAGGGAAAAGATGGGCTATGGTCTGGTAAACGAGATGAGACGGTTTGGGATCCAATGACAGCAGCACTGGAGACTGGGCTGCCGTCCTTGGATCTGTCTGTAAAAATGGAACGGTGGGATTCGTATTTAGCTCTAACTTGTAAATATTCTTGCTGATATACTAATTGATTGGTGTCTTGTTTTGTAAATTGTGTGAGAGTAAAGTCCACCTCTGGTCTGATAAGTTGCCAAGGAGGGGAAGACAGAAGCCTGAAAGGAGAAATATTATCTAAATCAATATGTGCAGCTGTAATGTGGGGTTTAAGACGAATGCCTAGTGGTGGGACCAGCTTAGGCTTACTATGAAAAAGGTCTTCATAAAGGGGTTGAAATATACAGTTATATGCAGGGTTTAATGGGTTAGAACGTAATTTTGCAATATATTGAAGCGATAATTTGATACGCCGCAGCTTTAACGATGGTTCATCAGCTTCTACATATAAGCTATCCACAGGAGACGTTCGAAATGCGCCAAGACATAGTCTTAGGCCTTGATGGTGAATGGAATCTAATTTTTGTAAATTGCTCTTACAGGCTCCACCATAAACGATGGAGCCATAATCTAATTTAGAGCGGATCAGAGACCTAAACAAGTGTAGGAGAGTTGACTGATCACCTCCCCACTTCGTGTTGGCAACAACTTTCAACAAATCTAGAGCCTTCAGGCATTTAGTTTTAAGATAGTTAATATGCGGCTTAAAAGTTAAATGGTGATCGAAAATGAGACCCAGGAACTTGGCCTCTTCTAAAACCTTGATAGGTGTGCCATGTAAAAATAGTTCTGGATCTTTGTGGTGCTTGTATTTCCTACAAAAATGAATACAATTGGTCTTAGCTTTTGAAAACCTGACACCATTTTTCGATTTTGTTGAGACATAGCTGCAACTGTCTCTCGATGGTACGCATATTTTTTCCACGACATGAAATATTAAAATCGTCCACAAAAAGTGAACCATCAATGGAATCATTTAAAACCTTTGACAGACTATCAATCTTTATGCTAAACAGAGTTACAGACAAAATACTGCCTTGTGGGACACCCTGATCCTGATTATAATGGTCAGACAGGGTGGAACCCACACAAAACCTGAAATTGTCGGTCTGTTAAAAATTGAGATATAAATTGAGGCAAACGGCCTCTTAACCAAAAATTATGTAGATCTTTTAAAATACCGTGCTTCCAAGTGGTATCATACGCTTTTTCTCAATAAAAAAAGATTGATACTGCATGCTGATTATTTACAATTGCATTTTGACAAAGGATTCTAAACGTACCAGATGGTCAATGGTACTTCTATTCTGACGGAAACCACATTGTATGTTACTGATAAGATTATTAGTTTCCAAGTACCACACCAGTCGATTGTTTACCATTCGCTCCATGGTTTTGCACACACAGCTAGTTAGTGATATTGGTCTATAATTAGATGCATCACTATGGCCCCTACAAGTTTTAGGTATGGGGACAACTTTTGCATTACGCCGTGAAGGAGGACAATTTCCTGATTTTGTCGATGAAGAGTGTTTGGCCAGCGTCTCGCCCAATTTATTGGCAATGTCCACTTTATCTGATAATAAATGGTCACCTTCATTGAGATGGTGGACAGTCGATTTTGAGCCTTTACCTTTAATTTTGGCAATCATGTTCCACACCTTGGATATCGGCGTGCGAGAATTAATTTTAGAGACATAATTCCTCCAAGACTTACGCTTATTCTGTTTGAATGTACGGCGTGCCTTGGCATTTGTGATTTTAACACGATCCAAATTATGTACAGTTGGATGTCGGCGGAAATATTTCTCCGCTTTTTTCGTGCACTTCCTAGCCTGTTTGCATTCTTTATCAAACCATGGTTTTCGAATGTGTGCATTTGCAGAGGATTTAGGAATGGTGATATCAGCAATTTCATTCAGCTTATCTGAGTGAGTGAGTGAGTGAGTTAAAGTTTAACGTCACATCGGCAGTATTTCAGCCATATCGTGACGAAACAAAATTTGATATGAACAATTTATGTTAAACTGTATAAAATTCTGCTGACAAAGAGCAGTACAATAACTAGAACATCACAGAATTTCGTAAAACTAGTTGGAGAACAAGTAAAACTAGAGAACTAACTAATCATTTAACAACACATTATAAAAACAGGCTATAGATCGCCACCAACTGAAGGTTGATCACTGCGCTGGGGACCATGGGGACTTACAGTACTTTTGCTACCTGCATGGACCCCAGTCGGATTTGCATCATCCCTTCAGTTGTTGACGACGAGTGATAAATTTAGCCAAACAGTAAAATAACACATATACTACTATTAAAAGCGTGGAAGAAATAAATATACCTTGAAAAACGTGGTCTTACATACCCTCTAAGGGGGACAATAATTTTACACTATTTTAACCCCCTTCGAGGATATAGCCACTAACAATCTCAGTTATTGATTAATTCAACCAATTATAAAATGCATTTATTTATTTACAAAACATAACAATCAAAACTTATGGAACAATTCAATTTCCTTTAAAAAAGCAATAATTAAATGAGAACTAATAGTGTTAAAAAGATCCTTCATAGATTTAACCTTGAAATAGTTATCCCTTGTGATGGAAAAGTCAACACAGTCAAGCAGGACATGCTTGACTGTGATTCTTTCATCACAAGGGATGCAAAATGGAGGATCTTCACCATTTAAAATATATTCATGAGTGTACCTTGAATGGCCAATACGACATCGTCTTAAAATGACCTCTTCAAATCTGGACTGACAACCCAAGTAGGTATAACCGATATTTGCTTTTATTGCATGTAATTTATTTATACCCACTTGGGTGTCCCACTTCTTCTGCATTAGATCAGTGATGTAAGATCTAATGACAGGTTTATAATCACTGTATGGTATCAGAAGTGGTGTCACAGATTTGTTGAGTGCTGCTTTTGCAGCAGCATCAGCCATTGTATTACCAACAATTCCAACATGACTGGGTAACCAACAAAAGACGATGTCATATTGGCCAGTCGCAAGGTTATTATGTAGTTCTATGATATCGAGTAAAATTGGATGCTGACACGAATTATTTCTAATAGCCTGAAGACAGGATAAGGAGTCTGAAAATATAATGAATTCTCTATGTTTAGATTGTTTATTTATATATTCTAAAGCAGTTAATATTGCTTTTGATTCAGCTGTAAAAATTGAAGATTCATCCGGTAATCTAGTTGATAAAGTTCTGGATACAATGACGGTGGCGCTGGCAACAGCATCACCGTCCTTGGATCCATCAGTAAAAATAGATTTATAAGTATCATAGTCACACCTTAACTGATTGTATTCTTGTTGATATTGTAATTGATTAGTGTCAGACTTCTTTAGTTTAGATAAGGTAATATCCACCTGTGGCTTTACCAATTGCCAAGGAGGAGACGAAAGCTGGCGAAAAGGAGATATTATTTCAAGTTTAATATCGGCAGCAGAAATGAAAGGTTTTATTCTTATTCCGAGAGGCAGAATAAGAGAGGACTTCTTACCGTACAGATCCTCATAAAGAGGATTAAATACACAACTGTACGCAGGGTTAGACTGATTAGAATATAATTTTGTGATGTACTGTAGAGATAGTTTGATACGGCGTTGTTTCAGGGATGGCTCATCGGCCTCAACATATAGACTCTCAATCGGAGAAGTTCTGAAAGATCCAAGGCAAAGCCTCAGACCCTGATGATGTATGGGATCAAGTAATTTAAGATTACTTTTACAGGCTCCACCATAGATGATGGAGCCATAATCGAGCTTAGAACGGACAAGTGATCTATATAAGTGAAGGAGGGTCGTTTGATCACCTCCCCACTTGGAATTAGAAACAACCTTTAATAAATCTAGTGCCTTCAGACATTTAGCTTTCAAATATTTAATATGTGGTAAAAAGGTAAGGTGATGATCAAAAATAATTCCTAAAAATTTAGCTTCTTTGACAACTTTAATTGGTGTTCCAGCTAGATGTAAATCAGGGTCCTTATGCGGTTTATATTTTCGACAGAAATGAATACAATTTGTTTTAGATTTTGAAAACTTGAATCCGTTCTGCTCTGCCCAAACATTGATTTTATTCAGACAAAGTTGCAATTGTCTCTCAATCGTGTGCATATTTTTACCTCGACATGATACATTAAAATCGTCAACAAACAAAAACCCGTCAATAGAGTCATTTAAAACCTTAGCTAAACTGTTAATTTTTATGCTAAACAACGTTACCGATAATATACTACCTTGTGGGACACCTTGATCTTGATCGTAAAAATCAGACAAGGTGGATCCCACACGAACCTGGAAATTTCTATCTGTTAAAAATTGAGACACAAAATTTGGCAAACGCCCTCTCAAACCCATGTCATAAAGATCTTTTAAAATTCCATGTTTCCAGGTGGTATCATACGCTTTTTCTAGATCGAAAAATATTGATACCGCATGTTGTTTATTTATTAAAGCATTTTTCACAAATGTTTCCAGTCTAACCAAATGGTCAACTGTACTTCTATTTTTTCTAAAACCACATTGAATATTTGTGAAAAGATTATTAGTTTCTAAATACCATATAAGTCGGTTATTTACAATTCTTTCCATGGTCTTACAGACACAGCTAGTAAGCGATATCGGCCTATAATTGGAAGGATCAGTATGATCACGGCCAGGTTTTGGAATTGGAATAACAACGGCATTTCGCCAAGATGAAGGGAAATTCCCAGTTGTCCAGATGTGATCAAAAATAGTCAATAAAGTTTCTAAGCATGACTCGGGTAAATGTTTGAGTAACTGATAATGAATATTATCAGCACCCGTGGCAGTATCATGAGCTTGCCCAAGGGCGGTATGCAGCTCATGGATGGAGAAAACTTCGTTGTAATCCTCACCATTATTAGAATTAAAATTAATTTTCTTTTTTTCTTGTTGGTCTTTAAATTTTTGAAAATTCGGTGCATAATTTGATGAGGAAGAATGTAGAGCAAGTGTTTCTCCCAATTTATTCGCTATATCTCTTTTATCGGTTAATAATGTGTCACCCTCCTTAAGATGATGAACACTAGATTTTAAACCTTTGCCCTTAATCCGTTGTACCATATTCCAAACCTTAGATATTGGAGTACGGGAATTTATTTTCGAGACATAGCTTTGCCAAGATTGGCGTTTATTCTGTTTAAATGCTCGACGAGCTTTCGCATTTAACATTTTAAGTTTATTTAAATTATGGACAGTAGGGTGGCGTCGAAAATATTTCTCTGCCTTTTTCCTCGCTTTTCTAGCCTGTTTACATTCGATGTTAAACCATGGTTTGCGTATATGTGGAATTGTAGAGGATTTAGGTATGCATTCATCAGCAATTTTATTTAACACGTCAGAAAAATCCTGAATAGGATCCATAGCATCAATAAAACATTCGGGTTGTATTTTAGTTAGGCACATTGTTTGAAACAAAGACCAGTTTGCCTTTGTAAAATTCCATCTTGTAGAAGGTGGAACATCAGCCGGATTAACAGTTGATAGAATAGTTGGGAAGTGGTCACTTCCACAAAGATGATTCTTTTTACTTTGTTCTGTTTTTGGTCTAGATTTGTACTGTGCATGTTGTTTGACAGGGATTTCTGATTTAGACTGTTCAGATACTTTAGGTGATGACGTCGACTGATCCTGAGATGAAGCTGCAACTTCATCACAAGATGCCATGGACTTACTCAATACTGGTGATGTTTGAGAGCTGGAGTTCTCCTGTGGGTGTCTCACCTGGGCTGCTGCAGATAATAAAGTAGGACCAGATGTTTTGGTCCACGTATAATCGGTCTGGCAACCTGCAGTGAAGCGGAAACAGCAGAAGCAAAAGATGGCCCTGGTTGTTCCTCGGCAAGAACAGCCTTCTTTGCTTCGAAAAAAGATATGTTTCGCTCAAATTTTACCCTTGAAATTTTTGATTGAAGTTTCCAAGTAGGACATTCCTTGGATGAAGACGGATGGTTACCAGCACAGTTTACACAGTGAGGTGTTTAGCTACAGAGGGCACTGTCTACGCATGTTCCAGCACATCTATGACATGCAGCTGGATCATGGCATGACTTTGAGCCATGTCCATACTTTTGACACTTGTAACATCTCAAAGGATTAGGGATAAATGTATCCACCCTTAAACTGCAGTAACCAGCTTTAAGGGATTCTGGACGCAGTGGAAGATAAAATGTAAACAAATATGTGTTTGTTTTTATCACCTCATTATTTCTCTTTGCTGTAAAACGTTTGACAGCAGTTACTCCTTGGGAGTGTAACTCTGTCACGATTTCGAGGTCCGTCATATCAGAAAGGCAACGTCCCATATCACGAACGATGCCTTTACTACTGTTCAGTGTCCTGTGAGGGGATACCTCCACAGGAACAGTAGCTAGTGATTTCGTCGAGAGAAGAATTTGTGACTGGATTTGTTTATTGCATTGGATCAGGAGAGAGCCAGATCGTAACTTTTTGATTTCCTTAACTTGGCCAACTAAACCTTCAATACCCTTTGATATAGCAAAGGGGTTAAGTTTAAGTGGATCACCATTTGGAGCATTCATCACTAGAAAACGAGACCATGCCTCAGGATTGACTAGAGGTTGAGGAGTATCTTCATCCCCAGAAGAGAGCGAATCATCTGATTCGTGTGAGCGTTTTTTGAGTGGGGGTGCCATGGTAGTTTTAAATGTGATTCGCCCTCCTAGCTCCCCACCCACCATGGAGTGTCTACATGGACGATGCCACACGTCTGTGGATCTCCAGCAGACGGCACCAGGGATACCAGGAGGGTATACTGAAGCAGAAGAACCGATCGAAGATCAATAAATCCACCGGATTGGCCCATGAGCCACCGCCTTCTGGCACTGGCATCTAGGCAAATTTTGAATTTAGAAAGTATTGCAAAATTCAATAATCATGTATATTCAAACAATTCAATGACAGATATAAATTTCCAAGCCAGAATAGTTAGAACTGTGAGCAAAAAAGTAAGGTGCTCAGGGCTTGGCATGACCAGCCGATTGATAGGACCGGGCCCATCCTACCACCCGTCTAGGCGAAGTAAGGGTCAAAGTAGTGTATTGGGCAAAGGGACACTATTCCTGGAACCAGCGCCCTCAACCACCAGACTCCCGTCCTCCGCCGACACAGGGACGCAACCCACGGCAAACGGGCTGCCCACTTTGGTCGCCTCTTACGACCAGCAATGGGGTGCTGTGGAAATATTCTACCCCGGTTCCACACGGGGGAAGAGCTATTAGCGTTACCCAGCACTCACCACGAGGAGGTTGCTCTTCACGAGTGCCTTCAGCTTATCTGAAAACGATTGAATGGGGTCAGTAACAGTACTGAACATATCAGGTGTCAATCTATCTGTACAGAGTTCCTGAAAGGAAGGCCAGTTTGCCTTGGTAAAGTTCCACCTTGATGTAGGTAAAACATCAGATGGTGCTGTTAATATTGAGGGAAAATGGTCGCTTCCACACAAGCCATCGTGGACCGACCACGTAAATTCGTTTAATAGATTTGAATCTGTTAGTGACAGATCTAAAGCGGAATAAGTTCCAGTAGCAGGATGTAAATAGGTATTTGATCCATCATTGAAAATGCACAAATTGTTATCAGAAATAAAATCTTCAAGTAATTTCCCCTTTGGATTAACGTTAACACTTCCTCATAATGGGTTATGGCCGTTTAAATCACCCACAATCATGCAGGGCTTAGGGAGTTGATCATATAAGGATTGAAGTTCTGATCTCTGAAGCACAGAGGAAGGAGAAATATATAAAGAACACAGTGTAAATGTTATGTGCAAAGTCAGTCGTACTGCGACAGCTTGAAGATTAGTATGAAGTTAAACAGGGCTGTGGATCACTCCCTGCTTCACCAAAACAGAAGATCTTCCAGTAGCTTTAACACCTGGAGGAGAAAATGAATGGTAGGAACTATACCGCCGCAAATCAAAGTTATCATTCTGTTTGAGATAAGTCTCCTGGAGACAGATTGCTGATGGCGTAAAATCTTGGATTAATAAATGTAGTTAATTAAAATTGGTCCTAAGACCTCTGCAATTCCACTGAATCAGTGGATTCATAATGTTCAAGTTACTGGTGGATTAACAGGAGATCTACATCTCCCATTTCGCGGCGACTTACTTCTGTTGCGCCCGGGATGAGGAGAGACATGCATGTCCTCAAAGGATTCAAAACGATTATAAATTTGTATGGGGTCACGGTGACCCTTTGGTACACGATCTGAATTTTTGGAGTAATCAATTTTTTTGCTGGCATTTTTCACAACCGGGGATGGTTTAGGTGCGGGTACTGCTGTTGGTGTCAATTTTGGCGTAGATGCTGCTGATGCTGAAATATCATCTGTTTGTGAAGATGATCTCGACTGTACAAAGGAATAGGTGTCTGTTGAAACCCAAGTAATATCAGTCTGGCATTCAACAGACATGACAGATTTTGAAGTTATGCGTGACACAGCTGCTGAATAGGTCACAGCAGTGGTGGGAGAGATAGAAGCCATGACCAAACGCTTAGCTTCTGGAAAAGTATTGTTTTTGTCATGTTTCAGCTTTACAATCTGAAGTTGAATTTTAAATTTAGGACATGATTTTGAGGATGCCACATGATCACCAGAGCAGTTAGCACAATGTGGGTTTTTCGTACATCTAGTTTCCATATCGTGGTCATCTTCACCACACTGATGACATATCTTGTGATGGTTGCAAGATTGGGCACCGTGCCCGAACTGCTGGCATTTGTAACAATGAAGTGGGTTTGGAATGTATTTATCCACTTTGATGTTAATATATCCTGCTTTAATATTTTTTGGACGTGTGGGCTTTGAAAATGTCATCAGGTAAGTATTGGAGTTGAAGGTTTTATTATCTCGCTTGTACGTGAAGCGTTTGACGTGAGTAACTCCTTGATCTTTAAGATCATCAGTTATTTCACTTTCTGACATATCAGAGAGACAACGTTCTCTATCTCTGATAATTCCTTTGCTGGAATTTAAAGTTTTGTGTGGTGAAATCAAAACTGGAGTGGAAACTAATTGCTTGGCAGCCAGTAAGGTGGTTGATTGTTTTGCAGTCTTACATTCAACTAACAGCAATCCCGATCGAATTTTTTTGACATCCTGGACATCTCCAGCAATGCCATAAAGTGCCTTAGAAATTGCGAAAGGATTCAATTTCAAAGGTGTACCATCAGTGGCGGAAACCACTAAAAATCTAGCCCAACTACCAGAAGAACACTTCAGGATGGTAGTCTCCTCATCCGAGGAATCTTCCATAGAACGTTTGGTTTTTTGGGGGTGCGCCATTTTGAATTTGTAAAAGGTTCACCATCACAGCTCCCCACCCACCATGGAGTATCACAGGGACAATGCTATAAACCAGTGGATCTCCAACTGGCAGCACCAAGGATACTGGGATGGTATACTGAAGCAGATTAACTAATAAATTCATCAATCCACCGGATTGGCCCATGAGCCACCGCCTTCTGGGCATACGACTCTAGGCAATTGAAACAATTAACAATCAAAATTCAAGATTTGATACATATATAATTTGGCCAAGTCCGAAAGTTAAAAAGTTAAAGCAAAAGTCAAATCATTTGAAACACAATACGTGCTCAGGGCTTGGCATGACCAGCCGATTGATAGAACCGGGCCCATTCTACCACCCGTCTAGGCGAAGTAAGGGTCGAAGTGGTGTATTGGGCAAAGGAACACTGTTCCTGGAACCAGTGGCCTCAAACACCAGACTCCCGTCCTCCGCCGACACAGGGGCGCAACCCACGGCAAACGGGTTGCCCAATTTGGTCGCCTTTTACGACCAGCAATGGAGTGCTGTGGAAATATTCTACTCCGGTTCCACACGGGGGAAGAGCTATTAGCGTTACCCAGCACTCACCACGAGGAGGTTGCTCTTCACGAGTGCCTCCACTGTATTATGTTGGACAATTGAGTCATGGTGGCTCAATTGGAGATCGCTCGCCTGAATGTGAGGAGGAACTACTCCTCCGCCTGTCCGGTAAGGACAGAGTAACCTCCATATCCAGAGGCCCAAATGAGTTCTGTAAAGGAACCTCTGAAGGTGAAGGGACGATCGGTGCTTGTTTTCTATTCAATTTCTTTTTCCCTTTTTTTGACTGATTTACTGGTTCTTTCATATACGTTTGAGAATGTTTCTCAGGCTGAATCTCGGTCTGAGATCCTGAACTAGATTGAGTGGTAGAAATAGGTCGATGGATTTGAACAGTAGCAACAGGTTCTTCTGACTTGACCCATGTCAAGTCAGTCTGACACGAAATAGATGATGTTGCTACTGGGCGGGAGACTGCAGCAGAGTAGGAAATAGTAGATTGAGTCGTTGTCTGATCTTGGATTAGTTTTTTGGCATCTAGGTAGGAGATGTTTCTTTCACATATTAGTTTCATGATTTTAGATTCCATTTGCCACATGGGGCAAGATTTAGATGAAGCAACATGTGAGCCAAAACAGTTAGCACATTCAAAATCATGATTACAGTCAGTGCTCTCATGATTGTCACCACAACGATGACATATCACAGAGTTACGACAAGATTTGGAACCATGGCTGAAATGTTGGCATTTGTAGCATCGGAGCGGATAGGGGACATACACGTCCACTCCGATGTGGAAATAACCTGCTTTAATTGACTGGGGAAGAGATGTACGGGCAAACATCATGAGATAAGTATTTGTGTTTGAATTTTTTCACATGCATGACTTTTACGCCATGAGAGCTATTCTCCAAAGTATTAGTTTCAGAACAAAAACGTTTCGTGTGTGGATGCATTCTTACATGGTCGACCCTCATGAAAAATATTGGCGCAATTGCTTCAAAAATCATGACTTGAGTTCGAACTATAAATACATCAGCGATTCGAATTTTTTTCAAATGCATGACTTTTACGTCATGAGAGCTATTCTCCAAAGTATTAGTTTCAGAATGAAAACATTTGGTGTGTGGATGCATTCTTACATGGTCGACCCTCATGAAAAATATTGGGGCAATTGCATAAAAAGTCTTGACTTGAGGCTGAACTATAAATACATCAGCGATTCGAATTTTTTCACATGCATGACTTTGACGCCATGAGAGCTATTCTCCAAAGTATTAGTTTCAGAACAAAAACGTTTCGTGTGTGGATGCATTCTTACATGGTCGACCCTCATGAAATATATTAGCGCAATTGCTTCAAAAATCATGACTTGAGTTCGAACTATAAATACATCATTTATCTTGCTTTCTTCTTCTTTATTTTTTTCATAATCCTTTTTTGATTCAGATAATTTACTTAAAGCTTTTTCAGAAATATTTTGAAAATCCTCTCTAATTGTATTTTCATATTGGTTTATTTCTTTTTCTAAATCGCCCAATTTCTTTCCTCTTTTCTTTTTCAAATATGAGGAAAAAGAAATTGTTTTACCTCGCAAATTCATTAAAAAGGTTTCCAAGAATAGGGAATCAGGTATATTCAGTTTTAAATCCAAATCATCAAAAGGAGCAGAATGGTCTGATCTATAAGATGGATGCACATATTGTTGTTTTGTTTCATCTAAAACAGTCGTAACCATATCTACATATTGTTTATTTCTTAAAAGGGAAGTGTTAAATTTAAAATATCCACGGCCCCTATTATTTACCAGAGAATCATTTAGGCATAAAGAAATAGCCGAATGGTCAGATTTATAACCTGGGAGAATGTCAGCAGCAGAGGATAGGTTTAAAATATCTTCACTAACCAGGAAAAAGTCTAGCCTAGCTTGCTGTCTGGGTTTATGTTTCCACCATGTAAATTTTCTAACAGCTGCATTCTGTTCACGCCAAACATCATGCTTTTAATAAGAGTGAGTGAGTGAGTTAAAATTTTAAGTCACATCGGCAATATTTCAGCCATATCGTGACTATCAAAAGTTAAATATAATACATATAATGAAACGTATGTAAAAACCTGCCAACGAGGGACAGTAAAACAACAAGACGTATCACAGCAATAAAATTTAAAACTAGTATGTAATAATAAAATCAATAGCACTATCATATACATTACATTTTAAAAACAGGCTATAGATCGCCAGCAACTGACGGTAGATCACCATACTAGGGACCATGGGGACTTACAGTACCTTTGCTACCTGCATGGACCCTAGCAGGATTTACATCATCCCTTCAGTCGCTGGCGAGTGTACATAATTTTAGCCACAATTAAAATGACAGAAATTCTACGTTTAAAAGCGTAGTAAATGGAAATATTCCGTGAATGACAGGGACTTACGATACCCTCTCAGGGGGACAATAATTTTACAGTACTTTAACCCCCTTCAAGGATACTGCCACTAACAATCTCAGATGTAAATTCATTCTACTAATTTTAAAAAAGTTATTATACACAAAACAGATTAACAGAATTTATGATACAGTTCAATTTCTTTTAAAAAACCAATAACTAAATGAGTACTTATAGTATTAAAAAGATCCTTAATAGTTTTGACCTGGAAATAGTTATCCCTTGTGATGGAAAAATCAATGCAGTCAAGCAGGACATGCTTGACTGTGATTCTTTCATCACAAGGGACACAAAACGGAGGATCCTCACCTTTTAATATATACTCATGTGTATATCTACTGTGGCCAATACGACATCGTCGCATTATGACCTCCTCAAATCTGGACTGACAGCCCAAGTAGGTGTAACCGATAGTTGGTTTAATTTCATGTAATTTATTGATACCTACTTGAGTGTCCCACTTTTTTTGCATTAGATCTCGGATGTAAGATCTTATCACGGGTTTATAATCACTGTAGGGAAGAATAAGTGGTGTCACAGATTTGTTGAGAGCTGCTTTTGCAGCAGCATCAGCCATCGTGTTACCAGTGATTCCAACATGGCTAGGTAACCAACAGAAAACGATGTCGTATTGGCCAGTAGCAAGATCAGTAAACAGTTCAACAATTTCCATTAAAAGTGGATGCGTGGAAGACATGTTTTTAAAAGCTTGAATGCAAGAAAGAGAGTCTGAAAAAATAATGAACTGTTTATATTTAGTTTGGCTGTGGATATATTTTAGAGCTGTTAAAATAGCATTTGCCTCCGCTGTGAAAATAGAACATTTATCTGGTAATCTGGTTGAGATAGTCCTGGATCCAATGACGGTTGCGCTGGCAACAGCGTCATCATCCTTGGATCCATCTGTAAATATAGATCTGTGAGTATCATACGTGTTACGTAATTCATTATATTGCTGTTGATAAATTAGTTGATTTGTGTCCGATTTTTTTAGTTTACTTAATGTCAGGTCCACCTCTGGCTTGACTAACTGCCAAGGCGGCGAAGTGAACAGCCGAGTGGGGGCTATGGTGTCAAGATTGATTTGGGCAGCAGAAACATCAGATTGTATTCTTATTCCAAGTGGTGGAATAAGAGATGTCTTTTTATTATAGAGATTTTTGTACAGAGGATTAAAAACACAGCCATATGCTGGATTTGATTTAGTGGAACATAATTTAGAGATATACTGTAAACATAATTTAATGCGTCGTTGTTGAAGGGATGGCTCATCAGCCTCCACATACAAACTGTGAATAGGTGAAGTTCGGAAGGCTCCAAGACAAAGCCTCAGGCCTTGGTGATGAATAGTGTCCAATAATTTTAAATTGCTCTTACAAGCCCCACCATAAATGATGTAGCCATAATCAAGTTTAGAGCGTATGAGAGCTCGGTATAGCTGGAGGAGGGTTTTCTGATCCCCTCCCCACTTGGAATTAGAGACAACTTTTAACAAATCTAGGGCTTTCAGACATTTGTTCTTTAAGTATTTGATATGAGGTAAAAAGGTTAAATGATGATCAAAAATTATACCCAAAAACTTCGCTTCTTTTACAACTTTAATGGGGGTGTTATCTAATATTAGTTCAGGGTCTTTGTGAGGTTTATATTTTCTGCAAAAGTGAATACAGTTAGTTTTAGATTTGGAAAATTTAAAGCCATTTTCTAAACACCATTTTTGGATTTTATTTAAACACAGTTGCATTTGCCTCTCAATCGTATGCATGTTCCTACCACGGCAAGAAACATTAAAGTCATCCACAAACAACGATCCATCAATTGAATCGTTTAAAACCTTTGCTAAACTGTTGATTTTAATACTAAACAAAGTGACAGACAAAATACTGCCTTGTGGGACACCCTGATCCTGATTATAATGATCAGACAGGGTTGAACCCACGCGGACTTGAAATTGCCTGTCAGTTAAAAACTTGGATATAAATTGAGGCAAACGGCCTCGCAATCCAAAATCATGTAAATCTTTTAAAGTACCATACTTCCATGTAGTGTCATATGCTTTTTCTAGATCGAAAAAGATAGACACTGCATGTTGTTTGTTTATAAGGGCATTCTTAACGAATGACTCCAATCGAACTAAATGGTCAATGGTACTGCGATTTTTACGGAAGCCACATTGAATATTTGTGATTAAGTTATTGGATTCCAAGTACCATGTTAATCTATTATTGACCATGCGTTCCATGGTTTTGCAAACGCAGCTAGTCAATGAAATGGGTCGATAATTGGAAGGAACTGTATGGTCACGTCCAGGTTTAGGTATTGGAACAATGATAGCTTCACGCCACGAAGAAGGAAATTCTCCTGACGTCCAGATTTTATCAAATAATATCAAAAGGGTTTCTAAACAGGATTGCAGTAAATGTTTTAAGAGTTGATAATGGATATTATCAGACCCTGCAGCAGTGTCATGAGCCTGTCCAAGTGCTGTATTGAGCTCATGAATGGAAAAGACTTCATTGTAATCTTCCCCGTTATCTGAATTAAAATGTAAAGGTTTCTTTTCCTGCAGCTTTTTGAATTTTTGAAATTGAGGGACATAATTAGACGAGGAAGAATGTTGAGCCAGAGTTTCACCAAGTTTATTTGCAATATCTGATGTATCAGTTAATAATTGATCCCCATCTTTGAGATGGTGTATGCTTGACTTAGAACCCTTACCTTTAATTTTCTGAATCATGTTCCATACCTTGGACATTGGCGTCCGTGAATTTATCTTGGATACATAATTTTGCCAAGATTGACGTTTGTTTTGTTTGAAAGTGCGCCGGGTTTTAGCATTAACAATTTTAAATTTATTGAGATTATGGACCATTGGATGGCGTCGGAAATATTTTTCAGCCTTTTTCCGTGCCTTCCTAGCTTGTTTGCAATCAATGTTGAACCATGGTTTACGTATGTGAGGATTTGAGGAGGACTTCGGAATACATTCATCAGCTATTTTAGTGAGTTCATCGGAGAACAGTTGTATAGAGTCGGGAACATCAAGAAATACGTCAGGGTTTAGTTTGTTAGAACAAAGGACTTCATATAATGCCCAGTTGGCTTTAGTAAAATTCCAACGTGAAGATGGGGGAACATCAGATGGAGTCACAGATTCTAAAATGGTCGGAAAATGGTCACTTCCACAGAGGTCATCGTGGACTGACCATTCAAATTCACTTAGTAAGTTAGAATCTATAACTGATAAATCCAGACAAGAGTAAGTACCAGTTGCTGGATGTAGATAAGTGGTTGAACCGTCATTAAAAATGCATAAATCTTGTTTTTAAGAAAAATTCCTCAAGTAATTTACCCTTTGTATTGCTGTCAGTACTACCCCAAAGTGGGTTATGGCCATTCAAATCTCCCATGAGAAGACAGGGTTTAGGGAGTTGGTCATAAAGTGCCTGAAGATCGGACTGTCACAGAGAATAAGAAGGTGGAATGTATAAAGAACACAATGTAAATACAACATTCAATGTGACACGGACTGCAACAGCCTGAAGAGGAGTATTTAGAGGAACAGGACTATGAATGACGCCCTGCCTCACCATAACAGAAGATCCTCCAGTAGCTTTATCCCCCGGAGGAGAAAAGCAATGGTAGGAATCATACTGTCTTAAATTAAAATTATCTGTTGATTTGAGGAAAGTTTCTTGAAGACAAAATGCTGATGGTTTTAAATCCTGAATTAATAGCAGAAGGTCGTTGAAATTGGTCCGAAGTCCTCTACAATTCCATTGGATTAAACTGGGAGAACAAATCATGGGGGCTCAATCGGAGATCGTGAGCGGGGGGAAGGTCTTCTACGCTGTAATGGCAGCGATGGAGCAGCCTCCATATCCAGAGGTTCAAAAGGGTTATGAACCTCCAGAGGAACAATCAAGGGCAAAGGCACCTCAACATGTTTAAGGGCCCTTGCTTCTTTTTTACGTTGTTTCTTTTCACTTTTCAAAAGCGGTCTATTTTTTCTCAAGTCGGGTACAGTGTCTGGTTCAGTGTCTGGTTGAATGGTAGGATCGGGCAAGGTTACAGATTCCGGCAGCGGTTCAGTTTGGGAAGCTGATGAAGAGGAAGTCATGGTGTCATTAGTATCAATTTGGTACAGTATTTTTTGAACATTCGACACCCAGCTTAGAGCTGTTTGACAACCATTATCAGCTTTGATAGGAGAAGATGAGATTGCAGCAGAATAAGTCAATGAAGAGGCAGAAGTGGTTGGTTCACTGGTTACCAGTTTCTTTGCGTCTCTAAATGAAATATCATTGGTGTACTTTAGTTTCAGAATTTTGGTTTGTGTTATAAAGGATGGACATGATTTTGAAGTGGACATGTGAACACCGCTGCAGTTTGCACATTTGATGGTATTTGTGCAGTCAGTGCTATCATGAGACTCACTACATCGGAAGCAAACTTGGGTGTGATGACAGGATCTCGCTCCATGTCCAAATTGTTGACATTTAAAACAACGGAGCGGATTTGGTATATACACATCCACTCCGATGTTGAAATATCCTGCTTTTATTGAGGTTGGAAGCTTTGAGAGATTGAACGTAAAAAGGTACGTATTAGTTTGGATGATGTTGTTACCATCTTTCCTGCTGAACCGTTTAACTGAAGATACACCTTGAGGTTTCAATTCTGCTACAATTTCATCTTCTGACATATTTGAGAGGCACTTCGCACGGTCACGAACAACGCCTCTACATGAATTGAGTGTTTTATGCACAGAGACAACAATCTCTGTATGTGCAAAATGATCAGCATTGAGTAGATTCAGAGACTGCTGTCTCCTTGCACACTCCACGAGCAGTGAACCGGAACGAAGACGAGTGACATTCTTCACAGTACCACAAATACCTTCGATAGATTTCGAAACTACAAAGGGATTGAGTTTGAGAGGCTCACCATCAATCCCTTCAACAACCAGAAAACGAGACCAAGAGTCAATATTTTGTACAGAATCCTCATCAGAAGATATTGCTGGATCTGTATCAATATGCCTTCTTTTGTTTTTTTGTCGAGAACCAGTGATCTGTTGGGTAGCCATAATGGAAAGAGGATATTCGACACCCCTGCTCCCACCCACCATGGACGCTGCTGCAGTGGAAACCGACTACAAACACCAGGGTTACAGGCATGCTATACTCGAGCAATACAGACACGGGAAGCTAACAGAGTCAAACAGAATAACGTCAGGCTGGTTCCGCCCTTGACAATTTTCTGAAGACAAATAGAACCCGGAGGTCAATAATGCCAGATTGGCCCATGAGCCACCGCCTTCAGGCATGGGACTCTAGGCAGATTTAGAACATACAATTTTTGATGTTTTCCAAAATAATTGTGTGGAATATCAGTAAATATATAGTCAACATCAAAGTTGACCATGCACAGGGCATGGCGTGACCAGCCGATTGATAAAACCGGGCCCATTCTACCACCCGTCTGGGTGAAGTTAGGGTCAAAGTGGTGTGTTGGGCAAAAGGAACACTGTTCCTGGCCCCCAGTGCCCTCAGCCACCAGAATCCCTTCTTCCACCGACACAGGGACGCAACCCACGGCAAACAGGTTGCCCAATTCGGTCGCCTTTTACGACCAGCAATGGGGTGCTGTGGAAATATTCTACCCCGGTTCCACACGGGGGAAGAGCTATTAGCGCTACCCAGCACTCACCACGAGGAGGTTGCTCTTCACGAGTGCCGCTTTTAATAAGAGATTACAGTGGTATGAGGAGGGAGAGAAACCAACTAAATACTTTTGTCGTCTTGAAAATAGAATTTTTACAAATGATATCATCTCCTCTTTGATTAATAGTGAAGGTGAGGAACTGAATGATACAACTCTCATCATTAAAAAACAAGAATCATTTTATAGAAACTTGTACCAAAAAAATAGTTCAGTAGATACTGACCCAAGCCTGATGTTAAACAATATTCCAATTCCAAAACTAGAGATTGATATGCAACAAGCCTTTGAACAGCCGTTATCCTTAAACGAAATTGGTAAAGCTACACTTGCAATGAAAAATAATAAGAGCCCAGGTCTTGATGGCTTCTTTAAATTTTTCTGGAAAGATTTAAGAGTCTGGATATGGAGATACTTTAATCACGCTTACCACTCTAACTCTTTGACTTCTACTATGAACTGGGGCGTGATTACTTGCATTCCAAAAGCAAATAAAGATAGAAAAAGATTAAAAAATTGGCGTCCCATTACTTTATTAAATGCTGTATATAAGATTTTAAGCTCTTGTATTACAAATAGAATCAAGCAATCTTTAAACAAATTAATTCATTGTAATCAATCAGGATTTATCCCTGGGAGATGTTTAAGTGAAAATACTAGATTACTTTACGATATCATATTTGAAACTAAGAGACTTGACAAAAAAGGTACGTTGATACTCATTGATTTTGAGAAAGCGTTCGACACCGTGAATAAAGATTTTATTTTCCTCGTTCTGGAAAAATTTGGCTTTGGGCCAAATATGATCAAATGGATACATATACTCATATCTAATGCCTCTTCTTGTATTGTCCAAAATGGCTACCTCTCTAAATTTTTCATGAATGAAAGAGGTTGTAGACAGGGTGACCCAATTTCCCCCTATTTGTTTCTTTTCGTAGCTGAAATTCTCGGTATCAGTGAGTGAGTGAGTGAGTTAAAATTTAACGTCACATCGGCATCATTTCAGCCATATCTTGACGAGAAAACGTTCTATATTCAAAATACATACATTGAGATCATAAAAACCTGTCGTCGAAGGACAGTAAAATAACTAGATTTATCACAGATTGTATTTAAAACTAGCAGATAATCATTTAAATATAACTCCATACGGAACAATACAAGATAAAAGGGAGCTATAGATCACCAGCCACTGAAGTTAGATCACCACACTGGAGTCCATGGGGACTTACTGTACCTTTGCTACCTGCATGGACCCCAGCAGGGTTTACACCATCCTATCAGTCGCTGGCGATTGTGAGGTTAGATTAGCCGCAATTAAAATGACAAAAATTCTACGGTTAAAAATGTAGTAGATATAAATATTCTTTGACAGGGACTTACGATATCCTCTCAGGGGGACAATAATTTTACAGTACTTTAACCCCCTTCGAGAATACAGCCACAAACAATCACTGATATCAATTTATTCCACTAATGTTAAAAATTATTTTATACAAAACAAGTTAACAAAATTTATTATACAACTCAATTTCTTTTTAAAAGCCAATAATTAAATGAGAACTGATATTATTAAAAAGATCCTTCATAGATTTAACTGTAAAATATTTATCCCTTGTGATGGAAAAATCAATAGAGTCAAGCAGGACATGCTTGACCGTGATTCTTTCATCACAAGGGATGCAGAACGGAGGATCCTCACCTTTCAACAAATATTCGTTGGTGAAACGGCAATGGCCAATACGACATCGCCGCAGAATGACCTCTCCAAATCTGGACTGACAACCCAAGTAGGTGTAACCAATATTTGGTTTGATTTCGTGTAATTTATTGATACCTACTTGGATGTCCCACTTCTTTTGCATCAGATCTCGTATATATGATCCAATCACGGGCCTGTAATCAGTGTATGGAACAAGAAGTGGTGTCACAGATTTGTTGAGAGCTGCTTTTGCAGCAGTATCGGCCATGGTGTTACCAAAAATTCCGACATGGCTGGGTAACCAACAAAAAACGATGTCGTATTGGCCAGTAGCTAGAGAATTATACAATTGAATAATTTCGAGTAAAAGTGGATGTTGATGTGACATATTATGAATAGCCTGCAGGCACGAAAGAGAATCAGAAAATATAATAAACCTCTGATATTTTGACTGTGTACTAATATATTTGAGAGCTACGAGAATGGCATTGGCTTCTGCTGTGAAAATAGAACAGTTATCAGGTAATCTGGATGAGATAGTCTTGGATCCAATGACAGTGGCACTGGCAACGGTGTCACCATCCTTGGATCCATCTGTAAAGATTGATTTGTAAGTATCATATGAATTTCTTAATTCATTATAATGTTGCTGATAAACCAGCAGGTTTGTTTCAGATTTCTTTTGTTTAGTTAAGGTTAGGTCCACCACTGGTTTCACTAACTGCCATGGCGGAGAAGACAAAAGCTGAGTAGGGGCTATAGTGTCAAGATTTATTTTAGCAGCAGAAATATGGTATTGTTATCTTATTCTAAGTGGTGGAATAAGAGATGATTTTTTGTTATAGAGATTTTCGTAAAGGGGATTAAAAACACAGTCATATGCTGGATTCGAGTGATTAGAATATAATTTAGAGACATATTGTAAAGACAATTTAATGCGACGGTGTTTTAGGGATGGCTCATCAGCCTCCACATACAGACTATAGATGGGTGAAGTCCTGAAGGCACCAAGGCAAAGCCTCAGACCTTGATGATGAATTGTATCCAATAATTTTAAATTACTTTTACAGGCTCCACCATAAATGATGGAGCCATAATCCAGTTTAGATCGGATAAGTGCTCTGTAAAGTTGGAGGAGGGTTTTCTGATCCCCTCCCCACTTGGAATTTGAAACAACTTTCAGCAAGTCAAGTGCTTTCAGACATTTATTTTTCAAATACTTTATATGCGGTAAGAAGGTCAAATGGTGATCGAAAATGATGCCCAAAAACTTGGCCTCCTTTACAACTTTAATAGGATTGCCAGCTAAAACTAGTTCTGGGTCTTTATGAGGTTTGTATTTTCTGCAAAAGTGGATGCAGTTTGTTTTAGATTTTGAAAATTTAAAACCATTTTCTAATGCCCATTTATGAATTTTATTTAGACACAATTGCAGTTGCCTTTCGACAGTATTCATATTTTTACCACAGCATGAAATATTAAAATCATCAACAAACAGTGATCCATCAATTGAATTGCTTAAAACCTTTGAAAGGCTATTAATTTTAATACTAAATAAAGTGACAGACAAAATACTGCCTTGTGGGACACCCTGATCCTGATGATAATGATCAGACAGGGTAGAACCCACGCGGACTTGAAATTGCCTGTCGGTTAAAAACTCAGAAATGAATTGCGGCAAACGGCCACGTAATCCAAAATCGTGTAAATCTTTTAAAATACCATGTTTCCATGCAGTGTCATATGCTTTTTCTAGATCGAAAAAGATAGACACTGCATGTTGTTTATTTATTATTGCATTTTTAACAAATGATTCTAATCGAACCAAATGATCGATGGTACTTCTGTTTTTCCGGAAACCACATTGTATGTTAGTAATGAGATTGTTGGTTTCTAAGTACCAAACTAATCGATTATTAATCATGCGTTCCATGGTTTTGCAGACGCAGCTTGTAAGTGATATCGGTCGATAATTTGAAGGGTCTGTATGATCTCGCCCAGGTTTGGGTATTGAAATAACTACAGCATCGCGCCATGAAGGAGGAAAGTTCCCAGACGTCCAAATTTGATCAAAAAGAGACAATAATGTTACTAAAGATGATTCTGGTAAGTGTTTCAGGAGTTGATAATGAATGTTATCAGCTCCGGCAGCCGTATCATGGGCTTGTTCAAGTGCTGTATGGAGTTCATGAATAGAGAAAAGTTCATTATAATCTTCCCCGTTATCTGAATTGAAATTAATAGTTTTCTTTTCTTGCTGTTTTTGATATTTTAGGAATTTAGGATCATAGTTAGTTGAGGAAGAATGTTTAGCCAAAGTTTCACCAAGTTTGTTTGCAATATCAAAAATTATCAGTTAGTAGTACATCCCCATTTTGGAGATGGCGGATGCTGGATTTGGAACCCTTACCTTTAATTTTCTGAATCATGTTCCAAACTTTAGACATTGGAGTACGTGAATTGATTTTTGAGACATAAGTTTGCCACGATTGGCGTTTATTTTGCTTAAAAATACATCGTGCTTTAGCATTTAACATTTTGAATTTATTCAAATTATGGACCATTGGATGGCGACGGAAATAGTGTTCAGCCTTTTTCCGTGCCTTCCTTGCTTGCTTGCAGTCATTGTTAAACCATGGTTTACGGATGTGTGGATTTGCAGAGGACTTCGGAATACATTCATCAGCAATTTTGTGAAGCTCATCAGAGAAGATCTGAATAGGATCAGGAGCGTTGATAAACAAATTAGGAGTTAATTTGTTGGAGGACAGTAATTCAAACAAAGGCCAGTTTGCTTTAGTAAAGTTCCATCGTGATGATGGCTGAATATCAGCAGGGTTAACCGTTTTCAGAATGGTTGGAAAGTGGTCACTTCCACAGAGGTCATCGTGGACTGACCACTCATTCAACAGATAAGAGTCTGTAATCGACAAATCGAGGGAAGAGTATGTACCTGTACCGGGATGTAAATATGTCCTGGAGTCATCATTAAAAAGACATAAAGCATTGTTAGAAATAAAATCTTCTATACTCTTCCCTTTAGTGCTGGTATGATCACTACCCCATAATGGATTATGGCCATTCAAATCACCCATTATGATACATGGCTTAGGCAGTTGGTCGTATAGTGCTTGGAGATCAGTTTGCTGAATAGACGAAGATGGAGGGATATATAGAGAACACAAAGTAAAAGCAATGTGTAAAGTTATTCGGACAGCAATGGCTTGGAGAGGAGTATCAAGAGGAACAGGGGGGAACAGTTGTGATCTCTTCTTCTGTCATATCTGACAGACAGCGAGCTCGATCTCGAACGATGCCCCTACTAGAGTTCAGTGTCTTGTGCACTGAGACAACAACCCGTGTATTGACAAACTGCTGGAGGCCCAACAGATTGACGGATTGCTGTCTCCGTACACATTCCACAAGGATTGATACACCACGGAGACGTGTGACGTTCTTAACCTCCCCACAGGCACTTTGGATACCCTTGGAGATCGCAAACGGGTTAATTTTTAAAGGACTATCATCTATGGTTGAAATGACTAAAAATCTTGGCCAAGATTCTGACATTATTGGATATTCCTCATCAGATGATGAAGAATGGTGCCTTCTTTTCTTAGCTTTCGATGAACCAGTGAGTGTGTTGGTAGTCATGATTGTTCAGCATTTCTGCTCCCCACCTGCCATCGAGTGTCAACAAGGACGATGTTGCAGTGGAAACCAGTCTGCAACATCAGGGTTACAGGAATGTGATACTCCAGAAATAAAGACCTGAATAGCTGATGTTATTAAAAGGGAAATGTCAGGCTGGTTCGGCTCATGGCATTTTCCAATAAAAACACAGAATTCAGCGGTCCGTATCACCAGATTGGCCTATGAGCCACCGCCTTCTGGCATAAGACTTCATATGTTTAAAATTTCCAAAATCTGTGTTTAATTTGAAATGTGATTTAACACTGCAAACACGAAAACGTCGTTTTTTCCGTATATGGTCATTGGACGGAAAAACGACTAAAAAATCATTAAAATTGATTAATTGGCGAGCGTCTAGAAAGTGTCCGGAAAAGGGTCGAGTTTTTCAAGCGTCAAATGGACGGAAAAACGATGCTTTTTGCCCCGCCTTGTACAACTGTTAACGGCCAATGAGATGGCGCTGGTCCCCCGACGCACGTGATCCCTAAGGCTTCCTTTCGGAAGCATTAGGTTTCGTATTTCTGGCATGCCTTGCTCTAGTATCTGTCGCGAGTAGTGCAGCGAGATTTGCTGATAAGCCAGTTTTAGTAACATGTTAAAGGAATTCAGACACGCGCCAAGAAGTCAAACCAAACCATGTTACCAAGTTTATTGTGATAACATATCCCTCCGCTAGGCACAGTTACCTCTATCGGACAATGGGTTGTGTTTCATTTGGTTATAACAGTAACTATTTATTTATTTGAAGTTTACAAGATATACGGCACTCGTGAAGAGCAACCTCCTCGTGGTGAGTGCTGGGTAGCGCTAATAGCTCTTCCCCCGTGTGGACTCGGGGTAGAATTTGTCCACAGCACCCCATTGCTGGTCGTAAAAGGCGACCAAATTGGGCAACCTGTTTGCCGTGGGTTGCGCCCCTGTGATGGCGGAGGAAGGGAGTCTGGTGGTTGAGGGCATTGGAGCCAGGAACCGGTGTTCCTTTTGCCCAACACACCACTTCGACCCTTACTTCGCCTAGACGGGTGGTAGAATAGGCCCGATTCTATCAATCGGCTGGTCACGCCATGCCCTGTGTATGCAACACGTTCATATTATAATTTTTCGATTGATATGAATGTTGGGTGTGAATATTATACATATAAATTCTTTGTTATCAACTTGCCTAGAGTCCCATGCCAGAAGGCGGTGGCTCATGGGCCAATCTGGTACTTTCGACCTCTGAGTTCTGTATGTCTTCAATTTCTTGTCAAGGGCCGAACCAGCCTGGCAATTTATTTGATAGACAAATACAGCTATTCATGTTGTTCTTACTGGAGTATACCACCTCTGTATCCCTGATGTTTGCATGTTGGAGATCCGGTGCTATAAAACATCGCTCTTTATAGCACTCCATGGTGGGTGGGGAGCAGGGGTGCTGAATAAATTCCTTTCATCATGGCTCACAATCACTCTGGTTCGAACCGCAATGACAAGAAGAGGCGTTTGGAAGCTGAGATTTTCTCATCTGATGATGATGTTTCGACTCCACAAAATTCAAATTCTTGGGCACGATTTATAGTAGTTGAATCACAAAATCAACTACCGTTGAAAATTAATCCTTTCGCCATATGTAAAGCCATTGAAGGTATATGTGGTGAAGTGAAGAATGTTTCCCGGCTCTGGGGCGGCTCTCTTTTGCTAGAGTGTGCACGGAGACAGCAAGCTATCAATCTTTTAAACTGTATCACCTTTGCAAACACTGAAGTTGCTGTCTCCGAACACAGGACATTTAACTCGAGTAGGGGGATCATTCGCGACAGAGCACGTTGTCTTGCAGAAATGTCTGAAGAAGACATTCTTGAAGAATTGAGAGGACAATGCGTCACGTCGGTGAAACGTTTCACCAGGAAAGATGGTGAGAATATTGTGCCAACAAATACTTATTTGTTCACCTTCTCTCTCTCAACCATTCCCCAATCTATTAAGGCAGGTTATTTTAACATCGGAGTGGAGGTGTATGTCCCCAATCCACTCCGGTGTTACAAATGTCAGAAGTTTGGACACGGCTCCAAAACATGCAATCGTCCGATTATTTGTCACCGTTGTGGTTGCAACCATGACGGTTCAGACTGCACAGCAGACCTCAAATGTGCGAATTGTATGGGCCAACATGTGGCGTCGTCCAAGTCCTGTCCTTTTTGGCAACGTGAAAAGGATATTTTGACCATCAAATGTCAAAGTAACATTTCCTACTTGGATGCGAAAAAACTCTTTGACAGCCGGACACCTTCAACAAAACATTCCTATGCTGCTGCTGTTTCTCGCCCTAATCCCTCTAGATCTGTTGAATGTCAGACTGACCTGACATGGACACACACTGACCACCCGCTGCCTCTGACTACAACATCTGACAGTCAGACAAATCATTCAGACAATCCTTGTGCAATGTCTTCAACTACTGAAACTGTGACTAAGACTCAGGACCACTCTAAACCTACTCCTGCAATACCAGCTACTGTCACTCCACCAACAGAAAAAAACAAAAAACAAAACAGGAAAATTACAACACAGATCCCCACTCTTACTGAAACATCTGTTCATAACTCCTTTGGTCCTTTAGAGATGGATGTTACCCCATCTTCACATCACGACAACAGTTGTGATTCCTCTTCACGATCACGTGAGCGATCTCCCGTAGAACCACCATGAACCACTCTAATATACTTCAATGGAATTGCAGAGGGCTTAGACACAATTTTAATGAACTACAGTTATCAACATCAGATTTTGTTCCATCAGCAATTTGTTTACAAGAGACATTCCTAAAAAATACAGATAAATTTGATTTAAGGCAGTATAGTTCCTATCACTCCTTCTCTCCTCCGGGAGATAAAGCTACTGGAGGTGCTTCTATTTTGGTGCGGCGGGGCGTTGTTCACAGTCCTGTTCCGCTTGACACGAATCTGCAGGCTGTTGCAGTTAGACTTACACTGCATATTGCCTTTACACTTTGCTCCTTATATCTCCCTCCTTCCTCGAGTCTTCAGCGGAATGACCTTCAAAAACTATATGACCAACTCCCAAAGCCCTGTATCATCATGGGTGATCTAAATGGGCATAATCCTCTATGGGGAAGTTCAACCATTAATCAAAAGGGAAAAGTGATCGAGGATTTTGTTTCCGACAACGATCTTTGCATTTTTAATGATGACTCTGACACTTACTTACACCCTGCTACTGGTACCTATTCATCTTTAGATCTGTCTTTGACGGATTCAGTTTTGTTAAATGAATTCTCATGGTCCGTCCATGATGACCTATGTGGGAGTGACCACTTCCCCACGGTGCTTAAGCCCATTAATCCCGCTGCTGATCCTCCTTCACCTCGATGGAATTTTTTGAAGGCTGATTGGCCTTTATTTCAATCTTTATGCAAAGATAAATTCAAACCTACGTCTTTTCAGAAAGTTACTGACCCGATTCAGTTGTTTTCAGATCAACTGAATGAAATTGCTAATGAATCAATACCTAAGTCCTCTGTCAACCCACGTGTTCGTAAACCATGGTTTGATGCTAATTGCAAACAAGCTAGGAAATGTCGTAAGAAGGCGGAGAAGTACTTCCGTAAACATCCCACTGTCCATAATTTAAATACTGTTAAAATTTCAAATGCCAAGGCAAGACGTCTATTTAAGCAAAATAAACGTCAATCCTGGAAGACTTATGTCTCCAAAATTAACTCTCGTACCCCTATGTCCAAGGTATGGAACATGATCAAAAAGATCAAAGGCAAGGGATCAAATTCTACAGTTAACCATCTGAAGGATGGCGATACTTTGTTAACTGATAAATCTGCTATTGCCAATAGCATTGGTAAAACTTTATCTCATCATTCTTCTTCATCTAATTACGCTCCTAAATTTCAAAAATATCAGCTCCAACAGGAAAAGAAAAAAGTAAATTTTACATCTGATAATGGTGAAGATTACAATGAGGTATTTTCACTACATGAGCTATATACTGCCTTAGGGCAAGCTCATGATACAGCAGCAGGCGCTGATAATATTCATTATCAGCTGCTGAAACACTTGCCCGAATCATGCCTTGAAACTATGTTAACTATATTCGATGATATTTGGACATCTGGGATGTTTCCAGCTTCATGGCATAATGCCATTGTTATCCCCATTCCCAAACCTGGGCGGGATCATTCTGATCCATCAAATTACCGACCTATATCTCTCACTAGCTGCGTTTGTAAAACTATGGAACGCATGGTAAATAATCGATTAGTGTGGTACTTGGAAACGAATAATCTTCTTACCAATATACAATGTGGTTTCCGTAAAAACAGAAGTACTATCGATCACTTAGTGCGTTTAGAATCATTCGTTAAAAATTCCATTGTAAATAGACAACATGCTGTATCGATCTTTTTCGATTTAGAAAAAGCATACGATACAACATGGAAACATGGTATTTTAAAAGATCTTCATGATTTTGGATTACGAGGCCGTCTGCCTCATTTTATATCCCAGTTTTTAACAGACAGGCAATTTCAAGTCCGAGTGGGTACAACCCTGTCTGATCATTATAATCAGGATCAGGGTGTCCCACAAGACAGTATTTTGTCTGTCACTTTATTCAGTATAAAAATTAACAGTTTGTCAAAAGTTTTAAATGATTCTGTTGATGGATCACTT
Organism: Haliotis cracherodii; assembly: GCF_022045235.1. Lineage (NCBI taxonomy): Eukaryota > Metazoa > Mollusca > Gastropoda > Lepetellida > Haliotidae > Haliotis > Haliotis cracherodii. The sequence continues at coordinate 30,808,234 of NW_027266266.1, read as the reverse complement.
TTTGTGGATGATTTTAATCTCTCTTGTCGTGGTAAAAATATGCACACAATAGAAAGGCAATTACAATTATGTCTTAATAAAATTAACAAGTGGTGTCTAGAAAACGGGTTTAAATTTTCCAAATCAAAAACTAATTGTATACATTTCTGCAGAAAATATAAGCCACATAAGGACCCTGAACTATTTCTGAATGGCACACCTATCAAAGTTGTTAAGGAAGCCAAGTTCTTGGGACTTATTTTTGATCATCACTTAACTTTCCTCCCGCATATTAAATACCTAAAAGCTAAATGCCTGAAGGCACTCGATCTATTGAAAGTTGTTTCTAATTCAAAGTGGGGAGGGGATCAAACAACCCTCTTACATTTATACAGGTCACTCATCCGTTCAAAACTTGATTATGGCTCCATCGTCTATGGTGGAGCCTGTAAAAGTAATTTAAAAAAACTTGATACGATACATCATCAGGGCCTGAGGCTTTGCCTTGGTGCCTTCAGGACGTCTCCAATTCACAGTCTATATGTAGAAGCGGATGAACCCTCTCTTAAACAACGCCGTCTAAAATTATCTTTACAATATGTCACTAAATTATATTCTATTCAGTCCAATCCAGCTTTTAATTGCGTCTTCAATCCTCTTTACCAAGATATTTACAATAAAAAGTCATCTCTTGTTCCACCACTCGGAATCAGAATCCAGTCTGCCTTGTTTGCTTCCAATATTAAACTGCAAGATATAGCTCCAACTCAACTATTTTCAACACCTCCTTGGCAAATGGTACGGCCAGAGGTTGACCTTACATTAACAAAATTAAAGAAATCAGCTACAAACCAATTAATTTACCAACAAGAATACCTTCAACTAAGAAACACTTACGACACTTATAAATCTATATTTACAGATGGATCCAAGGATGGTGGCGCAGTTGCTAGTGCCACCGTCATTGGATCCAGAACAATATCTTCACGTTTACCTGATAACAGTTCAATATTCACTGCAGAAGCAAACGCCATTTTTACAGCACTTAAATATATCAGTAATCAAGCTAAACATAAACAATTCATACTGTTTTCAGATTCTCTTTCATGCCTTCAGGCGATTAAAAATATGTCATCCAAACATCCACTTTTAATCGAAATTCTCGAATTATTTAATGATCTTGCTACTGGCCAATATGACATCGTCTTTTGTTGGTTACCAAGCCATGTTGGTATCATTGGTAACACAATGGCCGATGCTGCTGCAAAAGCAGCCCTCAACAAATCTGTGACACCACTTCTGATCCCATACACTGATTTTAAACCCATGATTCGATCTTACATCAGAGATCTTATGCAACAGAAGTGGGACACCCAAGTAGGTATCAAGAAATTACATGAAATTAAACCAAATATCGGTTACACCTACTTGGGCTGTCAGTCCAGATTTGAAGAGGTCATTATGCGACGATGTCGTATTGGCCATTCAAGATATACACATGAGTATCTTTTAAATGGTGAGGATCCTCCGTTTTGAATCCCTTGTGATGAAAGAATCACAGTCAAGCATGTCCTGCTTGATTGTATTGATTTTTCCATCACAAGGGATAAATATTATAGTGTCAAAACAGTCAAGGACCTTTTTAGTCAAGTTAATTCTCATTTAGTATTGCACTTTTTAAAGGAAATTGATTTAATACATAAATTTTGATGTACATAATATGTTTTTATATATTGGTAGTGCTAATATATAACTTAGATTGTTAGTGGCTGTACCCTCGAGGGGGGTTGAAGTTGCGTAAAATTATTGTCCCCCTAAGAGGGTATGTAAGTCCCACATCATTCAATGTATTGTTATGCATACCAGAATTTTAAAACGTAGTATTTTTGTCATTTTAATCTAAGGCTTAACTGGTCAACTATCGCCAGTGACTGGAGGACTGATATAAATCCAGCCAGGGTCCATGCAGGAAGCAAAGGTACTGTAAGTCCCCATGGTCCCTGGTATGGTGTTCTCCCTTTAGTTACTGACGATCTCTAGCCCATTTTTATATTGTGTTGTTAATTCTTTCTGCTTTTATATGTTCCTCAACTAGTTTTAATACACTCTGTGATATTCTAGTTATTGTACTGTCCTTTGCTGACAGGTTTTTTATAAATTATGTATACTTATTTGTTATTAATGTATTAATTCTCGTCACGATATGGCTGAAATATTGCCGATGTGACGTTAAATATTAACTCACTCACTACAAGATATACGGCTTTTCCATTGGACGAGAGGTCGGTCACATGACTTTTTTCACGTGACTGTATTCTTGAAATGACAAAAACACTGACCACTTCCACATTTCTGGGGAAAACCCTGGGAATTTCCTGGTACATATACGAATTCATACAGAAGCGTTTTTTCTCGTCATTTAGACCCTTTAGACCCGAAAAAAACCAAAACATCCAAACTATCGTAGTGACAATCTACAGCAATCTATGAGTTTTCCTTAGTATCTATTTGACACATCTTAACAATCACCTTTCATTGATCGGCCAATTGATCAGTGATGACAAAGGCTTGAAATAACCTGAGCTTTATTAACAACTTCGGAAATATCTCCCGTCACGTTTATCGTGTCGGCCATTTTGACGTATTGTACTTGATGTAAATGTATTACGATGCTCTGTCATTGTGACTGACTTACTGAGGCAATTCTTTAACAGATCTTCTCATCTACTGAGGATATTGTTTGGAATTCATTTCTTATAAACAGACTAAAAGGGATGTTTCTCGCTTTTGGGGGAACTATTTTATTCCGGGATGGCCTATTAAAGCTAGTAGTAAGTGAAGGCACCATGCGTGTATATGATCTGTTATTAAATGTGTTTAAATTACTGTTTTGGGCGTTAATAAAATACACTGACGCAAGTTTATTCTAATCAAATCAATTGGATAATTGAAGCAGCCTGGTTCCCCGGGTATGCTGCGCTGGCGCTACACTGACCCAGGCAATGACTGCACAATGGCCGCCTCCACTAGACGAACAAACATGGCGGACACGCCATGTATTTACTATAGAAAAACGCTAGAACGGGTGGTTAAATATTTTTCTTAGCATTTTCATGAATGCTCTTGCAATGTATATGTCACAAGAATAACGTCCGTTGTTACTTTTAGTAAAGGAAAACATTATTTAAGCTGTTTCGAGACTCGAAAGTGTTCGTCACATCGGTGAAATGTAAACAATGACACACACCACATTTTCAACAGTGATATGTGCGTTAATATTTCGTGTCAGCTCACTGTTATCACGAAATCGTATACATGATACGATCTCCATTTTGTAAATTTGATGAAGTAAATATCGCCGATTATGCCCTGTATTTTCCCATTGTGAAATGGCGGTTTAGCGGAACTATTGAACGCCAAGTATCCTTAACAATCGTGTTTAATGATAGGGTCTGTCATTGGTTCCGATATTTGGCCTCTGGATTTTATTCACATGAAAATCCATTTATTTGACATTTATTTTCTTATTACACAATGAAATTAATCATAAATATAACTAATAATTTTGGAATCATATTGGATTAATTTCAGTCTAGTGTTTCTGAACTAGATCTATGTGTGTTCTTGTTAAAATGTCGGGTCTGAATGGGATAATAATAAAGAATATGATCATAATTAATTTGGTACAGTGGCATACACATCCATGAGTATTCTATATGATGCAATATAGCCACTGGGGAATCCGTGTACAGAACAACTTAAAGAAATGTGCATACCATTATTATTGAAAATAGTTATGATTATAATTACCATGTTAGATGAAATATCTGTGTACGAAATTATCTACAAATAAATTACTCAATAAAAGGAGTTAAGTTACATTATTTTTCAAGCAAAGGACAAAAACCCAGCATGATCATAAAGGACCACTCGCTAATTAGGTTCTTGTTTACTTAAGAGCAGAGTTGGCCATGTTAGATGATATAACCAAAGTCCAGGCGCTCCGGCGGGGGACTAACTGGTCTTGTTATTGTGTGGTATGAGCTGTGACGTAGACCCCAGAGAATAATGTAAAAAATGAGACCAACTCAAGTCTATAATGATTGGGAAAGTCTAGATTTCAACAGCTCTAGTCGGAAATTAAGAATTGTTCTGTGCTCCTTTTTAATTGCATTTTCTTCATTTTGTAGACATGGATAGACCAACCAGGAAAGAAATTGATGGAATATTAATATCACATGTTACCACTGATCCAGTCAAATTCATCACATAATAATATATTAGTATTTAATATTACGACATTTGATTATTAGGGCATGATCATGTACATGTTCACTGTAGTAATGTACATACTAGTCAACTTGATTATATTTTTATTATAGTGTAGCGCGGCATCAACGATTACTATATCATCCTCACTTGTCATTGATGTATTGACATCGAACAATGGACGACAATTCGAAAGTCTTATTTGAGCTATAAATAGCTTCAATAGGGACAGTGCCGGTGTCAGTACAATTTTCGCAGTTAAAAATATGCATCTACAAAATATAATCTGAAGCAGCCAAGAACAATATTTTTTATTAACGCTTACTTTCATGGATAGAATTGAGGCAATCTAGGCTTGACAAATAGTTCTAGACTTGAGTTGGATTCCTTTTAAATTTATTCTCTATGGACTGGGAGACGTACAAGAGCGACAGTATCGCATGGAGAACTGGAGAACTGGGTCAGTGTAATCGGATATGTTGTGGAGTTTCGGGTTTGGGCTGTTTGCTGAATAGGGCTCACGAACATGGGCACAATGTAGAGATTAAACCATTAGCACCTCTGTTTATGTAAGATATGTTATTTTGATTTGAAATCTCCTTTGAACAATTGCGAGTTATTGTATACTCTGTATTCTTTCGTTATGGTAGAATATATATTTTCTATGTTGCTTGTTGAATTATCCACAAATAATGAGAACTACAATGTAAACCTTTCTCTGGAGATGTACAATAATACTACTGAAGGGCATATGTGACTAATCGACTAATATTTCTTTCTTAAATACTGTCCGTTACAGGAATTCTCATCACTATTTTATACTTTGTATATTTTAAAAGTCAAATAATGGCAAATTGTGTATCTTTCTACATTTTGAATTCATTATAATTTCTGCAATAAAACCTTAACATCAGATTGTGATATAAACGAATATGATCAATACTGTGATAAATGAATGATTAATTTCGTATTATGAATTAAATAAACTGAAATATGATAGTAAAAACAAATTATTTTAATCTGTTCGTGTGAGAAGGTAACGAGAGATCTAGGCAGCTCACTAACGTAACCATTTGTGAAAATATCAAATATTCAAAGTTTAGGGGTTTGAACATGTACATTGAATGACAGACAAGAAAGCAACGCAATAATTAAATTATGAATCAAATTATGTTTTAAATATAACAGAATATATAGAAAATATAAGTTTAATTTCTCATTGTTGGAAGGTGTTTAATAATAGTTTCTGTTTGAGTGTTTGTTGTTAAACGCCGCACTCAGCAATATACCAGCTATATGACGGTGGTTCGTAAATAATCCATCATCAAGAGCACCGATCTACGCAATTCGGATACGATGACATGCATCAACCAAGTCAGCGAACCTGACCACCCGATAATGTGAGTCGCCTTTGTACAAGCATGGGTTGTTGAAGGCCTATTCAAACCCCGATCTTCACGGGTATTTTTTTAATAATAAGGTACAATGAAATTATGTATATGTCCATAATAAGTGTGTATAAGTAGATGGATAATATATCCATTCACGGCAATTAGATGGGTTAGACTGCAAATGGTTCAATGATGGGTTCTGTTACAAGTCCATGTTTCAAGACATGTAATTGATATTCATAGCAACTCCACAAAAGCTACACAATGGCGACAAAACGGTACCAGCACCACAGATACCAATAATACATTTTTTGAACATGAGATACATATAATTACTTTAAAGTTAAAACATGCATCTAAATAGAAAATTAGAAGGATTAAGAAGAAACACTTCTGACATTTTTCGTATTTTATTTTCGTTTGGAGAGAGTAGTAGTGACTGGAATCTGATGGGTGTAAACAGGTTTTCCCTTCCGCCCAGGCCTCACTGCAATGCTATAGCCCCAAATGAAACAAGCCTAGATGTTCAACAGGTCCAGGCTGAAATTTCCATCCCACTTGGGCTCCTTTTGAATTTAAATATAGTTTCTAGTTTTAATCAAAATAATATATTTTCAGAGACTAAGCGTTAGTCTAGCCGTGAGGTACAACTATCCAAAAGATCCCATGCATGTCTATATATCTTCAGACAGACTCTCCATGTTCCTATCGATATGTGTCAAAATACAAATGAATCAAATATTACAGCACTGGTGAATAGGTTATATGCGCATGTCAGCGTCGATCCTACAATATCCTTTTGCGCAAAATACATATATACTGATGAATTAACGTAGTAATACTGCGGAAATATATGTCCAGATGTATGTACATCAGTATCATCTCGTGATCTTTATTCGTGCTTTAAACTCGTTTTCTACAGGAGATTATGCGGTGTTGCATCACATCAGAAAGCCAGTTCCAAATTCAAGTCATTATTTCATGGTCCGTCTTGTATGTTGGAAACCAATATCGCAATATGGCTGAATATTGTTAAACTTGGTATTATCCCGATTACTCACATAATTATTCCATTTTCTTCATGCACGTTCTACAATCATCTACGAACACTATCTATAAGGAGGTATATCTATATTCATCCAAATGTCCATACATATATGTCCAGATATATATGTATAAAACAAGTCGTCCTGCACTCTTCCTTAAAAGGTAAATGCTAAGCATTTCCTCTGTATGTATTTATATATGTAAATATCGTTTTAATGTCAACGCTGATGTAGTGAACGTACCACAGACCTGATGCTAGAATAACATCTAATCTCTGAAAGGAACATATTTGACAGAAAAAAAACAGTTATTAAACAATAGTTATAAAATATAATAAAAAGGAGCCGAGAGACCTTCTTCATTTTGCCAAATATTGGGCTGTATTGGACATATTTGTTTCGGGGTCTGTATGACAGACAAACCTGATGCTTTTTAGTATAAAGATAAGCAAGAACAGCTGTTGTATATATTCAAATATGTTCGTGATAACCCAACCTTGAAAAATATTGAAAGATGAGTGGTAATTATTTATGTCATTATTTCAAATTAGAATGATAACACATCAGGAAAGCATGGCTCTTTAATATACGTATCTTGTTAACCCAATAGTTTTTTGAAGTAAACGCAGCATGTATATCGAGAGTATAGGTTCGGTGCGTGACTTATCACACATTACTTTCAGAAAGTGTGCATATTCTGTTCATCGGCAATAAATGACATAAGACGATTCATACGGGTAAATACGATTTACTTCAGAACTAGTATATATTACTTAAGGTTAGGGGAAAATGTAAAAACTATGTAATTAACAGAACTTTGGGCGGGTTTAAAGGATTAGGGTCCTTGCTTGGGCTTTGTGTTGGACGTGTAGACGACATTTCCAGGTTTGACCTATCAATGACCAAAATGATGTCTGATGCAATTCTCTGCCTTTTCGGGTGAACAATTTGCTTGCCTTTGCGGGTGCCACTAGTGGATCGGAATGAGCTCGCGTTTTTGCGAGCACCCAATGTCATAATTTTTATGGTGAATCATGAAACATGCTTCTGGTCTTGTCGTAATCGTGCAGTTGGCGCTACTTTTGAAAAGGGTTTCTTGTGATAATGGAAAGGCTTATGTCGCTTTTGTTGACTGATAAACATGAAAAGATATAATGTTAGTGTATATGGTCATGTAATTAAGAAACAAACGATGAGTGGGAGTTGTTTATTGTACGATAAACAACGACCACGACTCGTTTATTTCTATATGAGATATCCACATTATTTACAGCCTCTTTTAAGGGTGTTAAATTAGGAAAAAGTACACGTTTTAAAATATTTACCAGTACTTAAATAATGATGACTCCTTGAATAGAATCCGACCGCGGCCATGCCAAATGAATCCATTTTATGAACAGGAGGGTTTGAATTTGGTCTTTCTTTTGGTTTTTGGTCACATTCTCACAATTTTCTCGTCGATTATCTGTACCTTTTCTCCAAATACCGATTGCCATTTCGCGCTCACTTTCGGATGCGATTGTTCGGGCACTGCCTTTATCTACCTTCCCCAGCTACATCAATTAGAAACAACACACTAGACACATACCTCTCAAAAATAAGGTAAAATTTTCGACGTTTTCAAGTTGCGAGTGCATGTTCGAAGCTCCATAAATGACGTCATGACAGAACAATGTTTTATCGTGAAATAAATATCGCTTCATTCTTTGTCCTTTGCGATTTATCGCATAGCTATCTTATATCATCAAATATCAATTTCTCATTGCTTTATCATGACGCATTCGTGTCATAGCCAATCATTGTAGCAATGGCATACACAAATATCGTAGATTTCGACGTAGAATAGTGTCATGAAATATGATTATCCTTTGGTGTGCAATATTTCTGGTTGATAAATCTAACATATTCATACTTTTAAGAATAGCGACTATACATTATTATATCACTTATCAGGTCTCTGTAACATTTGCAAAATAATACAAATTCAAAAATACAACTGAACCTAAATGTATGTATGTTGTAATATCCTTAAGTTGCTGCGTTTGGCATTAAACAACAAACAAACAAAACATAATATCTTTAAGAATTATGTTAACAATTCCTGTGCTAAAAATATCTTCCACAATCTCCATACCTCTTTCTCTATGTTTAATATGAAAACATAATAACTTTTTTTAATAATCTGAAGGAATGATAATGAAAATAGCATAATAATATCATTATTTATGTTACTTATCCTCAACTGAAGTAGTCCTCCACACTATACATTCAGTGATGAAGCCCATGAACATATTAACTATGTAACATACATTAATGGAAATTAGATGAACAGTTGAAGTTAGCAAATGATATTATTCGGTCGAACGTCTACATTATTGAATTGTGAGTCTACGGTGATTTTTGAAAGGCTACTCTCATAAATGTCATGAAGCATTTTAAGCCAGGGTTCTATACTCGCATTAATGTGCTGACTTATTATTGCGTTAATTTCATGATTTACAGTATTCATGAAGAACATTTCACTTTGGACCAACAGTGGGAATTATGACTATCGACTTGCTAAATATTTTTGATATTCATGCTAGCTCAAACGATCTATTGGTTTGATTTATTGTTATGGTATCCACAAAATAAGTAGGATTTTTTTCCCGTTTTTGTTGAAATAAAACTGAATTATATTTGCTGTTTACGTATCAAAGTTTGCCAAATTGTTACAAAATGTTTGGCCACAGCAAGGCACCACAACATATTGTGCTAGGCACGGTACAACTGGAATGAGTGAGGGCCGTATTCCTGCTTGTGGGTGACCTGCTTGGCAATATGGGACGGGAAAACTGCAGGGGGTGAGGGCACAGTTGATGGTACAGACAGGTAAGAGAGATCATTTTACAAATGTGAAACCTCATTCCACAAAGGAAGAGGCGAAAGCTCAAACTTGGTGAGATTTACAGAACAAAGGCAGTTATTTCTAGTTTCTTACATATACTCGATGATACATTTAATGAAACAATTAATGTGAATGTGTGTGTGTGTTTGTGTGTGGTTGTGTGTGTGTGGTTGTGTGTGTGTGGTTGTGTGTGTGTGTGTGTGTGTGTGTGTGTGTGTGTGTGTGTGTGTGTGTGTGTGTGTGTGTGTGTGTGTGTGTGTGTGTGTGTGTGTGTGTGTGTGTGTGTGTTTGTGTGTGTTTGTGTTTGTGTGTGTTTGCGTGTGTGTGAAGAAGAAATAGTAGAAGAATTGTACAGCATAAAAATGGCTACGTAGTTCGAATAGATATGTAGAATGCCCGGTCAGTATGACCTTTGAGACACTACATTTTCAGTCATTAAAATCCGTAACACATTTAAGAAAACACTACAAGTGAGTGAAACAAAAGACATCAGAACAGGCACACCATGTCCCCGTACCCCAAGTCTGCATGTATCAATACTCATACCTGCCACATCATCACCCACTTACTTACACAATCATCTCACAACATGTTCGCCAACCCTCGTATCACAACGCATGTACGCACGCACGCACGCACGCACGCACGCACGCACGCACGCACATAAACACACGCACATAAACACACGCACACTCTCACGCACACACACACACATCGCATTCTTCTTTCCCCACCATTATGTCTACGTCAGCCATCATGGATCCATGCGCATGCTTTCATACATAATCCATCCTCCCACCATTCCCCAACATCCATCGAACAATAACTATATCCGCCCTCATGTATCGGTATTCGTGCTTACATACATTCACCCTCCTACCATTCCCCTATATCCATCGCACTATAACTATGACTATAACCGCCTTCGTGCATCCGCACTTATGTTTACATTGCATTGTATGCATCGAATTACTCGTTTAAAATATCGTAAATATTTTACAATATGTACATATTAAATATCAGCAAACAGAGATTATCATAACGCAATAGATTTCATTCGTCAAAACATCACAGAAAGAAGGGCAGCCTGGAATTTTCCAATGGCATCAGAATGCACTAAGAAGTTCAACTGGTCTGGAGGTGAGAGTTGCGGATGATTACGATAAACTTACAGATCTCCATTTCGAATATCTAAAGTGTGAATATAGATCACAGCTTGCTATGACGTGTACTGCATACCTGCAGATTTAGCAATGTCATCAGCTATAAAATTTATGTTTAAATGCTCAAGTAGACAAAGACCCAAATGTTTATAGGCATGACCATATTATATTCTAAGCAAATATCTCCACATTTAAAAACAAAGCTAGATTGAGTCTTTGAAGGGCATTAAAAAGTGATACACATAAGGAAAAAAATATGAATGTCAACGTCTTTATTATGAGGAACACAACGTTTCGGAGTATATACTCACTCCTTCATCGGGTGAATAAATGCTATGAGGCAGAGAACATATATATGTACCTGTAAGAACAACAAAAGTAAAAAGATAGCAAAGAAGGAAACGTAACAAGGGAAGCCAACAGATAATTAGCGCTGATTACCCCGGCCTCTCGTTTGCCCATTGTCCATTGTCCATTGCCCATTACCAATCATTCATAAGTTAAGTTTTGGCTTTAATTTGTCCATCAACGTCTATTATCTCAACCCTAAAACTTACGAGAATATGTAGTTTACTGAGAATGGATTAGATCGCTGACTTGTGTGCTGGCGATTGGGTGCCTCACTCACAGTGTGGGCTCAAATCCCGGACGGGAGTCAACCCAAAAAAGTACGAGAATCTGTACTTTACTAAGAAAGTGTTATCCCAATTATGACATTTGTCGTCAAGAAAGCACAATAAATATATTCGGCTTCTGATGGCTAATAATATCACAGACATTTACGGATATTGATGACGACTTCGTAACGCACGTCTTCTCAATTCAGGGATTGGTAAATCAAAATTCATCTTCGGCGGGATGGTAGTTCGAGTTGGATAAGCATGTTAACGATGATCTTCTTAAGGTAAAGAATGCCGCGCATGAATGTATTAATGAGATTCCCAGGTACATGGGGCCTTTTCGTCACCAGGAATACGCACAGTGGAGACTTAATGGGGATAGGGTGTACACAATGTCATCAAACCAGACAACGTTGGTCTTTGACTCATTGTGGCGTAAAGCACACTTATTCATTTACTTGTATCGGAAATTGAATGTTCATCTTAATTGTTATTCATGAACACGTAATATATTTTTAAAGAAATAAAACAGTGACATAATAACTACAACTTTATGTGAGCACGAGTAGCTCTATTGGAATGAGAGGAATAAGTGTTATAAAGTTGTAAGCTCCTTCACAACCGTATACTTTGAATTGACTTTATTGGGTAATCAAAAAGGAGATCGCGACCTAAAATAGCCCAAATATCATACGATTTCACTTGTCCGCCATCTTGGATGCAAGGCGAAAACATTTCAGGGCGTTTGAAGTCACTGAGAATGCCCCCTGCAGAGTTGAACGAACATCCCGCGGTAGCGCGGCTGAGTTGAGGCTATCAGCAGTATTTCCTGTCCGTTGTGTGTGTGTGTGTGTGTGTGTGTGTGTGTGTGTGTGTGTGTGTGTGCGCGTGCGTGCATGCGTGCGTGCGTGCGTGCGTGCGTGTGTGTGCGTGTGTGTGTGTAAATGTGGGCCTGCTGGATGTTTGAGCGGCATGATAGTTCGAGTTGGATAAGCATGTTAACTATATAATCTTCTAGAGGTAGAGAATGCCGCGCATGAATGTATCAATGAGATTCCTAGGTACATTGTGCCTTTTCGTCACCAGGAATACGCACAGTGGAGACTTAAATGGGGATAGGGTGTACACAATGCACTACCTGGTAGATTGTGTGTCATCAAACAAGACAACGCTGGTCTTTGACTAATTGTGGCGTAAAACACACTTATTCATTTACTTGTATCGGAAATTGAATGTTGAAGTGACTTTATTGGGTAATCAAAAAAGAGACAGCGACCTATAATAGCCAAATTTCATATGATCTTGGATGCAAGGCGAAAACATTTCAGCGTGTTTGAATGCCCCCTGCAGAGTTGGACGAACATTCTGCGGTAGCGCGGAGTTGACCAGAGGCTATCAGCAGTCAGTATTTCCTGTCCAGGTTATTTAGGTGTGCAGGATGCGGGGGAGGGGGGTGGGGGGGTGGGGTGGAGAGTGGGGTTTAGATGATAGTTTCAGCAACAAGTAAGGTCATCTTGAGCGGGACGGTATTCGCAGATGGATTAGCATATGAACTTTGATTCTAAAAATGAGGATCCACGATGTTCGACCTGGTAGAAGTGTGTAATCAAACCTCACAGCATTGGTTTTTGACTGACTGTGGCGTCAAAACAACCTCATCATTTTACTTGAACTGAATGTTCATCTTGATGGTTATGGATAGTCACGGAGCCGTGATCCAGTGTACAGGATGTCATTACATAAAAAATAAAGTAATAATAGGATTACCAGAAAAACGTGGTGTAACACCCAAGCCAATCAGCTTCGCTCAGGAACACCAGAGTAAGTCAGTACAAGATTGAAAACTGCCCAATAAATATGTATGACAGGCTTGTCGGGTATTGCTACATGAATATGTGAAAACAAATTTATTAAAATGAAGAGCAAAACTGACGAAAGTTACCAATAAACGTGTATAAGAGTTATATCGTCACTGCAAACATAATGAGTGTTTGTCTTTAGTATTAACATTCAAATACGTTATATCTGTATTAGCGATATTGTCTACGTTCAATAGAAAGCCGGTGAGAAAGCCTTACCCTTACTATCTCGTAGTATAAATATTGAAAGAAATTTGTATTTCTGAAGACATCAAGATACAGTTTGGATCGGTTTGGGTGGCAGCCTTGATAGCCAACGAATAGGTTCATCTCGGAATCTCCCATATCACTAGGGCTCCTCTTCAATTTAAATTGAGTTACTTGTTTCTTTCAAAACTATACAGTTTTAGAGACTAAGCATTAGTCTGAAAAGGCATCACCAGTTTGGAATTGTACGATTCCGAACTTTCACGAGACCGTGTTTATGAATCATTGTCAAATAGTGGCGACATGAAATCTCGGAAACAATACGCGAAATCGCGCATGCACAGAACGGAAAATTTGGATAAGGCATTAAGTAATCCGCATGCGCAGAACGATTGATTTCAATACTTCCGCTAAGCGCTTCGAGTGCAGCGTCAAACGCGGGCCTGTAATCTAACACGCGAGAACTGACCAATAAAATCTGAGAAGTAGAAATACCGGTAGACGCTGTTGCTTGATTGACAATGTCAATCAAGGAAGGGAGGAGCTTGATGATATCGTTCTCTCCCAGTAAATTCCGATGTCAAATAACGACGTTATTTGGACGGAAAAACGATGGTTTGAAAACGTCCAAATAACGTCGTTTTTCCGTCCAATGACCATATACGGAAAAAAACGACGTTTTCGTGTTTGCAGTGTAATGTTGTTGTGTACATATGTCCCTCCGGCAGGTTCAACATTTTACAAAGGGAGAACTGATTCAGGTTGCCTTATTGATAAAGTGGAAGCTTTTATATTGGAGCATTGGTCTGATTTCACTTCTTCACATGTGCTACGCTGTGGTGATTTTAATGCCCGCACAGGCAACGAAAATAATCCCATTTCTGAGGAAAGTGATGACTTTGGACATGATGATGCATACATTGATGTCGACAATGCCCCTGTTGAACAACGTGTATCGCACGATGGTACTATCAATAGATTCGGACGCATTTTATTGAATCTATGCTTTGTACTTCGTATGTTTATACTAAATGGGAGAGTTTATGGTGATAGTGCAGGCGAGTTTACTTTTGTAGGAGATACTGGTTCTAGTGTTGTTGATTATTTTATTGCATCTGCTGATTTTTTCCAGTATGTAGATATGTTAAATGTTGGTGATCGATCAGATTCAGACCATTTCCCTCTTGAGTTATCCTGCATGTTTCCTTGTAGCAATCGTGCCATACATAGTTTAGACTGTGAGGATGATGTCTCTATGAACAGTACATTTTCATGGAACGAATCGAAGAAAAGCATTTTTATCACAGCACTTAGATGGTCCTTGGATATTCATGAAAATTCCTTGATGGATAAAATTGAAGCTAATGTAGAGGAGGGTATTACATATTTGGTACAGTATGTTCTAGACTCGGCGTCCTGTATGAGGAAACAGATCAAATATGGTGAAAATAAACACGATAAACCAAAGTTGAATATAACATGTAGGGCAGCAAGATCTGAATCCAGGAAGGCTCTCAGAAGGTATAGGTGCTGTCGCAGTGAATACAACCGACAACGCTACTGTAAACTGAGAAATGTGTATAAAACCTTTTGTAGAAAGTTCAAATATGATCTTAAATTGTCACGGCTAGTCCGACTAAACAGCACTTTACACAGTCCGAAATTATTTTGGAATACTATACGTTCTCTTCAGAAACATCCTACCCCCAAAGGATCTATATCCCAAACAGAATGGTTACATCATTTCAAGAAGTTATTCTCAAAAGATGATTCGATATATTTGGTAGACAATGAGTGCTTTGAACGTGATGATGATGGCGTCAGTGAAATTCTTAGTGATGTTGACATGCTTCTGTTGGAATCGCCTATCACGGAAACGGAAATATTTAATGCTATATCCCACCTTAAAACAGGTAAATCTGCTGGTACTGATTGTGTTATAGCTGAAATGCTCAAGTACTCACTACCTGATACTATGCCTTTTCTGGTTAAATGTTTCAATCGGATTTTTGATACAGGTATTTTTCCTTCTGTCTGGTCAAAATCTATTATTATTCCGTTATTCAAGAATGGAAACGTAAACAATCCTGACAATTATCGGGGTATATCTCTCACGAGTATCCTTAGTAAAAGCATTTACATCTATCATCAATAATAGATTAACACAGTGGTCAAATATGAGAGATTTGATCCATGAAACACAAGCGGGATTTAGAAAGGACTATTCTACTTTTGACCACATATTTACTTTGTATGCAGTCATTGAGAAATATTTATCGTACAGGAAACGTAAGTTGTATGTGGCCTTTGTTGATTTTAAAAAGGCATTTGATTTCTGTAAATAAAGCTTATTTGTGGAGGTGTTTGAAAAATAAGGGTTTAGGAGGCAAAATGCTTGTCATTATTAAATCAATGTATGCAAATGTAAAATCATGTGTTCGCTGTGGTGATATTAAGAGTGACTTTTTTGATTTTCCGATAGGTTTACGTCAAGGATGTGTTTTAAGTCCTATACTTTTCTCATTTTTTATAAATGAGTTATATGTTGATATCATACAGTCTGGTAGACATGGTGTCCAGCTCTCCCCTGATATAATAGAACTTTTCATGCTACTTTTTGCAGATGATGTGATTTTGATGTCTAGTACTATTATTGGTCTACAGACGCAGCTTAACATACTTTCGGAATATTCAGATAAATGGAAACTTAGTGTTAATCTTGATAAAACAAATATTGTTATATTTCGTAGAGGTGGTCGAGTGGCCACAAGAGAGAAATGTTTTTTTAAAGGTACATGTATTAATGTTGTGCATGAATACAAATACCTTGGCATATTGTTTACCCATACACTGAATCTGAATAAGTCAGTAATTAATCTCACAAACAGAGCAAAGAAAGCTGTTACAAGTCCACTTTGTTATGTCTAAGCTCGGAGTTATTTCACCAAAAATGTATTTTAAATTATTTGATTCTCAAATACAACCTCTTTTACTATACGGGTCTGAGATATGGGGTTGTAAAGAGTTCTGTACAATTGAAAAGGTTCATCTCCTCGCTTGTAAAAAGTTTTTGAATGTTGGTCTGTCAACACCAAGTAATATGGTTTATGGAGAATGCGGGAGATTCCCATTGTACATTGGATCTTACACTCGTTGTTTGAAGTATTGGTGTAAAATAATAATAATGCCTGAACACCGTTTACCCAAGAAAGCCTACAACATGCTCGTACACCTCGACAATCTTGGAAAGAACACATGGGCTTCTTGTATTCGTACATTGCTTTTTACATATGGCTTTGGTTTCATTTGGCTGTCCCAGACAATTGGTAATGCAAATGCTTTCATTAAGTACTTTCGCATGCGTGCCATTGACATGTTTCATCAGAAATGGCATTCAGATATTTATGAAAGTTCAAGATATGATACTTATCGCCAATTCAAGTCATTGCTTGAACCAGAATCCTATTTATCAAATTTACGGTACAGGAATTCTCGTAACACCCTTATTCGTTTCAGACTTGGCCTGAATGATCTAAAAATTAACACAGGGAGATTTTCATCTATTGAAAAATCGATACGATTATGCCCATTTTGTGACATTGTTGTCGAAGATGAATACCATTTCATGTTTATTTGCCCTATATACGAAAATCTAAGAGACAAGTACTTACCGCAGTGGTCTCTATCTCATTTTAATGCTAAAAGATTGTCTTCATTACTGTCTTGCAAGGATCTTATAACACAACATCAACTGGCTTTGTACATACATAATGCTTTTTTGTTACGAAGTGAATTGTTACATAACATATTTTATAAAATACAAAGTCAAGGTAACTCCGTTGTATATGGGCCTGTGGCCTTTCATACAATAAAGAATTGAATTGAATTGAATTGACTCTAGGCAAACGTTTACAGAATAATTTGGGAAGTCAAACATGTAATACATGACCAAGACCAAATAATACATTAAAAGAAATCACATTTGTGCAAATACAATATTATGCACAGGGCCTGGCATGACCAGCCGATTGATAAGACCGGGCCCATCTTACCACCCGTCTAGGCGAAGTAAGGGTCGAAGTAGTGTGTTGGGCAAAGGAACACAGTTCCAGGAACCAGTGCCCTCAACTACCAGACTCCCGTCCTCCGCCGACACAGGGACGCAACCCACGGCCAACGGGCTGCCAACTTTGGCCGCCTCTTACGACCAGCAATGGGGTGCTGTGGAAATATTCTACCCCGGTTCCACACGGGGGAAGAGCTATTAGCGCTACCCAGCACTCACCACGAGGAGGTTGCTCTTCACGAGTGCCTTCTCGGTATCATGATTCGTAATAATGAGTGAGTGAGTGAGTGAGTGAGTGAGTTAAGATTTATAGTCACATCGGCAATATTTCAGCCATATCGTGACTAAATCAAGTTGGACAGTAATAATACATAAATATAGACATTAAAATCTGTCGACAAAGGACAGTAAAAACACTAGACCATCACAGATGTAGATTGTAAAACTAGCATAACAGAATAAAATTTGTATCAATTCATAACAATACACAATAAAAATGGGCTATAGATCACCAATAGCCAAAGGTAGGTCACCATACTAGGTACCATGGGGACTTACGATACTTCTGCTACCTACATGGTAACCCAGCAGGATTTACACCATCGCTCTGGCTACTGGTGATTGTCAGCAAGTTTAAGCCAAATCAGTTAAAAACAACAAGAATTCTACGATTAAAAACATGGAAAATGAAAAATACTTTGAATGAAATAGGACTTATGTACCCTCTCAGGGGGACAATTATTTTACGCTACTTCAACCCCCTTTGAAGGTACAGCCACTAACAATCACAGTTATATAATCATTTTACCAAATTAAAAGCACATACTTTATACAATACATATCAAAATTTATCAATCAATTCTATTTCTTTTAAAAAAGCAATAATTAAATGAGAACTTACCTTAAAAAGATCCTTCATAGATGAAACCTTGAAATAATTGTCCCTTGTGATGGAAAAATCAACACAGTCAAGCAGGACATGCTTGACGGTGATTCTCTCATCACAAGGGATACAAAATGGAGGATCCTCACCTTTTAAAAGATATTCGTGTGTATACCTGCTATGGCCAATACGACATCGTCGCATAATGACCTCTTCAAATCTGGACTGACAGCCCAAGTAGGTGTAACCAATATTTGGTTTAATTTCATGTAATTTATTGAAACCTACTTGGGAGTCCCACTTCTTTTGCATCAGATCACAAATATAAGATCTGATTACAGGTTTATAATCAGTGTATGGGATAAGAAGTGGTGTCACAGATTTGTTGAGTGCTGCTTTCGCAGCAGCATCAGCCATTGAGTTGCCTTTGATGCCCACATGACTGGGCAACCAACAAAAGACGATGTCGTATTGGCCAGTAGCAAGTTCATTAAATAATTCAATAATTTTGATTAAAAGTGGATGTTGACATGATACGTTATGGATAGCCTGCAGACAAGAAAGAGAATCGGAAAATATGATAAATTTCTTATATTTTGACTGTTTACTGATATATTGTAAAGCTGTTAAAATGGCATTGACCTCTGCTGTGAAAATAGAACTATTATCGGTTAATCTGGAGGAGATAATCCTGGATCCAATGACAGTGGCGCTGGCAACAGCGCCACTATCCTTGGATCCATCTGTAAATATAGATTTGTAAGTATTATATGTGTGTCTTAATTCATTATATTTTTGTTGATAAATAAGTGGATTAGTTTCCGATTTCTTTAAGTTATTTAATGTCAGATCCACCTCTGGCTTTACTAACTGCCAAGGTGGAGAAGACAAAAGCTGCGTGGGGGCTATATCGTCAAGATTAATTTGAGCAGCTGCAATATCAGATTGAATTCTTATTCCAAGTGGGGGGAGAACCGATGATTTTTTTTTATAGAGATTTTCATAGAGGGGGTTAAAAACACAGTCATATGCTGGATTCGAATTATTAGAGCGTAATTTAGAGACATACTGTAAGGATAATTTAATGCGGCGTTGTTTAAGAGATGGCTCATCAGCTTCAACGTACAGACTGTGAATAGGAGAAGTTCGGAAAGATCCAAGACATAGTCTTAGACCTTGATGATGGATAGTATCCAAAAGTTTAAGGTTGCTTTTGCAGGCTCCACCATAGACGATGGAGCCATAATCCAGTTTAGAGCGAATTAGTGCTCTGTATAATTGGAGTAGGGTTTTCTGATCCCCTCCCCACTTGGAATTTGAAACAACTTTCAGTAGGTCAAGGGCCTTCAGGCATTTAGTTTTCAAATATTTTATATGTGGTAAAAAGGTTAAATGGTGGTCAAAAATAATACCCAGGAATTTAGCCTCTTTTACAACTTTAATCGGAGTGCTATCTAAAACTAACTCAGGGTCTTTATGAGGTTTGTATTTCCTACAAAAGTGTAAACAGTTTGTTTTGGATTTCGAAAATTTAAAACCATTTTCTAAACACCATTTATTTATCTTATTTAGACATAATTGTAATTGTCTTTCGATAGTATGCATGTTTTTACCACGACATGAAATGTTAAAATCATCCACGAATAAAGATCCATCAATGGAGTCATTTAAAACCTTAGAGAGGCTATTTATTTTAATACTGAACAAGGTGACAGACAAAATACTGCCTTGTGGGACACCCTGATCCTGATTATAATGATCAGACAGGGTAGTACCCACGCGGACTTGAAATTGTCTGTCAGATAAAAACCTGGATATGAATTGAGGCAAACGGCCTCGCAATCCAAAGTCATGTAAGTCTTTTAAAATACCGTGCTTCCATGTAGTGTCGTATGCTTTTTCTAGATCGAAAAAGATAGACACTGCATGTTGCTTATTTACAATGGCATTCTTAACGAATGACTCCAGTCGAACTAAGTGGTCGATGGTACTGCGATTTTTACGGAATCCACATTGGATATTTGTGATTAAGTTATGGGATTCTAAGTACCAGGTTAATCTGTTATTGACCATGCGTTCCATGGTTTTGCAAACGCAACTAGTCAATGAAATTGGTCGATAATTGGAAGGATCAGTATGATCACGACCAGGTTTAGGTATGGGAATTACAATAGCATCACGCCATGAAGAAGGAAATTCTCCTGACGTCCAGATTTTATCAAATATCATCAAGAGGGTTTCTAAACAGGATTGCGGTAAATGTTTTAAGAGTTGATAATGTATATTATCAGACCCTGAAGCAGTGTCATGAGCTTGCCCAAGGGCATTAGTGAGTTCATGAATAGAAAAGATTTCATTGTAATCCTCCCCATTATCGGAATTAAAATTAATAGGTTTCTTTTCTTGTTGCTTTTGATATTTTTGGAATTGAGGGGCATAGTTCGAGGAGGAAGAATGTTGAGCCAGAGTTTCACCAAGTTTGTTAGCAATATCAGAAGTATCGGTTAATAATTCATTCCCACTTTTAAGGTGGTGGACACTACATTTAGAACCCTTACCTTTTATTTTCTTAATCATGTTCCATACCTTCGATATCGGCGTACGTGAATTTATCTTCGAGACATAATTTTGCCAAGACTGACGCTTGTTTTGTTTAAATGTACGCCGTGCTTTAGCGTTTAATATTTTGAATTTATTTAAATTGTGGACCATAGGATGGCGACGGAAATATTGTTCAGCTTTTTTCCTCGCCTTCCTAGCTAGTTTACAATCATTGCTGAACCATGGTTTACGAATGTGAGGATTTGAAGAGGACTTCGGAATACATTCATCAGCTATTTGCTTAAGACTATCAGAGAAAAGCTTTATAGGATCAGTGGCATCAATAAAACCATCAGGATTTAGTTGGTTAGTGCAAAGGACTTCATATAAAGCCCAGTTTGCCTTAGGAAAATTCCATCTTGATGATGGAGGAATATCAGATGGTGTCACAGATTTTAAAATGGTAGGAAAATGGTCACTTCCACAGAGGTCATCGTGGACTGACCATTCAAATTCATCAAGTAAATTAGAGTCTACAACGGACAAGTCAAGACAAGAGTAAGTTCCAGTTGCCGGATGTAGATACGTATGAGAACCATCATTAAAAATGCATAAATCGTTAGTTAAGAAAAAATCCTCAAGTAGTTTTCCTTTGTTATTGATATCATTACTACCCCAAAGTGGGTTATGACCATTCAAATCTCCCATGATGACACATGGCTTAGGGAGCTGGTCATACAGTGCCTGAAGATCAGACTGTCGGAGAGAATACGATGGTGGGACATACAAAGAACATAAAGTAAAAACAATATTTAATGTCACACGTACTGCAACAGCCTGAAGCGGGGTACTGAGGGGAACAGGACTGTGAATGATGCCCTGCCTCACCATAACATAAGATCCTCCAGTTGCTTTATCACCCGGAGGTGAAAAGCAATGGTAAGAATCATACTGTCTTAAATCAAATCGATCAATATTTTTTAGGAAGGTTTCTTGTAAACAAAATGCAGATGGTTTGAAGTCTTGAATTAAGAGCTGAAGATCATTAAAATTGGTCCGAAGTCCTCTACAATTCCACTGTATCAAAGTGGGAGAACAACTCATGGGGGTTCAACTGGAGAACGCGAGCGTGGGGAAGGTCCTCTCTGCTGTAACGGCAGCGGTGGAGTGACCTCCATAGCTAGAGGTTCAAAAGGGTTATGAACCTCTAGTGGGACAGTTAAAGGTGAAGGCACCTCAATGTGTTTGAGGGCCTTGGATTCTTTTTTTTTTTTTTTTTTTTTTTTTCTTTTCTTGTCGAGGATACATTTGGTTTCATATCAGGAACAGATTTACAACGAGTTTCAGGTTTAGGAATATTTGGAATAGGAATAGAATCTGGAAGAGGGTCTTTGGACAGCTCAGTTTGTGAAGCTGCTGATTTGTCAGCATGAACTTCATACAAGATCGTCTGTTCGTCAGAAATCCAGTTTATAGCCGTTTGGCATCCAGTATCCACTTTGAGTGGAGAAAAGGAGACTGCAGCAGAATAGGTCAGTGTAGAAGAGGAAGGATTAGATTCCTGATCAACCAATTTCTTGGCATCAGCAAAGGATATGTCATTTGAGTACTTAAGTTTTAGAATTTTTGTTTGTTTTATAAAAGCAGGACACGATTTGAAAGAGGACATGTGGTCTCCGCCGCAGTTGGCACACCTGATGTTATCAGTGCAATCAGTGCCATCATGATGTTTACTGCAGCGTGAACAAATTTGGGTGGCATGACAGGATTTTGCACCATGTCCAAAATGTTGGCAGTTAAAACATCGGAGTGGGCTGGGAATGTAAACATCCACACCGATGTTAAAGTATCCGGCTTTGACAGATGAAGGGATCTTTGGAAGAGGAAACGTAAATAGATATGTGTTGGTCTTGATGATGGTATCGCCTTCTCTCCTGGTAAATCGTTTGACAGACGACACACCTTGTTGCTGCATTTCTGTTGCAATCTCCTCTTCAGACATATCTGAGAGGCACTTTGCACGATCTCGTACAATGCCTCTACACGAATTTAATGTTTTGTGCACTGAGACAACAATCTCAGTATTTGCAAAATGATGTGCATTGAGAAGATTTTGAGATTGTTGTCTCCTGGCACACTCCACAAGCAGTGATCCAGACCGGAGACGAGTAACATTTTTAACTGTTCCACATATACCTTCAATTGACTTTGAAACAACGAAGGGGTTGATCTTGAGGGACTCTCCATCAACTCCTCCAACAACCAGAAATCGTGGCCACGAATCAATATTGTGTACAGACTCCTCATCCGAAGATGTGGCTGTATCTGTATCAACATGCCTACGTTTAGGTTTTGATCTAGAACCAGTGCATTGTGGGGTAGCCATAATGAAACAAATGAAATTCGACACCCCTGCTCCCCACCCGCCATGGAGTGTCAACAGGAACGATGTTGAAGTGGAAACCAACTACAAACGCCAGGGTTACAGGGGTGCTATACTCCAGCAAAAAGGACACAGGTAGCTAAAATTGTCAAACAGGATTAAAAGTCAGGCTGGTTCCGCCCTAGACAGTTACCTGATAACAAATAGAACCCGGAGGTCATTGATGCCAGATTGGCCCATGAGCCACCGCCTTCTGGCGTAAGACTCTAGGCAATTAATTCAATCCGAAATTGAGTATTCACACAAGTGAATGAACAGCCAAGACCAAAATATACAGTAAAATATAACACAGTAGTGCATATACAATATTATGCACAGGGCCTGGCATGACCAGCCGATTGATAAGACCGGGCCCATCTTACCACCCGTCTAGGCGAAGTAAGGGTCGAAGTAGTGTGTTGGGCAAAGGAACACAGTTCCAGGAACCAGTGCCCTCAACTACCAGACTCCCGTCCTCCGCCGACACAGGGACGCAACCCACGGCAAACGGGCTGCCCACTTTGGTCGCCTCTTACGACCAGCAATGGGGTGCTGTGGAAATATTCTGCCCCGGTTCCACACGGGGGAAGAGCTATTAGCGTTACCCAGCACTCACCACGAGGAGGTTGCTCTTCACGAGTGCCTTTGCAGTTAGTAAAGCCAGAGATGGATCTGACATTAACTAAATTAAAGAAATCGGAAACAAATCAACTTATTAATCAACAAAAATATAATGAATTAAGAAACACATATAATACTTACAAATTTATATTTACAGATGGATCCAAGGATAGTCATTGGATCCAGGACTATTTCCTCAAGATTACCCGATAATAGTTCTATTTTCACAGCAGAGGCCAATGCCATTTTAACCGCTTTACAATATATCAGTTAACAGTCAAAATATCAATCAATCAATCTTTATTGTATGAAAGGTCATTGGCCCATATACACATACAGATAAACAATATCATTAACAGCTGTACAGCGCATTATATAATTATTGAATAACTAATATGATGCTTGACATGTAATAGAGGTATTGTAATAACAGTGGTAATAACCACAATGGCACAATAGTAGTATACAATACAAAAGGAATACAAAGGGAATGGCATAGAAATATGAAATTTTACATCGCAAAGGCTTTCAGCCATAGCGCGACGTTCAATACAAAAGGATCTATCAGTAATATACTCATCATGTCAAGACAATTTGACAATTAAAATGTATATGCATTTCTAGTAGAAACAAACAGACAAAAATGAAATGTAGATACTCCTGATCTAGATGCGAAAGTTTCAAAACAACTAATTATTTCTGGACATATCGGATTTACTAAGTAATTTACTACGCACTCGTAGACTTTGATAGATGTATTGTAATATCTTAGTTATTTTTTTACTAGGGGTACCATTAAAAGATAATATTTTGTTCATGGAATAGTGGTTCTTAGTGATATCAGGCATATATTTCAATCTTAGGCTGTCGTAAATTGGACATATAAACAAAAAGTGTAATTCGTTTTCAATATGGTTTTCGCAGAATGGACAAAAACGCATATCCTTAGGAATAGAGGAGAAGCGACACCTGTTGCACATCAAATCATTTAACCCTAGCCTAAGTTTAATAAATGTGTCTCTAATTTTTCTCTCTGTTATAGTATGCAGGTAAACCTCTGATGTTAGACAATATATAAAGGTTTTATAGACGTCGAAGCGTGTACTGTTATCTTGTGACGACCTCCAGTTTTGAGTAAACATATCAGTTGCTACCTGCTTAAAAGAGCTAAGAATATACATTTTGTCTCCAACGCTTTGGGCACTCGTGAAGAGCAAACTCTTCGTGGTGAGTGCTGGGTAGCACTAATAGCTCTTCCCCCGTGTGGACTCGGGGTAGAATTGTCCACAGCACCCCATTGCTGGTCGTAAAAGGCGACCGAATTGGGCAACCTGTTTGCCGTGGGTTGCGCCCCTGTGTCGGCGGAGGACGGGAGTCTGGTGGTTGGGGGCACTGGTTCCAGGACTAGCGTTCCTTTGCCCAATACACCACTTCGACCCTTACTTCGCCTAGACGGGTGGTAGAATGGGCCCGGTTCTATCAATCGGCTGGTCATGTCGAGCCCTGTGCATTATTTGTATTTGCACAAAATTTGTATTCAAATTTACTTGATACTTTAGGTCTCGAACAATTATTTCTATAACAAAACTTGATTTTTTTATTGACAAATCATTAAAATGCCTAGAGTCGTATGCCCAGAAGGCGGTGGCTCATGGGCCAATCTGGTGGATCAATTAATTTTCAATTAATTCTTCTGCTTGTGTATATCACCTCAGTATCCTTGGTGCTGCCAGTTGGAGGTCCACTGGTATTTAGCATTGTCTTTATGACACTCCGTGGTGGGTGGGGAGCTGGGGTGATGAACCTTTACTAAACTAACCATGGCACACGCAAAAAAAAAACGTGCATTAGAGGATTCCTCAGATGAGGAGAATGCAACCCTGAAGACTTCGTGTACCTGTTGGTCTCGATTTTTAGTGGTTTCTGCCACTGATGGTTCTCCATTGAAGTTGAACCCATTTGTCATTTCTAAAGCATTTTATGGCATAGCTGGAGATGTGCAAGATGTAAAAAAAATCCGTTCTGGTTTGTTGCTCGTTGAATGTAAAACTGCTAAACAATCAACAACCCTACAAGCTGCTACACATTTGATTTCTACTCCTGTTTTGATTGTTCCACACAAGACAGTAAACTCCAGCAAAGGCATTGTCAGGGATAGAGACCGCTGTCTCTCTGACATGTCCGAAATTGAAATAGCTGATGAATTGAAAGATCAAGGAGTTCCACAAGTCAAACGTTTCACCTACAAACGAGATGATGCAATCATTAAATCTAATACTTATCTCATGACCTTTTCTAAACCAACTCCTCCAAGAAATATTAAAGCTTTAACATCGAAGTGGATAAATATATTCCCAATCCACTTCGATGCTACAAATGCCAACAGTTTGGGCATGGGGCACACTCATGCCACAATCACAAGATCTGTCATCAATGTGGCAAAGATGACCACAATACAGATGATAAATGTAGCAAAACCCCTCACTGTGCAAACTGTTCTGGAGATCATGTGGCTTCCTCGAAGTCCTGTCCTAAGTTCAAAATTCAACTTCAGATAGTCAAATTGAAACATGAAAGAAACATAACCTTCCCTGAAGCGAAGCGTTTGGTCATGTCTACTGTCTCTATCCCCACAGCTGTGACATATTCAGCAGCTGTGACACGTACAACTTCTGTTCATCTGTTCAATGCCAGACACATATCACTTTTCAATGGTACAATCAAGTTGTCATTCACAAACAGAAGATACATCAAAATCAACACCAGTAGCGTCAACACCAAAACCATCCCCGGTTGTGACAAATGCCAGCAAAAAAGTTGATTATTCTAGAAATTCAGATCGTGTACCGAAGGGTCATCGTGACCCTATACAAATTTATAATAGGTTTCAAACCTTGGAGGACATGGATGTCTCTCCTCATCCAAATGAGCGCAACAGAAGTCAGTCGCCTCGCAATGGGAGGCGTAGATCTCCTGTTCATCCACCAGTAACTTGAATATTATGAATCCACTGATTCAATGGAATTGCAGAGGTCTTAGGACCAATTTTAATGAACCATGAATTTTAACGAATTACATTTACTGGGGGATCTTCTGTTTTGGTGAAGCAGGGAGTGATCCACAGCCCTGTTGCACTTCAAACCAATCTACAAGCTGTTGCAGTCCGACTGACTTTGCACATAACATTTACACTGTGTTCTCTGTACATTTCATCTTCTGTGCTTCAGCGATCGGATCTTCAATCTTTATATGACCAGCTCCCTAAGCCATGCTTGATCATGGGTGATTTAAACGGCCATAACCCATTATGGGGAAGTGTTGCCGTTAATCCTAAAGGTAAGGTCCTTGAAGATTTTATTTCCAATAACAACTTATGCATTTTCAATGATGGATCAAGTACATACTTGCATCCTGCTACTGGTACCTATTCCGCTTTAGATTTGTCACTTACAGGTTCAAATCTCTTGAACGAATTTACGTGGACAGTTCACAATGACTTGTGTGGAAGCGATCATTTCCCTTCCATCCTAACAGCAAATAATCCATCTCACGTTCCACCCACATCAAGGTGGAACTTTACCAAAGCCAACTGGCCTTCCTTTCAGGAACTCTGAACTGATAGGTTGAAGCCTGATGTGTTCAGGAATACCACTGATCCTATTCGCTGTTTTCTGATATTTTAAACGAAATTGCCGACATAACCATTCCAAAGTCCTCTGCAAATCCACACATTCGAAAACCATGGTTTGATAAAGAATGCAAACAGGCTAGGAAGTGCAGGAAAAAAGCGGAGAAATATTTCCGCAGTCATCCAACTGTACATAATCTAGATCGTGTTAAAATAACAAATGCCAAGGCACGCCGTACACTCAAACAGAATAAGCGTACGTCTTGGAGAAGTTATGTCTCTAAAATTAATTCTCGCACGACAATATCTAAGGTGTGGAACATGATAGCAAAAATTAAAGGCAAAGGTTCAAAATCCAGTGTTCACCATCTTAAAGACGGTGACCATTTATTAACAGATAAATCGGACATTGCCAATAAATTGGGTGAAACGCTGGCAAAACACTCTTCATCATCGGACTACCATCCTCAGTTTCAAAATCATCAGAAACAACAGGAAAAGAAGAGGGTTGATTTTACTTCTCAAAATGGAGAAGATTATAATATAATGAGGTATTTTCGCTCCACGAGCTAAATACTGCCTTAGGTCAAGCCCACGATACTGCTACGGGAGATGATAATATTCATTATCAACTCCTGAAGCATTTGCCTATTTCATGTTTAGAGACGCTTCTTGATATCTTTGATCAGATCTGGACGTCAGGAAATTTTCCGCCTTCGTGGCGTAATGCAATAGTTGTTCCCATACCTAAACCTGGTAGGGACCATACTGATGCATCCAATTATAGACCAATATCACTAACTAGCTGTGTGCGCAAAACCATGGAACGTATGGCAAATAATAGACTGTTGTGGTGCTTGGAAACTAACAATCTTAAACGTAACATTCAATGTGGTTTCCGTCAAAATAGAAGTACCATTGACCATCTGGTACGTTTAGAATCCTTTGTAAAAAATGCAATTGTCAATAATCAGCATACAGTTTCAATCTTTTTTTATTTAGAAAAAGCGTATGATACCACTTGAAAGCATTGTATCTTAAAAGATCCACATAATTTTGGGTTAAGAGGCCGTTTGCCTCAATTTATATCCCAATTTTTAACAGACCGACAATTTCAGGTTCGTGTGGGTTCCACCCCGTCTGACCATTATAATCAGGATCAGGGAGTACCACAAGGCAGTATTTTGTCTGTAACTCTGTTTAGCATCAAGATTGATAGTCTGTCAAAGGTTTTATATGATTCCGTTGATGGTTCACTTTTTGTGGATGATTTTAATGTTTCATGTCGTGGAAAAAATATGCGTACCATCGAGAGACAGTTGCAGCTATGTCTCATCAAAATCGAAAAATGGTGTTTGAAAATGGTTTTTAATTTTCAAAAGCTAAGACCAATTGTATTCATTTTTGTAGGAAATACAAGCACCATAAAGATCCAGAGCTCTTTTTACATGGCACTCCTATCAAGGTTGTAGAAGAGGCCAAGTTCCTGGGTCTCATTTTCGATCACCACTTAACTTTTAAGCCAAATATTAACTATCTTCGGACTAAATGCCTCAAGGCTCTAGATTTGTTGAAAGTTGTTGCCAACACAAAGTGGGGAGGTGATCTGTCAACCCTCGTACACTTGTATGGCTCCATCGTTAATGGTGCAGCCTGTAAGAGCAATTTACAAAAGTTAGATACTATTCACCATCAGGACCTACGACTTTCTCTAGGCGCATTTCGAACATCTCCCGTGGAAAGCCTATATGTTGAAACTGATGAACCTTCATTGAAGCAACGGCGTATCAAATTATCGCTTCAATACATTGCAAAATTACGTTCTAACCCGTTAAACCCTGCATATTACTGTATATTTCAACCCCTTTACGAAGAACTATTTCACAGTAAGCCTAAGCTGGTCCACCACTAGGCATTCGGATTAAACCCCACATTACAGCTGCAAATATTGATTTAGATAATATTTCACCTTTCAGCCTTCTGTCTTCCCCTCCTTGGCAACTTGTCAGACCTGAGGTGGACTTTACTCTTACACAATTTAAAAAATCAGACACAAACCATTAATATACCAACAAGAATATATACAAGTTAGAACTAAATATGAGTCCCACTGTTCCATTTTTACAGATGGATCCAAGGACGGCAGCACAGTCTCCAGTGCTGCTGTCATTGGATCTAAAACCATGTAATTCCGATTACCTGCCCAGAACTCAATTTTCACAGCTGAAGCCAAAGCCATTTTAATGGCTTTGGAATATATTTAAAAACAATATAGACATAAACAGTTCATCATCTTTTTCAGATTCACATTCTTGTTTACAGGCAATCAAATCGTGCTCTTCAAGTCATCCATTCATTTTAGATATTTTAGAATTATACAATGACCTTGCTACTGGCCAATACGACATCGTCTTTTGCTGGTTGCCCAGTCATGTTGGAATCACCGGTAACACTATGGCTGATGCTGCAGCAAAAGCAGCTCTCAGCAAATCTGTGACACCACTTTTTCTTCCATACAGCGACTACAAACCTTTAATTAGATGCTATATCAAAGACCTTATGCAAAAGAAGTGGGACACCCAAGTAGGTACTAATAAATTACATGCAATAAAACCAACTATCGGTTACACTTACTTGGGTTGTCAGTCCAGATTTGATGAGGCCATTATTCGACGATGTCGTATTGGCCATTCGCATTATACACATGAGTATTTGTTAAAAGGTGAAAATCTTCCATTTTGTATCCCTTGTGATGAAAAAATCACCGCCAAGCATGTCCTGCTTGACTGTATTGATTTCTCCATCACAAGGGATAATTATTTCCAGGTTTTATCCATAAAGGATCTTTTTAATGTAAGTTCTCATTTAATTCTTGGTTTTTTAAAAGAAATTGAGTTAATAGATACTTTTTACTATACATATAATAAAAATTTATGTGATTTTAATTTGGTAGGCACTCGTGAAGAGCAACCTCCTCGTGGTGAGTGCTGGGTAGCGCTAATAGCTCTTCCCCCGTGTGCAACCGGGTTAGAATATTCCCACAGCACCCCATTGCTGGTTGTAAGAGGCGACCGAAGTGGGCAACCTGTTTGCCATGGGTTGCGCCCCTGTGTCGGTGGAGGAAGGGATTCTGGTGGTTGAGGGCACTGGAGCCAGGAACAGTGTTTCTTTGCCCAACACACCACTTTGACCCTAACTTCACCTAGACGTGTGGTAGAATGGGCCCGGTCTTATCAATCGGCTGATCATGCCATGCCCTGTGTATGGTCAACTTTGATTTTGAATATATATACTTATATTCCACAAAATGATTATGGAAAAGAGCAAAATTTGTATGTGTTATCAATCTGCCTAGAGTCCCATGCCTGAAGGCGGTGGCTCAGGGGCCAATCTGGCATTATTGGCCTCCGGGTTCTATTTGTCTTCGGCACTCGTGAAGAGCAACCTCCTCGGGGTGAGTGCTGGGTAGCGCTAATAGCTCTTCCCCCGTGTGGAACCGGGGCAGAATATTTCCACAGCACCCCATTGCTGGTCGTAAGAGGCGACCAAAGTGGGCAGCCCGTTTGCCGTGGGTTGCGTCCCTGTGTCGGCGGAGGACGGGAGTCTGGTAGTTGAGGGCACTGGTTCCTGGAACTGTGTTCCTTTGCCCAACACACTACTTCGACCCTTACTTCGCCTAGACGGGTGGTAAGATGGGCCCGGTCTTATCAATCGGCTGGTCATGCCAGGCCCTGTGCGTAATATTGTATATGCACACCTGTGTTGTATTGTAATGTGTATTTTGGTCTTGGCCATCCATAACTTGTGTGAATTGAATTACTTGCCTAGAGTCTTACGCCAGAAGGCAGTGGCTCATGGGCCAATCTGGTGATGTTGACCTCCGAATAATGTATGTTTCCAATTTCTTGTCATGGGCCGAACCAGTCTGGCATTGAGTTGGTAAACAAATACAGCTGTTCATGTCATATTCCCTGGAGTATAACATCCCTGTATCCCTGGTGTTTGCATCCTGGATATCCGTTGCAACATAACACTGTCCCTGTTGACACTCGGTGGCGGGTGGGGAGCAGGGGTGCCGAATAATTTTCTTTCATCATGGCTCAACAACAATCTGGTTCATCTCGAAACGAAAAAAAGAGAAGATTAGAAGAAATCGATATTTCCACAGGAAGTATTGCTCAAAATATTGATACCTGGGCTAGATTCCTGGTTATTGAGGCTGCTGATAACCTTCCCATCAAACTCAATCCTTTTGCTATTTCTAAGGCTGTTTCTGGGATTTGCGGTTAGGTGAAGAACGTTACCCGTCTCCGTAGTGGTTCGCTTCTGGTGGAGTGTGCTCGGAGACAGCAATCTCTCAATCTTTTATCTATCTCTACATTTGCAAATATTGAGGTTGCTGTGTCTGAGCACAGAACATTAAATTCTTGTCGAGGCATTGTTCGTGACAGGGCTCGTTGTCTGTCCGACATGTCTGAAGACGAAATCTCTACAGAGTTGGGAGACCAGGCTGTAACTGCAGTTAGACGCTTCACATTCAAGAAGGACGGTGTCATCACGAAAACAAATACGTATCTTATGACGTTTGCCCGTACAACCCTCCCGCAGTCAATAAAAGCAGGTTATTACAGTATCGGAGTGGATGTGTATGTCCCCAATCCGCTCCGATGCTACAAGTGTCAACGTTTTGGTCATGGATCAAAGTCCTGTCATAGCTCTGTGGCTAGTCATCGGTGTGGTGACAGCCATGATAGCATTGACTGTGAGAAGGATTTGAAGTGCGACAACTGTTCTGGACCACATGTTGCTTCCTCCAAATCATGCCCCGTATGGCAAATGGAATCACAAATTATGAAACTGAAATGCGAACGAAGCATATCCTACTTGGATGCAAAAAAAAATATTCAAAAATCAGACCACAACTCCCTCAAATATTTTTACTCTGATGCAGTCACTCGCTCTGTTGCGACATCAACTATTTCGTGCCAGACTGACTTGACATGGGTCAAGTCAGAACAACCAGTTGAGACTGTTCCAATCAGTCAGGTTATTCCTAGCATCGTTGTATCTAGTTCAGGATCTCAGACTGAGATTCAGGCAGAGAAACAATCTCAAACATCAGTCAAACAACCAGTCGTTGTTCAATTGTCCAATAAAGAAAAAAAGAAATTGAAGAAAAAACAACTACCAATCGTCCCTCCGCCTTCAGATGTTCCTTTACAGAACTCCTTTGGGCCTCTGGACATGGAGGTTACTCTGTCCTCACAGGACAGGCGGAGGAGTAGTTCCTCCTCAAATTCACGCGAGCGATCTCCAATTGAGCCACCATGACTCAATTGTCCAATCTAACGCGATGGAATTGCCGAGGACTTCGCCATAATTTTAATGAACTGCAGTTATTAACAAGTGATTTAAATACATCAGCAATTTCTTTACAAGAGACGTACCTTAAGAATACAGATAAGTTTGATTTAAAGCAGTATAGTTCATATCATTACTTCTCTCCTCCAGGAGATAAAGCTACTGGAGGTGCTTCTATTTTAGTGCGGCGGGGCGTTGTTCACAGTCCTGTTCCGCTTGACTCGACTCTGCAGGCAGTTGCAGTTAGAATTACACTGCCTTCACACTTTGCTCCTTATACATTCCTCCTTCTTCAAATCTTCAGCGTCATGATCTACAAAAACTTTACGACCAGCTCCCAAAGCCCTGTGTCATCATGGGTGATCTAAATGGACATAATCCTTTATGGGGAAGTTCAATACTTAATCAAAAGGGTAAAGTGATCGAGGATTTTGTTTCCGATAATGATTTATGCATCTTTAATGATGACTCGGACACTTACTTACACCCTGCAACTGGTACGTATTCATCATTAGATCTGTCTTTGACGGATTCAGTTTTGTTAAATGAATTCTCCTGGTCTGTCCACGATGACCTCTGTGGGAGTGACCATTTCCCCACCGTGCTTAAACCCATTAATCCCACTGATGATCCTCCTTCACCTCGATGGAATTTTGTGAAGGCTGATTGGCTTTTATGTCAATCTTTATGCAAAGATAAATTACAACCTGCGTCTTTTCAGAATGTTAATGACCCAATTCAGTTGTTTTCAGATCAACTGAATGAAATTGCTAATGCATCAATTCCTAAGTCCTCTGTCAACCCACGTGTTCGTAAACCATGGTTTGATGCTAATTGCAAACAAGCTAGGAAATGTCGTAAGAAGGCGGAGAAGTACTTTCGTAAACATCCCACTGTCCATAATTTAAATAATGTTAAAATTTCAAATGCCAAGGCAAGACGTCTATTTAAGCAAAATAAACGTCAATCCTGGCAGACTTATGTCTCAAAAATTAACTCTCGTACCCCTATGTCCAAGGTATGGAACATGATCAAAAAGATCAAAGGCAAGGGATCAAATTCTACAGTTAACCAACTGAAGGATGGCGATACTTTGTTAACTGATAAATATGCCATTGCCAATAGCATTGGGGAAACTTTATCTCATCATTCTTCTTCATCTAATTACGCTCCTGAATTTCAAAAATATCAGCTCCAACAGGAAAAGAAAAAAGTAAATTTTACATCTGATAATGGTGAAGATTACAATGAAGTATTTTCACTACATGAGCTATATACTGCCTTAGGGCAAGCTCATGATACAGCAGCGGGCGCTGATAATATTCATTATCAGCTGCTGAAACACTTGCCCGAATCATGCCTTGAAACTTTGTTAAATATATTCGATGACATTTGGACATCTGGGACGTTTCCACCTTCATGGCATAATGCCATTGTTATACCAATCCCCAAACCTGGGCGGGATCATTCTGATCCATCAAATTACCGACCTATCTCTCTAACTAGCTGTGTTTGTAAAACGATGGAACGCATGGTCAATAATCGATTAGTGTGGTACTTGGAAACAAATAATCTTCTTACCAATATACAATGCGATTTCCGGAAAAACAGAAGTACTATCGATCATTTAGTGCGCTTAGAATCGTTCATTAAAAATTCCATTGTAAATAGACAACATGCTGTATCGATCTTTTTCGATTTAGAAAAAGCTTACGATACAACATGGAAACATGGTATTTTAAAAGATCTTCATGATTTTGGATTAAGAGGCCGTCTGCCTCATTTTATATCCCAGTTTTTAACAGACAGGCAATTTCAAGTCCGAGTGGGTACCACCCTGTCTGATCATTATCATCAGGATCAGGGTGTCCCACAAGGCAGTATTTTGTCTGTTACTTTATTCAGTATAAAAATTAACAGATTGTCAAAAGTTTTAAATGATTCAGTTGATGGATCACTTTTTGTGGATGATTTTAATCTCTCTTGTCGTGGTAAAAATATGCACACAATTGAAAGGCAATTACAATTATGTCTAAATAAAATTAACAAGTGGTGTCTAGAAAACGGGTTTAAATTTTCCAAATCAAAAACTAATTGTATACATTTCTGCAGAAAATATAAACCGCATAAGGACCCTGAACTATTTCTGAATGGCACCCCTATCAAAGTGGTGAAGGAGGCCAAGTTCTTGGGACTTATTTTCGATAGCCATTTAACTTTTTTACCACACATTAAATACCTTAAAGCTAAATGCCTGAAGGCACTTGATTTGTTGAAAGTCGTTTCTAATTCACAGTGGGGAGGGGATCAGACAACACTTATTGCACTTGTACAGGTCCCTGATCCGTTCAAAACTTGATTACGGCTCCATCGTCTAAGGTGGAGCCTGCAAAAGTAACTTTTAAAAACTAGATACTATCCATCATCAGGGCCTGAGGCTTTGCCTTGGAGCTTTTCGAACGTCTCCAATCCACAGTCTGTATGTAGAAGCGGATGAACCTTCTCTTAAACATCGCCGTCTGAAAATATCTTTACAATACGTCACTAAATTATATTCAAATCAGTCAAATCCAGCTTTTAATTGCGTCTTTAATCCTCTCTACCAAGATCTTTACAATAAAAAATCATCTCTCGTTCCACCACTCGGAATAAGAATCCAGTCTGCCATGTTTGCTTCTAATATTAAATTGCATGATATTGCTCCCTTTCAACTGTTTTCATCACCTCCTTGGCAAATGGTAAGGCCAGAGGTTGACCTCACATTAACCAACTTAAAGAACTCAGATACTAACCCACTAATTTATCAACAAGAATACAATCAATCAAGAACCACTTATAACACTTATAAATCTATATTTACTGATGGTTCCAAGGATGGTGGTGCTGTTGCTAGTGCCACTGTCATTGGATCCAGGACAATATCTTCGCGATTACCAGATAACAGTTCTATCTTTACAGCAGAAACAAACGCCATTTTTACCGAACTACAATATATCAAAAGCCAATCTAAACATAAACAATTCATTATTTTTTCAGATTCTCTATCGTGCCTTCAGGCGATTAAAAATATATCATGCAAACATCCACTTTTAATCAACATCCTTGAGTTATTTAATGATCTTGCGACTGGCCAATATGACATCGTCTTTTGTTGGTTACCAAGCCATGTTGGTATCACTGGTAACACAATGGCTGATGCTGCTGCAAAAGCTGCACTCAACAAATCTGTGACACCACTTCTGATCCCGTACTCTGATTTCAAACCCATGATTAGATCTTACATCCGAGATTTAATGCAGCAGAAGTGGGACGCCCAAGTAGGTATCAATAAATTACATGAAATTAAACCTAATATTGGTTACACCTACTTGGGCTGTCAGTCCAGATTTGAAGAGGTCATTTTAAGACGATGTCGTATTGGTCACTCACATTACACTCAGGAGTATATTTTAAAAGGTGAAGATCCTCCATTCTGCATCCCTTGTGATGAGAGAATCACGGTTAAGCATGTCTTGCTTGACTGTGTTGATTTTTCCATCACAAGGGATAAATATTTCAAAGTTTCATCACTCAAGGATCTTTTTAACCTAATTCTTGGATTTTTAAAGGAAATTGAATTGATTAATAAATTTTGATGTCTACAGTTATATATTTTATAAATTGGTAGTATATAGTTCTTAACTGAGATTGTTAGTGGTTGTACCCTTGATGGGGGTTGAAGTAGCGTAAAATTATTGTCCCCCTGAGAGGGTGCGTAAACCCTCTTCATTCAAAGTAATTTATATATACCAGGTTTTTAATCGTAGAATATTTGTTAGTTTTAATTTTGGCTAAACTTGTCCATAATCACAAGTAACTGAAGGGATGGTGTAAATCCTGCCGGGGTCCTTGCAGGTAGCAAAGGTACTGTAAGTCCCCATGGTCCCCGGTATGGTGACATACCTTTTGGTTGCTGGTGATCTATAGCCCACTTTTACGTTGTATTGTAATGTATTGTATTATATGAATTGTGAAGTTTTATGATCATTTACTAGTTTTAAACCTACATCTGTGATAATTTAGTACTTTTACTGTCCTTTGTCGACAGGTTTATATTCTAAATTGATGTATTGTCTAATTTGATATGGCACTCGTGAAGAGCAACCTCCTCGTGGTGAGTGCTGGGTAACGCTAATAGCTCTTCCCCCGTGTGGAACCGGGGCAGAATATTTCCACAGCCTCCCATTGCTGGTCGTATGAGGCGACTAAAATGGGCAACCTGTTTGCCGTGGGTTGCGTCCCTGTGTCGGCGGAGGACGGGATTCTGGTAGTTGAGGGCACTGGTTCCTGGAACTGTGTTCCTTTGCCCAACACACTACTTCGACCCTTACTTCGCCTAGACGGGTGGTAAGATGGGCCCGGTCTTATCAATCGGCTGGTCATGCCAGGCCCTGTGCATAATATTGTGTTTGCACAAATGTGATTGTTATTAATGTATTATTTGGTCTTGGTTATGTCTTACCTGTTTGACATCCCAAATTATTATGTAAACGTTTGCCTAGAGTCTTATGCCAGTAGGCGGTGGCTCATGGGCCAATCTGGTGATACGGACCGCTGACTTCTGTGTTTTTATAGGAAAATGCCATGGGCCGAACCAGCCTGACATTTGTCCTTTTATTAACAACAGCTTTTCATGTCTTTATTTCTGGAGTATAACACCCCTGTAACCCTGGTGATCCAGACTGGTTTCCACTGTGGCACTGTCCTTGTTGACACTCGATGGCGGGTGGGGAGCAGGGGTGCTGAAATATTTTCTTACAACATGGCTTCCAATCCTCCTTCTGGTTCATCAAAAACAAACAAACGTAGGCATATGGATTCTCTTTCGTCTGATGAAGATGTCCCTTCACAGGCAACTGACTCGTGGCCAAGGTTCATTGTCATCTCATCTGTTGATGGCAATCCCCTGAAGCTGAACAATCTCAAAGGGAATACAAAGTATTTGTGGGGAAGTTAAGAACGTGACCCGTCTTCGTTCTGGTTCAATCCTTGTTGAGTGTGATCGGAGGCAACAATCTGTTAATCTGCTGAGTACCCAGCAATTTGTTAACACAAAGGTTGTTGTTTCTGCACACAAATCGCTTAATTCCTGCAAAGGTATTGTCCGAGATAGTGCTCGCTGTCTCGCAGACATGACAGAAGATGAAATAGCGCGTGAATTGTCAAACCAAGGTGTTACCTCAGTTAAGCGCTTCACAAGAAAAACTCAAGATGGTAGTATTATCAACAGACGTACCTTTTCACTTTTTCGCTCTCTGCCATCCCGAAAAACATTAAAGCTGGATATTTTAACATCGGAGTGGAGGTGTATGTCCCCAATCCACTTCGGTGTTACAAATGCCAAAAGTTCGGCCACGGAGCCAAATTTTGCACTGCCAGGACAAGATGCTTCCGTTGTAGTGGAACTCATGAGAGTTCTGAAGATTGCACAAATGACATCAAATGTGCCAACTGCGACGGA
This sequence comes from Haliotis cracherodii, assembly GCF_022045235.1. Classification (NCBI taxonomy): domain Eukaryota; kingdom Metazoa; phylum Mollusca; class Gastropoda; order Lepetellida; family Haliotidae; genus Haliotis; species Haliotis cracherodii. Next base: position 30,769,791 of record NW_027266266.1, on the reverse strand, counting down.
CAGCACTTGTCCTCATCAAAATTCTGTCCTGCCTTTGATCGCGAATCAAAAATACTAAAAATCAAATGCACCAACAATATTTCGTATACAGAAGCTAAAAAAATATTTCTTCCATCACAAGCAACTTTCACCAAAACATTTTCTGCTGCTGTATCTGCTCCAACTCCTGTTGTCAAAGTATCCACAGCCTGCACTCAAACTGTTATCTCTTGGGTCAAGGATACTCAGCTTGCACTTGACGACTCTACACAGTTATCTCAACATAGCCCCTTGCTAGTAACATCTGCTTCCCAAACAGAGAATCCTTTATCTGAACAAACAACAACTAAAAAATTAGAATCAGAATCTCTCAATGGTATTGAAGATTTACAAGGCGAAGCCCACTTATCTAACAAACAAAAAAAACAGAGGAGAAGGGCCAGGGCTCTCCAGCACTTGGAGGTGCCTTCTCCTACTACAACCCCTGTAGAGGTACATAATACTTTTGGACCTCTGGAAATGGAGGTAAGTCCCTCACTCCCAGCCCAAGGGAACGGACCTCCTCCTCGCACTCGATCTCCAGTTGAGCCACCATGAGTTGCTCTTCTACTATTATCCAATGGAATTGCAGAGGACTAAGGAACAATTTTAATGATTTGCAATTATTAATCCAGGATTATAAACCATCGGCTATTTGTTTACAGGAAACGTATTATAAAGATACTGACAAAATCCAGATAAAACATTATAATGCCTATAACTACTTCTCCCCTCCAGGACCTAGAGCCACTGGAGGATCTTCAGTATTGGTGAGGCAGGGTGTTATACATAGCCCTGTTCTACTAAATACGCCACTTCAAGCTGTTGCTGTACGATTAACTCTAAACATTGTATTGACATTATGTTCACTTTATGTCCCGCCTTCTTCTACTCTACAACAGACAGATCTTCAGGCGCTCTATGACCAGCTCCCCAAGCCCTGTATCATTATGGGCGATTTAAATGGCCATAATCCCCTTTGGGGTAGTGCTGATTCAAACCGCAAAGGGAAGACATTAGAAGATTTCATTTCTGACAACGCTCTATGCATTTTTAATGATAACTCTAAAACCTATTTACATCCAGGTACAGGCACCTATTCATCTCTCGATCTGTCACTTACCACCTCCGAGCTTCTAAGTGAATTCAAATGGTCAGTCCACGACGACCTGTGTGGAAGTGACCATTTTCCAACTATTCTTCAAACAATAACTCCATCTGATGTTCCTCCATCATCACGATGGAATTTCCCTAAAGCTAACTGGTCATTGTTCGAGTTACTTTGTATAAGCAAATTAAATCCTGTTCGTTTTATTGATGTTCCTGATTCAATAAAACTGTTTTCTGATGAACTTAACAATATAGCTGATGAATGCATTCCCAAGTCCTCTGCAAATCCACACATCCGTAAACCATGGTTTAATGATACTTGCAAACAAGCTAGGAAGGCACGGAAGAGGGCTGAACATGTTTTCCGTCGCCATCCTATGGTCCATAATTTAAATAAATTCAAAATTGCAAATGCTAAAGCACGGCGTATGTTTAAACAAAATAAACGCAAGTCTTGGCAAGCTTACGTTTCAAAAATCAATTCACGAACGCCGATGTCCAAGGTTTGGAACATGATCCAGAAAATCAAAGGTAAGGGTTCTAAAGCTGGCATTCATCATCTTAAGAATGGGAATGAGTTATTAACTGATAAATCTGATATCGCAAATAAACTGGGTGAAACTTTGGCCAAACATTCTTCCTCTTCCAATTATGTGCCTCAATTTCAAAAATATCAAAAACAACAGGAAAAGAATCCTATTAATTTTAATTCAGATAATGGGGAAGATTACAATGAAATCTTTTCTATTCATGAACTACATACTGCCCTCGAACAATCCCACGATACTGCTACTGGAGCTGATAACATACATTATCAACTCCTGAAGCACTTACCAGCATCCTGTTTAGAAACACTGTTGACTATTTTTGATGAAATTTGGATGTCAGGAAGTTTTCCACCTTCTTGGCGTGATGCCATAGTTATTCCAATACCTAAACCCGGGCGAGATCATTCGGACCCTTCAAATTACCGACCAATTTCATTAACAAGCTGCGTTTGCAAGACCATGGAACGCATGATAAATAATCGTCTAGTTTGGTACTTAGAAACCAATAATCTCATATCAAATATTCAATGTGGTTTCCGTAAAAATAGAAGTACCATCGATCACTTAGTCCGTTTAGAATCATTTGTGAAAAACGCCATACTAAACAAACAACATGCAGTGTCTATCTTTTTCGATCTTGAAAAAGCATATGACACTACATGGAAACACGGAATTTTAAAAGATTTACATGATTTTGGATTGCGAGGCCGTTTGCCTCAATTTATATCCAACTTTTTAACAGACAGACAATTTCAAGTTCGTGTGGGATCTACCCTGTCTGATCATTATCATCAGGATCAGGGTGTCCCACAGGGCAGTATTTTGTCTGTCACATTGTTCAGTATTAAAATCAATAGCCTCTCTAGGGTTTTAAACGATTCAATTGATGGATCGCTTTTTGTGGATGATTTTAACCTCTCTTGTCGTGGTACAAATATGAATACTATAGAAAGACAATTGCAGTTATGTCTAAATAAAATTCAAAAATGGTGTCTCGAAAATGGCTTTAAATTTTCTAAATCAAAGACCAATTGTATTCACTTTTGTCGAAATTATAAGCCACATCGAGATCCAGAACTTTATTTGGATGGCACACATATTAAAATTGTAAAAGAAGCCAAGTTCTTAGGACTTATTTTTGATAGTCACTTGACTTTTAAACCCCATATAAAATACCTTAAAGCTAAATGCCTGAAGGCACTCGATTTGTTAAAAGTCGTTTCCAATTCAAAGTGGGGAGGTGATCAGAAGACCCTCCTCAAACTATATCGATCTCTCATACGTTCTAAACTGGATTATGGCTCCATCGTTTATGGGGGTGCATGCAAAAGCAATCTCAAAATTCTGGATTCTATCCATCACCAAGGACTACGGCTCTGCCTCGGATCCTTCAGAACTTCTCCCATTAACAGTTTATATGTAGAGGCTGATGAACCATCACTAAAACTCAGACGTCTAAAATTATCTTTACAGTATATTACCAAATTATCTTCAAATCGGTCAAACCCTGCATATGATTGCGTTTTTCACCCCCTATATGAAGACCTCTACCCAAAGAAATCTTCTCTTATTCCCCCTCTTGGAATAAGGTTGAAAACTGCAATTTCTGATGCAAATTTACACCTTGAAAATATTTCTCCTTCCCGCCTTCTGTCTTCACCTCCTTGGCAACTTATAAAGCCCGAGGTAGACCTGACACTCACACAACTAAAGAAATCACAAACTAATCCTCTAATTTATCAACAAGAATACCATCAACTGAGAACTAAATATGATACATACAAATCTATTTTTACAGATGGATCCAAGGATGGTGACGCAGTTGCTAGCGCTACTGTCATTGGATCCAGAACAATATCGTCCAGGTTGCCACATGACAGTTCAATTTTCACGGCAGAATCACACGCCATCTTAACAGCTCTTAAATACATTCAAAATCAACTTAAGCATAAGCAGTTCATAATATTTTCAGACTCTCTTTCGTGTCTTCAGGCTATTCACAACATGTCCAGTACACATCCACTTTTACTCGAAATTGTCGAATTATATAATGATCTCGCTACTGGCCAATACGACATCGGTTTCTGTTGGTTACCCGGCCATGTTGGAATCGTTGGTAACACAATGGCTGATGCTGCTGCAAAAGCGGCACTCAACAAATCTGTGACACCACTTCTACTCTCCTACAGTGATCTTAAACCCTTGATTAGATCGTACATCCGAGATCTAATGCAAAAGAAGTGGGACACCCAAGTAGGTATCAATAAATTACATGAAATTAAACCAAATATCGGTTACACCTATTTGGGTTGTCAGTCCAGGTTTGAAGAGGTCATTCTGCGACGATGTCGTATTGGCCATAGTAGATATACCCACGAATATATTTTAAATGGTGAAGATCCTCCATTCTGCATCCCTTGTGATGAGAGAATCACCGTCAAGCATGTCCTGCTTGATTGTGTTGATTTTTCCATCACAAGGGATAAATATTTCAAAGTTTCATCCTTAAAGGATCTTTTTAGTATCAATGCTCGTTTAATTATTGCATTTTTAAAGGAAATTGAATTGTTACTTAAATTTTGATTGATATGTTTTGTATAAAATATAGTTTTTATAATTGGTAAAATAAATTTGATGACTGAGATTGTTAGTGGCTGTATCCTCAAAGGGGGTTGAAGTAAATTGCATATAATCACCAGCGGCTGAGGGGATGGTGTAAATCCTGCTGGGGAGTCGTGCAGGTAGCAAAAGTATTGTAAGTCCCCACGGTCCCCAGTAAGGTGGCCTACCTTTGGTTGCTGGTGATCTATAGCCCATTTTTATATTGTGTTGTTGAATTGTTCCATTGTTCTTTTATATACTCTCAAACTAGTTTTAACTAAAATCTGTGATACTCTAGTTATTGTACTGTCCTTTGCCGACAGGTTTTATGGTTCATTTTTTGTGTTTCATGACTTTATAACTTGATTTAGTCACGATATGGCTGAAATATTGCCGATGTGACTATAAACCATAACTCACTCACTCACTCTAATTTGATATAGTCACTATATGGCTGAAATATTGCCGATGTGACTTTAAATATTAACTCACTCACTCACTCACTCTATTTGTCTTCAGAAAATTGCCAAGGGCAGAACCAGCCTGACTTTATTTCTGTTTGACTCTCTTAGCTACCCGTGTCGGGTAGCATGCCTGTAACCCTGGTGTTTGTAGGCGGCTTCCACTGCAGCACCGTCCTTGTAGACACTCCATGGTGGGTGGGGAGCAGAAATGTCGAAAATCCTTCTTTCATTATGGCTTCCCCACAGATCACTGGTTCTAGACCAAAAACTAAAAGACGGCATATTGATACATCTTCTGATGAGGATTCTGTACAACATATTGATTCTTGGCCACGATTTCTGGTAGTTGAAGGGATTGATGGTGAGCCTCTCAAACTCAACCCCTTTGTTGTTTCAAAATCAATTGAAGGCCTTTGCGGTACCGTGAAGAATGTTACTCGTCTCCGGTTCGGTTCACTGCTTGTGGAGTGTGCAAGGAGACAGCAATCTCTGAATCTACTCGACGCTAATCATTTTGCAAATACAGAGATTGTGGTCTCTGTGCACAAAACACTGAATTCCTGTAGAGGCATTGTACGTGATCGTGCAAAGTGTCTCTCAGACATGTCTGAAGACGAGATTGTTGCAGAATTGAAGTCTCAAGGTGTATCTTCTGTGAAACGGCTCACAAGGAAAGATATTGCCGATGCGATGTAAAATTATAACTCACTCACTCACTTCACAAGGAAAGATGGTGACGCAATCATTAAAACAACTACTTACCTTTTCACGTTTAACCTCACTAAACTTACTTCCTTCATTAAAGCTGGTTATTTCAACATCGGAGTGGATGTCTATATTCCAAATCCACTCCGTTGTTTCAAATGTCAACAGTTTGGACATGGAGCCAAATCCTGTCGCCATACCCAAGTTTGCTCCCGCTGCAGTAAGACCCATGATAACAGTGACTGCACAGATACTGTCAAATGTGCAAACTGCAGCGATGATCACAAGTCCTCTTCTAAATCATGTCCCTCTTTTGTGACACAAACTAAAACCCTAAAACTGAAATACACAAATGATATCTCATTTACAGACGGGGGCGGTCGGGTAGCCTAGTGGTTAAAGCGTTCGCTCGTCACGCCGAAGACCCGGGTTCGATTCCCGACATGGGTAAAATGTGTGAAGCCCATTTATGGTGTCCCCCGCCGTGATATTGCTGGAATATTGCTAAAAACGGCGTAAAACCATACTCACTCACTCACTCACTCATTCATTTACAGACGCGAAGAAGTTGGTTACAAGTGAATCAAACACTTCGACTTCTTCACGGACATATTCTGCTGCAATCTCCTCTTCTCCTGTCAAGGCTGATAATAGCTGTCAAACAGCTATTAGCTGGGTATCATCTGATCAAAAGATTTTGTTTCAAATAGATGCTGACATGTGTACTTCACCTTCTTCAGCTTCGCAAACTGAACCACTACCAGAAGCTGTACCTTTACCAGAACTTGCACCTTTGCCAGAACCTGCCATTCAACCAGATTGTGTACCAGAAATGAAAACTACTAAACATCTGACGAACAAAGAGAAAAAAAACAACGCCGAAAGGAAGCCAGGGCCCTTAAACATGTTGAGGAGCCTTTGTCATTGAATGTTCCTCTGGAGGTTCATTACCCTTTTGAACCTCTGGACATGGAGGTTACTCCATCGCTGCCATTACAGCATAGAGGACCTTCCCCCCGCTCACGATCTCCAATTGAGCCTCCATGAGTTGCTCAACCAATTTAATACAATGGAATTGTAGAGGATTGCAGCATAATGTTAATGATCTTCAGCTTCTAATTCAAGATTTCAAACCATCAGCATTTTGTCTCCAAGAAACCTTCCTCAAGACCACAGATACTTTTGATTTAAGACAGTACAATTCTTACCATTGCTTTTCCCCTCCAGGGGATAAAGCAACTGGAGGATCTTCTGTTATGGTGAGGCAGGGCGTCATTCACAGCCCATTCCTCTCAATACCCCTCTTTAGGCTGTTGCAGTACGTGCAACACTGAATATTGTTTTTACTTTATGTTCTTTGTATGTACCATCATCATACTCTCTCCGACAGTCTGATCTTCAGGCACTGTATGACCAACTCCCTAAGCCCTGTGTCATCATGGGAGATTTGAATGGCCATAACCCACTTTGGGGTAGTAATAACAGCAATTCAAAAGGTAAATTATTGGAGGATTTTTTTTATTAATAACGACTTAAGTATTTTCAATGATGGTTCTGAAACGTATCTCCATCCTGCAACTGGAAAGTATTCTTGTCTGGACTTGTCAGTGGTCGATTCTGATTTACTAAGTGAATTTGAATGGTCAGTCCACGATGACCTTTGTGGAAGTGACCATTTTCCTACCGTCTAACAATCTGTGACACCATCTGATGTACCTCCGTCATCGAGATGGAATTTTACTAAGGCCAACTGGGCTTCATATGAAATACTTTGTACTAACATACTAAAACCTGAAAAGTTTCTCAATGTTCCTGACCCTATACAACTTTTCTCTGACGAACTGAATAAAATAGCTGAAGATTGTATCCCGAAGTCCTCCGCAAATCCTCACCTAAACCATAGTTTACCAACGACTGCAAACAAGTTAGGAAAGCAAGGAAAAAGGCTGAAAAGTACTTCCCGACGCCATCCTATGGTCCATAATCTAAATAAATTCAAAATTGTCAATGCTAAAACCAGGCGTACTTTTAAACAAAACAAACGCAAATCTTGGCAAAATTATGTGTCCAAAATTTATTCTCGTACGCCGATGTCCAAGGTGTGGAACATGATTCAGAAAATTAAAGGTAAGGGTAATAAATCAAGCATACATCATCTTAAAAATGGTTGTTAACTGATAAATCAGATATTGCAAACAAACTGGGTGAAACTCTAGCTGAACATTCCTCCTCGTCTAACTATGTAACTAATTTTCAAAAATATAAAAAGCAGCAGGAAAAGAAACACATTAATTTTACTTCAGATAACGGGAAAGATTATAAGGAAGTATTTTCCATTCATGAGCTCCATACTGCCCTTGGGCAAGCTCATGATACTGCTTCAGGGGCTGATAACATACATTATCAACTCCTGAAACATTTACCAGAATCATGTTTGGAAACTTTACTTTTCATATTTGATGATATATGGACATCTGGAAAATTTCCTTCTTCGTGGCGTGATGCGATTGTTGTTCCTATACCGAAACCTGGACGGGATCATACCGATCCATCAAATTATAGACCAATTTCATTGACTAGTTGCGTTTGCAAAACCATGGAACGCATGGTCAATAATAGATTAACTTGGTACTTAGAATCTAATAATTTAATAACAAATATTCAATGTGGATTCCGTAAAAATCGCAGTACCATTGACCATTTAGTTAGATTGGTGTCATTTGTTAAGAATGCCATTGTTACCAAACAGCATGCAGTGTCTATCTTTTTCGATCTGGAAAAAGCATATGACACAACATGGAAGCAGTGCATTTTAAAAGATTTACATGACTTTGGATTGCGAGGCCGTTTGCCTCAATTTATATCCAATTTTTAACTGACTGACAATTTCAGGTGCGTGTGGGTTCTACGTTGTCTGATCATTACAATCAAGATCAGGGAGTCCCACAAGGAAGTATCTTGTCTGTCACATTGTTTAGTATTAAGATTAACAGTTTATCAAAAGTTTTAAATGATTCTATTGATGGTTCGCTTTTTGTGGATGATTTTAATATTTCCTGTCGTGGCAAAAACATGCATACTATTGAAAGGCAACTACAGCTATGTTTAAATAAAATTCATAAATGGTGTTAAGAAAATGGCTTTAAATTCTCCAAATGTAAAACAAACTGTATTCATTTTTGCAGAAAATACAAACCTCACCCAGACCCGGAATTAATTTTAGATGACACGCCTATTAACGTTGTAAAAGAAGCCAAATATTTAGGTTTTATTTTCGATCATCATTTAACCTTTTTACCCCACATAAAGTACCTAAAGAATAAATGTCTGAGGCTATGGACCTATTGAAAGTTGTTTCCAACTCAAAGTGGGGAGGGGATCAGAAAACCCTCCTCCAACTATACAGAGCACTTATCCGTTCTAAACTTGATTAAGGCTCCATCATTTATGGAGCATTAAATTATCTTTACAGTATATCTCTAAATTACGTTCTAATAACTCGAATCCAGCATATGACTGCATTTTTAATCCTCTTTATGGAAATCTCTACAATAATAAATCATCTGTTCTCCCTCCTCGTGGAATAAGACTACGTTCTCATATTTCTGCTGCTAAAATAAATCTTGATAGTATAGCCCCCACTCAGCTTTTGTCTTCTCCACCATGGCAGTTAGTGAAGCCAGTGGTGGATCTGACATTAACTAAACTAAAGAAATCTGAAACCAATCAACTTATTTATCAACAGGAATATAATCAACTACGAAACAAATATGATACTTACAAATCTATATTTACAGATGGATCCAAGGATGGTGCCGCAGTTGCTAGTGCCACCATCATTGGATCCAGGACAATATCAGCTAGAATTCCTGATAACTGTTCCATTTTTACAGCCGAAACAAAAGCCCTATTAACAGCACTAGAATACATCAGTAAACAATCAAAACATAAACATTTTATTATATTTTCCGATTCTCTTTCCTGTCTTCAAGCAATTACTAATCAGTCTACAAAACATCCACTGTTAATCGAAATTGTTGAATTACATAATGAACTTGCTACTGGCCAATACGACATCGTTTTCTGTTGGCTACCCAGCCATGTTGGAACTACTGGGAACACAATGGCCGATGCTGCTGCAAAAGCAGCCCTCAACAAATCTGTGACACCACTTCTTATTCCATACACAGACTATAAGCCAGTGATTGGATCATATAGATGCAGAAGAAGTGGGACACCCAAGTAGGTACTAATAAATTACATGAAATTCAACCAAATATCGGTTACACCTACTTGGGTTGTCAGTCCAGATTTGAAGAGGTCATTTTACGACGATGTGGTATTGGGCACAGTAGATATACTCACGAATATTTGTTGAAAGGTGAAGATCCTCCATTTTGTATCCCTTGTGATGAGAGAATCATGGTCAAGCATGTCCTGCTTGACTGTATTGATTTTTCTATCACAAGGGATAAATATTTCAAATCATCATCTCTCAAGGATCTTTTTTATAATATTTATCCTCATCTAATTATTGGGTTTTTAAAAGAGATAGAATTGTTCAATAAATTTTGATAATATGTATTGTATAAAATGAATGACTTTTTAAGATTGGTAAAATGAAGTTATATCTGAGTTTGTTACTGGCCTTATCCTTAAAGGGGGCTGACGTAGTGTAAAATTATTGTCCCCCTGAGAGGATATCGTAAGTCCATGTCATTCAAAGAATATTTCTGCCTACTACTCTTTTAAACGTAGAATATTTGTATTTTTACTTGTGGCTAACTTTGCATACAGTCGCCAGTTGCTGACGGGATGATGTAAATCCTGCTGGGGTCCATGCAGGTAGCAAAGGTACTGTAAGTCCCCATGGTCCCAAGTATGGTGGTTTACCTTCAGTTGCTGGCGATCTATAGCCTGTTTTTATAATGTAATGTTATGTACAGTACTATTGATTTTATGATTACATACTAGTTTTAAATTTAATTCTGTGATAAGTCTAGTTATTTTACTGTCCCTCGTTGGCAGGTGTTTTATCTAAGTTTCAATATATGTATTATATTTAACTATTGATAGTCACGATATGGCTGAAATATTGCCGATGTGACTTAAAACTTTAACTCACTCACTCATTTAATTTGGTAGAATGATTCGATAACTGTGATTGTTTGTGTCTTTACCTTCAAAGGGGGTTGAAGTATTGTAAAATAATTGCCCCCCTGAGAGGTGCGTAAGTCCCACTTCCTTCAAAGTATGATTGATTTTCCTGGATTTTAATCGTAGTATGCTTGTTGTTTTTAAATACTTTGGCTTCAAATGTCTAACAATCACCAGTAGCCAGAGGGATGGTGTAAATCCTGTACCGTATGTACCGTAAGTCCCCATGGTCCCTAGTATGGTGTCCTAACTTTGGTTGCTGGTGATCTCTAGCCCATTTTTATAATGTATTGTTCAGAGTAGTCACATTTTTATGGTAACATGCTAGTTTAAAGTCTATATCTGTGATAGACTAGTGCTTTTACTCTCCTTTGTCGACAGATTTTAATATCTATGTGAATGTTTTATTACTGTATAGCTTGATTTAGTCACTATATGGCTGAAATATTGCCGATGTGACTTTAAATCTTAACTCACTCACTCACTCAAAGTTTCATCCTTAAAGGATCTTTTTAATATCAGTGCTCGTTTAATTATTGACTATTTAAAAGAAATTGAATTGTTACTTAAATTTTGATTGTATATAGTATAGTTTAACTGAGATTGTTAGTGGCTGTATCCTCGAAGGGGGTTGAAGTAGTGAAAAGTTATTGTCCCCCTGAGAGGGTATGCAACACCACGTCTTTCAAAGTATATTGATTTTGGCCACGTTTTTAATAGTAGTATATATGTTCGTTTAACTTTGGCTAAATTCGTCATAATTGCCAACAGCTGAAGGGGTGATGTAAATCCGGCTGGGGTCCATGCAGGTAGCAAAAGTACTGTAAGTCCCCATGGACCCTAGCATGGTGGTCTACCTTCAGCTGCTGGCTATCTATAGCCTGTTTTTATCTTGTATCGGTATGTATAGTGCTATTCTCTTTTATAATTCCGTACTAGTTTTATATCTTATTCTGTGATGAATCTAGTAATTTTGCTGTCCTTCGTTGACAGGTTTTTAAACAAGTTTCAGTATATGTATTATGTTTAACTATTGATAGTCACGATATGGATGAAATATTGCCCATGTGACTTAAAATTTGAACTCACTCACACTCAATTTTGTGGTCTGCTCCGGAAAAGAAATGTGACGGACGGAAGGATGGACGGACGGACGGCACCCATTCCTATATCCCCCTTCCACTTCGTGGCGGGGACTAATAAGCTGTGGTGACTGCAGTTAATCAAAAGACAAGGTGATGTCAAATGCAGCATAATGGCTTCATAGGCAATGTTAGCTACGGCCAACATGACCTGCTATGATTCCACCAGTGCTGACGAAGTTGGAAGACTTTAGCAAACAGTCCCACAGAATCTTAAAGTCTAGACCCGTGTCCAACATGGCTACCTAAACAGTGTCAAGGTATTCTCTTACCAACCCTCACTGCAACAGTGGCACTCGTGAAGAGCAACCTCCTCGTGGTGAGTGCTGGGTAACGCTAATAGCTCTTCCCCCGTGTGGAACCGGGGCAGAATATTTCCACACCACCCCATTGCTGGTCGTAAGAGGCGACCAAAGTGGGCAGCCCGTTTGCCGTGGGTTGCGTCCCTGTGTCGGCGGAGGACGAGAGTCTGGTAGTTGAGGGCACTGGTTCCTGGAACTGTGTTCCTTTGCCCAACACACTACTTCGACCCTTACTTCGCCTAGACGGGTGGTAAGATGGGCCCGGTCTTATCAATCGGCTGGTCATGCCAGGCCCTGTGCGTAATATTGTATATGCACACCTGTGTTGTATTTTAATGTATATTTCGGTCTTGGCCGTGCATATCTTGTGTATATTATCAATTTTGGATTGTATAAATTGCCTAGAGTCTTACGCGAGAAGGCGGTGGCTCATGGGCCAATCTGGTACTTTGGACCTCTGAGTTCTGTATGTCTTCAATGTCTGTGCATGGGCCGGACCAGCCTGGCATTTTATTTGATAGACAAATGCAGCTATTCATGTTGTATTTACTGGAGTATACCACCTCTGTATCCCTGATGTTTGCATGTTGGAGATCCGGTGCAGGACAACATCGCTCTTTGTAGCACTCCATGGTGGGTGGGAAACAGGGGTGCTGAATAAATTCATTTCGTCATGGCTCACTTTATATCTGGTTCAAACCGCAATGACAAGAAGAGACGTCTGGAAGCTGAGATTTTCTCATCTGACGACGATGCTTCTATTTCACAAACTTCAAATTCTTGGGCTCGGTTTATCGTAGTGGAATCACGTAATCAACTACCTTTGAAAATCAATCCCTTTGCAATATCTAAAGCCATTGAAGGTATCTGTGGAGAGGTGAAGAATGTTTCACGGCTCCGGAGCGGCTCTCTTTTGGTGGAGTGTGGAGTGTGCACGGAGACAGCAGGCATCTTTTAAAATGTACTAGCTTTGCTAACACAGAAGTTGTTGTTTCTGAACACAGAACGTTGAATTCGAGTCGGGGGATCATCCGCGACAGAGCTCGTTGCCTGGCAGAAATGTCAGAAGATGACATTTTGGAAGAACTTACATCACAGAATGTCACATCAGTGAAACGTTTCAATAGAAAAGATGGTGAAAATATCGTTCCAACCAATACATATTTGTTCTCCTTTTCTCTTCCAACAATTCCACAATCTATTAAGGCGGGCTATTTTAACATCGGAGTGGAGGTGTATGTCCCCAATCCGCTCCGATGTTACAAATGTCAGAAGTTTGGGCACGGCTCCAAATCATGTGATCGTCCGACTGTTTGCCACCGTTGTGGTGGAAATCATGATGGTACAGGCTGTACAGCAGACCTGAAATGTACAAATTGTAAGGGTGAACATGTAGCATCATCTAAATCCTGCCCTTTTTGGACACGTGAAAAAGACATTTTGACAATCAAATGTCAAAACAACATCAGTTACTTTGATGCCAAAAAACTCTTTGATAGCCGGACACCTTCATCCAAACAATCTTATGCTGCTGCTGCTGCTGCTGCTGCTGCTGTCTCTCGCCCTTCAACCAGTATATCTATAGAATGTCAGACGGACTTGACGTGGACATATTCTGAACACCCGCTGCCTCTGACTACATCATGTGACAGTCAAACAACTCATTCTGTCAGCCCAGGTGAATTGTCTCCAGATTCTATCATTGTGACTCAGGTTGTGGCCCCATCTACACCCACTCCTGATATACCAGCTACCAACAAACCATCAACTGAAATGGAAAAAAAAACAGAAGAAAAAACAAAACAGAAAAATCACAACTAAGATCACCACTCTCACTGACACATCTATAGATGTTCATAATTTCTTTGAGCCTCTTGAGATGGATGTCACCCCATCTTCACACCACAACAGTGGTGACTCCTCTTCACGTTTACGTGAACGATCTCCGGTGGAACCACCATGAATCATTTGAATCTAATTCAATGGAATTGCCGAGGACTTCGGCACAATTTTAACGAACTGCAATTATTATCAACGGATATTTGTCCATCAGCAATTTCTTTACAAGAAACGTACCTTAAAACAACCGACAAATTTGATTTAAGGCAGTATAGTTCGTATCATTCCTCCTCTCCTCCGGGAGATAAAGCTACTGGAGGAGCTTCTATTTTGGTGCGGCGGGGCGTTGTTCACAGTCCTGTTCCGCTTGACACGAATATGCAAGCTGTTGCAGTTAGACTTACACTGCATATTGCCTTCACACTTTGCTCCTTATACATTCCTCCATCCTCAAATCTTCAGCGTATTGATCTCCAAAAACTGTACGACCAGCTCCCAAAGCCCTGTCTCATCATGTGTGATCTAAATGGGCATAATCCTTTATGGGGAGGTTCTATCATCAATCAAAAGGGTAAAGTCATCGAGGACTTTGTTTCTGATAATGACCTCTGCACGTTTAACGATGACTCGGACACCTACTTACACCCTGCAACTGGTACCTATTCATCATTAGATCTGTCTTTGACGGATTCAGTTTTGTTGAATGAATTCTCATGGTCCGTCCATGATGACCTATGTTGGAGTGACCATTTCCCCACGGTGCTTAAACCCATTAATCCCACTGATGATCCACCTTCACCTCGATGGAATTTTGTGAAGGCTGATTGGCTTTTATTTCAATCTTTATGCAAAGATAAATTACTACCTACGTCTTTTCAGAATGTTACTGACCCGATTCAGTTGTTCTCAGGTATACTGAATGAAATTGCTGATGAATCAATACCTAAGTCCTCGATCAACCCACGTGTTCGTAAACCGTGGTTTGATGACACTTGCAAACACGCTAGGAAATGTCGTAAGAAGGCGGAGAAATACTTCCGTAAACATCCTACTGTCCATAACTTGAACATCGTCAAAATTACAAATGCTAAGGCGAGACGTCTATTCAAACAAAATAAACGTCAATCCTGGCAGAATTATGTCTCAAAAATTAACTCTCGTACCCCCATGTCCAAGGTATGGAACATGATCAAAAAGATCAAAGGCAAGGGATCAAATTATACAGTTAACCATCTGAAAGATGGCGATACTTTACTAACTGATAAAACTGCTATTGCCAATAGACTTGGGAAAACTTTATCTCAACATTCGTCTTCATCTAATTACGTTCCCGAATTTCAAAAATATCAGCTCCAACAGGAAAAGAAAAAAGTAAATTTTACATCTGATAATGGTGAAGATTACAATGAGGTATTTTCACTACATGAGCTATATACTGCCTTAGGGCAAGCTCATGATACAGCAGCAGGCGCTGATAATATTTATTATCAGCTACTGAAACATTTGCCCGAATCATGCCTTGAAACTTTGTTAAATATATTCGATGACATTTGGACATCTGGGACGTTTCCACCTTCATGGCATATTGCCATTGTTATACCAATACCCAAACCTGGGCGGGATCATTCTGATCCATCAAATTACCGACCTATCTCACTAACCAGCTGTGTTTGTAAAACGATGGAACGCATGGTAAATAATCGATTAGTGTGGTACTTGGAAACAAATAATCTTCTTACCAATATGGCACTCGTGAAGAGCAACCTCCTCGTGGTGAGTGCTGGGTAACGCTAATAGCTCTTCCCCCGTGTGGAACCGGGGCAGAATATTTCCACAGCCCCCCATTGCTGGTCGTATGAGGCGACTAAAATGGGCAACCTGTTTGCCGTGGGTTGCGTCCCTGTGTCGGCGGAGGACGGGATTCTGGTAGTTGAGGGCACTGGTTCCTGGAACTGTGTTCCTTTGCCCAACACACTACTTCGACCCTTACTTCGCCTAGACGGGTGGTAAGATGGGCCCGGTCTTATCAATCGGCTGGTCATGCCAGGCCCTGTGCGTAAAATTGTATCTGCACACCTGTGTTGTATTAAAATGTATATTTTGGTCTTGGCCCTGCTTAACATGTATGAATTAACAATTTTGGTTGGAATAAATTGCCTAGAGTCTTACGCCAGAAGGCGGTGGCTCATGGGCCAATCTGGTGATGTTGACCTCCGAATAATGTATGTCTCCAATTTCTGGTCAAGGGACGAACCAGTCTGGCTTTAAATTGGTAGATAAATATAGCTATTCGTGTCGTCTTTGCTGGAGTATCACAACCCTGTATCCCTGGTGTTTGCATCCTGGAGACCCGATGCAATTTAACACTGTCCTTGTTGACACTCCATGGTGGGTGGGGAACAGAGTTGTTGAATAATTTTCTTTCACCATGGCGCTTACTCAATCTGGTTCAAAGCGTAGACACTTAGAATCAAGCTCATCTGATGAAACTGTTACAAACTTTGATTCCTGGGCTCGATTCCTTGTGATCGAGGCTGCAGATCATTTACCCATCAAACTGAATCCATTTGCCATTTCGAAAGCTATTCATGGATATTGTGGAGAGGTGAAAAATGTGACTCGCCTTCGTTCTGGCTCCCTTCTCGTAGAATGTGTGAGGAAACAACAATCCCTAAATCTGCTATCAATCAGTACATTTGCCAATGTTGAGGTTGTCGTTTCCGAACACAGGACACTCAACTCCTGCCGGGGTATTGTTCGTGACAGGACCCGTTCCCTGTCTGACATGTCAGAACAAGAAATAGTTTCAGAGTTGAAAACTCAAGGAGTATCATCTGTGAAACGTTTCACCAGAAAGAAGGATTCCACTGTTGAACCAACGAACACGTACTTGTTTACTTTTACGCGTACATCAATACCACAGTCAATTAAAGCTGGATATGTTAACATCGGAGTGGAGGTGTATGTCCCCAATCCACTCCGATGCTTTAGATGTCAACATTTTGGCCATGGCTCAAAGTCTTGTACTCGTTCCGTTGTTTGTCAACGCTGTGGCGACTGCCATGAAAATACGGATTGCCTACAAGCACTCAAATGTGCTAACTGTAATGGCCAACATATGGCCTCCTCCAAATTATGCCCTGTTTGGCAAAATGAATCTAAAATACTGAAAATAAAGTGCGAGAATAACATCACATTTCGAGAGGCTAGAACTCTGTTCAATTCTCAGACGACTTCAACATTGATTTACTCTGCTGCTGTCTCCAAGCCAGCTCAAACTTCATCTATATCTTGCCAGACCGAGTTGACATGGGTCAACTCTGATCGACCCGTGGTAACTGCACCTGCCATAAAGCCTCACCAATCTGATGTTCACTCATCAACACCTTCAACTGTTCAGGCAGGAAGTCAAACTCCTCCTGAAACAGTATTTGTGCAACCTGCTACTGAAGCTGTCATTCTGTCAAAAAAGGAAATATCACAAAAACAGAGGAAAAAGTTACATAGAAATCAGACACCCAGTACCCCGTCTCCTTCAGAAGTATCTCTCCACAACTCCTTCAGTGCTTTAGACATGGAGGTGACTCCATCGTCAGATAGTAGTTGTAGGAGTTCTTCTTCCTCACGTTCACGTGAGAGATCACCCGTTGAGCCACCTTGACTCAATCATCACATTTAATACAGTGGAACTGTAGAGGACTTAAGAATAATTATAATGATTTACAACTTTTAATTCAGGATTTCAAACCATCGGCGATATGTCTTCAAGAAACATATTACAAAGACACTGATCAATTCGATATAAGAGGTTATACCTCCTACAATGTCTTTTCACCTCCAGGGGCAAAAGCCACTGGCGGTTCTTCAATATTCATGAAAAACGGCGTTATCCATAGCCCTGTTCAACTTGCTACTCCTCTTCAAGCTGTTGCCGTCCGTGTAACCTTACACGTAGTTTTTACTTTGTGTTCGCTCTATATTCCACCATCTTCTTCCCTTCGACAGTCTGAACTTCAGGCTCTTTATGATCAGCTACCCAAGCCCTGTATTATTATGGGTGATTTAAATGGGCACAATCCACTCTGGGGTAGTGTTCAGACAAATAACAAGGGGAAACTTTTGGAAGATTTCATTTCCAACAATGACATATGTATCTATAACGATGGCTCAAACACATATCTACATCCCGGTACAGGTACCTACTCTGCTCTGGATTTATCACTAACTCACTCTGATTTATTAAACGAATTTGAATGGTCCGTCCACGAAGACCTCTGTGGCAGTGATCATTTCCCAACTATTTTAAAGCCTGTCTTACCTTCAGATGTTCCTCCTTCAACAAGATGGAACTTCACTAAGGCCAACTGGCCTTTATTTGAAATGCTCGCATCCAATAAATTGAAGCCTGATCTATTTATTGACGTGACTGATCCTGTGCAATTATTTACTGATGAATTAAACAAAATCGCTGATGAATGTATTCCTAAGTCCTCTACAAATCCACACATCCGTAAACCATGGTTCAACAATGACTGCAAACAGGCTAGGAAGGCACGGAAAAAGGCTGAACACTATTTTCGTCGCCATCCAATGGTCCATAATTTGAATAAATATAAAATCTTAAATGCTAAAGCCAGGCGTACGTTTAAACAAAATAAACGGCAATCTTGGCAACATTATGTTTCCAAAATAAACTCACGAACGCCCATGTCCAAGGTATGGAACATGATACAGAAAATTAAAGGTAAGGGTTCTAAAAGTAGTGTCCACCATCTTAAGTCTGGGGATGACCTTATAACAAATAAATCAGATATTGCAAATACACTCGGTGAAACGTTAGCAAAACATTCTTCTTCCTCAAATTATGTCCCTCAATTCCAAAAATTTCAAAAACAGCAGGAAAAGAAAACTATAAATTTTAAATCCGATAATGGGGAAGATTATAATGAAATATTTTCGATCCATGAACTTCATACTGCTCTTGGACAAGCACATGATACTGCTACAGGAGCTGATAATGTACACTATCAACTCCTGAAGCACTTACCAGAACCGTGTTTAGAAACCCTTTTGTTGATTTTTGATGATATATGGACATCAGGTAAGTTTCCTTCTTCCTGGCGTGATGCCATAGTTATACCCATACCGAAACCTGGACGGGATCACAGTGATCCCTCAAATTATAGACCAATTTCATTGACCAGTTGCGTTTGCAAAACCATGGAACGCATGGTCAACAATAGATTAACATGGTACTTGGAATCAAATAATTTAATTACAAATATTCAGTGTGGCTTTCGAAAGAATCGCAGTACCGTTGACCATTTAGTACGGTTAGAATCATTTGTTAAAAATGCAATAATAAATAAACAACATGCAGTGTCTATCTTTTTCGACTTAGAAAAAGCATATGACACTGCATGGAAACATGGTATTTTAAAAGATTTACACGATTTTGGATTACGTGGCCGTTTGCCGCAATTCATATCTGAGTTTTTAACCGACAGGCATTTTCAAGTCCGCGTGGGTTCTACCCTGTCTGATCATTATCATCAGGATCAGGGTGTCCCACAAGGCAGTATTTTGTCTGTCACTTTATTTAGTATTAAAATTAATAGCCTTTCAAAAGTTTTAAGCAATTCAATTGATGGATCACTGTTTGTTGATGATTTTAATATTTCATGCTGTGGTAAAAATATGAATACTGTCGAAAGGCAACTGCAATTGTGTCTAAATAAAATTCATAAATGGGCATTAGAAAATGGTTTTAAATTTTCAAAATCTAAAACAAACTGCATCCACTTTTGTAGAAAATACAAACCTCATAAAGACCCAGAACTAGTTTTAGCTGGCAATCCTATTAAAGTTGTAAAGGAGGCCAAGTTTTTGGGCATCATTTTCGATCACCATTTGACCTTCTTACCGCATATAAAGTATTTGAAAAATAAATGTCTGAAAGCACTTGACTTGCTGAAAGTTGTTTCAATTTCCAAGTGGGGAGGGGATCAGAAAACCCTCCTCCAACTTTACAGAGCACTTATCCGATCTAAACTGGATTATGGCTCCATCATTTATGGTGGAGCCTGTAAAAGTAATTTAAAATTATTGGATACAATTCATCATCAAGGTCTGAGGCTTTGCCTTGGTGCCTTCAGGACTTCACCCATTAATAGTCTGTATGTGGAGGCTGATGAGCCATCCCTAAAACACCGTCGCATAAAATTGTCTTTACAATATGTCTCTAAATTATATTCTAATCACTCGAATCCAGCATATGACTGTGTTTTTAATCCCCTTTACGAAAATCTCTATAACAAAAAATCATCTCTTATTCCACCACTTGGAATAAGAATACAATACCATATTTCTGCTGCTAAAATAAATCTTGACACTATAGCCCCTACTCAGCTTTTGTCTTCTCCGCCATGGCAGTTAGTGAAACCAGTGGTGGACCTAACCTTAACTAAACAAAAGAAATCTGAAACAAACCTGCTGGTTTATCAACAACAATATAATGAATTAAGAAATTCATATGATACTTACAAATCAATCTTTACAGATGGATCCAAGGATGGTGACACCGTTGCCAGTGCCACTGTCATTGGATCCAAGACTATCTCATCCAGATTACCTGATAACTGTTCTATTTTCACAGCAGAAGCCAATGCCATTCTAGTAGCTCTCAAATATATTAGTACACAGTCAAAATATCAGAGGTTTATTATATTTTCTGATTCTCTTTCGTGCCTGCAGGCTATTCATAATATGTCACATCAACATCCACTTTTACTCGAAATTATTGAATTGTATAATTCTCTAGCTACTGGCCAATACGACATCGTTTTTTGTTGGTTACCCAGCCATGTCGGAATTGTTGGTAACACCATGGCCGATAATGCTGCAAAAGCAGCACTCAACAAATCTGTGACACCACTTCTGATCCCGTACACTGATTTCAAACCCATGATTAGATCTTACATCCGAGATTTAATGCAGCAGAAGTGGGACGCCCAAGTAGGTATCAATAAATTACATGAAATTAAACCTAATATTGGTTACACCTACTTGGGCTGTCAGTCCAGATTTGAAGAGGTCATTTTAAGACGATGTCGTATTGGTCACTCACGTTACACTCAGGAGTATATTTTAAAAGGTGAAGATCCTCCATTCTGCATCCCTTGTGATGAAAGAATCACAGTCAAGCATGTCCTGCTTGACTGTGTTGATTTTTCCATCACAAGGGATAACTATTTCAAAGTTTCATCACTCAAGGATCTTTTTAACCTAAGCTCTCATTTAATTCTTGGATTTTTAAAGGAAATTGAATTGATTAATAAATTTTGATGTCTACAGTTATATATTTTATAAATTGGTAGTATATAGTTCTTAACTGAGATTGTTAGTGGTTGTACCCTTGATGGGGGTTGACGTAGCGTAAAATTATTGTCCCCCTGAGAGGGTGCGTAAACCCTCTTCATTCAAAGTAATTTATATATACCAGGTTTTTAATCGTAGAATATTTGTTAGTTTTAAGTTTGGCTCAACTTGTCCATAATCACCAGTAACTGAAGGGATGGTGTAAATCCTGCCGGGGTCCTTGCAGGTAGCAAAGGTACTGTAAGTCCCCATGGTCCCCGGTATGGTGACCTACCTTTTGGTTGCTGGTGATCCATAGCCCACTTTTACGTTGTATTGTAATGTATTGTATTATATGAATTGTGAAGTTTTATGATCATTTACTAGTTTTAAATCTACATCTGTGATAATCTAGTACTTTTACTGTCCTTTGTCGACAGGTTTATATTCTAAATTGATGTATTGTCTAATTTGTTATAGTCACTATATGGCTGAAATATTGCCGATGTGACTTTAAATATTAACTCACTCACTCACTCTTACCAATATACAATGTGGTTTCCGGAAAAAACAGAAGTACTATCGATCATTTAGTGCGTTTAGAATCGTTCATTAAAAATTCCATTGTAAATAGACAACATGCTGTGTCGATTTTTTTCGATTTAGAAAAAGCTTACGATACAACATGGAAACATGGTATTATAAAAGATCTTCATGATTTTGGATTAAGAGGCCGTCTGCCTCATTTTATATCCCAGTTTTTAACAGACAGGCAATTTCAAGTCCGAGTGGGTACAATCCTGTCTGATCATTATAATCAGGATCAGGGTGTCCCACAAGGCAGTATTTTGTCTGTCACTTTATTCAGTATAAAAATTAACAGTTTGTCAAAAGTTTTAAATGATTCAGTTGATGGATCACTTTTTGTGGATGATTTTAACATATCTTGTCGTGATAAAAATATGCACACAATAGAAAGGCAATTACAATTATGTCTTAATAAAATTAACAAGTGGTGTTTAGAAAACGGGTTTAAATTTTCCAAATCTAAAACTAATTGTATACATTTCTGCAGAAAATATAAACCACATTAGGACCCTGAACTATTTCTGAATGGCACTCCTATCAAAGTTGTTAAGGAGGCCATGTTCTTGGGACTTATTTTTGATAACCACTTAACTTTCCTTCCACATATTAAATACCTAAAAGCTAAATTCCTGAAGGCACTCGATTTCTTGAAAGTTGTTTCTAATTCAAAGTGGGGAGGGGATCAAACAACCCTCTTACACTTATACAGGTCACTGATCCGTTCAAAACTTGATTATGGCTCCATCGTCTATGGTGGAGCCTGTAAAAGTGATTTTAAAAAACTTGATACGATACATCATCAGGGTCTGAGGCTTTGCCTTGGAGCCTTCAGAACGTCTCCCATCCACTGTCTATATATAGAAGCAGATGAGCCTTCTCTTAAACAACGCCGTTTAAAATTATCTTTACAATACATCACTTAATTATATTCTAATCAGTCCAATCCAGGTTTTGAATGCATATTCAATCCTCTCTACGAAGATCTATACAATAAGAAATCAAAACTCACTCCACCACTAGGAATCAGAATAAAATCTGCAATATTAGCTTCTGATATTAAACTCCAAGATATAGCTCCTACTAAACTTTTCTCCTCTCCTCCTTGGCAAATGGTAAAGCCAGAGGTAGACCTGACATTAACCAATCTTAAGAAATCCGATACTAACCAATTAATATACCAACGAGAATACCATCAACTAAGAAACAATTATGACACTTATAAATCTATCTTTACAGATGGATCCAAGGATGGTGGCGCAGTTGCTAGTGCCACTGTCATTGGATCCAGAACAATCTCTTCACGTTTACCTGATAACAGTTCAATATTCACAGCAGAAGCAAACGCCATTTTTACAGCACTTAAATACATCAGTCGTCAATCTAAACATCAAGATTTCATTATTTTTTCTGATTCACTTTCGTGCCTTCAGGCGATTAAAAATATGTCACCCAAACATCCACTTTTAATCCAGATTCTCGAATTAATTAATAATCTTGCGACTGGCCAGTACGACATCGTCTTTTGTTGGTTACCTACCTGGAATTATTGGTAACACAATGGCCGATGCTGCTGCTAAAGCAGCCCTCAACAAATCTGTGACACCACTTCTGATCCCGTACACTGATTTTAAACCCGTGATAAGATCTTACATCCGAGATCTAATGTAAAAGAAGGCGGACGCCCAAGTAGGTATAAATAAATTACATGAAATTAAACCCAATATCGGTTACACCTACTTGGGTTGTTAGTCCAGATTTGAAGAGGTCATTATGCGACGATGTCGTATTGGCCATTCCAGATATACCCACGAGTATTTGTTACAGGGTGAAGATCCTCCGTTTTGTATCCCTTAAGCTTGTGATGAAAGAATCACAGTCAAGCATGTCCTGCTTGACTGTATTGATTTTGCCATCACAAGGGGTACTTATTTCAATGTTTTATCTATTAAGGATCTTTTTAATATCAGTTCTCATTTAGTTGAAGTAATGTAAAGTGATTGTCCCCTGGAGAGGGTATGTAAAACCACATCATTCAAAGTAGATTTATTCTTACCATTGTCATTAATCGTAGTATATATGTTATTTTAATATGGCTAAGTATGTTAAAAATCGCCAACACCTGAAGGGATGATGTAAATCCGGCTGGGGTCCATGCAGGTAGCAAAAGTATTGTAAGTCCCCATGGACCCTAGCATGGTGATCTCTCTTCAGCTGCTGGCGATCTATAGCTCATTTTTATCTTGTATTGTTTCGTATGATGTTATATTTTTATGGCTACCTATTAGTTTTAGATATAATCTGTGATACATCTAGTTATTTTACTGCCCTTCGTTGACAGGTTTTTATTTTGTATAAAATGTGTATTATTAATGTTCTTCTCGTCACGATATGGCTGAAATACTGCCGATGTGACGTTAAATCTTAACTCACTCACTGCAACAGTAAATCGCTGGCTCAGCACGAGACACTGATCGAAGCACTGAGAATGCCTGCACTGAAAATTCCGTCACTGTGTTCAAGAACTATCGTCATATCTTATATCTGCCCTTCCTTGATCGAGCAGGTGGAGATGTCCTGCAATCGGGTTATGACTGTTCTCAGCACAGAAAACACAGACCTACTTCATGCTATTAATCCAAGGGAGCAGTGATTCTCGTCATCTTGGATCTGTACTTAATTACTAGATGTAATCATAGAACTTGAAGTCGACATACCCCAAAAAATGACGGCAATAACAGTTTACTATTCTCTTTGTCAGACTGTGAGGTCGTGCTAATGGATTTATATGGAAGGAATCATATACAAAGTTGATTGCGAACTAACGTTTATTCATATTTCCAATGCTTTCTTTATAGGTTGTTGTTAATGACCAACTAATTTCCATCATCGTGTAGAACGTTGCTGTTAATGCACTCCAAATGAATGCATTAAATTCAGTTTATTGAGTGATCAAGCAAGGGGATCAAAGGCCTTGGGCACACATCTGTAGATCTCCATCTGCAAACAATCATAGAAAGTAATAATTTCTCAAAGGCTATGTGTTCCGCATATAACAATCAGTTGTTATGCATCCATTTATCATTAAACTACTTTATCACTGACATAATGCAGCTATCCATAACAGAGAGCTGAACGTTTGTGGTTCGATCATCCTAAAAGGCGTTCAAAAGTCTCTCAGCATTAAGAGGATGAAATGACAGGTCACCTTGGCGTCTGAGTCGGGTATCCCTGTGAAACTGTACATGGCATCCTAGTACGTTAGCACAAAAACCAGCATTTGTCCGGGCCATTACAAGGAGTCACACACACACACGTATATACGGGTCGTTAGAGAAACGGAAGAATCTTGGAGGCGACGCTAAACCCTATTTCACCATAACAATTTAGAATAACCTTGTTCTGTAAAGTGGAACGGTACCTATTTTGACTACCAATCTCATTAAGATCAGACTTTAGTTCTCGCTACCGCTAAACAAAGAAGACATCCCATTTGGGGTCACGTCAGAACGACCTTTCATCCAACCAATCAGTGCGTCGCTTACCAGATTTTGAAAGTGACATTCGGAATGTGATTTCTAATCATGCAATCTCGAAAACTGTAATTACATGGGATATTCCGAACGATAGTTACGGGTTTAACGACTGAATCCTTACAATCTAGACCATCTGTTAGCCATTCCAGATTGTTGTTTTTGTTCAGGTTTCAGATTTGTAATCGAGAATTTGTCAAAATATGTTTCGAAGCATAGTCGCCAATTTGGAATTTGTGCCATAAAGCACAAGAAAGCTGCCTTCTGATTGGTCATTCCATTGATCGGTCAAAGTTCGCGCAAGGTCGGTCTCACGTGACCCGTAATGGGATATCCTCAGATCTTTGTTAAGCGGTAGCGAGACCTAAGATCTGATTTTAATGAGATTGTTTGACTACATGAATCTAACAAAGACTGTACTATTCTCAGTATACATCATTCAATACATTGACATAAGTGGTTGCATATACGTCAAGTTCATACTTTCATTGGGATATCTATTCATTATAAGTGTACATATTCCTCTTACCCCTTTTATTTTCCCTTTAAATCCGACACTACCATCACAGCCTGTGTTGCCAATAAGGAGAGGATGACTACGCTTTTGTATCACTCCTGAAAAAAATAGTATATATATATATATATATATATATATATATATATATATATATATATATATATATATATATATATATATATATATAATGCTTTACCTCAAGTATATACATTTTGTGCCAGTTTTCATCTTTACGTCATAATGATGTCATTTAGAAATGTGGGCATTTCTATTACTTGTGGTCAGGAAAAGAAAACCATTAATTTTAAATCAGATATACGGGAAGATTATAATGAAATATTTTCGATCCATGAAATTCTTACAGCTCTTGGACAAGCTCATGATACTGCTACAGGAGCTGATAATATACACCATTAACTCCTGAAGCACTTACCAGAATCGTGTTTAGAAACCCATTTGTTAATTTTTGATGATATATGGACATCAGGTAAGTTTTCTTCTTCCTGGCGTGATGCCATAGTTGTACTCATACCGAAACCTGGACGAGATCACAGTGACCCCTCAAATTATAGACCCATTTCATTGACCAGTTGCGTTTGCAAAACCATGGAGCGCATGGTCATCAACAGATTAACATGGTACTTGGAATCAAATAATTTAATTACAAATATTCAGTGTGGCTTTCGTAAGAATCGAAGTACTGTTGACCATTTGGTTCGGCTAGAATCCTTTGTGAAAAATGCAATGATCAACAACCAACATACAGTGTCTATCTTTTTCGATTTAGAAAAAGCGTATGACACTACGTGGAAACACGGGATTTTAAAGGATTTAGATGATTTTGGTTTGAGAGGTCGTTTACCTCATTTTATATCACAATTTTTAACAGACAGAAAATTTCAAGTCCGAGTGGGTACAATCCTGTCTGATCATTATCATCAGGATCAGGGTGTCCCACAAAGCAGTATTTTGTCTGTCACTTTATTCAGTAAAAAAATTAACAGTTTGTCAAAAGTTTTAAATGATTCAGTTGATGGATCACTTTTTGTGGATGATTTTAACTTATCTTGTCGTGGCAAAAATATGCACACAATAGAAAGGCAATTACAATTATGTCTCAATAAAATTCACAAGTGGTGTCTAGAGAACGGGTTTAAATTTTCCAAATAAAAAACTAACTGCATACATTTTTGCAGGAAATATAAACCGCATAAAGACCCTGAGCTATTTCTAAATGGCACCCCTATCAAAGTGGTGAAGGAGGCAAAGTTCTTGGGACTTATTTTTGATAACCACTTAACTTTCCTCCTACATATTAAATACTTTAAAGCTAAATGCCTGAAGGCACTCGATCTATTGAAAGTTGTTTCTAATTCAAAGTGGGGAGGGGATCAAACAACCCTCCTACACATATACAGGTCTTTACAATAAGAAATCAACACTTACTCCACCACTCGGAATCAGAATGAAATCTGCAATATCAGCTTCTAATATTCAACTCCAAGATATAGCTCCTACTAAACTTTTCTCCTCTCCTCCTTGGCAAATGGTAAAGCCAGAGGTAGACCTGACATTAACAAAACTAAAGAAATCAGACACTAACGAATTAATTTAACAACAAGAATACAGTCAATTAAGAAACAATTATGACACTTATAAATCTATCTTTACATATGGATCCAAGGATGTTGGCGCAGTTGCTAGTGCCACTGTCATTGGATCCAGAACTATATCTTCACGTTTACCTGATAACAGTTCAATATTCACTGCAGAAGCAAACGCCATTTTTACAGCCCTTAAATATATCAGTAATCAATCTAAACATAAACAATTCATACTGTTTTCAGATTCTCTTTCATGCCTTCAGGCGATTAAAAATATGTCACCCAAACATCCACTTTTAATCGAAATTCTCGAATTATTTAATGATCTTGCTACTGGCCAATACGACATCGTCTTTTGATGGTTACCAAGCCATGTTTGGTATCATTGGTAACACAATGGATGCTGCTGCTGCAAAGGCAGCACTCAACAAATCTGCGACACCACTTCTAATCCCCTACACTGTTTTTAAACCTGCAGTTAGATCTTACATCCGTGATCTGATGCAAAAGAAGTGGGACACCCAAGTAGGTATCAATAAATTACATGAAATTAAACCACATATCGGTTACACCTATTTGGGTTGTCAGTCCAGATTTGAAGAGGTCATTATGCGACGATGCCGTATTGGCCATTCAAGATATACACATGCATTTTTGTTAAAAGGTGAGGATCCTCCGTTTTGTATCCCTTGTGATTTTGCCATCACAAGGGATCAACATTTCAAAGTAAAAACATTTAAAGACCGTTTAAATGATGTTAATTCTCGTTTACTATTATGTTTTTTTAAAAGAAATAGAACTTGTTCATAAATTTTGATGTGCTAACTGTATTGTTTTAAAATTTGGTAGTGCAATTTAATAACTTAGATTGTTAGTGGCTATACCCTTGAGGGGGGTTGAAGTAGCGTAAAATTATTGTCCCCCAAAGAGGGTATGTTAGTCCCATATCATTCGAGGTATTTTTCTGCATACCAGGCTTTTAAACGTAGTATATTCGTTATTTTAATCTCAGTCTTAACTGGTACACTGTCGTCAGTGACTGAAGGGATGATATAAATCCTGCCGGGGTCCGTGCAGGAAGCTAAGGTACTGTAAGTCTCCTTGGTTGCCTAACTTTAGTTGTTGGTGATTAATAGCCTGTTTTTATAATGTGTCGTCTGTTGTAATCAAATCATTTTATTGCTCTAAAACTAGTTTTACACTTATGATCTGTGATATATTGCTGGTTGTTATACTGTCCTTCGTTGACAGCTTTTATATAAATCGATAATATAACTGCATATCTTGTTCAAGTAACGATATGGCTGAAATATTGCCGATGTGACTTTAAATTAACTCACTCACTCACTCACTTACTGTTTTTTATTATTCTCAACTAGTTTTAAATCAAGTCTGTGATATTCTAGTTATTCTACTGTCCATCGTTGACAGCTTTTTATTGAGTCTAAATATATGTATCATAAATGTAACTTCACTTCGATGTCAGATATTTATTCCATTCGATGAGCCTTCTCTTAAGCAACGCCGCCTGGAACTATCTTTACAGTACATCACTAAATTATATTCTAATCAGTCAAATCCATCTTTTAATTGCGTATTTAATCCTCTTTACGAAGATATTAACAATAAGAAAAAATCTCTTGTTCCACCACTTGGAATAAGAATTAAATCTGACATTTCTGCTGCAAAGATTAATTTTCATGATATAGCTCCCACACAACTGTTTTCATCGCCCCCTTGGCAAATGGTAGGGCCAAATGTAGACCTCACATTAACGAGACTTAAGAAATCTGATACAAACCCTCTGATTTATAAACAAGAATACAATCAATTACGAAACACATATGACACTTACAAATCTATATATACAGATGGAGCCAAGGATGGTGGCGCAGTTGCTAGTGCCACTGTCATTGGATCCAGAACAGTAACTTCACGATTACCAGATAATAGTTCAATCTTCACAGCAGAAGCGCACGCAATTTTAACAGCTCTAAAATATATCAAGAACCAATTCAAATATAAACAATTCATTATTTTTTCAGATTCACTCTCATGCCTTCAGGCTATTAAAATAATGTCTTGAAAACATCCATTTTTAATTGAAATTCTTGAGTTATTTAATGATCTTGCTACTGGCCAATATTACATCGTCTTTTGTTGGTTACCAAGCCATGTTGGGATTGTTGGTAACACAATGACTGCTGCTGCTGCTAAGGCAGCACTCAACAAATCTGTGACCCCACTTCGTATACCCTATAGTGATTATAAACCTGTTATTAGATGTTTCATCAGAGATCTAATGCAGAAGAAGTGGGACACCCAAGTGGGTATAAATCAATTACATGAAATTAAACCAACTAGTGGCTACTCCTACTTGGGTTGTATATATTATGTATAACTTTTGGTAGTCACGATATGGCTGAAATACTGCCGATGTGACTATAAATTTTAACTCACTCACTCCTAGTTGTGGTAATCTGAAGTAGTTTTGGCACAAAAAAGCATAAATGCAAACCTTTCCATGGTATGGAGCCGATGTTCCCATCAACATATCCTTTGAATTGTTCACCATCATAAACGGCAGCAACTCTTTTGAAGAATGGTCCTCTCTGCAATGTTACAGGTAAATATAAACTTTGCGTTTTCATGTGAATCTTTGTACATAATCAGACAAAAGCAAACCTGAAATGAACGTATGCTATTGATATACAAGCGCTCTTACAGAGAGTTCAATTGGATTCCTATATGATAGTTATTGCTACCTCCCTGGTTTAAACTGAAGTGACAAGAGTGAGCAAAATGTTCAAAATATTAATAACTGCATATTTTGCAGCCCTGTAATCAGCATCTTTCCAAGTATATCAGGTACTAGAGACATGTTCCAACCAGGGTCATAATCTACTCACTCGTTCTCGTGTCTCTATCAATTGCAATGGGCAAAAAATACGTTGACCAATATAGTATGAGTGTGCATTCAGTCGCTATCCAATAATGAAAGTGTCCTCGTGGGGATTACGAGTCAGAGTTTTGTGGGTTCAGTTCACAAGATGATGCAACATTCTACCACATAAAGGTACATGTAATATTATTATTATTATTATTATTATTTGCGAACGTTGCGTGCATAGACATCACAAAGATAATTATAGGAACCAAGTCATGTTGAGATATATCTTCACAACACAGTGGGAACTGATTCTATTCGATTCAGACAGAAAGCTAAAATTAATCTGCCAAATTGTTTTAACATGTTCAGTCAATCTGTCAATATGTATTTTGGTCTGCAATTTCTCTGTCTGATAATTCTCTATAGACAATTTGATTTTCTTAATCATTGATACATGTATGCATTGAGCATGTAGATATGTCGTGGTTATACAAATATTTTGCGATGTC
Organism: Haliotis cracherodii; assembly: GCF_022045235.1. NCBI lineage: Eukaryota > Metazoa > Mollusca > Gastropoda > Lepetellida > Haliotidae > Haliotis > Haliotis cracherodii. Next base: position 30,738,911 of record NW_027266266.1, on the reverse strand, counting down.
AATTGTTGTGAAAATCTTTCAGCATAATTAGTTCTACTATGTCCGAAGGCTGTAACATGCTTGCAATCCCAATGTAAAAGAAGTGATTTGATGAATTTGTATTTTTTTTTATAACTAATAAAAAAATCCTTCCACTGTACAGCTAAGTCACGTCACGAGGTAAGACTGTATGTTACTATGACTGAAAACGTAAATTTTGCGATATCATTGAGGATGTAAGCTCACCTGCAGAAACAGTGACTCTTCCACTTACCACATATTCCACATTCGTCTGAAAATACGTATTCTCGCCAACATCAATGGTGAACTTCACATATTTTCCTTCTAGTGCTATTTCAATAGAATGGCTATTAGTTGAATTGTCGCAGTTGCTGAGAAGGACCTGTCTTTCAGTTGGCTTGGCTGTTTCTGCTTCTTTAAACTTGAATATGATGGCAAGACCTCGTGTGTAATCCACGTTATTAAAAGATGCAATGGCAACATGGCTTCTACCATTGAAGTTGAGCTCCAGTCCATCACTTGTTACGTTGACCACCTCCATGAAGACATCATGCCGTGTGATTGATCCGAGACCCTTCGGTTTGCCATTTACAACAGTAATGTTGATGTGAGGGTAACATGTTGAGACAGTGCCTTAAACATAAGAGCCTTGGAATGGAATATGTAGGTGATGTGTGACAGTCCATTGTTTTAAATGAATGATGCAATTGATAAACAAAACTGTCGGGCGAAAGAAATTAAACACCCATTTTTTAAAGCGAGCGGAATTGGTTATTTGATGGTGTTGTATTTTATACGGGTATCATAGGCGATTTGGCATGCATAACATCAATGAGTAACTCGCAACAGGTGATGTGCAAATGAAGTCTCAAGGAACATGGAGTCACAATACACTCATGGCATTGGGAATTGCGAATCCGCTGCCACTCGTCTAGCACTGCGGCTGTCAGCTGTTGGAGCTCCTGTGGTAGATGGGGACGCCCCGTTCACTGATGATCTACACGATATCACAATTGGTCAGTAGATTTTAAGTCTGGTGTGTTGGCCGTGGAAGAACAGCGACGTTGTCCGCGACCAAAACACCCCGGACGACCCTTAAATGTTCACTGTTGAGGTGGCAAAGAAAAGACAACACCACGGGTTAAGTTAGTGAGTGGAGTGAGTGAGTGAGTTAAAATTTAACGTCGCATTGGCATTATTTCAGCCATACAGCGACGAGATCAAGTTAATATGTTAACAGTTCAGTCATATATGCAACGTTATATTTAAAAACAATTTATGAAACATATTTGAGCACACTGTATATAAAAACAATTCATGAAACATATTTGAGCATAACAATATTTTGTATACAGTTTTATAACACGGGCTATAGGCCACCAGTAAACAAAGCTAGGCCACCTCCCTGGGGATCATGGGGACTTATAGTACCTCGGCTTCCTGCATGACACGCCAGCAGGATTTACGTCATCACTTTACACAGCATAAAAAATGGAGTTTCAGGGATCCGGATACCACCGGACAATTACCCAAAACGCGTCCGGGTATCCGGTGGCAGATACCTTGCCGGATACCAGATCCATGGTATCCGGCATGGACACCTCACCTGAAAATATGCCACCTGGAATCCGGCACCGGATACCTCACCGTATACCTTAATCTGGGTGTCCAAGGATCCGGCACTGGATACCTCATTCTGAGTTTCCAAAAACATGTCACCATTTGAGGGGGGGGGGGGGGGGGGGGGGGCCATTTTGTTCAATTAAGTGTGAAACACCTAAATTTATATTGGAAACTAACCAAGAAAATTGAACATTGCTGTAGGTATCCGGATGCAATTTTTCGAGATGCCATATTTCTGGTAAACAATGTTAGCCTGGACAAATCAGATAGCTGTAGTAATATTCTGTGTCATTTTAGTTGTAAATATCCCCTTGAAGTTGAGATCTATGGGCATGTAGTTTTGGAGAAGACAATTTCATCTATAATTCTATTTAGATGTTAAGCTGTTTAATGAACAAACATAAGTTCTAATACATGTATGATGATATCCTTAAATTTCATGTTCAGACTTCCAGATTGTTCTGAGTGAAAGTATAAACTCATCGACTGTGTGCTCACTTGGGTCTTTGGTCCTAGTGAGATGATAATATGATTATTTGTAAAGGTACAAGTACTTGTTACGAGCATACCAGCTTCATTTAAGTTTGAAACACAATAATTCCTCACTCTGAGGGTGACATGTACCAGATTTCATCACACTACAGAGAGCTGTTCCTCAGTTACTGTGAACATTTTTACTGAAAGACATTGAAAGCTAATTTGACCTTCAATATCAGTTGCGACTATTTCAAAAACAATTGTAAAGTGCTTCATTCAGTGTAATATTGACAAACATATGACAATGATATACAACTATATGTATAAGAGTTATTTAGATTTCTGCAGGAAAAGGCACATTAGAGAACAAGGGTCATCAGAAAGATGACATATCCCTCCGGCAGCTGTCTGTAAAGTAACCACTAGTAAATGTGCAATTCTGTATGCAATGAGTCAACAGTTTAAAGTTCTTTAAGAAGCATACTTTGTTTACCCACTATAGATCCACCATGGTCGCATCCATATGAATGCCAAGTTTCGATCAAATACATTGAATGGTTTTCGAATTCTGCCCCAGAAACGAACCTCATCCCCAATTGAGTCTATGTCCAACTTCATTCCATAAAAATTTTAAAAAAATAAAAATTAGAAAAATCCCAAAATATCAAAAGGCACCACTTCAGTATGTGCCTGATAGTTTTGCCAAGTTTCGATCAAATACACTGAAAGGTTTTCGAATTCTGCCCCGTAAACGAACCCCATTCCCAATTGAGTCTATGTCAAACTTCATTCCATAAAAATTTTAAAAAATAAAAATTAGAAAAATCCCAAAATATCAAAGCGCACCACTTCAGTATGTGCCTAAATATACTAATGTCCTGAATGTTTTCATACAATTAATACAGCTCACTGAACGGGTTTTTTAGTTCCATGTCAGTAGAAAAATTACATTGATATTTTTATGCACCCATTTGGGTTAATGATATTCTGTTTCAAACTTTAGTGAAACTTGTCTGTCAAAATGTAACAAGTACTGATACAGTTCCAAAATAATCTTTTAATCTCGCCAGGCCCAAGTGAGCACATAGCCAATGACTTTCATTATTTTGTCAGAGTGAGTATGGTGTTATGCCACTTTATGAGCAAAATTCCAACAGTATCATGATCGGTGACACTAAGCAATGTACCGATGTGGTGAATCGAACGCTTCAACCACTAGGCTAGAACAAACTGGGAATATGAAGATGAAATGTAAGGATACCATCATACCAGGACTGAATGCTTTTCATTTAATACGCTGAACATCTAACATGAAATATATATGAAAATTTTTTTCACCAAAAGCACATGCCCATAGATCTTAACTTTAAGGGGATATTTACAACTAAAATAACACAGAATATTACTACAGCTATCTGCTATGCCCAGGCTAACATTATTTACTAGGCGAAAGACATCTCGAAAAATTGCATCCGGATACCTGCCGAATACCTTCCGGATACCTTCAGCAATGTTCAATTTTCTTGGTTAGTTTCCAATATATTTTTAGGCGTTTCACACTTAATTGAACAAAATGCACCCCCCAAAAATTGTGACAAGTTTTTGGAAATTCAGAATGAGGTATCCGGTGCCGGATCCTTGGACACCCAGATTGAGGTATCCGGTGAGGTATCCGGTGCCGGAGGCACTCGTGAAGAGAACCTCCTTGTGGTGAGTGCTGGGTAGCGCTAATAGCTCTTCCCCCGTGTGGACTCGGGGTAGAATTTGTCCACAGCACCCCAATGCTGGTCGTAAAAGGCGACCAAATTGGGCAACCCGTTTGCCGTGGGTTGCGCCCCTGTGTCGGCGGAGGACGGGAGTCTGGTGGTTGAGGGCATTGGAGCCAAGAACCGGTGTTCCTTTTGCCCAACACACCACTTCGACCCTTACTTCGCCTAGACGGGTGGTAGAATAGGCCCGATTCTATCAATCGGCTGGTCACGCCATGCCCTGTGTATGCAACACGTTCATATTATAATTTTTCGATTGATATGAATGTTGGGTGTGAATATTATACATATAAATTCTTTGTTATCAACTTGCCTAGAGTCCCATGCCAGAAGGCGGTGGCTCATGGGCCAATCTGGTACTTTCGACCTCTGAGTTCTGTTTGTCTTCAATTTCTTGTCATGGGCCGAACCAGCCTGGCAATTTATTTGATAGACAAATACAGCTATTCATGTTGTTCTTACTGGAGTATAACACCTCTGTATCCCTGATGTTTGCATGTTTGAGATCCGGTGCAATAAAACATCGCTCTTTATAGCACTCCATGGTGGGTGGGGAGCAGGGGTGCTGAATACATTCCTTTCATCATGTCTCACAATCACTCTGGTTCGAACCGCAATGACAAGAAGAGGCGTTTGGAAGCTGAGATTTTCTCATCTGATGATGATGTTTCGACTCCACAAAATTCAAATTCTTGGGCACGATTTATAGTAGTTGAATCACAAAATCAACTACCGTTGAAAATTAATCCTTTCGCCATGTGTAAAGCCATTGAAGGTATATGTGGTGAAGTGAAGAATGTTTCCCGGCTCCGGGGCGGCTCTCTTTTGGTAGAGTGTGCACGGAGACAGCAAGCTATCAATCTTTTAAACTGTATCACCTTTGCAAACACTGAAGTTGCTGTCTCCGAACACAGAACATTAAACTCGAGTAGGGGGATCATTCGCGACAGAGCACGTTGTCTTGCAGAAATGTCTGAAGAAGACATTCTTGAAGAATTGAGAGGACAATGCGTCACGTCGGTGAAACGTTTCACCAGGAAAGATGGTGAGAATATTGTGCCAACAAATACTTATTTGTTCACCTTCTCTCTCCCAACCATTCCCCAATCTATTAAGGCAGGTTATTTTAACATCGGAGTGGAGGTGTATGTCCCCAATCCACTCCGGTGTTACAAATGTCAGAAGTTTGGACACGGCTCCAAAACATGCAATCGTCCGATTATTTGTCACCGTTGTGGTTGCAACCATGACGGTTCAGACTGCACAGCAGACCTCAAATGTGCGAATTGTATGGGCCAACATGTGGCGTCGTCCAAGTCCTGTCCTTTTTGGCAACGTGAAAAGGATATTTTGACCATCAAATGTCAAAGTAACATTTCCTACTTGGATGCGAAAAAACTCTTTGACAGCCGGACACCTTCAACAAAACATTCCTATGCTGCTGCTGTTTCTCGCCCTAATATCTCTAGATCTGTTGAATGTCAGACTGACCTGACATGGACACACACTGACCACCCGCTGCCTCTGACTACAACATCTGACAGTCAGACAAATCATTCAGACAATCCTTGTGCAATGTCTTCAACTACTGAAATTGTGACTAAGACTCAGTACCACTCTAAACCTACTCCTGCAATACCAGCTACTGTCACTCCACCAACAGAAAAAAGAAAAAAAAGAAAGAAAAAAAAGAAAGAAAAAAAACAACAGGAAAATTACAACACAGATCCCCACTCTTACTGAAACATCTGTTCATAACTCCTTTGGTCCTTTAGAGATGGATGTTACCCCATCTTCACATCACGACAACAGTTGTGATTCCTCTTCACGATCACGTGAGCGATCTCCCGTAGAACCACCATGAACCACTCTAATATACTTCAATGGAATTGCAGAGGGCTTAGACACAATTTTAATGAACTACAGTTATCAACATCAGATTTTGTTCCATCAGCAATTTGTTTACAAGAGACATTCCTAAAAAATACAGATAAATTTGATTTAAGGCAGTATAGTTCCTATCACTCCTTCTCTCCTCCGGGAGATAAAGCTACTGGAGGTGCTTCTATTTTGGTGCGGCGGGGCGTTGTTCACAGTCCTGTTCCGCTTGACACGAATCTGCAGGCTGTTGCAGTTAGACTTACACTGCATATTGCCTTTACACTTTGCTCCTTATATCTCCCTCCTTCCTCGAGTCTTCAGCGGAATGACCTTCAAAAACTATATGACCAACTCCCAAAGCCCTGTATCATCATGGGTGATCTAAATGGGCATAATCCTCTATGGGGAAGTTCAACCATTAATCAAAAGGGAAAAGTGATCGAGGATTTTGTTTCCGACAACGATATTTGCATTTTTAATGACGACTCCGACACTTACTTACACCCTGCTACTGGTACCTATTCATCTTTAGATCTGTCTTTGACGGATTCAGTTTTGTTAAATGACTTCTCATGGTCCGTCCATGATGACCTATGTGGGAGTGACCACTTCCCCACGGTGCTTAAGCACATTAATCCCGCTGATGATCCGCCTTTACCTCGATGGAATTTTTTGAAGGCTGATTGGCCTTTATTTCAATCTTTATGCAAAGATAAATTAAAACCTACGTCTTTTCAGAATGTTAATGACCCGATTCAGTTGTTTTCAGATCAACTGAATGAAATTGCTAATGAATCAATTCCTAAGTCCTCTGTCAACCCACGTGTTCGTAAACCATGGTTTGATGCTAATTGCAAACAAGCTAGGAAATGTCGTAAGAAGGCGGAGAAGTACTTCCGTAAACATCCCACTGTCCATAATTTAAATAATGTTAAAATTTCAAATGCCAAGGCAAGACGTCTATTTAAGCAAAATAAACGTCAATCCTGGCAGACTTATGTCTCCAAATTTAACTCTCGTACCCCTATGTCCATGGTATGGAACATGATCAAAAAGATCAAAGGCAAGGGATCAAATTCTACAGTTAACCATCTGAAGGATGGCGATGCTTTGTTAACTGATAAATCTGCTATTGCCAATAGCATTGGTGCAACTTTATCTCATCATTCTTCTTCATCTAATTACGCTCCTGAATTTTAAAAATATCAGCTCCAACAGGAAAAAAAGAGAGTAAATTTTACATCTGATAATGGTGAAGATTACAATGAGGTATTTTCACTACATGAGCTATATACTGCCTTAGGGCAAGCTCATGATACAGCAGCAGGCGCTGATAATATTCATTATCAGCTGCTGAAACACTTGCCCGAATCATGCCTTGAAACCATGTTAACTATATTCGATGATATTTGGACATCTGGGATGTTTCCAGCTTCATGGCATAATGCCATTGTTATCCCCATTCCCAAACCTGGGCGGGATCATTCTGATCCATCAAATTACCGACTTATATCTCTCACTAGCTGCGTTTGTAAAACTATGGAACGCATGGTAAATAATCGATTAGTGTGGTACTTGGAAACGAATAATCTTCTTACCAATATACAATGTGGTTTCCGGAAGAACAGAAGTACTATCGATCACTTAGTGCGTTTAGAATCATTCGTTAAAATTCCATTGTAAATAGACAACATGCTGTATCGATCTTTTTCGATTTAGAAAAAGCATACGATACAACATGGAAACATGGTATTTTAAAAGATCTTCATGATTTTGGATTACGAGGCCGTCTGCCTCATTTTATATCCCAGTTTTTAACAGACAGGCAATTTCAAGTCCGCGTGGGTACAACCCTGTCTTATCATTATAATCAGGATCAGGTCACTTTATTCAGTATACAAATTAACAGATTGTCAAAAGTTTTAAATGATTCTGTTGATGGATCACTTTTTGTGGATGATTTTAATCTATCTTGTCGTGGTAAAAATATGCACACAATAGAAAGGCAATTACAATTATGTCTTAATAAAATTAACAAGTGGTGTTTAGAAAACGGGTTTAAATTTTCCAAATCAAAAACTAATTGTATACATTTCTGCAGAAAATATAAGCCACATAAGGACCCTGAACTATTTCTGAATGGCAGTCCTATCAAAGTTGTTAAGGAGGCCAAGTTCTTGGGACTAATTTTTGATAACCATTTAACTTTCCTTCCACATATTAACTACCTAAAAGCTAAATGCCTGAAGGCACTCGACTTATTGAAAGTAGTTTCTAATTCCAAGTGGGGAGGGAATCAAACAACCCTCTTACACTTATACAGGTCACTGACCCGTTCAAAACTTGATTATGGCTCCATCGTCTATGGTGGAGCCTGCAAAAGTAATTTACAAAAACTCGATACCATCCATCATCAGGGTCTGAGGCTTTGCCTTGGAGCCTTCAGAACGTCTCCCATTCACAGTCTCTATATTGAAGCAGATGAGCCTTCTCTTAAACAACGCCGTTTAAAATTATCTTTACGATATGTCACTAAATTATATTCTAATCAGTCCAATCCAGCTTTTAATTGCGTCTTTAATCCTCTTTACCAAGATATTTACAATAAAAAGTCATCTCTTGTTCCACCACTCGGAATCAGAATCCAGTCTGCCATGTTTGCTTCCAATATTAAACTGCAAGATATAGCTCCCACTCAACTGTTTTCAACACCTCCTTGGCAAATGGTACGGCCAGAGGTAGACCTTACATTAACAAAATTAAAGAAATCTGATACTAACCAATTAATTTAACAACAAGAATACCATCAACTAAGAAACAATTATGACACTTATAAATCTATCTTTACAGATGGATCCAAGGATGGTGGCGCTGTTGCTAGTGTCACCGTCATTGGATCCAGAACAATATCTTCCCGTTTACCTGATAACAGTTCAATATTCACTGCAGAAGCAAACGCCATTTTTACTGCACTTAAATATATCAGTAATCAAGCTAAACATAAACAATTCATACTGTTTTCAGATTCTCTTTCATGCCTTCAGGCGATTAAAAATATGTCACCTAAACATCCACTTTTAATCGAAATTCTCGAATTATTTAATGATCTTGCTACTGGCCAATATGACATCGTCTTTTGTTGGTTACCAAGCCATGTTGGTATCATTGGTAACACAATGGCCGATGCTGCTGCAAAAGCAGCCCTCAACAAATCTGTGACACCACTTCTGATCCCATACACTGATTTTAAACCCATGATTCGATCTTACATCCGAGATCTTATGCAACAGAGGTGGGACGCCCAAGTAGGTATCAATAAATTACATGAAATTAAACCAAATATTGGATATACCTTCTTGGGATGTCAGTCCAGATTTGAGGAGGTCATCATGCATCATTGGCCACAGCAGATACACAAATGAATATTTATTAAAAGGTGAGGATCCTCCGTTTTGTATCCCTTGTGATGAAAGAATCACGGTCAAGCATGTCCTGCTTGACTGTATTGATTTTTCCATCACAAGGGATAAATATTTCAGTGTCAAAACAGTTAAGGACCTTTTTAATGATGTAAATTCTCATTTAATATTAAGTTTTTTAAAAGAAATAGAACTTGTCCATAAATTTTGATGCGCTTAATGTATTATTTTATAAATTGGTAGTGCTAATAAATAACTTAGATTGTGAGCGGCTGTACCCTCGAGGGGGGTTGACGTAGCGTAAAATTATTGTCTCCCTAAGAGGGTATGTAAGTCCCACAACATTCGTAGTATTTTTCTGCATACCAGACTTTTAAATCGTAGTATATTTGTTAGTTTTATTCCATGGCTAAACTTGCATATAATCGCCAGCGACTGAAGGGGTGGTGTAAATCCTGCCGGGGTCCATGCAGGAAGCAAAGGTACTGTAAGTCCCCATGGTCCCTGGTGTGGTGATCTCCCTTTAGTTACTGACGATCTCTAGCCCATTTTTATATTGTGTTGTTACTTTATACTTAATGCTTTTAAATGTTCCGCAACTAGTTTTAAATCTTTTCTGTGTTATTCTAGTTCTCATACTGTCCTTCGATGACAGATTTTTATAAAGTTTAAATATATGTATATTTCATGTCTAATTTCTCGTCACGATATGGCTGAAATATTGCCGATGTGACGTAAAGCATTACCTCACTCACTCACTCCGGTGCCGGATACCCGGATTCCAGGTGACATACTTTCCGGCGAGGTGTCCATGCCGGATACCATGGATCTGGTATCCGGCAAGGTATCTGCCACCGGATACCCGGACGCGTTTTTGGTAAGTGTCCGGTGGTATCCGGAAGGTATCCGGATACCGGAAACTGCATTTTTTTTGCTGTGTTAGCTACTGGTGGTTGTGCACAATACTAGCCGATATTTAAACAATACGTAAAAAAATGGCTTAAATACACTGGTTGATGATAGTTACATCGATTATGATAGGCTTACGTGTCGCACAGGGGACAATAATTTTACGATACTTTAACCTCCTGGACAGAGCCTTCAATAATGTCAGTAGATAATAGCATCACTCCAAATGTAAAAACAAGCATTTAATTATTTAGAAATATTTAAAATTTATTATACAGACCGATTGCTTTCAATTAATTTAAGATAAGATGCCCGCTGACACGGGAGAAGAGATCGTTCAGATTTACGTTTTGAAGATGAATCGATTGCAAAGTCCACACAGTCAAGCAATATGCTTGACGGTGAACCTTTTATTACAAGGGATACACTTAGGAGGTTTGTCCTTACATGTATGTGTCTTAAGCAGATATTCGTGGGTAAACCGACTGTGGCCAATACAACATCGACGCAAAACGACCTCGTCGGAAAACGACCTCACAGTAGGTATGACCGACTGTTTGATTCCTACATGGGTGTCCCACCTCTTTTGCATGAGATCCCGAATATAACTCTTGATGGTTGGTTTGAAATCAATATACGGGATCATTAGTGGAGATAAGGGTTTGTCAGTCAAGAACTGCTTTAGCTACAGCATCGGCTTTTGAGTTACCTGTTATACCTACATGACTTGGTAACCAGCAAAAGACGATGTCACATTGGCCAGTAGAAAGATCATTATATAGTTATAAAATGCTTAGATATGCTTTGATAAGATATCTGTGTGCCCTGTTTAATGCTATGTTAAGACTACAATACATTCCTTTTAATTATAGACTAGGAATGGTCATTTCTATATACAAGGGTAAGAATGACAAATCGGATCCCCGAAACTATAGAGGTATAACCTTAACTTCATGCATTGGAAAGCTGTTTGAAAAACTTATTGTTAAGCGCATTGAACTAAAAATGATAAAGTCAAATCCTGATTTCCCCGACATGCTCCAGTTCGGCTTTAGGAAAGAACAAGGGGGAATAATGTCCGTTTTCACCCTAATTGAATGTATTCAATTTTACTTACATCGAGATTCTACAGTATATGCTGCTTTCTTAGACAATGAAAAGGCTTTCGACAGAATATGGCAGGACGGCCTTTTTTATAAATTACACCAAATGGGTATCAGAGGAAATACATGGAAGTTATTACACCATAGCTATACAAATAGCCATGCTTTTGTTACTTATCAGGGTGAACAGTCAGATTTATACCATGTAAGACAAGGTGTCGGACAAGGAAGAGTTCTCTCTGCTTGGTTCTTCTTAGTCTTCATTAATGACCTTATAACAGCCCTTAGACAAGCAAATAGTGGTATTTGTGTATTTGGTCTAGATATTCCAACTGTTTTGCTTGCAGACGACACAACTCTTGTGAGCACATCGCCACGAGGGCTTCAAAACGCACTTGATACAGTACATTCATATGCCTCAAAGTGGCGACTAACGTATAACCCTTCAAAAAGTAATGTTGTTGTCTTCTCTAAGACAAAACAAAAGGGATTAGATATTAATTGCAAACTTGGTGATATAAAAATAACAACATCTGACTCTGTCATGTATGGTGGCATACTACTAACGCATAACCTGTCATGTAAATCAAGTATTGAAAAATGTTGCCAAAAAGCAAGACAAAGTATTAATTCGTTAAAATCTGTGCGACTCAACAGTTCTGAGCTACATCCAGCTACCAGTGTAAAAATCTGGTTAAGAATGATATTAAAAACAAGTTTTTACGGCTGCGAACTGCTCTTTGATATTAAGGGTCAAAACATTAATGTCATTGAAAATACTCAACGCTATTTCGCGCGAACTATACAAGGACTTGATAAAAGATCTCCATCAGAATCCACTATTGCTAATCTTGGGCTGTGGACAATGATCGGCTATATCGATAACTGTAAACTTAAGCTGCTTGGCCGCTTATGTAACTTAACCTGTAACAGTCTTGTTAAACATCTTTTTTGCGCATACATTGCAAATCCAACTAATCCTAAATCTATATGTGGAGATTTATTATCAGTTCTTAACAAGTATAACCTACGAAACAACCTTTGTACATATATAAGCTGTGGTGTATTTCCTACAAAGAGAAACTGGAAGCAACTGGTTAATAAAACCATTCATGAATATAAGGAAAATATGTGGCGCAGAAAAGTTTCTGTCAATACAGGTCTTTCACGCTTCATGCTAATACACACAAAGCTTACTCACCATATATTATGGCAACTAGCATATCAGTACCCAGAACAGAGGTCAAGTTTAACATTTTGTGTTAGAGTTTCATCACGTAACAAAACTTCCAGGGACTGTTTATTGTGTAACAAGCATGCCTTTGATTATGATAATCACATCATATTACATTGTGAAGCTCTACTGCAGGAAAGAAATGAACTGTTTTCAACCTTTATTGATCTGCTTGATGTTGAAACCTATGTCCAGTTGGAATTACAAGATGAAGAAGATATGTTGTCATTTTTCTTTGGTGCTGATACTCACTTCTCACAATGTATTGATATAGTTACATGGGAATCTGTTATATTGATATTTTCTGCTTATGTACTTACACTAAAGCCTTACCTTGATTATGTCATCTGATCTAACCTTTTGTACTGTGTGAATGGCATGACACTGGTGCTACTGTCTTTTATTGTATATATGTACAGGTAATATAAGCTTGTGTGAATACGTTTGATTAATTATGTATAATCTTCGGATTAATTTCTGGAGGAAATAAAGAATCTCTCTCTCTCTCTCTCTCTCCAACCATAAACGTGCATCATAATTAAGTGATTCGGAGTAAATCGCTTCAAAACCAGAAAGTGGAGATGTGTGTAAGCGTCGCTGATCAAGGTTACATGTAAAAGAGCAATCTTTGAAATAGGATTTGTAGCGTATCAAATACTTCTAGCTATCCGATGCCTTACCCTAAAAGACAAAGACATTCGTTCAGTGCCTCGAACTTATCGTCTAGTAGTGACGCATTAGCACTTAAAAGAAACCTGAATACATCCACCTCAGAACATTCCGTGTTCTCTTTTAATTCAAGTTCGGAAGCTGATTTTTCCTTTCTACAATCCAGTCCCTACGTAATTATCACCATGTCTTAAGTTTCAGGTGAGGAGGGAAGTAGTGACTTGGTATCAAATATCATGCAGACCTTGGTATCGCCGAATGTTCGTTAACGCTGTGTCCGAAGTATTGTAGAGCAGCAGCCCAGAGCACTTTGGTCAAACGAACAAGGTACCAATATCGGTACCATTTACTGTGTAACTCAACATATTCATATATGGATGTCTGCCGGGGACCTCCTGTTGCGTGTGGCCCCTGGCCCCACGAAAGAAGAGACCATTCAAGGGCTGGATCAAACATTAGAGGTACCACATGAAAGTGAGTGTAAATGAACTGGTTCATTTCACAGAGTCCAGAAGGGGCCACACCAGACAAATCTCCCTCTGCATAAGGCCTGCCAGACACCCCCAGAGAGGGTCCCAAAATTTGGGCTTGGTTAAACATTGGAGGTACCACATGAAATCAACATAAAATGAACTATTACACCCTACTAAGTATAAAATACCCATTGCCAGACAAATCGTCTGCTGCATAAGGCCCGCCAGACACCCCCAAATGTTGACCCTTAATGCACTCAGTGGACACTCTGGTAAAATTTGACTAAAGTATATATTCAAAGTACCAGATGAAAGTAAAATTAGATGAACAGGAACATGTTACTGAGTACAAAACGGCCCATACCTTACAAATTTTCCTCTGCATAAGGTCCGCCATACCCCCCAGAGAGGGTCCCAAAATTTGGGCTGGGTTAAACATTGGAGGTACCACATAAAACCAACAAAAAAATTAACAATTGCACTCTACTTATTGCACAATACCCATTGCCAGACAATCTTCTGCATACGGCCCGCCAGACACCCGCAAAAAGTTGACCCTTCAGGTATACACGGGTAAAATTGGGCTGGAATATATATCGATTGTACCACATTGAGGTAAGTTTAAATGAACAGGTTCACATCACAGAGTACAGAATGGGCCACACCAGACAAATCTTCCTCTGCATAAGGCTTAAACATTGGATGTATCACATGGAACCAACATAAAATGAACTCTACTTATTACAAAATACTCATTGCCAGACAAATCATCTTCTGCATAAGGCCCGCCAGACACACCCTCACCCCACCCTACACAGTTGACCCTCTGTAATCCCAGTGTGCATAATGAAACATAGGGGGCAGAAGAGCATCGGACATCAGCTCTGAGCGTCAACAAATGGTCAAATTTATGTTTTGTTCTTAAAGATGGAAGGATTTTATTGAGATAAAAATTAGGTCTCTGAATACTGGTATTGATATCATAGATTAGGCCTGTCATGAATCTGATTCTTGTGAATATATATCTGATCAGCTATGAAGTCCTCAAAGCCTGCTACAGCCTGATAGCATGGCTATGGATTCCTACAAACCCGAACATGCTTAGGTAGTCCTCAAAGCCTGCTATAAGAATGGTTAATGATAGTCCCTATTACCAATTGGAAATCTCTTGGTGATAATTGTGTTTAAAAACCTATGATCTCCGTTTATTTAGCAAGTTTTATCATCTAAAGAGCTGAATTCCGGTCAAATATGTCCATATTTATCAATTTTACATAGACGTCTTCTCATCGTTGCGTCTGGAAAATCAAGTCTAACCCAATGCAATGTAAATGATTGGTTGCATAGTTCTCGCTCGATCGTAGGCCTACCTTGTCGCAAAAAAATTTAAAATGGCTTGAAAGTTTACTAATACGTTCGTACGAGTAAGCTTCAGAAGAGGAGCGCAAATTATTAAGGTAAGGGTTTTACAAAATGCTCTTTCTTTATATCGTGGAGAGAAGGTTTCTTTCCAAAAATTCAAGCCAGATCTCCTTTGTGTTGACATTCCTGCAGGTTATGTGTCATCAAGCATTGTTTTATCCATGCAGCATCCATTGGTGCAGTGAGCTAGTCTAATCTGGATATCTCGATAGGCCTAGCCTTTGATATAAGCCTAATGATTCCATTGCATTGGGTTAGACTTGATTTTCCAGACGCAATAGTATCTCGTCAACGAAGAAAAGACGTCTATGTAAAATTGACAAATATGGAGATATATTTGGCCTGAATTCAGCTTTTTAGATGATAAAACTTGCTAAATAAATGAATTATCACCCAGATTTTCCAGATTATCGCCCTTAAACATTTCCAAGTGGTACCAGGAGCTATCATTAACCATTATGCAACACTCAACAACAAAAGTTCCTGTGACACCAATATTTTAGTGTATTTTTTAAACAAGTAAAGTTTGGTTTTCATTATTGAGTGAGTGAATGAGTTGGGATTTAACGTCACATCGGCAATATTTCAGCCATATAGTGACGAGATCAATTTATACATCAATAATAAATACATTTTGACAATATAAAAACCTGCCGACAAAGGACAGTAAAACAAACTAGACTATCACAGGTATGAACATAAAACTAGCATGGAACTGTAAAAAGATGTAACAATACACAAGATATGATAAAACCGGGCTATTGATCGTCAACCACTGAAGATAGATCACCATACGGGGGACCATGGGGACCTACAGTACCTTTGCAACCTGCATGGACCCCAGCAGGATTTATGCCATATCCTAGTCGCTGGCGAATGTGCGCATTTTTAGCCAACATTAAAAAGACCGATAATCTACGTTTAAAATACTAGGAGAAATAAATATTCATTGAATGAAAAGGGACTTACAATATCCTCTCAGGGGGACTATAATTTTACACTTCTTTAACCCCCTTCGAAGATACAGTCAATCTCAGATATAAATTTATTCAACCTAAATTTAAAAATACTTTGTATACAAGACATATCAACATAATTTGTTATATAATTCTATTTCTTTAAAAAAAAAAAAGAATTAAATGAGTACTAATGCTATTTAAAAGATCCTTTGTCGAAGAAACTTTGAAATACTTATACCTTGTGATGGAAAAATCAACAGTCAAGTAGGATATGCTTTATGGTTATTCTTTCATCACAAGGGATACAAAATGGAGGATCTTCACCCTTCAATAAATATTCGTGTGTATATCTGGAATGGCCAATAAGACATCGTCGCATGATGATGACCTCCTCAAATCTGGACTGACAAGTAGGTGTAGCCGATATTTGGGTGTCCCACTTATTTTACATTAGATGGCGGATGTAGCATTTAATAACTGCCTTATAATCACTGGATGGGACCAGAAGTGGTGTCTCAGATTTGTTGAGTGCTGCTTTTGCAGCAGCAGCAGCCAATGAGTTGCCAGTGATTCCAACATGGCTGGGCAACCAACAGAAGACGATTTCGTATTGGCCAGTAGCAAGGTCAGTATGTAGTTCAATGATGTCGAGTAAAATTGGATGTTGACACGAATTATTTTGATTAGCCTGAAGACAGGACAGAGAGTCTGAAAAAATACTGAACTTCTGATGTTCAGACTGTTTTATATATTCCAGAGCAGTTAAAATTGCTTTTGATTCGGCTGTGAATATGGAAGACTGATCAGGTAATCTTGTTGATAAAGTTCTGGATCCAACGATAGTGGCACTGGCAACAGCATCACCATCCTTGGATCCATCTGTAAATATTGATTTGTAAGTATTGTATGTATTTCGTAATTGATTATATTCCTATTCATACTGTAATTGATTTGTTTCTGATTTCTTTAGTTTGGTCAATGGGAGGTCTACTTGTGGCTTTACCAATTGCCAAGGAGGAGAGGAAAGCAGCCGGAAAAGAGATATTGATTCAATGTCAATATTGGCAGCACAACTGAAAGGTTTAAGTCTTATTCCAAGAGGCGGAATAAGAGATGATTTCTTTGTGTACAAATCTTCATAACGGGGATTAAATACACAGTTGTATGCAGCGTTTGACTTATTAGAATATAGTTTTGTGAATATTGTAGAGATAGTTTAATACGGCGTTGTTCAAAAGATGGCTCATCGGCCTCAACGTACAGACTGTCAATGAGTGAAGTTCGAAAAGATCCTAAGCAAAGTCTGAGACCTTGATGGTGGATGAAATCTAAGAGTTTAAGATTGCTTTTGTAGGCTCCACCATAAATGATGGAGCCATAATCGAGTTTAGAACGTATGAGTGATCTGTACAAGTGAAGAGGAGTTTAAGATTGCTTTTGTAGGCTCCACCATAAATGATGGAGCCATAATCGAGTTTAGAACGTATGAGTGATCTGTACAAGTGAAGAGGAGTTGACTGGTCCCATCCCCACTTAGAATTTTAATAGATCTAGGGCCTTCAGGCATTTTGTTTTAAGATATTTAATATGTGGTAAAAAGGTGAGATGGTGGTCGAATATTATTCCTAAAAATTTAGCTTCCTTTACAACTTTAATTGGTGTGCCTGCTAGATGTAAGTCAGGATCACTGTGTGGTTTATATTTTCGACAGAAGTGAATGCAATTGGTTTTTTATTTGGAAAATTTAAAGCCATTACGTTCTGACAAAATCATTAATTTTATTTAGACAAAGTTGCAACTGTCTTTCAATCATGTGCATATTTTTACCTCGACATGATACATTAAAATCATCAACAAATAATGACCCATCAACAGATTCAGTTAAAACCTTAGATAGACTATTAATTTTTATACTGAACAACGTCACTGATAATATGCTACCTTGTGGGACACCTTGGTCTTGATAATAAATATCTGAAACCCACATGAACCTCAATCTTTTTAAAATCAGATCTTAGTTCTCGCTACCTCTAAACAAAGATCTGAGGACATCCCATTACGGGTCACGTGAATCCGACCTTGCGCGAACTTTGACCGACAAATGG
The DNA here is from genome assembly GCF_022045235.1 of Haliotis cracherodii. Taxonomy (NCBI): domain Eukaryota; kingdom Metazoa; phylum Mollusca; class Gastropoda; order Lepetellida; family Haliotidae; genus Haliotis; species Haliotis cracherodii. The sequence continues at coordinate 30,720,868 of NW_027266266.1, read as the reverse complement.
AATGACCAATCAGAAGGCAGCTTTCTCATGCTTTACGGCACTAATTTCAAATTGGCGACTACGCTTCGAAACATATTTTGACAAATTCTCGATTACAAATTTGAAACCTGAACAAAAGAACATTCTGGAATGGCTAATAGATGGTATAGATTATATGGATTCACTCGTTAAACCCGTAACTATCGTTCGGAATATCCCGTGTTACGTTAATGTTTTCGAGGTTGTATGATTAGAAATCACATTCCGACTGTCACTTTCATAATCTGGTAAGTGATGCTCTGATTGGTCGGATGAAAGGTTTCGGACGTGACCCCTAATGTGATGTCTTCAGATCTTTGTTTAGCGGTAGCGAGAACTAAGGTCTGATTTTAATGAGATTGCACGAACCTGGAAATGCCTATTTGTTAAAAACTGTGATATAAAATTAGCTATATAGGCATATGTCCTCTCAATCCCATTTCATGAAGATCTTTCAAAATTCCATGTTTCCAGGTGGTATCATATGCCTTTTCCAAGTCGAAAAATATCGACACAGCGTGTTGTTTATGATTTATAGCATTTTTCACAAGTGTCTCCAATCTAACCAAATGGTCAACAGTACTTCTATTTTTCCTAAAACCACATTGAATATTTGTTATAAGATTATTGGTTTCTAAGTACCATATTAATCTGTTGTTGACCATTCATTCCATGGTCTTACAAACGCAGCTAGTAAGTGATATTGGCCTATAATTTGACAGGTCGGTATGATCCCGACCAGGTTTAGGTATGGGAATGTCAACAGCATTCCGCCAAGATGAAGGGAAATTTCCAGATGTCCATATATTGTCAAAAAGACTTAACATTACTTCAAGACATGTGTCAGGTAAATTCTTTAGTAGTTGATAATGGATATTACCAGCCCCTGTAGCTGTATCATGAGCTTGGTCTAAAGCAGTGTGTAATTCATGGAGGGAGAAAAGTTCATTCTAATCCTCACCATTGTCAGAAATAAAATTAATTTTCTTTTTTTCTTCAAGTTCTTTACGTTTCTGAAATTTCAATGTATAATTTGATGAGGAAGAATGGTTAGCTAAAGATTCTCCAAGTTTATTGACAATATCAGATGTATTCGTAAGCAATGTGTCACCTTCCTTTAGATTGTGAACACTAGATCTTGAACCATATTCCAAACTTTGGACATAGGAGTTCTTGAATTAATTTTAGATACAGAGGTTTGCCAGGATTGGCGTTTAGTTTGCCTTAAGATGCGACGGGCTTTAGCATTTGATATCTTAAATGTGTTTAAATTGTTGACTGGAGGGTGTTTCCGGAAATATTGTTCTGCCTTCTTCCTTGCTTTTCTAGCTTGTTTACAGCCATCAGTGCACCATGTTTTCCGTATATGTGGATTTGTAGAGGATTTTGGAATTGACCGGCAATTTTCGTTAATTCGTCAGAAAACAATTGAATAGGGTCAGTAGCATTAACAAATAAATCAGCTTTTATTGTGCTTTTGCATAACGTTTCAAACAAAGACCAGTTGGCCTTCGTAAAATTAAATATTGACGAAGGCGGAACATCAGCTGGATGAACAGGTGAAAGTATTGTTGGAAAGTGATCACTTCCACACAGGTCATCATAGACTGACCATTCAAATTCATTATACAATCTTGAATCTATGAGTGTCAAATCAAGTGAAGAGTTTGTACCAGTACCAGGGTGTAAACAGGTGTGTGAATCATCGTTCGAGATACATAAATCATTATTTGAAATAAACTCTTCAAGGATTTTCCCCTGTATGTCTACCACCCCAGAACGGGTTGTGACAATTTAAGTCGCCCATAATGATGCATGGTTTAGGTAGTTGATCATACAGGCCTGAAGATCCGATTGTTGCAGATTGAAAGAAGGGGGAACATACAAAGAGCACAGTGTAAAAGCCACGTGTAATGTAAGCCGTACAGCAACAGCTTGAAGGTTGACGTTTAGTGAGACAGGGCTGTGGATCACTCCCTGCCTCACCAAGATAGAAGAGCCCCCAGTAGCCCTATCACCTGGAGGAGAAAAACAATGGTAGGAGTTGTACTGACGTAAGTCATTTTTATCTGTTTCTTGCAGACAGAATGCAGATGGTTTGAATTCCTGGACCAAAAGTTGTAAATCCTTAAGATTTGTTTTAAATCCTCTACAATTCCACTGAATCAATGATTGAGAAGTATTCATCTCTTAGGGGGATTGATTGGAGATCTTCCTCGCCCATTTCTTGTAGGCGACAAGCTTGAAATTCTAAGATGGTTGCTTTCAGAAACATCCATCTCTTCAAGAGATCCAAATTTATATAAAAGTTTGACAGGATCATCTGATGCTTTTGGTGGTCTCCGCCATGAAGTAGAGTCTATTTTACATTTGTTGTTGACTTTTCGTTCTCGTTCAGATTGTGCTATTGGCACCGAGTCATGCTTTGGACTTGATTTGGGTGAGTGAGTGAGTTAATATTTAAAGTCACATCGGCACTATTTCAGCCATATCGTGACTTGAACAAGTTAAACATTTATATTATATATAAAAACCTGTCGCCGAAGGACAGTACAACAACTGGCAATATATCACAGATTATTATTTTAAAAACTAGTTTTAGAGCAATAAAATGATCAAATTATATCAGACGACACGGTATAAAAACGGGCTGTAGATCGCCAGCAACCAAAGTTAGCCCACCATACTAGGGACCATGGGGACTTACGGTATTTCTGCTACCTACATGGTCCCCAGCAGGATTTACACCATCACTCGGGCTACTGCCGATGATCAGAAAGATTAGCCAAACAGATAAAATCAACAAAAATGCTACGATTAAAATCACAGCGAAATGAAAAGATACTTTGAATGATACCGGACTTGAGTACCTTCCCAGGGGGACAATTGTTTTACGATACTTCAACCCCCTGTGAAGATACAACGACTAACAATCTAAGTTATGAATTCATTTTACCAAATTAAAATCACTTTCTATATACTATACATATTATAATCAAAATTTATCTATTAATTCTATTTCTTTTAAAAACCGATGAGTAAATGAGCACTGATACTAAAACGATTCTTGATGGACGAAACTTTGAAATATTTATCCCTTGTAATGGACTTGATTTGGAGGCTGATGTGGAAGGTGTCATAGGAGGTAGAGGTTCAGATATCTGCGCAGCTGGTATTGGATCAACAGTCTGCGTTGAACATTCAGAAGGTAAAAGAGGCTCAGGGTTGATGGAAGTTATCCATGTCAAATCAGTTTGGCACTGAATCGATGTTTTTGCTTTTGGAACTGTGGGTGCTTTGGCGACTGATGCATAACTTTCATTTTGGTAAGGATTTGGTACAAGTTTCCTTGCTTCAGTGCATGTGATGTTCCTGGCACATTTTATTGTGCTGATGACATTTTTTGAAGTCACTGTTACAGTCCTCTGTGACTTGTGATGTTTAACTACAATGTCCACATGCGATTTGGTGTTTGCAAGAATTTATCCCATTGCCAAACTGCTGACATTTAAAGCGTCTTAATGGATTTGGGATATACACCTCGTCAAAAGTTTGGTCATGGCGCCAAGTTTTGCGGTAACAGCTTGGTATGTTCCCGTTGTGGTGGAGCTCATGAGGGCTCTGAGTGCTCCAACAGCATCAAGTGTGCTAACTGCAACGGAGAACACTTGGCCTCATCCAAATCCTGTCCCTTATATGATCGTGAAGCAAAAATTCAAAACATTTCACTAGCAATATTTCATACTTCGAAGCTAAAAAGTTGGTGCCTCTTCCCACCAATTCAACCTTAACCTATTCAGCTGCAGTTTCCTCTCCTGCTCATGTTGCCAGACCTACCATGAGAACAACATCGTCTCAAACAACGTTGTCTTGGGTGGATGAACAGATCATTCTCGATGACCATTCCGAGTCTGTTCATTCTCTTTCAAATGTTTTCACATCAACCTCACAGACAGACATTGTAACACCTTCAGAAGATCCTTCATCTGAACATGAAATTGCCCCTGCAACAATACAGGGCTAAAACCACTTGTCTTCAAAGACAAAAAAGCAATCGAAAAAAAAGGCCAGGGCCCTCCAGCATTTGGAGGTGCCTTCTACATCTATAAAGGTTCACAATCAGTTTGAACCTTTGGAGATGGAGGTCATTCCTCCACTCCCAGTTCATGGGGATGGACCTCCCTCCCGCTCACGATCTCCAGTTGAGCCAACATGAGTAGCTCTCCTAATTTAATCCAATGGAATTGTAGAGGACTTCGGAACAATTCCAATGATCTTCAGCTATTAATTCAGGATTTCAAACCATCGGCATTTTGCTTACAAGAAACTTTCCTTAAACCAACAGATAATTTTGAATTACGACAGTACGATTCTTACCATTGCTTTTCCCCTCCAGGGAATAAAGCAACTGGAGGGTCCTCTGTTATGGTGAGGCAGGGCGTCATTCACAATCCTGTTCCTCTTAATATCCCACTTCAGGTTGTTGCAGTGCGTGTGACATTGAATATTGTTTTCACTTTGTGTTCTTTGTATATACCACCATCGTACTCTCTCTGACAGTCCGATCTTCAGGCACTATATGACCAACTCCCTACGCCTTGTGTTATCATGGGAGATTTGAATGGCCATAACCCACTTTGGGGTAGCAGTGACACTAATAATAAAGGAAAGGTACTTGAGGATTTTCTCTTAAATAATGATTTGTGCATTTTTAGTGATGGTACTCGCACATATCTACAGTCACGATATGGCTGAAATATTGCCCATGTGACTTAAAATTTAACTCACTCACTCACTCACTCACACACATCTACATCCTTAAACTGGCACTTACTCTTGTTTAGACCTGTCACTTGTAGATTCTAATTTACTTAATGAATTTGAATGGTCAGTCCACGATGACCTCTGTGGAAGTGACCATTTTCCTACTATTTTACAAACTGTGACACCATCTGATGTTTCTCTGTCATCACGATGGAATTTTACTAAGGCAAACTGGCCGTTATATGAAGTCCTTTGCACTGATCATCTAAAACCTGATGGTTTTCTTGATGTTTCCGACTCTATTAAACTTTTTTCTGATAAACTAAATAAAATAGCTGATGAATGTATTCCGAAGTCCTCTTCAAATCCTTACATACGTAAACCATGGTTCAGCAATGATTGCAAACTAGCTAGGAAGGCACGGAAAAAAGCTGAACAATATTTCCATCGCCATCCTATGGTCCACAATTTAAATAAATTTAAAATATTAAACGCTAAAGCATGGCGTACATTTAAACAAAACAAGCATCAGTCTTGGCAAAATTATGTCTCCAAGATAAATTCACTTACGCCGATATCGAAGGTTTGGAACATGATTAAGGAAATAAAAGGTAAGGGTTCTAAATCTAGTGTCCACCACCATAAAAATGGGAATGAATTATTAACCAATACTTCTGATATCGCTAATAAACTTGGTGAAACTCTGGCTCAACATTCTTCCTCCTCGAACTATGCCCCTAAATTCCAAAAATATCAAAAGCAGCAGTAAAAGAAACCTATTAATTTTAATTCAGATATTCGGGAGGATTACAATGAAATCTTTTGAATTCATGAGCTCAATACTGCCCTTGGGCAAGCTCATAATACTGCCACAGGGTCTGATGATATACATGATCAACTCTTAAAACATTTACTGCAATCCTGTTTAGAAACCCTCTTGATGATATTTGATAAAATCTGGACGTCAGGAGAATTTCCTTTTTCATGGCGTGATGATATTATTGTTCCCATACCAAAACCTGGACGTGATCATACCGATCCTTCCAGTTATCGACCAATTTCATTGACTAGTTGCGTTTGCAAAACCATGGAACGCATGGTCAATAACAGATTAACCTGGTACTTGGAATCCAATAACTTAATCACAAATATCCAATGTGGATTTCGTAAAAATCGCAGTACCATTGACCACTTAGTTCGACTGGAGTCAAAGACTAAATGTCTGAAAGCCCTAGTCTTGTTAAAAGTTTTCTCTAATTCCAAGTGGGGAGGGGATCAGAAAACCCCCCTCCAACTATACAGGGCTCTTATACGTTCTAAACTTGATTACGGCTCCATCATCTATGGTGGGGCTTGTAAGAGCAATTTAAAATTATTAGACACCATTCATCACCAAGGCCTGAGGCTTTGTCTTGGAGCCTTCCGAACTTCACCTATTCACAGTTTGTATGTGGAGGCTGATGAGAAATCCCTTACACACCGACGCATTAAATCATCTTTACAGTATATGTCTAAATTACGTTCTACTAAATCTAATCCAGCGTATGACTGTGTGTTTAATCCACTTTACGAAAATCTCTATAATAAAAAATCTTCTCTTATTCCACCACTTGGAATAAGAATATAATCTGATATTTGTGCTGCGCAAATCAATCTGGGAAACATTGCCCCTACTCAGCTTTTCTCTTCTCCACCATGGCAGTTAGTGAAGCCAGAGGTGGACTTAACATTATCTCAATTCAAGAAATCCGACACAAATCAACTAATTTATCAACAGCAATAAAATGAATTACGAAGCACATATGATACTTTCAAATCTATATTTACAGATGGATCCAACGATGGTGATGCTGTTGCCAGCGCCACTGTCATTGGATCCAGGACTATCTCATCCCGGATTTCCAGATAACTGTTCTATTTTCACAGCAGAAGCAAATGCTATTCTAACAGCACTAAATTATATCAAAAATCAAACTAAACATAAAGAATTCATAATGTTTTCAGACTCTCTTTCTTGCCTTCAGGCTATTAATAACATGTCTTTCACACATCCAACTTTAATAAATATTATTGAATTGTTTAATCATCTTGCTACTGGCCAATACGACATCGTTTTCTGTTGGATGCCCAGCCATGTTGGGATCACTGGGAACACAATGGCCGATGCTGCTGCGAATGCAGCACTCAACAAATCTGTGACGCCACTTCTTGTCTCTTATAGCGATATCAAATCTGTAATTAGATGTTACATCCGCGATTTGATGCAAAAGAAGTGGGACACCCAGGTAGGTATAAATAAATTGCATGACATTAAGCCAAATATCGGTTACACCTACTTGGGTTGTCAGTCCAAAATTAAAGAGGTCGTATTGGCCATTCTCGTTACACAAATGAATATCTGTTGAAAGGTGAGCATCCTCCGTTCTGCATCCCTTGTGATGAAAGAATCACGGTCAAGCATGTCCTGCTTGACTGTGTTGATTTTCCATCACAGGGGATAACTATTTCAAGGTTACATCTATGAAGGATCTTTTTCATACTATAAGTTGTCATTTAATTATTGGCTTTTTAAAGGAAATAGAGTTGTTTAGTAAATTTTGTTAATTTGTTTTGTTTAAAAATAAATGATATTTTAACATTAGTAGAATAAATTGATAACTGAATGTTTGTGGCTGTATCCTCGAAGGGGGTTAACGTAGTGTAAAATTATTGTCCCCCTGAGAGGGTATCGTAAGTCCATATCATTCAAAGTATGTTATTCCAACTACAGTTTTAATCGTAGAATATGTGTTCTTTTACTTTGGCTAAATTAGTCAATAATCGCCAACACCTGAAGGGATGATGTAAATGGGGTCCATATGCAGGAAGCTAGTCCCTAGTATGGTGATCCACCTTCAGTTGCTGGCGATCTATAGCCCGTTTACATAATGTAATGTTATGTATAGTGCTATTGATTTTATGACTACATACTAGTTTTAAATTTATTTATGTGATAATTCTAGTTATTTTACTGTCCCTCGTTGGCAGGTTTTTTATATAAGTTTCAATATATGTATTATATTTAACTTTTGATAGTCACGATATTAACTCACTCACTCACTCAAGTTGTCCAGTCAGATATCGATAGTATGAAGCAGTTGAATAGACTGACCAGTTGTTATTCCCGGGAGTGTGACATACATATTAAATATACAAAGATCCTATATCACAACTTAAATATGAAATCAACTTACATTACTAATCAGTCGATTTTAGTAAGTGCCTCTGGTGCTAATTTTGTTGTTGAATTCCCTGATATCTTTGAAAAATATAGGGTCACAGCAACTAGCGATACAATGGTGCACGATTGGTTTCACAATCCGATGCAATTTTGGCAGAACCAGTTAAACTTTGCCATATGGTTTGCCACAACAGGATGTAGTGTATCTCTTTATGCCACAGGATTTGAACTAAATAAGTCTGTTTATCATTTCACGTGTACTATCAGATTAGACGTATACTTAAATAAATTAGTGTACCATTACCGCAGGATCGAGCATGGAATTCCACAAATAATCCGTACAATAGGTTGGCATTCGAACGTATTTGTCCGGAATTTAATGTTTCTAAGAGATAAAGATTGGCGTTTGAGTAGAGTTAACCATTGTCTAGGTATTCCGTACGCTGTTAAAGAAGTCAGCGATGATTTACTGAAAAGAGGTCGGCTTCTTCCGAGCTTTGCTCCCTCAAGTAACGAGTGGAGAGACGATCGTATGAACTTTAAGGGTGGTGTTGCTTTCACCGTCCAAAAGGTTGAGCAACCACCTGGAAATGCTTGGAATGAATTTCTTTTTGATTAAACAGAAAATAATGTTACTAACCCAGGAGTTGTAAGAGTTAATGAATCAATAAGAACTTATTAATGGGCAATTTTTGGTGCACAACCGCAAACACGAACGTGAATAATTGGTTCTGGGACGGCGCTCGATGCGCAGAAACAGTTTGTGCAAATGTGGAGGATGCTATTAATTCACCAGTTGACATACCATACCAGCATTATCGAGATGTATTACAGTACGCTCAATCCAAAGTAGACTACGTTTATGCGCCGGGACTATACATGTCTCAGACTAATATGGAACTTAAGATCAGTCAAGCAATAGGTTATAATAAAAAAATGGTTATTGCTACGGATCAACAAAAAACAGGTATAAATTCGGATATTAATACCGAATTAATAACGCAAACAAACACAGGCGAAACTGGAATAGTAAAACCACAGATATCTACTGACGCTGCTACTGACGCACAACCACAAGTGCCACCACATATTGCAGCTAAAAATCAACAACATATCAATGAAAAAACAGCGCTCATAGTAGGTGGAGTCGCGGCTGGTTTACTCATGATTTAGTTAAATAGTTCTTAATGAACTGATCTGGATAAATAGTTCTTATTTGGATAAATAGTCTTTAGCGGATATGTACAACAGACGGACAATTGCTACGATCAGTGCCCACAAGTTTTGACTAAGCCAAGTGGTGGTTTTAGCTAATATATTCAAGAGCCAGGAAATAATACTCCCTATTATACCGGGAAGTGCAGATGCGGCTTTCCCAGCGAGCTTTCCCAGTGCTTCTCCTGATGCCTTTAAATGCTTTTTTATCCACTCTTTTATATCACCCCTATCACAAGGCGGTGTGCCACCTCCTGTACCACCACCAGTCAAAGTCAAAGTCGATATAATAAATCCGAATGTGGTTAAATACTGGCAATGGTTATCCCCTGTTCTCTGAACAATGTTTTAATTTTATCAGCCAGTGTAGTATCATCGTTGAGGACTTGATCGATAGTTTCTCGAATTCGACTGATTTGTGAACAAAGTGCCTTTCCATTACTCAAAGCAGCTTCGAGGCGGGCCGATCTTTCATCTTCTAAGTTACGCAATCTTTCTGCAACACGGCGTCTACTGAATTCATCACCCGCCTGTTCAAGTTTTATTTTCTCATAAGCTATATGCTTGTCGAGTTCAGATAGCTTGTCTATATTATTGATGAATTCTCCACGCATTGTTTGCATTGCCTTGTCAAAGCCCCGTAATTCCCTTATATTGTGATCAAATGATGGTAACGTGGAATTATCGTAGTAGGTATCCAAGATTTCTCTGAGTCCGTCTGAGCCCAGCTTCGAGCTTTCTTCCAAATTATCTTTATCTTCATCACGCACAGTCTTAAGAGCCTTAGTAGTCTTTGCGGGAAGTTTTGCTCAAGTCTACAAAACCTAATTCATTACGAACAAAGTTGATGCCGTGTTTAGTGGCTATCGTAGACAAAGCTAGGGGCTTACGAGTACGAGAATTCTTAATATCGATATCCAGAGAGCCACTCAGTCGCAATATTCCTTTACTATCTATCGTAAACTTTGAATAGTCACGACCTATTGGAGTTTATTTTAAGGCATCGTAATATTAATTAACGGTTGATTGTAAAAGTTCATCGTTAAGATTCATAAAGCTGGTTTCATCATAAGGTTACATAATTTCAATATAACAATGTCTTCACAACGGATGCAAGTTAAACCCACAACGTAGACTTCAGGATCCATTAGGGGTCAAAGCAATTTGCCAGTCTGTAACTTTAACTAATAACCCGAGTACCATTGATCAGAATGAAACGCTTCTGGTTCACTTTCCTAATCTCGGTGCACATGATGTGTTAGTTCCGGGAACTGCACGACTATCATTTATGATTAGTTTGAATTCTACCGACGCTAGCAGCGATGTATATTTCTGTTACATGGATCTCTGGAGAACAGCTAAAGAACAGGAAAACTTACAATACGAAGGTATTTGTAATCAGAACACATTGAGACTACGTGTAGGTGCTGATAGTGGCGATAATACCGTCGTAGGAGATAAGGCTGTTGCTGATGCATTAGGTAACCGATTCTATATTCAGCTAGACTTTGAATTACTAGATAGTCACATGCCCTTCTATCAAGCTTCCCTAGGTGATAGGTTTGAATACGAACTCACTTTTAATGACTACAGCAGAGTAATCAAAGCTACTGAAGATTCTAGTAGCTATTCTATTGAAAATATCTCACTGGAGTATGATATGAAAAAAGATTCTGAATTAGCCAGACAAATTCGTAACCAGTATACCGGAAGTTTAGCCATTTTGTACGATCGCGTGCTTCGACACCGAAAGATCACCAGGTACAAAAGAGATACGACGTGGAATATCAATCTAAACGTCCCAGCGAGATTCTTGAAGGGTATTTTAATGTTGTTCGAGGACCCTTCTGAAGCATTTGCAAGAGATACTAAGAAGTTCTACAATCCCAAGATTACAAAAGTAGAATTGACTATCGAGGGCGTGCTTAATCAACTATATAGTCAGGGCATGCGAGCATATCAACAGTGGGATGAGATTGAAAACCTCCCTTCTATAAAACGAGCGCAGAAGTTAACGTGGTCGTGAAAGATCTGTCTCTCGGGGATGTATCTATGGCTGAATTCCTTACCACGAAGTATTCGCTATGGCTCGAAATGCGAACAACAGACGATGACCAATTACACTGCAGTGTGGCATAGAAAATGCCAGCGAGGGTGTTACTATACATATAACAAAGCACCAGGAAGCGGCTGGTAAATTAAACATATATTTGTACGTGATTATGGACGCGCAACTTAATGGGCGATGGGCGATGGGCGATCTATTAATAATCTGTTACCTAAAGAACCGCACTGCGCTATCATCTGTGGGCAAACGGCTTGCGGAAAAACAGCTTTTGTTCTAGATATTTTGCAAAGTCATTATCGGGATGTTTTCAACCATATTATTATTCCTTGCCCGACTATAAGCGTTAATAAAACATACCTATCGAGAGATTGGGTAATGAATGATCCCGAGGTGTACAAAGTTGATCCGCGCGATCGTTTACAAGACTGTTTACGAGTATGTCACGAAAAATACAAAGGAGAATCAACCCTTTTCATAATAGACGACTGCAGTGCGAGTAAAGAACTTACCAAAAAGAAAGATATGCTTTCATATTTAGCATTCTCCGAAGACATACTCAGCATAGCGTTTGGGTACTTACTCAAAAATACAACTCTGTCCTCAAAGATCTCAGAGAGCAGACCTATTTCATTGCAAAGACCGAGACTCATTTGAGGAATGTCTACGCGACGAAACTGATGTTATTTATACCAAGCTCAGACGAGAGAAAGCTGTTAGCATAAACGAAGCATTGTAAATTCGTATTTAAAACCGATCAACCAGCCGCTTTTGCAATTGCTTAGCAAAAATAGCAAAAATATAGCAAAAAGATAGCAAAAAGATAGCAACTGCTAAGCAAAAATATAGCAAATATAGCAACTGCTAAGCAAACATATAGCAGCTGCTTAGCAAAAAATATAGCAAAAAATATAGCAAAAATATAGCAAATATAGCAACTGCTGAGCAAAATTATAGCAACTCCTAGGCAAAAATATAGCAAATATAGCAAAAATACGATAAATTGAACATTAGCGGTTATTATGTAATAATGTGGTTTGAAATCCTCATTCTTTCGCAACTGTTTATTATTATGGGCTGTATTGGATATGCCATATTTAATTATGTTAGACTTAAATATCTCCTTAGGTATTACATTATGGAATGCGGCGAATTCATCAAACAAATGCTCAAAGAACCTGATCAACATGCAGAAGAACATACAGATAAATCTCCAGATAAACATAGAGAAAGCTTCGCAGCTTTGGTAGCCCGTGGAAAATGTTCCCAATATTTTGGGGAAAATTATACCATCGAAAAAATTGATAACATGACCGATGAAGAAATTAAAAAACTGTACACGCGTTACGAGTCTAGACTGTGAGCTACCTTGACTAAAACAATAGGTTCGGCTCAGAAAAACCGAGAGATAAAATTTATAGCTTTGGGATTGTCTACTGTGGCTATTTTTATCTATGTTCTATTGCGTATCAACCATTAATAATAACCCTGACTGCTAATCTATAAATATGGGCTATATCACGATGACAGCTATGACTCACCAGTGGATATGTGATTTACCTTATAGACAAATGATATGATATGTGTATAACCATGAATCTGTGCAGATATACTCATGGCGAAATCGATTCAATGTCAGAAGCCATGTGTGGGCGTTTACTGTGGGACCAACTCTTATTACATCAGACAGGGATATAAAAATATGTTTGTTCTGTATGTGGGATTGGAGTCAAATGTAGTTACTGTTTATGTAAGAGTCACGGTGCTGATTATTCACGCTCGGAAGAGAGATTACATCAATGAGAGGAAGAGGGTAGGGAGAATACGTATCTATATACACATGCACAAAAGTGAAGCGCCACCCACAATATTTCACAAGAAAAAATACCCATATATACAAAATATACAATTTTGTATAGTTGGTATTTCCAAAACTATACAATTTTGTATATATGGATAGATTTTACCACTGCTTCATTGAAATTTTTGAACTCGTAAGAGGTTTTCTCGGGGTTTGAAACTAATGTTACCGAACAGTATTTTTGCACGTGGTAATAATACGTTAATACTATTTCATTATGGCAACTATATTTGGAGTGTTATGAAATAATTTTTATTTCTTTATGTTGACAGCATTTTACATAAGAAATAGAACATTTGTGCAGATTTTAGTAACAGATAATGTAAATAATACCGCTGTCTTAATTAGATCGCGGTTTGAAAAAGCACTGTTTGTATAACGAAAGGCTGCTGCTGTTTTAATTAGGTCGGAGTTAGAAAAGCACTGTTTGGTTAACGAAAGGCTGCCGCTGTCTTAACTAGGTCTGGGTTAGAAAAGAACTGTTTGTATGGGGAAAGGCTGCCGCCGTCTTAACTAAATCGGGGTTAGAAAAAACACTGTTTGTATAGCGAATGACAGACGCTGTCTTAAATAAATCGGGGTTAGAAAAGCACTGGTTGTATAACGAGAGGCTATTGCTGTCTAAACTAGAATAACCACTAAACGGAATAGCAAGAGAGTGGCCTTTTAGCGATTGTCACGATCATTGCAAAATAATAGATAGAAAAACCATGAATTTAAAATTGTACAAGGAAACATATATAGGAAACACATCGTTGGAATAAATTCCTATTATATTACGTTCACGACATTAGTTCTGGAGTTTTCAAAGTATAATTTAATATATATGTTTCTGTGATTTCATGTAATGGTGATTCTAAATATGAAATATTGGTGGATATTGTTTGTCAAACAGTTGTACACACCGTCCATTGTGATACTTCTACTTAAGGAGGTTTGTTTAGTCAATTGGCATGCGTTCATTGTAAACAAGGATCATTAGTGTGAAAGGATTATTAAGTTTGTCATCCAGTATAATGCACTTCCACGATTAGCATAATTAGAACAGAGTTTGTAATTAGGTACATCCGGACTCCAGTTAATCAAGGCAGCTACATCAGTTGAGAGTGTGAGCAACTGGAGAAGAGGCGAGCAACTCAATGTGATTAATGAATTAGTGGAATTTTAATAAATAAACGAACGCCTGTCGCACAAATGCATTCGAACATTGAACACACACAATTGCAGATTTCTATGGCACATTTGAGGGTGAACGTGAACGAAGCCGTGCAGGATGCCTAACAGCGATTTGTCTTCAGAACACACAGTGAACTCAGGTGAGTTTATTAATGATGATATTTTTATTCATTCATAGATATGGCGATCATGAGCGCTGACACTATATGTGTTCGTAATAGAACATTTGGAAGACTAGACACATATTGATTCACTATATGACTACATCAAATCCAGTATTTGTTTAATGCAACAGGTTTAAAGCATTCAAAATTGTGCATTATTATAAAATACAACGTGTGTCGCTTCGTCTCCCATGTAAAACACATTAATTATTTGTTTTAAATATAATTTAATATTACTATGAGTTTTACATTATAACTAAAATTATGGAGTCTTGCATGTCGAGCCAACAAACTATTGTACATATTATTCACATTGGAATTTCTGTTTACTGTGTTTGCGGTGGGGTCCAGACAATTCCCCAAAGGGACAATTCCAAATACTACTGCGTAAAATATTAATACTGATTTGGAGAAAATTACCAAATGGATGAAAGTAAGTAAAATTGAATCCAGAGAAAACAGAAGCTTTCTATTTCACGTTTAATTAAAGTCTTCCCAAGTGCAAAACCTAATCTTAAAATGAAAGGAATTAATATTTATGACTTGGGGAATAATATTTCAGTCAGATTCTGATATTGACGAGTTAAAAAGGAAATCCCTATGATTGATTGCCTTAGAAGTCTTAGATACCTTTCTGGTGTCCACCGCCGTAAACCATACTCACTCACTCAGTTAAATAACTCCTTTCACATAAATCGTTAGAAGTTATGAACAAGCGTATAATGCCCATATTTGGGATAATTGTACCAAGAACAAGAATGTTTACACTAAGATTCATTCCGGACGCTGAAATATTGCCGATGAGACGTTAAATTTTAACTCACTCACTGAATACGGACTATACGGACTATTTGTGGGGCGATAAGGGGTACAGGCCACGAGAGAATATATAGAGAAACTAACACAGCCATTACAGCTTTTTACAAGATGGAAAACATCTTTGCTGTTAGTAATTACATTTATAGAAATCAATCCAATATACAGGCTATATGTTGTAGAACAGAATGCTTTGCCAAGTTATTCCTACATGATACCATTAATAATTGGAATAGTCATCTGATATAGATGATTATTAAACTTGGACAGTGTGACTTAGATACAGTTAAGCCATGATACCAGATTTTGTCACATAATCCTTTATCGCCTCGGACTCGGTTGTAGTGATTTAAACTTCCATCGGCTTAAAAGACAATATATTAGGAAATGATTCGCCTTTCTATTCTAAAGGCTAAGTGAGTTTATATTCAGTGGTTTATGGGAAACAATTTGTCAATTTAGCTATTTTGAAATCGGTCCATGTACATCCTACGTTCGGGTGAATTTGCACTAATGTTATAACTTAAGAATTAATTCATATTTTAAGACACGTATTAAGTATTAAACAGTTAAATAGCTTTTCTTAGTAATTGAACACCTTTCCATCGACCGCACCAAACTGTTGACCAATCGTTTTTCATCTATTCTACGTCAAATAAGATCAGAACACGTGTATAATCACAACATCCCCAGGATACCAATAACAACGAAATGTACAAATTAACAAATATGACCAACATTATTATTTCATGATAATGTAGGTGTCATGCATGTAATTAAAGCTATATAAACATATGTTTAATTATTCAGTTTGTGTGAAGTCGGTCATAAATACAAGAAACAGTTGATTCTGAAATTCTTTAATCATGTACTTTTAAGTATTTTTTCCCAATATTATGTTATCCCCAAAAGGGCAATTATATTCATGTTATATTTTTTTCAGTCATTTTTTTCATACGAATTACGTAACATTTATGCTATTTTGATTTTATAAGACCAATGTTGTTGTTACAGATTCAGGGACCTACTAGGTTCATTACGTGTCATAAAAGTGCCGGGACATAATGTGGTGGCAATATATTCTCTAATTAACACCTGTCACAAAGGGACGGGCCATTTGGGTTTGTCCTCAGGGAATGTGTTATGCAATTTGTGTATTCACGAAATAACATTCAACAAGTCGGCTGATTTAGGATTGATGCATTTGTACTTCATATAAATAAATGAATTACATTATTTTCTTAATCATGTGCGAAATACGCATAATGTCGGAAAGCGCAAGTGAAATCCCCAAATACTGACTTCGTTCCTAAATAAATCACAACCCTTACTTATAATTGTATCACTGTATCACTTTAAATTTTAATGATGTAAATCACGTATCTGTCACTTTTTAATGTAGAATACGTCAGTCACTCAACCAGTTCCACAATTATTTTCCATAAAGATCAAAGATTAAAAACAGTTATCAAGATTTAATTTCCATATCGTTAGATATATTTAATCTTAACATTGAAACATCTTCGTGTATTATTCTGTATTTAATGACATTAGATATATGCTCCTATACCGCCGCTGGTGTCTTAATTTGCGAGAATTAAACATTTAGTTTGCATTCATCCATGCGCGTCCCAAATTATACAGCGTCAAGCTTTCAGAGCTCCAAATAAGTTTTCCAAAGTAGAAATTAAGCAAAATGAATATTTATCAAGTTTCCTTTTGCTAGAATATTCTGTAAAATTGAAATTAATCCTCTATTAGTTTACAGTGACGATTGTTGTAGGCTATTTAATGCAGGCACGGCCCGTTTTGTATGATTCAATCTTTATCTTTCTCACTTTCTTAAAAAAAAAAATGATCGATAATCTCTTCTGTTGCAGTGAGAAATGTTAATTTATTGTGAGTAAGGCTAATCCCTTTCTCCAGACATAAATTGATCACTCACCAACAACGGTGTCTAGCCGGGAGAGCCACATTTCAGAAAAGGCTATTGCCGGTAAAGCCACATTTTCAGCTGAGTGCATTTCGCCTATTCTAGCGGGTAATTAATTAATCCGATTACCGATACCTTTATATGAGTGTCCCACATTTAAATTACTAAGCGCGGTACTCCCAGACTGAGCGAGGCGACCAGTTCCTACACCGTGTTAGTGACGACATCATCATCTTCACTACAGACAAGAACTTTGAACATTTGTGTACTGCAGACATTGTATTTTGTGATGGTACATTTTATGCCTGTCCCAAGTTGTTTGATCAGATTTATTGTTTACATGCTGAGGTGTTTGGCCATATGTTTCCATTAGTTTACTGTTTGTTGTCCAATCGAACAAAAGTTATGTCAACATGTTTCAGTACCTATGCGATTTTGCTAGTAGACGAGGTCTAGAGTTTGCCCTACTTACAATTCAGTTGGACTTTGAACGTGCAGCTCACAATGCCGTGACTGAGGTATTTCCTTGGACATTAGTTAGAGGGTGTTTCTTTCACTTCACCCAATGTATCTGGAGGAGGGTGCAGAAAGAAGGTCTGGTGTTGGACTATAAGGAAGATAAGGAGGTGAAAAAGCTGGTGACAAGAGCTGCTGCCCTCCCTCTAGTACCTCGTGACAAAGTGGATGATGTGTGGCTTGATGCCATTGCTGACTCTCCTGCTGGCCCTAAAGTGACTGCCTTCATGGACTACGTGACAACCTGTTGGATTCAAGGAGGGGCCTTCATGTCAGAGATTTGGAACCATTTCGAAAACCAAGGCCACCGTACCAACAATCACCTGGAAGTGTTGCACAACAAGATAAAGAAACTTGCCAAGAAGTGCCACCCGAACATCTACGAGGTAGTGAAGCTATTTCAGCGAGAGCAGTCACTCAAAGAGGTTGCAGTCCTGAGACTCTCACACCAGTGATCAGAACTTTCACGAAGAAAGAAGTACAGAGCAATCGATGCACGTATTGTGTCCCTCAAGATCCAGCTCCTGAACCCACACCTGAGTGAGATGGAATATGCTGACTACGTGGGCGACCTCCTTCATCTGCATTATGATATTCATATGCTATTCATATTCATCAATGTAAAGTTTTGATGAATATGTTATCCTTGTTGAATAGAAAATGAGAAAACAAGACTTGTTTTGTTATATACGGTAACCTGTTAGAATCACAAAGCATGTTTTGACAGCATAGCCGCGAGAGCCACATTATACAATCACGCAACCATAACCATTGCCACGAGAGCCACATCAATTTGGGCTATCTATTTTCGAAATGTGGCTTTGCCGGCCTGTAACCCCAACAACTGACAAGGGATTAGTCCTCTGACTAAGTGATACAATATACTGCAGATTAATTAACTAATTAAGGATTAAATGAGGTTGTTTACTCAGAGTGTGATGTAATCCGTTTGATGTCGAATTACTAAGAGTGAATCTTCAAAAAGGGTAAGCATACCCAACACTACCAGTAGCACCTGGCATTCCCATAAAGTGTTGTTCTAATACATCAAGCTATAATACTGACACGTTGCTTAAGGGTTATCAGAAAAAATTTGAATTTGATTTTTTACATATTCTCCTCCATTGCTCACGAGCATATACATGGATATACATACATATGCATTATAAATTTGAAATGCAATTGTAAATAAAGTTGTTGTTTTTCTTCAGAAGAGTCGTAACCGAGTCCTCGGGATACGCCATCGCAACCTTCCCGTCCAGAAGAAACAGAGGTACGAGGACACATTAAAGATAGCTCAGTTGATGCCCTCCGAGGAAAGTAACTATGACGAAGACGGCATAAAGATTTTTTACAGTACGACCAAAGAACTGCGAGTCGACAGAACTGCAGATGGCGAAGAGGCTCACAGGTGAGACATACATGAAGAAGCTGGACAGCGTATTTTGTCTCAAAAGCCAAAATGGTTGGTTGTTTAAATAGTGACACTTTAATAAACTATTCTTCGTCTTCTTCTTTTTGTTCATTGTCAAGATGCTGTGTATTACTTCCCAGACTGCTGACATGTGTTATCATTTTTTATCTTCAAATATCACGATGTGCCCACTGATACCGTCATTATGTTGATTGCCTGATTGTTTAGAACTATCAGTTGCGATATGTTATATGGTTGCTTTGTATAACATCGGCATGCTGTTCACTTTCATTGGGACTGGATGCTTTGCACAATAGCGATAGTATCTCACTGTTAATTATTTTTTTATCATTTGCATTTATATAAGTAAAGAACATATCAATTTAATCTGAATACGTCAATGTGTCAATTTCTTGTTCTAAAAAGTACAGGTATAAGTATTCATATTCGACTTCTTATCATTTGTATTTGTAAGAATTTTTTTAAATTTTCTTGCGCCTGTTGTACATTACATTTATGGTCGTAGTTTGTTGACTTTGCTAACAATATTAGACTGAGCCCAAAGAAATTTTGTGAACATTTGATTGCATTTTAAGCATTTTGTGCCGTTTGGACAATATTCATACCAACAAATGTAACAGTGGCAAAAGTAAAAAAACCAAAGATGGCGGATGTAAAATTTCGGAGTTAAATCAGTACTTTAAAAAATCGGGAATAGTTTCTGCGCAACCTGGGTTCCAGGCACTAATGCCTAAGTCCACTTTTGCCTACAGTTACTATTGCCTACAAATAAATAAAACAGTGTGGAATAATGCCTACACAATGAAAACAACATACCCATGCTAGGAATGAACTCTTTGAAATTTCTTTGAAATCATCAAATATCTGCTGGTGTATGTACTATAAGAACTAATGCAATGATGCAGAAATGATGCACTGATAGTAGGTGTCCCTGAAAATCACTGGTGCATGACATTGTTTATTGTAGGCTGTAGGCATTAGTGGACGAAGACTCCACCTGGGAGCAATACTGCCACAAACGTGCAATGTCCCTTTCCCCATGTTGAAGCATATTGAGAAAAGCATACCTTTGTACTTATTATCTTTTGTAAAACATAAAACATTAATACAACATATATCCCCGTGTTATGGGTTTTCGGACGCTGAATAAACATTCATAGTTTTTTCACACGAACAACTGTAAAACATCTCATTCACTTATAAAAGACAACTTTATCATAAAAAAGTCATTATTGGATTATTAACAATTTCTGTGTGACGACTCCCCCCTACCCCCACCCCCTCCCGTTATAGTGCAAGTATTCAGGATAGAAAACGTATGATATCCGGAAATGATCCCATGATTGTGTGATGAATAATATTAAAGGCATGTTTGATGCTGAAAACTCGAAAACAGGACAATCCGCAACGGTTGTCCGGCAACACGATATTTTCGGAGTATCTTTAAAAAAATATCTTTCATTATATTTTGAAGAGGATTTTTCCAAGGACTGCCGTTTTTAAAAAAAACGCGATTTTCCGCGTTCCGCCTAGATTTGACATTATAACAATGTTTTCCCTACAATTAAACCGACACCTCAGAACAAACCAAATTCAACACTTCAAATTCATAATAAAATAGTTTTCATCCTCTGTGCAATCCACACTGTTGGCTAATCTGCCATGTGCACGAGAGCATGTTACAAATCACATCGCGGCCTCCCCGTACAAACGAATCCAAGCTCAGCACAAATTGATTTCAACACTTTCAAAACAGAAGTCACCGCCAAACACCCCCGACAGCTTATCCTCTCTGTGCATTTGACCATAAAGCCTACTCACATACCAAGCACTGTGCCAGGAAAAGTACCAGACGCCTCAATCGCTTACCCGTCAATATCATTGCAAGGAGAGTATGTACTCCCGCTAACAGTGTGGAGTACTAATTAAACATTCCAGTAATGTTACACGCCACAATATCAGTTTTTTTGTAATTTGCTGATACTATTTTGCACATACAAAACAATTATCCTCCTTTACAAACATATACAAAGAAACACAGTGCTCAACTTTAAACACTTCAATTTGCACATATATATAATAATTATACACAAATACATAACAATTATCTCCCTTTAACAATATATACAAATTTGGATATACCATATATACAAATTTGTATATTTTTGTATATGACGTATATACTAACTTGTATATTTTTGTATATATCATCATTCCAATCTTGTATATCCTTTGGAAATATCATCTTTGTTGTTGTTTTTTGCAGTGTTTGTGAGCTGTTACTTTTGGCACTTAATGATGACTTTTATAACGAGATGTACGATTGTTATAAGCTGTATATGTAAACCTCATGTGATGCAGAAGTTGTCTTAAAGCAAGTTTATCTTGTGTTCCAAAAGAATATGAGCAGAAAGGAATTTTACCGAAGACCAGAAATTGAAGGATAAGAAAACATTGAAAAACTTTTTTTGTCATGTAACTGTCATGATAACAGCAGACCATATCAGGTGTCACATAGACACCCTAGGGAGTGCAGAGTATATTGCAAGACAGAAACGTCAGTAACTTGTGTATGATCCACGGACATTGACCACAGCTTTAACCCTACGCCTCATACTCATTACAAGTCGTTGAATGCTTCTCTGAGGCAAACGGATCCATTCTTCATGAAGTGCGGCTTCAAGTCCAGCGAGATTTTGAACTGGGGGATCACGATGTCTGATTTTCCGGCCAAGAATGTCCCAGAGATGCTCAGTCGGATTAAGATCCGGACTACAGGCCGGCCAAGGAAGAGTGGCAATTGCTTCTTGACGCAAATAAGCCCAAACTGCCCGAGATCTGTGTGGTCTAGCATTGTCGTCCATGTAAACAGGTCATGTCTGAAGAGGATGGTTGTCAACATGAGGGACTACCACTGGACGAAGAATGGCATCTTGGTATTGTTGGCCATTCAGGTTTCCTCAAATTGTCACCAGCGGAAGTTTGCAGCCGAAGGAAACACAACCCCATATCATGACAGACCCCCACCACAAGCTACACTACTGCCTAGAAGTTCATTCCCCTTACACGCATGGGCAACGCGTTACGCAACCAGTGTGCATCGGGTTGGTCACGCGTGTGATACCCGTGTGCAACGCGTTGCACACGGGTGTGCACCCCGTCCGCCACTCGTGTGCAACGCGTGACACACTCATTAGAGGGGGAACAAACTTTTGACCAAAGGAGGACCCGTCTTAAGCTGAACCTGGAGGTGGTAACAAGGAGAGAAAATTTTGTTATCCTGACGAAAAATGATAATGCACATGTATTTCCTAATGTCTCCTTTCTTTATGTGATTTTGTGGGAATAACATGAATACTGTTGTGATCAAATAGATGTGTTTTGTTTTATACGACCATTGCTTCTAGATCCGATGGTGTTAAGAGAATACATGGTCCTGGAACATGTTATTGCAATTGAAATGCTTTTATTGTGATTTGACATTAACCGTCTGTAGTACGACTTTCAGTGATAATATGTATGAGGTTTGGCGGCGCATTGTTTTTATTGGACCCTAATTACTTTATGATGACTTGGACTCTTTATCACAGCTCCATAGCCGTGAGGCTGGAAAAGAGCAGCATGTAATTAATGAGGGTGGGTTATATCATTGAGGATACACTTGAGGGAGAGAATACTAATTACCGTACTACAGGAAGAGACCTGTAGACGTAAGCGCGGGGTTGTGTTTTAGCTGGCCGTTCGATAATGGCCGCCAGGAGAAGTGAGCTTTGACTGCGTCATCTAAAATAAATAATAAGATACAGCAGTGTTATTTTCACGGTCTGTTGAATAAACTCCCAGTGCAACGGTCAATGTATCTTCTACTTGATCCTTGATACATCATTTTGGCATTCACAATATATAGTATTTCAACGTACAAAAGAGCACTGATCTAAAGCAATTCCGCGGGAGTAGTTGTTACCTGTGCATTACTGTATTTTCTCAGTGAGTACCCGGATGATATAGCAGAAATCTAGACTTGTTCGCGACCTGTGCTCGCCATTCGTAAGCGCATTTTTATTGAAAGTAGAAGGACATATGGTCACACTGATCAACAAAAATGAAATACAGTTTTTGAAATGTAGGTATATTTGTGGGGATCATCGGTAATGGTGATGCAGTTTTGATAAGTCACTTGCTTGGTAATTGTGCGATCTTCGTGTACACTATTTTGACTTGCAACACAAAGTAAATATTTCATCTGCACATTGCTTATTTTACCGTGTGTATATGTTTACATTCAAAATGTAAACAGATTTCACTAAGGAAATGTATTAAACGCCTAAATATTCAGTTTATTTTACAAATTAACTGAAAAATATGTCCATCTTTATTAATATGATAACGAATTCCAAATATTTGTTTATGTTTAATATCATCACCAAGTACAGTTCTGTATTGTTGGGCTTCTTTTCTTAGCATAATTAATATATTGTGATGTGTTTAAGCTCTTTTGGTCGTCTTTATCATTTTTAGTCAGTCGGTTAAATAAATGAATGGATTATTCAGTCAATTTGTAAAATGACTGAAATATATAGATATTTAATAAATTGCCTGAGTGAATCATATTTTACACATTGACTGTAACATATACACGCTTACAAAAGAAAATACTTGTGAAAACAACGTCTATCGCGCATAGAAAAACTTCCCAACCAAACGGAAAGGAACAAGAATGATTCTGTTCAAAGCTGCAGCGAATGAATGAAAACAAAATGCAAATATCATTATTACAACCTACCAAAGTTATAATGTATCCGGGAATATGAACATAAAGGAACAATATCCATTGCGTCTGCAGCTGTACAAAAATACTTATTCGATGTCAAATGTCTATGTGAGAATCAAATACTTTAATAATAATTATTTGGAAACAATATTTGGAATATATATGAAATATATTTAAATATTTAAATATATCGTTTTTAAACGTTATTTAAATGTATCGAATATTATAACCCGTGTCTGTTTCTTAACTGATCACTTAGTTTGTTTCAATTGTTTCACATAGGTGCCAAGTTAGCTGAGAAAGCCCACGTGACAACTATTTTTATAATGTCCACGGTTCTTAAAATCATACATTGAGTTAGATAACAATGAACAACCAGTCAGTGTATTATCGCTTACCCTTTGAACAAAGTATGTTGTTTTTACATCTGTACTTCACGCCATGATATGAGTGTATTCCCTAGGTTTAGTAACCCTACCTTCACATGTAAACACTTACTTTTGACATATCCACTGTGCAAGATAACAGTAATTAATCAATCAACGTATTTCCTGTTGATCCTTTGATGTCTGGGAATGATCAGTTGATTTACAAAAAAAGTAAATCAACTGATC
This sequence comes from Haliotis cracherodii, assembly GCF_022045235.1. Taxonomy (NCBI): domain Eukaryota; kingdom Metazoa; phylum Mollusca; class Gastropoda; order Lepetellida; family Haliotidae; genus Haliotis; species Haliotis cracherodii. Next base: position 30,696,300 of record NW_027266266.1, on the reverse strand, counting down.
ATACATCTCTTGCTGGGCTGCCACGTGCATAATTCACATTCCACCTCACTTCAAACCTGGATTTAGATCAAATAATTACCCCAGGTACAAGAAAGACCAAATTTGAACCTTTATCCGGTAATCTGAGTGGTGCTACAAATGAGTATACATAATATAAATTCATTAACTGAGCAGCATGTGAATTACGACAAATACAGAAGTGTAGGGTTATACCAGAAAATGTGGATGACAACAAGGGAGTAGTAATTGTATCATCCACGCAATCCGAAATCCGCAAATGCTTTCACTCAGGGATACTTTTTTTATTATCAAACTGTAACAATCAGGGGTATTTCCAAATAACGACATCCGATGAGCTTTCGCCGTTATTTGTCTGCTTGTTTAGGCTGAAGAAATTAATTACCATGCGCCCTTTGTTGAAATCTTCATAGATCACGGGTAACCAATCAGTTTTCAAAAATGCGTAAGTTTATTTAGCTGTCCTTGCAGACTGGTAGCCCAGTCTCTTGTCACGCTCGGTTGCGTTAACGAGCAAATTGACTCACGGCAGCTAGCAAGCCCAAGCGGAAATCCAAAGGTCGTATTACCTGAAGAATCAACCTTCATTTGCGAAATATCTACTGCTCTTAAAATCAATATTTCTCCCAATACTAAAATTCAGAACTTTCTAACCAAGGATTACCAGTTGAAACTGGTCGATGGCTGAACATTCCCAGGGAAGACAGCCAGTGTCCACTCTGTGATTCTATCGCTGTGGGAGATGAATTGCATTATTCATTCCGATGTGAAGCTTTACACCAACGGCGATATGAACTCTTAAATAAGCAATATCTTAAGTTTCCAAACATTTAAGAAAATTATGACCACTAACAGTGTAAGAAATCTAAAAGGCCTATCTAAATTCCTTAACAATGTGTACAATACAATTGGTAAATTGTATTAATATCCACGTATCCTATTTTTATTATTTTTGTTAAATTGTACAAATTGTAGATAATTGTATGTCATGTTATTCTAAGAATAAATGAGTTTGAGTTTGAGTTCGACACCCGAGAAGAAGCCAGAGATTAGTGCTCCTTTTTGAATAGTTTACAATCATGTGTTTTAGGGTTAGCTGTGTTGGCTTAAACGTATTTTTATTTCAAAAGAAATCTGGATCGGTAAACAAGCAAAACTTGCTTGTGTAATACCTCTCCAGGTAACAACTTAACAACAGCTGGATATATATATATAAGAGAGTGATGAACATAAACATACAAAATGCACAAATGAAATACACGAAGCCAGTACACTGAAGCAAGTGGTGTCTGTGAAATAAGGTAATGCAGTTTTCCTTTACTACATGCATAAAATTAAGCTACTCAAACCTTTTGCTTTTGACAATGATGTCATGAACTGATTTAAGAAGTCATGTTTGTAGAACTGCTCAACTACTGCCATGTAATATCATGTTTAGACCATACCCATGTGTGTAGAAATACACAGTGTTTCTGATATTATCGTATTTTTTAACAGTTATAGAAAAAGTGAATTGCATCTTCAAGGTGATATCCACAAGTGCAGTCTGGTATGTCTGATACATGTCGTCTAAACTTATCAGCGTTTAAGTCACTGCAGCCGAGCCTAAGGCGACAGTGGACAATTTGGCATGATCTATGAAAATATTTGAAGTCAAAATTATTAATAATTGCATCAGAACGATTAATTAGGAAATTGATTTCTTTTAATGAGCGAGCATTAGTTACTTCATCGGATAGAGGGTTCCGCAGGTTGATCATATCCAGAAGAAATGATAATAAGCATAGGTCTGTGTTCTACATTTGATTGTTTGTATGTTGAATCTTTTCCTAAGGTTATATTTGCTGTTATCAGAGAATTGAATATACACTTTTCAAATATTTTGGCTAAGCAACTTGTGAGTGCTACAGGTCTATGATTTGGGCATTCATGTTCATCGCTGACACTGACACCGCATCAGCCCGGCAGTGGACTTGACACAGTTATTTGCGCACTGATTATATAACTCCTACAGACAGGTGGGGTGGTTGTTCAAAGCGAAACGGACGACCCCGTCTGTTATCTAATAAATGCTGTGCGGCGCCTTTGATCTTGCCTCCAACCATACACCTTATAGTAATAAACGACGATCAGGATGGCCTGGAAATAAACACAATTCTGTCTGCCCAGTGTATCCACAATTAACTAGAATGCTTCATATCTACAAATATATATATATAGAAAATTGCATCAGTGTGGTTTATCATGTACAATGTTTTCTTACGCTTGGTGAGGCAGACTGAAATTGAACATTAGGATAACGTCAGCAGGGATAAAAGAGGTCATACCAAAGAACTTTATTTACTAGTGGAAAAATCAGACATTCTGATCAACCACTACAAGCCCCGGCCGGATCTCAAGGTTGACCAGATCAACACCCCAAAGGAATATCTCTACGCCAAACAAGGAGTCCCTTTCGTCATGGTGCACAAGAAGGGGGGACAGGACATCGAGTAAGACATCACAAACTACACAGACTTGTACCACTTCTTCCAGAATAGTGGCGTACCGACCTCAAACCACTTCGTCGCCAATACCGCCGCCCTCCTTGCCAAGAGTCTCTACCAGAATCCCGACCCCCAGGATGAGAAGCTGACCAAGAGACTACTACAAGGACTAAACTTAATTTTTTTTTTTTTTGGGGGGGGGGGGGGGGGTGTTTGCACTTCTTTATTTAATCATTACGCTTTTTTACCCTAATAGTATAAGTGCTTCCCCGTATGCGAGATAGGCTAAAGTCGGAAAGCGCACGTTAAATCTCCGAGGTACCTATCTACCAGAACTTTATTTGCTGTTCTGGTCATACATAAATATATGTAAGTTACGTACATGGGGAGGCTAGATTATTTACAGCTTACAGCAATATAGTGCAAATATTATGTTCAATAAAAGAAAACGTTGATAGATCTATAACACACTTTTTGTACTTTTAAACAAACTGTGGACTTTTAAGACATTTTCGCTTATTGTAATAACATCTAGCTAACCAATCATGTCTATCTATGAAATCTACAAGCATAGTTGCTGTCAAACCTAAAAACATATACAGGGAGGTAAGTTTTGACTTGCCAAGCACCTTAAGGTGAGTTTACTTTTAAACTGTCAAAAGCTATTGTCCCTTCAATACTAGTATAAGTCTGGAAGCTGTCTCTCGGACTGTTATGAGTTATGATGTATTTTATGATATAACTGGGGAATGTTCAAATTAGTTACTGTCATTTAATCCAACGTTCTAACTGTCAACTGTCTCAACAGGATCATAGGTTTGGTTATATATCTCCTCCCTGTCTCTATGTCTTAAGTTGGTAATCGGTAACTGCGGTCCAAATGTATCAACCTATTCATCTATTGTTGCAAACTTGACTGATTTAAACATATCTTATTGATCATGAACTACTCAGTCAGTCAAGCACCTGAACCAGAAATGTAAAACCAGGCATGTTTCATGTAGTCCCCAAATCTGGTAATTATTTCTTCGCAATATCACTGAAAAATGCCGATGTAACGTGACATATAAATTTACTCACAGACAATATATTTTTCGTGAGAGTGAAGCACAATTTTATTAAAGTTTTATTAACAATTTCATAAACTATAATAATATTAATATTAATGTTCATCATCACTTGCCAAGTTTATGAAAATGTCCCCATTTGGGAGATGTCACATATAAACAAGGATTCGAACTAAATTTGATCGTCTTTGACACTGAGGTTTATCCCCACTTTGCCAGCAAACTGCAGAAGATTAACAGTGAGTGAGTGAGCATCGTTTCTATGTTTATACAAGAAAAGATGTCATGCCAAAAACGCCCACAGTAGTTAGTGAGTAAACTCACGACCTGTCATGACCTGGTTGAGAGACTTCCTCCTATCAACATGAAAGGATTACCCACAGAGAAAGAAAGGATTAAAGTCACCCATACATCTTCTCCTAACGTAGTACTCCAACTTCTAAATGCCTCTCAAAGAAGGATTAAAATCCTAAAGATATCCTATCTACGTGGTATAGGTACTCACAACCTCTGATAATAAACTGTTACGTTTGGTATCCTCAGCAATACTCACCATGGTCATTGGGCAAATGTAAAAATCACAAACCCTAACGAGATTCTGTCAACATGGTCACACCCGGTGATTGTGAAGATCTCAAATTCTATCAACTGTCAGACAGCATGGCTGTTCATATTCATTTACAACATCCTCTTATAATTAGTATAAAAGTGTCCCACACAAAACCTTCTTTTATTTATTCTTTCAAAATACAACACAGAAAGTGGGGTGTGGGGAAATGGGACATATTCCTACGTGAAATAATGAGACATTAGTAGTGGTGACGGCTATATCATAATTGTACTGTCTAAAGCATAAATTTGGCGAACGAAAAACGTTATATTTGCAATCAAATGGAATGACTCGTGTGGGCAAATGAATATGTTCGCAATCCACAAACAATCATTTTATTAATGGCGAACATTTACCAACCCGCGACAATCGTGTCAACACGGGGGTTCCCCTAGCAATAAACTCGCATCTAAATTCATTACTGTTCTACAGTCGGCTAGCCACAATGGCTAGACTGGACCCTAGTGGAATGGTTCATGCCATAAAAGTCTAGCAACCGAACACTAATTAAGATGGGCCGACCTTGTATTTACGGTCTGGTGAGCACAGCTCAATGGCCGCTCATAAACTCAAATTTCACATCTCACTGTTTTGTTTTATCTCACTATTCATTTGATAAATTTGTCAACTTCAACTGGAACCCGGTCCCGTGTTACACGCGTGGCACACGCGTGTGCAACGGGTTGCACACGCGACGCACACCCGTTGCACACCCGTGTCCAACGGGTGCTCACCCCGTGTGCAACCCGTTGAGCACCCGTGTCACATGCGTGTTACACGCGTTCTCAACGCGTGTTAGGGGAATGAACTTTTAGGCAGTAGTGTAAGGTCTTCTGGATGTTCCTTAGTGCAAAACGAGTGTTATGTTGCCTGCAAACACATATTCGACCATCAACAGTTCGTAGCAGCATTTGACACTCGTCAGACCAATGGATCCTTCTTCAGTTGGCCAAGTTCCATCGACTATGGGCATGGCACCATATCAGACGATTCCGCATGTGCCTCTCAGTCAGTTGAAGACGTTTTACTGGTCTTCTGGCGTTATAACCAGCCGATCTGAGGCGACGCCTTATGATCATTGTCGAGAGTCTCTGATGGGTAATCCACTGCAGTCTTAAATCTGATGAAGTGGCAAATGGATTTCGTCTGATTATCCTGAAAAGACGTCTATGCTCTGTTTGAGGTCTTTCTTGGCCTACCAGACCTATGCCTGTCATTGACAGCATTGGTTTGACCATGTTTGACAATCAAACGAGTGATAACACTGTGATGACAACCCATTTGTCTTGTAATGGCCCTGCATGACATGCCAGCATTTTTCATGCCTATCACTTGCCATCTTTCAGTGTTCGTTAACTTTCTCCTCACCCTGGCTGATTTTCAACCTCTATTGGAAGGGGAATCTCACACAGGAGCAAAATGCAACCACATGTCTGAAACTTGAATTTCACTATTAATAGGGTAGGGGAACTGCAGCAACACGCAAAGCACGCTTTCCTTGTGTTATCTGGACAAATTTGGGTTCATGAAACTATGGAAACTATCATCAATTTCGTATTTCTGATTCCCACACTTGAAATCAAGAGGCTATGAATATGGTGGCGTTTAACTTTTGTGCATGTGTATATATTATTAAAATCAAATTTTGTCTCGTCACAATATGGCTGCAATATTGCCGATGTGACGTTAAATATTGACTCACTGAATCACTCCTGGTGGTCGATGGAGTTGATGGAGTGTCACTTAAAATCAACCCTTTTGTAGGTCAAAAGCTCTCGAAGGCATTTGTGGGGACGTCAAGAATGTAACTCGTCTCCGGAACGAATCCCTGCTTGTCGAATGTTCCAACACAACAACAGGCCATTAATCTACTTAAGGCTCATCATTTTGGACCCACTGAAGTAGCTGTCTCTGCTCAAAAGTCTCTGAACTCATGTAGAGGTATAATTCGTGAACATGCCAGATGTCTTTCTGACATGTCCGAAGAGGAAATTGCTGTAGAACTTCAATCTCAAAGGGGTCACCTGTGTGAAAAGATTCACAAAGGAAAGATCATGACAGAGTTGTGCACACTAACACCTATCTTCTTACATTTGCCCTTCCGAAAGTACCTTCTTCACTCAAAGCCGGTTACTTCAACATTGGAATGGATGTTTATATACCTAATCAACTCCAATGTCAGAAGTTTGAGCATGGGGCCAGGTCTTGTGACAGATCACCTGTGTGCTTCCGTTGTAGTAAACATCGTGACAATACCGACTGCACAGAAGACATCGATCAGTTGTGTGAACTGCCACGGTGAGCACTTATCTTCAACATCCTGTCCAGACAGTACAGACAGTAAACAAAACTAAACATCTGACAAACAGAGAAAGGAATCAATTAAAGAAAAAAGAACTCAGGGCCCACAAACACATAGAGGTGCCGTCCCCGTCAAGAATCCCTGTAGAAGTTCATAACAGCTTTGAACCTCTAGATATGGAAGTCATTCCACCTCCGCCAATTCCACGGAGAGGACCTTCCCCTCGATCTCGATCTCCAATTGAACCTCCATGAGCTATTCTACTAACTTACTTCAATGGAACTGTAGAGGCCTTCGGAATAATTTTAATGACCTTCATCCATTAATTCTAGATTTAAAACCATCAGCATTTTCTCTTCAAGAAACTTTCCTCAAATCAACGGATAATTTTAATTTAAGACAGTATGACTCCTACCATTGCTTTTCTCCTCTGGGTGATAAAGCTACTGGAGGATCTTCTGTTATCGTGAGGCAGGGCGTCATTCATAGTCCTGTTCCTCTAAATACTCCTCTTCAAGCTGTTGCAGTCCGTGTCACTTTGAATGTTGTATTTACATTGTGTTCCTTATACATTCCACCACAATATTCTCTGCGATGGTCCGATCTTCAGGCACTTTATGACCAGCTCCCTAAACCCTGTGTTCTCATGGGAGATTTGAATGGCCATAACCCACTTTGGGGTAGTACTGACAGAAATACAAAGGGTAATCTACTTGAAGACTTTTTAAAAAATCTTAAATAATGATTTATGCATTTTTAATGATGGTTCTACCACATATCTACATCCCGCAACTGGATTTATCAGTTGTAGATTCTAATTTACTTAATGAATTTGAATGGTCAGTCCACGATGACCTCTGTGGAAGTGATCATTTTCCTACAATTTTAAAATCTGTTACACCTTCTGATGTTCCTCCATCTTCACGTTGGAATTTTACTAAAGCCAATTGCGCATTATATGAAGTCCTTTGTTCTACAAAACTAAAACCTGAAGTTTTTATTGATGTTCCCGACTCTATACAAATGTTCTCTGATGAACTTACTAAAATAGCTGATGAATGTATTCCGAAGTCCTCCTCAAATCCTCACGTACGTAAACCATGGTTCAACAATGATTGCAAACAAGCAAGGAAGGCACGGAAAAAAGCTGAACAATATTTCCGACGCCATCCAATGGTCCATAATCTCAATAAATTTTAAATTTTAGTGCTAAAACCCGGCGCACTTTCAAACAAAACAAACGTCACTCTTGGCAAAGTGACGCCAATGTCAAAGGTTTGGAACATGATTCAGAAAATAAAAGGTAAGGGTACTAAATCAAGCATCCACCATCTCAAAGATGGGGATCAATTATTAACTGACACATCAGATATTGCAAATAAACTTGGTGAAACTCTAGCTCACCATTCTTCCTCGTCTAATTATTTCCCCCAATTTTAAAAATACAAAAAAACTGCAGGAGAAGAATTCTTTACATTTTAATTCAGATAACAGGGAAGATTACAATGAAGTCTTTTCCATTCATGAACTTCATACTGCACTTGGGCAGGCTCATGATACTGCTGCAGGATCTGATAATATACATTATCAACTCCTAAAGCATTATCGCAATCCTGATTAGAAACCCTTTTGATAATATTTGATAAAATCTGGACGTCAGGAGAATGTCCTTCTCCATGGCGTGAAGCTATCATTGTTCCCATACCTAAACCTGGACGTGATCATACTGATCCATCAAATTATAGACCAATTTCATTGACTAGTTGCGTTTGCAAAACCATGGAACGCATGGTCAATAATAGATTAACTTGGTACTTAGAATTCAATAACTTCATCACAAATATCCAATGTGGATTTCGTAAAAATCGCAGTACCACTGACCATTTAGTTCGATTGGAGTCATTCGTTAAGAATGCCATTATAAACAAACAACATGCAGCGTCTATCTTTTTCGATCTAGAAAAAGCATATGACACTACATGGAAGTACGGTATTTTAAAAGATTGACATGATTTTGGATTGCGAGGCCGTTTGCCTCAATTTATATCCCAGTTTTTAACTGACAGGCAATTTCAAGTCCACGTTGGTTCAACCCTGTCTGATCATTATAATCAGGATCAGGGTGTCCCACAAGGAAGTATTTTGTCTGTCACTTTGCATTAAAATCAACAGTTTAGCAAAGGTTTTACACGATTCAATTGATGGATCGTTGTTTGTGGATGACTTTAATATTTCTTGCCGTGGTAAGAACATGCATACGATTGAGAGGCAAATGCAACTGTGTTTAAATAAAATCCAAAAATGGTGTCTAGAAAATGGCTTTAAATTTTCTGAATCTAAAACTAACTGTGTTCATTTTTGTAGAAAATATAAACCTCACAGAGACCCAGAACTAATATTAGATAACACCCCCATTAAAGTGGTAAAAGAAGCGAAATTTTTGGGTATAATTTTCGATCATCATTTAACATTTTTACCACATATAAAGTATTTGAAAAATAAATGCCTGAAGGCCCTTGACCTACTGCAAGTTGTTTCAAATTCCAAGTGGGGAGGTGATCAGAAAACCCTCCTCCAACTGTACAGGACACTCATCCGCTCTAAACTGGATTATGGCTCCATCATTTATGGTGGAGCCTGTAAAAGTTATTTAAAGTTATTAGATAGTATTCATCATCATGGCCTGCGGCTTTGCCTTGGAGCCTTCAGAACATCCCCTATCAATAGTATGTATGTAGAGGCGGATGAGCCCTCACTAAAACAACGTCGAATTAAACTCTCATTGCAATACCTCACAAAGGTCTTTTCAAATCCTACTTATCCTGCATATGATTCCGTTTTTAATCCCCTCTATGAGGATATGTACCTTAAAAAGTCATCCCTTGTTCCTCCACTTGGTCTACGAATCAAATCTGACATTTCTGCTGCTGAAATCAATCTTGAAAATATAGCTCCAACTCAGCTTTTGTCCTCTCCCCCATGGTAGTTGGTACAGCCAGAGTTTGACCTGTCATTAACTAAACTTAAGAAATCAGAAACAAACCAACTAATCTATCAACAAGAATTTAATGAATTGCGGAACACACATAACAAATCTATATTTACAGACGGATCCAAGGATGGTGACGCGGTTGCTAGCGCCACCGTGGTTGGATCTAGGATTATGTCTTCACGACTTCCCGATAATAGTTCTATTTTCACAGCCGAATCCCATGCAATTTTAACAGCTCTAAAATATATTAGTAAACTAACTAGTCATAAGCAATGGATATTAATTTCGGACTCCATCTCGTGTCTTCAGGATATTAAAATATATCATGTAAGCATCCACTTTTAATTGAAATTATTGAATTATGTAATCAACTTGCTACTGGCCAGTACGACATCGTTTTTTGTTGGTTACCCAGCCATGTTGGAATCATTGGTAACACAAAGGCCGATGCTGCTGCCAAGGCAGCACTCAACAAATCTGTGACACCACTTCTTATTCCATACAGTGATAATGAACCCGTGATTAGATCTTACATCCGTGAGCTAATGCAAAGGAAGTGGGACACTCAAGAAGGTATAAATAAACTACATGAAATTAAACCAAATATCGGTTATACCTACTTGGGTTGTCAGTCCAGATTTGATTACGTCATTATGCGACGATGTCGTATTGGCCATTCAAGATATACTAATGAATATATATTGAAAGATGAGGATCCTCCATTCTGTATCCCTTGTGATGAAGGAATCACAGTCAAGCATCTCTTGCTTGACTGTATTGAATTTTCCATCACAAGGGATAAATATTTCAAAGTTTCATCCTTAATGGATCTTTTTAATATCAGTGTTCATTTAATTATTGACTTTTTAAAAGAAATTGAATTGTTACATGAATTTTGATTAACATGTTGTATATATAATATACTTTTTATAATTGGTAGAATAAATGTAATACCTCAGATTGTTAGTGGCTGTATCCTCGAAGGGGGTTGAAGTAATGTAAAATGATTGTCCCCCAGAGAGGGTACGTCAGACCACGTCATTCGAAGTAAAAAAATTTCAGCACACAATTTTAATCGTAGAATGTGTTCCTTTAATCTGGCTGAATTTGTCAATAATCGCCAACAGCTGAAGGAATGATGTAAATCTGGCTCGGGTCCATGCAGGTAGCAAAAGTACTGTAAGTCCCCAGGGACCCTAGCATGGTGCTCTACCTTCCGATGCTGGCGATCTATAGCCCTTTTTTATATTGTAATGTTTCATGACTATTTAGTGATATATTTTTATTGTTGTATGCTAGTTTTAAACATTCAATCTGTGATATTCTAGTAATTTTACTGTCCTTCGCTGACAGGTTCTTATTTGGTGTAAATATATGTATAAATATTGTATAACTTCTCGTCACGATATGGCTGAAATATTGCCGATGTGACGTAAAGCGTAAACTCACTCACTCACACTCGAAGGGGGTTGAAGTAGTGCAAAATTATTGTCCTCCTGAGAGGCTATGTAAGACCACGTCTTTCAAAGTATATTGATTTCTACCACGTTCTTAATAGTAGTATATATGTTCATTTAACTTTGGCTAAATTTGTCATAACAGCTGAACAGCTGAAGGGATGATGTAAATCCAGCTGGGGTCAATGCAGGTAGCAAAAGTACTGTAAGTCCCCATGGACCCTAGCATGGTGATCTACCTTCAACTGCTTGCGATCTATAGCCTGTTTTTATCTTGTATCGTTATGTATAGTGCTATTCTCCTTTATAATTCCGTACTAGTTTTATATCTTTTTCTGTGATGAATCTAGTAATTTTACTGTCCTTCGTTGGCAGGTTTTTAAACAAGTTTCAATGTATGTATTATGTTTAACTATTGATAGTCACGATATGGCTGAAATATTGCCGATGTGACTTAAAATTTAACTCACTCACTCACTCACTCGTTCACTAAAACAACGTCAGATAAAGCTCTCATTGCAATACCTCACAAAGCTCTGGGGTTGAAGTATCGTAAAAAACCGTCCCCCTGGGAAGGTACGTAAGTCCGGTATCATTCAAAGTATTTTTTCATTTTGCTGTGATTTTAATCGTAGCATTTTTGTTGCTTTTAACTGTTTGGCTAATCTTTCTGATCATCGCCAGTAGCCCGAGGGATGGTGTCAATCCTGCTGGGGACCATGTAGGTAGCAGAGGTACCGTAAGTCCCCATGGTCCCTAGTATGGTGGCCGAACTTTGGTTGCTGTCGATCTACAGCCCGTTTTTATACTGTGTCGTCTGATATGATTTGATCATTTTATTGCTCATAAAATTAGTTTTTTAAATTATAATCTGTGATATATTGCTAATTGTTTTACTGTCCTTCGGCGACAGGTGTTTCTATATAATTTAAATGTTTAACTTGATCAAGTCACGATATGGCTGAAATAGTGCCGATGTGACTTTAAATATTAACTCACTCACTCACTCACAAAGCTCTATTCAAATTCTACTAATCCTGCTTATGGTTGCGTTTTTAATCCTCTCTATGAGGACATGTATCATAAAAAGTCATCCCTTGTTCCTCTACTTGGTCTACGAATCAAATCTGACATTTCTACCGCCAAAATCAATCTTAAAAATATAGTTGCAAGCAGCGATGTCGGGCTTTGTGGGTTACTGCTTTATAGTAGCGGATCCTGGTTTACATTCGTGGAAGTCCATTCACAATATCTCACTTGGGTTACACAGAGAACTAAAACAATGAAACCGAGTTCTTAATGGCCCTAGGTGATGAGGCATTTCCAGTTGTCTTCCGGTATCAGGAAGGATATGTGCACTATTGTATCTGATTATTATATGGTCTTTATTAGCAATATGATATCTAAGTGGTCCGTTTTGAGTGAGAAAAAATTGTCAGTTTTGGCGATGTTCCAGTTTGGCATTTTTAAATGTGGTAACTCTATTTTCCCCCTTGGCAACTGAAGACCGCATTGACCGCCAATACGACCGCCAGTATCAACAGCTGTAGCCGAGAATAGTGTGTGGGCTGTTATGCACTACATGGGCAACAACGTAATGTACCAGGCGCAGTCCGTTTCTAGCCGTGAATCTTTGTATACACATCATGAATACTCGAAATTAGTGCCTAATGCTATAGAGGGAGTTTCTATGTTTGTATTTGTTTGCGTTTCTACGGTCACATGTTGTATTTATGATTCAATATTTCAAGATGGAAATGTATAAGCACAGCCCATACCATACAGCCCTTTTTGGATTTAGGGTTAAAATAGGTCCCCTGAAACCTATGCTTGTTAGCAGGGTTGACTAAATCAGAACTTGGTGACAAAATAATAATACAGTCATGATAAGCAAACAAAGCCACATATATAAATTCAGTCATTGTTTATATATTCTATTTTGTCATGGAATAAGAATAAGGGTTTTGCAAATATTATATGTAACATTGCTATCAAATGCAAATTAATGTATTGAAAAGTACCATCATTTCCAACTCGCGTCATTGGATTTTTGTTTGTTCGTTGTTTACATATATACTTTGCTGTGATTTTATGCATAAATTGAAAATGGCGGGGCTATTGACGACTTTGTCTTCTCGATAAACTCAAGGTCCACACTGTCTCAAAAATATTGATCCAATTACCGACCTATTTCATTAAATAGCTGTGTTTGTAAAACCATGGAGCGCATGGTGAATAATCGCTTAGTTTGGTTTTAAGAAACCAACAATTTAATCAGTGATATCCAATGCGGTTTTCGTAAAAAACGAAGTACTATTGATCATTTGGTTCGTTTAGAATCATTTATTAAAAATGCTTTTATAAACAAACAACATGCTCTATCTATCTTTTTCGATCTTGAAAAAGCTTATGATACCACTTGGAAGCATGGTATTTTAAAAGATTTACATGACTTTGGTTTAAGAGGCCGCTTGCCTCAAGTTGTATCACAGTTTTTAACAGACAGACAATTTCAAGTTCGTGTTGGATCAACCCTGTCTGATCATTATAATCAGGATCAGGGGGTTCCACAAGGCAGTATTTTGTCTGTTACCTTGTTTAGCATAAAAATATATAGTTTATCTAAAGTATTAAATGACTCAATCGATGGGTCATCGTTTGTGGATGATTTTAATATTTCATGTCGTGGTAAAAATATGCATACCATTGAAAGACAGTTACAGTTGTGTCTTAATAAAATTCAAAAATGGTGTCTTGAGAATGGATTTAAGTTTTCACAGATGAAGGCAAATTGTATACATTTCTGTCAGAAATATAAACCCCATGAAGACCCAGAGCTCTCTTTAGATGGTACTCCAATTAAGGTTGTAAAAGAGGCCAAATTTCTGGGATTGATGTTCGACCACCATTTGACGTTTGTCTCACATATTAAATATCTAAAGACTAAATGCCTGAAGGCCCTCGATTTGTTGAAAGTCGTCTCGAATTCTAAGTGGGGAGGGGATCAGACAACCCTCCTTCACTTATATAGATCACCAATCCGCTCTAAATTAGACTATGGCTCCGTTGTGTATGCTAGAGCTTGCAAGAGTAATTTAAAAAAGCTAGATTCAATCCACCATCAAGGACTTAGACTGTGCCTTGGTGCTTTTAGAACTTCTCCTATTGACAGTCTCTATGTCGAGGCTGATGAACCCTCTTTGAAACTACGCTATATTAAATTATATCTTCAATATATCACTAAATTGCACTCTAACCCTTCTAATCCTGCCTATGACTCCGTTTTTCATCCCCAATATGAAGAACTGTTTCAGAGGAAACCAAAGCTGGATCCCCCACTTGGAATTCGGATTAAATCAAATGTTATTGCTGCCAATATATATTTAGATCTCATTTCTCCTTACAGCCTTTTGTCTTCTCCTTCCTGGCAGTTTGGGCACTCGTGAAGAGCAACCTCCTCTTGGTGAGTGCTGGGTAATGCTAATCGCTCTTCCCCCGTGTGGAACCGGGGCAGAATATTTCCACAGCCTCCCATTGCTGGTCGTATGAGGCGACAAAAATGGGCAACCTGTTTGCCGTGGGTTGCGTCCCTGTGTCGGCGGAGGACGGGAGTCTGGTGGTTGAGGGCACTGGTTCCAGGATTAGCGTCCCTTTGCCCAATACACCACTTCGACCCTTACTTCGCCTAAACGGGTGGTAGGATGGGCCCGGTCCTATCAATCGGCTGGTCATGCCGAGCCCTGAGCACTTATTGTGTTTGTGATATATTGCCGATGTGACTGTATTGTACTTATATCACTTTTGATTGAACTTTCTACTTTAGGGGCACTCGTGAAGAGCAACCTCCTCGTGGTGAGTGCTGGGTAGCGCTAATAGCTCTTCCCCAGTGTGGAACCGGGGTAGAATATTTCCACAGCACCCCATTGCTGGTCGTAAGAGGCGACCAAAGTGGGCAGCCCGTTTGCCGTGGGTTGCGCCCCTGTGTCGGCAGAGGACGGGATTCTGGTGGTTGAGGGCAATGGAGCCAGAAACCGGTGTTCCTTTTGCCCAACACACCACTTCGACCCTTACTTTGCCTAGACGGGTGGTAGAATTGGCCCGATTCTAACAATCGGCTGGTCACGCCATGCCCTGTGCATGGAAAAGATCATTTTAGAAACATCATATCAAATAATTTATGATGATCAATTATATACAACATCTATGCCAATGTACTTATTGCCTAGAGTCCTATGCCAGAAGGCGGTGGCTCATGGGCCAATCTGGTGATGTCAACCTCCGAGTTCTATATGTTTCCAATGTTCTGTCACGGGCCGAACCGGCTGGGCATTTCTTTGGGTAGACAAATATAGCTTTTCGTGTTGTATTTACTGGAGTATACCATCCCTGTAACCCTGGTGTTGTAGACTGGCTTCCTCTTCAGCATCGTCCTTTTTGACACTCGATGGCGGGTGGGGAACAGGGGTGCTGAATAAATTCCTTTCATTATGGCGCAACAACTACCTGGTTCAACTCGTCATGAAAAGAAGAGAAGACTTGAAAATGATATTTCAACTGACAATGTGTCTCAAAACAATGACTCTTGGGCTCGCTTCCTTGTGATCGAGGCTGCTGATCATCAACCGTTAAAACTAAACCCTTTTGCTATTTCAAAAGCTGTTTCCGGAATTTGTGGTGTAGTAAAAAATGTAACCCGTCTTCAGTCTGGCTCCTTACTTGTGGAGTGTGCACGGAGACAGCAATCTCTGAACCTTTTATCAATTACTCAGTTTGCCAATGTTGATGTTGCTGTGTCCGTGCACAGAACACTGAACTCGTGTCGGGGAATTGTTCGGGACAGAGCTCGATGCCTGTCTGATATGTCAGAACAAGAAATTGTGTCTGAACTGGAGGATCAAGGTGTTACGTTTGTCAAACGTTTCACCCGAATCAACGATGGAGTTGTCACCAATACTCATACTTACCTGTTCACTTTAGCGCGTTCTTCCTTACCGCAATCAATCAAAGCTGGTTATGTTAATATCGGAGTGGATATGTATATCCCAAATCCACTCCGATGTATTAAATGTCAAACTTTTGGCCATGGTTCTAAATAATGTGCTAAACCTGTCAAATGTCATCGTTGTGCTGGCAGCCATGAGGGTAACGACTGTGAGGAGGACATTGTTCGTGCTAACTGTGGTGGCCAACATTTGTCTTCTTCTAAGTCGTGTCCTGTTTGGCAGCTTGAATCAAAAATCAATAAAATGAAAATAACATTTCTTTTGCAGATGCAAGAAAACTGTTCACTAAACAATCCACTACTCCATCACATCTTACTTACTCTGCCGCAGCTACACGTTCTGCAACTATTTCTACTGCCACTGCATCAATCACATGCCAAACGGATCTGTCATGGGTCCATTCTGATCAGCCCCTTCAAACAGCTGGAATCAGTCCACCAACTTCTGATAATCAGATCAGTTCAGCAACCCAGACTTCTACTCAGTCTGACACTCAGACTGATACTCTGACTGCTAGTCAGCCTGACACAGTTGTCCCAGTTGTCCCAGAAAAGAACAAAAGCACTGAACCACTTGACAGCTCACTTGACAAAAAGAAAAAAAAGAAATTAAATAGAAAACAATCATCTCCGGCAGCCTCGCCCCCAGAACTATCTCTTCACAACTCCTTTGAGCCTCTTGACATGGAGGTAACTCTGTCTGTACAGGACAGTAGGAGTAATTCGTCCTCACGTTCGCGTGAGATCTCCAATTGAGCCTCCATGACTGAATTGTCCAATGTGATACAATGGAATTGCAGTGGACTTAGAAACAATTTTAATGACATTCAATTATTGATACAGGATTTTAAACCGTCTGCTTTATGTCTTCAGGAGACATACCTTAAAAGTACAGATACATTTGATATCAGACAGTATAACTGTCATCATTCATATCCCCCCCCCCCCCCCCCCCCCCCTCCCCCTGGTGACAAAGCAACTGGGGGGTCGTCTATCTTGGTTAGACAGGGCGTGATTCACAGCCCTGTTGCTCTCAATTCAAATCTTCAAGCTGTTGCTGTTCGTTTAACTTTGAACATTGTCTTTACACTATGTTCCTTGTATATTCCTCCATCTACTTTGCTTCGACTATCTGATCTTCAAAATCTGTATGATCAGCTCCCCAAGCTATGTATCATCATGGGTGATCTGAATGGGCACAACCCCCTGTGGGGAAGTGTTACCACAAATAATAAAGGGAAAATACTTGAGGAATTCATTTTTGATAATAATTTGTGTATCTGTAATGATGATTCGAACACCTATTTACATACTGCCACTGGAACATACTCAGCACTTGATCTGTCTCTCACTGATTCAGAACTATTTAATGAGTTTGAATGGTTGGTCCATGATGACCTCTGCAGAAGCGATCACTTTCCCACCATTCTTAAAGCTGTACATCCAAATCCTGAAACCTCCACATCCAGGTGGAATTTTACAAAGGCCAATTGGTCATTGTATGAAACATTGAGTACTGCAAAATTAATCCCTCATCATTTTCATAATGTTGAAGATCCCATTCAATTGTTTTCAGATCAGCTCAATGAAATAGCTGATCAAACAATTCCTAAGTCCTCTGCAAATCCTCATATTCGCAAACCGTGGTTTACCTACGAATGTAAAAATGCACGAAAGTGTAGGAAGAAAGCGGAAAAGTACTTCCGCCGACATCCCACAGTTCATAATTTAGATCAAGTAAAAATTACAAATGCAAAAGCCAGGCGGGCTTATAAACAAAATAAGCGTCAATCTTGGAGGAACTACGTCTCCAAAATAAATTCCCATACTCCTATATCCAAAGTATGGAACATGATACAAAAAATTAAAGGCAAAGCATCAACGTCTACTGTTCACCATCTTAAGGAAGGTGATCAGTTATTAACTGATAAATCAGACACTGCCAATAAACTTGGTGAAACATTAGCAAAACATTCGTCATCGTCTTATTATGCCCCTGAATTCATAAAATATCAGAAACAACAGGGAAAAGAAAAATGTTAATTTTCACTCTGATAACGGGGAAGACTATAATGAAGTGTTTTCCTTCCATGAGCTACTTGCAGCCCTAGGGCAAGCTCATGATACAGCGGCTGGTGCTGATAATATTCACTATCAGCTCCTGAAACATTTGCCTATATCATGTCTAGAAACACTATTAGCTATCTTTGACCAAATATGGACGTCGGGGAATTTTCCTCCTTCGTGGTGTGATGCCATAGTTGTACCCATACCGAAACCTGGACGGGATCATACTGATCCATCAAATTATAGACCCATTTCACTGACCAGCTGCGTTTGCAAAACCATGGAACGTATGGTCAACAATAGATTAACATGGTACTTGGAATCTAATAATTTACTTATTCAGTGTGGTTTTAGAAAGAATCGAAGTACTGTTGACCATTTAGTTCGGTTAGAGTCATTTGTTAAAAATGCAATAATTAGTAACCAGCATGCAGTGTCTATCTTTTTCGACTTGGAAAAGGCGTATGACACTACCTGGAAACACAGGATTTTAAAAGATTTCCATGATTTTGGATTGAGAGGCCGTTTGCCTCAATTCATATCCAGATTGTTAACTGACAGACAATTTCAAGTCCGCGTGGGCTCAACCCTGTCTGATCATTATCATCAGGATCAGGGTGTCCCAGGGCAGTATTTTGTCTGTTACACTATTTAGTATTAAGATAAATAGTCTCTCTAAGGTTTTAAATGACTCCATTGATGGATCTTTATTCGTGGATGATTTTAACATATCATGTCGTGGTAAAAACATGCATACTATCGACAGACAATTACAATTATGTCTAAATAAGATAAATAAATGGTGTTTAGAAAATGGTTTTAAATTTTCAAAAACCAAAACAAATTGTATCCACTTTTGTAGGAAATACAAACCCCATAAAGACCCTGATTTAATTTTAGATAGCACTCCGATTAAAGTAGTAAAAGATTTTAAATCCGCAACTATCAAAAGGGACCAGTTCACCACTACATCTATCTATGTGCCAAGTTTGGTGAAGATATATAATACGGTTTTCAAGATCTGCTCCGGAAACGAGGACTAACGCCATTTTCAGTCTAAATCAAAGTCGTTGACATGGAAACTTGAAAATTAATTTTTTTGAAAAATCCAAAACTATCAAAAGGCACCAGTTCACCACTAGATCTATCTATGTGCCAAGTTTGGTGAAGATATATAATACGGTTTTCAAGATCTGCTCCGGAAACGAGGACTAACGCCATTTTCAGTCTAAATCAAAGTCGTTGACATGGAAACTCGAAAAATAACTTTTTTTTTAAATCCCCAACTATCAAAATGCACCAGTTCACCACTAGATCTATCTATGGGCTATGTTTGGTGAAGATATATAGTACGGTTTTCAAGATCTGCTCCGGAAACGATGATTAACGCCATTTTCAGTCTAAATCAAAGTCGTTGACATGGAAACTAAAAGAAAAAATTGGGGGGAAAAATCCCAAACTATCAAAAGGCACCAGTTCACCACTACATCTATCTATGTGCCCAGTTTGGTGAAGATATGTAATACGGTTTTCAAGATCTGCTCCGGAAACGAGGACTAACGCCATTTTCAGTCTAAATCAAAGTCGTTGACATGGAAACTTGAAAATTAATTTTTTTGAAAAATCCAAAACTATCAAAAGGCACCAGTTCACCACTAGATCTATCTATGTGCCAAGTTTGGTGAAGATATATAATACGGTTTTCAAGATCTGCTCCGGAAACGAGGACTAACGCCATTTTCAGTCTAAATCAAAGTCGTTGACATGGAAACTCGAAAAATAACTTTTTTTTTAAATCCCCAACTATCAAAATGCACCAGTTCACCACTAGATCTATCTATGGGCTATGTTTGGTGAAGATATATAGTACGGTTTTCAAGATCTGCTCCGGAAACGATGATTAACGCCATTTTCAGTCTAAATCAAAGTCGTTGACATGGAAACTCGAAAAATAACTTTTTTTTAAATCCCCAACTATCAAAAGGGACCAGTTCACCACTACATCTATCTATGTGCCCAGTTTGGTGAAAATATGGTACGGTTTTTAAGATCTGCTCCGGAAAGGAGGACTAACGCCATTTTCAGTCTAAATCAAAGTCGTTGACATGGAAACTAAAAGAAAAAATTGGGGGGAAAAATCCCAAACTATCAAAAGGCACCAGTTCACCACTAGATCTATCTATGTGCCAAGTTTGGTGAAGATATATAATACGGTTTTCAAGATCTGCTCCGGAAACGAGGACTAACGCCATTTTCAGTCTAAATCAAAGTCGTTGACATGGAAACTCGAAAAATAACTTTTTTTTTAAATCCCCAACTATCAAAATGCACCAGTTCACCACTAGATCTATCTATGGGCTATTTTTGGTGAAGATATATAGTACGGTTTTCAAGATCTGCTCCGGAAACGATGATTAACGCCATTTTCAGTCTAAATCAAAGTCGTTGACATGGAAACTCGAAAAATAACTTTTTTTTAAATCCCCAACTATCAAAAGGCACCAAACTGCAAACACGAAAACATCGTTTTTTTTCGTATATAGTCATTGGACGGAAAAACGACTAAAAATTCATTAAAACTGATTAATTAGTAAGCGTCTAGAAAGTGTCCAGAAAAGGGTCGAGTTGTTCAAGCGTAAAATGGACGGAAAAACGATGCTATTTGCTCCGCCTTGTACAACTGTTAACGGCCAATCAGATGGCGCTGGTCCCGCGACGCACGTGAGGCCCAAGGCTTCCTTTCAGAAGCTTTAGGTTTCGTATTTCTGGCATGCCTTGCTCTAGTATCTGTCGCGCGCAGTGCAGGGAGATTTGCTGATAAGCTAGTTTTCGGATGTGTAACATGTTAATGGAATTCAGACACGCGCCAAGAAGTCAAACCAAACAATGTTACTAAGTTTATTGTGGTAACATATCCCTCGGCTATGCACAGTTACCCCTATCGGATGATGGGTTGTGTTTCATTTGGTTATAACAATAACTAATTTTTTAATGTGAAGTTTACAAGATATACGGCTTGGTCGAGATGTCGGTCACATGACGTTCTTCACGTGACTGTATTCTTGAAATGGCGTAAACACTGACCACTTCCACATTCCTGGGGAAAACCCTTGGAATTCCCTGATACGAATTCATACAGAAGCGTGGTTGCAAGCCCATTTAAGGATACCCTCGCTACAACCCATCGGCGAGGAAAAAAAGAAAAAAAGATGAAAATCCAAACTATCGTAGTGACAATTTACAGAAATCTATGAATTTACCTCATTATCTATTTGACACATCTTCACAATCACCTTTCAATGATCGGCCAATTGATCAGTGATGACAAAAGCTTGAAATAGCCACAGGTTAATTAACAACTTCGAAAATATCTCCCGTCACGTTTATCGTGTCGGCCATTTTGACGTATTGTACTTGATGTAAATGTATTACGACTCTCTGTCATTGTAATTGACTTACTGAGGTAATTCTGTTCTTCTCATCTAATGAGGATATTGTTTGGAATATATTTCTTGTAAACATACTAAAACATATGTTCCTCGCTTTGGGGGGAACTATTTTATTCCGAGATGGCCTATTAAAGCTAGTAGTAATTCAAGTTATTTTATGTGTTTAAATTACGGTTTGAGGCGTTAATAAAATACACTGACGCAAGTATATTTTATTCAAATCAGTTGGATGTTTAAATATGTTTTTTTTACATATTACATAACATCACTGCACAAAATTTGAACAGTTGCAGTAACACACTACGGTAATCGCATTAAACCTCATTTTCAACTGTACAGTATTTCAGTATTTCAGTTATATCACGGTGTATCAGACTGATGTGGGGTAAAAATCAGAAGTGGTTCAGGTCACCAAATGGGTGTTCGGGAAAAGATGAGCGTATCCTGCCACACAAGTGGCACCCGTCACAAACACACGCAAGGACAAGTCAATTGTTCCCCTGAACAAAGCACGGAAACACACAATGATGCCCGTCCTCACTTTTACCGAGAATGTAAATTATATTGTCCGTCAAAAACATGGACGAGTATAAACAATATGTTCATTCACGTAATACATGTCATACATTTGACAAAACGTATTGAATCGGAGCAATATTGTTAATCACAGCGTATGCAGTTGAACTCATCACCCATCCCATTATTGATAATCCTTCTTGACGATCTATGAAATCAGAAGCTGCAACACTTTATCTTTTAACTGGCATGTCAGATTTCTATTTCATAACTCAGGTTTTATTTTGCACGGATCACTATGGAAGGGACATTGTCGCATTGTCGCCCTTACAAAAACAAGCAAAACGTGTCAAAATTAACAAAAGCGCGACAATTGGCCATTTGTCGTATTGTCGCGTGTTCGCATTGTCGCTCTTTGATAATCCTTTTCTTTATTTTACAAAAGGGCGAAGATGCCGTAACGCGACATTTTCAAGGTCAAAATATGTCTCGTTGTCGCATTGTCGCCCCATCACAAATGTGTATAAAAGGCGTAAAGTTCAGTTATTGTTACAGTTAGGAAGCGGTAACTAAGTTACATCTGTCGTAGAAGTTCAACCTGATACATGTACGTCTTGAAATGAAAACACAAGCCGTCCGCGAGTCCATTAACGTTTTATTGTGAGCTCTTCTCTAAAAAATGAGACCAACTGAAGTCTATAATGATTGGGAAAGTCTAGATTTCCACAGCTCTAGCCTGAAATTAAGAATTGTTCTATGCTCCATTTTAATTGTATTATTTTCATTTTGTAGACATGGATGGACCAACCAGGAAAGAAATTGATGGAATATTAATATCACATGTTACCACTGATCCATTTAAATTCATCACACAATAATAAATTAGTATTTGACATTACGGCATTTGATTATTAGGGCATGATCATGTACGTGTTCACTGTAGTAATGTACACACCAGTCAACTTGATTATAATTTTTATCATAGGGTAGTGCGGCATCAACGATTACTTTATGATATCCTCACTTGTCATCGACGTATTAACATAGAACAATGGACGACAATTCGAAATTCTTATAAATAGCTTCAATAGGGACAGCGCCAGTGTCAGTACAATTTTCCTAGTCAAAAATATGTATCTACAAAATATAATATGAAGCAGACAAGAACAATATTTTGTTATTAATGCTTACTTTCATGGATAGAATTGAGGCAATCTAGGCTTGCCAAATCGTTCTAGACTTGAGCTGGATTCCTTTTAAATTTACTCTGTATGGTCTGGGAGACGAACAGCCGTCAGTGTCTCATGGAGAACTTGGACAGCCTGAATCAGTGTAATCAGATATGTTGTGGAGTTTCGGTTTGGGGCTGTTTGGTGAATAAAACAAGGGCTCACGAACAAGGGCACAATGTAGAGATTAAATCATTTGTTATTGTGATTTGAAATCTCTTTTGGAGAATTGCGAGTTACGTTTACTCTGTATTCTTTCGTCATGGTAGCATAAACATTTTCTATGTTGCTTTTTGAATTATCCACAAATGATGAGAACTACAATGTAAACCTCTCTCTGGAGATATGCCCTTCAGTAGTATTATTGTATATCTGAAAAATGGGACTTATCGACAAATATTACTTTCTTAAATACTACCCGTTACAGGCATTCTGATCATTATATCATACTTTATACAGTTTAAAAGTCAAATAATGGCAAATTGTGTATCTTTCTACATTTTGAATTAATTATAATTTCTGCAATAAAACCTTAGCATCAGATAGTGATATAAACGCATATGATCTATACTCTGATAAATGAATTATCATTTGTGAAAAATGAAATATTAAAAGTTTAGGGGTTTGAACATGTACATTGAATGACAGAGGAGAAAACAACGCAATAATTAGATTATGAATCAAATTATGTTATAAATATAACAGAATATTTAGAAAATATAAGTTTAATTTCTCATTGTTGGAAGGTGTTTAATAATATATTATGTTTGATTGTTTATTGTTTAACGCCGCACTCAGCAATATACCAGCTGTATGACGGTGGTTCGTAAGTAATCCAGTCTGGACCAGACAATCTAGTTATTATCATTAAGAGCACCGATCTACGCATTTGGGATACGATGACATGCATCAACCACGTCAGCGAGCCTAACCACCCGATCATGTTAGTCGCCTTCGTACAAGCATGGGTTGTTGAAGGCCTATTCTAACCCGGATCTTCACGGGTATTTTTTTAAATAATAAGGTACAATGAAATTGATAATAAGTGTCCATACACGCCAAGTAAATGGTATATGCATTAATTAAAATGCATATGGTTCAATGATGAGTTCTTTCACAAGTCCATATTTCAAGACATGTATTTGATATTCATAATAACTCCACAAAAGCTACACAATGGCGACAAAACGGTACCAGCATCACAGATACCAATAATACATGAGACTCTTATAATTACTTTGAAGTTAAAACATGTATCTAAATAGAAAATTAGAAGGATACACTTCCGATATTTTTCGTATTTTGTTTTCCTTTGGAGAGAGAAGTTGTGATTGGTATCTGATGGGTGCAAACAGGTGTTCCCTTCCGCCCAGGCCTTACGGCAATGCTATAGGCCAAAATGTAACAAGCCTTGTTCAAAAGGTTCAGGCTGAAATTTCCATCCCACTTGGGCTCCTTTTAAATTTAAATATAGTTTCTCGTGTCTCCTTTCTTGTGTCGATATGATAGAAATGAATTAAATATTACAGCACTGGTGAATAGGATATATGCGCATGTCAGCGTCGATCCTACAATATCCGTTTATGCAAAATACATTTATACTGATGAATTAACGTAGTAATACTACGCAAATATATGTCCAGATGTATACATCAGTATCATCTCGTGATCTTAATTCGTGCTTTAAGCTCTTTTTTCTACCGGAGATTCTTGGGCGTTACATCACACCAGAAAGCCAGGTCCAAATTCAAGTCATAATTTCATGGTCTGTCTTATGTTGGAAACCAATATCGCAATATGGCTGAATATTGCTGAACGTGGTATTAACCCGATTACTCACATACTTATTCCATTTTCTACAGTCATCTACGAACACTATCTTTAAGGAGGTATATCTAGATAATCCAAATGTCCATACATATATGTCCACATTTATATGTATAAAGCAAGTCGTCCTGCACTCTTCCTTATAAGATAAATGCTAAGCATTTCCTCTGTATGTATTTATATAATGTAAATATCGTTTTAATGTAATGCTGATGCAGTGAACGTACCACAGACCTGATGCTAGAATAACATCTAATTTCTGAAATGAACATATTTTACAGAAAAAACAGTTGTTAAACAATAGTTATAAAATATAATAACAAGGAACCAAGAGCCAAATTTTGGGTTGTGTTGGACATATTTGTTTCGGGGTCTTATGACAGACAAACCTGATGCCTTTAAGTATAAAGATAAGTAAGTATTGCTGTTGTACATAGTCAAATATGTTTGTGAATAACCCAACCTTGAAAAATATTGAAAGATGAGTGGTAACTATTTATGCCATTATTTCAAATTAGAATGAGAGCATGGAAATCAGGAAAGCATGGCACTTTAATATACGTATCTTATTAACCCAATATTCTTTTTTAAGTAAGACCAGCATGTATATCGAGGGTATAGGTTTGGTGCGTGACTTATCACACAGTACTTTCAGAAAGTGTGCATATTCTGTTTATCGGCAATAAAAAAACATAAGACGATTCATACAGGTAAACACGATTTACTTCAGAACTAGTATAGATTACTTAAGGTTAGGGGGAAATGTATGTAATTAACAGAACTTTGGCCGGGTTTAAAGGATTTGGGTCCTGGCTTGGGCTTTGTGTTGGACGTGTAGACGGCGTTTCCAGGTTTGACGTATCAATGACCAAAATGATGTCTGATGCAATTCTCTGCCTTTTCGGGTGAACAATTGGCTTGCCTTTGGATGTGTTTGTGGCGGGTGCCACTAGTGGATCGGAAAAGAACTCGCGTTTTTGAGAGCACCCAGTGTCATCATTTATTATGATGAATCATGAAACATGCTCCTGATGTTGTCGCAATCGTGCAGTTGGCGCTACTTTTGGCAAGGCTTTCTCATGATAATGGAAATGCTTATGTCGCTTTTGTTGACCGATAAACATGAAAAGATATAATGTTAGTGTATATGGTCATGTAATTAAGAAACAAACGACGAGTGTGAGTTGTTAATTGTACGATAAACAACGACCACCACTCGTTTATTTCTATCTGAGATATCAACAATACGTACACCCTCTTTGAGGGTGTTAAATAAGGAAAAAATACACGCTTTAAAATATTTACCCGTACTTAAATAATGATGACTCCTTGAATAGAATCCGACAGCGGCCATGCTAGTTAAATCCATTTTAGGATTTGAGTTTGGTCTTTTCCGCATATTCTCACAATTTTCTCGTCGATTATCTGTACCTTTTCCCCCAATACCGATTGTCATATCACGCTCTCTTTCTGATTCGATTGTTCTGGTACTGCATTTATCTACCTTCTCCAGCAACATTTATTGGGAACAACTCACTAGACACATTCCTCTAAAAAATAAGGTCAAATTTACGACGATTTCAAGTTGCGAGTGCATGTTCGAATCTCAATAAATGACGTCATGATAGAACAATGTTTTATCGTGAAATAAATCTCGCTTCCTTCTTTTTTCTTATATCATCAAATGTCAATTTCTAATTGCTTTATCGTGACGTATCCGTGCCATGTAGCAATAACATACACAAATATCGTTGACTTCGACGTATAATAGTGTCATGAAATTTGATTATCCTCTTGTGTGCAATATTTCTGGTTGATAAATCTAACATATTCTTACTTTAAGAATAGCGACTATTCATTATTGAATCCCTTATCAGGTCTCTGTAACATTTGCAAAAATGATATAAATATAAAAATACAACTGAACCTAAATGTAATGTTTTAATATCCTCACGTTGCTGAATGCGGCATTAAATAACAAACAAACAAAACATAATATCTTTAAGAATTATGTTAACAATTCCGATGCTAAAAATAATGGTATGGCAATACTATCATAATTATCCACATTATTTATGTTACTTATCCTCAAGTGAAGTAGTCCTCCACACTGTACATTCAGTGAAGAAGACCATGAACATATGAACTATGTAACATACATTAATGGAAATTAGATGAACAGTTGAAGTTAGCAAATGATATTATTCGGTCGAACGTCTATCGGCCATCTATTCTATTCATGAAGAACATTTCACGTGGGACCAACAGAGGGAATTATGACTATCGACTTGCTAATTATGTTTTTATATTCGTGCTAGCTCAAACGATCCATTGGTTTGATTTATTGTTATGGTATCCACAAAATAAGTAGGATCCGATTTTTTTCCGTTTTTGTTGAAATAAAACTGAATTATATTTGCTGTTTACACATCAAATTTAGCCAAATTGTTACGAAATGTTTGCCCACAGCAAGGCTACGTTTTCCCAACATATTGGGCTAGGCACAGTATAACTGGACTGAGGGAGGGCGGCTTTCCTCCTTGTGGGTCACCTGCTTCGCAATATGGGACGGGAAAACTGCAGGGGGTGAGGGCAGTTAAGTTGATGGTACAGACAGATAAGAGAGATCATTTTACAAATGTGAAACCTCATTCCACAAAGGAAGAGGCGAAAGCTGAAACTTGGTGAGGTTATTTCTAGTATCTTACTGACTCTCGAGGATACATTTAATAAAACAATGAATGCGCCTGTGTGTGTGTGTGTGTGTGTGTGTGTGTGTGTGTGTGTGTGTGTGTGTGTGTGTGTGAGAGAGAGAGAGAGAGAGAGAGAGAGAAAAGAAGAAGAAGAATTGTACCGCATAAAAATGGCAGATATGTAGAATGTCCGGCCAGCATGACCTTTGAGTCACTATAGTTTCAGTCATTTAAATGCGTACAACAGTATTTGAGTGAAAGTAAACACTATAAGTGAAACAAAAGACCTCGGTACAGGCACACCCAGTCTCCCAACCATAAGTCTGCATGTATCAATACTCATACCTGCCACATCCTCAACCACTTAACTTACTCACACAATCATCTCACAACCTGTTCGCCAACGCTCGTATCAAAACGCATGCACGCATACACGCACGCACACACACATCACATTCTTCTTTCCCCACCATTGTGTCTACGTCAGCCATCATGGATCCATGTGATCTGCATTACGAATATCTTAAGTATGAATAAAGATCACAGCTTGCTATGACGTGTACTGCATTCCTGCAGAATTAGCAATGTCCTTAGCTCTAAATTTTATGTCTAAATGCTTATGTAGACAAAGACCCAAATGTATATAGGCATGACCATATTATATTCTACGCAAATATCACCACATTTAAAAACAAAGCTAGACTGAGTCTTTGAAGGGCATTAAGAACTGATACACACAAGGAAAAATATTTATGGATGTCAACTTTGTGTGGGTTCAAATCCCGGACGGGACTAAACCAAAGAAAGTACGAGAATCTGTACTTTACTCAGAAAGTGTTATCCCAATTATAACATTTGTTGTCAAGAAAGCACAAAAAATGTATATTCGGCTTTGGATGGGTAATACTAACACAGACATTTACGGATATTGATGACTTGGAGGAGCTTCGTAACGGACGTCTTCTCAATTCAGGGATTGGTAAATCAAAATGTGTGTGCGTGTGCGCGCGCGTGCGTGCGTGTGTAAATGTGGGCCTGTTGGATGTTACATAAAACATTCATCTTGAGCGGGATGGTAGTTCGAGTTGGATTAGCATGTTAACTATATGATCTTCTTGAGGCGGAGAATACCGAGCATGAATGTATTGATGAGATTCCTAGGTACATGGGGCCTTTTCGTCCCCAGGAATACCCACAGTGGAGACTTCAATGGGGATAGGGTGTACACAATGTGGTACCTGGTAGATTGTGTGTCATCAAACCGGACAACGTTGGTCTTTGACTGATTGTGGCGTAAAACACACTTATTCATGTACTTACATCGGAAATTGAATGTTCATCTTAATCTTGATGAACACGTAATATATTTTAAAAGAAATACAACAGTGACATAATAACTACAACTTAATGTGAGCACGAGTAGCTCTATTGGAATGAGATGAATAAGTCTTATAAAGTTGTAAGCTTCTTCACAGCCGTGTAACTATGAATTGACTTTATTGGGTAATCAAAAAAGAGATAGGACCTAATATAGCCACCCAAACCGATCTAAACGGGACCCGAAAGCTTATTGTATGCTATATATTAATATGGAAGTGGTCAAGAACTATACATTGTACTCCGGCCGATTGTGTTCCTGCATTTACTTATTTGGACGGAAAAACGATGGTTTGAAAACGTCCAAATAACGTCGTTTTTCCGTCCAATGACCATTTACGGAAAAAGCGACGTTTTCGTGTTTGCAGTGCCAGTTCATCACTAGATCTATCTATGTGCTAAGTTTGGTGAAGAAATATGGTACGGTTTTCAAGATTTCCTCCAGAAACGAGGACTATCGCCTTTTTCAGTCTAAATCAAAGTCGTTGACATGGAAACTCGAAAAATAATTTTTTTAACAATCCCAAACTATCAAAAGGCACCAGTTCACCACTAGATCTATCTATGTGCTAAGTATGGTGAATGAATATAATACGGTTTTCAAGATCTGCTCCGGAAACGAGGACTAACGCCATTTTCAGTCTAAATCAAAGTCTTTGCCATGGAAACTCGAAAAATAACTTTTTTTTAAATCCGAAACTATCAAAAGGCACCAGTTCAACACTAGATCTATCTATGTGCCAAGTTTGATGAAGAAATATGGTAAGGTTTTCAAGATCTGCTCCGGAAACGAGGACTTCCGCCATTTTCAGTCTAAATCAAAGTCGTTGCCATGGAAACTCGAAAAATAACTTTTTCTAAAATCCCAAACTATCAAAAGGCACCAGTTTACCACTACACCTATCTATGTGCCAGGTTTGGTGAAGAAATATGGTACGGTTTTCAAGATCTGCTCCGGAAACGAAATGTGACGGACGGACGGAAGGACGGAAGGACGGAAGGACGGAGGGACGGTGTCCCGGTATAAACTCTCCCCCTTTCAAATTCTCCCCCCGGAGATTTTATACCGGTACAGATTCTTCCCCGGAGAATCTGTTCTGAAATAAAATCTCCCCCGGGCGGATATATTTCGCGCCAACCTCAATATAAAGTCTCCCCCCTGATTATTCGGTTTGTTGCAATGTCTTTAAGGACTATATTCTTTAAATAGTTATCTTTAATGTAAGGAGGGTTACTTTAAAAAATAGATTATGAAATATGGTCATAATGAATTGATATTTCAGCATATTTTATTTGGTAACTGTACCTTCCATCCTAAAATAATTATAAGACATAATCATACCAAACAAATTTGAATGAAATAACTTAATGTAACAAATACATGTACGGTTACTGTTGTAACTGAATTCAGAAATCTTATCGGTTTTCGGTTTTAACACTAACTACGTAAAAACTGTCAACATATCCACGTGCGCCTCCTGCTGAGGCTGTCCGTTATACTCTGGTTTAAGATCTAAAATATATTCCTCAATACAGGCTACGATTTGAAAATGGTATCAGTGTAATATCAGTGGCTAGAATATCATGGTGCAACCGGCACTCGTGAAGAGCAACCTCCTCGTGGTGAGTGCTGGGTAGCGCTAATAGCTCTTCCCCCGTGTGGAACCGGGGTAGAATATTTCCACAGCACCCCATTGCTGGTCGTAAAAGGCGACCGAAGTGGGCAACCTGTTTGCCGTGGGTTGCGCCCCTGTGTCGGCGGAGGACGGGATTCTGGTAGTTGAGGGCACTGGTTCCAGGAACAGTGTTCCATTGCCCAACACACTACTTCGACCCTTACTTCGCCTAGACGGGTGGAAGGATGGGCCCGGTCCTATCAATCGGCTGGTCATGCCAAGCCCTGTGCATTAAATTGTGTATGCACACTCATGATTTTTATAAATATATTGTTTGGTCTTGGCCAATATATTACATATTTGTACTCATGAATTATTTATGTTACAAATTGCCTAGAGTCTAATGCCAGAAGGCGGTGGCTCATGGGCCAATCTGGTAATGTTGACCTCTGTATTCTATATGTCTCTAGTTTATTGTTATGGGCAGAACCAGCCTGGCAGTCAACTTTGTAGACAAATGTAGCTATGCATGTCATATTTGCTGGAGTATAACACCCCTGTATCCCTGGTGTTTGCATGCTGGAGATCCGATGCAATGTAACACTGCCCTTGTTGGTGCTCGATGGTGGGTGGGGAGCAGTGGTGCTGAAATATTTTCCTTTCACCATGGCCCTTCAATTATCTGGTTCCAACCGTCCAAAACGTAGACATTTAGAAGTTGATGCAGAAACTGATATTGTATCTCAACATATCGATACCTGGGCTCGATTCCTAGTAATAGAGACCCTTGATAAACAACCTATCAAACTCAATCCGTTTGCTGTATCGAAAGCCATTTCAGGAATTTGTGGAGAGGTGAAGAACGTGACTCGTCAACGTAGTGGTTCCCTCCTGGTTGAATGTGCAAAGAAACAGCAATCTCTCAATCTACTATCTGTCAAATTGTTTGCCAATATTGAGGTTGCTGTGTCTGAGCACAGAACACTTAACTCTTGCCGTGGCATTGTGCGTGACTGGACCCGTTGTCTGTCTGACATGTCAGAGCAGGAGATTGTTTCAGAATTAGGACAGCAAGGTGTAACTGCCGTTAAAAGGTTTACCAGGAAGCAAGATGGAGATGTTGTTCAAACAAATACCTATCTTTTTACCTTTTCGAGAACTACTCTTCCTACATCGATCAAAGCTGGCTACATGAATATTGGAGTGGAGGTGTATGTCCCCTCTCCACTCCGGTGCTTCAAATGCCAAAAGTTCGGCCATGGATCGAAATCTTGCACTAGATCCCCAGTTTGTCAAAGGTGTAGTGGGAGCCATGACAGCTCAGACTGCAGCGAGGACCTTAAGTGTAAAAATTGTGATGGTCATCACATGGCCTCTTCAAAATCTTGCCCTGTTTGGATTTTAGAATCTAAAATCCTTAAATTAAAACATACCAACAACATCACTTATCATGATGCTCGAAAGCTGGTTGTTCCCACGCTTCCAACAACTACTTCAAACTTATCTTATTCTGCTGCAGTATCCCGTTCCACTCCAACAAATTCTATCACATGTCAGACAGATCTCACTTGGGTCCACTCTGATCAGCCCCTTAAAATGGCACCCATGAGTCAGACTAAAGGAACATCTACATCATCTTCTGACACAGATGTTCAGCCTCCGAGCGAGCCTGCAAAGCAGCCTGCCCGTCAGCCTGCACAAAGTACTGAACATGCAAATATTCAAAAAAAGGAGAGGAAACGACAAAACAAAAAACAAACTCAAAGAAGCGCATCTCCTCCTGAGGTTCCTCTTACTAACTCGTTTGGACCTCTGGATATGGAGGTGACCCTGTCTTCCGAAGACAGAGGTAGAAATCCTTCTTCCTCACGACCACGTGAGAGGTCACCTATTGAACCACCGTGACTCCATCAAATAACCTACTCCAATGGAATTGCAGAGGACTTAGAAATAATTTTAATGACCTTCAATTATTGATACAGGATTTTAAACCGTCTGCTTTATGTCTACAGGAGACATACCTTAAGAGTACTGACAAATTTGATATTAGGCAGTATAACTGTCATCATTCATATTCTCCCCCAGGCGACAAAGCAACTGGAGGGTCATCTATTTTGGTGAGACAGGGCGTGATTCACAGCCCTGTTTCTATCAATTCAAATCTTCAAGCTGTTGCTGTTCGTTTAACTTTGAACGTTGTCTTTACTCTGTGTTCCTTGTATATTCCTCCATCCACTATGCTTCGACAAACAGATCTTCAAAATCTATATGATCAGCTACCCAAGCCATGCATCATCGTGGGTGATTTGAATGGACACAACCCTTTATGGGGAAGTGTTACCACAAACAATAAAGGGAAAATACTTGAGGAATTCATTTCAGATAATAATTTATGTATCTGTAATGATGATTCAAACACTTATTTACATCCTGCCACTGGAACGTACTCATCTCTTGATCGGTCTCTCACCGATTCAAATCTATTTAATGAATTTGACTGGTCGGTCCATGATGACCTCTGCGGAAGTGATCACTTTCCCACCATTCTTAAAGCTGTGAACCCGAATCCTGAAAACTCGACATCCAGGTGGAATTTTAAGAAGGCCAATTGGTCATTGTATGACATATTGTGCACTGCAAAATTAACCCCTCATCATTTTCAAAATGTTGAAGATCAGATTCAATTGTTTTCAGATCAGCTCAATGAAAAAGCTGATCAAACATTTCCAAAGTCCTCTGCAATTCCTCATATTCGCAAACCGTGGTTTACCTACGAATGTAAACAGGCACGGAAGTGTAGGAAGAAAGCGGAAAAGTACTTCCACCGACATCCCACAGTTCATAATTTAGATCAAGTAAAAATTACAAATGCAAAAGCCAGGCGGGCTTATAAACAAAATAAGCGTCAATCTTGGAGGACCTGCGTCTCCAAAATAAATTCCCGTACTCCTATATCCAAAGTATGGAACATGATCCAAAAAATTAAAGGCAAAGGATCAAAATCTACTGTTCACCATTTGAAGGAAGGTGATCAGTTATTAACTGATAAATCAGACATTGCCAATAAACTTGGTGAAACATTGGCAAAACATTCGTCATCGTCTAATTATGCCCCTGAATTCATAAAATATCAGAAACAACAGGAAAAGAAAAATGTTAATTTTAACTCTGATAACGGGGAAGACTATAATGAAGTGTTTTCCTTCCATGAGCTACGTACAGCCCTTGGGCAAGCTCATGATACAGCGGCTGGTGCTGATAATATTCACTATCAGCTCCTGAAACATTTGCCTGATTCATGTCTAGAAACACTATTAGATATATTTGACCACATATGGACGTCGGGGAATTTTCCTCCTTCTTGGCATAATGCCATTGTAGTCCCTATCCCAAAGCCGGGTCGGGATCATACAGATCCATCCAATTACCGTCCTATATCTTTAACCAGTTGTGTCTGTAAAACCATGGAGCGAATGGTAAATAATAGATTGGTTTGGTTCTTAGAAACCATTATCCTACTAATATTCAATGTGGTTTCCGCAAAAATCGAAGTACTATAGATCATTTAGTACGATTGGAATCGTTTGTGAAAAATGCTATTGTTAACAAACAACATGCTGTGTCAATTTTTTTCGATCTTGAGAAAGCCTACGACACTACCTGGAAGCATGGCATTTTAAAAGATTTACACGAGTTTGGTCTGAGAGGCCGCTTACCACATTTTATATCACAGTTTTTAGCGGGCAGGCAATTTCAAGTCCGAGTGGGTTCAACCCTGTCTGACCATTATAATCAGGATCAGGGTGTCCCACAAGGAAGCATATTGTCAGTTACTCTATTTAGTATTAGAATCAATAGTCTTTCAAAGGTTTTATGTGATGCAGTAGATGGGTCACTTTTCGTTGAT
Source organism: Haliotis cracherodii (assembly GCF_022045235.1). NCBI lineage: Eukaryota > Metazoa > Mollusca > Gastropoda > Lepetellida > Haliotidae > Haliotis > Haliotis cracherodii. The sequence goes on along the minus strand of NW_027266266.1, from coordinate 30,661,685 downwards.
GATTTTAATATATCTTGTCGTGGTAAAAATATGCACACTGTTGAGAGACAGCTACAATTATGCCTCAATAAAATACATAAATGGTGTCTAGAGAATGGGTTTAAGTTCTCTAAAATCAAAACAAACTGTATCCATTTTTGCCGCAAATATAAACCGCATACGGACCCAGAACTGTTTTTGGCTGGTTTTCCTATTAAAGGTGTCAAGGAAGCCAAGTTCTTGGGTATTATATTTGATAATCATCTAACATTTTTACCACATATAAGATATCTGAAGACTAAATGTCTGAAGGCAATTGACTTGTTGAAAGTTGTTTCTCATTCAAAATGGGGAGGGGATCGGACAACACTCCTTCATTTATATCGTTCTCTCATCCGTTCCAAACTCGATTATGGCTCCATCATTTATGGTGGTGCCTGTAAAAGCAACTTAAAATTATTGGATTCAGTACATCATCAAGGCCTGAGGCTATGTCTTGGTGCCTTTAGAACTTCACCAGTTGACAGTTTATATGTAGAGGCAGACGAGCCATCTCTTAAACAACGTCGAATTAAACTTTCATTGCAATATGTGACTAAATTATACTCAAATCCGTCGAATCCAGCATACGACTGTGTGTTTAATCCCATGTATGAAAATCTATTCCAATCAAAACCAAAGCTTGTTCCCCCTCTAGGGTTCAGAATTAAGCCACATATTACCGCAGCTACTATTGATCTTTCTACTATCTCACCATACCGGTTACTGTCTACACCTCCTTGGCAACTAGTCAAACCAGAGGTAGACCTGACACTAACTACCCTAAAAAAAGCTGATACAAACCAGTTGATTTATCAACAAGAATATGCCCAGTTGCGGTCAAAATATGATACCCATCGATCTATTTTCACTGATGGCTCCAAGGATGGTGGCAAGGTTTCAAGTGCTACTGTCATTGGAACTAAAAGGGTGTCTTCTAGAATCCCAGATAATAGCTCTATTTTTACAGCTGAGGCCAATGCTATTCTTATAGCTTTGGACTTCATTCAAAACCAATCATCTCAACAGTTCATCATCTTTTCTGATTCCTTGTCATGCCTTCAGGCAATACATAATTGTTCTTCAAATCAGCCGTTAATACTTGACATTTTAGAATTGAATAATGTTCTCGCCACTGCCCAATACGACATCGTCTTTTGCTGGTTGCCCAGTCATGTTGGCATCGCTGGTAACACTATGGCTGATACTGCTGCAAAGGCAGCCCTCTCCAAATCAGTAACACCACTTCTTTTACCATACAGTGATTACAAGCCAGTAATTGGATGCTACATCAATGATCTGATGCAAAAGAAGTGGAACACCCAAGTGGGTATCAACAAACTTATTGTTATAAAACCATCAATAGGGTATACCTACTTGGGTTGCTCTTCCAGACATGATGAAGTTGTTTTGCAACGATGTCGTATTGGACACAGTCGATATACCCACGAGTATCTTTTAAAAGGTGAGGATCCCCCGTTCTGTGTCCCTTGTGATGAGCGAATCACAGTCAAGCATGTTTTGCTTGACTGTGTTGATTTTTCTCTCACAAGGGATGAATATTATCATTCAACATCTTTAAAGGATCTTTTTTATGATATCAGTGCTCATTTAATTCTCGGTTTTTTAAAAGAAATACTATTATTTGATAAATTTTGAATTGTTTTAGAATAGTTGGATATTTTTGTCAACTGAGATGTATGTAGGCAGTGCCACCGAGGGGGTTAAAGCAGTGTAAAATTATTGTCCCCTGACAGTGGCACGTGAGTCCATATATATTGAAGTAATTAATATCAACTAGTGTTTTAATTCCTTGATTGTTTTTTGTTTTTTAATATTGGTTAATATTTCATACAACCACTCGTGACCAAAGTGATGGCATAAATCCTGCTGGGAATCATGCAGGAAGCAAAAGCACTGTAAGTCCCCATGATCCCCAGTTAGGTGGTCTAGCTTTAGTCGCCAGTGCTCTCTAGCCAGGTTTTACTTTCTAATAACTGTATTGACAACGTCTTTGTTTTACTATTGCTCAGGTAAGTTTTATGTCTCCACTGTGATAATTACCTTACTGTTTTACTGTCCTTTGACGACAGAAATTTTAATATAATCAATTTGTTCTCATCGCGATATGGCTGCAATATTGTCGATGCGATGTAAAATTATAACTCACTCACTCACTCATGGTGCAACCAGGTTTCTGTTAAACATACATCATCATAAACTAGCTAATTCAGCACTGATTAAATCTACTTTGTCTTTAAGACTGCGTACGTTTAGATGTATAATCATTAAATCTGGACTATGCAAAGGTCCTGGATTCGGATGGATATCACCGCAGCAGAAGAGAAAAAGTAAAACTAAGAATGATAATCGGAAATTATACAAGCAAAGTAACCCAAAATATAGAGAAATGTGTATCATCTTCCCGAAATGATTAGCATGTAGAACAGATTCAAAAACATCCACCGCCAGCCTGTATTGAACAACATCAACCGGCAACGTCAAAGCAAAGTGTACATGTTATTGTTACAATCGGGCTGGCGGTGAATCTTAATGAAGAACATCTTGTTAAAAAGACACACCGAAACTGATTTGCATAACTGATAACCACAACACATTGCAAAATAGTAAAAATTATACTGTATAACCTCATACTGAAGAGAAAACAAAAACAACACAGATAAATTATATAGCACGTCATATAGAAATGAGATAAGGTAATCTGAGAATGGATTCCTACGTTATATACAACTTAAAAACATATTATATAAAACGAAAGGAAAAGTGGGGACCCCGCCCTCTACCCCGAAAAGAACAAAAAACACACACACACAAGTAAGTAAATGTATATTTAGATAAATATATAACTCAGAAAAAATAACGGAGAGAAAAATAAATAAATACATAAACAAATACACATTAAAACCTAGAGGTATATGAAAAGCCAATGTGTAATGCTAAAGCACGAAGACACGATAAACTGTACCAACATTACAATGTTCCCCGATATGCATGCTTTACCTGGGTTACATACGGGTGATCTAAGTTAGAAATATATGACTGATATAAATTCTTTAAACACGGTAATATCGAATTTACTTGGATTATCGGTTTTTTTTCAAATGTGCTCCATTCAAGAAAAGTTATATTGAATTATGTATTTACTCTCCCCCATGTATTTTGCTCTTTTATGTAAAAGCTTTTTACACATTTTATTCACAGATTCTTTTGTTTTGATTTAATGCAAAAAAAGGGCTTTACAATGTATTTTGTTTCAACAGTTTTTTTATACATAAATATATGAATGGGGATTGACAAACAAGCTTTACAAGCTTTCATCCATCTTACTTAAAATCACACCAACTTCTAAATGCCACTGAAAGAAGTTAAGCTTTACTGGCTTAATGTAAAAGCTGCCGCTCTTTAGGCTGAGATTCCACGAGCGCGGTTTGCTACGCGGTTTGGGGCACGTTTAGGGAGGCGGTTGAAATGCTACACAAAAACTATGCTTAAAAATTCGGCGACTTAGTTTCCATAGTGCGCGGTTTGGTGTTTATGATGTAGTATTTCCATTGGCGCGGTTAGGACTGCTCGGCTAAAAAAAAAATCGAACAGTGCTCGATTATCTTGAACCGCGTGGTTAGCCCAGCGGTTCTACCCGAGCCAATGGTAATTTTACAGAATAAGGCCTAATTTCCTTTGAAAAAACCCTTGCAGGGCGGTTTGACTGGAGGTGCGCGGTTTGAATTTATACAGAGATTTGTATTACATTTCAACCGCCTTCCAAAACGGGCCCCAAACCGCGTGGCGAACTGACTGAATGAAAGTGTTTTTCATTCAAAAGAAACACGTCAGAAAGATATATTCTTAATTGAAATATGAAATTTAGGATTTTTAATATAGCTATTGTTTGTTTGCATTATTGAAAAGTAAGCTTATAAACGTAATATTAATTTATAGAATGTAGTACACACACCCAAAATCATTTTCAAACGAACTATTCCAACGTGTCACTTCATGAGGGTGTCACTGCTGGTGTCACCCCGAGACAATGGGGCTGGCTTTTCACGCCGGGGTGTTTTCATGTAGGGAAGGTGGTTGAACACTTTTGTACCACTTATAATCCCTTAATTGGCATTTAAATTTTACTACCTCTAGTTAGTACCGTTTTAAGTGTAGGATCCAGTGAAATGCCTAAATACTGCATTAGCTAACAAAAACAAGAAATCCACTGAACCCGAAACTGACTCACTTAAATTTTTACATGCCAACAGCCATGCACGCAAGTAAACGTTGTTCAGAAGCTGATATTCTCCATCAAAATATACCACAAAGACACCACATAGCAAATGCATTTTTAGACAATTACAATTGTTGAACAGCATGACAAGCCGCGTTTTATATAAATAGTCCGGGGGAGAAAATATTCCGTGAGTCCTCGTAGAAAAGTCAGTGACTTGACTGTGTGTTTTCTTTGATGAGAATGTTTCTCACCGACATTAGCGTGTAGGGGTGTGATGTCCTGGGCAGGAAATGACAGTGTTTTGACTACTCGTCATTCATTAATTAACGTGTTGGGCATCCCTAATTAACCTTTACTAATTCATGTTAATCCAACACAGGATGTTTTCTGGAAGTGGACAATCGCGAATGTCATAGGGCTGACACGACACGTGTTAATAACTATCCTAGAACTTCTAAAGTTACTAAACATTCTTTATATCTAACGACTAGTTTTATATCTATCTATATACCACTTTAGTGTCTCATATTGCGGTAGTTAAAGAAAAGACAGTGCTCAAAGTGAAGCCCTTTTCACTCCACATTCTCAACATCGTCTCTATCAGAAGTGTTTGGCTTGTCTATAGATGTAAACACATCTGTGTGTTTAAAGTGGATTTTGACATCCCGGACCAAGTCGGACCCAACACAAGCCAAACACTTCTGATAGAGACTGTGTTGAGAATGTAGAGGGAAAAGGGCTTCACTTTGAGTGAGTGATTTAAAGCTTTAGGTCACAGCGGCAATATTTCAGCCATATCGTGACGAGAACATTTATAATACTGACATTAAAATAAACAAGCATGAAATACTCACATCCCCCGCCAATATGACATGTCGGGGGTGTGCAATGCATTAGCTCCTGTGAACTATGTTCACTGGGTCTTTTTGTAAAGAAATATAGTACGTTTTTCAAGATCTGCTCCGGAAACGAGGACTAACGCCATTTTCAGTCTAAATCAAAGTCGTTGCCATGGAAACTCGAAAAATAACTTTTAAAAAATCCAAAACTATCCAAAGGCACCAGTTCACCACTAGACCTATCAATGTGCAAAATATGGTGAAGAAAAATGGTACGGTTTTCAAGATCTGCTCCGGAAACGAGGACTACTGCCATTTTCAGTCTAAATCAAAGTCGGTGCCATGGAAACTCAAAAAATATTTTTTTTAAACATGCCAAAACTATCCAAAGGCACCAGTTCACCACTAGACCTATCAATGTGCAAAATATGGTGAAGAAAAATTGTACGGTTTTCAAGATCTGCTCCGGAAACGAGGACTAACGCCATTTTCAGTCTAAATCAAAGTCGTTGCCATGGAAACTCGAAAAATAACTTTTTTTTAAATCCAAAACTATCAAAAGGCACCAGTTCACCACTAGATCTATCTATGTGCCAGGTTTGGTGAAGAAATATGGTACGGTTTTCAAGATCTGCTCCGGAAACGAAATGTGACGGACGGACGGACGGACGGCACCCATTCCTATATCCCCCTTCCACTTCTTGGCGGGGTATAAAAAACAGTCATCGACGGACAGTATAACAACTAGCATATCACAGTTTATAAGTAAAACTAATTTAGAATAATTAAAAGAATAACTTATTATTCAACAATACATTATAAAAACGGGCTAGAGATCGCCAGGGCTTCACGTTGAGCACCTTGTTTTCTTTAAATACCGCGATCTGTGACACATGTCCTGCTTTACTGTATTGATTTTTCCAACACAAGAGATAAATATTTCAGTGTTAAAACAAGTAAGGACCCTTTTAATGTTGTTAATTCACATATAATATTGTGCTTTGAAAAAAAAAAGGAACCTGTTCATGAATTTTGATATGCTTAATGTATTATTTTATAAATTGGTAGTGCTAATTAATAACTTTTTGTTAGTGGCTGTTCCCTCAAGTGGGGTTGAAGTAGCGTAAGGGGTAGAATAGGTCTTCAGCAACCCATAGTTGCTGTAAAAGGCGACTATGATTGTCAGAAAAGGCGACTAACGGGATCGCTCGCTGACTTGGTTCATACATGTCATAGATCCTAAATGCGTGGATCGATGCTCATGATGTCAATCACTGGATTGTCTGATCCAGACTCGATAATTTTACAGACCGCCGCCATATAGCTGGAATACTGCGGCGTTAAACAACAAACAAACAAAGTAGCGTAAAGTTATTGTCCCCCAAAGAGTGTATGTAAGTCCCATAGCATTCGAAGTAGTTTTGTGTATGCCAGCCTTTTAAACGTAGTATATTCGTCATGTTAATCTTTGGTTGAACTGGTAGACTGTCGCCAGTGACTAAAGGGATGATATAAATCCTGCCAGGGTCCATGCGGGAAGCAAAAGCACTGTAAGTCCCCATGGTCCCTTGTATGTTGATCCCCCTTTATTTAATGACGATCTCTAGCCCATTTTTATATTGTGTTGTTCACTCATTCTTTCTGATTTTAAATGTTCCTCAACTAGTTTTAAATCTAATCTGTGATATTCTAGTTATCGTACTGTCCTTCGATGACAGGTTTTTAGAAAGTCTAAATATATGTATTATTAATGTATAACTTCTCGTCACGATATGGCTGAAATATTGCCGATTTGACGTTAAATATTGACTCACTTACTCACTCACTCAGTGCCCCTAATTCTTTTTTTCTTAATTTTTTTCTCTGTTGGGTACATGGACTGTAGATTGATTTACTTCCTGGTATGGCACTGGTTGTGTTTCGGGCAGAGGTTTTTTTAGCGACTCAGGCAGAGGAATCAACTGAATCTCGGTCTGTGTATCAGATGAAACAGATTCTTCCAAAAAATGGACTACAAGATAGTTTGTCTGTCCAAGACCCCTCCACTGTCACAGACCACACCGACGACCCATTCTGACACCACGTCATCGTCGGGACCGTCTTCAGTGGGCAACACAGCACCAGCAGTGGAGAAGAGTCCTCTTCTCAGACACGAGCCGTTACTGTATCTCAACATCAGATGGCAGAAAGAGAGTCTGGATACGCCGTGGGGAACCTCATTCGGATGCTTGTGTTGTTGACTCGTGGGGTGGTCCGAGCATCATGGTGTGGAGTTGGATTGGTCTTGCAAAGAGGGTCGGCCCTGTGGTCTTCCAAAACATCGGTCCAGGGAGAGGCAATGGTGTCACAGCAGGTCGGTACATTGGTCAAGTCTTGATACCATACGTCATTTAGCACGTCGCCGCAACCACGAGTTTCAGCATGATAACGCCCGTGCCCACACTGCGAGAGCAAGAAGAGACTTTCTCTAGCAGAATGGCATCAGAACCACGCAGTGTCCTGCCCTCAGTCCCCATTTAAATCCCATTGAACACCCGAGGTACGAGTTTCAAAGACGGCTGAATGACGTCCGACAACTGCAGCTGAACTGCGTCAGGCATTCCCCAGAGTGTGTGGTCAAGTGCCTATGGCCTTCATCAACCGCCTCATCCATTCCATGTATCGACCGCAGTCATCAAAGCACATGGCGGACACACGAGACTGGTGTTGTGTTTCCCTTTAAGAACATTTGACACTTCAGTTGTTACCTTGATGATCAGTTGTGCCAAGTTTCATCTTTTTAATATGTCTCATATATCTATCCATGGTTACGTTTCTTTTGCGGTTCAGTATACATATGAGTTTGTAATAGGATAATGTGGGTACTGCTCTGCAAACATAACCGCCCCCCCCACCCCCCCCCCCCCCCCCCCCCCCCCAAAGAAACAACAACAAAAAACAACAAACAAACAACAACAAAACAACCGCATGTAACTGCCGATATCAATGATATCCAATAAATGTCCCAGGCAGACGCAGACCTGCGTTGGTTGTCAGCCTCTAATATTTGGTAAGCAACGTCCATACTTTAGGATGTTCATTTCTTTGGGAATTGAGTATATATATGGGCAGTCTGCTTTAGTGAGGATGTGCGTGGATGTTTGCTACAAACTACAAACAAGCGGTGCTTACCAGGATCGACGCGGTCCCACTGCACACATGTGCATGCTGGACTCTCCTCAAAGATTGTGCCATCGCCGCAGTGCATCAGGGTCCTTCCAGTACTGCCAATTTGATAGTATGTCAAGGGGTTGAGAGAATTTGCCATCAATGTGCATTCTGAAAATATTAAAAGTAACAATATATCAGTACACATTGTACGATTTATGGAAACTAAGAGATTTATCATATACTCTTGAATTGCCGCCGAGCTGATATTATAGGCGATAATGTTATTATAAAATATATCATATTGAAATGATTTTTCTGGTATGGAAACATTGAATAGGTTGGTGTGCATCCCTTTGCGATTGATGATCAGTGAGTGGGTCATATCGGCAATGTTTCAGCTATTGAGCAACGGGAATTGATAGTCAAATCAATTTCGTTCATGTTTGAGGCAGACTGCATATTATACACGTCGCGTTAGGAACTCAACACTTCATTCAGCAGACCCATGCTAGACAGAAAACATGACTAAGATATTGCCGATGTGTTGGTCATGTAGCGACCCAATGCTAAACAGGTAAAAATAGTAGACTTTCATGACCGTTGTGTCCAGTAGCTTCCGGTTATCATTTCAATGATTGCTTATTCATTATGTTTATGCCTTATTATTAACACGAACATATTTTTACTAATATACCAATTCACATACAAAACGACATTTAGACATAAAGAAAGATTTTCCCAGAGGTAGGGTACAATGAAACCAAAACATCAATTCTGATACGGAACGTCTTGTATCTGCATTTCGAAATCGCAGCAACAAACTACGAAACTCTTTATTTGTGACTTTTTGTAAGATGTAAACAAAATGAAAGGGTGGTTGAACTTTTGAACATAGAACAATTGTCTAAACTATTCACAAAATATGATGTTTGCTCTTTTACTCCACGCTCAGCAGTATTCCAGTAACATGGGTACGCCGTCTGGTACAATGACCCGATATCAGCTGAGTAACGGGGATGGAATATTGAAAGATTATTGTCCTCTGATGTTCACACGTATGTCCTAATAGTATCAAAGTACACTGCCAAAATATAATCATATTTGAACAATGTTTTAACCGAAGGCTAGTATTGAGTGCAAAATATGCCGGAGATACATTCGTCACGACTCGCCCCTTTCCGTAACCTGCAAGAAGACTGGACGAGTCTTCTTGCAGGTTACGGAAAGGGGCGAGTCTTCTGGACTGGACGAGTCTTCTTGCAGGTTACGGAAAGGGGCGAGTCGTGACGAATGTATCTCCGGCATATTTTGCACTCAATACTAGCCTTCGGTTAAAACATTGTTCAAATATGAATTATATTTTGGCAGTGTACTTTGATACTATTAGGACATACGTGTGAACATCAGAGGACAATAATCTTTCAATATTCCATCCCCGTTACTCAGCTGATATCGGGTCATTGTACCAGACGGCGTACCCATGTTACTGGAATACTGCTGAGCGTGGAGTAAAAGAGCAAACATCATATTTTGTGAATAGTTTAGACAATTGTTCTAATCGATGAATGTTATGCGCGAAATAACGACAAACCAATCAGAATGCGCATGTGATTTCAAGTTCTTCGTCAAAGAATCCCTAAGAAATAATTTTTGATTTTACATATGTCATGCATCTAAAAATACACCCAAGACACAATTAAATGTGCTCAATCATACTGTATAATTCCTCTTGTCCATATGTGCTTTAAATTGCACCTTAAACATATATGATATGCACATGCACAAAAGTTAAGCGCCCGTGTGGGAATCAGAAATACGAAATTGATGATGTATGACTGAATTAGGCTTCCATAGTTTCATGAACCCAAATTTGTCCAGATTCCACAAGGAAAGCGTGCTGTGCGTGTTGCTGCAGTTCCCCTATACTATAAATAGTGAAATTCAAGTTTCAGACACGTGGTTGCATTTTGCTTCATAGAGGTTGAAAATCGGCCATGGTGAGGAGAAAGTTAACGAACGCTGAAAGATGGCAAGTGACAGGCATGAAAAATGCTGGCAAGTCATGCAGGGCCATTACAAGACAAATGGGTCCTCATCACAGTGTTATCACTCGTTTGATTGTCAAACCAATGATGTCAATGACAGGTATAGGTCTGGTAGGCCAAGAAAGACCTCTAACAGAGAGGATAGACGTCTTTTCAGGATAATCAGACGAACTCCATTTGCCACTTCAACAGATTTAAGACTGTAGTGGATTACCCATCAGAGACTCTCGACAATGACTGTAAGGCGTCGCCTCAGAGCGGCTGGTCTGATATGGTGTCGTGCCCGTAGTCGATGAAACTTGGCCAACTGGAGAAGGATCCATTGGCCTGACGAGTGTCGAATGCTGCTACGAACTGTTGATGGTCGAATACGTAATTGGAGGCAACGTAACACTCGTTTTTCACCAAGGAACACCCAGAAGGCCTTAGCTTGTGGCGGGGGGTCTGTCATGATATGGGGTTGTGTTTCCTTCGGCTGCCAACTTCCGCTGGTGACAATTCGTGGAAACCTGAATGGCCAACAATACCAAGATGCCGTTCTTCGTCCAGTGGTAGTCCCTCATTTTGACAACCATCCTCTTCAGACAAGACCTGTTTACATGGACGACAATGCTAGACCACACAGATTTCCCACACTGGCTTATATTGCCACTCTTCCTTGGCCGGCCTGTAGTCCGGATCTTAATCCGACTGAGCATCTCTGGGACATTCTTGGCCGGAAAATCAGACATCGTGATCCCCCAGTTCAAAATCTCGCTGGACTTGAAGCCGCACTTCATGAAGAATGGATATGTTTTCCTCAGAGAAGCATTCAACGACTTGTAATGAGTATGAGGCGTAGGGTTGAAGCTGTGGTCAATGTACGTGGATCATACACACGTTACTAACGTTTCTGTCTTGCAATAGACTCTGCACTCCCTAAGTGACACCTGATAAGGTCTGCTGATATCATGACAGTTACATGACAAAAAAATATTTTCAATGTTTTCTAATCCTTCAATTTCCTGTCTTCAGTAAATTTCCTTTCTGCTCATATTCTTTTGGAACACAAGATAAACTTGCTTTGGGACAACTTTTGCATCACATGAGGTGTAAATATACGGCTTATAACAATCGTACATCTCGTTATAGTAGTCATCATTAAGTGCCAAAAGTAACAGCTCACAAATATGGTGGGTGGCGCTTAACTTTTGTGCATGTGTATATATGGGGAAATGTATGTGAACCATTAGGCAATGAGTTGACAATTGTTTTATGTATGCCCGTTTGCGCTAAGACGGAACCCGGTCGCAAAAATGGCCATGAGAGGGGCACAGGCCGCTATTCCGCTTGTCCCGGAATAACACGCATTGGTCACGAATGACCGGAGATACTGCCGATGTGACGTTAAATGTCTACCGTGACACTACAATATGCTTGATTTCTGATTGGTTAAATTGGATCTGATTGTTTCGAAAACCCCTTTTAAATATACTCTTCAAAAGAAGAAACTTGACATTGATGTAAAACCACTTTTTGCCAAATATCTAAAATAATTACATTAAATGAGAACCAAATAAGTCAAACAGAAAGATGATGTGTCTATAATTCGCGAAAACACATGCAAAGCACATAAACGTAGCGTTTGGGGATCAATTTCACAGCTTCATCCAAACGCAACCGCCTGTAAAAAACGTGCAGCACATGATCCTGCATTTAGGCATGCAGACCCCCTGCTGAATGGGTATAAAAATCCACATCAACGGCTGTTCATACAGTCCTTATAACGGCAGTAGAGGCGGTGACAGAATGCCAAGACTGAATGCAGCTCACCGGAACAACGCCATTGGGAGATTACAAGCTGGAGCAACTCAGCAAGAAGTGGCCAGGCACTTTGGCGTATCCAGACAGACAATCTCCGCACTGTGGACCCGATACAACAACACCAACAGAGTTGACGACAGACCAAGGTCAGGAAGACCAAGGTTGACAACCCAAGCACAAGATCGATACATCCGGCTGCGACACCTCTGAGACCGCACTACCACAGCCACGCCTACAACCACACAGATCCCTGGGGTACGCAGAATATCAGATCAAACGGTACGCAACAGACCGAGGGAGGCTGGACTTTTTGCACGAAGACCTGTTCGACGTCATGTATTGACCCCACGTCATCTGGCGGACCGTCTGTTTTTGTTGCCAACAGAGGGTTAGATGGGCACGGTGCAAGGTGGAGAAATATACTGTTTACTGACGAGTCCCTTTTCCTACTCACACGTGCTGATGGGCGCGCACGTGTCTACAGACGTCGGGGTGAACGTTACGCCCCCAACTGTGTGCAGCAGGTTGTCCCATTTGGCGGCGGGAATGTCATCGTATGGGCCGGAATTCATCACGGTGGTAGGACGCCTCTCGTGCATGTGGCAGGTGCATTGACAGGTGTGCGTTACAGAGACTTGATCCTACAGCCTTACGTTCTTCCTCACGTCAACGTTCATGACAGACGGTTCCAGCAGGACAACGCTCGACCGCATATTGCACGTGTTTGTCAGGACTTCTTACAGCACAACAACATCCAGACATTACCTTGGCCAGCCCGGTCACCAGATTTGTCCCCGATTGAGCATCTCTAGGACGAGTTGGATCGACGTGTTCGCAGAAGGAATCCACCGCCCCAAACACTTCCGGCGCTTCTTGATGCACTTCAGCTTGAATGGCAGCACACCCAACAGCGTGTTATTGACAACTTGATTGCATCTATGGGTCGTCGGTGTCAAGCGGTGATTGATGCATGTGGTGGGCACAACCGATACTGACATTTTCTGTACCCCTGTGACATTAACTGTATCGTGTGTCTGTCTAGGTGACACGATTAATGTTTTGAACATTGTGTACATTGATCTTCAAACAGTGTTTCAATTATGGTTTCTGTGTCCTATTTTGAAACAATCGCATGATATTACATTTTGAAAGTCAAGTGTCAAGTTTGTATTTTTTGGAAGAGTATATATTAAGCATTTTCACGCAAAACACGTGCATATGAATTCATCGATAGCCTATATGTCAGTTCATAAAATATGGCTGCCGATCGATCACCCAAAGGAACTGTCAAACGTATCGATATTTACTATATTACAGGCTGAGTCCCTAATACACGACTGATAAGCTGCTCTCGCGAAATTAATAGCCGACCTCGCGTCTCTTAGAGAAAATACGAATAGTTTGACATTGGGTGTTTTTGGCCACGATATGGTGTTCTATGCCGTAACCCTGACTGCTTCGATGATGAGATCACAATAGATTACGAACAGGCAGTTTCCTTATTGAAACAAACGACAATGAATGTAAAATATAACATTGTAAAAAGTGTTTGAAAAAACTTTATTCATGACAACATGTGCTTTACAAACCTCGATATTCATTGCTATCACCACCAACCACCATCAGTCCATAAGACAACACTCGTCCGTTCGACGGGTCCCGACATCACAAGAGTCACAGGACTTGATCATAACAACTTATCAAACTTCAGGAAATTTATTTTAAAACATGTACAATAAAGCCATTCATACACGTACCACTGTTTCTGTTCCACAACTGTCACATTTCTTTCACATGCTTTCTAATTTCTAATCCGAGAAATCTTAAAATTAATAGATCAAATCAGGTCCCTCGTGTCAAATAGCCGGCTTGTCTGCAGCCTAAAAAAAAGGCTGTTCAGTCATGCTCCAGTTCCATTGGCAATCCTGTTGTACGATCAAGCTCATTCCCAGTAAATCTAAAAGATAATGTTGAACCACATCATAGGCTTGTCATCTTGCTTCCTGTAACATGTCTGAGGCACGGAAAAGGTAAATAACAACATTGGCAGCCATTGACAGTCGTGAGGTATGAGAAACCGTAGGTAGGTCAAGTTCTGCCACATCCAAGTTTCAGACATATGAAACTTGGCCAAACTGATCATCAAGGTTGAAATTAAAGTGTCAAATGTTCTTAAAGGGAAACACAAGACTAGTCTGAGAAAATGGCATCACAAGTCAGTATCTCGTGTGTCTGCCATGTGCTTTGATGACTGTCATGCAACGTCGATACTTGGATGGATGAAGCGGTTGATGAAGGCCATAGGCATTTGAGCCACCACTCAGAGGAACGCCTGATGCAGTTAAGCTGCAGTTGTCGGCCATGGTCGGACGTCATTCAGCCGTCTTTGAATCTGCTGGTGGCGCCAATGCTGGTGCTGTGTTGCCCACTGAAGACGCTGCCGGCGATGCCGTGGTGTCAGAATGGGTCGTCGGTGTGGGCTGTGGCAGTGGAGGTGTCTGCTCGTAAATCGTTGACGCACGGTGTCCGCACTAATGTGTAGTTGGTGTGTCCCCATGGTCTGTCGAGCAGTTTCTGCAGCAGTTACAAAGCGATCTTGAAGATGCTGTCGCACAATCTGATGATCCTGACGTCGGGTGTTGACCCTTGGTCTTCCACTACGTTGTCGGTCATCTGTAGTCTTGATGGTCTAATACCGTTGCTGGAGCCTGTATAAGGTCCTTACGTAGACTTGAAATGCACTGGCTACTTGCCGGGCGGTTTGTTCCAGCTAACAATCGCCCGAGGGCTCGGTGTCGCTGATTTCTTGTCAATCTTGGCATGTGGTAGCAATTCAATAACGAATGAATGTTATCCGATCTGGGTGGATTTTTATAGGGCAAGAAATGGGGGAACGCATGTGCATTTCAATTTGCACAGAACTCACGTGCATCGGATTACCATGGCCGTTGCCGTGATGCGTTTGGGCGATCGGTTTTATTGTCATCCGCTTTGTTTTGTAACGATCAAATTTCATTTTTCCGGACAAGGTAATGTTTAATTTTAGAAACTTTGATAAAAATTACCCAGATATTTAAATGACAACTGTTCATGCAATGTTACTTGGGGTGACGTTTCGTTTGCGTTTCAGCATATATTCGTTTAGTATTAAAAAGCTATTTCTACAATTTCACCTCAACAATTGGAAATGGCATATTCGATTTCCAAGAAATTTGTGCACGGGCAGGTTCTGATGTAATTAAAACATATATCTTTTGATTAAGTTTGGAGGGTTAATTGTGAACTTCTTTTTTAGAAACCATGTGTTTAGCACACTTATTTGGAACTATATGTATTTTTATGTTGAACTTTAGTAATATTTACATTACCACCTGTGGCCAATTATAACAAGGAATCACGTCGGATTTGGCTGGTCTTTCCTGAATAATGCAATGCATACTATTTGCCATGATCATTTGTGTCCGACTGTTGATTGCACCTCCAAACTTACAAATTATATTTGATGGCTCCTTGCATACATATTGTACAAATGGCAAAATGAAATATCAATTCTTGTTTGTTTTGAAAATGACTCATTCAAACTGAAACGTTTGTATCATCACGTGGAAAGATAACGGCTCAGTCGCTAAATAATGTGATTTTAAGACATATCAGATCATTGTCTAAGAACACGTTTGACAATGCCTTGATACTTCCATAGTGTACATACGAGTGTTTCCTTGAATGAGATATAAATATTATCTGAACATTTTCAAGCTAAAAGTAAACCATGATAACCAGGCAACATCAGTAAACTAACAAAGCCAAAAAGCACAATTCAATACATTGAAAATATATAACCTCCATGTTTATTGTCAATAGTGCAACATTCAAATTAAAAAAGTAAGGCAGTTTATTTGTAAACAGTTAACATAGCTGTTAACCATTGAACCAGAAAAAGTAGCAAAACATTGCAGCATGCTAACTACATGTGTAGGTGAAATTATGCTATTTAGCATTTCGTTTTACATAAAGTTCTGATCGGTTGACGCTCATTGCTTCTGAAATATCATGTTTTGGGGGCATCACCTGTCCACTTATATATTCGAACCGTATCCCGTTTTCACAGCAGGAAGTGGGTCTGATACACCATCAACAATGTAGGAGCATGTGGCTTTAGAGGAGAGTGGATCGCATGTTGTCCCTCACAAAATGCACCAAGAGTGATCCTCTTTTCTCTCGACTGAGGACAAGAGAAACAGAGGTGTTCTTCAGCCTCCTAAGTATCTGGAAACAAAACATATTGATGTAAACTGCTCTGATTTATTGACAATGTACTGACGTAGGTTGCAAACAACTGACCAGTGCAAACAACATAATAGCTTCATTATGTTTGCCTTGCATATTTCGAATATTGATGAGACATGAATTGATGTTGTCGAGAATAGATACATGTATATATCCTTAATCAACAATCCACGTAAAAATGAAATATAATGTATAACAAAACTTTGCTTCAGTTACTGAAAAGTACACATTTAGGTACACAATAGATTTTGCTAGTTCACAAATAGATTCTCTCTAGCATTTTCACATGTACATATCTTTTGTTATTTATCTATTTTCAATGAAGCGAGGTTCCTATTTCATATCAAGTTTTTGTTTGGAGTGAAATAATGTTTCCTTGGCCGAACCAGGAACACAACCTTGATATGAAATGAGTTTTTGATTATATTTTTATAACCAACGATGTTTTTTAAGGAATCATCAAGAGAATAAAGTCCACATGTCAGGATAATGAGAGCAAAGTGCGTATGAATACGAAGTATGCAAAATTACTTTTGAGAAATAAAACCTAATTGCATAGTCGCCCCTCGTGGCGACCCGGAGAAGATAAGAATGTGTCCTCAGCACCCATTTGCTGGTCGTAAAATGCGATCGTATTGGGCAGCCTTTTTTTTACGGTGGGCTGCGACCCTGTGTCAACAAATGAAGCGAGTCTCGTGGTTGAGGGCGACAAAGCCGGCAATAGTGCTCCTTAGTCCAACACACCGGTTCGACGCTAACTTTGTCAAGACGGGCAGTAGAATGCGCCCGATTCTATCAATCGGCTGGTCATGTCATGCCCTTTGCATAAAGATTTCACGCACACTTTTGATACTTACAAATAAATCTATTCTAAATGTATATCATATCTATCAATCGATAAAACTTGCTTAGAGCCCTATGCTCAAACGGACCTCCGAATTCTGTACGTCTCCAATTGATTGACATGGGCCGAATCAGCCTGACCTTTAATTAGTTATAGATATATAGTTATAGATTTCCGTGTCAAATTTACAGAGGTTTATCCTCGATCTTGACATCTTGGAGATCCGATGCAGCATAAGAGTGTCTTTGTTGACACACTATGGTGGAGTAAAAGGGGTGCAGAACTATTTTCTTTTTGACATGGCTTCGAAACACCCTGACAATATATTGACAACACCTCGTCAAACGAGAGCACATCCAATCGATACGACTATGGGCCAAGTATCTTGCCTGCCCGGCAAGACCGAAGTTGACACAGCTATCAAACGATTCACTGTAAAGAAGGATGGTGTCGTCGAACTGACCAACACCTACCTCTTCACTTATGAATATCCCCCCACCCCCCCATCCCCCTATGAAAGCTGGTTACTGTAACACCTGAGTGGAGGTGTACATCCCAAATCCACTCTGGTGCTACACCTGCCAAGCGTTTTGACATGAATCAAAGTCCTGCCATGCCCCTGCTGTGGTGACAAACACAAGGCCACTGGCTGCGAACTGTGCAAACTGCGGTGTGAACTATGTGGCTTCTGTCAAATCCTGTCAAGTGTGGAAACGCGTGTCTCAGATCATGAGAGTCAAAACTGAACAAAATGTCTTGTTCCACGAAGAAGAGGGTTGAAGGTTCTACTGCAAACACTTCTACTCTCTCTTACTCTGCTGCTGTCTCTCGTCCTCCTGTAACCACTACCTCTATCGACTGCCAGACTGATCTAACACGAGTCAAGTTTGTCCAGCCACTTCCTACTGCTTCACTCCCTAAACCAGCTGAAACGACTTCGTCTAAGATTCCTCCCAAACGCAAAACTGTAGTAAATGCGGAGGCAGAGACTCCTAAACCAACACTTGAACCACTCGGTAAAATACACACAAGGAGAGAAAATTATTGAAAAGGAAGCACCACAGACCATCTCTCCTTTAGAGGTCCATAATGCCTTTGGTCCTCTGGGCATTGAGGTAACTCTATCTCCACATGAAACCAATAGGAGTACTTCAAAGTCTTCCTCACGTTCGCGTGATATTTGACCTGTTGAAGCACAACCATGAATCCACAACACATTATACAATGGAATTGGAGAGGTCTTATGAAGAATTTGAAACACAACTAAGCGTCAGCTTTTTGTCTCCAAGAAACACACCTTAAATCCACAGATCTATTTGATATCCGTCAGTACAGTTCTCACCACTCGTTTCCCCCTCCTGGTGATAAAGCTACACGAGCTTCCTCTATCCTGGTGAAGCAGGGCATAATCCATAGCCATATTCCAATCAACACTACTCTACAAGCTGTTAGTCACAGTGTTACTTTCAACATAGTGTTTACACTGTGTTCATTGTATCTTCCACCTTCTTCAGCTGTCTGCCAATCAGATCTTCAGACTTTGTGCGATCAGCTCCCGAAGCCCTGTATCATTATGGGCGATTTAAATGGTCATAACCCCCTATAGGGGGTGTACTGATACAAACAATAAGGGAAAAGTCCTCGAAGATTTTATCTCAGTTAATGATTTATGCATCTTCAATGATGGTAATTACACGTATCTGCATCCTGCCACCAGCATCTACTCTGTCCTTGATCTTTCACTGACAGATTCAAATATTTTAAACAAATTCGAGTGGTTGGTCCATGATGACCATTGTGGAAGTGACCAATTCCGAATAATACTTTCAATCCCACAGACGTTCACCAAGAAGGTGGAACTTTACAAAGGCCAACTGGTCTTTATTCCAAACACTATGTACTGAAAAACTAAAACCTGAGAATTTCAGGATTGTTCTTGATCTAATACAAATATTTTCAGATGAACTAAATTATATTGGAGACGAAAGTAGTCCTAAGTCCTCTGCAAACTCATATGCGTAAACCATGATTTGATAATGACTGTAACCAAGCCAGGATTAAATAGGAAGAAAGGTGAGAAATATTTCCGTCGACATCCCACTGTCCACAACATAAAGGTAAACTCGTGGGAGCCAAAGCAAGATGTACCTTTTAACAATATAAACGGCAATCCTGGAGGAACCATGTATCTAAAATCAAACCATGTTTCTTCACATCCATGTCCAAGGTGTGGAACATGATTCAAAAGATTAAGGGCAAAATGATCCTCATCTGGAGTTCACCATCTCAAAGATTGTAATGCACTTTTAACAACTAAATCTGAAATTGCCAACGAGCTTGGTGACACTTTGGCAAACCATTTCTCATCATCCATCATTATAATTCTCAATTTCAGAGGTTGTAAAAACAGAAGGAAAAGGAAACAGTAAATTTTAACTCTGATGAGGTTGAGGACTACAACGAAACATTTTCACTCCATAAATTACATACTGCCCTATGACAAGCCCATTACACTGCAGCAGGGGCCGACAACATACATTATCAGCTACTGAAACACTTACCCGATTCCTGTTTAGAAAGTTAACTTAACCTCCTTCATGTCACAATGCTATTATCATTCCTATACCAAAGCCTGGACGGCATCATACAGATCTATCCAATTACTGTCCAATGTCATGAACTAGCTGTGTTTGTAAAACCATGGAGCGCATGGTCAACAATCGATTAACCTGGTACTTGGAGACCAATATCGATCCTCACTGACATCCAGTGCAGTTTTGAAAAAACAACAACAGAAGGACCTTTGACCATTGGGTGCGTCCATTTGTTTAAAATTCCATTGTCCACAAACAACATACTATATCAATCTTTTTCGATCTAGAGAAGGCATGTCATACAACCTGGAAACATGGTATTTTAAAAGATTTGCATGAATTCGGATTGAGGGGCAAATTACTTACTTCATATCTCAATTTTTAAACAGCAGACAATTTCGAGTAACAGTGGGCTGTACCCTGTCTGATCATTTCGATCAAAATCATGGCGTCCGTTAAGACAGCATACTATCAGTCGCACTTTTTAACATCAAAATGAATAGTCTCAATAAAGTATTAAATAATAGCGTTGATGGTTCACTTTTTTAGTCGTGGTAAGAATGTGAATACAATAGAAAGACAGCTAAGCTCTGTCTTAACAAAATCTAACAATGGGTCAACGAAAACTGCTTCAAATTTTCTATATCCAAAACAAGCTGTATTCACTTTTGTCGTAAATATAAACCTCACAAGGAACCAGATCTATTTCCAGATCGTACTCCTATCAAGGTCGTAGTGGTGGCCAAATTCCGGGGCCTCATATTTAACCGTCATCTCACATTCTTACCACACATCAAATATATAAAGGCAAAGTCGTTACAAATTCCGGGTGGGGAGGGGATCAGACCACCCTCCTTCACTTGTACGGATCGTTAATACGCTCCAAACAAGACTATGATTCCATTGTCTATGGTTGAGCCAGCAAAACCAATGCAGAAAACAGACACAATACACCACCAAGGCCTTAGACTCGGTGGGACCTCTCCCGTGGACAGTTTGTATGTGGAAGCTGATGAACCTTTACTCGAACAGCACCGCATTACACTTTCACTGCAATACATCACTAAATGACATTCAAATAAAATAAAATCCAGCATACAATTGCGGTTTCCACCCTCAATATTAAAACCTGTTTCGAAATCTGTCCAACTTGGCATATAGATTCTCTGTGGAATCAGAATTCAACCACCTAGATCAGCAGCAAAAACAGATCTAAATATTGTATCTACCTCCCGACTTCTGTCTTCTCCTCCATGGCAATGGTGAAGCCAGAGGTAGACTTCACTCTAACCAAACTCCAAAAGTCTGAAACTTATCCTTTGGTATATCAACAATGATATAACTATTTACGATCAAAATATAATTCTCACAGATCCATATTTACAGAAAGGATCAAGGATGGTGGCAAAGTTGCAAGGTGGATCAAAAACTGTCTATTCAAGAATCCCAGAAAATAGTTCAATCTTTATTGCTGAGGCAAAGGCTATGACCTATATTAAACAACAGACCCAACAGGGGTATCCAAGTCTGCTCTAAACTTATTTCCGACCTCGAACAAGTTCGAATCCTCAAAGGGTTTGCTTGTACCAACTATGTCAAAAAATAGTCACCGGAAATCGCCGCTACGAAATTGGCGTGTTCCAGGGGTGTCCAAATATTAATCAAATATTACCATCAAGCGGTGTTACTTTAAGCATGAGACCGCCTCCGTGGTCTAGTGGTAGAGCGTCCGCCCGGAGAGCAGAAGGTCCGGGGTTCGATCCCCGCCCGCGTCATACCAAAAGACGTTAAAAGATGGTACTTGTTGTTACCCTGTCTGGCGCTCGGCATTAAGGTGCTAAAACAAGGACGAGTCGGCTCGGAGTCAGTAAACTGTGTCTGAGTGGGGTATTCATGTTCAACTGCAGCATGGTATCTCAGTGAGCTAGCACTCTAAATCGGCATCAGTCCACACAAACAAACACAAGTACATGCACGTCGCTATATAAGTGCAATAATCTTGGACGCGACGTTAAACCCCATTTCACCTCACCACCTACTTTTAGCATGCAACCAAGCACAATAAAATAAGGTACATATGTACAACGAACTTCATGTAACTTTCAATGGTTTCTGTGGAGAACCTTACAATATATGATCTTTAAAGTAAAATTTCGGTGAAAAAAATGATCAAAATCAAAATGCAGTGGGTCCGTCGCTATAAACGATATCCAAAATCGGCTAACAGAGTTTGATGTGGTATGTATGGAGACAAGTCTCACAAAGTTTGAAAGCATTTCATTCAATGGATTCAGAGGAGTATGCATTTAAAGACAGGTATCCAAAAGACACTGTGAAAACCTTGAATTCAATATGGCAGCCAAACCATGTGACCAATGACCAAAGTCAATTCAAAGTCATAAAACTGTCTTTACAATAAATCTCTAAATTACATTCTAATAACTCGAATCCAGCATATGACTGTTTTTAATCCCCTTTACGAAAATCTACAATAAAAAATCATCTCTTATCCCACCACTTGGAATAAGATAACAATCCCATATTTCTGCTGCTTAAATATATCTTGAAAAATAGACCCCTACTCAGCTTTTGTCTTCTCCACCATGGCAGTTAATGAAGCCAGGGGTGGACCTAACCTTAACTAAACTGGCACTCGTGAAGAGCAACCTCCTCGTGTTGAGTGCTGGGTAGCGCTAATAGCTCTTCCCCCGTGTGGAACAGGGGCAGAATGTTTCAACAGCATCCCATTGCTGGTCGTAAAAGGCGACCGAATTGGGCAACCTGTTTGCCGTGGGTTGCGGCCCTGTGTCGCTGGAGGACGGGATTCTGGTGGTTGAGAGGCACTCGTGAAGAGCAACCTCCTCGTGGTGAGTGCTGGGTAACGCTAATAGCTCTTCCCCCGTGTGGAACCGGGGCAGAATATTTCCACAGCCTCCCATTGCTGGTCGTATGAGGCGACTAAAATGGGCAACCTGTTTGCCGTGGGTTGCGTCCCTGTGTCGGCGGAGGACGGGAGTCTGGTAGTTGAGGGCACTGGTTCCTGGAACTGTGTTCCTTTGCCCAACACACTACTTCGACCCTTACTTCGCCTAGACGGGTGGTAAGATGGGCCCGGTCTTATCAATCGGCTGGTCATGCCAGGCCCTGTGCGTAATATTGTATATGCACACCTGTGTTGTATTTAATGTATATTTTGGACTTGGCCGTTCACTACTTGTGTGAATACTCCATTTTGGATTTAATTAATTGCCTAGAGTCTTACGCCAGAAGGCGGTGGCTCATGGGCCAATCTGGCATTATTGACCTCCGGGTTCTATTTGTCTTGAGATAATTGACAAGAGCCGAACCAGCCTGACTTTTATTCTGTTTGACATATATGGCTACCTGTGTCCTTCTTGCTGGAGTATAGCATCCCTGTAACCCTGGTGTTTGTGGTCGGCTTCCACTACAACATCGTCCTTGTTGACACTCCATGGTGGGTGGGGAGCCGGGATGTCGAATCACTTTTCCCTATCATGGCTACTCAACAATACACTGGTTCTCGTACGAAAAATAAGAGACGGCATTTAGACACAGACACACTTTTGTCCTCAGATGATGAGAGCACAATACAAACTAATGTTGACTCCTGGCCCCGGTTTCTGGTGGTCGATGGTGTTGATGGAGCTCCTCTTAAGATCAACCCTTTCATTGTATCAAAAGCTCTTGAAGGTATTTGTGGAGATGTAAAGAACGTGACTCGCCTCAGGAACGGGTCATTGCTTGTTGAATGTTCTAAACGACAACAGTCCATAAATCTGCTCAATGCACACCAATTTGGAAATGTTGCAATTACTGTCTCTACTCATAAATATTTGAATTCTTGTAGAGGTATCATCCGTGACCGTGCCAGATGTCTTTCTGACATGTCGGAAGAGGAAATTACGTTCGAACTTCAATCACAAGGCGTCACATCTGTGAAAAGATTCACCAGAAAAGATAATGATAGAATTGTTCCAACAACTACATATCTTCTTACATTTGCTTGTCCAAAAGTACCAACCTCCATTAAAGCTGGATATTTCAACATCGGAGTGGATGTGTACATTCCAAATCCACTCCGATGTTTCAAGTGTCAGAAATTTGGACATGGAGCCAAATCCTGTGACAAGTCCCCAGTTTGCTCCCGGTGCAGTAAAAGTCACGATAGTGCTGAATGCACAAATGATATCCAATGTGCAAACTGCAGAGGTGAACACTTCTCTTCATCAACATCTTGTCCATACTATCAGAAGCAATCTCAGCTTCTAAAAATAAAACACACAAATAACATTTCCTTTTCAGAAGCTGTGAAACTCTTGGCTAAACAAACTCCGAATACACCTTCCTCCCTGTCGTATTCTGCAGCCGTTTCCACTTCACCTCGAAAAGTTGACTGTGCATGCCAGACAGACATCTGCTGGGTCTCTGACAAGCAGTCAGTCTTACCTCCAGTTCCTCGTGACTCTTCTTCGTCTGCATCTCAGACTGAGCTTCAGTCTGAGTCTGAGGCTGTGCCTGAGCCTGTGCCTGTACCTTTGGCCGTACCTGTGTCTGTACCTAAACCCGAGTCAGTGAGAGACGTACCTAACAGTAAACATCTTACGAACAAGGAAAGGAAACAATTAAAAAAGAAAGAATCAAGGGCCCTCAAACAAGTAGAGGTGCCATCTCCTTTGATCATCCCTGTAGAGGTTCACAACACTTTTGAACCTCTAGCTATGGAGGTCACTCCATCGCTGACATTACAGCGTAGAGGACCTTCCCCCAGATCACGATCTCCAATTGAACCCCCATGAACTGCTCTGGTCCCTTAATACAATGGAATTGCCGAGGACTTCGGAACAATTTAAATGACCTTCAGCTTTTGATTCAAGATTTAAAACCATCTGCATTTTGTTTACAAGAAACTTTCCTTAAAACTACTGACAAATTTGATATAAGACAGTATGATTCCTACCATTGCTTTTCCCCTCCAGGGGATAGAGCAACTGGGGGATCTTCTGTTATTGTGAGGCAGGGCGTCATCCACAGTCCTGTACCTCTCAATACCCCTCTTCAGGCTGTTGCGGTACGTGTAACACTGAATATTGTTTTTACTTTATGTTCTTTGTATATACCACCATCGTACTCTCTTCGACAGTCTGATCTTCAGGCACTGTATGACCAACTCCCTAGGCCCTGTGTTATCATGGGAGATTTGAATGGCCATAACCCACTTTGGGGTAGTAATGACACTAATAATAAAGGAAAAGCACTTGAGGATTTTCTTTTAAATAATGATTTGTGCATTTTTAATGATGGTACTCACACATATCTACATCCTGCAACTGGCACTTACTCTTGTCTCGACCTGTCAGTTGTAGATTCTAATTTACTTGATGAATTTGAATGGTCAGTCCACGATGACCTCTGTGGCAGTGACCATTTTCCTACCATCTTAAAATCTGTGACATCATCTGGTGTTCCTCCATCATCAAGATGGAATTTTACTAAGGCAAACTGGGCTTTATATGAAGTCCTTTGCACTAATCAACTCAAACCTTGATTTTCTTGATGTTACCGATCCTATTCAACTTTTTTCCGATGAACTTAATAAAATAGCTGATGAATGTATTCCGAAGTCCTCCTCAAATCCTCACATACGTAAACCATGGTTCAGCAATGATTGCAAGCTAGCTAGGAAGGCAAGGAAAAAAGCTGAACACTATTTCCGTCGCCATCCTATGGTCCACAATTTAAATAAATTTAAAATATTAAACGCTAAAGCACGGCGTACTTTTAAACAAAACAAGCGTCAATCTTGGCAAAATTATGTCTCCAAGATAAATTCACGTACGCCGATGTCTAAGGTATGGAACATGATTAAGAAAATAAAAGGTAAGGGTTCTAAATCTAGTGTCCACCACCTTAAAAATGGGAATGAATTATTAACTGATACTTCTGATATTGCTAACAAACTTGGTGAAACTCTGGCTCAACATTCTTCCTCCTCGAACTATGCCCCTCAATTCCAAAAATATCAAAAGCAACAAGAAAAGAAACCTATTAATTTTAACTCCGATAATGGGGAGGATTACAATGAAATCTTTTGAATTCATGAACTCAATACTGCCCTTGGGCAAGCTCATGACACTGCTTCCGGGTCTGATAATATACATTATCAACTCTTAAAACATTTACCGCAATCCTGTTTAGAAACCCTCTAGATGATCTTTGATAAAATCTGGACGTCAGGAGAATTTCCTTCTTCATGGCGTGATGCTATTGTAATTCCCATACCTTAACCTGGTCGCGATCATACTGATCCTTCCAATTATCGACCAATTTCATTGACTAGTTGCGTTTGCAAAACCATGGAACGCATGGTCAATAACAGATTAACCTGGTACTTGGAATCTAATAACTTAATCACAAATATCCAATGTGGATTCCGTAAAAATCGCAGTACCATTGACCATTTAGTTCGATTGGAGTCATTCGTTAAGAATGCCATAGTAAATAAGCAACATGCAGTGTCTATCTTTATCGATCTAGAAAAAGCATACGACACTACATGGAAGCACGGTATTTTAAAAGACTTACATGACTTTGGATTGCGAGGCCGTTTGCCTCAATTTATATCCAAGTTTTTATCTGACAGACAATTTCAAGTCCGCTTGGGTTCTACCCTGTCTGATCATTATAATCAGGATCAGGGTGTCCCACAAGGCAGTATTTTGTCTGTCACATTGTTCAGCATTAAAATAAATAGCCTCTCTAAGGTTTTAAATGACTCCATTGATGGATCTTTATTCGTGGATGACTTTAACATATCATGTCGTGGTAAAAACATGCATACTATCGAAAGACAATTACAATTATGTCTCAATAAGATAAATAAATGGTGTTTAGAAAATGGTTTTAAATTTTCGAAATCCAAAACAAACTTTTTACACTTTTGTAGGAAATACAAACCTCGTAAAGACCCTGAGTTAGTTTTAGATAGCACTCCGATTAAAGTTGTAAAAGAGGCTAAATTCCTGGGTATTATTTTTGACCACCATTTAACGTTTTTACCACATATAAAATATTTGAAAAATAAATGCCTGAAGGCCCTTGACCTACTGAAAGTTGTTTCAAATTCCAAGTGGGGAGGGGATCAGAAAACCCTACTCCAATTATACAGAGCACTAATTCGCTCTAAACTGGATTATGGCTCCATCGTCTATGGTGGAGCCTGCAAAAGCAACCTTAAACTTATGGATACTATCCATCATCAAGGTCTAAGACTATGTCTTGGATCTTTCCGAACTTCTCCTATTCACAGTCTGTATGTTGAAGCTGATGAGCCATCTCTTAAACAACGCCACATTAAATTATCCTTACAGTATGTCTCTAAATTACGCTCTAATAATTCGAATCCAGCATATGACTGTGTTTTTAACCCCCTCTATGAAAATCTCTATCAAAAAAAGTCATCGGTTCTCCCCCCACTTGGAATAAGACTTCAATCTGATATTTCAGCTGCTCAAATTAATCTTGACGATATAGCCCCCACGCAGCTTTTGTCTTCTCCACCTAGGCAGTTAGTAAAGCCAGAGGTGGATCTGACATTAACTAACTTAAAGAAATCGGAAACTAATCCACTTATTTATCAACAAAAATATAATGAATTAAGGAACACATATAATACTTACAAATCTATATTTACAGATGGATCCAAGGATAGTGGCGCTGTTGCCAGCGCCACTGTCATTGGATCCAGGATTATCTCCTCCAGATTAACAGATAATAGTTCTATTTTCACAGCAGAGGCCAATGCCATTTTAACAGCTTTACAATATATCAGTAAACAGTCAAAATATAAGAAATTTATCATATTTTCCGATTCTCTTTCTTGCCTGCAGGCTATCCATAACGTATCATGTCAACATCCAGTTTTAATCAAAATCATTGAATTATTTAATGAACTTGCTACTGGCCAATATGACATCGTCTTTTGTTGGTTGCCCAGTCATGTGGGCATCAAAGGCAACTCAATGGCTGATGCTGCTGCTAAAGCAGCACTCAACAAATCTGTGACACCACTTCTTATCCCATACACTGATTTTAAACCTGTAATCAGATCTTATATTTGTGATCTTATGCAAAAGAAGTGGGACTCCCAAGTCGGTATCAATAAATTACATGAAATTAAACCAAATATCGGTTACACCTACTTGGGCTGTCAGTCCAGATTTGAAGAAGTCATTATGCGACGATGTCGTATTGGCCATAGCAGGTATACACACGAATATCTTTTAAAAGGTGAGGATCCTCCATTTTGTATCCCTTGTGATGAGAGAATCACCGTCAAGCATGTCCTGCTTGATTGTATTGATTTTGCCATCACAAGGGATAAATATTTCAGTGCAAATTCAATAATGGATCTTTTTAATCATGTTTCGTCTCATTTTATAATTAACTTTTTAAAAGAAATAGAACTTGTACATAGATTTTGATAAACGTGTTTTGTAATTAATAAATGATCTTTTAATACTGGTCGAATAAATTGGATAACTAAGATTGTCAGTGGCTGTACCTCGAAGGGGGTTGAAGTAGTGTAAAATAATTGTACCCCGGAGATGGTACGTAAGTCCACGGCATTCACAGTGTATTTATTACTACCATGGTTTTAATTGCAGGATATATGTTCTTTTAATTCGGCTAAATTGACAATAATCGCCAACCACTGAAGGGATGGTGTAAATCCGGCTGGGGTCCATGCAGGTAGCAAAAGTACTGTAAGTCCCCATGGACCCTAGCGTGGTGATCTACCTTCAGTTGTTGGAGATCTATGGCCTGTTTTTAAAATGTAATGTAAATGTATAGTGCTATTGATTTTATTATTACATACTAGTTTTAAATTTTATTGCTGTGATACGTCTAGTTGTTTTACTGTCCTTCGTTGGCAGGTTTTTACATACGTTTCATTATATGTATTATATTTAAATTTTGATAGTCACGATATGGCTGAAATATTGCCGATGTGACTTAAAATTTTAACTCACTCACTCACTCTGGTGGTTGAGGGCACTGGAGCCAGGATTAACGTTCCTTTGCCCAACACACCACTTCGACTCTTGCTTCAACTAGACGGGTGGTGGAATTGGCCCGATTCTATCAATCGGCTGGTCACGCTATGCCCTGTGCATGGAAAACTTGTATTTAGAAATGTCAAAAGAAATAAATTATTTATCATGAAATATGATAATGTTATTAATGCCAATTTATATTTTGCCTAGAGTCCCTTGCAAGAAGGCGGTGGCTGGTGATACGGACTGCTGAATTCTGTGTTTTTACTGGAAAATGCCATGGACGGAACCAGCCTGACATTAGTCCTTTATTAACAACAGCTTTTCATGTCTTTATTTCTGGAGTATAACACCCCTGTAACCCTGGTGTTCCAGACTGGTTTCCACTGTGGCACTGTCCTTGTTGACACTCGATGGCGGGTTGGGAGCAGGGGTGCCGAAATATTTTCTTACAACATGGCTTCCAATACTCATTCTGGTTCATCTAAAACAAACAAACGCAGGCATATAAATTCTCTTTCATCTGATGAAGATGTCCCTTCACAGGTTACTGACTCATGGCCAAGGTTCATTGTTATCTCATTCGTTGATGGCAATGGCCTAAAACTGAACCCTTTTGCAATCTCAAAGGGAATAGGCACTCGTGAAGAGCAACCTCCTCGTGGTGAGTGCTGGGTAACGCTAATCGCTCTTCCCCCGTGTGGAACCGGGGTAGAATAATTCCACAGCACCCCATTGCTGGTCGTAAGAGGCGACCAAAGTTGGCAGCCCGTTTGCCGTGGGTTGCGTCCCTGTGTCGGCGGAGGACGGGAGTCTGGTAGTTGAGGGCACTGGTTCCTGGAACTGTGTTCCTTTGCCCAACACACTACTTCGACCCTTACTTCGCCTAGACGGGTGGTAAGATGGGCCCGGTCTTATCAATCGGCTGGTCATGCCAGGCCCTGTGGGTAATATTGTGTATGCACACCTGTGTTGTATTTTAATGTATATTTTGGTCTTGGCCATGCATTACTTGTGTGAATTCTCAATTTTGGATTGAAAAGATTGCCTAGAGTCTTACGCCAGAAGGCGGTGGCTCATGGGCCAATCTGGTACTTTCGACCTCTGAGTTCTGTATGTCTTCAATCTCTTGCCATGGGCCGAACCAGCCTGACATTTTATTTGATAGACAAATACAGCTATTCATGTTGTTCTTACTGGAGTATAACACCTCTGTATCCCTGATGTTTGCATGTTGGAGATCCGGTGCAGGAAAACATCGCTCTTTGTAGCACTCCATGGTGGGTGGGGAGCAGGGGTGCTGAATAAATTACTTTCATCATGGCTCACAATCAATCTGGTTCGAACCGTTATGACAAGAAAAGACGTCTAGAAGCTGAGATTTTCTCGGCTGATGAAGATGTTTCTCCTTCACCAAAATCAAATTCTTGGACTCGGTTTCTTGTAGTCGAAGCACGAAATGAACAACCATTAAAAATAAACCCTTTTTCCATATGTAAAGCCATTGAAGGTATTTGTGGTGAGGTAAAGAATGTTTCACGTCTCAGGAGCGGCTCTCTTTTGGTAGAGTGTGCACGGAGACAGCAGGCTATTAATCTTTTGCAATGTACCATCTTTACAAACACTCAAGTTGTTGTCTCTGAACACCGAACTTTAAATTCGAGTCGGGGGATCATCCGCGACAGAGCACGTTGTCTGGCAGAAATGTCTGAAGAAGATATTCTTGAGGAACTAAAAGGACAAAGCGTCACGTCGGTGAAGCGTTTCACTAGAAAGGATGGGGAGAACATTGTTCCAACAAATACATATTTGTTCACTTTTTCTCTTTCAACTATTCCCCAGTCTATAAAGGCAGGCTATTTTAACATCGGAGTGGAGGTGTATGTCCCCAATCCACTCCGGTGTTACAAATGTCAAACATTTGGACACGGCTCCAAATCATGCACTCGTCCTACTGTTTGTCACCGTTGTGGTAGCAATCATGACGGTTTGGATTGTACAGCAGACCTCAAATGTATAAATTGTACGGGACAACATGTAGCGTCATCCAAATCCTGTCCTTTTTGGAAACGTGAAAAAGATATTTTGACTATCAAATGTCAAAACAATGTTTCTTACCTTGATGCTAAAAAACTCTTTGATAGCCGGACGCCTTCCTCAAAACAATCCTATGCTGCTGCTGCTGCTACTGCTACGGTCTCTCGTCCTTCAACCAGTAGATCTATTGAATGTCAAACTGACTTGACTTGGACATACTCTGAACATCCGGTGCCTCTGACTACAACAGTCGAGAGTCAGACACATCAGTCCGTCAGTCCATGTGATATATCTTCAGCATCTCCAGTTGTGCCGCAGGCTGTGACCCCATCACCACCAACTCCGGAAATACCATCTTCTGTAATGTCAGCTCCAAACAAACCTTCCACAGAAATGGCAAAAAAAACAAAAGAAAAAACAAAGTAAAAAAATTACAACAAAGATTCCCACTGTCACTGAAACATCTGTAGATGTTCATAACTTGTTTGAGCCTCTTGAGATGGATGTTACCCCATCTTCACACCACAACAATAGTGGTGACTCATCTTCACATCCACGTGAGCGTTCACCTATAGAACCACCATGAATCATTCTATTCTAATTCAATGGAATTGCAGAGGGCTTAGGCACAACTTTAATGAACTACAGTTTTTAACAACAGATTTTATTCCATCAGCAATTTGTTTACAAGAGACGTACTTAAAAAATACAGATAAATTTGAATTAAGGCAGTATAGTTCCTATCATTCTTTTTCTCCTCCGGGAGATAAAGCTACTGGAGGTGCTTCTATGTTGGTGCGGCGGGGCGTTGTTCACAGTCATGTTCCGCTTGACACGAATTTGCAAGCAGTTGCAGTTAGACTTACACTGCATATTGCCTTCACACTTTGCTCCTTATATATTCCTCCATCTTCAAATCTTCAGCGTAATGATCTACAAAAACTATACGACCAGCTCCCAAAGCCCTGTGTCATCATGGGTGATCTAAATGGGCATAATCCTTTATGGGGAAGTTCAACCATTAATCAAAAGGGAAAAGTGATCGAAGATTTTGTTTCCGATAATGATCTTTGCATTTTTAATGATGACTCCGACACTTACTTACACCCTGCTACTGGTACCTATTCATCGTTAGATCTGTCTTTGACGGATTCAGTTTTGTTAAATGAATTCTCATGGTCCGTCCATGATGACCTATGTGGGAGTGACCACTTCCCCACGGTGCTTAAACCCATTAATCCCACTGATGATCCACCTTCACCTCGATGGAATTTCGTGAAGGCTGATTGGCTTTTATTTCAATCTTTATGCAAAGATAAATTACTACCTACGTTTTTTCAGAATGTTACTGACCCGATTCAGTTGTTCCCAGATCAACTGAATGAAATTGCTGATGAATCAATACCTAAGTCCTCGATCAACCCACGTGTTCGTAAACCGTGGTTTGATGACACTTGCAAACAAGCTAGGAAATGTCGTAAGAAGGCGGAGAAATACTTCCGTAAACATCCCACTGTCCATAATTTAAATACTGTTAAAATTTCAAATGCCAAGGCAAGACGTCTATTTAAGCAAAATAAACGTCAATCCTGGCAGACTTATGTATCAAAAATTAACTCTCGTACCCCTATGTCCAAGGTATGGAACATGATCCAAAAGATCAAAGGCAAGGGATCAAATTCTACAGTAAACCATCTAAAAGATGGCGATTCTTTGCTAACGAATAAATCTGATATTGCCAATAGCCTTGGGAAAACGTTATCTCAACATTCGTCTTCATCAAATTACGTTCCTGAATTTCAAAAATATCAGCTCCACCAGGAAAAGAAAAAAATAATTTTTACATCTGATATTCATTATCAGCTACTGAAACACTTGCCCGAATCATGCCTTGAAACTTTGTTGACTATATTCGATGACATTTGGACATCTGGGACGTTTCCAACCTTCCTGGCATAATGCCATTGTTATACCAATACCCAAACCTGGGCGGGATCATTCTGATCCATCAAATTACCGACCTATCTCACTAACTAGCTGTGTTTGTAAAACGATGGAACGCATGGTAAATAATCGATTAGTGTGTTACTTGGAAACAAATAATCTTCTTAGCAATATACAATGTGGTTTCCGGAAAAACAGAAGTACTATCGATCATTTAGTGCGTTTAGAATCGTTCCTTAAAAATTCCATTGTAAATAGACAACATGCTGTATCGATCTTTTTCGATTTAGAAAAAGCTTACGATACAACATGGAAACATGGTATTTTAAAAGATCTTCATGATTTTGGATTAAGAGGCCGTCTGCCTCAATTTATATCCCAGTTTTTAACAGACAGGCAATTTCAAGTCCGAGTGGGTACAACCCTGTCTGATCATTATAATCAGGATCAGGGTGTCCCACAAGGCAGTATTTTGTCTGTCACTTTATTCAGTATAAAAATTAACAGTTTGTCAAAAGTTTTAAATGATTCAGTTGATGGATCACTTTTTGTGGATGATTTTAATCTATCTTGTCGTGGTAAAAATATGCACACAATAGAAAAGCAATTACAATTATGTCTTAATAAAATTAACAAGTGGTGTTTAGAAAACGGGTTTAAATTGTCCAAATCAAAAACTAATTGTATACATTTCTGCAGAAAATATAAGCCACATAAGGACCCTGAACTATTTCTGAATGGCACTCCTATCAATGTTGTTAAGGAGGCCAAGTTCTTGGGACTTATTTTTGATAACCACTTAACTTTACTTCCACATATTAAATACCTAAAAGCTAAATGCCTGAAGGCACTCGACTTATTGAAAGTAGTTTCTAATTCAAAGTGGGGAGGGGATCAAACAACTCTCTTACACTTATACAGGTCACTAATCCGTTCAAAACTTGATTATGGCTCCATCGTCTATGGTGGAGCCTGCAAAAGTAATTTACAAAAACTCGATACCATCCATCATCAAGGCCTGAGGCTTTGCCTTGGAGCTTTTAGAACGTCTCCCATTCACAGTCTCTATATAGAAGCAGATGAGCCTTCTCTTAAACAACGCCGTTTAAAATTATCTTTACAATACATCACTAAATTATATTCTAATCAGTCCAATCCAGCTTTTGAATGCATATTCCATCCTCTCTACGAGGATCTTTACAATAAGAAATCAACACTTACTCAACCACTCGGAATCAGAATAAAATCTGCAATATCAGCTTCTAATATTCAACTCCAAGATATAGCTCCTACTAAACTTTTCTCATCTCCTCCTTGGCAAATGGTGAAGCCAGAGGTAGACCTTACATTAACAAAACTAAAGAAATCAGACACTAACGAATTAATTTACCAACAAGAATACAGTCAATTAAGAAACAATTATGACACTTATAAATCTATCTTTACAGATGGATCCAAGGATGGTGGCGCTGTTGCTAGTGCCACCGTCATTGGATCCAGAACAATATCTTCACGTTTACCTGATAACAGTTCCATATTCACTGCAGAAGCAAACGCCATTTTTACAGCACTTAAATATATCAGTAATCAAGCTAAACATAAATAATTCATACTGTTTTCAGATTCTCTTTCATGCCTTTAGGCGATTAAATATATGTCATCCAAACATCCACTTTTAATCGAAATTCTCGAATTATTTAATGATCTTGCTACTGGCCAATATGACATCGTCTTTTGTTGGTTACCAAGCCATGTTGGTATCATTGGTAACACAATGGCCGATACTGCTGCTAAAGCAGCACTCAACAAATCTGTGACACCACTTCTGATCCCATACACTGATTTTAAACCCTTGATTCGATCTTACATCCGAGATCTTATGCAACAGAAGTGGGACGCCCAAGTAGGTATCAATAAATTACATGAAATTAAACCAAATATTGGTTACACCTACTTGGGCTGTCAGTCCAGATTTGAAGAGGTCATTATGCGACGATGTCGTATTGGCCATTCAAGATATACACATGAGTATCTTTTAAATGGTGAGGATCCTCCGTTTTGCATCCCTTGTGATGAAAGAATCACAGTCAAGCATGTCCTGCTTGATTGTATTGATTTTTCCATCACAAGGGATAAATATTATAGTGTCAAAACTGTCATGGACCTTTTTAGTCAAGTTAATTCTCATTTAGTATTGCACTTTTTAAAGGAAATTGATTTAATACATAAATTTTGATGTACATAATATGTTTTTATATATTGGTGGTGCTAATATATAACTTAGATTGTTAGTGGCTGTACCCTCGAAGGGGGTTAAAGTAGCGTAAAATTATTGTCCCCCTAAGAGGGTATGTAAGTCCCACATCATTCAATGTATTGTTATGCATACCAGAATTTTAAAACGTAGTATTTTTGTCATTTTAATCTAAGGCTTAACTGGTAAACTATCGCCAGTGACTGAAGGAATGTTATAAATCCAGCCAGGGTCCATGCAGGAAGCAAAGGCACTGTAAGTCCCCATGGTCCCTGGTATGGTGTTCTCCATTTAGCTACTGACGATCTCTAGCCCATTTTTATAATGTATTGTTCAGAGTAGTCACATTTTTATGATAACATGCTAGTTTTAAATCTGTATCTGTGATAGACTAGTACTTTTACTGTCCTTTGTTGACAGATTTTAATATCTATGTGAATGTATTATTACTGTATAACTTGATTTAGTCACTACATGGCTGAAATATTGCCGATGTGACTTTAAATCTTAACTCACTCACTCACTCACTCAAAGGGAATACAAAATATTTGTGGGGAAGTTAAGAACGTCACCCGTCTTCGTTCTGGTTCAATCCTTGTTGAGTGTGATCGGAAGCAACAATCTGTTAATCTGCTGAGTATCCAGCAATTTATTAACACAAAGGTTGTTGTTTCAGCACACAAATCGCTTAATTCCTGCAAAGGTATTGTCCAAGATTGTGCTCGCTGTCTTGCAGACATGACAGAGGATGAAATAGCGCATGAATTGTCAAACCAAGGTGTTACCTCAGTTAAGCGCTTCACAGGAAAAACACAAGATGGCAGTATTGTCAGCACCCAGACATACCTTTTCACTTTTTCGCTCTCTGCCATCCTGAAAAACATTAAAGGTGGATATTTCAACATCGGAGTGGAGGTTTATGTCCCCAATCCACTCCGGTGTTACAAATGCCAAAAGTTCGGCCACGGAGCCAAATTTTGCACTGCCAGGACAAGATGCTTCCGTTGTAGTAGAACTCATGAGAGTTCAGAAGATTTCACAAATGACATCAAATGTGCCAACTGCGACGGACAGCACTTGTCCTCATCAAAATCCTGTCCTGCCTTTGATCGTGAATCAAAAATACTAAAAATCAAATGTACCAACAATATTTCATATACAGAAGCCAAAAAAATATTTCTTCCATCACAAGCAACTTTCACCAAAACATTTTCAGCTGCTGTTTCTGTCCCAACTTCAGTTTTCAAAGTATCCACAGCCTGCACTCAAACTGTTATCTCTTGGGTTAAGGATACTCAGATTGCAATTAGGGCCCTTAAACATGTTGAGGAACCTTTGTCATTGAATGTTCCTCTGGGGGTTCATAACCCTTTTGAACCTCTGGATATGGAGGTTACTCCATCGCTGCCATTACAGCATAGGGGACCTTCCCCCACTCACGATCTCCAATTGAGCCTCCATGAGTTGCTCAACCAATTTAATACAATGGAATTGTAGAGGACTGCGGCATAATTTTAATGATCTTCAACTTTTAATTCAAGATTTCAAACCATCAGCATTTTGTCTTCAAGAAACCTTCCTCAAGACCACAGATACTTTTGATTTAAGACAGTACAATTCTGAACCATTGCTTTTCCCCTCCAGGGGATAAATCAACTGGAGGATCTTCTGTTATGGTGAGGCAGGGCGTTCTTCACAGCCCTGTTCCTCTCAATACCCCTCTTCAGGCTGTTGCAATACGTATAACATTGAATATTGTTTTTTACTTTGTGTTCTTTGTATGTACCACCATCGTACTCTCTTCGACAGTTTGATATTCAGGCACTGTATGACCAACTCCCTAAGCCCTGTGTTATCATGGGAGATTTGAATGGCCATAACCCACTTTGGGGTAGTAATGACAGCAATTCAAAAGGTAAATT
Organism: Haliotis cracherodii; assembly: GCF_022045235.1. Classification (NCBI taxonomy): domain Eukaryota; kingdom Metazoa; phylum Mollusca; class Gastropoda; order Lepetellida; family Haliotidae; genus Haliotis; species Haliotis cracherodii. The sequence continues at coordinate 30,624,631 of NW_027266266.1, read as the reverse complement.
ATTGGAGGATATTTTCGTTAATAACGACTTATGTTTCAGAACCATCATCGAAAATACATATCTCCATCCTGCAACTGGAAAGTATTCTTGTCTGGGCTTGTCAATTGTCGATTCTGATTTACTGAGTGAATTTGAATGGTCAGTCCACGATGACCTTTGTGGAAGTGACCATTGTCCTACTGTCTTAAGATCTGTGACACCATCTGATGTACCTCCATCATCGAGGTGGAATTTTACTAAGACCAACTGGGCTTCATATGAAATACTTTGTACTAACATATTAAAACCTGATACTTTTCTCAATCTTCCCGACCCTATACAACTTTTCTCCGACGAACTGTCTAAAATAGCTGAAGAATGTAGTCCCCCGCAAATCCTCACATTCGTAAACCATGGTTTAACAACGACTGCAAACAAGCTAGGAAGGCAAGGAAAAAGGCTGAAAAGTACTTCCGACGCCATCCTATGGTCCATAATCTAAATAAATTCAAAATTGTCAATGCTAAAACCAGGCGTACTTTTAAACAAAACAAACGCCAATCTTGGCAAAATTATGTGTAAAAAAATTAATTCACGTACGCCGATGTCCAAGGTGTGGAACATGATTCAGAAAATTAAAGGTAAGGGTAATAAATCAAGCATACATCATCTTAAAAATGGCGATCAGTTGTTAACTGATAAATCAGATATTGCAAACAAACTGGGTGAAACTCTAGCTGAGCATTCCTCCTCGTCTAACTATGTAACTACATTTCAAAAATACAAAAAGCAGCAGGAAAAGAAACCTATCATTTTCATTCATATAATGGGGAAGATTATAATGAAGTCTTTTCCATCCATGAGCTCCATACTGCCCTTGGGCAAGCTCATGATACTGCTTCAGGGGCTGATAACATACATTATCAACTCCTGAAACATTTACCAGAATCAGGTTTGGAAACCTTACTTTTCATATTTGATGTAAATGGACATCTGGAAAATTTCCTTCTTCATGGCGTGATGCCATTGTTGTTCCTATATCGAATGGTAGTTCTAATATGTAACTTAGATTGTTAGTGGCTATACCCTCGAGGGGGGGTGGGGGTTGTGAAGTAGCGTAAAATTATTGTCCCCCTAAGAGGGTATGTAAGTTCCGCGTCATTCGAAGTATTTTTATGCATTCCAGTCTTTTAAAACGTAGCATTTTTGTCATTTTAAATCTTAGGCTTAACTGGTAATCTATCGCCAGTGACTGAAGGGATGATAAAAATTCCGCTGGGGTTCATGCAGGAAGCAAAGGCACTGTAAGTCCCCATGGTCCCTAGTATGGTGATCTCCCTTTAGTTACTGACGATCCCTAGCCCATTTTTATATTGTGTTGTTGATACTTATGGCTTTTATATATTCTCAACTAGTTTTAAATTGAATCTGTGATATTCTAGTTATTGTACTGTCCTTCGTTGACAGCTTTTTACTGAGTCTAAATCTTTGTATTATTAATGTACTTCTCGTCACGATATGGCTGAAATACTGCCGATGTGACGTTAAATCTTAACTCACTCACTCACTCACTCACTCCTATACCGAAACCTGGACGTGATCATACCGATCCATCAAATTATAGACCAATTTCATTGACTAGTTGCGTTTGCAATACCATGGAACGCATGGTCAATAATAATAGATTAATATGGTACTTAGAATCTAATAATTTAATTACAAATATTCAATGTGGATTCCATAAAAATTGCAGTACCCTTGACCATTTAGTTAGATTGGAGTCATTCGTTAAGAATGCCAATGTTAACAAGCAGCATGCAGTGTCTATCTTTTTCGATCTGGAAAAAGCATATGAAACTACATGGAAGCACGGCATTTTAAAATATTTACATGACTTTGGATTGCGAGGCCGTTTGCCTCAATTTATCTCCAAGTGTTTAAATGACAGACAATTTCAGGTCCGCTTGGGTTCTACCCTGTCTGATCATTATACTCAGGATCAGGGTGTCCCACAAGGCAGTATTTTGTCTGTCACGCTGTTTAGTATAAAAATAAATAGCCTGTCTAAGGTTTTAAACGATTCCATTGATGGATCTCTTTTCGTGGATGATTTTAATATTTCCTATCGTGGTAAAAATATGAATACTACTGAAAGGCAACTACAATTATGCCTAAACAAAATCCATAAGTGGTCATAAGAAAATGGTTTTAGATTTTCAAAATCTTAAACTAATTGTATACATTTTTGTAGAAAGTACAAGCCTCACAAGGACCCAGATCTAGTTTTAGATGGCACTCCTATTAATGTTGTAAAGGAGGCCAAGTTCTTAGGCATTATTTTTGACCATCATTTAACCTTTTTGCCACATATCAAATATTTAAAGAATAAATGCCTGAAGGCACTTGACCTGTTGAAAATTGTCTCAAACGCAAAGTGGGGAGGGGATCAGAAAACTCTTCTTCAACTGTACAGAGCTCTCATACGCTCCAAACTGGATTATGGCTCCATCATTTATGGCGGAGCTTGCAAAAGTAACTTTAAACTGCTTGATTCTATCCACCATCAAGGACTCAGGCTTTGCCTGGGTGCCTTCCGAACATCTCCTGTATCTAGTCTGTACGTTAAAGCTGATGAGCCATCCCTTCAAGACCGCCGCCTAAAATTATCTTTACAATACATCACGAAACTATATTCAAATCAATCAAATCCTGCATATGACTGCGTTTTTCATCCTCATCATGTAGACCTCAAACCGTCGCTTGTTCCACCCCTTGGAATAAGGATAAAACCTGACATTTCTGCTGCAAATATTGATATCACAATCATATCTCCGACTCAAATACTCTCATCTCCTCCGTGGCAACTAGTACAGCCACAGGTAGATCTTTCATTAACGGTACTAAAGAAATCAGACACCAATCAACTCATGTATCAGCAAGAATATAATCAATTAAGAAGCACATGCAGATGCTTGCGCCACCGTCAATGGATCCAGAACCATATCATCCAGATTACCAAATGAAAGTTCCATTTTTACAGCAGAATCACAGGCAATATTAACAGCTCTCAAATATACAAATACTCAGTCCAAACATAATAACTTCATCATATTTTCTGATTCCCTTTCTTGTCTTCAGGCCATTAAGAATATTTCATATGAACATCCACTTTTACACGACATTATAGAATTATTTAATGATCTTGCTACTGGCCAGTACGACATCGTCTTTTGGTGGTTACCAAGCCATGTTGGTATCACTGGTAACACAATGACCGATGCTGCTGCTAAAGCAGCACTCAACAAATCTGTGACACCACTTCTCATCCCATAAAGTGATCATACACCTATAATTAGATCTTACATCCATGATCTGATGCAAAAGAAGTGGGACACCCAAGTATGTATCAATAAATTACATGACGTTAAACCAAATATCGGTTATACCTTCTTCGGTTGTCAGTCCAGATTTGAGGAGGTCATTTTACGAGGATGTCGTATTGGCCATAGCAGATACACTCACGAATATTTGTTGAAAGGTGAAAATCCTCCATTTTGTATCCCTTGTGATGAGAGAATCACGGTCAAGCATGTCTTCCTTGACTGTATTGATTTTGCTATCACAAGGGATAGAAATTTCACATCATCATCTCTCAAGGATCTTTTTTATAATATCAATTCTCATTTAGTTATTGTTTTTTTTTTAAAAGAGATAGAATTGTTTAACAAATTTTGATAATATGTGTTGTATAAAATGAATGACCTTTTAAAAATTGGTAGAACGAAATTATATCTGAGTTTGTTACTGGCCGTATCCTCAAAGGGGGTTGACGTAGTGTAAAATTATTGTCCCCCTGAGAGGATATTGTAAGTCCATGTCATTCAAAGAATATTTCTGCCTACTACTATTTTAAACGTAGAATATTTGTATTTTTACTTGTGGCTAACTTTGCATACAATTGGCAGTTGCTGAGGGTATGATGTAAATCCTGCTGGGGTCCATGCAGGTAGCAAAGGTACTGTAGTGAGTGAGTGACATTTAACGTCACAACGGCAATATTTCAGCCACATCGTGACGAAACAGTTATAATAATTATATTTTGATTTAATTAAAAACTGTCAACGATGGACAGTAAGATAACTATAGTATCACAGTTTCTATTTTTAAACTAGTTGAGAACAGTTAAAAGAATACATTTTCATTCAACAATACAATATAAAAAAGGGCTATAACTCACCAGCAACCAAAATGAGGCCAACTCACTAGGGACCGTGGGGACTTACATTACTTTTGCTACCTGCACGGCTCCCCAGCAGGATTTACACAAACACTTCAGCTGCTGGTGATGGGATGCAATTAAGCCAACAATTAAAATAAACAAATATACTACGTTTAAAACCGATGTAAGAATAAATGTACTTGGAATGATGTGGTCAAAAGGTACTGTGAGTCCCCATGGTCCCCAGTATGGTGGTCTGCCTTCAGTTGCTGACGATCTATAGCCCGTTTTTATAATGTGTCGTCTGTTATACTCTGATTATTTTATTGTTCTAAAACTAGTTTTACAATTAGAGTCCCTTCGGTCCCTAGTGTGGTGGCCTAACTTTGGTTGCTGGCGATCTATAACCCGTTTTTATATTGTGTTGTTGAATTGTACCTTATTATTTTATATACGCTCAAACTAGTTTTAACTAAAATCTGTGATACTCTAGTTATTGTACTGTCCTTTGTCGACAGGTTTTATAGTTCAGTTTTGTGTTTCATGAATATATAACTTGATTTAGTCACAATATGGCTGAAATATTGCCGATGTGACTTCAAATATAACTCACTCACACTCCCAATTAGAATCTGTGATATTTTGCTAGTTGTTATACTGTCCTTCGACGACAGGTCTTAAGCTATTATACAAATGCATAACTTGCTCAAGTCACGATATGGCTGAAACAATGCCGATGTGACTTTAAATATTAACTCACTCACTCAGATTGCTCTTGACGACTCTACCCAGATATCTCAAAATAGTCCCTTGCTCCCAAACAGAGAATCCTTTATCTGAACCTACATCAACTCAAAAATTAGAATCAGAATCTATCAATGGCATTGACGATTTACAAGGTGAAGCCCGCTTGTCTAACAAACAAAACAACAGAGGAGAAGGGCCATGGCTCTCCAGCACTTGGAGGTGCCTTCTCCTACTACAACCCCCGTAGAGGTACATAATACTTTTGGACCTCTGGAAATGGAGGTAAGTCCCTCACTCCCAGTTCAAGGGAATGGACCTCCTTCCCGCTCTCGATCTCCAGTTGAGCCACCATGAGTTGCTCTTCAACTATGATCCAATGGAATCGCAGAGGACTAAGGTACAATTTCAATGATGTGGGGAATAAGTGAATGAAGGCCGTGAAGTTGACGGTCTGTTGGGTCGTGGGTCGGAAAACTCATGGCCGGTGGTAAGCTGACCGCTGACGCGGTTAGTAGCACTCATGTCTTTTATGGTCTCCGCCAGGTTGTCGCCAAATAACAGAGTGGACATTGGCGTCTGAGGCGAGCAGAGCTGTTGGAATTGCTTGTTTAAACAAGGCTTCAGCATTTCACGCCTGCGGTGATTAAGTTCGGTGTTAGCATGGGATATGAGGGAGACAGCATCCGTTGCCAGCTTGGCAAGGGCATTCACATTTAACTTATCATGAGAAAGTTCTTTATTCTTGACTTTCAACAATGTGTCAGTCAGTTGTAAAATGGGCATTGTAGCTGTGATAAGGCAGGTTTGAAGCTTTTGCATCTTGATGTCATTAGACCTGGTGTGTGCCCGCAATCTGCCCCAGATTTCTGGGTTGACTTTGCTCGCTTGTAGTATATCACAGTTTTTGGGTCTGTCATAGGCCTGAGTTTTGGATTTGAATTTTTCATCACCCATCTTCTGGAACATCATCTTGTTCATAGCAGCAGCTACTTTTGAATTGATAGGAGGCCCAACTTGGCCCTCACAAGAATAATCCTCCAACAGTGAATCAAGAATGTCCCCATCTTCTGCTGTGTCACCTGAACCAACGTCGTCACACACGACTTGAGACAGATCAGGGGCTGAGGTGTGGCTGTGCTGAAGGGACCGTGCAGGAAGAACAGTGTTCTGAGTGGACTGCGCATCATCAAACAGATCCTCTAAGTCTGCTTCATATTCCCCGTGATCAGATCCTTCACCAGCATCTACACAAGGATCGTCACCAGATCTCCGAATTTTCGACAATATGGAGGCATCGAGCACATCTTGAGCTGGGCGTTTCTCAACATTATTTTGTATTAACCTTGTGAATGTATCCCCAAACTGAGATATTGAGGTCGACATTCCAACAATCAGTTGCTGAGTGTGCATGCTTTGAGCCATCATCTGTGAGAGCAGATATTCCTGTGTTAACGGCCTCTCCTCTGCGGGCCGATCCGCCGCCATATTGGTACTATCACGCGCACGGCTGTGCATACCACTGGTATTTGACTCTGAGGCTTCTCACCACACTCTGGACGGGGCGCAGATTTCTGAGATTTTGTCCTCTGGCCAGAGCTAGACTGAGATCTGGACATCTCCGACCCCTTGAGGATTTCTCCAACTAGGTCACAGTTCGGAGAGGTTACAGCTGATTGCAGCTTCTCCGATGCCATAGTGGCGGGCGGGTGGGCTCGCTCCCTAGGGCTTCTCTCCAGTCGAGACTCGTGCTGGTTCACAACCAGGCCACTGCTACCCTCAAATGATAATTGTATCACTTTGAGGGTTCACAACCCTACTCAACTGGTAATTGTACCACGATGAGTGGAAATTGACGTAGATTTATACCACGAATTGTCAGAGTAAAATCAACCGTGTCTAACTTTGGAACTCGTTAATCGCACTGACTCTGACCTCGCTTTCGCTATCTCACGTGATCACGTACTACGACGTGATTGGTTGAAATATAACGTACATTATCAACTCCTGAAGTACTTACTAGAATCATGTTTACAATCACTGTTAAATATTTTTTATGAAATTTGGACGTCAGGACGATTTCCACCGTCTTGGCGTGATGCCATTGTTGTTCCAATACCTAAACCAGGACGTGATCACAATGATTCATCAAATTGTCGACCAATTTCATTGACAAGCTGCGTTTGCAAAACCATGGAACGCATGATAAATAATAGACTTGTTTTGGTACTTAGAAACCAATAATCTCATTACAAATATACAATGTGGTTTCCGTAAAAACAGAAGTACAATCGATCTTTAGTACGTTTAGAATCATTTGTAAAAAATGCCATAATAAACAAACAACATGCAGTGTCTATCTTTTTCGATCTCGAAAAAGCATATGACACTACATGGAAACATAGTATTTTAAAAGCTTTACATAACTTTGGATTGCGAGGTCGTTTGCCTCTGTTTATATCCAACTTTTTAACAGGCAGACAATTTCAAGTTCGCGTTGGTACTACCCTGTCTGATCATTATACTCAGGATCAGGGCGTCCAACAGCGCAGTATTTTGTCTGTCACATTATTCAGCATAAAGATCAATAGTTTATCAAAAGTTTTAAATTATTCCATTGATGGATCACTTTTTGTGGATGAATTTAATATTTCTTGTCGTTGTAAAAACATGCATACTATTGAAAGGCAACTCCAGTTATGTTTCAATAAAATTCATGAATGGTCACTCGAAAATGGTTTTAAGTTTTCTAAATCCCAAACGAACTGCATTAATTTTTGTAGAAAATAAAAGCCACATCAGGACCCCGAGTTAGTTTTAGATGGAACTCCTATCAAAATAGTAGAGGAAGCCAAGTTCCTTGGTATTATATTTGACCATTACTGGACCTTTCTACCACATATTAATTACTTAAAAACTAAATGTCTGAAGGCACCTGATCTGTTAAAAGTCGTTTCAAATTCAAAGTGGGGAGTGGATCAGAAAACCCTCCACCAACTGTACAGAGCGCTCATCCACTCAAAATTGGATTATGGCTCCATCATATATGGTGGAGCTTGTAAAAGCAATTTAAAAAAAGTGGATGCTGTTCATTATCAGGGCCTGAGACTTTGCCTTGGATCTTTTAGTACTTCTCCAGTACAGAGTCTGTATGTGGAGGCTGATGAGCCGTCCCTTAAATGTCTTTACGGGTACATTTCTAAATTACATTCTTCAAAATCCAATCCAGCGTACAACTGTGTTTTTAATCCACTTAATGAGGAACTTTAAAATAGAAAATCATCACTTATTCCACCTCTAGGGATAAAAATACAATCTCATATTTCTGCTGCTAACATTAATCTTGAAAATATGGCCCCCACTCAGCTTTTCTCTTCTCCACCATGGCAGTTGGTACAGCCGGAGGTGGACCTAACCTTAACTAAACTCAAGAAATCTGGCACAAATCAACTAATTTATCAACAGCAATATAATGAATTACAAAGGAAATATGGGCACTCGTGAAGAGCAACCTCCTCGTGGTGAGTGCTGGGTAACGCTAATCGCTCTTCCCCCGTGTGGAACCGGGGCAGAATATTTCCACAGCATCCCATTGCTGGTCGTAAGAGGCGACCAAAGTGGGCAGCCTGTTTGCCGTGGGTTGCGTCCCTGTGTCGGCGGAGGACGGGAGTCTGGTAGTTGAGGGCACTGGTTCCTGGAACTGTGTTCCTTTGCCCAACACACTACTTCGACCCTTACTTCGCCTAGACGGGTGGTAAGATGGGCCCGGTCTTATCAATCGGCTGGTCATGCCAGGCCCTGTGCGTAATATTGTATATGCACTCCTGTGTTGTATTATAATGTATATTTTGGACTTGGCCATGCATACTTTGTATGAATTACCAATTTTTGATAGAATAAATTGCCTAGAGTCTTACGCCAGAAGGCGGTGGCTCATGGGCCAATCTGGTGATGTTGACCTCTGTATTCTGTATGTCTCCAGTTTCTTGTCATGGACTGAACCTGCCTGGCACTACATCTGGTAGATAAATATAGCTATTCAAGTCATATTTGCTGGAGTATAACATCCCTGTATCCCTGGTGTTTGCATGCTGGAAATCCGATGCGCTACAACACTGTCCTTGTTGACACTCCATGGGGGGTGGGGAGCAGGTATGCTGAAACACTTTTCTTTCGCCATGTCTACCAAACAACCTGGTTCAATTCGTAATGATAAAAAAAGACGTCTTGAAGATTATGATTCTGGGAACATTCCCACCAACTCCGATTCATGGGCCCGATTCCTGGTGATCAAGGCTGCTGACAAACTACATTCAAAACTGAATCCGTTTGCTATTTCTAAAGCTATTAACGGACACTGTGGAGAAGTGAAAAATGTCACTCGTCTCCGTAGTGGTTCTATTCTTGTGGAGTGTCTGAAGAAACAGCAATCTCTAAATCTCTTGTCGATCAGTCAATTTGCAAATGTTGAGGTTGCTGTTTCAGCACATAAAACTTTAAACTCCAGTAGAGGCATTGTTCGAGACAGAGCTCGATGTCTTTCGGACATGTCTGAACAAGAAATTGTTACAAAGTTAAAGGATCAGGCAGTGACAGCTGTTAAACGTTTCACCAAAAAGGTCAATGGTGTTATCACTCCCCTGAATACCTATCTCTTCACATTTGATAGACCAAGTATCCCTCATTCAATTAAAGCTGGTTATGTTAATATCGGAGTGGAGGTGTATGTCCCCAATCCACTCCGGTGTTATACTTGCCAAAAGTTTGGTCATGGTTCCAAATCTTGTGATCGACCTCATGTTAGCCAGCGTTGTGGTGGTAAACATGACAGCACTGAATGTAGGGAGGACGTCAAATGTGCCAACTGTAATGGCCAACATGAAGCCTGGTCCAAATCCTGTCCACTCTGGAAGACTGAATCCCAGATATTGAAACTCAAACATCAAAACAACATATCATATCTGGATGCCAAAAAACAAGTAGCAAATCAGCTGCCATCAACATTAACGTATTCTGCTGCAGTGTCTCGTTCTGCTGCCACTTCATCCATAGAGTGTCAGACTGAGTTGACATGGGTTCACTCCGTTCAACCAGTTGAAACAACGTCGGTCATTCAGCCAAACAAATCAGATTAGATTGTCAGCCCACTACATCATCTTCAGAATCACAGACTGATCCACAATCTTTACCTGTTATTGAAAAACCAGGACATGTTCACATGTCAAAGACAGAAAAAAACAAAACTAAACAGACAACATCTTAGGACACCCTCTCCTTCAGAAGTGCCTGTCCATAACTCCTTTGGACCTTTGGACATGGAGGTAACTCCGTCTTCTCAGGCCAGTGCTAGGAGTTCTTCACGCTCGCGTGTGAGATTACCTATTGAGCCGCCATGACCCACACGCCTCATTTGATTCAGTGGAATTGCAGAGGACTCAGGAAAAATTTTAATGAGATACAATTGCTAATTCAGGACTTTACACCATCAGCACTGTGTCTCCAAGAGACTTATCTTAAGCACAGCGATGTATTTGATTTACGGAAATACAATTGCTATCATTCCTTTTCACCTCCAGGTGAGAAAGCTACTGGAGGTTCTACTATATTGATCAGGCAAGGCATCATCCATAGTACTGTTCCCCTCAACACAAATCTTCAAGCTGTAGCTGTCCGACTTACCTTGCACATTGCACTTACTTTGTGCTCCTTGTATATTCCTCCTTCGAATACTCTTCAGCAGGCTGATCTTCAGAATCTCTATGATCAGTTACCAAAGCCCTGTATTATCATGGGCGATCTAAATGGGCATAACCCTCTATGGGGAAGTCCAAATACAAACAGTAAGGGAAAAGTGCTCGAAGACTTTATCTCGGACAACAATCTCTGCATATTTAAAGATGATTCTAACACTTATTTGCATCCTGCTACAGGAACATATTCAGCACTGGATCTCTCCATCACAGATTCAGATCTTTACAACGAATTTGAATGGTCAGTTAATGATGACCTTTGTGGGAGTGACCATTTCCCTACCATCCTTAATACTGTTAACCCTACTGATCGTCCACCAACAACACGGTGGAATTTTACTAAGGCTGATTGGTCTTTATATGAATTACTATCCACTGAAAAATTAACACCTGACATTTTTCAACATGTTCAAGATCCGATACAGTTGTTTTCGGACTTGCTGAATGAAATTGCTGATGCAGCAATTCCAAAGTCCTCTGTAATTCTTCATATTCGTAAACCATGGTTTAACAACGAATGCAAACAGGCACGAAAATATAGGAAGAAAGCGGAAAAGTATTTCCGCCGCCATCCTACAGTCCATAACCTAGATAAGGTCAAAATTACCAATACCAAGGCACGACGTGCTTTCAAACAAAATAAGCGTCAGTCTTGGAGAAACTATGTCTCCAAAATAAATTCCCGCACGCCCATTTCCAAGGTGTGGAATATGGTGCAAAGAATAAAAGGCAAAGGTTCAAAATCATCTGTTCACCATCTTAAGGAAGGTGACACGTTATTAACGGATAAAACTGATATTGCCAATAAACTTGGAGAAACGTTAGCGAAACATTCTTCAACATCTAATTATGTCCCGGAGTTTCAAAAATTTAAGAAACAACAGGAAAAGATAAAAGTTAATTTCTCTTCTGATAATGGTGAAGACTATAATGAAGTCTTCTCATTACATGAGCTACATACCGCCCTTGGGCAAGCTCATGACACAGCAACAGGAGCTGATAACATTCATTACCAGCTTTTAAAACATTTGCCAGAATCTTGTCTTGAGACACTTTTAGACATATTTGATCAAATATGGATATCAGGGAATTTTCCTACTTCATGGCATAATGCCATTGTAGTCCCAATACCGAAGCCTGGCCGGGATCATACAGATCCCTCTAACTATCGTCCTATATCCTTAACAAGCTGCGTATGTAAAACCATGGAACGAATGGTTAATAATAGATTAATTTGGTATCTGGAAACCAATAAGCTAATTACAAATATCCAATGTGGTTTCCGAAAAAATAGAAGTACTATCGACCATTTAGTACGAATAGAATCCTTTGTAAAAAATGCTATTGTAAACAAACAACACATAGTATAAATTTTCTTTGATCTTGAGAAAGCCTACGATACTACTTGGAAGCATGGCATTCTAAAGGATTTACATGATTTTGGTTTGAGAGGCCGTTTGCCTCATTTTATATCACAATTTTTAACAGACAGACAATTTCAAGTCCGAGTGGGTTCCACCCTGTCTGACCATTATAATCAGGATCAGGGTGTCCCACAAGGCAGTATCTTGTTTGTCACCTCGTTTAGTATTAAAATTAATAGTCTGTCCAAGGTTTTAAGTAATTCAGTGGATGGATCACTGTTCGTGGATGATTTTAATGCATCTTGTTGTGGTAAAAGTATGCATACCATAGAGAGGCAGTTACAAATCTGTCTCAATAAAATTCATAAATGGTCTCTCGAAAACGGGTTCAAATTTTCTATGTCTAAAACTAACTGTATACACTTCTGCAGAAAATATAAGCCGCATAAAGACCCTGAATTATTTTTGAATGGCACCCCTATCAAAGTTGTTAAAGAGGCCAAATTCTTGGGACTCATCTTTGATAGCCATTTAACTTTCTTACCACACATTAAATCTCTTAAAGCTAAATGCCTGAAAGCACTCGATTTGTTGAAAGTTGATACTAATTCCAAGTGGGGAGGGGATCAGACTACACTTATACAGGTCACTGATCCGTTCCAAACTTGATTATGGCTCCATCGTCTATGGTGGAGCCTGTAAAAGTAATTTAAAAAAACTTGATACTATCCATCACCAAGGACTGAGGCTTTGCCTTGGAGCCTTTCGCACTTCTCCTATTCCAAGTCTGTCTGTTGAGGCGGATGAGCCTTCTCTTAAACAACGCCGTCTGAAACTATCTTTACAGTACATCACTAAATTATATTCCAATCAGTCAAATCAGTCGTTTCTGCTGCGAACATTAACTTTCAGGATATAGCTCCCACAAAACTATTTTCATCGCCTCCTTGGCAGATGGTAAGACCAACTGTAGACCTCACATTAACTAAACTTAAGAAATCTGATACAAATCCACTTATTTATAAACAAGAATACAATCAATTAAGAAACACTTATGACACATATAAATCTATATTTACAGATGGATCCAAGGATGGTGGCGCAGTTGCTAGTGCCACCATCATTGGATCCAGAACAGTATCTTCACGTTTACCCGATAATAGTTCCATATTCACAGCAGAAGCGCACGCAATTTTAACAGCACTACAATATATCAAGAAGAAATCAAAATCTAAAGACTTCATTATTTTTTCAGATTCACTTTCGTGCCTTCAGGCTATTAAAAATATGTCATGTAAACATCCATTTTTAATTGAAATTCTTGAGTCATTTAATGATCTTGCGACTGGCCAATATGACATCGTTTTCTGTTGGTTACCAAGCCATGTTGGGATTGTTGGTAACACACTGGCTGATGCTGCCGCAAAAGCTGCACTCAACAAATTTGTGACACCACTTCTTTTACCATACAGTGATTATAAACCTGTCATTAGATCTTACATCAGAGATCTAATGCAGAAGAAGTGGGACACCCAAGTGGATATAAATAAATTACATGCAATAAAAGCGAATATCGGTTATACCTACTTGGGTTGTCAGTCCAGATTTGAAGAGGTCATTTTAAGACGATGTCGTATTGGCCATTCACGTTATACTCATGAATATATTTTAAAAGGTGAGGATCCTCCATTCTGTGTCCCTTGTGATGAAAGAATCATGGTCAAGCATGTCCTGCTTGACTGCATTGATTTTTCCATCACAAGGGATAAATATTTCAAGGTATCATGTATGAAGGATCTTTTTTATCAGGTAAGTAGTCATTTAATTATTGTTTTTTTAAAGGAAATCGAATTACTGCATAAATTTTGATTGTTATAGTTTGTAATTAAATAAATAACTTTTATAATTGGTAGAATTATTCAGTAACTGAGATTGTAAGTGGTTTTATCCTCGAAGGGGGTTAAAGTAGTGTAAAATTATTGTCCCCCTGAGAGGGTATGTAAGACCACGTCTTTCAAAGTATGTTTATTTCTGCTCGTTTTTAGACGTAGTATATATGTTCATTTATTCTGGCTAGATTTGTCATTAGTCGCCAACAGTGGAAGGGATGATGTAAATCCGCCTGGGGTCCATGCAGGTAGCAAAAGTAATGTAAGTCCCCATGGACCCTAGCATGGTGATCTACCTTCAGCTGCTGGTGATCTATAGCCCTTTTTTATATTGTACCGTTATATATATCTTTTATAGTTGTATGCTAGTTTTAAATATTAATCTGTGATATTCTAGTAATTTTACTGTCCATCGTTGACAGCTTTTTATATTGTATACATTTATGTATTATTAATGTACTTCTCGTCACGATATGGCTGCAATATTGCCGATGTGACGTTAAATATTAACTCTCACACACACACACACAAAGGAAATATGACACTTACAAATCTATATTTACAGATGGATCCAAGGATGGTGACACTGTTGCAAGCGCCACTGTCATTGGATCTAGAACTATCTCATCCAGATTACTGATAACTGTTCTATTTTCACAGCAGAAGTAAATGCTATTTTAACAGCACTTAAATATATCAACAGCCAAACTACATAAACAGTACATATTTTTTTCAGATTCTCTTTCTTGCCTCCAGGCTATACTTGTCATGCACACATCCACTTTTAATTGAAATTGTTGAATTGTTTAATGACCTTGCTACTGGCCAATATGACATCGTGTTCTGTTGGTTACCAAGCCATGTTGGGATTATAGGTAACACGTAACTGTCGAAACGTCAAGAAAACAACGCAAACGCCTCAATCGTGAAAAAACAACCTTCACAGAGCTCCTCTCCTTTAGAGGTACCTGTAACTGTTGGGGTTCATAACTCATTTGACCCTCTGGAGATGGAGGTGACTCCATCATGAGAACACAGACACAGGAGTCCGTCTTCCTCACGTGGCCGTGAGAGATCCCCCATAGAACCTCCATGAACCAATCTCCTAACTTATTTCAGTGGAATTGTAGAGGACTTAGGAATAATTTTAATGAAGTACAGTTATAAGCACAAGATTATAAACCATCAGCATTTAGTTTGCAGTAAACCTATCTTAAGCAAACTGATAAATTTGAAATGCGTGACTACAATTCATATAATTATTTTTACCCAACAGGTGATAAAGCCACTGGGGGTGCTTCAATTTTGGTGAGGCAAGGCATTATCCACAGCCCTGCATAGCTGTTTCTCTTAACTGTAATCTTCAGGCTGTTGCTGTCCGTCTTACCTTACACATATCCTTCACACTTTGTTCATTATATATTTCTCCATCCTCGAATCTTCAGCAGAACGAAAAATAAATTCACGCATGCCAATGTCAAAGGTATGGAACATGATCCAAAAATCAAAGGCAAAGGTTCCAAAACTAGTATTCGTCATCTAAAAGATACTTTATTGACTCTCTTCTTCGTCAAATTATAATCCAAAGTTTCAGATGTATCAAAAGCAACAAGAGGAAAAAAAGTTAATTTTAATTCTGACAGTGGCGAAGATTATAATGAATATTTTCACTACATGAGCTACACACTGCTTTAGCACAAGCTCATGATACTGCAACTGGTGCTGATGATAAACTTGCCTGAATCTTGTCTCACAACACTACTGAATAGTTTCGATGATATTTGGATAACGGGACATTTTCCTCCTTCATGGAGAAATGCCATCGTTGTAACCTTACCAAAGCCTGGCAAGGATCATACAGATCCATCAAATTACCGACCTTTTTATTAACTAGCTGTGTTTGTAAAACCTTGGAGCAAATGGTAAACAATCGATTAGTTTGGTTACTTGAAACCAACAATTTAATCACCGATATCCAGTGAGGTTTTCGTAAAAACCAAAGTACAATTGATCATTTGGTTCGTTTAGAATCATTCATTAAAAATGCTTTTATGAATAAACAACATGCTGTATCTATCTTATTCGATCTTGAAAAAGCTTATGATACCACTTGGAAGCATGGTATTTTAAAAGATTTACATGACTTTGGTTAAGAGGCCGCTCGCCTCAATTTGTATTGCAGTTTTTATCAAACAGACAATTTCAAGTTCGTGTTGGATCAACCCTGTCTGATCATCATAGTCAGGATCAGAGGGTTCCACAGGGTAGTATTTTGTCTGTCACATTGTTTAGCATAAAAGAATAATAGTTTATCTAAAGTATTAAATGACTCAATGGATGGGTCACACATTGTTTGTGGATGATTTAAATATTCCATGTTGTGGTAAAAATATGCATACCATTCAAAGGACATTTGAAAGAGGCCCAATTTTTGGCATTGATTTTCGACCACCATATGACGTTTTTGCCACATATTAAATATTTAAAGACTAAATGCCTGAAGGCCCTCGATTTGTTGAAAGTCGTCTCGATCGGCTCGTCGTGGGGAGGGGATCAGACAACCCTCCTTCACTTATACAGATCATTAATCCGCTCTAAATTAGACTATGGCTCCATTGTGTATGCGGCACTCGTGAAGAGCAACCTCCTCGTGGTGAGTGCTGGGTAGCGCTAATAGCTCCTCCCCCGTGTGGACTCGGGGTAGAATTTGTCCACAGCACCCCATTGCTGGTCGTAAAAGGCGACCGAATTGGGCAACCCGTTTGCCGTGGGTTGCGCCCCTGTGTCGGTGGAGGAAGGGAGTCTGGTGGTTGAGGGCACTGGAGCCAGGAACAGGTGTTTCTTTTGCCCAACACACTACTTCGACCCTGACTTCACCTAGACGGGTGGTAGAATTGGCCCGATTCTATCAATCGGCTGGTCACGCCATGCCCTGTGCATGGAATGCTTGATTATTTACAAATGTCATCTCAGACCATTTTTGATCAGGATATCTGATGACCTTGATTATGTACATTTAAAATTTTGCCTAGAGTCCTATGCCAGAAGGCGGTGGCTCATGGGCCAATCTGGTGATATAGACCTCTGAATTCTGTGTTTTTATAGGAAAATGCCATGGGACGAACCAGCCTGACATTTCTCCTTTTATTAACAACAGCTATCCATGTCTCTATTTCTGGAGTATAACATCCCTGTAACCCTGATGTTGCAGGCTGGCTTCCACTGCAACATCGTCCTCGTTGACACTCGATGGCGGGTGGGGAGCAGGGGTGCTGAATATTATTATTATACCATGGCTACCAATACATCTACTGGTTCATCTAAAGCAAACAAAAGAAGGCACCTTTCTTCATCATCTGATGAAGAATTATCTCAAATATTTCCTGAATCTTGGCCAAGATTCTTAGTGATTTCAACTGTTGATGAAAGTCCTCTAAAACTCAACCCGTTTGCGATCTCAAAGGGCATACAAAGTGCCTGTGGTGAGGTTAAAAATGTAACATGTCTCCGTGGTGGATCCATCCTTGTAGAATGTGCACAGAGACAACAATCTGTCAATCTGCTTGGTCTTCAGCAGTTTGTAAACACACAGGTTGTTGTCTCAGCGCACAAGACGCTGAACTCAAGTAGGGGCATCGTTCGTGATCGAGCTCGCTGTCTGTCAGACATGACAGAAGGAGAGATAGCAGACGAACTTAAAAAATCAAGGTGTCACCCAGTTAAGCGGTTTACCAGAAAAACTCAAGTTGGAACCATTGTCAATACCCAAACCTCCCTTTTTACTTTTTCTGTGACAACTCGTCCAAAGTTCATAAAAGCTGGTTACTTTAACATCGGAGTGGAGGTTTATGTTCCAAATCCACTCCGATGTTACAAGTGTCAACAATTCGGTCACGGGGCCAAAACTTGCACTAACAAGTCAAGGTGCTTCCGTTGCAGTGAAACTGACGAGAGTTCAGAATGCACAAATGAGATCAGGTGTGCAAACTGCAACGGGGAGCACCTATCCTCATCAAAATCCTGTCCTGCTTTTGATTGGGAAACCAAAATTTTAAGAATCAAACATACTTACAACATATCCTACCCTGAAGCTAAAAAGTTACTATTTCCATCTCAAACACCTTCTACTAAAAGTTATTCAGCTGCTGTCTCTTCCCCAGTGCAACTTCCCAAGGTTGCAATCTCAATACCCTTGAGGACTCCATTCAGATATCTCAGGACCTCCCACAGATATCATCATCTGCCACCCAAACTGAGACCATTCACACCCAACCTACTGGACCAAATGTAGCTGTAGCTGAAACACGTCAGGGCAATGCCCATTTATCAAATAAAGCGAAAAAGCAAATGAGGAGAAAGGCCAAAACACTCCAACACTTGGAGGTGCCTTCTCCTGTGACAACCACTGTAGAGGTTCATAATCCGTTTTAGCCTCTGGAGATGGACGTCACTCCCACACAACCAGTCCATGAGAGTGGACGTACCTCCCGCTCAAGATCCCCAGTTGAGCCGCCATGAGCTGCTCAAGAAACATCATTAAATGGAATTGCAGAGGACTTCGACCTAATTATAATGATCTACAACTTTTACTACAAGATTTTAAACCATCAGCTCTTTGTCTTCAAGTGAGTGAGTTAATGCTTTACGTCACATCGGCAATATTCCAGCCATATCGTGACGACTTTGTCTTCAAGAAACCTACTTGAAAAACACCGATCACACCGACATCAGACAGTATAGTTCTTATCATTATTGGATACAATTCATCATCAAGGTCTGAGGCTTTGCCTTGGTGCCTTCAGGACTTCACCCATCTATAGTCTGTATGTGGAGGCTGATGAGCCATCCCTAAAACACCGTCGCATAAAATTGTCTTTACAATATATCTCTAAATTATATTCTAATAACTCGAATCCAGCATATGACTGTGTTTTTAATCCCCTTTACGAAAATCTCTATAACAAAAAATCATCTCTTATTCCACCACTTGGAATAAGATTACAATACCATATTTCTGCTGCTAAAATAAATCTTGACACTATAGCCCCTACTCAGCTTTTGTCTTCTCCGCCATGGCAGTTAGTGAAACCAGAGGTGGACCTAACCTTAACTAAACAAAAGAAATCTGAAACAAACCAGCTGGTTTTTCAACAACAATATAATGAATTAAGAAAATCATATGATACTTACAAATCAATCTTTACAGATGGATCCAAGGATGGTGACACCGTTGCCAGTGCCAATGTCATCCAGATTACCTGATAACTGTTCTATTTTCACAGCAGAAGCCAATGCCATTCTAGTAGCTCTCAAATATATTAGTAAACAGTCAAAATGTCAGAGGTTTATAATATTTTCTGATTCTCTTTCGTGCCTGCAGCCTATTCATAAACATGTCACATCAACATCCACTTTTAATCTAAATTATTGCTTGACTGTGTTGATTTTTCCATCACAAGGGATAAATATTTCCACGTCAAAACTATAAAGGATCTTTTTAATACTATAAGTACTCATTTAGTTATTGGTTTTTTAAAAGAAATTGAATTGTATCATAAATTCTGTTAATATATTTTGTGTATAACAACTTTTTTAAAACTAGTAGAATGAATTTAAATCTGAGATTGTTAGTGGCAGTATCCTCGAAGGGGGTTAAAGTACTGTAAAATTATTGTCCACATGAGGGGATATCGTAAGTCCGTGAGATTCACAGAATATTTACATTTACTACGCTTTTAAACGTAGAATTTCTGTCATTTTAATTGTGGCTAAAATTATGTACAATCACCAGCGACTGAAGGGATGATGTAAATCCTGCTAGAGTCCATGCAGTTAGCAAAGGTACTGTAAGTCCCCTTGGTCCCTAGTATGGTGATCTACCTTCAGTTGCTGGCGATTTTTAATGTAATGTTACGTATAGTACTATTGATTTTATGATTACATACTAGTTTTAAATTTATTGCTGTGATAAGTCTAGTTGTTTTACTGTCCCTCGTTGACAGGTTTTTACATATATGGTTTCAATATATGTATTATATTTAACTATTGATAGTCACAATATGGCTGAAATACTGCCGATGTGACTTAAAAATTTAACTCACTCACTCACTCACTCAGATATCCCTCCTTCAACAAGATGGAACTTCACTAAGGCCAACTGGCCTGTATTTGAAACGCTCGCATCCAATAAATTGAAACCTGATCTATTTATTGACGCGACAGATCCTGTACAATTATTTTCGGATGAACTAAACACAATAGCAGATGAATGTGTTCCTAAGTCCTCTACAAATCCACACCCCCGTAAACCATGGTTCAATACTGACTGCAAACAAGCTAGGAAGGTACGGAAGAAAGCTGAACACTATTTCCGTCGCCATCCCATGGTCCATAATTTGAATAAATATAAAATCTTAAATGCTAAAGCCAGGCGTACGTTCAAACAAAATAAACGCCAATCTTGGCAACATTATGTTTCCAAAATAAACTCACGAACGCCCATGTCCAAGGTATGGAACATGACACAGAAAATTAAAGGTAAGGGTTCTAAATGTAGCGTCCACCATCTTAAGAATGGGGATGACCTTATTACTAATAAATCGGATATTGCAAATAAACTCGGTGAAACGTTAGCAAAACATTCTTCTTCCTCATATTGTGTCCCTCAATTCCAAAAAATACAAAAACAGCAGGAAAAGAAAACTATAAATTTTAAATCAGATATAGGGGAAGATTATAATAAAAATATTTTCGATCCATGAACTTCATACGGCCCTTGGACAAGCTCATGATACTGCTACAGGAGCTGATAATGTACACTATCAACCCCTGAAGCACTTACCAGAACCGTGTTTAGAAACCCTTTTGTTAATTTTTGATGATATATGGACATCAGGTAAGTTTCCTTCTTCCTGGTGTGATGCCATAGTATTACCCATACCCAAACCTGGACGGGATCACAGTGATCCCTCAAATTATAGACCAATTTCATTGACCAGTTGCGTTTGCAAAACCATGGAACGCATCGTCAACAATAGATTAACATGGTACTTGGAATCAAATAATTTAATCACAAATATTAAATGTGTTTTTCGTAAGAACCGGAGTACTGTTGACCATTTAGTTAGATTGGAGTCATTTGTTAAAAATGCAATTATAAACAATCAACATGCAGTGTCTATCTTTTTCGATCTAGAAAAAGCTTACGACACTACATGGAAACATGGTATTTTAAAGGATTTTGGATTGAGAGGCCGTTTGCCTCAATTTATATCCAAATTTTTAACTGACAGACAATTTCAAGTCCGCGTGGGCTCAACCCTGTCTGATCATTATAATCAGGATCAGGGTGTCCCACAAGGCAGTATCTTGTCTGTTACACTATTTAGTATTAAGATAAATAGCCTGTCTAAGGTCTTAAATGATTCCATAGATATGTCGCTTTTCGTTGATGATTTTAACATATCTTGTTGTGGTCAAAATATGCATTCAATTGAAAGACAATTGCAGTTATGTCTTAATAAAATTCAACGATGGTCACTGGAAAATGGCTTTAAATTTTAAGTCAAGACAAATTGTATACATTTTTGTCGCAAATATAAACCACATCAAGACCCTGTACTGTATTTGGATGGCACACCTATCAAAATTGTAAAGGAAGCCAAATTCCTAGGACTTATTTTTGATAGCCATTTGACATTTAAACCCCATATCAAATACCTTAAAGCTAAATGCATGAAGGCACTCGATTTGTTAAAAGTCGTTTCCAATTCAAAGTGGGGTGGTGATCAGAAGACCCTCCTCCAACTATATAGATCTCTCATACGTTCAAAACTGGATTATGGCTCCATCGTTTATGGGGGTGCATACAAAAGCAATCTAAAGATTCTGGATTCTATACATCACCAAGGACTCCTTCAGAACTTCTCCCATTAACAGTTTATATGTAGAGGCTGATGAACCATCACTAAAATCAGACGTCTAAAATTATCTTTACAGTATATCACCAAGTTATCTTCAAATCAGTCAAACCCTGCATATGATTGCGTTTTTCACCCCCTATATGAGGACCTCTACCTAAAGAAATCTTCTCTTAATCCCCCTCTTGGAATAAGGTTGAAAACTGCAAATTTACACCTTGAAAATATTTCTCCTTACCGCCTTCTGTCTTCACCTCCTTGGCAACTGAAAAGCCCGAGGTAGACCTGACACTCACACAACTAAAGAAATAACAAACTAATTCCCTACTTTATCAACAAGAATACCATCAACTGAGAACTAAATATGATACATACAAATCTATTTTTACAGATGGATCCAAGGATGGTGACGCAGTTGCTAGCGCTACTATCATTGGATCCAGAACAATATCGTTCAGGTTGCCACATGACAGTTCAATTTTCACCGCAGAATCACACGCCATCTTGACAGCTCTTAAATACATTCAAAATCAACCTAAGCATAAGCAGTTCATAATATTTTCAGACTCTCTTTCGCGTCTTCAGGCTATTCACAACATGTCCAGTACACATCCACTTTTACTCGAAATTGTCGAATTATATAATGATCTCGCTACTGGCCAATACTACATTGCTTTCTGTTGGTTACTGTTACGAGTGGAAGTGGAACGAAGGGATACACTCCAAATCCATTCGCACAATTAAAGGATCGCACAACAATTAAGACAGATATTTATTAAGAATGCATGATAGATTACCAATACAGCTAAGTTTACTATGGGAGAATTACGCTTGGGCTACCATGTACAATAATATCACCATCAAAGGGCCACAGCAAATTGTATACTTATATAGTCACCCTGATTTCCATGTTTGATTGTTCACTCCACTCCTTGGTCCACGAAAACACATATATCCATGGTTGCACATAAGCTCACACTGCAAGTTTTCCAAGGCACACTTTTGCAAATATCAGCATGATTTCTAGTTCAGTTTCACAAGCCCCGACATGGGATACAATCTCTCACACAGTGTTCTGAACTTTAACATTAAAAATGAGGAGGTTAAAATACAGGTCTGGCCAACACCCAAGAAGCAGAAAAAACTAACTATTTTTGAATCACCACCACCTTATACTATAATGCTGATTAGCTACAAGCTTCACTTGTGACATAATTACTTAACCCGCTCAGTCAGCCCGCTCCCCAGGTGTAGTATTCAAACAAAATTACGCAACCCAAGCCTTCTTGTTTCAATTCAAGTCTAAATGCATCTGATATACTAACAAACATATAAAAGCATACACCCATACACATAACACTCCCCCCCTTAAAAAACAGAATGTTTTTCATAATCTTGATATGAAAAACTTCTACATATTATCTCCAATCAAACTTTATCTTTTAGAAGAACAACACACTGTACATATGTTACTTCAAAGCAGAGGGTTATTACAAATAACATCATCCGGTCTTTGTT
The DNA here is from genome assembly GCF_022045235.1 of Haliotis cracherodii. Classification (NCBI taxonomy): domain Eukaryota; kingdom Metazoa; phylum Mollusca; class Gastropoda; order Lepetellida; family Haliotidae; genus Haliotis; species Haliotis cracherodii. The sequence goes on along the minus strand of NW_027266266.1, from coordinate 30,601,249 downwards.
CAATATGAAACACAATCCACACATATATAATGTACTGCTCCAAATGTTCATAAACCATCATTGTTCATGTTCAAGGTACACATTCATAAGTTGTTTATGAATTAAAACCTCTGGAAAGGGCGTCTGCGATGACGTTTTGTGCCCCCTTGATATGTTTGATGTTCAAGTTGAATTCTTCCAGGGCAATACTCCATCTCATTAGCCGTTGATTTTTGTTTTTCATCTTGTTCACGAACACCACCGGATTGTGATCCGTGAACACCAATACTGGGTACACTGTTGTAGCCATATAAATCTCAAATTGTTCCAATGCCAATATCAGCCCTAATGTCTCCTTTTCTATGGTAGAATAATTCCTTTGGTGTTGATTAAATTTCCTGCTAAAGTAGCATATTGGATGCTCTATGCCATTTGCGTCTTGCTGCTGCAAAACTGCACCGGTGCCAAGATCACTCGCATCCACATGAATGATGAACTGCTTTTCAAAATCAGGTGTTACCAACACTGGTGAATTCGTCAGAATAACCTTGATTTTCTGCATAGCTTCCTCCTGTTCCTTCTTCCAATGGAATGGAACATTTTTCTTTAGCAGACTTGTTAATGGAGCTGCTATGTGCGCAAATTTTTTTACAAAATTTGCGGTAATAGCCCGCGAGCCCAAGGAAACTCATAACCTGTTTCTTGTTCTTGGGTGTAGAAAATTTCAAAATAGCCTCCACCTTGGCCTGCAGTGGTTTGACCTGTCCCTGCCCTACCACGTGACCTAGGTAGGTAACTGTAGCCTTCACAAAGTCTGACTTGCTCAAATTGATTGTGAGTTGAGCTTGAGATAACTTCTCGAACAAATGTCTTATGCCTTGTATGTGCTCTCTCCATGTCTTCGTCGCAAGTATGATGTCATCAATGTAGGCGTCACAGTGCTCTACATCGAAAATGATCTGATTCATTAAGCGTTGGAATGTTGCTGGTGCATTTTTGAGCCCGAAAGGCATAACATTGTACTCAAACAAGCCATCTGGAGTACAAAATGCACATATTTGCTTTGCCTTAGGTGATAATGGTATGCCCCAATAGCCTTTTAAAAGATCAAATTTTGTCACATATTTTGCATTCCCTACACGATCTATACAGTCGTCTATTCTTGGCAAGGGATAAGAATCAGTTTTAGACATAGAATTGACCTTCTTAAAATTTGTACAAAAGCCTACCCCACCATCAGACTTGGTCACAAGAATGCAAGGGGAACTCCATGGACTACTACTAGGCTGTATGATATCGTTCTCCAGCATGTAATCTATTTCCTTTCTCAATAGCAACTGGTTTAATTGGATTGCATCGATAAGCATGCTGCTTAACTGGACTAGCCTCACCCACGTCTACATCATGTTCTGTCATATCAGTACATGATGGCGTATCAGGAAATAAATGACTAAACTCTTGAATTAAGTCTATCAGCTCTTGTTTTTCACTGTCAACCATGTGCGATAGCTTATCATCCAAGTTGTCTAATATTTCAGAGTTGTTTAGCTTAGTCTTAGGCATATCCATACATTCAAACTGAAGCTCCTGACCAGTATCAGACTTATCATCCTGAAAATTCAGCATACACACTGATATACTTTCCTGCTCTCTTTCATGATACTTTTTGATCATGTTAATGTGACAATACCTCTTAGCCTTTCTCTTGCCTGGTGTACTTATCACATAATCTGTATTGCTGACCTTTTTGAGCACCGTATATGGCCCAAAGTACTTAGCATGTAGTGGCTGACCTAGTAACGGTAGTAACAACAGCACTTTCTCTCCCGGCTTAAACTCACGCTCGACAGTCTTTCTATCATACCACTCTTTCATGCGTACCTGACTATCCTGTAAGTTTCTCTTTGCCAACTCACTAGCACTACTCATTCGTTCTTTGAAATCTGTCACATATTGTAACAAATTCGTTTCCGTCTCCTCCTTCAACCATGCATCCTTCAGCAATTTCAATGGACCTCGCATTTGTCTACCAAACACTAGCTCGAAAGGACTAAACCCTAATGACTCTTGCACAGTTTCCCTCACTGCGAAAAACACATAAGGAATACCCTTATCCCAATCTTTATCATGATCTTGACAGTAAGCTCTGAGCATAGTTTTCAATGTCTGGTGGAACCTTTCTAATGCTCCCTGTGATTCTGGATGATATGGACTAGACGTAAACTGTCTCACTCCCAACTCACGCATCAGATCTTTGAAGTGATTAAACATGAAATTTGAACCCTGATCCGTTTGTAGTGACTTAGGCAATCCAAAAACAGTGAAAAATTTTGTTAGTGCGTCACAGATAGTTCTTGCCTTAATATTCCGTAAAGGAATTGCCTCTGGAAACCTTGTGGAAGTACACATTATGGTCAACAAAAACTGATGGCCTGCCTTAGATTTTGGTAATGGTCCCACACAATCAATCAAAATTTTAGAGAAAGGTTCCTCAAATGCTGGAATTGGTTGTAAAGGATTCTTGTGAATGGTCTGATTAGGTTTTCCTGCCAACTGACAAGTATGACAAGTCCTACAATATTTCCTCACATCATCCTGCAAGCCAGGCCAATAGAAATGGTTCAGCAATTTCCGATATGTCTTAGTAACTCCTAAATGACCTGCTAACATCGAATCATGAGCTAGACTGAGAATGTCACGACGATAACATCTCGGCACTACAATTTGGTTTTGAACCTGCCAAAACTCATCCACACTACTATCTGGCGGTCTCCACTTCCTCATGAGAACATCCATATCCAAGTAATACCCAACAGGTACATTTTCAATCTCCACCTCAGATAAAACCTTATCCCTCAGTTTGTGTACCTCTACATCTGCATTTTGATTCCTAATGAGTTCTTCTCTTGACCAAACTCCTTCAAAACTGTCTCCACTTTGTGCTAACCCCACAGGATTACTACCATCAGTATCCTTCACAACATCCACCTCACTCATAAATGTATGTGACAAATCATATTCAGACTCAAAATCACTAACTTTCTCAACTGGGACTGAGGACTCCTCTGACAGAGCTTTTGCTCTTGCTCTAGCCCTCGTCACAGCACATGAAGGATACAATACGATATCATCTATACCCTCATGATCCAAACTCTGATCTGTCTCTGAAATATTGTTACCTACTACATCTGCACAAACGGTAGGTTCCTCACAAACAATTGGGTCCACGCGACCAACTGAATCATGAGCCTTAACCTCCCCTCCAGCCAAATCATTCCCCAACAGAAGATCCACACCAGAAACAGGCAGTTTTTCTCTAACTCCAACAATAACAGTTCCTGATACAAATTTGGACTTAAGTTCTACCCTATGAAGAGGAACGTTAATCACACCACATTCAATACCTTGCATGAGGACATTTGTACCAGTGTAAGTTTTCTCTGACAGAGGGACTATGCCTTCCAATATAAGTGTCTGCAAAGCACCTGTATCTCTAAGAATAGTAATTGGATTTTGCTCACCATTGCTCAATGAAACCTCACCCTTAGATATGACAGGATCATAAGATGCTTTATGCCTGTCTAGTTCAACATCACACTTAGACTCAATAACAGGGCTTTCTTTTGCAAGAAAACTGCTTGGTGACTTTTCAAACAATGCAGCACAACCACTACCCTGGACACTTCTATCTTGAGTTGGATTTCTACCACCCCCTGTATAAGTGTTTGTTCTGCCTTGTTGATTGCCTGGATGATTATCTGCCCCTTGACCTCCACGATTGCCTTGATGACCACGACCCTGACCACCATTAACATTGGAATAGCCATAAGGTTGACCACGACCCTGACCACCATTACCATTGGAATAGTAATTCGACTGACCACGACCTTGACCACCATTACCATTTGAGTAGTAATAAGACTGACCCTGGGATGGATTGCCCTGGAATGACTGACTCTGGGATGAATTACTACTGCCACGACCATAATACCTAGATGACTGAGAATTGTGACCCAAGGTATGGTTAGCACTACCACGTCCTTGACCTCCACAAGATTGAAAATTTCGTGAAAACGAACTCTTATGAGTAAGTGCATACTCATCTGCCAATCTAGTTGCTTCACTCAAAGTGTTTACACCGTGTTCATCCAAATACACTTTAATCTCAGTAGAACTACACCTTTTAAACTCTTCAACCAGGATTAACTGTTTCAAATTATCATACTGTCTATCAACCTTCTTAGATGTACACCATCTATCAAATGCAGTCTCTTTGGCCCTGGCCAACTCAACATACGTTTGGTTATCATATTTTTTGTAGTTCCTGAACTTTTGTCTGTACGCTTCTGGCACCAACTCATATGTCTTCAAAATAGTATCCTTGACCAACTCATAACTTGCACTATCACTCAAAGATAAAGCTGCATAAGCCTCATGAGCCTTACCCACTAGCACACTTTGTAACAAAGTACTCCAACACTCTATAGGCCATTTCAAATGTGTTGCCGTTTTCTCAAAATGATCAAAATATGTATCTATTTCACTTTCTCGAAAACGAGGCACAAACCTTATGAATTTAGAAACATCCACATGCTGATGAGCAGCTCCGATCTTGTCTAACTCATTCCGTCTCTCACGATCTAACTTTTCTAACTGAAATTGTCTCTCACGCTCTCTCTCCTCCCAATCCAATCTCTGCTTCTCTAATTCAAACTCCCGTTCTCGTTCTTTCTCTAAACTTTGAAATTTTAACAACTCAATTTCTCGGTCAAATTGTGTCTGATGAGTTCTCCCATCATCATACCCCTCCGAAGTACTATCCATTCTAATCAATTCCTTGTTGGCTAAATCATCCAATATCACATTTTGAATAATACCTTTCTTAGCTGCCTTATCAACATCAATACTGAAATAATCAGCTAATACAAACAAATCTGCTTTTGGGAGGTTGAGAATTTTAGCTCTGGTCATTGATTTCACAAACTCAATAATTACAAAACTCATGTTGCACTATCATACACATGTGATATTGAAGTACCTATGATATACAAAACAACATGGTTGTGCTCTCCCAAAGATGTATGCCAATATATAGCAAATACTTTATTTTATTTTTTACTTTTGTATTGCTTTTAACACACAAATGCAAATTTGCTTCCCGCTTAATTATAGTTCCCTTTAAAGAAATGGACGAGCCCCCAATTTGTTACGAGTGGAAGTGGAACGAAGGGATACACTCCAAATCCATTCGCACAATTAAAGGATCGCACAACAATTAAGACAGATATTTATTAAGAATGCATGATAGATTACCAATACAGCTAAGTTTACTATGGGAGAATTACGCTTGGGCTACCATGTACAATAATATCACCATCAAAGGGCCACAGCAAATTGTATACTTATATAGTCACCCTGATTTCCATGTTTGATTGTTCACTCGACTCCTTGGTCCACGAAAACACATATATCCATGGTTGCACATAAGCTCACACTGCAAGTTTTCCAAGGCACACTTTTGCAAATATCAGCATGATTTCTAGTTCAGTTTCACAAGCCCCGACATAGGATACAATCTCTCACACAGTGTTCTGAACTTTAACATTAAAAATGAGGAGGTTAAAATACAGGTCTGGCCAACACCCAAGAAGCAGAAAAAACTAACTATTTTTGAATCACCACCACCTTATACTATAATGCTGATTAGCTACAAGCTTCACTTGTGACATAATTACTTAACCCGCTCAGTCAGCCCGCTCCCCAGGTGTAGTATTCAAACAAAATTACGCAACCCAAGCCTTCTTGTTTCAATTCAAGTCTAAATGCATCTGATATACTAACAAACATATAAAAGCATACACCCATGCAGATAACAGTTACCCAGCCATGTTGGCATCGTTGGTAACACAATGGCTGATGCTGCTGCAAAAGCAGCACTCAACAAATCTGTGACACCACTTCTAATCCCCTACAGTGATCTTAAACCCTTGATTAGATCGTACATCCGAGATCTAATGCAAAAGAAGTGGGACACCCAAGTAGGTATCAATAAATTACATGAAATTGCGCCAAACATCGGTTACACCTACTTGGGTTGTCAGTCCAGATTTGAAGAGGTCATTATGCGACGATGTCGTATTGGCCATAGTAGGTATACCCACGAATATATTTTAAATGATGAAGATCCTCCATTTTGCATCCCTTGTGATGAGAGAATCACCGTCAAGCATGTCCTGCTTGATTGTGTTGATGTTTCCATCACAAGGCATAAATATTTCAAAGTTTCATCCTTAAAGGATCTTTTTAGTATCAAAGCTCGTTTAATTATTGCCTTTTTAAAAGAAATTGAATTGTTACTTAAATTTTGATTGATATGTTTTGTATATGATATAGTTTTTATAATTGGTAAAATATGTATTCTTGAAGGGGGTTGAAGTAACGTAAAATTATTGTCCCCCTGAGAGGATATGTAAGACCACATCATTCAAAGTACATTTATTCTTGCCACAGTTTTAGACGTAGAATATTTGTTTATTTTAAGTGTTGGCTAAATTGCATATAATCACCAGCGGCTGAAGGGATGGTGTAAATCCTGCTGGGGAGTCGTGCAGGTAGCAAAAGTATTGTAAGTCCCCACGGTCCCCAGTAAGGTGGCCTAACTTTGTTTGCTGGTGATCTATAGCCCATTTTTATATTGTATTATTTATTGAAAATGTATTCTTTTTAATGTTCTCAACTAGTTTTAAAATCAAAACTGTGATACTCTAGTAATTTTTACTGTCCTTCGATGACAGATATTTATTCCATTCAAATATTTGTATTTTATGTCAGTTCTCGTCAAAATATGGCTGAAATACTGCCGATGTGACGTTAAATATTAACTCACTCACTCAAACATCCTCGGTTTGTATTTCCATCAACAAAGAATTTGTGTCGGTATATAACACCTCGCATCTATTGCCATATTGCCACTTAAGTTCGTTGTAATAAAAGTCATACATTAAGAGTTTTGACAAGTCAAGAATACTCATACCAACATACACCGGTCTGTTGAATTTTATATTACTCTTCTGCATATGCAACGCTGCTAAGTCGTTATCAAATATCTTGAGTTTTTCTTCCTCATTAGATCTGACTAATTTAACATCAACATGCTTCCTTAGATTCTCCATAGTTTTACAAAATACTGAGTTATTCATGAGCTTATATAGGGTTTTTTCAAAATCGCTGGTGGCTATCTTTCTTAAATCTGTATTCAGCCTTATATAGGGCTCCATCCAAGGGCTTTGATCAAACTTTAGAACTCTGTGTATTTTCTTTAGTTTCATACCTAACAATAGATATAACTGGAGATTTCTGTAGTGAACTATATATTTTGTCTTATCCATCAAATTTGGTATGAGTTTTTCTACGTTAGCTAACCTTGTATTTCCCATCAAGGAGTGTTGATATTCCGACATCCAATCTTTATTCACCATTAATCTTTCAGGAGCTAGCGGATAACTGTTATGATCTTTATGTAACGAATTTGGATATTCCAAGTCAACTTCTAGTATGTACCCTTTATTCACATTGATATTATGGATATCATTCACTTCGACCCACTCAAAACCACCCGTGGGTAAAGGTTGACTCATAGCCCATCCGTACAAATTGTTGGCGTCGAGATATAATATATGCGTGTCGGGTTTACTCGGATCATATCCTTCAACTAATTTATTATTAGCCTTAGAATACCTTTTCGCTACCATCGACATACCACCTCTTAATCCTTTCTCAATAAACAAGTGCCTATCGTAATCAGTGAGAAGTTTTAGTTCCACACCGGTCTTCTTCAACAATGCATCCCCCGATAGTCCGGGACTGGAAGAGTACCATGCCGGAGTGACATTGAAAATGGACCCGCATTGAAAAGTGACCCAGGAGTCAGTATTCAACGTTGAAAACATACCCGGTCTCACTTTTCAACAGACCAGGGTCAAATTTCAACAGTTGAAAATTGACCCTGTCAGCTTACCAAGTCGTTAAATAGTGACCCGGGCCTCGCGTTGAAAAGTGACTCCGTTGAATTGTGACTTGTGGTTTATTCTGCTTACCAGAAGACTCTTTATAGCATGTCTAAATTGGTGCAAATATTTATCAGTGTGTTCGGGATGAGGGTTGGAGGTGACACGCATTTATAGGCATGTGTTAACGTATACATATACAAATTGCCATGGTTCCTGGCTTTAGAAATGATCGTCACGATATGGCTGAAATATTGCCGATGTAACGTAAAGCATTAACTCACCCACTCACTCACTTTAGAAATGTCGAAAAATGTGTGTGCATGTACAGCTGTCCAGTGATTGGGTTTTACGTGGCTTTGGGTAGTATTTCAAATATAACGCCACGGTGGTTACAATGAGGCTCCAGTCTTCGGGCTGAACGAAAGTGACCCGGTGGGTGCATGTGTGTTAGAGCAAGTATGTGGGTGCAGGGTAGTATTATATATGTATGTATGTGTGTGTGAGAGAAAGAGAGACACCTACAATCTGGAAGCCGTAAATAGAAAGAGGCACACAGAAAGCGTTCTCAACCTAAAACGTCCCCACGCATAAATGTTCATGGTGGTGTTAGGAATAGCGTTTAATGATTATATTTTCGAAGTGTTAACATGATGTCAAGTATATTTCAGTACAAGAATATATAAATGTTGTAATTTGAGGTCATTCTGATATAATTATATTGATGCAAATATATATTGCGTTGGCACTCAATTTGGTATATGTATATACAAACTTCAACCCTGTTATATTTCAAAATATAAAATCTCACGACCTTGACCACCATTACCATTTGAGTAGTAATAAGACTGACCCTGGGATGGATTGCCCTGGAATGACTGACTCTGGGATGAATTACTACTGCCACGACCATAATACCTAGATGACTGAGAATTGTGACCCAAGGTATGGTTAGCACTACCACGTCCTTGACCTCCACAAGATTGAAAATTTCGTGAAAACGAACTCTTATGAGTAAGTGCATACTCATCTGCCAATCTAGCTGCTTCACTCAAAGTGTTTACACCGTGTTCATCCAAATACACTTTAATCTCAGTAGAACTACACCTTTTAAACTCTTCAACCAGGATTAACTGTTTCAAATTATCATACTGTCTATCAACCTTCTTAGATGTACACCATCTATCAAATGCAGTCTCTTTGGCCCTGGCCAACTCAACATACGTTTGGTTATCATATTTTTTGTAGTTCCTGAACTTTTGTCTGTACGCTTCTGGCACCAACTCATATGTCTTCAAAATAGTATCCTTGACCAACTCATAACTTGCACTATCACTCAAAGATAAAGCTGCATAAGCCTCATGAGCCTTACCCACTAGCACACTTTGTAACAAAGTACTCCAACACTCTATAGGCCATTTCAAATGTGTTGCCGTTTTCTCAAAATGATCAAAATATGTATCTATTTCACTTTCTCGAAAACGAGGCACAAACCTTATGAATTTAGAAACATCCACATGCTGATGAGCAGCTCCGATCTTGTCTAACTCATTCCGTCTCTCACGATCTAACTTTTCTAACTGAAATTGTCTCTCACGCTCTCTCTCCTCCCAATCCAATCTCTGCTTCTCTAATTCAAACTCCCGTTCTCGTTCTTTCTCTAAACTTTGAAATTTTAACAACTCAATTTCTCGGTCAAATTGTGTCTGATGAGTTCTCCCATCATCATACCCCTCCGAAGTACTATCCATTCTAATCAATTCCTTGTTGGCTAAATCATCCAATATCACATTTTGAATAATACCTTTCTTAGCTGCCTTATCAACATCAATACTGAAATAATCAGCTAATACAAACAAATCTGCTTTTGGGAGGTTGAGAATTTTAGCTCTGGTCATTGATTTCACAAACTCAATAATTACTAAACTCATGTTGCACTATCATACACATGTGATATTGAAGTACCTATGATATACAAAACAACATTGTTGTGCTCTCCCAAAGATGTATGCCAATATATAGCAAATACTTTATTTTATTTTTTACTTTTGTATTGCTTTTAACACACAAATGCAAATTTATAGGATTTTTCAAAATCGCTGGTGGCTATCTTTCTTAAATCTGTATTCAGCCTTATATAGGGCTCCATCCAAGGGCTTTGATCAAACTTTAGAACTCTGTGTATTTTCTTTAGTTTCATACCTAACAATAGATATAACTGGAGATTTCTGTAGTGAACTATATATTTTGTCTTATCCATCAAATTTGGTATGAGTTTTTCTACGTTAGCTAACCTTGTATTTCCCATCAAGGAGTGTTGATATTCCGACATCCAATCTTTATTCACCATTAATCTTTCAGGAGCTAGCGGATAACTGTTATGATCTTTATGTAACGAATTTGGATATTCCAAGTCAACTTCTAGTATGTACCCTTTATTCACATTGATATTATGGATATCATTCACTTCGACCCACTCAAAACCACCCGTGGGTAAAGGTTGACTCATAGCCCATCCGTACAAATTGTTGGCGTCGAGATATAATATATGCGTGTCGGGTTTACTCGGATCATATCCTTCAACTAATTTATTATTAGCCTTAGAATACCTTTTCGCTACCATCGACATACCACCTCTTAATCCTTTCTCAATAAACAAGTGCCTATCGTAATCAGTGAGAAGTTTTAGTTCCACACCGGTCTTCTTCAACAATGCATCCCACGATAGTCCGGGACTGGAAGAGTACCATGCCGGAGTGACATTGAAAATGGACCCGCATTGAAAAGTGACCCAGGAGTCAGTATTCAACGTTGAAAACATACCCGGTCTCACTTTTCAACAGACCAGGGTCAAATTTCAACAGTTGAAAATTGACCCTGTCAGCTTACCAAGTCGTTAAATAGTGACCCGGGTCTCGCGTTGAAAAGTGACTCCGTTGAATTGTGACTTGTGGTTTATTCTGCTTACCAGAAGACTCTTTATAGCATGTCTAAATTGGTGCAAATATTTATCAGTGTGTTCGGGATGAGGGTTGGAGGTGACACGCATTTATAGGCATGTGTTAACGTATACATATACAAATTGCCATGGTTCCTGGCTTTAGAAATGATCGTCACGATATGGCTGAAATATTGCCGATGTAACGTAAAGCATTAACTCACCCACTCACTCACTTTAGAAATGTCGAAAAATGTGTGTGCATGTACAGCTGTCCAGTGATTGGGTTTTACGTGGCTTTGGGTAGTATTTCAAATATAACGCCACGGTGGTTACAATGAGGCTCCAGTCTTCGGGCTGAACGAAAGTGACCCGGTGGGTGCATGTGTGTTAGAGCAAGTATGTGGGTGCAGGGTAGTATTATATATGTATGTATGTGTGTGTGAGAGAAAGAGAGACACCTACAATCTGGAAGCCGTAAATAGAAAGAGGCACACAGAAAGCGTTCTCAACCTAAAACGTCCCCACGCATAAATGTTCATGGTGGTGTTAGGAATAGCGTTTAATGATTATATTTTCGAAGTGTTAACATGATGTCAAGTATATTTCAGTACAAGAATATATAAATGTTGTAATTTGAGGTCATTCTGATATAATTATATTGATGCAAATATATATTGCGTTGGCACTCAATTTGGTATATGTATATACAAACTTCAACCCTGTTATATTTCAAAATATAAAATCTCACGACCTTGACCACCATTACCATTTGAGTAGTAATAAGACTGACCCTGGGATGGATTGCCCTGGAATGACTGACTCTGGGATGAATTACTACTGCCACGACCATAATACCTAGATGACTGAGAATTGTGACCCAAGGTATGGTTAGCACTACCACGTCCTTAACCTCCACAAGATTGAAAATTTCGTGAAAACGAACTCTTATGAGTAAGTGCATACTCATCTGCCAATCTAGCTGCTTCACTCAAAGTGTTTACACCGTGTTCATCCAAATACACTTTAATCTCAGTAGAACTACACCTTTTAAACTCTTCAACCAGGATTAACTGTTTCAAATTATCATACTGTCTATCAACCTTCTTAGATGTACACCATCTATCAAATGCAGTCTCTTTGGCCCTGGCCAACTCAACATACGTTTGGTTATCATATTTTTTGTAGTTCCTGAACTTTTGTCTGTACGCTTCTGGCACCAACTCATATGTCTTCAAAATAGTATCCTTGACCAACTCATAACTTGCACTATCACTCAAAGATAAAGCTGCATAAGCCTCATGAGCCTTACCCACTAGCACACTTTGTAACAAAGTACTCCAACACTCTATAGGCCATTTCAAATGTGTTGCCGTTTTCTCAAAATGATCAAAATATGTATCTATTTCACTTTCTCGAAAACGAGGCACAAACCTTATGAATTTAGAAACATCCACATGCTGATGAGCAGCTCCGATCTTGTCTAACTCATTCCGTCTCTCACGATCTAACTTTTCTAACTGAAATTGTCTCTCACGCTCTCTCTCCTCCCAATCCAATCTCTGCTTCTCTAATTCAAACTCCCGTTCTCGTTCTTTCTCTAAACTTTGAAATTTTAACAACTCAATTTCTCGGTCAAATTGTGTCTGATGAGTTCTCCCATCATCATACCCCTCCGAAGTACTATCCATTCTAATCAATTCCTTGTTGGCTAAATCATCCAATATCACATTTTGAATAATACCTTTCTTAGCTGCCTTATCAACATCAATACTGAAATAATCAGCTAATACAAACAAATCTGCTTTTGGGAGGTTGAGAATTTTATCTCTGGTCATTGATTTCACAAACTCAATAATTACAAAACTCATGTTGCACTATCATACACATGTGATATTGAAGTACCTATGATATACAAAACAACATGGTTGTGCTCTCCCAAAGATGTATGCCAATATATAGCAAATACTTTATTTTATTTTTTACTTTTGTATTGCTTTTAACACACAAATGCAAATTTATAGGTTTTTTTCAAAATCGCTGGTGGCTAACTTTCTTAAATCTGTATTCAGCCTTATATAGGGCTCCATCCAAGGGCTTTGATCAAACTTTAGAACTCTGTGTATTTTCTTTAGTTTCATACCTAACAATAGATATAACTGGAGATTTCTGTAGTGAACTATATATTTTGTCTTATCCATCAAATTTGGTATGAGTTTTTCTACGTTAGCTAACCTTGTATTTCCCATCAAGGAGTGTTGATATTCCGACATCCAATCTTTATTCACCATTAATCTTTCAGGAGCTAGCGGATAACTGTTATGATCTTTATGTAACGAATTTGGATATTCCAAGTCAACTTCTAGTATGTACCCTTTATTCACATTGATATTATGGATATCATTCACTTCGACCCACTCAAAACCACCCGTGGGTAAAGGTTGACTCATAGCCCATCCGTACAAATTGTTGGCGTCGAGATATAATATATGCGTGTCGGGTTTACTCGGATCATATTCTTCAACTAATTTATTATTAGCCTTAGAATACCTTTTCGCTACCATCGACATACCACCTCTTAATCCTTTCTCAATAAACAAGTGCCTATCGTAATCAGTGAGAAGTTTTAGTTCCACACCGGTCTTCTTCAACAATGCATCCCACGATAGTCCGGGACTGGAAGAGTACCATGCCGGAGTGACATTGAAAATGGACCCGCATTGAAAAGTGACCCAGGAGTCAGTATTCAACGTTGAAAACATACCCGGTCTCACTTTTCAACAGACCAGGGTCAAATTTCAACAGTTGAAAATTGACCCTGTCAGCTTACCAAGTCGTTAAATAGTGACCCGGGTCTCGCGTTGAAAAGTGACTCCGTTGAATTGTGACTTGTGGTTTATTCTGCTTACCAGAAGACTCTTTATAGCATGTCTAAATTGGTGCAAATATTTATCAGTGTGTTCGGGATGAGGGTTGGAGGTGACACGCATTTATAGGCATGTGTTAACGTATACATATACAAATTGCCATGGTTCCTGGCTTTAGAAATGATCGTCACGATATGGCTGAAATATTGCCGATGTAACGTAAAGCATTAACTCACCCACTCACTCACTTTAGAAATGTCGAAAAATGTGTGTGCATGTACAGCTGTCCAGTGATTGGGTTTTACGTGGCTTTGGGTAGTATTTCAAATATAACGCCACGGTGGTTACAATGAGGCTCCAGTCTTCGGGCTGAACGAAAGTGACCCGGTGGGTGCATGTGTGTTAGAGCAAGTATGTGGGTGCAGGGTAGTATTATATATGTATGTATGTGTGTGTGAGAGAAAGAGAGACACCTACAATCTGGAAGCCGTAAATAGAAAGAGGCACACAGAAAGCGTTCTCAACCTAAAACGTCCCCACGCATAAATGTTCATGGTGGTGTTAGGAATAGCGTTTAATGATTATATTTTCGAAGTGTTAACATGATGTCAAGTATATTTCAGTACAAGAATATATAAATGTTGTAATTTGAGGTCATTCTGATATAATTATATTGATGCAAATATATATTGCGTTGGCACTCAATTTGGTATATGTATATACAAACTTCAACCCTGTTATATTTCAAAATATAAAATCTCACGACCTTGACCACCATTACCATTTGAGTAGTAATAAGACTGACCCTGGGATGGATTGCCCTGGAATGACTGACTCTGGGATGAATTACTACTGCCACGACCATAATACCTAGATGACTGAGAATTGTGACCCAAGGTATGGTTAGCACTACCACGTCCTTGACCTCCACAAGATTGAAAATTTCGTGAAAACGAACTCTTATGAGTAAGTGCATACTCATCTGCCAATCTAGCTGCTTCACTCAAAGTGTTTACACCGTGTTCATCCAAATACACTTTAATCTCAGTAGAACTACACCTTTTAAACTCTTCAACCAGGATTAACTGTTTCAAATTATCATACTGTCTATCAACCTTCTTAGATGTACACCATCTATCAAATGCAGTCTCTTTGGCCCTGGCCAACTCAACATACGTTTGGTTATCATATTTTTTGTAGTTCCTGAACTTTTGTCTGTACGCTTCTGGCACCAACTCATATGTCTTCAAAATAGTATCCTTGACCAACTCATAACTTGCACTATCACTCAAAGATAAAGCTGCATAAGCCTCATGAGCCTTACCCACTAGCACACTTTGTAACAAAGTACTCCAACACTCTATAGGCCATTTCAAATGTGTTGCCGTTTTCTCAAAATGATCAAAATATGTATCTATTTCACTTTCTCGAAAACGAGGCACAAACCTTATGAATTTAGAAACATCCACATGCTGATGAGCAGCTCCGATCTTGTCTAACTCATTCCGTCTCTCACGATCTAACTTTTCTAACTGAAATTGTCTCTCACGCTCTCTCTCCTCCCAATCCAATCTCTGCTTCTCTAATTCAAACTCCCGTTCTCGTTCTTTCTCTAAACTTTGAAATTTTAACAACTCAATTTCTCGGTCAAATTGTGTCTGATGAGTTCTCCCATCATCATACCCCTCCGAAGTACTATCCATTCTAATCAATTCCTTGTTGGCTAAATCATCCAATATCACATTTTGAATAATACCTTTCTTAGCTGCCTTATCAACATCAATACTGAAATAATCAGCTAATACAAACAAATCTGCTTTTGGGAGGTTGAGAATTTTAGCTCTGGTCATTGATTTCACAAACTCAATAATTACTAAACTCATGTTGCACTATCATACACATGTGATATTGAAGTACCTATGATATACAAAACAACATGGTTGTGCTCTCCCAAAGATGTATGCCAATATATAGCAAATACTTTATTTTATTTTTTACTTTTGTATTGCTTTTAACACACAAATGCAAATTTATAGGTTTTTTTCAAAATCGCTGGTGGCTATCTTTCTTAAATCTGTATTCAGCCTTATATAGGGCTCCATCCAAGGGCTTTGATCAAACTTTAGAACTCTGTGTATTTTCTTTAGTTTCATACCTAACAATAGATATAACTGGAGATTTCTGTAGTGAACTATATATTTTGTCTTATCCATCAAATTTGGTATGAGTTTTTCTACGTTAGCTAACCTTGTATTTCCCATCAAGGAGTGTTGATATTCCGACATCCAATCTTTATTCACCATTAATCTTTCAGGAGCTAGCGGATAACTGTTATGATCTTTATGTAACGAATTTGGATATTCCAAGTCAACTTCTAGTATGTACCCTTTATTCACATTGATATTATGGATATCATTCACTTCGACCCACTCAAAACCACCCGTGGGTAAAGGTTGACTCATAGCCCATCCGTACAAATTGTTGGCGTCGAGATATAATATATGCGTGTCGGGTTTACTCGGATCATATCCTTCAACTAATTTATTATTAGCCTTAGAATACCTTTTCGCTACCATCGACATACCACCTCTTAATCCTTTCTCAATAAACAAGTGCCTATCGTAATCAGTGAGAAGTTTTAGTTCCACACCGGTCTTCTTCAACAATGCATCCCACGATAGTCCGGGACTGGAAGAGTACCATGCCGGAGTGACATTGAAAATGGACCCGCATTGAAAAGTGACCCAGGAGTCAGTATTCAACGTTGAAAACATACCCGGTCTCACTTTTCAACAGACCAGGGTCAAATTTCAACAGTTGAAAATTGACCCTGTCAGCTTACCAAGTCGTTAAATAGTGACCCGGGCCTCGCGTTGAAAAGTGACTCCGTTGAATTGTGACTTGTGGTTTATTCTGCTTACCAGAAGACTCTTTATAGCATGTCTAAATTGGTGCAAATATTTATCAGTGTGTTCGGGATGAGGGTTGGAGGTGACACGCATTTATAGGCATGTGTTAACGTATACATATACAAATTGCCATGGTTCCTGGCTTTAGAAATGATCGTCACGATATGGCTGAAATATTGCCGATGTAACGTAAAGCATTAACTCACCCACTCACTCACTTTAGAAATGTCGAAAAATGTGTGTGCATGTACAGCTGTCCAGTGATTGGGTTTTACGTGGCTTTGGGTAGTATTTCAAATATAACGCCACGGTGGTTACAATGAGGCTCCAGTCTTCGGGCTGAACGAAAGTGACCCGGTGGGTGCATGTGTGTTAGAGCAAGTATGTGGGTGCAGGGTAGTATTATATATGTATGTATGTGTGTGTGAGAGAAAGAGAGACACCTACAATCTGGAAGCCGTAAATAGAAAGAGGCACACAGAAAGCGTTCTCAACCTAAAACGTCCCCACGCATAAATGTTCATGGTGGTGTTAGGAATAGCGTTTAATGATTATATTTTCGAAGTGTTAACATGATGTCAAGTATATTTCAGTACAAGAATATATAAATGTTGTAATTTGAGGTCATTCTGATATAATTATATTGATGCAAATATATATTGCGTTGGCACTCAATTTGGTATATGTATATACAAACTTCAACCCTGTTATATTTCAAAATATAAAATCCCACTTCACAAACGATTAAACAATATTGTGAGAAGTTAGTATCAATAAGATTAGTTAAAAACACTAACATTAAAAGCACCATTCGCATTCGTTGCATGGGGACGTTTTCGGTCGAACTCAAAAGAAACCATTAATTTAATGTATGACAAAGGTCTGAAAGGACAGACTGCAAGTGTTACCAGCTACCAAAAGGACGTGCCCACAATGTTGTAAGAACGTTACTTTGTTTAAGCAACGTGACATTGTCGTAATATTGCTACAACGTATTAAAACAGCCAATAAGTCGAACGTCGCACAGACGTTGCATGGTTCCACAGGAACGTTCTCGTGACATTACTGGGACTCTACATAGTAACCAAATAGTAACCTACGAATGCAACGTTGCCTGGACCCCCTGTGTTAACTGGGTAATTAGCATCTCTGTTGGAAGGATGGATCACATCATCATCAGGATTAGAAATAACAACGGTTTATGCAAGGCATACTACAAGCATTTCAAGATAAGAAAGCTGAAAACCTGACCAAAAGGGCAATGTTCTATTAAGTCAGTGAACTGTTTCCGTATGGGTGTGGCAATGAAGGCAACTCTTCGAAAAAACACAAAATCAAAGCGATTGAACTCGTTTAAAAAAATGACAATGATGTTACACTTTACACAATTCCTATAAAATACTGTTTTAACTGTGGAAAGTGGTGTGCGCAATGAAATGAAAAGAAACAAAACCAGCACTATTTCATTTTGAGCCTAAAACACTTGTAATAAGTAGATAACGACGAGCATTCTCTATCACATTAAGCGACTCTATACAATACAATGGAGAATTCCCAAATACTGGTACCTGTTCTAGATTGTCTAACAAGACAACGCACCAGTACACGGCGGCTGGGTTGTCATGGATGCTTTACGAGAACGTGGGTTCGACCTGTGACCTACAGATCTAGCCCCCAGTGATTTCCACTTGTCCCCTCAATTGAAAAGGCACCTGCGGGGTTGAAGATTTGAGGACGGCAACAATTGACTGCTTGACTTCTCTATATCGGACATTAATGATTGGAAAACCATATGGAACATGTGTGTGAAACTGGAAGAGGACTATGCTGAAATATATTTGTAAGTTTAACCACAATTTCAACATTAAGTGAGTGAGGCTCAAAACGTTTTGATATCCGCTCGTAAAAGTACTTTGTTTATTAATTAAATCTTAACAAAAATGAAGATTGAAATGTAGCTTGGTTTTTGGTTGTATAGTTTTGGCCAGTAAATCTTGAATCTGGATTTTTCCCGTTTTAATAAAACATTAAACACCCCCACCCTTCCCTCTACCGCACTCAAAAAGACATACATGTACGGAAAATAATTGATGCAAGCTGGCAGATACGCATTCAGAAACACCCGGATAAAGACACTAAAAAAGATTTAAGAACATTAGATCTTTTTATTTACACTGGAAGTCACACTTCAACGGAGTCACTTTTCAACGCAAGGCCCGGGTCACTATTCAACGACTTGGTAAGCTGACAGGGTCAATTTTCAACTGTTGAAATTTGACCCTGGTCTGTTGAAAAGTGAGACCGGGTATGTTTTCAACGTTGAATACTGACTCCTGGGTCACTTTTCAATGCGGGTACATTTTCAATGTCACACCGGCTCCAAGTCCTATTGTTTTAAACATGTCTTTCTAAATATCTCGAAGATATCGGCGAGTAACAGTACATCGGTTTTTAAGTACAGATCGTGATAATCGCCTGAATTCTTACAACCTAATTTATCCCACACCGTCAGAGCATGTTCATAATCAGCATCGGTTATTTTAGATTCTGTTAAGTTACTATAGAATTATTCAAGAGGTGGTAATTTAGTTTCGGCGAATCTTGACCAATCATCCATATATTCGTAAGGATATACACCTTTTCTCGACAACAAATGACGAGTTAACCTATCAGTATATTGACTTGTTATCGCAAAGTCATCGGGATTGTTCGCATTAGCTAAATTGTCCAGGAAAGGTAACAGAAACTGTATGGAGTCTATGAATCTAAGCCCATTACTTTGCTTTATTCTGGCTTTCCCATCCTTGTCCGTATAATGTATAGTTTTAGTCAATGAGAACGATATGTATTTTTCCATATTATTAGGAATACACCTTAAGCCACCGTCAGTCTTTGAGATAGCTTGCATGATGAGATGAGAATCGTATCCTGTAAGGTTAGGAAACATAACGGGGATGGGTATTGTTTGAGAATTCATTTTTAGCGTCAAGTTACACTCGTTATGCGCGGTCCCCGATAATTACCCGTGACATGGCAATGATCTCTTACAGAATCCCCATTCCGGGGCTTATTACAAACATGACAACTCGTTGACTTCTTATAGGCCCTCCAATCATCCCTCGTCATACACATGGGTTTCTTACGCGATAAATTTTCCCTGATTATTCTCTCTTCATTTTGTAGACATGATTACCCGATAACAGTTCCATATTTACAGCAGAAGCACATGCCATTTTCACAGCACTAAAATATATCAGTCCTCAATCTAAACATAAACAATTTACTATTTTTTCAGATTCACTTTCATGCCTTCAGGCGATTAAAAATATGTCACCCAAACATCCACTTTTAATCCGGATTCTCGAATTAACAACTGATCTTGCTACTGGCCAATATGACATCGTCTTTTGTTGGTTACCCAGCCATGTTGGTATCATTGGTAACACAATGGCTGATGCTGCTGCAAAGGCAGCACTCAACAAATCTGTGACACCACTTCTGATCCCCTACACTGATTTTAAACCTGTCATTCGCTCTTACATCCGTGATCTGATGCAAAAGAAGTGGGACACCCAAGTAGGTATCAATAAATTACATGAAATTAAACCAAATATCGGTTACACCTACTTGGGTTGTCACTCCAGATTTGAAGAGGTCATTTTAAGAAGATGTTGTATTGGCAATTCACGTTACACTCATGAATATATTTTAAAAGGTGAGGATCCTCCATTCTGCATCCCTTGTGATGAAAGAATCACGGTCAAGCATGTCCTGCTTGACTGCATTGATTTTTCCATCACAAGGGATAACTATTTCAAGGTTAAATCTATGAAGGATCTTTTTAATACTATTAGTTCTCATTTAATTATTGCTTTTTAAAGGAAATTGAATTATTGCATAAATTTTGAATGATAAATTCTGTACATTATCAGTGTTTTTTATAATTGGTTGAATAAAATTAATAACTGAGATCGTTAGTGGCTATATCCTCGAAGGGGGTTGAAGTAGTGTAAAATTATTGTCCCCCTAAGAGGGTATGTAAGACCACGTCTTTCAAAGTATATTTATTTATACCACGGTTTTAATCGTAGCATATGTGTTATTTTAATGTTTGCTAAATTTGTCAATAATCGCCAACAGCTGAAGGGATGATGTAAATCCGGCTGGGGTCCATGCAGGTAGCTAAAGTACTGTAAGTCCCCATGGACCCTAGCATGGTGATCTCTCTCTTCAGTGGCTGGCGATCTATAGCTCATTTTTATCTTGTATTGTTTCGTATGATGTTATATTTTTATTGCTAACTACTAGTTTTAGACATCATCTGTGATAAATCTAGTTATTTTACTGTCCTTCGTCGAAAGGTTTTTATTTCGTATAAATATGTGTATTATTAATGTACTTCTCGTCACGATATGGCTGAAATACTGCCGATGTGACGTTAAATCTTAACTCACTCACTCACTCATAATGCGACGATGTCGTATTGGCCACAGCAGATATACACATGAGTATATATTAAAAGGTGAGGATCCTCCGTTTTGTGTCCCTTGTGATGAGAGAATCACAGTCAAGCATGTCCTGCTTGACTGCATTGATTTTTCCATCACAAGGGATAAATATTATAGTGTCAAAACAGTCAAGGACCTTTTTAGTCAAGTTAATTCTCATTTAGTATTGCACTTTTTAAAGGAAAAAGATTTAATACATCAATTTTGATGTACATATTATGTTTTTATATATTGGTAGTGCTAATATATAACTTAGATTGTTAGTGGCTGTACCCTCGAGGGGGGTTGAAGTAGTGTAAAATTATTGTTCCCCTAAGAGGGTATGTAAGTCCCACATCATTCAATGTATTGTTCTGCATACCAGGTTTGTAAAATGTAGTATTTTTGTCATTTTAATCTAAGGCTTAACTGATAACCTATCGCCAGTGACTGAAGGGATGATATAAATCCAGCCAGGGCCCATGCAGGAAGCAAAGGCACTGTAAGTCCCCATGGTCCCTGGTATGGTGATCTGCCTTTAGTTACTGACGATCTCTAGCCCATTTTTATATCGTGTTGTTGATTCTTTCTGCTTTTATCTGTTCCTCAACTAGTTTTAATACACTCTGTGATATTCTAGTTATTCTACTGTCCTTTGATGACAGTTTTTTTTATAAAGTATATATACTTATATGTTATTAATGTATTAATTCTCGTCATGATATGGCTGAAATATTGCCCATGTGACGTTAAATAATAAATCACTCACTCACTCATTTTGTAGATATTCTAGGAACTTTCCCGCGGCATCTCTAAATCACGGGCGGGTTTGTTTTCCCATCATACCTTACAACTATATATCCAAACCCACAAGGAATATGTTCTTGAGTTTTGTACGTAAAACAACTATCTTGATTATTGTGTTTGGTATTTTCTATAGGTTTGATAAGTGTTTCGAAGTCGGCATAAATTACGTACGGTACTGGCATTTGATTACAGTAATGTTCAAATTTTAATATACTTTTCCCCTCTTTAGACATATCAATCCTGATAGCATTCTGTCCAACACCTCTACAGTCTTCTTTATGCGCTTCTAATAGATCTTGTCTGCTGTACCCATGTAGGCATCTTTCACAGAAATATTTCTTTCCCTTATATTTTGTTTCATCGTATAATAGCCTGTTAGGAGAGTTACGTCCCTTTGGAGAACACACCAACATTCCTGTAGTCTCCGAGAATTTGCTTTAAATATCAAAATCAAGGCAACCTGGCAACCTCAAAAGGACATTTGGTAATGTGTGAACACTCTGTGGATACGTTATGAACAAAACATGGAGGATCTAGCAACATACAGAGCTAGAATCGGAACCTTTTGTCATCCACCCGGGACCCGACAAGTCAGCCTAGGTACACGCCATACACATGTCATGATAACTCAGATATGCCGTATCGCATTATTATATGCACTTTGCTGCTGACTGCGCACCTTTCGTTGTCCGCATTACTGATCAGTAATCAATTTATATTTTTGAATCTGATATTTGATCACTTCACGGCGAAAGAAACTACATTCTTTTGTGTCTCATGTGACGTCACCAACCCGAGTTGTGACCTAGTTTTGTCACCGAATCTTGCCTCACCTGCACGTGAAAAGTGTTTCCTTGGGGGTGACGCGATTCCTGTAGGAGTCATAACACAGCTCCTACTGTGCTCTATCGATATAGAGACAAATCCAGGCCCAATAACTCTCCAAGAAGTACAGGAGAAAATACTAGCAGAAATAGGGAGCATGAAATCGGAGATACGAAACGTCAAAGCAGATTTAAGCACACAAATTTTAGAACTAAAGAAAGACATCCACACTATCAGTTCTAAATGTGAAAAACTGGAGGAATCTGTTACAGAATTACATCGTGATCTAAACACTATGAAACAGAACCATGATATAATGTATGATGACATTGATGAACTTTCAGGCAAGCTGGATACTGTGTTTGATCAGATGTCAAAAATTGATAACGAACTAGATAGACTTGAGTCCTATAGCAGATGTGATAATATCCTCATCCACGGAATACCGGAAGCTGCAGGCGATGAAAAATCAATGGCATGTAAAGATACTTTGTTATCTGTCCTCAATGAACATGCTAAATTCAAAACGTGGCAACCATTGGACATAATACGTGCGCACAGACTTGGCGTTAAACGTGTAAATGCAAATCGCCCTCGCCCAATGATTGCTAAGCTACATTCGTCCGACGACAAAGTTCGTACATTGAAAGCGAGACCCACATTCAAGGAAGGGGGACTCGGAATTTCTAGTGACCTAACGTCACGTCAACAGCTTCAGGCACTTAAGGGAACCAACACTTTCGGGTATTTCAAAGATGGTCGTTTGGTAACAAAACCCCGCACCATGGAAACAACATCAACAACGTTTAGCACTTCAAACACGACACGAGGAAGCCGATCTTTTCATAGAAGAACGGATGGAACAACAGTGTCACATGTTTCTATCAGCTAGGATATCGGCCGAGGCCCGGATAGTTTTTCACAAGATGCTAACACTATCAACACCGGTGTTACGTTAAACGCTGAATGTCAAAGCGAAACATTCACCTTTCTAAGTTGGAATATTAATGGACTTCGAAACAAAATTGATGATGCTGATTTTATATCATACTTACAACAATTTAAAATAGCATGTCTTGTGGAAACTTTTGTCGACTGTAGTTTTGATAGTAGCTGGTTAGTTGGTTATGATATCTATTATAGTCCAGCAATAAAATTATCTGACTACGGAAGGCTGTCAGGTGGTATTTGTGTATGTGTCCATCAATCCGTCAGTAAATTTTGTAAGTGTTACTTACAATTGACAAGAACGTAAACTTGCTATGTGCATGCATA
Organism: Haliotis cracherodii; assembly: GCF_022045235.1. Lineage (NCBI taxonomy): Eukaryota > Metazoa > Mollusca > Gastropoda > Lepetellida > Haliotidae > Haliotis > Haliotis cracherodii. Next base: position 30,577,156 of record NW_027266266.1, on the reverse strand, counting down.
CCACCAGCTGGTTCGCCGTATTATAACCATGCGGTCTCAAATTGTTGTATTGATCATCTTGAAGAGTTTATGTTAGATAATCAGTCGCAGCTTAAAGATTCTATCAGTGTAGTCTGTGGAGATATGAATGCTCGTACTGGTCAACAAAACAATCCTCTAGTCGATCTGCAACACGATTTTGTTCATAGTAACTGTTCATTCCCAGAAGATGAAAACGTATGTGTTGGAGATCGGAAATCCCATGACACCGTTATCAATAAATTTGGTCAGATACTGCTAGATATGTTGTATACATTTCAGTTGTTCATTGTCAATGGGAGAGTGTATGGGGATACCCTTGGAGAATGTACCTATTGTGGAAACCAAGGTGCGAGCGTTAATGATTATTTTATATGTTCCCCCGATTTCTTCGATTATATTAAGATGTTGAATATTGGCGATCGTCTAGAATCTGATCATTTACCTTTGGAATTAATCTGTAAATTCCCTCATATGAATCAAACACATACCAAATTAAAATATGAGGGTGTCACTAAGAAGAAACTAATATGGAATGAAGAACTTTCGAACAACTTTCTAAGCAAACTACAAGAAAGTATAACATGTTTTAAACAGTTACTTCTAGATAAACTTGATAACAATATTGAGGGGGCAATTGATAACTTTGTTGAAATTATGCTAACTTCAGCAGCTTGTATGAGAAAAGAATTAAAACTGAACATGTATAAAACTAAAACTTTTAATACTGGATGTAGAATCGCAAGGCGCAACGCCCGCAAAGCGCTGCGAAGATTTAGAACAACCCGTACTAGTCTTGACAGAAAAAAATATTGCGAAAGCAGGAATAAATATAAAGGTTGCTGTCGGAAATACAAATTCGATATGCGTAGACATAGACAAGACAAACTGAAAAAGTCTATTAACGACCCTTCAGCGTTCTGGAAACAAGTACGATCTCTTAAGAATAGATCTGCTACAGATGACATAACAAAGTCGCAGTGGCTTAGTCATTTTAAGAAGGTCTTTTCAAATGATGCAATATTCACTATGGCAACTGATGATATGCAAAATGATTTTAGTGAAAGTTACACGGATGTTGATGAAGTTCTGCTAGATTCACCCATTGTTAAAAAACGAAATATTAGCTGCGATAAATCACCTCAAGAAGGGAAAAGCAGCTGGTCCTGATGATATAGTTATCGAAATGTTGAAGTGTTCTAAGTTTGAAGTTATGCCTTTTCTTTGCAAATGTTTTAATAAGCTATTTGAAAATGGAGTTTTCCCAAGCAATTGGTCATGTTCTATAATAATCCCCCGGCATAAAAAAGGAGACAGGAGTGACCCAGATAACTATAGAGGTATTTCATTAATGAGAATTTTAGGAAAAGTATTTACTACAATATTAAACAATAGAATTTCAAAATGGGCGACCATGCGTGATAAGATTCCTGAATTTCAAGCTGGCTTCAGAAAAAGTTATTCCACCGTAGATCATGTATTTACACTATATGCACTTATTCAAAAAACCTTGTCACGGCGTAAGCATAAACTGTATGTAGCATTTGTAGATTTTAAAAAGGCTTTTGATTCTGTCAATCGCTTTAAGCTATGGACATGTCTACGAAAAGCTGGTTTACGTGGGAAAATGTTTACTATTCTAAAATCAATGTATTCTAATGTGAGATCATGCGTTCGTTGTGGGGATAGTTTAACAGATTTCTTTGATTGTCCTTTCGGCCTAAGACAAGGCTGTATTTTGAGTCCGATCTTATTTTAATTTTTCATTAATGAATTATATTACGAAATAGCTGCCAGTGGTAAACATGGTATCCAAATGTTCCCAGATTGGATAGAAATATTAATGCTACTTTTCCCAGATGATGCCATTTTAGTGTCAGATACTGTTGTCGGTCTTCAAAGGCAATTAAATATTTTAAGTACGTACACCAAAGAATGGAAATTATCCGTAAACTTGGAAAAAACTAAAATTGTGATCTTCAGAAAAGGTGGTCCAATAGCGTCGAAAGAGAGATGGTCATTCGATGGTCAGTTAGTCAATTTAGTAGATCACTACTCATATTTAGGAATCTGGTTCTCACACACAATGAATTGGAAAAAATGTGCCCTTGACTTGTCCTTGCGTGCAAAGAAAGCTTTAATAAGTGTAATGTCTATTTCTCATAAAGTGGGATCGATGTCACCTAATATCTTCTTTAAGCTTTTCGATACCCAGATACAACCAATTTTATTGTATGGTTCTGAAGTATGGGGATTTCAACGTTATGACTGTTTAGAGAAGGTTCATTTATTAGCATGTAAAAAGTTTCTTTGTGTCGGATTTTCTTCACCAAATTGCATGGTTTATGGTGAATGTGGTAGATACCCATTATATATTAATTCTCAGAACAGATGTTTAAAATACTGGTTTAAAATTCTTCATATGCATGAACAACGTCTCCCCAAATTAGCTTATAACATGCTTCTACATTTAGATAACATGGGAAAGAATACTTGGACATCGCATATAAGAAATCTTTTATTTTCGCATGGTTTTGGTTTTATATGGCTATATCAGTCAGTTGGAAATGTAAATATGTTTCTTAATGAATTTCGGAATCGGTCTATAAATATGTTCTACCAAGAATGGCACTCCACTTTAGAGGATAGTTCGCGTTATGAATATTACAAAACTTTCAAGACTTTACTTCAACCAGAAATATATTTATCAGTACTCACTACGGAAAACTTAAGAAAACAGTTAATTAAATATCGACTTGGTTTGCTAGACCTATTTGTAAATGAAGGAAGAAAACTGTCCATTGAAAAAATGAAAAGAATTTGTCCATTGTGTAAGCTAGAGATAGAAAATGAAATTCATTTTGTGTTTGTCTGTCCATTCTACAATGATCTCCGAAAGAAATATATAAAAGATTATTTAATAGCAATGTCACCGATAAACGCCTTTGTAGTTTTGCTGACGACAAAGAACAAATCAAATATATTAAATCTTTCTCTTTATATTAAGCATGCATTAGCCAAAAGAAATGAATTTATCAAACAACGTGTATATCCCAATGTGTAACAAATGTAATTGTATCTACATGTGTAACTCTTTCTTGTATATGGGCCGGTGGCCTTTTGTACAATAAACTTCTTTGACTTTGACCCCCTTTGAAGGTACAGCCACTAACAATCACAGTTATATAATCATTTTACCAAATCAAAATCGCATACTTTTTACAATACATTTGATCAAAATGTATCTATTAATTCAATTTCTTTTAATAAACCAATAATTAAATTAGCACTTACATTAAAAAGATCCTTCATAGATTAAAGCTGGAAATAATTATCCCTTGTGATGGAAAAATCAATGCAGTCAAGCAGGACATGCTTGACTATGATTCTTTCATCACAAGGGACACAGAATGGAGGATCCTCACCTTTTAACAAATATTCATGAGTATAACGAGAATGGCCAATACGACATCTGGACTTACAACCCAAGTAGGTATAACCGATATTTACTTTTATTGCATGTAATTTATTTATACCCACTTGAGTGTCCCACTTCTTCTGCATTAGGTCTTTGAATCTAATAACAGGTTTATAGTCACTGTATGGCAGAAGAAGTGGTGTCACAGATTTGTTGCGAGCTGCCTTTGCTGCATCAACAGCCATAGTGTTACCCGTGATTCCAACATGACTGGACAACCAGCAAAAGACGATGTCATATTGGCCAATAGCAAGGTCATTATATAATTCTAAAATATCCAAAAATGAATGGATGACGTGAAGAGCTAGATTTGATTGCCTGTAGACACGATAATGAATCTGAAAAGATGATGAACCGTTTACAACTGGACAGTTTTGGGTTATATTGGCTTTAGCTGTGAAAATTGAGCTATGGTCAGGTAAGCGGGATGATGCGGTTTTTGATCCAATGACAGCAGCACTGGAGACTGTGCTACCGTCCTTGGATCCATCTGTAAAAATGGAACGGTGGGATTCATATTAATAATTAAAGTCCACCTCCGATCTGATAAGCTGCCAAGGAGGAGAAGACAAAAGCCTGAAAGGAGAAATATTATCTATATCAATATTGGCAGCTGTGATGTGGGGTTTAATCTGAATGCCTAGTGGTGGGACCAGCTTAGGCTTACTATGAAAAAATACTTTGTAAAGGGGTTGAAATATACAGTTATATGCAGGGTTTAACGGGTTAGAACGTAATTTTGTAATGTATTGCAGCAATAATTTGATACGCCATTGCTTCAACGATGGTTCATCACCTGATGGTGAATTGAATCTATTTTTTGTAAATTGCTCTTACAGGCTCAACCATAAACGATGGAGCCATACAAGTGTACGAGGGTTGACTAATCACCTCCCCACTTTGTGTTGGCAACAACTTTCAACAAATCTAGAGCCTTCAGGCATTTAGTTTTAAGATAGTTAATATGCGGCTTAAAAGTTAAATGGTGATCGAAAAGGAGACCCAGGAACTTGGCCTCTTTTACAACCTTGATAGGAGTGCCATGTAAAAAGAGCTCTGGATCTTTGTGGTGCTTGTATTTCTACAAAAATGAATACAATTGGTCTTAGCTTTTGAAAACTAAAAACTTTAACATACCATCAATCTTTAAACTAAACAGAGTTACAGACAAAATACTGCCTTGTGGAACTCCCTGATCCTGATTATAATGGTCAGACAGGATGGAGCCCACACGAACCTGAAACTGTCGGTCTGTTAAAATTGGGATATAAATTGAGGCAAACGGCTTCTTAACACCAAATTATGTAGATCTTTTAAAATACCATGCTTCCAAGTGGTATCATTTTCTAAATCAAAAAAGATTGAAACTGCATACTGATTACTGACAATTGCATTTTTGACAAAGGATTCAAAACGTACCAGATGGTCAATGGTACTTCTATTTTGACGGAAACCACATTGAATGTTACTTATGAGATTGTTAGTTTCCAAGTACCACACCAGTCGATTATTTACCATACGTTCCATGGTTTTGCACACACAGCTAGTTAATGATATTGGTCGATAATTAGATGCATCACTAAGGTCCCTACCAGGTTTAGGTATGGGAACAACTATTGTATTATGCCATGAAGGAGGAAAATTCCCTGATGTCCAAACATGATCAAATATATCAAGAAGTGTCTCTAAACATGAATCAGGCAAATGCTTCAGGAGTTGATAGTGAATATTATCATCTCCCGATGCAGTATTGTGCACTTGACCTAGTGCAGTATTTAGCTCGTGGAGCGAAAATACCTCATTATAATCTTCTCCATTTTGAGAAGTAAAATCAACCCTCTTCTTTTCCTGTTGTTTCTGATATTTTTGAAAGTTGGGATCATAATTTGTCGATGAAGAGTGTTTGGCCAGCGTCTCGCCCAATTTATTAGCAATGTCCAATTTATCTGTTAACAGATGGTCACCTTCCTTAGATGGTGTACAGTCGATTTTGAGCCTTTACCTTTACTTTTAGCAATCATGTTCCACACCTTGGATATCGGCGTGCGAGAATGTATTTTAGAGATATAATTCCTCCAAGACTTACGCTTATTCTGTTTGAATGTACGGCGTGCCTTGGCATTTGTGATTTTAACACGATCCAAATTATGTACAGTTGGATGTTGGCGGAAATATTTCTCCCCTTTTGTCCTGCTTTTCCTAGCCTGTTTACATTCTTTATCAAACCATGGTTTTCGAATGTGTGGATTTGCAGAGGACTTAGGGATGGTTATATCAGCAATTTCATTCAGCTTGTCCGAAAACGATTGGATTGGGTCGGTAACAGTCCTGAACATATCAAACAGATAATGGAATTAGTCTCACACAAAATGAGTCGAATTGGATACTGAATTTAAACACTGGAGAAAAGGGTGTAAAGCTTTTCATGAACTTAGGAATTACACTTGGATGGAGAGGAGAACTAACAGTAATCATGACATCAGATATTAATACCACCCAACCAAACACGGCATGGAAATAAATTACCCGATTTAGTTCCCTACAAAGAGTTGTGCATCCATCTTGATCAAATAAGCACGACGGATAATATTCAACTAGAAAGTCCTTCAACTCTACTCAGAGCTGTTCCAGTCAAAGATGAAAAATACAATAGCGGTAGAACGGAATCTTTCTCATCATTACAATATAAAAAATTAAAGCGTGGTATTATTTAAGATCTCAAAATTTCTGTATTAGATGTAAAACATCAACCTGTAGATATAGGATACTTGAGTGTACCACTCCATATTATAAATAATGGTTGATTCATCAGGCCCTGGAACGCTCAGACAATGTAATACAATTGCGCTTTCCGATCTCGGAGACACAGAAGGATTTGGTAAACCCGGTACCGATGGTAAGTTATATGCTTTACACTTACAAGATAATGTATACAAGCTGAAAGAAGTTACATTCACAGGTAATCTAGCAGATTTAAGCGATGTCGACGTTAGTAGACTCCATAAAAACACTTCGTATAATCTTACTCTCAACGATGATAATAAATGGACTATGATCGAAGCAAACATCGAGTGGCTACTGAATATCGTCATTACCCCACCGTATGTGATGATGGGTAAGGCACATAATTTAACTAAGATAATAAATAGTGGATCGTACTCGGGGCTGATATCCCATCAAAAGAGTGTTTGTCACCCCCCTGCCAGAAAACCCAGGTCATATGTTATATAGTTATCCGGCATAAAAAATTTTAGTTTAAATTTGGTTACTGAATCAATGATATTAAACAGAACTTGAGTGCAATATTTAATCTATCTACGCTTATTATTGAAGTCTTGTTCTGAGATGCACCAGAAGATGCCGTCGAAATATTACCAGGTCTATCGATTAAATGGCTAAAGAAACACCAAAGTCAACGTTGCAGTATTATTCATATTGTAGCATCACCCGTTGCAACCCTTGAGTGGGTCCACCCGCATTTCTCTTACTAAGATATTCATGCCGTATAATATTCATTTGATAAGGTTGATGTATACTCTCAAAACATTTAAGCAAGACCAATTAAAGACTATTATATGATATAATAATAATATGGATTTATATCATGAGCTCTATGAAGTTGATTACATCAAATAAGCGACATAAAACATCGAATAGAGAAAGAGACGGAGTTGAGACTTGGATTGTATAAAAAGTATCGCGGAGTTGTGAATGCTCTCGACAGAGTTGACACCGCGCTTGTAATGGCTAGCATGGGACTCGGTGTAGCCGATGTCGGTTTATTATAAACTATAATCGCTGAGCCTATCGTACTTGGCATGCAAATAGCCGCTGGAGTCTCAGGACTAGCAGGAATAGCGATAAAATTCATTTCTCGTAAGTTGCAAAAGAAAGCATTAAGACATGATAATATTCAGATACTCGCCGAAGCAAAGTTGAACAGCATTGAGGATCATATTTCAACAGCAATGGCTGATTGTAAGATATCCGAAGAGGAGTTTTGTTTAGTGTTGTCAGAACAAACCAAATACAACGCAATGAAGCGGGATATTCGATCAAAGACCAGTGGTATTAGTAGCAAAGACGAGGGAAAAAAGTTCTTAGAACAGGGGAGACAACAATTATTCCGTGCCAAAACCAACATTTAGAAGAATGCTTACATAAATATATAATAATGAATTTAGTCTAATCTCATGACGATCGTTGTATCGCATCATCATTTTTGAGGCACTCGTGAAGAGCAAACTCCTTGTGGTGAGTGCTGGGTAGCGCTAATAGTTCTTCCCCCGTGTGGAACCGGGGTAGAATATTTCCACAGCACCCCATTGCTGGTCGTAAGAGGCGACCAAAGTGGGCAGCCCGTTTGCCGTGGGTTGCGTCGCTGTGTCGGCGGAGGACGGGAGTCTGGTAGTTGAGGGCACTGGTTCCTGGAACTGTGTTCCTGTACCCAACACACTACTTCGACCCTTACTTCGCCTAGACGGGTGGTAAGATGGGCCCGGTCTTATCAATCGGCTGGTCATGCCAGGCCCTGTGCGTAAATTAGTATCTGCACACATGTGTTGTATTATAATGTATATTTTGGTCTTGGCCGTGCTTAACATGTATGAATTAACAATTGGTTGGAATAAATTGCCTAGAGTCTTACGCCAGAAGGCGGTGGCTAATGGGCCAATCTGGTGATGTTGACCTCTGTATTCTGTATGTCTCCAGTTTCTTGTCATGGACTGAACCTGCCTGGCACTACATCTGGTAGATAAATATAGCTATTCAAGTCATATTTGCTGGAGTATAACATCCCTGTATCCCTGGTGTTTGCATCCTGGATATCCGGTGCAATATAACACTGTCCTTGTTGACACTCGATGGCGGGTGGGGAACAGGGGTGCTGAATTATATTCTTTTCATCATGGCTCAACAACAATCTGGTTCTTCTCGGAATGAAAAAAAGAGACGTTTAGAGGAAATTGAAATTACAACTGGAATGGTTTCTCAAAATATTGATTCCTGGGCTCGTTTCCTGGTTATTGAGGCTGCTGACAAACTACCCATTAAATTGAATCCTTTTGCTATATCTAAGGCTGTGTCTGGGATTTGCGGTGAGGTCAAGAACGTCACCCGTCTCCGTAGTGGTTCGCTTCTGGTGGAGTGTGCACGGAGACAGCAATCTCTCAATCTTTTATCTATCTCCACCTTTGCCAATATTGAGGTTGCTGTGTCTGTGCACAGAACATTAAATTCATGTCGAGGCATTGTTCGTGACAGGGCTCGTTGTCTGTCCGACATGTCTGAAGAAGACATCGTTGCAGAATTGGGAGACCAGGCCGTTACTGAAGTTAAACGCTTCACAATAAAGAAAGACGGTGTCATCAAAAACACTAATACTTATCTCATGACGTTTGCCCGTACATCCCTTCCACAGTCAATTAAAGCAGGTTATTTCCACATCGGAGTGGATGTGTATGTCCCCAATCCGCTCCGATGCTACAAGTGCCAACATTTCGGTCACGGTTCCAAATCATGTCGTAACTCTGTGGTATGCCATCGCTGTGGTGACAGCCATGAGAGCTCTGTCTGTGATCATGATTTAAAGTGTGCAAACTGTTCTGGCCCACATGTTGCTTCGTCAAAATCGTGCCCTGTGTGGCAAATGGAATCTAAAATAATGAAACTCAAATGTGAAAGAAACATATCCTAACTGGATGCCAAAAAACTATTTTAAGATCAGACCACGACTCCATCTACCATTTCCTACTCTGCTGCAGTCTCCCGCTCTGTAGCAACATCCTCTATTTCGAGCCAGACTGACTTGTCATGGGTCAAGTCAGAAAAACCTGTTGCTACTATTCAACTCACTCAACAGATTCCTGCCACTCACACTCATTCAGGATCTCAAACTGAGTTTCAGTCTGAGAAACTGTCTCATATGTCTCTGAAAGAATCAGAAAATCAGTCAAAAAAAGGGAAAAAAAATTTAATAGAAAACAAGAACCGATCGTCCCTTCACCTTCAGAGGTTCCTTTACAGAACTCATTTGGGCCTCTGGATATGGAGGTTACTCTGTCCTCACAGGACAGCCGGAGGAGCAGTTCCTCCTCACATTCACGCGAGCGATCTCCAATTGAGCCACCATGACTCAATTGCCCAACATAATACAGTGGAATTGCAGAGGACTTAGGCATAATTTTAATGAGATACAATTATTAATACAGGATTTTCAACCGTCAGCATTGTGTCTTCAGGAAACATACCTGAAAACTACTGATCAGTTCAATTTACGACAGTACAATGACTATCATTCATTTTCTCCTCCGGGAGATAAAGCAACGGGAGGTTCTACTATCTTGGTGCGACAGGGGATAATACATAGTCCTGTCCCTCTACATACCAATCTTCAAACTATTGCTGTTCGTCTGACTCTGCACACTGCTTTTACGCTGTGCTCTTTGTATATCCCTCCTTCTTCTGATCTTCGACAGTCTGATCTTCAAGGTCTGTATGACCAACTCCCAAAGCCCTGCATCATCATGGGTGATCTGAACGGACACAACCCGCTTTGGGGAAGTGCAAATACAAGTTCTAAAGGAAAAATCATTGAGGAATTTATTTCTGACAACAACCTGTGTATATTTAATGATGATTCTGCCACATATTTACATCCAGCCACGGGCTCGTATTCTGCCCTCGATCTGTCACTCACAGACTCAAACTTGTATAATGAATTTGCATGGTCAGTCCATGATGACCTCTGCGGAAGTGATCATTTTCCCACTATACTTAAAACTGTTAATCCTATTGATGAGCCACCATCATGTAGGTGGAACTTTACCAAGGCTAATTGGTCCTTATATGAGGTACTGTGTACTGACAGAATAAAACATGATATTTTCCAGGATATTCCAGATCCAATACAGTTGTTTTCGGATTTACTGAATGACATTGCTGACCAAACCATTCCTAAGTCCTCTGCGAATCCCCATATTCGTAAACCATGGTTTACTAATGACTGCAAACAGGCCAGAAAGTGTAGAAAGAAAGCAGAAAAATATTTTCGCTGACATCCTACAGTCCATAATTTGGATAGAGTTAAAATTACAAATGCCAAGGCACGACGTGCTTTTAAACAGAATAAGCGTCAATCTTGGAGAAACTATGTCTCCAAAATAAATTCCCGCACGCCCATATCCAAGGTGTGGAATATGGTGCAAAAAATAAAAGGCAAAGGTTCAAGATCGTCTGTTCACCATCTTAAAAAAGGTGACACGTTCTTAACGGACAAAACAGATATTGTCAATAAACTTGGAGAAACGTTATCAAAACATTCTTCAACATCTAATTATGTCCCGGAGTTTCAAAAATTTAAGAGACAACAGGAAAAGATAAAAGTTAATTTCACTTCTGATAATGGTGAAGACTATAATGAAGTCTTCTCATTACATGAGCTACATACCGCCCTTGGGCAAGCTCATGACACAGCAACAGGAGCTGATAACATTCATTACCAGCTTTTAAAACATTTACCTGAATCTTGTCTGGAGACACTTTTAGACATATTTGATCAAATATGGACATCAGGGAATTTTCCTACTTCATGGCATAATGCCATTGTAATACCAATACCAAAGCCTGGCCGGGATCATACAGATCCCTCTAACTATCGACCTATATCCTTAACAAGCTGCGTATGTAAAACCATGGAGGGAATGGTGAATAATAGATTAGTTTGGTATCTGGAAACCAATAACCTTCTCACAAATATTCAGTGTGGTTTCCGGAAAAATAGAAGTACTATTGATCATTTAATGCGATAAGAATCCTTTGTTAAAAATGCTATTGTCAATAAACAACACGTAGTATCCATTTTCTTTGATCTTGAGAAGGCATACGATACTACCTGGAAGCATGGCATTCTGAAGGATTTACATGATTTTGGCTTGAGAGGTCGTTTACCTCATTTTATATCACAGTTTTTAACAGACAGGCAATTTCAAGTCCGAGTGGGTACAACCCTGTCTGACCATTATCATCAGGATCAGGGTGTCCCACAGGGCAGTATTTTGTCTGTCACTTTATTCAGTATAAAAATTAACAGTTTGTCAAAAGTTTTAAATGATTCAGTTGATGGATCACTTTTAGTGGATAATTTTAACATGTCTTGTCGTGGTAAAAATATGCACACAATAGAAAGGCAATTACAATTATGTCTCAATAAAATTCATAAGTGGTGTCTAGAGAACGGGTTTAAATTCTCCAAATCCAAAACTAACTGCATACATTTTTGCAGGAAATATAAACCGCATAAAGACCCTGAGCTATTTCTAAATGGCACCCCTATCAAAGTGGTGAAGGAGGTCAAGTTCTTGGGACTTTTTTTCGATAGCCATTTAACTTTTTTACCACACATTAAATACCTTAAAGCTAAATGCCTGAAGGCACTTGATTTGTTGAAAGTCGTTTCTAATTCACAGTGGGGAGGGGATCAGACAACACTATTGCACTTGTACAGGTCCCTGGTCCGTTCAAAACTTGATTACGGCTCCATCGTCTATGGTGGAGCCTGCAAAAGTAACTTAAAAAAACTAGATACTATCCATCATCAGGGCCTGAGGCTTTGCCTTGGAGCTTTTCGAACGTCTCCAATCCACAGTCTGTATGTAGAAGCGGATGAACCTTCTCTTAAACATCGCCGTCTGAAATTATCTTTACAATACGTCACTAAATTATATTCAAATCAGTCAAATCCAGCTTGCATCTTTAATCCTCTCTACCAAGATCTTTACAGTAAAAAATCATCTCTCGTTCCACCACTCGGAATAAGAATCCAGTCTGCCATGTTTGCTTCTAATATTAAATTGCATGATATTGCTCCCTTTCAACTGTTTTCATCACCTCCTTGGCAAATGGTAAGGCCAGAGGTTGACCTCACATTAACCAACTTCAAGAAATCAGATACGAACCCATTAATTTAGCAGCAAGAATACAATCAATTAAGAACCACTTATAACACTTATAAATCTATATTTACTGATGGTTCCAAGGATGGTGGTGCTGTTGCTAGTGCCACTGTCATTGGATCCAGGACAATATCTTCGCGATTACCAGATAACAGTTCTATCTTTACAGCAGAAGCAAACGCCATTTTTACCGCACTACAATATATCAAAAGCCAATCTAAACATAAACAATTCATTATTTTTTCAGATTCTCTATCGTGCCTTCAGGCGATTAAAAATATATCATGCAAACATACACTTTTAATCAACATCCTTGAGTTATTTAATGATCTTGCGACTGGCCAATATGACATCGTCTTTTGTTGGTTACCAAGCCATGTTGGTATCATTGGTAACACAATTGCTGATGCTGCTGCAAAAGCAGCACTCAACAAATCTGTGACACCACTTCTGATCCCATACACTGATTTCAAACCCATGATTAGATCTTACATCCGAGATTTAATGCAGCAGAAGTGGGACGCCCAAGTAGGTATCAATAAATTACATGAAATTAAACCTAATATTGGTTACACCTACTTGGGCTGTCAGTCCAGATTTGAAGAGGTCATTTTAAGACGATGTCGTATTGGTCACTCACGTTACACTCAGGAGTATATTTTAAAAGGTGAAGATCCTCCATTCTGCATCCCTTGTGATGAAAGAATCACAGTCAAGCATGTCCATCACAAGGGATAACTATTTCAAAGTTTCATCACTCAAGGATCTTTTTAACATAAACTCTCATTTAATTATTGTTTTTTTAAAGGAAATTGAATTGATTAATAAATTTTGATGTAGAAAGTTCTATATTTTATAAATTGGTAATATATCATTATGAACTGAGATTGTTAGTGGTTGTACCCTTGATGGGGATTGAAGTAGCGTAAAATTATTGTCCCCCAGATAGGGTACGTAAGCCCACTTCATTCAAAGTAATTTATATATGCCAGGTTTTTAATCGTAGAATGATTGTTTGTTTTAAATTTTGGCTACATTTCTCCATAATCACCAATAACTGAAGGGATGGTGTCAATCCTGCCGGGGGTCCATGCAGGTAGCAAAGGTACTGTAAGTCCCCATGGTCCCTGGTTAGCTTTGGTTGTTGGTGATCAATAGCCTGTTTTTATGATGTGTCGTCTGTCCTAATCCAATCATTTTATTGTTCTAAAACTAGTTTTAAAGTTATAATCTGTGATATATTGCTAGTTGTTGTACTGTCCTTTGACGACAGTTTTTTAATATATGCTATAGCTTGTTCAAGTCACGATATGGCTGAAATATTGCCGATGTGACTCTAAATATTAACTCAATCACTCACTCACTCATCATTTTTGCATTAAAAAAATCCATCTGTAGTAGCAGTATAGGTACATAAATCTAACTGCAGTTGAAGTGATGCAGAACCCCTATTACCTATACTACTGAGTGAGTGAGTATGGTTTTACGCCGCTTTTAGCAATGTTACAGCAATATCACGGCGGGGAACACCAGAAATGGGCTTCACACATTTTACCCATGTCTGGATTCGAACCCGGGTCTTCGACGTGACGAGCGAACGCTTTACCCACTAGGCTACCCGACCGCCCCTCTAATTTACGGATAAATGAGACCCGCATGTTTTGGAAAATGTTAGGATAATGATGCAAATTTGCCACCTATCGATACACTTTTTCGCTATTTCAAAAACATAAATGCAGATAATGCACACTCTATCCCTGATGATTTGACTGATTTTCCGTTTCTATTGGTTAAGTAAACAAGCAATTCCTCCTTATTTCCTTAAATCTATAATGTCGTTAAGATTATCTCATATAGCAACTCAAACATGGAATGCAGAGATTACTCATTCTTTTAATGGTATCACATATCGCATATTTAAAACTGAACTCGTCCTTGAAAAGAATTTATTAGTTATCCCTTTCTCGTTGGCTGGAAAATTCCTTCTGTTTAGAACCTCATGCCACCATTTACCTATTGAACTAGGTAGGTGGCACAAAATCCCTGTCAATGAACGAACGTGTAAACTGTGCGACATGAGCGACGTTGGTGATGAATTCCATTACATTTTTGTTTGTCCTTTTTTTCAAACCCCAACGGAAATTATATGTTCCAATTGCATATGCTAAAAACCCAAATATGTTTAAATTCAAAGAACTTTTTAATTGTAAAAAAATAAATGTAAGAAACTCTGTGCATTCTGTAATGTCATTATGAAAACTGTAAAATCTTCCATGTAAATCATCCTGCCATCTTATGTATTTACTGTATGCAAATTTGTACCTCATATGCCGAGGATCCCGGCCTAAACAAACTCATTCATTTACTTGAACTGAATGTTCATCTTAATTGTTATGGATAGTCACGGAGCCGTGATCCAGAGAACAGGGTGTCATTAGATAGAAATAAAGTAATAATAGGATTACCAGAAAAACGGGGTAAAACACCCAAGCCAATAAGCTTCGCTGAGGAACACCAGAGTAAGTCAGTACAAGATTGAAAACTGTCCCATAATTATGTATGACATGCTTGTCGGGTATTGCTACATGTATATGTGAAAACAAAGTTATTAAAATGAAGAGCAAAACTAATAATTAATAATTTTTTCCTGACTTAACACAATCGGCCGGAATACAATGTACAATTCTGGTCTCTCATATCACTGGGGCTCCTCTTCAATTTAAATGGAGTTACTTGTTTCTTTCAAAACTATACTATGCATTAGTCTGAATAGACATCACCAGTTTGGAATTGTACGATTCCGAACTTTCACGAGACTGTATTTATGAATCATTGTCAAATAGTGGTGACATTAAATCTAGGAAACACTACGCGACATCGCGCACGCACAGAACGGAAAATTTGGACAAGGCATTAAGAAATCCGCATGCGCAGAACGATTGGTTTCAGTACTTCCGCTAAGCGCTTCGAGTGCAGCGTCAAACGCGGGCCTGTAATCTAACACGCGAGAACTGACCAATGAAATCTTAGAAGTAGAAATACCGGTAGACGCTGTTGCTTGATGGCTCATGGGCCAATCTGGCATTATAAACCTCTGAATTATGTGTTTCTCCAGAAAAGTGTCATGGGCGAACCAGCCTGGCGTTTCTTCTTTCAGATTCCATAGCTATTCAAGTTTCAATTTGCTGGAGTATAACATCCCTGTAGACCTGGTGGTGCAGGCGGGTTCCACTGCACCATCGTCCTTGTTGACACTCCATGGCAGGTGGGGAGCAGAGATGTCGAAACCTTTACTTACACCATGGCTCTTACCATTCCATCTGGTTCATCAAAGAATAAACGTAGACATGTTGAGTCTTTATCATCTGATGAAGGCTCGTCTGAAAGTGGGCACTCGTGAAGAGCAACCTCCTCGTGGTGAGTGCTGGGTAACGCTAATAGCTCTTCCCCCGTGTGGACTCGGGGTAGACTTTGTCCACAGCACCCCATTGCTGGTCGTAAAATTCGACCGAATTGCAGACTGGCTTCCACTACAACATCGTCCTTGTTGACACTCGATGGCGGGTGGGGAGCAGGGATGCTGAATCTTATAATTTACACCATGGCTCACCAAACTCAATCTGGTTCATCAAAGAATTACAAACGTCGACATGTAGACTCTGTTTCTTCTGATGAAGAGGCAGTACCTCAAAATGATGAATCTTGGACGAGGTTTTTGGTTATTACATCTGCTGATGGTAACCCCTTGAAATTGAATCCATTTGCTATTTCAAAAGGCATTGAAAGCGTTTGTAGAAACAGAGCAGAATGTCACTCGCCTCCGAAGCGGTTCACTACTTGTTGAATGTGCACGGAGGCAGCAATCTGTTAATCTGCTGGGTTTACAGCATTTGTTAACGCCAAGGTTGTCTCGGTGCACAGGACACTAAATTCGTGTCGAGGCATCATCAGAGATTATGCTCGTTGTCTTGCTGACATGAGTGAAGAGGAGATTGTGGTGGAACTAAAATCCAAAGGTGTTACTGCTGTCAAGCGTTTCACCAGAAAACAAGATGACTCAATAGTTAAAACTAACACTTATCTTGTCAATTTTGAACTTCAAAAATTGCCACATTCAATTAAAGCTGGATACTATAACATAGGAGTGGAGGTTTATGTGCCTAACCCCACTCCGATGCTTTAAGTGTCAAAAGTTTGGTCACAGTGCAAAATCATGCACTCGCAAAAATGTATGCGTCCGTTGTGCAGGAGCTCGTGAAAGCTCAAATGAAACACTCAAATGTAGCAACTGTGATGGCGAGCATATTTCTTCTTCTAAATTATGCTCCATATTTCAAAATGAAACCAAAATTCTAAAAATAAAACATACACAAAACATCTCTTATCTCGAGGCAAAAAAATTAGTTCAGCCCCTGTCTCAAACAACTGTTGCCAAAACGTATTCCGCCACAGTCTCTTCTCCAGTTACGAAAGTTCTCACTCACTCAACTCACTGTCAAACAGATATAACATGGATACAGAATCAAAGTATCATTTCAGATGAGTCCATCAAAGTCAGCCAGTCTAAAACTCCTCTTTCTATGTCTACTTCTTCTCAAACAGAGACCCTACAAGATGACCAAACGTCAGTGAAGCACGCTGAACCACTTCAGGGCGATGCCCATGTGACAAAAAAAGCAACAAAAACAGAAAAAGAACAAGTATTTGTCACAAAGTGACGAAATGTCCCCCGCCTGTATATACATCATAGTACCAAATATGAAGACAATACAGCGATTTGCCTGCTGTGACCTTGAAAATAGGGTCAAGGTCACCAAAACCAACTGGTGTCTGCGGTGTCTGTTTATACACCATAGTTCCAAATATGAAGACAATCCTGCCATTAGTTCTTGAGATATCGCGGCAACACCGTTTTCCAACTCCAAAAGCAGATTTGCCTGCTGTGACCTTGAAAATGGGGTCAAGGTCACCAAAACCGACTGGTGTCTGCGGAGTCTGTATATACACCATAGTTCCAAATATGAAGACAATCCAGAGATTAGTTCTTGAGATATCGCGGCAACACCGTTTTCCAACTCCAAAAGCAGATTTGCCTGCTGTGACCTTGAAAATGGGTTCCAGGTCACCAAAACCGACTGGTGTCTGCGGAGTCTGTATATACACCATAGTACCAAATATGAAGACAATCCAGCCATTAGTTCTTGAGATATCGCGGCAACACCGTTTTCCAACTCCAAAAGCAGATTTGCCTGCTGTGACCTTGAAAATGGGGTCAAGGTCACCAAAACCGACTGGTGTCTGCGGAGTCTGTATATACACCATAGTTCCAAATATGAAGACAATCCAGAGATTAGTTCTTGAGATATTGCGGCAACACCGTTTTCGAACTCCAAAAGCAGATTTGCCTGCTGTGACCTTGAAAATGGGGTCAAGGTCACCAAAACCGACCGATGTCTGCGGAGTATATATACCATAGTTCCAAATATGAAGACAATCCAGTGTTTAGTTCTTGAGATATCGCGGCAACAAACAGGTGGGACGTACGGACGTACGTACGGACGGTCGTGAATACTATATCCCCCGCTTCGCGCTTTCGCGCGGCGGGGGACAAAAAGACCAAGGCTCTCCAACATCTGGAGGTGCCTCCTTCTCCGCCCATCTCTGTTGAGGTTTACAATCCCTTTGAACCTCTTGAGATGGAGGTTACTCCTTCTCGCACGGATTATGGGAGTGAACTTCCCTCCCGTTCCAGAACACCCATTGAACCACCATGAGTTTTAATCACATCATACAGTGGAATTGTAGAGGACTTAGGAATAATGATTTACAGGTATTAATTCAAGACTTTAATCCATCAGCATTTTGCTTGCAGGAAACTTTCCTGAAGACAACAGATTAATTAGATTTACGATCTTATGATTCATATCACAGCTTTTCCCCTCCAGATGATAAGGCTACGGGGGAATCTTCTGTTGTAGTGAGGCAGGGCATCATTCACAGTCCTGTATCTCTTAATACCCCACTTCAGGCTGTTGCAGTACGTGTCACTTTGCATATTGTTTTTACTTTATGCTCTCTTTATGTTCCTCCATCTTCAAATCTCCGTCAAGCTGATCTTCAAGCCAGCTCCCAAAGCCCTGTATTGTTATGGGTGATTTAAATGGGCACAATCCACTTTGGGGAAGTGTCAATACAAACAATAAAGGGAAGACAGTTGAAGATTTCATTTCTAACAATGATTTATGTGTTTTCAATGACAATTCTAAAACCTATTTACATCCTGGAACAGGTACGTACTCATCGCTTGATCTCTCTATTACAAACTCTGATCTGCTTAATGAATTCGAATGGTCCTTTCACGATGACTTATGTGGCAGTGACCATTTCCCGACAATATTACAACCTGTTATCCCATCTGACGTTCCTCCTTCAACAAGATGGAACTTTTCAAAAGCCAACTGGCCATTGTTTGAAATACTAGCTTATCTGATCCAATACAAGTTTTTTTCTGATGAACTAAATAAAATAGCTGATACCTGTATTCCTAAGTCCTCTGCCAATCCTCACATCCGTAAACCATGGTTTACTAATGACTGCAAACAAGCTAGGAAGGCAAGGAAAAAAGCTGAACACTATTTCCGTCGCCATCCTATGGTCCATAATTTGAATAAATATAAAATCTTACATGCTAAGGCCAGACGAACATTTAAACAAAATGAACGACAATCATGACAGAACTATGTTACAAAAATAAATTCACGGACTCCAATGTCTAAAGTATGGAACATGATCCAAAAGATCAAAGGTAAGGGTTCCAAATCCAGCATTCACCACCTTAAAAACGGGGATGAACTGCTTACTGATAGTTCAGATATTGCTAATAAACTGGGAGAAACTTTGGCAACACATTCTTCCTCGACTACCTATGTACCTAAATTTCAAGAATACCAGCGTCAACAGGAAAAGACAAACATTAATTTTAAATCAGATAATGGGGAAGACTACAATGAAGTATTCTCCATTCATGAGCTCCATACTGCCCTTGGGCAAGCTCATGATACTGCTTCAGGAGCTGATAATATACATTATCAACTCTTGAAACATTTACCGGAACCTTGTTTAGAAACTCTTTTGCTACTATTTGACGATATCTGGACATCTGATAAGTTTCCTTCATTATGCCATAGTTATTCCCATACCAAAACCGGGACGGGATCATACCAATCCCTCAAATTATAAACCCATTTCATTGACTAGCTGCGTTTGCAAAACCATGGAACGCATGGTCAATAATAGACTGACATGGTAATTAGAATCCAATAATTTAATCACAAATAGTCAATGTGGGTTTCGTAAAAATCGCAGTACCATTGACCATTTAGTTTCATTAGAGTCATTCGTTAAGAATGCAATAATAAGCGAGCAACATGCAGTGTCTATCTTTTTCGATATAGAAAAAGCATATGACACTACATGGAAGTACGGTATTTTAAAGATTTACATGATTTTGGATTGCAAGGCCGTTTGCCTCAATTTATATCCAGGTTTTTAACGGACAGACATTTTCAAGTTCGCGTGGGTTCTACCCTGTCTGATCATTTTTATAGTCAGGATCAGGTTGACCCACAAGGCAGTATTTAGTCTGTCACATTGTTTAGTATTAAAATAGATAGTCTCTCTAAAGTCTTAAATGATTCAATTGATGGATCACTTTTTGTGGATGATTTCAATATTTCCTGCCGTGGCAAAAACATGCATACAATTGAAAGGCAACTTCAACTATGTTTAAATAAAATCCAAAAATGGTCTTTGGAAAATGGATTTAAGTTCTCAAAATCTAAAACAAATTGTATTCATTTTTGTAGAAAATATCAACCGCACAAAGATCCGGAACTATTTTTAGATAACACTCCTATTAAGGTTGTCAAAGAAGCAAAGTTCCTGGGTATAATTTTTTATCACCATTTGACTTTTCTGCCTCACATTAAAAATTTGAAGAATAAATGTCTGAAAGCCCTGGACTTACTAAAAGTTGTCTCAAACTCTAAGTGGGGAGGAGATCAGAAAACCCTCCTGCAACTATACAGAGCACTTATCCGCTCCAAACTAGATTATGGCTCCATCATTTATGGTGGAGCTTGTAAAAGCAATTTAAAAATTCTAGATCCTATTCACCGTCAAGGCCTGAGGCTTTGCCTTGGAACCTTCCGAACTTCACCAATACAAAGTCTGTACGTGGAGGCTGATAAACCGTCCCTTCATCAATGTCGACTTAAATTATCTTTGCAATATATATCTAAATTACGTTCTTCGAAATCCAATCCAGCTTATGACTGTGTTTTTAATCCACTTCATAAAAATATCTACCAAACGAAATCATCTCTTATTCCACCTCTTGGAATAAAAATACAATCTCACCTTTCTGCTGCGAAATTAAATCTTGAAAACATTGCCCCCACTCTGCTTTTCTCGTCTCCACCCTGGCAGTTTGTGCAGCCACGGGTGGACCTAACATTAACTAATCTAATGAAATCTACCACAAACCAACTAATCTATCAACAACAATATAACGAATTACGAAGCACATATGATACTAAAAAAAAATATTTTTACAGATGGATCCAAGGATGGTGACGCTGTTGCCAGCGACACTGTCATTGGATCCAGGATTATCTCATCCCTATTACCAGAAAACTGTTCAATTTTTACAGCAGAAGCTAATGCTATCTTAACAGCACTTAAATACATCAACAGACAATCTAACCATAACCAGTTCATAATTTTTTCCGATTCTCTTTCTTGCCTTCAGGCTATTAAAAGAATCTCAGCCACACATCCACTTATAATAGAAATTGTTGAATTGTTGAATGATCTTGCCACTGGCCAATGCGACATCGTTTTCTGTCGGTTACCCAGCCATGTTGGAATCACTGGGAACACAATGGCCGATGCTGGTGCTAAAGCAGCACTCAACAAATCTGTGACACCACTTTGTATCCCATACACTGATATGAAACGTCTCATCAGATGTTACATCTGACATCTGAAGAAAAAAAAGTGGGACACCCAGGTAGGTATAAATAATTACATAAAATTAAACCAAATATCGGTTACACCTACTTGGGCTGTCAGTCCAGATTTGAAGGTCATTTTGTGACGATGCCATATTGGCCATGTGAGATATACACATGAAAATTTGTTAAAAGGTGAGGATCTTCCGTTTTGCATCCCTTGTGATGAAAGAATCACGGTCAAGCATGTCCTGCTTGACTGTATTGATTTTTCCATCACAAGGGATAAATATTTCAATGTTAAAACAATTCAGGACCTTTTTAATGATGTTAATTCTCGTTTAATATTATGTTTGTTTAAAGAAATTGAACTTGTTCATAAATTTTGAATGTATTAATGTATTATTTTATAAAAATTGGTAGTGCACATTCCTAACTTAGATGGTTAGTGGCTGTACCCTCGAGGGGGGTTGAAGTAGTGTAAAATTATTGTCCCCCTAAGAGGGTATGTAAGTCCCGCATCATTCACAGTATTTCTATGCATGCCAGAATTTTAAAACGTAGTATTTTTGTCATTTTTAACATTAGGCTTAACTGTTAAACTATCGTCAGTGACTGAAGGGTTGATATAAATCCTGCCAGGGTCCATGCAGGAAGCAAAGGTACTGTAAGTCCCCATGGTGCCTGGTATGGTGATCTCCCTTTAGTTACTGACGATCTCTAGCCCATTTTTATATTGTGTTGTTAACTTATGTTTGTTGCTTTTAGATATTCCTCAACTAGTTTTAAACCTTTTCTGTGATATTCTAGTTATCATACTGTCCTTCGATGGCAGGTTTTTTATAAAGTATAAATATATGTATATTTAATGTATAACTTCTTGGTATGGCTGTAATATTGCCGATGTGACGCTTAATATTGACTCACTCACTCACTCGTCTGAAAGTGTTGACTCATGGCCAATTCACGGTTCATTGTGATTTCATCTTCTGATGACAATCCCTTGAAACTGAACCCATTTGCCATCTCCTTTTGCATTAAAGGCGTCTGTGGCGAAGTAAAGAATGTAACACGCCTCCGCAGCGGTTCACTGTTAGTGGAATGTGCACGGAGACAACAATCTGAAAATCTCTTAGAAATGAAGCAGTTTGTGAATACACCAGTTGTTGTCTCAGTGCACAAGACACTGAACTCCTGCAGAGGGATAGTCAGAGACAGAGCTCGTTCTCTTTCTGACATGAGTGAAGAGGAAATTGCAGCTGAGCTGCAAACTCAAGGAATAACTGCTGTGAAGCGATTTACCAAAAAGAAAGATGATATGGTACTATTATAAAACTGAATACTAACCTATTTACATTTGCTCTTTCTTCTATTCCAAAGAGTATAAAATCAAGGGGCAAAGTTTGGCCGTAACCAAACAGTATGTTCCCGTTGTGGTGGAGCTCATGAGGGCTCTGAGGGCTCCAACAGCATCAAGTGTGCTAACTGCAACGGAGAACATTTGGCCTCATCTAAATCCTGTCCTTTATACGACCGTGAAACAAAAATTCCAAAAATTAAACACACAACCAATATTTCGTACTTCGAAGCTAAAAAGTTGGTACCTCTTCCTACACATCCAACTTTAACATATACAGCTGCAGTTTCCTCTCCAGTTCCTGTTGCAAGACCTACCATGACATCATGTCAAACATCGATATCTTGGGTAGATGAACAGCTCATCCTTGATGATCATACACAGTTTGTTCCGTCTCTGCCAGATATTTCCACATCAGCCCCACAGACAGACATTGTGTCACCAGAACCTTCAGTAGATCCGTCATCTGAACAAGATATTTTAAGTGAATCAGTACAGGGTGAAGCCCACATGTCTGCAAAGAAGAAAAAAACAATTGAAAAAAGGCCAGGGCCCTCCAGCATTTGGAGGTGCCTTCTAATCAGTTAACACCTGTGGAGGTTCATAATCAGTTTGAACCCTTAGAGATGGAGGTCAGTCCTTCACTCCCAGTCCATGGGAGTGGACCCCCATCCCGCTCGCGATCTCCAATTGAGCCACCATGAACAGATCAAATACTATTATTCAGCAACTTTCCGCCTTCATGGCATGATGCCATAGGTTTTCCCATACCAAAACCAGGAAGGGATCATACCGATCCCTCAAATTATAGACCAATTTCATTGACCAGCAAAACCATGGAACGCATGGTCAACAATAGATTAACGTGGTACTTGGAATCTAAAAATTTAATTACTAATATTCAGTGTGGATTTCGGAAAAATCGAAGTTTTGTTGACCATTTGGTTCGATTAGAGTCATTCGTTAAGAATGCCATTATTAACAAGCAACATGCAGTGTCTATCTTTTTCGATATAGAAAAAGCATATGACACTACATGGAAACATGGTATTTTAAAAGATTTACATGATTTTGGATGGCGAGCCCGTTTGCCTCAATTTATATCCAAATTGTTATCAGATGGACAATTTCAAGTTCGTGTGGGTTCTACCCTGTCTGATCATTATAGTCAGGATCAGGGTGTCCCACAAGGCAGTATTTTGTCTGTCACTTTGTTTAGTATTAAAATAATTAGTCTTTCTAAGGTTTTAAATGATTCGATTTTAACATAACTTGTCGTGGTAATTATGTCAATTGCAATTATGTCTAAATAAAATAAATAAATGGTCCTTAGAACTGGTAACACTGGTAACACTCAACAAATCTGTGACAACACTTCAAATTCCATACAGTGATTATAAACCAGTGATTAGATGTTACATCCGAAATCTGATGCAAAAGAAGTGGGACACCCAAGTAGGTATCAATAAATTACATGAAATTAAACCAAATATCAGTTATACCTTCTTGGGTTGTCAGTCCAGATTTGATGAGGTCATTATACGACGATGTCGTTGCCATTCAAGATATACAAATGAATAGCTATTAAAAGGCGAGGATCCGCCGTTTTGTATCCCTTGTGATGAGAACACGTACTGCTTGACTGTATTGATTTTGTCACTACAAGGGATCAATATTTCAAAGTTTAGTCGCTTAAGGTGCTACAACAGTGTCCTTGTTGACACTCCATGGTGGGTGGGGAGCAGTTACTTTTCTTTCACCATGGCTTACAATCATTCTGGTTCAAAGCGTAGACATTAAGAATCAAGCTCATCTGATGAGGCTGTTGCAAATTTTTATTCCTGGGCTCGATTCCTCGTGATCGAAGCTAAAGATCATCAACCTATCAAACTTAATCCGTTTGCTATTTGCTAATCCATGGCTATTGTGGTGATGTTAAAAATGTGACCCGACTTCATTCTGCCTCCCTTCTTGTTGAATGTGTAAGGAAACAACAATCCCTCAATCTATTATCAGTAAGTCAATTTGCCAATGTTGAGGTTGTTGTTACCGAACACAGGACACTCAACTCCTGCAGAGGCATTGTTCGTGACAGGACTCATTCCTTGTCCGACATGTCAGAACAAGAAATAGCAGATGAATTAGAAAATCAAGGAGTGACTTCTGTGAAACGTTTCACAAGAAAAAAGGACGATTCAACTATTGAAGAGACTAACACCTACCTTTTCACATTTGGTAGATCTTCATTACCTCGGTCAATCAAAGCTGGTTACCTCAACATCGGAGTGAAGGTGTATGTCCCCAATCCACTCCGATGCTATAGGTGTCAACATTTTGGCCATGCCTCTAAGTCATGTACTCGCTCCGTTGTTTGTCAACGTTGTGGTGACAACCATGACAGTACTGATTGCCAGCAAACACTCAAATGTGCAAACTATGATGGAAAACATATGGCATCCTCTAAATTCTGCCCTGTATGGCAAAATGAATAAAAAAATACTGAAAATAAAATGTGAATAAAACGTCACCTTTGGAGAGGCTAGACAACTCTTTAAATCTCAGTCACCACCTCAATCAACATTTAACTACTTAACTGCTATCTCTAAGCCAGTTCAATCTTCATCTGTCTCGTGTCAGACAGAACTGACTTGGGTCAAATCTGATCGACCCGTGGCAACTGCAACTGATATCGAGCTTGACAAATCTAATGCTCATACATTAGCACCACCTACAACATCTCAGGCAGAGAGCAAGACTCCTCCTGAATTAGTACTTGAACGACCTGCAACTGAATCTTTCCATTGGAACAAAAATGAAAGGAAAAAGTCACAAAGAAACAAATCACCCAGGAATCTCGATCTTTCAGAGGTGCCTATCCACAACTCTTATAGTGCTCTGGATATGGAAGTAACTCCATTCCCACAGCATACTGATTGGAGTTCTCACTCCTCACGTTCGCGTGAGAGATCGCCTATTGAACCACCATGATTCATTCACCTACTTTACTCCAATGGAATTGTAGAGGACTTAGGAATAATTTTAATGACATTCAATTATTGATACATGATCTTAAACCGTCTGCTTTATGTCTACAAGAGACATACCTTAAAAATACAGATAAATTTTATATTAGGCAGTATAACTGTCATCATTCATCCCCCCCCCCCCCTCCCCGGTGACAAAGCAACTGGAGGGTCGTCTATCTTGGTTAGACAGGACGTGATTCACAGCCCTGTTGCTCTCAATTCAAATCTTCAAGCTGTTGATGTTCGTTTAACTTTGAACATTGTCTTTACTCTGTGTTCCTTGTATATTCCTCCATCTACTTTGCTTAGACAATCTGATCTTCAAAATCTTTATGATCAGCTCCCCAAGCCATGTATCATCGTGGGTGATCTGAATGGACACAACCTTGTTACCACAAACAATAAAGGGAAACTACTTGAGGAATTCATTTCATTGTATGAAACATTGTGTACTGCAAAATTAATCCCTCATCATTTTCATAATGTTGAAGATCCGATTCAATTATTTTCAGATCAGCTCAATGAAATAGCTGATCAAACAATTCCTAAGTCCTCTGCAAATCCTCATATTCGCAAACCGTGGTTTACCTATGAATGTAAACAGGCACGGAAGTGTAGGAAGAAAGCGGAAAAGTACTTCCACCGACATCCCACAGTTCATAATTTAGATCAAGTAAAAATTACAAATGCAAAAGGCGGGCTTATAAACAAAATAAGCGTCAATCTTGGAGAAACTACGTCTCCAAAATAAATTCCCATACTCCTATATCCAAAGTATGATACAAAAAATTAAAGGCAAAGGATCAAAGTCTTCTGTTCACCATCTTAAGGAAGGTGATCAGTTATTAACTGATAAATCAGACACTGCCAATAAACTTGGTGAAATATTGGCAAAACATTCATCATCATCTAATTATGTCCCTGAATTCATGAAATATAAAAAAAAAACAGGAAAAAAAATGTTAATTTTAACTCTGATAACGGGGAAGATTATAATGAAGTGTTTTCCTTTCATGACCTACATACTGCCCTTGGGCAAGCTCATGATACAGCAGCTGGTACTGATAATATTCACTATCAGCTCCTGAAACATTTGCCTAAATCATGTCTAGAAACACTATTAGATATATTTGACAAAATGTGGACATCGGGGAATTTTCCTCCTTCGTGGCATGATGCCATTGTAGTCCCTATACCAAAGCCTGGTTGGGATCATACAGATCCCTCAAATTACCGTCCTATATCTTTAACCAGTTGTGTCTGTAAAACCATTGAGCGAATGGTAAATAATAGATTAGTCTGGTTCTTAGAAACAAATAATCTACTAACAAATGTTCAATGTGGTTTCCGCAAAAATCGAAGTACTATTGATCATTTAGTACGATTGGAATCGTTTGTAAAAAATGCTATTGTCAACAAACAACATGCAGTGTCAATATTTTTCGATCTTGAGAAAGCTTACGACACTACCTGGAAGCATGGCATTTTAAAAGATTTACACCAGTTTGGTCTGAGAGGCCGCTTACCACATTTTATATCACAGTTTTTAGCCGGCAGGCAATTTCAAGTCCGAGTGGGTTCAACCCTGTCTGAACATTATAATCAGGAGCAGGGTGTCCCTCAAGGAAGTATTTTGTCTGTTACTTTATTTAGTATTAAAATCAATAGTCTTTCAAAGGTTTTAAGTGACACAGTGGATGGATCATTTTCGTTGATGATTTTAATATATCTTGTCGTGGTAAAAATATGCACACCATTGAGAGACAGCTACAATTATGCCTCAATAAAATTCAGAAATGGTCACTTGAGAATGGGTTTAAGTTTTCTAAAATCAAAACAAACTGTATCCATTTTTGCCGCAAGTATAAACCGCATAAGGACCCTGAGCTATTTTTGGCTGGTTTTCCTATTAAAGTTCTAAAGGAAGCCAAGTTCTTGGGTATTATTTTTGATAATCATTTAACATTTTTACCTCACATAAAATATCTGAAGACAAAATGTCTGAAGGCAATTGACTTGTTGAAAGTCGTTTCTCATTCAAAATGGGGAGGGGATTAGACAACCCTACTTCATTTATATCGATCTCTCATCCGTTCCAAACTCGATGATGGCTCCATCATATATGGCGGAGCCTGTAAAAGTAACTAAAAAGTATTAGATTCAGTACATCATCAAGGACTGAGGCTTTGTCTTGGTGCCTTTAGAACATCACCAGTTGATAGCTTATATGTAGAGGCTGATGAGCCTTCTCTAAAACAACGTCGACTCAAACTTTCATTACAATATGTCACTAAGTTATACTCAAATCCTTCGAATCCAGCATATGAGTGTGTATTTAATCCCCTGTATGATAAATTATTTCAATCAAAACCAAAACTTGTTCCTCCTCAAGGGTTCAGAATTAAGCCACATATTACAGCAGCTAATATTGATCTTTCTATTATCTCACCTTCCCGACTACTGTCTACACCTCTTTGGCAACTAGTTAAACCAGAGGTAGACCTAACACTAACTACCCTAAACAAATCTGACACAAACCCATTGGTATATCAACAAGAATATTCCCAATTAAGGTCCAAATGTGATTCTCATCGCTCTATTTTTACCGATGGTTCAAAGGATGGTGGCAAAGTTTCAAGTGCCACTGTCATTGGATCTAAAAGGGTGTTTTCGAGAATTCCTGGTAATAGTTCTATTTTTACAGCTGAGACCAATGCTCAGGAATATATTTTAAAAGGTGAAGATCCTCCATTCTGCATCCCTTGTGATGAAAGAATCACAGTCAAGCACGTCCTGCTTGACTGTATTGATTTTTCCATCACAAGGGATAACTATTTCAAAGTTTCATCACTCAAGGATATTTTTAACATAAACTCTCATTTAATTATTGGTTTTTAAAAGAAATTGAATTGATTAATATTTTTTTATGTAGAAAGTTATATATTTTATAAATTGGTAATATATAATTATGAACTGAGATTGTTAGCGGTTGTACCCTTGATCGGGGTTGAAGGAGCGTAAAATTATTGTCCCCCAGAGACAATTCAAAGTTGTTCATATATACCAGGTTTTTAGGTTTTTAATCGTAGAATGGTTCTTTGTTTTAATTTTATCTAAATTTCTCCATAATCACCAATAACTGAAGGGATGTTATAAATCCTGCTGGGGTCCATGCAGGTATCAAAGGTACTGTAAGTCCCTATAGTCCCTGGTATAGTGGCCTAACTTAAGTTGTTCGTGATCAATAGCCTGTTTTTATGATATGTCGTCTGTCATAATCCAATAGTTTTATTGTTCTAAAACTAGCTTTAAAGTTATAATCTGTGATATATTGCCAGTTGTTGTACTGTCCTTTGACGACAGTTCTTTTTACATATGCCATAACTTGTTCGATATGGCTGAAATATTGCCGATGTGACTAATATTTCACTCACTCACTAGTTAGGATTTATTCCCATTACCAGGTACATCAATACTTGTTATTGAATCATACAATTATATCACTTACCCGTTATTGTGAAGAATGTATTTCAAAAGATATATAGCTCTTTTCTTCATCCACTTCCTATAAATGCAGTACCGGTCTTCTAATATCGTCAGTTTCAAAACCGTGGTATTCATCCTGACAGCCAGAAGTGTAAATTCTCTCAAAGCCTGCGCACGTGCATTGTGCACATCGGCGCAGCGCAAGTACTGTGTTTGATGAGTGTGCATCCAACTTGCAACCCCAGGTATATGCTAGTACACTCAAGTGAGTGAGTTTAAATTAAAAGTCACATCGGTAGACATGTTAATAAAATATGTGACATTTGCACACGATCATGTTCTTGCGTTTGTTTGTTGTTTTTCGCCGCGCTAAGCAATGTTCCAGCTATGTGACAGCGGTTTGTAAACAATCGAGTCTGGACCAGACAATCCAGTGATTGGAATCATAAACATCGATCCACCCAATTAGGATACGATGATATGCATCACGCAAGTCAAAGACCACCCTTGCCTCTTACGACAAGCAAGAAGACTTATTCTCTTCCTAATGTTTTATGGATCCATGGTTCTGCATACAACATGCAACACTTGCCGACTTTTACATGTAATCCCAATTGAGTGGATCGATGCTCATGATGTCAATCACTGGGTTGTCTGGTCCATACTCAATTATTTACAGACCGCCGTCATATATACCTCGAATATTGCTGAGTGTGGCGTTACACAATAAACAAACAAACATGTACAGTTGTCAAATACAGAGGTTATTCAAAATGTATATATCCCTGTTATTATTACTTCATTTATATTGTATATTAATACTGTGCACATACTTATCTCTCTTCTTAGTTTCTGTGTTTGCTTACCTGTTGTATTTTGATCAACTGTTACAGCCGGTTTTGCTGTGGTTGTAGGAATAGCGGCGATTGACGATGTAGCAGCTGGTGTCTTGAAGTCTGGTTGTCGAGTAGATCGAGATTCTAATGCAAAGGAATTTCCTCTTTTACCGTGCGATTCGAAACATCATGCCTACATGTCTTTTCGCTAAAATGTTTCTCCATAAGGTGTACTTGTGCAGAATGTTCAATCAAATCAGACAAATACCATATAATGACCTGCAACTCAGGTTGATTGATATTTACTTTGTTCATGTCGTGCATATTAATAGCTTGTAGTACGCGATTAGTTGGGTATGACATCAGTATGTACAATACGATGGTCATAATTGTTCATGAACCTCCAGCTAAGGTGACATAGATCTTCAGGAAATAAGGTCCAAATAATTTCAATATGTGTTCAAAGTGTCATCGAGGTATGTATCAGTTTCATGTCACTTATGAAGAACCCGTCCACAGAAAATAAGTAAGTGCTAACGAGATACGGTTAAGATTTAAGACAGGCTATTTTCTTTATGCATCTGTAAAATTATTTTTTGTAACCTAGATTAAACCGTAGCATGAAATATGTTTCCCTACAAGTACAACTATTCCTTACAGTGTTATTCAAAATGATGTGATTTGTCTATTGCTAACTTGTCATGGCTGTACTGCATAAATGATTGCATGCAGTTGGTGTCAGCGCGACATCACCTCACTGTGCCCTCACCTTTTGTTCAGAGATACAAATGCAGTCAGCCGTGGTTGGAGGTGACACAACAGGGAAAATAGCTGTAGTCTAATGCACATAACTTAATATTATATATACATATTTAAGTCCAAAGATGAGCTGTATAATTTACTCAACCGGTTTCACGCATGTGCTTTTCAAGAATATATATATATATATATATATATATATATATATATATATATATATATATATATATATATATATATATATATATATATACACACACACACACACAAGTGTGATATACTATTTTCACTTAAAGTCACACATATTACATGTCACAAATTTAAAGTCCAACGAAATGGGATACTTCATTTTGCTATCATATTGGCAATGTGACAAGATAAAACCATATCATCACAAGATGACATTCATCACGATGTATAATTTTAATCAGCCTTGGAAAAAGTTCACTGACACATACTACAACAAGCAGGAAATTTGCATTAAGAAAGTAGCATATCGTCTCGGAAAGAGCGAAAGAAAAGAAAAATATATCAGAGCAAGATTCGTGTGGATTTAAAATCGCAATCGCACTTCTAAGATTGTCACGGGTGATGTTATTTAAAGATTAACACAAACAGAGCGAATCTAGGATTCGAACTCTCAATCGAAAGATCAGGCCACATCAATCTCATTAAAATCAGATCTCAGTTCTCACTACCGCTAAACAAAGATCTCTGGACATCCCATTACAGGTCACGTCAGACCGACCTTTCCCGAACTTTGACCAATAGAATGACTAACAAGAACTCGACAATTGCCGACTACGCTTCGAAACATTTGTATTTACTCAGAACAGAATTCGAGTTCCAGTGTTTCTTCGACCTTAACATGATCAAGTCTAACCTCCAGTTTGTTTAAGGAAATAAAAAAGCGATTTTGTTTCAGTTTCTATCATTCCTGTTGAGAGGTTAGAGCGGCAGAATGTAACAAACTGCGGCAAATTGTTATAACATGTGCGGCAAATTGTAATAACTTCTCTTAATCATTTCGATTTCAATCTGAATTCGAGTTCCAGTGCTTGTTCGACCTTAACAGGATCAAGTCCAACCTCCAGCATGTTTAATGAAATAAATAAAGTCATTTTGTTCCAATCTCCAGTGTCATCTCTGTTAAGCGGCAGGTGCGGCAACTTGTAAATATAACTGTATTGAAAATTACATGTCTGTTGTTTAACATCATTTTTATTATTCAGTGTGGGGAAAAGCCCATTTGTTGGAATGCCAGTATGGTGAATTGTCCGGGTGGGGAAATGTCCTCCACTCGTGATCAACACACCATAATTAAGCAAAGATATCTATTAACTGGAAGAGAAATTTGTTTTCTATCCATACCGGTCATTAACGACAGAGATCTACATGTGATCTACAAGGTGATGTCTAATATACTCTCAAATCTTGATCATCATTTGACTTTTCTGCCTCACATTAAATATTTGAAGAATAAATATCTGAAAGCCCTGGTCTTACTAAAAGTTGTCTCAGACTCTAAGTGGGGAGGAGATCAGAAAACCCTCCTGCAACTATACAGAGCACTTATCCGCTCCAAACTAGATTATGGCTCCATCATTTATGGTGGAGCTTGTAAAAGCAATTTAAAAATTCTAGATCCTATTCACCATCAAGGCCTGAGGCTTTGCCTTGGAACCTTCCGAACTTCACCAATACAAAGTCTGTATGTGGAGGCTGATGAGCCGTCCCTTCATCAACGTCACATTAAATTATCTTTGCAATAAATATCTAAATTACGTTCTTCGAAATCCAATCCAGCTTATGACTGTGTTTTTAATCCACTTCATAAAAATCTCTACCAAACGAAATCATCTCTTATTCCACCTCTTGGAATAAAAATACAATCTCACCTCTCTGCTGCGAAATTAAATCTTGAAAACATTGCCCCCACTCTGCTTTTCTCTTCTCCACCCTGGCAGTTTGTGAAGCCACAGGTGGACCTTACATTAACTAAACTAAAGAAATCTACCACAAACCAACTAATCTATCAACAACAATATAACGAATTACGAAGCACATATGATACTTACAAATCTATATTTACAGATGGATCCAAAGATGGTGACGCTGTTGCCAGCGCCAGTGTCATTGGATCCAGGTTTATCTCATCCCGATTACCAGAAAACTGTTCATTTGTTACAGCAGAAGCAAATGCTATTTCAACAGCACTTAAATACATCAACAGACAATCTAACCATAACCAGTTCATAAATTTTCAGATTCTCTTTCTTGCCTTCAGGCTATTAAAAACATGTCAGACACACATCCACTTATAATAGAAATTGTTGAATTGTTGAATGATCTTGCCACTGGCCAATGCGACATCGTTTTCTGTTGGTTACCCAGCCATGTTGGAATCACTGGGAACACAATGGCAGATGCTGCTGCAAAAGCAGCACTCAGAAAACCTGTGACACCACTTTGTATCCCATACACTGATATGAAACCTCTCATCAGATGTTACATCTGAGATCTGATGCAAAAGAAGTGGGACACCCAGGTAGGTATCAATAAATTACATGAAATTAAACCAAATATCGGTTACACCTACTTGGGCTGTCAGTCCAGATTTGAAGAGGTCATTATGCGGCGATGCCGTATTGACCATTCAAGATATACACATGAATATTTGTTAGAAGGTGAGGATCTTCCGTTTTTTATCCCTTGTGATGAAAGAATCACGGTCAAGAATGTCCTGCTTGACTGTATTGATTTTTCCATCACAAGGGATAAATATTTCAATGTTAAAACAATTAAGGACCTTTTTAATTATGTTAATTCTCGTTTAATATTATGTTGTTTGTTTAAAGAAATTGAACTTGTTCATAAAATTTGAATGTATTAATGTTTTATTTTATAAATTGGTTGTGCAAATTCATAACTGAGATGGTTAGTGGCTGTACCCTCGAGGGGAGTTGAAGTAGCGTAAAATAATGCCCCCCTAAGAGGGTATGTAAGTCCCGCATCATTCAAAGTATTTTTATGCATGCCAGAATCTTAAAACGTTGTATTTTTGTCATTTTAATATAAGGCTTAACTGGTAAACTATCGCCAGTGACTGAAGGGTTGATATAAATCCTGCCAGGGTCCATGCAGGAAGCAAATGTACTGTAAGTCCCCATGGTCCCTGGTATGGTGATCTCCCTTTAGTTACTGACGATCTCTAGCCCATTTTTATATTGTGTTGTTAACTTATTTTTGTTGATTTTAGATGTTCCTAAACTAGTTTTAAATCTTATCTGTGATATTCTAGTTAGCATACTGTCCTTTGGTAACAGGTTTTATAAAGTCTAAATATATGTATATTTAATGTATAACTTCTCGTCACGGTATGGCTGAAATATTGCCGATGTGACGTTAAATATTAACTCACTCACTCACTCAAATCTTGAACCTAACATTGCAAATTACCATTCGTAAATACATTTGTGAAAACAGAGGTAATAATATAAACACGCTTAAATACACATTCAGTGAGTGAGTGAGTTAAGATTTAACGTCACATCGGCAGTATTTCAGCCATATCGTGACGAGAAGTACATTAATAAAACATATATTTATACAATTTAAAAAGCTCTCAATGGTGGACAGTACAATAACTAGAATATTACAGAGTCAATTTAAAACTAGTTGAGAATATATAAAATATAAATTGTATTCGTGAACAATACAATATAAAAATGGGCTAGAGATCGTCAGTACTATGGACCATGGGGACTTGCAGTGCCTTTGCATGCTGCATAGACCCCGGCAGGACTTATATCATCCCTTCAGTCAATGGCAACAGTGTACCAATTAAGCCAAAGATTAAAATGACGAATATTCTATGTTTAAAAGCTGGGCATGCATAAAAATACTTCGAATGCTATGGGACTTACATACCCTCTTAGGGGGACAATACTTTTACGCTACTTCAACCCCCCTCGAGGGTACAGCCACTAACAATCTAAGTAATTAATTAGCACGACCAATTTTTTCAAACAATACAGTAACTACATCAAAGTTTATGAATAAGTTCTATTTCAAATACACATTCAAGTTCGAAGCAGTTTTTATTTGTTTAATAATCTGAGCTTTTAGTGATACCATATATAAATATGTATGTTGGCTTAGTAGCCTATATCACATACTGTTACAACAGAGACAGTGTTATTTGGTTTCATCACAGCTCTTCTTAGTTCTGCAGCCTTATATACATTGCAAGATTCTTTAAAATATCTACATTTGTACTGGACATGAGGTATAACATTTATTTATTGAAGGATTGACACAAACTTTTGCTGGTATATAATAGTTCCTAATTCCCAGTTTCCAGTTGTTAGACAGTAGGGTAGAGATGGCTTTCAAAACATGACTTTGACATGCTGTGGTAATGGACCAGTTCTGGTAGACTTATAATAGACTTTAACGTGATATAGTTGAAATATTGTTAAAAGCGCGTTAAGCTCATTGATTCATTTATAAACTGAATATTTAATATGATATAAATTAAGACGTTCGCCTGAAGTTAATCGGTAAAATAATGTCACTACTCTGGCACAATAGCGTTATATATATATATGTTTTTTTCTACCCGTATAGAGATTAACTAATCAAAGATTTTCCATCTGTGCAGGTATGCAGATAGTTGATGTTGTCATATCACAGATAAGGAAGTCCCAGGTTTACTTTCAACATCACCGCTACAGCCAGAACAAGATTGGATGAATCTAATAAGTGGCAATATTGACACATGCTTTACTCACAAATTGAGAAAATAAACTCATTGTTTTGGTATAAATTTTGACGTTTGCAAGTTATTAATTTATAATTTAAAAAAAATAAGAAATCAACATTTAATGTCATGAACAAATACAAATTACTCAGAATTAGACATCAGAATTAGTTATGCAATATGGTTATTTAAAATTTCCTAATATAGAGCTTGGTAACGTGATCAATACTGTTTTATATGATCAAATAAAACGTGAGTTTAATACAAAATTAACTTTGAACTAAAATCATCCAAAATGAGAAGTAGGATCAATAAGTCTCATAAGGTATCTGACAGATGCGGTATGATCGGGACTAATCCGTTTTACCACTTGAGCAACGAGCACTGGATACAATGGTAGTGATCCAGGTTCCGTCATTCGGGGTGAAAATATGCCGCCGTTGTCTTGTCATTGTTCGTTAATGATGAAGACGTAACGGTTAAAACAGTTGGTGGTTACATACAAATTCTAGCTTTAATATACCCTGATGGCAGTTTTACTGTCGGATAAGCCTAAGTATTTGAGGACAGAATCGAGGGTTTCGCGAATATTGTAATTACTAAACGTAAACGCCAGAGAATATCAGGATTATCTAGCAATCAAATGGGCGTTAAAGGCAATAGTGGTGACAATCAGTGTGACCATGTTCTGCTCTAACAGATGGAAATGTTAATGACACTACAATATTTAGATCAGGTGCTTATATAAATAATTCTTGAAATAGCATATGCATATATATGTACGTTTCATGGAA
Source organism: Haliotis cracherodii (assembly GCF_022045235.1). Lineage (NCBI taxonomy): Eukaryota > Metazoa > Mollusca > Gastropoda > Lepetellida > Haliotidae > Haliotis > Haliotis cracherodii. Next base: position 30,540,675 of record NW_027266266.1, on the reverse strand, counting down.
AGAATCTAAAACATACACTTACTCGTTGCATTTATAACAGTTTTGATCAAGATCAGATGTCATTGTCTCCCGCTACGTTGTATGGTAGTGGTACATTTTCTGATTTTGAAAAGTGTCCTTAATGTTAATCCATAATCTAATACTCTGTTCTGGTATGGTGATGCATGACATTCACACTGTCCATATACATGAACAAACGTATTATTTCATTTGGTCACTAATGAACACACCAATGATTATGCATTATCGTTTATACAATATTTCAATACACGTTTGTACCAATCGTATAAAAACGATGTACATGTGAATGTAGCATGACAAATGAAATTTCTAAGTGTAAAATATTAATGCATCAGTGGAAGATAAATGCATTTTACGTATTTGGGTCATCCAATCCAATGTATCACTATTTTTCTTGATGCGGGGCACATAGTTTAATGATAAAGCGTGTCATTATTTCAGATGATTTTACAAGAATAAGGAATATTGCAAGAGTGGCTTTTTCGGTGTTCGGCAATGCGTGCGTCTGACAAGTAGCACATAGAATGTTGACCCTGTTTTGGGATTAGCCACATTAGTATCTTGATGACGTTATATATTTCATTTCATATTAAACTAGCGGAAGTGTTGTATCAGTTACTTCTGTTTTCAGTAACACATAATTCCATAAGATAATATCAGAAGACCGATGGGTATGATGTATGGTTCAGTTGAATGATTGCAACGTTCAGTTTAATTAAAAAATCAATGTGAAAAAAACTCACATCATTCATATAGCAAAAGGTTGCCTCTGTGCTAGTGCTAGAAGTTAGAAACTAGCAGTATTATTAAACATGGTTAACAGAAAATCATGTTATAAAATCTAGAGGAGGGAGCATTCTTATCCCACTATTGTTCTCGTTGTTTATTAATGAACTTAATTATAACACACAAATAGAATAAGTTACATTATATTCGTACCTTGCAATAATATTTTCTTAAACTTTGTCATTGAATAAGCATGTTGCAAATGCCACGTTCCAAACAAAAAATGTTATGTGTGGTTTATTCAGGACATTGTCAGCAATTCAAGCCCTGCCAAATGAGACATATTTAAAAAAGAAATTGAGGTGATTCATTTGTCGGCATGCAAGCGTTTCTTACGCGTAGAATTATCAACTCCAAGTCATATGGTAAGGGGAGAACATACATAATTGTATATGGTATCACTAAAAGCTCATTTTATTAAACAGATAATAATTGCAACGTTCTTGAATGTGTATTGCAAAAGCGTGTTCATATTATTACTTCTGTTTTCATAAATGTATTAACGAATGGTAGGAGAGGGCAGTGTTAGGTAGATTTGAGAGTATATTAGTTATCTATGTTGATCTCTGTCGTTAAGGACCGGTATGGATAAAAAAAAAGTCTCTTCCGGTATATAGATATCTTTGATTAATTATGATGAGTTGATCACGAGTGGAGGACATTTCCCCACTCGGACAATTCACCGTACTGGCATTTCAAAAAATGGACTTTTCCCCCAACAGAATGATAAAAATGATATTAAACAACAGACATGAAATTTTCAATACAGTTTTATTTACAAGTTGCCGCACCTGCCTCTGACACTGGAGATTGAAACAAAATATCTTTTATGTAATGAAACATGCTGGGGGTTGGAATTGATAATTTTAAGGTCGAAGAAACACTTGAACTCGATTTCAGTTTGAAATTGGAAGGATTAAGAGATGTTATTACAATTTATCGCACTTGGCATTACAATTTGCCGCACCTGTCTTTCAATAGGAATGACAGAAATTGAAGCAAAATCGCTTTTTCTTGATTTCCTTAAACATGCTAGAGTTTGGAATTGATCTTGTTAAGGTCGAACAAACACTGGAACTTAAAATCAGTTTGAAATCAGAAATCAGCTGTTATTACAATTTACAGCACTTGGCATAACAATTTGCCGCAGTTTGTATCAATTTGCCACACCAGCCTCTCAACAGGAATGACAGAAATTGTAGCATAATCGCTTTTTTTAGTTCCTTAAACACGCATGGATTTGATCATGTTAAGGTCAAAGAAACACTGGAATACGAATTCTGTTCTGAGAAAATACAAATATCAAGTATTTAATGTACTTTAGTATTGATAATCTGTTGTTTCAAAGTCCGGACTTTGATTTCAAAACAGCTTAGTCGCACATTTTAAACTTCATGCAATACTCTTTTATTACAATTTACCGCACTGGTTATTACAATTTGCCGCATTTTCTATTACAATGTGCCGCAGTATGTATTACAATTTACCGCAGTATTACATTTTACCGCAATGTTATTACAATTTACCGCAGTTTTTTACAATTTACTACGTTATTACAATTTATGTCATAACACTTGCTCTGATTAGTCAGATAAAAGGTCGTTCTAACATGACCCGCAAAGAGATGTCCTCAGATCTTTATTTAGCAGAAGCGAAAATTAGGATCTAACTTGAAATTGAGGTCCCTCATGCCATACTAATGAAAAGGTAGCATTATCTTTAATTCCTTTATTCACATAACATAATTAAGCTTTGTACCAAAATATAACATGGAACGAGGCCTTACCAAAACGATATATATTACAACATTTATCGCGATAAATATAATCATAACCAGTTCGACATTGCAAAGTTTGTTTTGTCTTCAGAATATTGTAACTTCCTTAATCCTACAAACACATAGACGGCAAAGTATTTTTTGTAGTAAAGGAAGGACAATATCGGTATCAATTTAGCGAAACATATGAACATTCTAAACGATCTACAAACAAGTACACGATGAGCGGAATACCTCCTCTGGTATTACAAGAACAAAGACGAACGGATATTCCAAGAGGCGAGTGATGTTCGACCTCTCGGCATTACCTCCGATCCGGCACATCCTGCTCGTACAAGCTCGTACAAGCTCTCGGACGTTTTTCACAAGAAGGTATTTTCTTCACTTTTACACAAACCTAACACGTTTGCACGTATAATACAATACTCTTTTAATGGATGCAAATAAAGAAAGTTATTGATGGGCATTAAGTACTGGTGAACACATTTAGTATACTGCTTATTCACACATAAATAAAAAAATTCAGGTACTTACCTAGATTTTCCGGAATACAACCACAGTGGCGTTTGTTGTAAATGTGATTGGTAGGGCAATCTTTTGGAAACCATCGATTCCCCGAAATGCGAAACCTAAACTTGAAAGGTTCTGTGGGAATGGCTTCAAATCCGCAACCTGTGGTGTTTGAAGTGTCATCGTTAACAAGAGAACAGTAGTCAAATATTAGAAGAACAAAGGTCAAGCTCTCTCGATGGATTTGTTTGTTTGTTGTTTGACGCCTGACACTGCAATATTGCAGAATGCGGTCTGTAAATTATCTAGTCTGGGCCAGGCAATCCAGTGTTTAACATTATGAGCATTGATCGACTCAAATGGGATACGATCACATACATCAACCAAGTCAGCGATCCTGACCACCCGATCCCGTATGTCGCCTCTTACGGCAAGTATAGACGCCTTTTACGGCATGGGTTGCTGAAGACCTATTTTTCCTCGGATCATCACAGGTCTAGAAGATGTTGACGAGTATTAATGCTTGCATTACCTAACTTTGCATGTTGGTAATGATTGTCAAGTAACAAATTCATAATTCGGGTATATTCAGAAATATGTAAGTACCATTTTCAAATTCTATGGCACTGACGCCTCAAGGATGGCAGGTGGATAACTTGATATACAAACATCACTAAAGAGTGAATGAGTGAGTTAATATTTAACGTCACATCGGCAATATTGCAGCCATATCCTGACGAGACAAAATTTGACTTTAATAATATATATGTAAACTGTATAAAATTCTGTCGACGAAGGACAGTAAAACAACTAGATTATCACAGATATATGTTTAAAACTAGTACATAACCATAAAATATGACAATTCATAACATTACAATAGATATAATTGGGCTTTATATCACCAGCAACTAAAGTGAGGTCACCATACTGAGGACCATGGGGACTTACAGTACCTTTGCTACCTGAATGGACCCCAGCAGGATTTACTCCATTCCTTTAGTCACTGGCGACCACTGGCAGGGTTTAGCCGGAGATTTAAAACCAACAAATATACTACGATTAAAACATTGGCAGATATAAAGTTACTTTGATTTATATGGGCTTACATATCCTCTCAGGGGGACAATGATTTTACGCTACTTCAACCCCCTTCGAGAATATAGCCACTGACAATCTCAGTTAATTATCACATACTACCAATTCATAAAATATATATCTTTGTACATCAAAATTTATTAATTAATTCTATTTCCTTTAAACAACCGATGATTAAATGAGCATGTATTTGAATAAAAAGATACTTTATAGATGACACTTGTGAGGGAAAAATCAATAGTCAAGCAGGACATGTTTGACAGTGATTCTTTCATCACAATGGATACAAAATGGAGGATCCTCACCTTTCAATAAATATTCATTTCTATACCTGCTATGGCCAATACGACATCGTCGTATTATGACCTCTTCAAATCTGGACTGACAACCCAAGTAGGTGTAACCGATATTTGGTTTAATTTCGTGTAATTTATTCATACCTACTTGGGTGTCCCACTTCTTTTGCATCAGATCACGGATGTAAGATCTTATTATAGGTTTATAATCACTATATGGGATGAGAAGTGGTGTCAGAGATTTCTTGAGTGCTGCTTTAGCAGCAGCATCGGCCATTGTATTACCAGTAATACCATCATGGCTTGGTAACCAACAAAAGACGATGTCGTACTTGCCAGTAGCAAGATCATTATGTAGTTCTATAATTTCACGTAAAAGTGGATGTTGACAAGATATATTCTTAATTGCCTGAAAACAGGAAAGTGAATCAGAAAGGATAATGAACCGTTTATGTTTAGATTTAGTATTTATATATTTGAGAGCAGTTAATATTGCCTGTGATTCTGCTGTAAAAATGGAACTGTCATTCGGTAATCTAGATGATATGGTTCTCGATCCAATGACAGTGGCGCTTGCAACAGCGTCACCATCCTTGGATCCATCTGTAAATATGCATTTGTAAGTATCATAAATGCTCCTTAATTCATTATTTTATTGTTGATAAATTAGTTGATTTGTTTCAGATTTTTTTAATTTGGTTAATGTGAGATCTACCTCTGGCCTTACCATTTGCCAAGGAGGTGATGAAAACAGTTGAGAGGGAGCAATATGTTGCAGTTTAATATTTGAAGCAAACATAGCAGACTGGATTCTGATTCCGAGTGGTGGAACAAGAGATGATTTTTTATTGTAAATATCTTGGTAAAGAGGATGAAATACGCAATTAAAAAAAGTCCTACAATTATCATATGTGCCGTCGAGATTAATATATTGCCACAACAATGTTTGACAATATTGTTATTTACACAGGCGGCTGTAGATGCATCCTGACGTCACTATGACTGCTAATCACAATCATGTAAGAATAGAGTGGACACGGAGAAACGTCAGGTAATTGCACCACTGGCGTCATGCCATGTTCAGTTCGAGTTTCCTTTGCAGATGGTCCGAGAGCTGTTTAAAGACGTGCTCTTTAGTGGCGGAGGAGTTCAGCCTTGCCTGCCGTCAAGTACTGACGTCTTTTGCTTGTCAGCAAGTTGTTCAGTGCCATAGAGCACATGTGATTGTTTATGGGTGTTCCTTTTTGGGGGGTTCTTTTTTCGCTTTTGATTTCCTTTATGCTGGAGTGCATTCAAAGTTTTCACTTTCAATGTGTTATATATGATTTATACGGTCAGTTGTTCGGAATATTTCTCGGCAATGGCAGGCAACAGAATTGACTCTGAGGACGGGATCAGAGTGGTGGTTTCAGGAAGGAAGCGCATTGGTCGTATTCCAGATAGTACTTCTAAAAAAGCTTTTGTTGTCAAGCAATCAAACACTGTCGCTGCTCTTGCGTGATCTTACTTTTGTTTTTGATGAGCCAGTTGAGGCTGCCTATAAACGTATGCAGGTTACAGAACTTTGGGAACATTATATCACAACTTATGAGCCTGAATCACTTATAAGATGGTCCAGACTCGATTTTTTACAGACCGCCGTCATATAGATGGAATATTGCTGAGGGCGACGTTAAACAACAAATAAAATCTATGGTATTGATCTGGATGTTGAGATGAGCTCTACTGTACGCGAAATCTAAGTATGATAGATATGTGGAGAGAACTACATAATTTACTACAGAAACTTCAATGGTGGAAACAAAATCCAAGACAACAAGCTAGGCTCGACTTCTTGTTAGTGTCTGAAGACAGGAGAAATATGACATTGGAATCAAATGTTTTACCCGTTTTCAGTCACAACATTATCTTTCTCTAATACAATTATTCAAGAAAGACTACGCGGTTATGAAGGTTTGAGGGAAAACAATTTCATTGTCTTCATTCATTAGAAGAGTCACCAGAAAGACCCCCCCCCCCCCCCCCCGGCAGTAAATGTGCAATTCATTACGTATGAGTCGAATGCTCAAAAGATCCACCATGGTCGCATCCATATGAAATCGAAAGTAACACAAGTGTGTTTCTGTGGGGTTTTTCTATGCAAACCAATGACAAATTACAAGCAATCGTGTCCTTGTCCAACTTCTTTCCATAAAGATTTTCAAAAATACTTTTTTTAATACTTACAAAATAGAAAAAGGCACCACTTCAGCATGCGACTGATACATCTTTCAAGTTTCGATCAAATATACTGAATGGTTTTTCGAGTTCTGCCCCGGAAAAGGAAATGATTACAGACAGACAGACAGACTGGCTGATAGCTATATCCCCCGCATCTTATGCCGATTACCAAATTCAATCAAACAAAAGTAAGATATGAGATTTAGAAAAAAACATGAGGCGACATTTTCAACAAATTACGAAAAATATCTATCAGAATTATCAAAATAGAAATTAAAAATGGAACATTTAACAGAAGAAGAAATAAGAGGAATCCTAATTAGAAATAGAATGCATTGGTACGAGAAAGGAGAAAAGCCAAAACGTTATTTCACTTAGAAAATATAAATTATGTCAGTAAATAATAAATAAAGTTATAACTGAAAATGACACGGTAATAACAGACAGTAAATGCACATTGAAATAAGCAACTTACATAAAACAATTATATACATCTGATAAGAATGACAGAAGTTACGAAGAAACCACAAGGCTGTTATACGATTATATCTTTGAATCAAAAAGACAACAACAAAAACACTTCTGCTGATCGATTTTGAAAAGGCATTTGATACGGTATCAAAACAATTTATAAATAAAGTTTTACAAAAATATGTATTTGGACCAGAAATGATAAGGTTGATACATATACTAACTTACCATACTACATCAAGCATGATACAAAATGGGCATCTATCAGAATTGTTTACTAATGGAAAAGGCTGTCGACAAGGTATTGAAGGGATTACTGCCAATGACCAAAAATACAAACTTGGGCAGTATGTTGATGATACTTAATTATTTTAAATGGCAAAGATGAAAGTTTTTACGCAGCTATAGAAACACTTAATGAATTCTACAAAATGTCTTGATTTAAAATTAATGTAGACAAAAGCAACATGGATAGGCTCAAAAGCAGGTATTTCCTTTAAAAAGCCAATAATTATCTGAGAACTAATAGTATTACAAAGATCCTTCATAGATGTAACCTTGAAATATTCATCCCTTGTGATGGAAAATCAGCACAGTCAAGCAGGCCATGGTTGACCGTGATTCTTTCATCACAAGGGAAGCAGAACGGAGGATCCTCACCTTTCAACAAATATTCATTTGTGTAACGAAAATGGCCAATACGACATCGTTCTAAAATGACCTCTTCAAATCTGAACTGACAACCCAAGTGGGTGTAACCGATATTCGGTTTACTTTTATGTAATTTATTTATACCTACTTGGATGTCCCACTTCTGTTGCATCAGATCTCGGTTATATGATTCAATTACAGGCTTATAATCAGTGTATGGAATAAGAGGTGGTGTCACAGATTTGCAGCATCAGCCATTGTTTTACCTGTTGTTTTATCATGATGCCAACATAGCTTGGTAACCGGGAAAAAACGATGTCGCATTGGCCAGTAGCAAGTTCATTAAATAATTCAAGAATTTGGATTAAAAGTGGATGTTTGGTAGATTGATTTGTAATTGCCTGAAGACAGGAAAGGGAGTCAGAAAATATAATAAATTGTTTGATTGTTTACAAATGTATTCTACTGCTGTTAATATGGCCTTTGATTCGGCTGTAAATATGGAACAGTTATCTAGTATTCTAGATGATATAGTCCTGGATCCAGTGGTGGTGGTACTAGCAACTGCGTCATCATCCTTGGATCCATCTGTAAATATTGTTTTGTTGGTATCATATTTATTTCTCAATTGATTATATTCTTTTTGAAAATTGAGTTGATTTGTTTCAGAGTTTTTAAATTTAGGTAAGGTTAGATCTACCTCTGGTTTTACTTACTGACATGGTGAGGATGTCAAAAGTTGGGCTTTATTTTAAAGATTATTTCAGCAGCCGAAATACAAGATGATATTTTTAGGCCAAGTGGTGGAATAAGTGATGATTTTTTAGCATAGAGGCCTTCCTAAAGAGGAGCAAAAACACAGTCATAGGCTTGATTGGATTTCAAAGAACGTGATTTAGAAATATAGTGCAAAGATAATTTAACGCGACGTTGTGTTCATCAGACTCCACGTACAGACTATGAATTGGAGAAGTTCTAAATGCTCCAAGGCAGAGCCTCAGGCCCTGATGATGAATGGAATCGAGTAGACAATGGAGCCGTAATTAAGTTTAGAGCGGATGAGGGCTCTGTACAGTTGGAGGAGGGTTTTCCGATCCACTCCCCACTTTCCGTTTGAATCTACTTTTATTAGTGAGTGAGTGAGTGAGTTCGGCAGTATTTCAGCCATACCGTGACGAGAAGTTATACATTATTATATATATTTAAACTAATTAAAAACCTGTCATCGATGGACAGTAAAATTACTAGAATATCACAGATAATTATTTAAAACTAGTATACAGTCATAAAAAAAGATATCACTAAACAGACATGAAACAGTGTCCATGCTAGGGTCCATGGGGACTTACAGTACTTTTGCTACGTGCATGGACCCCAGTCGGATTTACTTTATCCCTTCAGAAGTTGGCAACGATAAGGAAATTTAGCCGAAATGAAAAGAACACACATTCTACGATTAAAACTATGATAGGAATAACGTACTTTGAATGCTATGGACTTACTATACCCTCTCAGGGGGACAATCATTTTACAGTACTTTAACCCCCGTCAAGGGTACAGCCAATAACAATCTCAGTTAACAATTATACACTACCAATTTAAAAAACAACTATGTACATCAAAATTTATTGATAAGTTCAATTTCTTTTAAAAATTCAATAATTAAAACAGAACTAATACTATTAAAAAGATCCTTTAATTTTTTTTATTGATGATGCTTTGAAATATTTATCCCTTGTGATGGCAAAATCAATGCAGTCAAGCAGGACACATTTTTATACCTGCTGTGGCCAATACGATATCGTCGCAAAATGACCTCTTCAAATCTGGACTGACAGCCCAAGTAGGTGTAACCGATATTTGGTTTAATTTCATGTAATTTATTGATACCTACTTGGGTGTCCCTCTTCTTTTGCATCAGATCACGAATATTAGATCTGATTACATGTTTATAATCAATGTATGGGATAAGAAGTGGTGTCACAGATTTGTTGAGTGCTGCTTTTGCAGCAGCATCAGCCATTGTGTTGCCTTAAATGCCCACATGACTGGGCAACCAACAAAAGACGATGCCGTACTGGCCAGTAGCAAGTTAATTAAATAATTCAATAATTTTGATTAAGAGTGGATGTTGACATGATATGTTATGGCAAGAAAGAGAATCGGAAAATATGATAAGTTTCTTTTATTTTGACTGTTTACTGATATATTGTAAAGTTGTTAAAATGGCATTGGCCTCTGCTGTGAAAATAGAACTATTATCGGGTAACCTGGAGGAGATAGTCCTGGATCCAATGAGAGTGGCGCTGGCAACAGCGCCACTATCCTTGGATCCATCTGTAAATATAGATTTGTAAGTATTATATGTGTTTCTTCATTTATTATATTTTTGTTGATAAATAAGTTGGTTTGTTTCCGATTTCTTTAATTTAGTTTATGTCAGATCCACCTCTGGCTTTAACTACCAAGTTGGAGAAGACAAAAGCTGCATTGGGGCTCTATCTTCAAGATTAATTTTAGCGGCTGAAATATCAGATTGAAGTCTTATTCCAAGTGGGGGGAGAACCAATGATTTTTTAATATAGAGAGTTTCATAAAGGGGGTTAAAAACACAGTCATATGCTGGATTCGAGTTATTAGAGCGTAATTTAGAGACATAATGTAAGGATAATTTAATTCGGTTTGCTGAAACTTATGCTCATACCATGGCTCAACTCCCAAAGCCCTGTATCATCATGCGTGATCTAAATGGGCATAATCCTTTATGGGGAAGTTCTATCATTAATCAAAAGGGAAAAGTGATTGAGGATTTTGTTTCTGATAATGATATATGCATCTTTACTGTTGACTCAGACACTTACTTACACCCTGCTACTGGTACATATTCATCATTAGATCTATCTCTGACGGATTTAGTTTTGTTAAATGAATTCTTATGGTCAGTCCATGATGTCCTATGTGGAAGTGACCATTTCCCCATCGTGCTTAAACCCATCAGTCCCACTGATGATCCACCTTCACCTCCATGGAATTTTGTGAAGGCTGATTACCTTTAATTTCAATCTTTATGCAAGGATTAATTACAACCTTCGTTTTTTCAGAATATTATGGACCCAATTCAGTTGTTCTCAGATCAACTGGCACTCGTGAAGAGCAACCTCACCGTGATGAGTGCTGGGTAACGCTAATAGCTCTTCCCCCGTGTGGACCCGGGGTAGAATGTGTCCACAGCTGGTTGTAAAAGGCGACCGAATTGGGCAACCCGTTTGCCGTGGGTTGCGCCCATGTGTCGGCGGAGGACGGGATTCGGGTGGTTGAGTGCATTGGAGCCAGGAACCGGTGTTCCTTTTGCCCAAAACACCACTTCGACCCTTACTTCGCCTAGACGGGTGGTAGGATGGCCCCGGTCCTATCAATCGGCTGGTCATGCCGAGCCCTGTGCATTAATAATTGTATTTGCACACATTATATTTCGGAATTCTATTTTACATTAGGTTTAGCCCTGATTATTCTGACTGATGTCTCAATTCAATTTCAAATGTTTGTATTTCAAATGTATGTTTTTCAATTATATATTTCAAGTTTGACATTTGCCTTTAGTCCTGTGCCCAGAAGGCGGTGGCTCATGGGCCAATCTGGTGGATTGATTAATTCATTAGTTAATCTGCTTGAGTATATCATCCCAGTATCCTTGGTGCTGCTAGTTGGAGATCCGCTGGTCAGCATCGTCATTGACCCTCCGTGGTGGGTGGGGAGCTGGGGTGATGAACCATTCACAAACTAACCAGGGCACAACCCCCCCCCCCAAAAAAAAAAAAACGTGCATTGGATGAGAGTTCATCTTTTGACGAAGAATATTCCTTGTCATCTCCTGATAGTTGGAAAAGATTTTTAGTTGTTCAATCTATTGATGGTGAACCTTTAAGGCTAAATCCATTTGCTACTGCAAAATCAATCTATGGCATCGCTGGTGATGTTCAAAATGTCCGGAAAATTAGAAATGGTTTCCTCCTGGTTTGAGTGCAAAACTCGAAAACAATCAAACACTCTGCAAGCTTTGAAACCTTGGTCACTACCCAGGTGAAAGTTTCATCCAATATCACCCTCAATAGCTGTAAAGGTATTGTGAGAGATACAGATCGAATCCTCTCTGACCTGACCGAAGAAGAACTAACTTGAGAGCTGAAAGTTCAAGGAGTTACTCACATCAAACGCTTTACAAGGAAACTAAACAATGAAATTATCAAGACCAATACATACCTCTTTACATTTGCCCTTCACAATCTTCCTAAAGCAGTCAAAGCAGAGTATTGTCACATTGGAGTAGAAGCATACATTCCAAATCCTCTCCATAGTTACACATGCCAAAAATTTGGACATGGAGCTCAATCATGTATAAAAACAAAAACATGCTATCGTTGTGGTGCACAAGATCATAACAGTTATGATTGCACTAACATCCCAAAGTGTGTAAACTGCAATGGAGACCATATGTCCTCCTCAAAAGTATGCTCTGTCTTCCAAACAGAACACAGAATCATTAAAGTGAAACTGGAAAAGAAAATCTCTTACTCTGATGCAAAGAAATTAGTATTTGCTAGCCAACCACAAACTCTGCCATTTTCTTATTCCACAGCTGTGTCAAGAACAATAAACAAATCTGTTACATCTGTTGACCCCAATTGCGTGGATCGATGCTCATGTTGTCAATCACTGGATTGTCTGGTCCAGACTCGATTATTTACAGACCGCCGTCGTATAGCTGGAATATTGCTGAGTGCAGCGTTAAACAACAAACCAAACCAAACCAAAACATCTGTTGACACCCAGACTGATATTACTTGGGTCAAAACAGACACATATTCCATCCTGAACACTGCACCTGTTCCTGAAGTTGTTGATCCTGTTCCTGAAGTTGTTGCTTCTGTAGGTTCAGACTCAGTGATCCAATTCAAGTTTACAACAAATATCAGATCTTGGAAGACATGGATGTGTCTCCTTATCCCCGGTGGCGCAGCAGAAGCAAGTCGCCACAGTCAGGGCAAAGTAGATCGCCCGTCATTCCACCACCGATAACATGAACAATTACCATCCACTTATACAGTGGAATTGCAGAGGTCTAAGGACCCATTTTAATGAATTACAGTTATTAGTACAAGACTTTCAGCCATCAGCATTCTGTCTGCAAGAGACATATCTCAAGCCAACAGATAAGTTTGACTTGCGTAAATACATTTCGCATCATTCATTTTCTCCTCCCGCTTTAACAGCGGGAGGAGAAAATGAATGATGCAAAATGATGCAAAATGCCACTCGGGGATGTTCTTTTTAAGTGAGGCAGGATGTGATCCACAACCCTATTCCTCTGAATGTCAACCTGCAAGCTGTTGCAGTTCGACTCACACTGCATGTGATAGTTACTTTGTGCTCCTTATATATGCCACCCTCTTCAGCTCTTAGGCGGTCTGAACTTCCCGAAACCCTGTATAATCATGGGAGACCTGAATGGCCATAATCCTCTATGGGGAAGTGCCAACACAAATTCAAATTCATTGAAGATTTTATCACTGACAATAATCTATGTATTTTTTTTATGAAGGGTCAAAAACATACTTACATCCTGCTAGCAGGACTTATTCTGTTTCGGATCTTTCACTTACAGATTCCAATATGTTAAATGAATTTACATGGACAGCCCACAATGATCTTTGTGGAAGTGAACATTTCCCTTCTATTCTTACTGCCAACATCCCAGCTGATGAGCCACCTTCAACGAGATGGAATTTTTCAAAGGCAAATTGGCCTTTATTTAAATCATTGTGTAAGGAAATAGTAACACCTGATATTTTGAAAAATGAACCTGATCCCATTTAGGTGTTCTCGCACAAACTAAATGAAATTGCTGATGGAACTATTCCAAAGTCCTCTGCACATATTCGTAAACAATGGTTTGATACAGATTGTAAAAAGGCTAGGAAGATTAGGAAGAAGGTTGAAAAATATTTTCGTCAACATCCTACAGTACATAATCCCAATAATGTGAAAAAAACAAATGCCAAGGCACGACGTACAATTAAGCAAAGAAAACGCCAATCGTGGAGAAGGTATGTATCCAAAATCGATTCCCCTCCTCCAAAATCAAAGTTAAAGGTTCAAAATCTGCTGTTCATCATCTAGAAGATGATGATGAATTGCTTACTGACAAAACTGACATTGCAAATAAACTGGGCGAAACTTTGGCCAAGAGTAAATTAAACACTTTTCATCATATAATTACGTACCTAAATTTCAAAAATACAAACAGCAACAAGAGAAGAAAAGTATTAATTTTATTTCCGACAATGGTGAAGATTATAACTTAATATTTTCAATTCATGAGCTAAATACTGCACTTAGACAGGCCCATGATACTGCAACGGGTACTGATAACATCCATTATCAACTTCTGAAACACTTGCCTGAATCATGTTTAGAAGTTCTGCTTTGTATCTTTGATGAAATATGGACTTCAGGGAATTTTCCATCTTCATGGCATAATGCCATTGTGATCCCTATACCAAAGCCTGGCCGGGATCATTCAAATCCTTCAAATTATCGACCTATGTCATTACCTAGCTGTGTCTGTAAAACCATGGAATGTATGGTAAACAATAGATTAGTTTGGTTCTTGGAAACCAACAATTTAATCACTAACATTCAATGTGGTTTCCAAAAAAACAGAAGTACCATCGACCATTTGTTATGTTTGGATTTGTTTATAAAAAATGCCAATGTAAATAAACAGCACGCGGTATCAATCTTTTTTTACTTGGAAAACGCATATGATACCACATGGAAACATGGTATTTTAAAAGATTTACATGATTTTGGTTTGAGAGGCCGTTTCCCTCAATTTGTATCTCAGGTTTTAACTGACAGGCAATTTCAAGTGCGCATAGATTCTACCCTATCTGATCATTATAATCAGGATCAGGGTGTCCCACAGGGCAGTATATTGTTTAAAATGACTCGATTGATGGGTCATTATTTGTTGATGATTTTAACATTTCGTGTCGTGGCAAAAATATGCTCACTTTTTAAAGACAATTGCACCTTTGCTTCAATAAAATTCAGAATTGGTGTGAAAAAAATGGTTTCAAAGATCAAGGCAAATTGTATTCATTTTTGTCATAGTTATAAACCTCATAAAGATCCTGAATTGTTTCTTGACAGTACTCCTGTTAAGGTTGTAGAGGACAAATTTTTGGGACTTGTTTTTTACCATCATTTGGGAATAAATGCCTGAAGGCTTTAGATTTATTGAAAGTCGTATCAAATTCTAAGTGGGGAGGGGATCAGGCAACCCTCCTCCACTTATACAGATCACTTATTCGCTCCAAATTAGATTATGGCTCGATTGTGTATGGTGGAGCCTGTAAGAGTAATCTCGTGCATAGTGGGTAACACAATGGCTGATGCTGCTGCAAAAGCAGCACTCAACAAATATGTGACACCACGTCTTATCCCATACAGTGATATTTAACCTGTTATTAGATGTTACATAAGAGATCTAATGCAAAAGAAGTGGGACACCCAAGTCACTGGAATCACTGGGAACACAATGGCAGATGCTGCTGCAAAAGCAACACTCAGAAAACCTGTGACACCACTTTGTATCCCATACACTGATATCAAACCTCTCATCAGATGTTACATCCGAGATCTGATGCAAAAGAAGTGGGACACCCAGGTAGGTATCAATAAATTACATGAAATTAAACCAAATATCGGTTACACTTACTTGGGTTGTCAGTCCAAATTTGAAGAGGTCATTATGTGACGATGTCGTATTGGCCATCTCCTTATACACACGAATATTTGTTAAAAGCTGAAGATCCTCCATTCTGCATTGGGTAGAATCCCTGTCAAGCATGTTTTGCTTGATTGTGTCGATTTCTCTCTCACAAGGGATAAACATTATCATTCATCTTCTTTAAAGGGTCTTTTTAATAATGTCAGTACTCATTTAATTCTTGAATTTTTAAGAGAAATAGAACCAATAGATCAATTTTGAATTGATGATATGCATTTTAAATAGTTAAATATTAACATCAACTGAGATTATTGATGGTGGTGCCACTCGGGTGGTTTAAGTAGCCTAAAAGTATTGTCCTCCTGCTAGTGCCACGTAAATCCATTCTCGATCAAGGTAAGTAATATAAACTTGTGTTTTAGAACTTAGATTGTATTGTCTTTTTTAATATTGGCTAGCATACAGTACAGCCACCGGTAAGCAGAGTGATGCCATAAATCCTGATGGTGAGTCAGGCAGGAAGCATAGGTACTGTAAGTCCCCATGATCTCCAGTAGGGGGTCTAACTTTGGTTATTAGTAGTCTATAGCCTTGTTTTAATTGATAGGACTTAATCTTTTATTGCCATATGTTTTTCAAAGAAATTATGATCTAGTTTGTTTTATTAAAAACTGTGATACACCTTACTATTTTTTACTGGATTTTGTCTACAGATCTTTTAGATTTAATACCTAGTTCCCATTGCTATATAGCTGAAATATTGCCGATGCGATGTAAATTTTAACTCACTCACTCACTCTCAGATCAAATGAATGAAATTGCTGATGAATCAATTCCTAGGTCCTCTGTCAACCTACGTGTTCGAAAACCATGGTTTGACGATACTTGCAAACAAGGTAGGAAATGTCGTAAAAAGGCGGAGAAATACTTCCGTAAACATCCTTCTGTCAATAACTTGAACACTATCAACATTTCAAAATGCTACGGCGTTACACTGTCGCCAGTGACTGAAGGGATGATATAAATCCTGCCGGGGTCCATGCAGGAAGCAAAGGCAATGTAAGTCCAATGGTCCCTAGTATGGTGATCTCCCTTCAGTTACTGACGATCTCTAGCCCACTTTAATATTGTGTTGTTCACTAATACTTATGATTTTTATATATTCTCAACTAAGTAAGGATAAGAAATTTATATCCTTCCTTAAATTTCTTATCCTTACTTAGTACTCCAACTTCTAAATGCCTATCAAAGAAGTTATTCTCAACTAGTTTTGAATAGACTCTGTGATATTCTAGTTATTGTACTGTAAATCGTTGACAACGTTTCATATTGTATAAATATATGTATTATTAATGTACTTCTCATCATGATATGGCTGCAGTACTGCCGATGTGATGTTGGACCTAAAATCACACACACAATGAATGATCCCGGGGTGCACAAAGTTGATCACTGTATGTCACGAAAGATACAAAGGAGAATAAGCTCTTTTCATAATAGATGACTGCGGTGTGAGTAAAGAACTTACCAAAAAGAAAGATATGCTTTCATATTTAGCATTCTCCGGTCAGCATATGGGGCATAGCGTTTTGGTTCTTATTCAAAAATACAACTCTGTGTTGAAAGATCTCAGAGAGCAGGCCAAATGGGCTGCCCTGTTTCATTGCAAAAGCCGAGATTCATTTGAGTAATGTCTAAGCGAAAATGATGTTATTTCTACCAAGCTCGAATGAGATAAAGTCAGAAAACTGTTGGCGGAAACGAAGCACTGTAAACTCATATTAAAAACTGACAAACCAGCTGCTGATGCAATTGCTTAGCAAAAATATAGACAAATATAGACAAATATAGCAAACATATATAACAAAAATATAGCAAAATATAGCAAAAATATAGCAAAATATAGCAAAATATAGCAAAAAATTGGCAAAACATTGCAAAAATATAGAAAAATATAGCTAACATATAGCAAAATAAAGCAAAAATATTGCAAAATATAGCAAAGTGCAATAAAATGAACACTAGCGGTGATTAGGTGATTTGAAATCCTCAATTCTTTTTCAACAGTTTATTATGCCATATTTCATCATGATTTCATTAGACTTGGATATTGGCTTGGGTATTACATTATGGAATGCGACAAACTTATCGAACAACTGCTCCAAAGACGAGCATGTAGTTACAGATCAACACAGAGAAAGACTCGCGGCTTTAGTAGCCAGTGGAAAATGCTCCCAATACTTGGTGAAAAATTATAGCACTGAAAGATTTGATAACATGACCAATGAAGAAATTATAAAACTTACGAGTCTAGACTGGGAGCTACCATGACTAAAACAATAGGTTTGACTATGCTACAAATATACACAGTAGTGTATACATTGTAGCTAGTATGTTTCTTCCTATCCCAGCAGAAAATCGCCCGTATTTATGCGAATCTCTCGAAAAAGACTCATTCATCGAACACAAGCGCAGTAAACTGTGAGTTTTACCATAGATACGGAATATCTTGGTGCCACTGACTAACGCTGACAACTGCTTTAATAACTGCTAAGTATTGTCAATTTAAACATACTAATAATGGAGGCGGACAAGTGACAGCACAAGTGAATGACGAAACACCAATTGCACAATCACCACAAGCCCCGATTGCGCAATCACCACAAGCGATTGAACAATCACCACAAGTAACTAAGAATCCTTGAAAGGTTGCTTCTGGTAGGAGGGTGTGCTAGTGAGGAAGGCAAAACTTATACACAATTAAGCAACTTATACACCTGAATAAAACTTGAGGCCCTATGTGATGGCATTATAGCGGTGGTATAGTTGTTTTTTTAAGAGAAGAGAAGAGAAAACACCACCACCAGTTGAGGTTTAATTAGAGTTAAGTCCCCATGTAATGTTATAAAAACATGACTACTCCAGTTACAGACGGTCAAATGTTGTTAAACGCAGTGTATCATTCAGCGATGGTCAGCGGCTTAGCCATTGGCTATGCCAGTATAGGTAAAATGATTACTAAAGCCTCACCACCCAAGCTAGATTTTAATGGTTATGATATCGGTATGATGATCCCAAATGTAGGCCTATCTATGGCTACTAAAGATATGCTAATCAAACAAGGACTTATCCCAGAAGACATAATGAAGTAATTAAATATTTGATTTTTTTATAAATTTGTATTTATTATAGTATTGTTGAACTCAAAATAGCATCAATTGCAATGATGATTGTTGGAGCTATTGTTTTTAAGGATGTTAAATCTGCAATGCACGAATACTTCCTTGTTTATGGAAAGACACTTGACCCAACTGGTAAAAGGCCAACAATAACTCAGTTTTATACTATTTTTAGCTACACAATTACGCATAAGCCATGATCTATTATGCATCAGCTATGTCACCATGACCAACACACTATGTGACTGTCGTGCTGAGTCTTATCATCTATTGATATTGCTGAGTCGTATCAGCTATTAATATCACTGAGCCTTATCAGCAATTAATAACCATGACACCTAGGCTGAGTAGAGACTCGGCTGATTTGCATTTAGACAAATGATATGATAGGTGAATAACAACCATGAATCTGTGCAGATTTACACTCATGTGTAAGCCAATTATCTGTGGCAGACGTGAAAGAATTTTGTGGAATTCATGCTTACTACGTATACATTAGAAAGGGAAACATAAATTATACATGACATTGTTCTGTGTGTGGGATAGGGGTCAAAGGTCGTTAATGCTTATGCAAGAAACACGGCGCTGATAAGGTCAGGAACCAGATCATTTATGCTAGGAAGAGACATTACATCAACGAGAGGAATAGGATGGGAAGAATACATGTTTAGATAGATGGAAAATACCATTTAGACATTTGACTCATTTTGCATCTACCATTACATAACAATGTTTTTTGTCAGAGAGTTGAAGGCTTTGGCAAAACAACGTGGTGTACGTGGTTATTCTCGAATGAGAAAAGTTGAATTGATTACCTTACTCAGTTTGGAATACAACAAACCCCAGACTGTTAGAGAACTCAAAGCTCAAGCAACAAAAATCTAGACTGATTGCTTTACTGAATAAAAGTCAACCGGCTGTTCATAAAAATCAACATGCTATTGAGTTAAGATTTGTACCCATAGCCGGCGTTGGTAAATATCTAAGAGGTTGGAAGATAGATATTAATTTTAACGTGGATGTTAATGATGATAAACCCATCAAATCAGGCAAAATTAATGAGGTGTTAGGTGATTTGAATAGCATACAATACCAGCTAACGGTTAAAACGGCATTGAGTAAAAGTAATGCAGACGATAGTGCCGAATATACTGAACTTTATTTCCGGGGCAACCAAGAAGTTACCAAATCTGAGTCTATAAGCGCATCATTGGATGCTTCAATTCAGCGGATACAAGAAACTTTAGAACACTGGACTAATAGTGGTTCGGGTTGGGATGTGGATAAAACAGATACTTTATATTTAGATATAGCAAATTTGAAAGGTGGATCTTATATAGATTTACCCTCGTATTATAAGAAGAAAAAAACAATATTAATGTAAAATATAAAGGCGATGATTGTTTCAGAATGATGACAATATCTGCCCAGTTTCCCGCAGACACAAAATGAAATAGGCCTTCGAGCTATCCCAAAGACGTTGATCTCAATCTTGATGACTTTCGACGAACCTACACCAATCGATAAGGTTGAAAAGCAAAATAATTTAGCTATAAATGTTTTCGGACATTCTCCTAAAGGAATTGTTGTACACAGGATAAGCTCCACCCCTAAACATATTCCGAGAATCAATTCATTTCTGATCGAAAAAGTTTGGAAATATCATTATACATGGATAAAGAGTTTAAGCAGGCTATTATACGATCAAACAACCCATAAGGAAAAGAAATATTTCTGCGAAAGATGTCTGCATGGATACTGTAGACAAGATCTATTAGAAGCGCATTAAAGAAGACTGAAAAGGTGTTGGGCAGACTGCTAACAGGATCATTATGCCTAAAGAGGGAAACAATATATTATAATTGGAACATTATTGTAATCAAATGCCAGTACCATACATAATTTACACTGACTTCGAAGCACTTATCAAACCAATAAAAAATACTGAACACAGTACTGAACACAGTACTGAATGTAGTTTTACATACAAAACTCAAGAACATATTCCTTGTTGGTTTGGATATATTGTTGTAAGGTATGATGGGAAAACAAACCCTCCCGTGATTTACAGAGGTCCTGATGCAGCAGAAAGGTTCCTAGAAAGTCTACAAAATGAAGAGAGAATAATCAGAGAAAATCTATCACGCAAGAAACCCATGTGTATGACGAGTGATGATTGGAGGTCCTATAAGAGTGAGTGAGTTAATTTGGTTTAACGCCACTTTTAACAGTATTCCAGTTATATCGCAGCGTGTCAGCTTCATGTGGGAGGAAAGCCCGAAGTGATGCAGGTCTCAGACGTTTACCACTTCGGTGAAACCCACGAGCACGGGTGTGGTGCTGACAAACCTAGAAACATAATCGGGGCCACAATCATAGGTTTCTGGCATGCCCAAGGGACGCAACTCTGCACAGCGAATCGCGGCGCCTTAGACGACTGGGCCACCTGTGCCCCCAGGTCCTATAAGAAGTCAACGAGTTGTCATGTTTGAAATAAACCCCTGAATGTGGATTCCGTAAGAGATCATTGTCACGTCACGGGTAATTATCGGGGAGCCGCGCAAAACGAGTGTAACATGAAACTTGAATTCTCAAACAATACCCATCTCCGTTGTGTTTCATAACCTTAGAGGATATGATTCTCATCTCATTATGCAAGCTTTTTCGAAGACCGACGGTGGCTTAACGTGCATTCCTAATAATATGAAAAAAATATATCTCATTCTCTTTGAGTAGAACTATACATTATACGGACAAGGATGGAAAGCGAGAACAAAACAAAGTAATGGACTTAGATTCATAGACTCTGTACAGTTTCTGTTATCTTCCCTGGACAATTTAGCTAATGCGAACAATCCCGATGACTTTGCAATAACAAATTAATATTCTAATAGGTTAATCCTTACGAATATATGGATGATTACCACCCATTGAATCATTCTATACTTAACAACAAAAATTCATGTGACACCAATATTTTAGTGTGTTTTTCAAACAAGTAAAGTTTGCTTTTCAATATTGTAGTACATGTATGGAATCAAGTCACAAAAACGCATCTGCTACAGAAAAGCATGCATTCCATGCAAAAGTTGACTTTTATGCAAGCCCCATGCATTTCATTACCTAAGAATGGATATTAAAACATGTGCGTTAACGGGATTCCATATGCATTGTTTACCATCATGCTAAACAACAACTACTCAGAAAAACAACAACATTACGCAATTATTCAACATTACAAAATGCCACACCTGTTCGAAAATAAGCGTCTGCGAGCCATTGGTATGCTTGGAGCAGGATCGAGTCAACGTGATGTTGCAAGACAATTTAACGTCCACAGAAACACCGAAGTGGGCCACGCGTAACCAATAATCGAAAAGACAACTGGATTCGAACAACACACCTATGAAATCGATTTGAGCCAGCAACAGTGCAAGAAGCATCCCTGGCCTTCGACGAATATCTTCACAAACCATACGTCGTCGCCTCAGATGTGCAGGGATTGTCGCCAGAAGACCCGCCAGACGTCCCATTTTGACAGGAAACCACCGTCAAGCACGTCGATAGAGGTGCAGACAGCGTGTACGCTGGACGGCCATGCAGTGGAGACAAGTTCTATTCACCGACGATCCTCGTTTTCATCTCAGCCACAGCTATAGACGGATTCGAGTGTACCGACGCCGAGATGAACATTACGTCAATCATTGGGTCATGGAAGTAGATCGGTTCGGGGGCGGCAGTGTTATTGTATGGGGTGTGGGATTACAGCAAGACAGAGGAACCGTTTGATAGTGGTAGAGGGAAATCTCAATGGACAGCGCTACCGCGACGAGATCATCAGTACCGTTATTCTACCGTTTTTGCGTCGTCATGGCCCAGGCATTACCTTTCAACATGATAACGCCCGGCCTCATATTGTTCGACTTGTTCAGGATTATCTTTAAAAAAACAACGTGAACGTCATCCTCTGGCTGGCTCGCTCCCCTGATCTCTCACCAATCGAGCACATGTGGGATGAGATGGATTGGCGCCTTCGACGTCAACCACTAGTTCCACAGACACTCCTGGAACATGCTCAAGCAGATATGGACAGATATCCCACAGGACTTTGTTCGACGCCTGGTCCATTCCATGAGACTAAGATTTGTTGCTTGCATCGCAACCAGAGGTGGGCACACATGCTATTGATTTGTAAATTGACATTTTGGCATGTTCATGGTTTTTTTTATGAAATCACGCATTTTCTGAAGTCAGTATGGCAAATTAAACCATTTGGACACTTACAGGAGTTTTTTTATCCGTTGCAAACCGAAATTGTTTCAGATTTGGTAAAAACATAACTTTGCATTAAATCTTATTCAATATCACAGGAACTTTTGTTGTTTAGTATATAAAAATTCAACAGAATCTAAAATATCCGATGCCGATTAGGAACACGCTCTGACAGTGTGGGATAAATTAGGTTGTAAAAATTTAGGCGATTATTACGATCTGTACTTAAAAACCGATGTACTGTTACTCGCCTATTCGAGGTATTTAGAAAAACATGTTCAAAACAATACGGCTTGGATTCGGCATGGTACTATTCCAGTCCCGGACTCTCGTGGGATGCATTGTGGAAGAAGACCGGTGTAGAATTAAATTACTTGCCGATTATGATATGCACTTGTTTGTTGAGAAAGAATTAAGAGGTGGTATATCCTATGATATGCACTTGTTTGTTGAGAAAGAATTAAGAGGTGGTAAATCGATGACGGCGAAAAGGTATTCTAAGGCTAATAATAAATTAGTGGAAGGATATGATTCGATATACGATACGCACATATTATATCTCGATGCCAACAATTTGTACGGATGGGCTATGAGTCAACCTTTTCCCACGGGTGTTGTAAAAAATATCGATGTGAATGATATTCCTACAGATTCTGATTCTTGACTTAGAATATCCAACAGAATTACACAAGAGTCATCAGAAAGATGACATATCCCCCGACAGCTGTCTGTAAAGTAACCACAAGTAAATGTGCAATTTTTGGTGTAATGAGTCAAGAGTTGAATGTTCTTTAAGATGTATACATTGTTTACCAAAAAAAGATCCACCATGGTCGCATCCATATGAAATCGAAAGTAAAACATGTGTTTCTGTGGGTTTATTTTATGCAAACCAATGACAAATTACAAGAAACAATAACTAAACAAGCGTATAGTCAACGAAGTCATCTATATCCCCCGCCCATTTTAACACGTTATGGTCCCAAACCAGGTTACTGACCCAACATTTCTCTTAGCCCATGTCAAAATAGTTGCAATTGAAATTCTAAAATAAACATTTCTAAAACTCCTTAATATCAAATGGCACCAGTTCAGTATGTACTTTATATATAGACATGCAATGTTTGGCAAGGAAACATTTAACAGTTTATTTGTCATACTCCATAAGTGAACCCACCCTATATGAAAACTTAAATCCAATTTGTTGCCATGGAAACGTAAAAAATAAAAATTTATAAAATTCCTAAATAGCAAAAGGCACCAGTTCAGGATGTGCCTGGTAGACATGCAAAGTTTTGTAAGAAAGTATTTAACGATTTTTTTGTTACGCTCCGGAAACGAACACCACCCTTATAGAACCTAAGTCCAACTTGTTACCATGGAAACATACAAAAATAAAAATTCCTAAGTAGCAAAAGGCACAACTTCAGTATGTGACTGATAGATATGCCAAGTTTCGATCAAATACACTGAATTGTTTTCGAGTTTTGCCCCGGAAAAGGAAATGATTACAGACGGACGGACAGACAGACTAGCTGATCGCTATATCCCCCCGCATTATATGCCGGGGGGATAATAGAGATCATAGCAGTTATCCGCTAGCTCCTGAAAGATTAATGGTGAATAAAGATTGGATGTCGGAATATCAACACTCCTTGTTGGGCAATAGTAGGTAAGCTAACATAGAAAAACTCGTACCAAATTTGAAGGATAAAACGAAATATATAGTTCACTACAGAAATCTCCAGTTATATCTATTGTTAGGTATGAAAATAAAGAAAATAAGTTTGATCAAAGACCTTGGATGGAGATGGCTACCAGCGATTTCGAAAAGAATCCATATAAGCCCATGAATAGTTCAATATTTGGTACAACTATGGAGAATCTAGGGAAGCGTGTTGATGTTAAATTGGTCAGAACTTATGAGGAAGAAAGGCTCAGGAAAGTACAGCCAGTCCAGCTTTTAAGAGATGTAAGAGATTTGATATGACTCAGTCGCACTACATATGTAGAAGAGTAATATAAAACTCAACAGACCGGTGTGCGTTGGTATGAGTATTCTTGACTTGTCAAAATACTTAATGTATGACTTTTATTACAACGAACTTAAGAAGCAATATGTAGATGCAAGGTGTTATACTGATTCTTTGTTGATGGAAATACAAACCGAGGTTGTGTATAAAGATGTGGCAGAAAAAGATAGATCTGTACGATACAAGCGATTACCCAAACGATAATACACTGCACAGCGTAGTAAATAAAAAGGTATTAGGTAAGATGAAGGATGAATGTGTTGAAACTATGTATTTGGTAAAAAAGCATATCAAACACGAACAGTATAAAGAAGCATTATTCAATGGTAGAACATTCAAACATGTGATGTGAACACTTCAAGAAGTGACAATCACAGAATATATGGATTAAGAATGAACAAGACATCATTATCCCCCTCAGATACAAAGAGATAATTGATAAGAAAGTTGTAACTACCTATGCTTATGGTTACTTAGGGCGGTAATACTGTATCGTTGGGAACTTTGAGCAACTCTTCTCGTACAGATAATAAAGAATGGGCTCTCCTTCTTTCATAACCAACCGACTTATGTTATATATCTTAAGAGACTAATTCGGATCGGTTGCACGACGATGACCTCCATCGAGTTCAAGGGGCTTGTATAAATATCTTACGCTTACTCTATCTGGAAGTTTTTGTTCTTTGGCTCTCCTCGGTGCTGAAGATTCGAAAGTCACAGATTTAATTTTAATCACATCGGATTGTTTCTTCCCGATTAATCTCGTTACTTCATTATTCAGCGCTGATACAACGGCTGATAATCGTGTCACCCATTCGGTTGATCTTAATTGATCTGATTTCATTTCAATCCCATACTGATATCCAAACAAACGTTCTGCTAATGTCCGGTTAAATCTTACAACAATAGCCCACTACAGTGGGCCTCTTCTTCACCACGCCTGATTGTGACATCGTGCTTTGTTAACAGTTTAGTTACTGATACCATAAACTCACGACAAGGATCTACTTGAAACAACTTAGGCCATTTTAATGGTCTGCATTTACATGTGCGGCTCAGTGCATTAGCTACTTCTGTTGAATCTTCCGAGGTTAATGGCTCAGCCTCCTTGTCGCGACTAGCCACATCCACTACGGTTAAAGCGTATTTATATATTTTGCGCCTTACCTTATCATGGGTGAGAAACAAGAGGTCAGCCTGATGAACTTCATTAGTTGTAAAAATATCAAACTCCTTCCTTGGTATATAATGCGGTGCCAGTAAGTGTATTTGCCACATCGCTTGTTTCTTTAACCAATCCTTGGCCACATCTTTAGATACCTTAACCGCAGTGGCTAATTTTTGCTCCAATATCCTCGTGGGCAAGTAAATTTTATCCATTATTAATTAATATTGATAATTCTTTTAATAGGATTCATGGCGATCGTTGAATCGCATCGTCGTTTTTGCACTAAAAATTACCTCTGTAGTATATGTATTGGGTATAAATCTGGCTCCAGTTGAAGTGAACTAGACTCCCAATTGCCTATACTTACAGTTACAGACATTGCTTTAATTCAAATTTTGGAACCTAATTCTAGCAAATTATTCACTAAGGACCAGAAGCAATATATAAAATTACACAAAAGGATTTGATATTCTTCCAGTTCTCTACGGATGTGAAGGCCTATAATCGGAATTAAATCAAGAAATTATGTTATCTGTTCTGAATTTATTCGTAAATACGAGTAGATGTAAACTTAATTGATACTCAAAACACCCATACATGATATATACGTATCTTGTGCACAGTAATATTACGTATGATCCCATCATTTAGATCACTGTTGTACTTGACCACCAAATAATATGTTGTATGTGTGTGTGTGTGTGTGTGTGTGTGTGTGTGTGTGTGTGCGTGTGTGTGTGAAACCATTGACAATAGGAGATACAAACCACCCTTGAGTGAGTGAGTAGGGTTCAACGCCGCATTTAACAGTATTCCAGTGGGTCAGCTTAATGTGGAAGGAAAGCCCGAAGTGAAGCAGGTCTCAGACGTTTACAACTTTGGTGAAACCCACGAGCAGCGTATGGTGCCTAGAAACATAATCGGGGTGAACCAGCATTCGAACCAACAATCATAGGTTTCTGGCGTGCCCGAGTGACACAACTCTGCACAGCGAATCACGGCGCCTTAGACGACTTGGCCACCCGTTGAACCGTGACAAGGTAACATATCTGCCTTGTGCTTGGGGCGTATTGATTCATTACTCTATCGGACTAAAACCCCTATCAAGGCTAAATAATCAAGTTGGCTTCAATCCAGTTGGTTTCCATTTGTCTATCGCTAATAACCACAGGGAGTCAATTTGTCAATTGTTTATTACCAGTCAGTGCGTACTTTTGTCTTTTGCTAATTAACCCATCGGCGATGATTAACTGTTGGCTTCCCTTGTAAATTTTCGACCTTTGTTATCTCATCGCCTTTGTTGTTTGTTACATGTACAAATTTATGCTCTCAGAATTCTAGCAGTCATTCGTCAGTGTTCTCAGTCATTAGTCGTTTACTTAGCTTCCGTCATGGGCGGACGTATTAACAAATTCTCAGCCGGAGTGCTACTGCGATAAGCACTACAGCTCTCACCTAACCTCCCTCAACACCATCTGACACACCTCCTGGGATTACGAACACTCACAGGGATTTCGAACTGGATCGGACACTATGCTCAAGCCGGCTCGCGGGTCGCCGGACGACCGCTACCCCAAGCGCCTCCCCCACGGACATTTCAGTGGCATTTCCTAGAAAAGTCTTATGTACTATCTCCCTCTCCCCTCTTAACTGTAATTTAATTCATTATCTCATTATCATCCCCATCGTTTTATGAACTTGTTGGTTCTATTTTGTATTACCCACTGTATTTTTGCATCCCCTCCCCCCTCAAACAAACTATGACATCCACAACACCCACACCACCTTTACCAAACTCGCTTTTCACAACACCTATACACAGCAACAAACATTTCCCAGGTCTGACACCCACACACAACATTAACCCCATCCCAGTGGACTTTGAGTTAGACCTGGACGACCTTATCCTCCCCCACCCCCACAGGAACATCATCTCCCCTATCCCCCCTCCACCTCCAACATACAACAGCCTCCCTGACAACGAAAACATCTCAGACACCTCATCCTGCTCCCTCCCTGAGAAACAGTCCCCTCACAAATGGTCACTCCCAAAAACTCTATTCCAACACAAACTAACTTATCGAATTCCTGTCAGCTGCCATACTGCTAAAAAACAGCCAAAAAAGTCCACACCCTCGCCCTGGTATCCACCAGCCATTTACATTAGAAGATCTCACCATCTACCGTGGGGCACCAAAATCTATTCAGATGGATTTGGTGGACTAGATGGATGTCAACAACCTCATTTGCTTGAATAACAATCAACCCACTAGATTCCCTACTAGCCATCTCCAAACTCAAACAGCAGTAGATTTATCAAGTTCAACACCTATCTTATTCAGCTGGGAAGTTCATTCAGACACCTGGGTCAGCGACCACTACTCCATTAAAATTACTTGTCAATACCTAAAAATATTCCATTTTCCACCTCCCTAACCCCCCTTAAGACAACTCCCAGCAAACAAAATTCAATTTGCAAATGCAGACTGGCAGACATTCAACAAACTAACCAAATGTAACCAAAAAAAAAAACATGACAGCGTCAACACAAACTTCACAAATACGATATATAACATAGCACAAAAAATGGCAAAAAAATGGCAAAAAAATAAGACATTCAACTGAAGAGCTTAGAGCTAAAGGGGGCCAAAATGCACTTTGGCCCTTTTTGCATATCATTGCATAATTAACATCTATGTGTTCTTGTCTATCTGTGGAAAAAAATATTGTATGTTTTCATTGATGCGTTTTTGAAATATAGCTACTTAAAATTCTATAAAAGGGCCAAAGTCAAGTTTCAAAAGGGCCAAAGTCACTTTGCTAGATTTTGGCCCTTTTAGCTCTCATTTCCGTGTGTGGTTGAGACTGGTTGTCTGAGAGAGATTTTGAAAGTTTGGGCAATTTATTATCATTTGGCAATAGCTTAAATCATTTAAAAGTACTTCAATAGAATGTGTTTGAACTGTCAGTAGTAGTTTATTAATCTCACATATTAAATCCCATGCAAATGCCTGGGGGTAAAAAAGGGCCCAAATACAAACATTGGCCTTTTCCACCCTTACACAAATTAAAAACGTAAGTTATTTCCTTTTTTTGAATGTTTTTTTATAACACCATTTATATCTCTGCTATCAGAATGCGTTAATGTCTAGGAACTTATCGGTAAAAAAAAAGTTCATTAACATGCATATTATTATGTGTTTTCATCATTTTTCTCAAAACAGACTCCTAATGACATTGGCCCCTACGGCTCTAAGCTCTTCAACTAAAGAACTTATAAGGGCAGCCAAAAAGAAACACTGGCAAACTTTCACAAGCAATTTGAAAATGGGAAAACAAAACACCAAAATCCTATGGAAAAAAATCAAGGCTATTAAAGGAAATTCACAAGGCCCAATATTCCTAACTTAAATACAGATAAAGCAAAGGCAAATGCCATGGCTGCCCACTTCTCGACCGCAAGTAGCTCCACCAATCACACAAAACCACTACAGAACACAATTAAAACACAGTCTAAATTCAACAAAAGACCACCCAATACCCACTAAAACACAGCCACAGGAGCAGACAAAAAAAGTTACATAATCTTAAACCATCTCCCTGTTAAAATTCTAAAACTACTCTTACAGTTTTTCTTTACCAAATTTGGACAACTGGAACCCTACCCACATCATGGAAATCTGCATTACCGGTTCTTAAACGGGAATATTAAACTTAAATAATGGAATCTATAATAAACAACAGGCTCAAATTCTAAAATCTCCTTATGGAGGACCAAAGTGGCTTTATGTCAAAATGACAAACTGTAGACCACATTTTACATTTAGAGCATGAAGTTAAAACAGGACTGGCACAGAAACAATACACATTGGCCATATTTATAGATTTTACTGACGCATTCGACATTGTTTAGCATAACGGCCTGATCCAAAAACTATTTGACAAAGCCATTGATGGTAGAATACTAAATTTCATACACTCTTTTCTACCAGACAGAAATATTACAGTAAAATCTGACCACACACTTTCAGACCCTTACCCCCTTGAAAATAGCACCCCACAGGGAAGCATATTATCCCTAACATTAGTTAACTGCATGATTGATGAAATATCCCCTAGACTGCCCAATAACATAACTACCGTCAACTTTGCTGACGATATTTCGTTTAGGGCGTCATCAACATCATAAAATGAAATCGAAAAAAAAGAATCAAACCATGCTTAGTGATATTGAATACTGGGCTTCCCAGTGGGGATTCAAAATTAACACAAAAAACAATTGGCCTACCCTTAAAAAAACACATATGCCAAATTTAACACCCAAACTCACACTTAATGACGAAATTATCAATTCCAAAAAGAAGCAAAAATCCTTGGCATATAACTTTCGACCAACACCTAACAAGGGCACCTCACACTGCTAAACTGGTCAACTCTTGTCAGAAAGACACAAATCTTATGAGAGCCATCAGCAGCTGTGACTGGGGAGCTGACAGACAAACACTTCTTAACATATATAAAACACTAATATTATCCAAAATAGACTACACCGCTCCGGTTCTCAATCCATTATAAGCTCTTAAAATAGCTCTGGGAACCAGAACCGGTACCTCACTTAACACATTACCAATACTAACATGCACAACATCAATCCAACTTAGAGGCAATCAAATAATACTTAATTATTTGCCCGAGGCACAACACAACCCAATATACGAAATAATTACAGAAATTCCAAAAAGCTCGACCTTCAACACTCAAAAAATTAAAAAACAACCACCATATGGCACCCTTCCTTACCCACCTCCACAAACTCATTAAAGCCCACAGGTTAGAACATATCAAGCAAACCCCCCCCCCCCCCCCCCCCCATTAACTAACATCATCGAAGTTGAAATTAAAGTGTCAAATGTTCTTAAAGTGAAACACAACACTAGTCTCTGAGAAAACGGCATCACAAGTCAGTATCTCGTGTGTCCGCCATGTGCATTAATGACTGCCGTGCAACGTCGATAGATGGAATGAATGAGGCGGTTGATGAAGGCCATAGGCACTTGAGCCCACACTCTGAGGAACGCCTGACGCAGTTCAGCTGCAGTTGTCGGCCTTGATCGGACGTCATTCAGCCGTCTTTGAATCTCGTCCCACAGGTGCTCAATGGATATATATCGGGACTGAGTGCAGGCCACTCTGCATGATTCTGATGCCATTCTGCTGGAGGAAGTCTCTTGTTGCTCTCGCAGTGTTTGCACGGGCGTTATCATGCTGAAACTCGTGGTTTCGGCGACGTGCCAAATGAGGTATGGCGTGTGGTCTTAAGGCTTGATCAATGTACCGAGCTGCTGTGACACCATTGCCTCTCCCTGGACCGATATTCTGGAAGACCACAGGGCCGACCGTCCGTGCAAGACCAATTCCAACCCACACCATGATGCTCGGATCACCCCACGAGTCTCTTTCAACAACACAAGCATCCGAATAACGTTCCCCACAGCATGGCCAGACTCTTTCTCTGCCATCTGCTGTTGAGATACAGTAACAGCTCTCGTCTGAGAAGCGGACACTTCTTAACTACTGGTGGCGCCAATGCTGGTGCGGTGTAGCCCACTGAAGACGGTACCGGCTATAACGTGTCATCAGAATGGGTCCTCGGTGTGACCTGTGGAAGTGGAGGTGTCTGCTCGTCAATCGTCGACGCACGATGCCCGCACTTATGTGTCGCTGGTGTGTCCCAATTATCTGTTTCCGCAGCAGTAACAAAGCGATCTTGAAGATGCTGTCGCACAATCTGACGGTCTTGACGTCGGGGGTGACCCTTGGTCTTCCACTACGTGATCGGTCATCTGTAGTGTTGTGGTCTGGTACCGTTGCTGGAGCCTGTATATGGTGCTTACGTGGACTTGAAATGCATTGGCTACTTGCCGGGCGGTTTTTCCAGCTTGCAATCATCCAAGGGTTTGGTGTCGCTGATTTCTTGTCAATCTTGGGATGTGGTAGCAATTCAAAAGGAATGAATGTTATCCGATCTTGGTGGATTTTTATAGGCAAGAAATGGTGGAATGCATGTGTATTTCAGTTTTTCAAGTCACGTGCATCGGGTTACCATGGCCGTTGCCGTGATGCGTTAGGGCGATCTGCTTTGGTTTTTTTATCATCAAATTTCATTTTTCCTGACAAGGTTATGTTAAATTTTAGAAACTTTGACCAAAATTACCCAAATATCAGCTTAATGACAGCTTTTCATGCAATGTTACTTGGGGGGACATTACTTTTGCGGTCAGTATATAAATGACAACACACACACACCCTTCCAAAGACACATCCCTACGAACACTATTCAAAACCCACCCCAAATGCACTAACTATTTAGGCGCGATACAACACATATCAAATAAACACTCCAACACACGGCCAGATATAATAAACAACATGATAAATCTACATTCCAACTTAATAACAAACAACAAAACAATTTCACTACAGCCATATATACCCAGTCACCCATGCCTACATGAGAATGACCTCCTAGACCAAACAACCAAACTAGCCACAACACACCCATCACCTATCATAAATCTCAATACATGTAAATCCGAAACAAAATCCCTAATCAAACAGCATATAAAAATTCAAAAATTCCAAAGCAATAGTCAAAATTACTTAAATCCACATGGATAAAGTCCCTATTTACTAGACCCATTACAAAATGCCACAATTTTACCAATTCGGTCCTCTCGGATAAAGTAATCAATAGAATGCAAAGCGGCCTAGTTAACGTCAGGAAAACTCTATAAACAAAACAGACACCCAAACCCAAACTGTACTCACTGCACCACCATAGAAGACAGCAATCACAAATTCAACCACTGTTTTCAATAGAACCAATAACAACACCAACTCTACATCAAATACAATAGCCATATACTCCCAAAAAGCCACCTTCCTTAAAAACACTGATCTTCAAACAAGTCTTTAGAAAAATCCCAAACAAATTGCCAGCCTGACTGACTGAGTTTTGGGATTTAACGTGCGCTTTCCGACTAACAGCGTATGTCGCACACGGGCCGGCCAGGCCATTTAGTGTATTGGCGGAAAGGGGCGTAAATAAATTGCAATCCGATTTGGGGCTTTTAAGGATTGCTTTTATAGGAATTTTGAAATTTGAAGATTTGGAATGTATGCCAGGGGGTGGAGAGCCTAAGGGAGGTGTGGTTTGAGTTTTGTTTTGTTTTGGTTGGCTTATTTCCTGATTTGGAGGTTTTGTGTTTTATTTTTAAATGCGATTGATTAGATCTGCTTGGAGTAAGTATTTGTCTAGGGCTTTAAAATTGGATGTGTTTTGAGGGTTTAATATTGTCCCTAAACTTAATTCGAGTTTTTGGTTAAGTGAGTTTTGGAGTTTCTGTGTGTATTGTAGTGTGGGCAGTGAATTAGTATGTGTTCTGTGGTTTGTTGTTGTGTGCAGTGTTTGCATTTACCTGTAGCGTGTATTTTTAGTGTTTTTAGGTGGCTATTTAGTTTAGTGTGTCCTAATTGTAGTTTAGTGATGGCCCTGTCTATTTTCTTGGATGGGTGGAGGTTCTCAGGTTTGGATAGAGGTTTTTTAAGTATTTTTTGTGAGTTGGCAGTTTGAATTTTGATATTTCGTTTGCCATTTTTTGGTGATTTTTTGTTTAGTTCTGCTTTTAATTTCTGATCTAGAGATGGGTAAGTTTAGGCTTAATTCTGGGAGTTTAAGTGATAGTTTGGCTGCTAAGTCTGCATTTTCATTACCGTAAATTCCTACGTGTGCTGGAATCCAGACGAATTCTATTTGTTTGGTTAGTTCAGAACATCTTTTTAATATTCGATTTATTAATTTGGGGCGGTTTTTAGTGTTTTTATTTTTTAGGGCCTGGAGTCCACAGAGGGAATCTGTACGAATGAGGATGTTTGGATGTTTTTTTCGTTGTGGATTGTGTAGAGCTGTGGCCATTCCCATGAGTTCGGCGGTCAAGATTGACTGATTATTAGGGAGTCGATAAGATTTGGTTTGTTTTAATGGTTGGGAGATGTGAAACGCCGAAACCTGTGTGATTTGAAGCCGGATCAGAGGATCCATCTGTGTAGATGTGACACCAATTTGGCCATGTTTCGTGGATATATGCTAGTGAGTTATTTTTAGAGATGTTTGGGTCCGTTTGTTTGTTTCGAGTGGAGGCGAGTGAGATGTCTATTTGGGGCGTTTGGAGTTTTGGAGTGTAAGTATCAGAGGGTTTGGTATTTTGTCTTAGGTTCTTTAATTTTTGTTCATTTAGGTACTTATTTATCCTTTGTGAAATTGGGGTAAGAAGTGGGTTTTTTCGAGCCTGTGCTTGGGTTTTAGCGTTTATGTTATTTTTCAGGATATTTTGGATGATAGGATTTGCTAGGGAGGCCGCCCAGAAATTTAAAGATAACTGTTCCCTACGTAGTTCTGGAGGGATTTCCCCTTTTAGTGCTCGTAGTGTTGTGCTACATGTGTCTTTTTGGGTGCGGGTTATTATTCTTAGTGCTTGATATTGTATAGAGTTTAGTTTGTTGGTTAGGGATTTGTTTAGGGTGTTGTAAATGGCGCTGCCGTAGTCTATTTTAGAACGAATTAGAGCTATGTATAGGGTTGTTTTTTTAGGCTCTCCAGTTAGAGCCTGTTAGGCATCTTAGCGTATTTAGGTCTTTATTGCATTTATTTTTTAGGCATTTTATATGAGAATCCCAGGTGAGATGCTCATCGAATATTAGTCCTAGGAATTTGGTTTGTTTCTGGAATTGGATTTGGTTATTGTTTAGCTGTAGTTTTGGAGACGAGGATTGCATATTTTTGTGTTTGAAGACAATACCTGTTGTTTTATCGGGATTTATTGAGAAGCCCCATTTGTCTGCCCATAGTTGGATTTTGTTTAGTGATTTTTGGAGAAAGTTTTGTGCCAATTTAATACTTCTAGTGCGGATCCAGAGGGCTCCGTCATCTGCGAATTTAGATGTGTTTATTTTAGGGGATAGTTCCTCGAATAGGTCATTTATCATTTTGTTGAAGAGTGTTGGGCTTAGGATGCTGCCCTGGGGAGTGCCGTTTTCTAGGGGACATTTGTCCGATAGAGTATGGTCTATCCCCACCGTAATTTTGCGATTACTTAGGAAGTCTTGAATGTAGTTTACTATTTGTCCTTTGAGTCCTATTTTTTTAAAAGTTTTTGTATAAGCCCGTCATGCCAAACCATATCGAAAGCTTTGAAGAAATCTAAGAGTATACCTGTGGTGTATTGTTTATTTAATTGTCCTATTTTTATTTCCTGTTCTAGTCGAGCGAGGTTGTCTAGGGTTGAAGGGCCTGGAGTGAAGCCTGGGTTTGATCTGGGTTTATGATATTGTTTTGTTCTAGGAAGTGTTGAAGTCTATTTTAAACTATAGATTCAATAACTTTGCATAGGTTGGAGGTTAGCGATATGGGCCTGTAGGAGTTGGCTTGGTCAGCTGGTTTGTTAGGTTTTGGTATTGGGATGACCAGAGCTTGTTTCCATGTTGTAGGGACCTGGCCGTTTTGGAATATTAAGGTTTATAGTTTTTATAGTGTATTGAGGAGTTTTGGGGGAAGTTGTTTGATTATTTGGTATGAAGTTAGGTCGAGTCCTGGGGCTGTCCCTTTTTTCCTGTTATTTGTTACGTATAGTAGTTCCTCAATAGTATATGGTTTGTTTATGTCTAGGTTATAATCTTTTGGTAATTTGGAGAATTTAGGTTCTGACTTTAGTTTATCCATAAATTTTGGACTGAAGTTGCTAGTGCTGCTTACGGCCGAAAAGTGGTTGGCTAGGTTGTTTGCTTTTTGAGAGGGGTTTGTTGAGTTGTGTATGTTTGGACTTTTTTTTACGCTTTATGCCCCCTAATGGCGTGTATTTTGCGCCAGACTGTTCTAGCGTCTGTAGTGTGGTTAATTCCCTCACAGAAGTTTTTCCAGTTTTTTGTTTTGGCTATTTGGACTACGTTTTGTACTTTGTGGTTTAATTCATGAGCTGTTTTAAGATATTTGGCCTTGTTAAATGCAGTTTTTCGTTTTTTCCTAGTTGTATTTATTTCGTCGTTCCACCACGGTACTGACGGTTTGTCTGTTTTAGCCGTTTTAAATGGGATGGAGTTTTTAGCTGCAGTGATTATGTATTCAGTTAGGTTTTTGCAGAAGATTTTGGGGTCTTTATTTTCTAGTTTTTTTATGTTTGCTTGGTTACAGATTTCTTTGAATTAATTCCAGTCTGCATATTGGTATTGCAATTTTGGTTCCTGATTTTCGGATGGTTTTTGGATGTTTATGCCTCCTACTGTTATGTTATTGGGTAATGGTCGCTACCTAGTGGTTCTTAGTTGTTTAAAACTTGTTAATTGTGAGGCTTTGCGTTTAAGGATTTAGTTGTGTTGGGTGCTGAAAAGGGGATTTCATTAATGTCCTCCGTTGTAGAATATTCGCTTTCTTCGTTGAGATCGGTTTTAGTGGCCTCACACTCCATGGGGATGGTTTGCGTGCATGGTTGTGTTGGTGTTTGTATGTTGGGTTTAGTTTTAGTATCCTTATTGTCTGGGTTTTCGGGTTGTGCTTGCTTGTGTTGAGATGTTGCTGCCCTGGAGGCTGTGGTGTGTTTGGTGCATGGTTGTGGTATGGTGGTCGTCTTGCGATTTGTTTTGCATGCGGGTGTGGATGTTGTGGCTGTGAGTGGTATGGGGGAGAATGTGAGAGTGGGTGTGTAGAGGGTGTGCGGGATGGGTGTTGCGAGTGCCGTTTGTGCGCCTTGCGGGGTTATTGCCCATACAGAGCCTGGGAGTTTGGATATGTGTGTGTGTGCGGAATGTTGTTTGGTTGTGGTGTGTGTAAGAGAGGTTGGGATGTATACGACGTGTGTCTTTTAGCTTGTAGTTTGGCCGTGTATATGTTTATGTGTTTATTGGCCTGTTGTGTTTGGGTGTGTCTGTGTGGGCATTGATTGGAGAGTGAGGAGTGGTTTATGCTTTTACAGTGTATGCACCAGGATGAACATATGCCTGGGCAGTCTGTTTGGGCGCATTTTTTACATTTGGATTTTTGGAATTTTGGGGGGTGTCTGGAGTGTTTTTGCCGAACTCGTCAGGGATGAGTGAGTCTGGTGTCCTCCCGGAAGTGTTGTGCGCTTCCGAGGGTGTTAGTGAGTCGGGTTTATGGATGTCTGCGTGAGTGATGAAGTGGGTGTCGGACATGTTGTTGTGGTTTGAAAGGATGTAGTGGAATGTATTTAGCTGTGGTGAGATGTAGTTGGTGAGCTGTGTTGAAGTGGGTGTTGTTTTAAGGAAAGATAGTGTAGTTGAAGTGAATTGGTTGGTGAGATGCGTTTAGAGTTTTAGCTGTTTAAAGGAGTTTTTGGAAGAGAGTTTTTTGTTTAGCTAGGTTTAGGTTTTCTGGTGTTAGCTTCGGTGTCTTTGTGGTTTTGTGGTCTTAGTGAGGATGCGTGTGTGTGTGTTTGATAATTACCGGAGTTTCCTCCTTTGGCTGGCTAACAGTGGAAGCTGTGTAGGCTTGGGAGGCTTGGCTTGGATGGCTTGGTAGACTGGTTGGCTTGGATGGCTTGGTAGGCTGGAGAGGTATTGCTAGCTTGGAGTACTGCCTTAATGCTATCTCTATAATTACCAACTTTCACGATTCGGAACGGGATCGAAATTCCAAGTACAAGTTGTCTTCTCCGACGTCCGCGCGCAAAATTCTCCCATACCCAGACACACTAATGGTAATGGTCCCCTCCTTTTAACAGTCATGCAACCAGCCACTTAGCCAATGTCAAGGACACTCCCCGCCACACACTCACAAGCCACGACTCCCCACACAAGCCTGACACCCCCCAACCCGCTTCTGTTTTTAACATTGGTGTTATGAGCCTTCCCTTTACCATCCTACTTATCTTAAGCCTAACTATCAGCTTAACTGATATTTATATTATCTGTACCATACTTTAACTATACAACTTTATGTTACAGATTAAGACTTTTATCAGCTGCCCACTGACAACCTCCTTCACCCTAAAACCTCTACGGCCCTTTTTCCTAACTTTCTCCCCTCCTTTTACAGCATTTTGGGCCAGACGTTTAATATTATTCGCCACTCTTTGTTATTACCTAAAACCCGTCTGGCCCCAACTGCGACATATCCAGAGGTTGAACCGGTCGTTAAACCCCAAAACGTTGTGTTCCTCATAATAAAGAATTTGACATCCATATATATATATATATATATATATATATATATATATATATCATTGTTATAGATTGGAACCCGTACGACGACATTGGTGTGTTTCATAATCTCATTCCTAAGTACCCAGAACATCGAACTAGTGAAGAAGGCTTCCTCCTGGTGAAAAAGACCTCCATAACAGACATGACGTGACCATAATTTGCAGAATACTTGCAATATAGTTCCATCCTCACAAATTTGAGAAGTGGCGTAAATCTGACGGTGCCACAGTCATACATTGCGGCCATGGTGACAACAGACTTCTTCACATTGTCCGGATGTAACAACACATCTGTTTGATGCTACAAATACGGCACTTAATACTGATAGTGTTGACTGAGTTGTAACATCACATCACTCTTCGCGCGTGTCACTGTGTCTCCTGTTATCAGGTATCGGTTTCGTCAATGAATTTGCTATAAAGTTGCTAATTTTCAATGACATAACATTTACACCACTTTATATGAAGCACAGTTACGTTTTCCCGCTGTTTGAAAAAGCACGTTAAGTTTCAACTTCGATGGTC
Source organism: Haliotis cracherodii (assembly GCF_022045235.1). NCBI lineage: Eukaryota > Metazoa > Mollusca > Gastropoda > Lepetellida > Haliotidae > Haliotis > Haliotis cracherodii. The sequence goes on along the minus strand of NW_027266266.1, from coordinate 30,501,607 downwards.
CAATTGTTTCGGAGACGAGCGGACAAATACATCCATGACGAAAGCAAGTTTGGGTTTCAGTCAGGAGAGTATGTAATCAGTAAATGAGTTAACAAAACGGTCACCTCAACTAATAAATGTGCAGCAAATACCTTTAGACTAAACAGAAACCTGTCGTCGAAAATAACAGTGATAGAAGTTTGAGAACAGTTAAAAATATAAACTATTATTCAACAACACAATTTGAAAACGGACTATAGATCGCCAAGCAACCAAAGCCACCATACATGGGACAATAGAGAGTTACAGTACTTTTGATACACGCATGGTACTCCAGCATGATTTACACCATCGCTTCAGCACCCTTGTACTCAATTAAAGCTGCCAATTACAACCAACAAATATACTACAATGAAACATGCGGTAAGCTACTACAATCTCAGTTACTAATGTATTCTAACCATTCGAAAACTTCATGTATATTTAAACAATCTATATAGCAATCAAAACACCAACAGGATGATTAGTATATAAGAAAGGCCAAGGGAGCATGATGACGCCTTCCATAGTTTGAAATACATATACTTCCCAGGTAACAATGGCAATCTAAAAATGATTTTAGTGATGTCTTAAAAATCCGTGACTTACAATTTGTCAATGATGAAAGTCAATCATGTATTGAACAGAACGGAACAGAGTTTATTCTCAAAAACACAAAATAGTGGTATAGAGAACACACATGACGAAGTATAATACAATTGTATAACGAATGTAGCTGGAGTTAATGCATTATATATACATAGTTTATACAATATATACCTTCATATTTGCATACAATATATACATCATATTTGCATACATACCTGCGTAAATAATTATATAAACGATTCCTGACAGTGTTGGGATGGATACGGCGAAGTCCAGGAATTGTCTGGGACGTCGTTACTGCCGTTTGGAACCTGTGTCGGAGATGTGTAACTCGAATCCATCTGTCTTGTCTTGACGTCGTTACTCGGGGACGTCCTGAACGTGGGTGGTCGGCAACGTCATTTGTGTTCTGATAACGCCTCACCAATGCCGATATCGTGTTACGATGGCATTGGAAATGTGTTGCCACCTGTTGTTGCCTCATTCCCGCTCGGATCATTCCAATGGCTTCATGACGCTGTGCAGCTGTCAATCTTGGCATGATTTGCTTGTGATATGCTTGTGTCTGCGCCTGAGAAGTTTTGAATTTTTGAATGACCACAGATCATGTTGTCCAAAGTGACAGCAAATTTTGAGTTGCACATGCTGTGTACAGCTTCACAGGATGCACGTGCAGTAACACATTGCACGTCCATAGGCCCCCATCAATGACGTCATATCGCATGGCACGTGCATGAGCGTTTGAATGTCTCCAATAATTGCTGTGTTCAAACCTATCTTTCATATATGGACGGTGTGCCCTTATATCTATATTTTCTCCGTGCACAGTTTCTTTATGTGGCTAGTATAGATCCCTCATTGTAGCAGTGCGAGTCCATTCTTTATATATTTACATAACTTTGTAATTAATTAAGTAGTTGTATTTATGCACAGTAGGATACTTACAAAAATAGTCTGGTAATAGGGTTGTTCTAAGGTTGAGTAATTCGTTACAGCTTAATAAAAAATTAAATGCGTCGCCAACAGCGCCATTACATAGAGTACAATATCTTTTGATACGTGGTATTCCGTGCCATCTTCCTATTTTTATCGGCAACTTGTGATTTGTTGTTCTAAAACGCGTAAGCCAAATGCGTAGATGTTGTGGGAGAATTAAAAGATATGGTTCTAAAGTGGGTTCGCTTTTGAATAGTTTATAATTATCTGCCTTAAAGGAATTTTGAATATAAGCTTGCCAAGATTGTTTATACTGATCTGTTAACACTATTTTCACTTGTTTGACCCACTGGACATCTGGTACAGCTTGTGATATCCACAAGTAATGCAGTCCAGCTTCTTGCAGGATTTGTTTTATCATATTCAATAGAGGAAATTGAACCTTTTAAGATTTAGATGACATGGATAGCATTATTGAGTACATGATTTGTGGTAGCGTTTTTTGGGAATCGAAATGATTCTTACTTTGATGTTAATTATTATAGGGTATCTGCCGAGCTAAACATATACCATATAATCTGGGGTTGACTGCTTAATATTTAATATATATTTACAGTATTTCAGATGAACCTTTTCCAATATATTAAGCTTTTCAAACCCCCAGATTTCGCATCCATATAATGGTATAGGGAGAACTAATTGATCAAACAATTTCCGTTGACAGTCTCATGAGACATCTAGTTGCCTTATAAATTTGAAAACAGAGAACATTGCCCTACTGGCCTGATCACTAAGTGACTTAAGCGCTTTACAAAATCTCCCATTCCCTGAAAAAAGAACCCCTAGGTAGACATATTCTTTCACTTTTTCTATCTTTGATCCTTGTAATGTAAATTCAAAGTGTTTCCTGACATATCCCTTTGAAAATATTATTATCTTTGTTTTATTCAGGTTAACGTTGAGTTTCCATGTGTTACAATAATCTCCAAATACGTCCAGGGCATTCTGCAAATCTACGGCAGTTTCTGACAACAGAACTGTACTGTCCGCTTACAAAAGTGAAAAAAGTTTCAAGTAAACACCGATCTCGTTTTCTGCATAGCCATTTACAAAATCCAAGTCCTTTATATTATTTTCAAACAAATATGATTCTAGGTCATTTATGTATAGTGCAAATAAGAAAGGTTTCTCCTTGACGGACGCCTATGTTACATTGAAAAAATGGGGTAATATCATTATTATACTTAACGCATGACTTGATATGTTGGTACATATTATATATCAATCTGAAACACCTTCCAGTAACATTACTTTCAACAGTTTAAACCACAGTCCATTTCTCCAAACAGTATCAAAAGCTTTACTGAAATCAATAAATTCACAAAATATCCTTTTGCCGGATGCTTGGTAGATATCAATTATCGATTTTAGTACATAGATATGATCTAATGTGCAGTGGTTCTTTCTGAAGCCTGCTTGCGATTCACCAATTAAACCAATGGTGTCTGCCTATTGTTTATTACAAGCTTACCCAAGCAGCTTACTAGTGAGATGCCCCGGTAATTCTCAGGCTCGCTCGGGTTCCCTTTGTTTTTATAGATTGGCTTGATACAGCCGAGAAGCCAAGAATCTGGGATAACTCCATGATCAAATATAATATTAAAGAGTCTAACATAAACTGGCATTAAAATGTGAATTGTACTTTTAATATATTAATTTACAAGTCCATCAAGTCCGCAGGCTCTATTTGATTTAAGATTATTGACAGCTGACAGTATTTCATGTTCAGTTATAGCATCATCTAGTAAATCATTATCATGCATATCGCTAAGGTTAAAATCAGTACAATCATCAGTCGGATGATCATTCATACTTTTAAAGTGTTCGAACAATGTGTCAATATTAATATCGCTTACACTTGATTTAGGATTAAATGATTTCAAAATGTTCCAGAACGTTTTGGGGTCTTTGATTTTTGTATCTTTACGTTTTGCACTACAGTTTTGTTTGTATGCTTGTTGTGATTTCCTAAGTAATTTACTGTATGATTTAGCGGCTTTCAGAAAATGCTGTTTGTTGAATTCAGTCTTGTTTAGGCCATACCGTTTTTTATGTTTATGGTACTGCTTACGAGCAGCTCTACAATTACTATCGAACCAAGGTTTGGAAACTTTATTTCGCCGTTTTCTACTTGGATTAGATGCAAAGCCGAACGTATTGCCCGCTGATAATATGATTTCATCACGTAATAACTGTGTCACATGATTAATACCTTCTTTCAGGTTGGCATTTGTTATCTCGTCAATGTTATTACATAATGTTTGAATAAAATCGTTATTCAACTGAGAACAAAATTCATTTCGCAACCTGGGATCCCATTGTCTCGGGCGTTTGTTGTCCAAACATTGGTTACGATAAGGTACATGTAAACTGTTGGTTACATCATGCGTGAGCTTAGACGCAAAACGTAAACAGATTTCTAAACGGCAATGTACATCTGAAAAGACAGGGTCGAAATCTTTTACAGTGAATTTCCTTTATAAAAGGGAAAACGTCAGCTGTAGCCAAGCAGTAGTCGACTACACTCGAATCTTTACAAGTAAATGACCCAATTCCTTTATCTAAACCTACCCTTCCGTTAACAATAAACAAATTATCATTTCTACAGATATCAAGTAGCTTGTATCCATATGAATTCATGCAGTTGTCCATAGAGTTTCTATCAACGTCAAAACCATTATCGCAGAGTAAATGAAGCTTTGCACTAACCATATCACTGTCTATGTCTTAAGCATTGATTAAAGTGTCATTAAGTTCAACATAATCCGATCGGTTTTTAGTTCTAGCATTAAAGTTTCCCATAACTAGTACATAGGGGGTAATATTATTCATATCAATCGAATCGCGTTCTAACTCATCAAAATGTTCTACAGACGAGTATCGGCTGGACTCGGGAGGTATATACACACATCCAATTATTACATCATCATTAACTGTAAGACAATTAGATGAGATGCGACACCACAGAGCTATGTCATTTGATTTATCTAGGATTTTAGTGTAATTGGACAGATATTTTTTACAAGCTTTTGCAATTCCACCCGATACTCGTTTTCTACCATTGTTACATCTGTTATTACTGTATACAGTAAATTCTGGTATATCAATGATATCTATGTCGCATAATTTAGTCTCTGTTAAACAGATTAGATCAAATGTATCGATATACTTACAAAAGTCCGGGTTTGACAGCCGTGAAGTAAGACCACATACGTTAAGAGAAAGACATTTAAAGGAACGGTGAGACACATGAAATTTAAAATGTCCAGCATGCTCTCTATTGTCCTATGCTGTATCCATAGGGTTTGGTTTAGCTCTAGTTTTCATCATTTCTTCTAATCTGTGCGGTCTCCTGAGTATCTCACTCTTAGAGTTGTGTACAGGTTTTTCAGGCACGCATAGCTGATTGTTGATATAAAGTTTATCAACTGTGAGCGCTGTCCTGTCACCAGCATGATAGCCGGTTCCACGCACTGGGTACAGTAGTTTCCGTCTCTGTTCTATCTCCTTCGGAAACTGTTCATTGATGTAATAGCTCGTCCCTTTTAGTTTATCATATGATGATTGTCTCACAGTTTCCCTGTCCTTGTAGAGCTGGAATTTGGCCACGATTGGTCTCGGTCTCGCTGATCTGCTGTCAGTGCGGGGTGCACCCTTCCCGTGAACTCTCACAAATTCTATTTCCTTTGTAATTCCAAGCTTCTCGTGGATAAATGACTTCAGCAGGGTCTCAGTATCCTCATCCTTCTCCTCATGAAGGCCAACAAACACAAGGTTATCACGCATGGACCTGGACTGTACATCGAGCACCCTTTCCATGAGGTCGTCCACCTGATGATTCGTACCTTTACTTTTGAGGTCAGCTACCTGTTTCTTCATTTTCCTCGATCTTGTGTGAATGCTGGTCCAGCTTTTGATTTACATCGCTGAATTGCTACTCCTGAAAACTTGCAGCCTCCTCGATTTTTTCCGGTGGTTTCCCTGAGCACTTTCACTTCATCTTCAATATTGACCATCCTGGCGGTCAGTTTTGTCAGGTTTGCTTCCAATTTTGCCTCCAGTTTGATGAATCTCTCGTCCATAACTCTGAAGTCGCTAAATATCTCGTCTCCCCAAGATGGACGGACGGAGGGTGGAGAGTTAACCACTTGAGCTGTCGGTCCCTGTGGTGTATAACACAGCAAAAAAAGTGTAGGTTTCCGTCTGCCGGAAACCTTCCGGAAACCTTCCGGATACCTTCCCATTTTGGATCCGGCCCGGATACCTTCCGGAAACCTTCCAAAAAAAATGTCAAAATTTGGGGGGTGCATTTTGTTCACTTAAGTGTGAAACACATAAAAAAATTAACTTGAAAATACCAAGCAATTTGAAGGTTGTTGAAGGCATCTGGAAGGTTTCCGGAAGGTATCCGGATGCAAATTTTCTTCATGACTTGCTTCTGGTAAATAATGTTAGCCTGTGCATTACAGGTACCTGTTGTAATATTCTGTGTTATTTTAATGGTAAATATCCTCCTAAAACATTTTTGGAGAAGAAAATTGTTCAATTTCATATTTTGTCCTTTTTGGATGTTAATGGTATTTAATGAACAAACATCAGTTCTTGTATAATGATATCCTTAAATTTCATGTCCAGACTTCCAGTTTGTACTGAGAAAAAGAAAAAGTTACAGGTACCTGTTGTAATATTCTGTGTTATTTTAATGGTAAATATCCTCCTCAAACTGAGATATGTGGGCATGCATTGTTCACAAGTTGTTTTGCGACATGGGTCCAATGTGTGAAGCTTATTGCTGGTGTCCGCCACCATGATATTGTTGCAATATTGCTAAAAGTGGCAAAACAGCATTCTCACTCAGAAAAAAATGGAAAGTCATTGGCTATGTGATTTGGCATTTGGCCCTGGTGAGATTAACAGATTAGTTTGGAACGGTATCAGTACTTGTTATATCGGGACAGTGTAGTCTCATGGGAATATAAAACAGAATACAATTGTCCCAAATTGGTGCATAAGACTAATGGCATCCATAGAAAACACCTAAATAAAGTACAGAAAAAATATCAATGTCATTTGTCTACTATGGTGGAACTACAACTTTTGTTAAGTATTTATAGTAGGAAAACATTCAGGGCATTAGTACATTTCATATTTGTTCAGCACCTATGTTATGGCTGATCAGTATTATATATCTTTATGCTAATGAAGCAAAACAAATCATGTTTTTGGAAAAAAATCTTATTTATTGATTATGTGGCATTTCATTGGTACATATCACAAATTGAAATTTGATCAAGCAAGAAGAGGAACTAGCATAAAGTAACCAGTGGTGTTTGCAAGGCCTTACAGAACAGACGCTTCAATGCCATTTTCTAAATAAACAAATTAGTCAAATCTCAGAAGAATTTTATTGAAGAAGAATATCTAAAGTCAATTATGTTTCTGCAGTAAACCACAAAAGTCATTCAGATTTGTATGGTCAGCATCGGTGTACACAACCTGGACATAGTCACAGTGCTTTGGCATAAATTCATTCAGACTTCATTAGTGTCATAATAAAACCACCTACAGTCACATTAGTGGCATTATTCATTCAGAATCATCACTTTCTGAGGTGAATCTGTTGGTTGTTATCAGGAGTACTGTTCATCTTCCGGCGAGTCCCTTGTCTGAATTGTGTGAGCAAGATCTTCTTAAATGTAGCTGGTGTCAGATTGTGAAATCCAGGTACCTGAAACATTTCATAACATCTTTAGAAACTTGTTAGTCAAAAGTTATGAAACACACACATATAAATTTACAAATGTTTAAAGTTGTTTTCTCAAACAGTGAGGTATTGACAATTTATCTTGCAACTGATATTTAACCAATCTTTGAACATGTAAATAAGCCATTGCAAACAGAAAAGTGTTCAGAAAATACAAAAATGTATGCGGTCTTCGAAAACAATACCACAAGGTTCACCTGAATTTTGCTTGAGTGTTTGCATTACATCAAAATGTAAGGAAGGGTAAACAAGACTATGCAAAACTAAGTTACATAGGTTCTTATACATAAATACATAAATGCAACTATTCATAATTATCAAAACACATGTCATGTAAGTGATCTCAAAATACAACATAATGAGCGAGTGAGTTGGTATAGTTTCATGCAGCTTGTTAGCAATATTCCAGCTATGGGCTTCACACATTGTACCCATGTGGTGAACTGAACCCGGGTTTCAGAGACTGTTTCACCCACTAGGCTACCCTTACACACCAAATACAAAAGAAAGTAAATTAGGAATTCAGACAATAGATATTCTCACCAAATTCATTAATTCATTAATGGAAGCTATATTGAAATTCAAATTTTGACAAATTAGGATGAGACTGTAGAAGCATTTATCTAAGTTATTATGGATATTAAATATCTACCGTTAATTGGTAGTCCATCATAGACAGTGATAAGAAATTCAACTGAAAAGTACAACCTGAACCATCAACTAAAAACTATGTATATTACATTAAAGGGGCCGGTTATGTATTACCGGTATGTTCTCATTCATTTTTGACACAACCCTCACTGAAAGAAAATGCAAAGCACTTTATATTTTATTGTCCGTTTTGTCAAAAGTCTCCCCTAGAGACTCTCACATTTTGGGGTGACCCTCCCTGTTTGTTCTGATCTGAATTCAAATATTCATGACTCATTATCATATTTTATCATTCATCCTATCTATTTTGAAAATTAACTAAATGAAGATTAACAATAACATGCAAATCTGCCAAAAAATTAGCCTGGCAAAGTTTAAATTAATCATAATTACTGTTTTAAAGTTTTGGATCCATCGTCTGTTTCTAAATACAGTGAAACCCAACTTTGACTTGTGTGGCATTGTTGCATCATCCACCCAATGTTCTTTATGCATTGATATGCATCTGCACAGAGTGGTCAAAGTCTGTGTCTGACACATAGTGTGCTACAAGGGAGACATCAGTTTGTGTCTAGCCAAACTGTCTGATAATCTCAAGGGCTGCCTTGGTAGCATCAAGGGATGTAGCTAATCCTAAATAAACATAAAACAAGTGACATCATCTCTTCTACAGAACACATGATCAAAGCCTGCCCCACCTTTGATGTTTATTACCTTGCTACTCTAAAAACAGCTAATTAGCAAAATGAACTCAATGTCAACTCATTGTGGACTAGGGATTAACAGGGCAATTAGTGTCGGGTGGGTATTAGTACTTGCAATTGTCTGTTAATTACTTAATTGAGTAGTGACGGCTTAGTCAGTTGTGCCTTTACAACTGCTATTCAATTATCGAGTCAGTTTACTATGTAACATGCTTCTTGGGACCAAGGAAATTTATCTTGCTGGATAACAGTTTTTTTCTAATTTATCAGAGATCAGAAATAATAATAATGACGTATTTGATGTGCATTTCTTTGTTGTGTTCACTAGGATGATGGTGATGGTGTTTGAATTATTAGACACTATTTATTCCAAAAGAGGAATAGGGTTGGTGAAGAGGCAAAGCTTATTTGAACAAAATATATATTGAATAAACAGAAACTGTACAAAAAACAGATTAACTGTATCTACAGTTGAAACTATCATGATGCAAATTTTCACTGAATCAAAGTCATATATTTTCAAGACTCAGATCAGGTTGTAGTGATTGAAGGTCACATTAAACTTGCTAATTTCAAATCATTCATCCCACACTTATGATTTGGTTTGCTGTTTTATGCCGCACGCAAGCAATATTCCAGCTATATGTAAATAATCGAGTCTGGACCAGACAGTACAGTGATTGACATCATGAGCATCGACCCACACAATTGGGATCAATGACATACATCAACCAAGTCACCGAGCCTGATCGCCACCTGATGGCGTTAGTCAACTCTTTAGACGAGCATTGTCGCCCGTTACGGAAAGTATTGGGTTACAAATATCCCTTGTAAAACCTTTCAACATGTTCAAATGACACATCGAAAGGCCATTGTGAAAAATTGCACTGACTGACTGACTGACTGATATAAAAGATTTAACGTGCGCTTTCCGACTACAGCGTATTTCGCACACGGGCCTGGCCGGACCATTTAGTGTATTCCGAGAAGGGTGAAAGTGGTGTGTGCAACCCAAGAGGGGGCTTTTAGGGGTTGCTTATATTGATTTTTTTGAAATTTTTAAATTTGGAATAAATGCCGAGGTGGGTGGCGGAGGGAACTAAGGGAGCCGGGTGAGGTGGGTGTTTGTATGTTTATTGGATTTTGGATTGGTAGATTAATTAATTTTTAGATGCGCTTAATTAGGTCTGTTTTGATTAGGAATACGCCTAGGGCCTTGAAGTTTTCTAGTTTATTTTGAGGGTTTAGTATTTCATCTAGAGTAGGAACCTTATTTAGATTGAGGGCGGTTTGTAGTGTGGTTCTGTGTGTTTGATAGTGGGTGCAGTGAATGAGTGCGTGTTCTGTGGTTTCGGGTTGTTTGCAGTGGGGGCAGTTGCCTGTGGTGTGTCTTTTAAGTTGTTTTAGGTGGTTATTTAGGTTGGTGTGTCCTGTTTGGAGTTTTGTAATTAATCTGTCAATTTTTTTAGAGGGGTGTAGGATTTTAGGTTTGGCTAGTGGTTTTCTGAGCACTTTTTTGATTTGGCTATTTGAGTTTTGATATTGATTATGCCATTTTTTGGTTATTTTTTGTTTGTTTACACTTTTAATTTCTGATTTTGAGATGGGTAGGTTTAGGCTTATTTCTGGTATTTTGAGAGATAATTTAGCTGCTTTATCGGCGCTTTCATTGCCGTAAATTCCTACGTAGGCGGGGATCCACAAGAAGGTTATTTGTTTGCCTGCTTTTGTTAGGTCGTTGGAGCTTTTAAGTATTTGGTTTATTAATTTAGGTCGTTTTTTGGTATTTTTGTTTTGGAGGGCTTGTAGTCCACTAAGGGAGTCAGTGAGAATTAGGATTTTTTTGTTGTTTTTAGATTGTTGGTCATGCAGGGCTGAGGCCATGCCCATAAGTTCGGCCGTGAATATAGATTGGTTGTTAGGGAGTCGGTAAGATTGTGTGGATATAACTGGTTGTGTGGTATGGACTCCGAAGCCTGTGTGGTTGGAGATCGGGTCTGAAGATCCGTCAGTGTATATGTGACACCAATTTGGCCAATTTTCGTGTATGTATGCAAGTGTGGTGGTTTTAGCTATGTTTGGGTCAGTTTGTTTATTTATTTGGTTAGCTAGCGTTGTGTCTATTTGGGGTATTTTGAGTTTAGGGGTGAAGATATTTGATTTTTTGCAGTTTTGTTTAAGATTTTGAGTTTGGTGTTCATTGAGGTAGTTAGTTATTCTTTGGGATATTGGGGTGAGTAAGGGGTGTTTGCGAGCTAGAGCTTGGTTTCTTGGGCTAATGTTTTGGTTAATTAGGTTTTGGATGAGAGGGTTTGTTTGGGACGCGGCCCAGAAATTAAGGCTTAGATGTTCCCTGCGTAGATTTAGTGGCATTTCTCCTGTAAGGGCCTGAAGTGAGGTGTAGGAGGTGCCATGTTGGGTGCGTGTAATTAGTTTGAGAGCCTGATATTGTATTGAGTCAAGTTTTTTAGAAAGAGAGTTGTTTAGGGTATTGTATATGGCACAGCCGTAGTCTAGTTTTGATCTAATTAGTGTTGTATATAGTGAGAGGAGGGTATCTTTGGAGGCTCCCCAGTTAGAGCCGGTGAGACATCTTAATGTGTTAAGGTCTTTGCTGCATCTAGTTTTTAGGTTTTGGACGTGAGCCTCCCAGGTGAGGTGTTTATCGAAAATAAAGCCTAAGAATTTTGTTTGTTTGTTTGCACCATGTTAGGATTCTTAAATACAGTTTCAGCTTGACATTGAGTACTTTAAACTTTAAAGTGAAAAATACATTCACAACAAGTGAGCTGTGTCTGCCAATCAGAGTCGGTGAGTAAATTGGAGTAGGGGACTAATTTCGAAGGTAAACTTGTTTCAACGTTTAACAACTACATGCATTTGTGTTTGTGTGAGACGATGTGTGTTTAATTCCATATATTTTACTTCAAAGCATGTTATCGCAATAAACTGAGTCGGGTATAGGATAAGTTGGAGTAGAGGCTAATTTCTATTGTAAACTTGTTTTAACATTTCACAATTATTGGTCTTTGCAAGTTATCAATCCTAGTTTAATTTCATTTATTTTACCAAGGTTAAAAAAAAAAATAAGGTGTCATTTTCGTCAAGTAATAATCGCCGTTTTCGCTTTCGGCGAGTATTTCGCCAGTCAGTGCTGTTTTGCTAAGGTGTCGTTTCAGCTATAACCCGCTTATTGCACATTATTAGTTTCAATTTATATTTATAATCATTTTAACCACTGTAATAAGTAAAAAATGAAATAAAAGTATATAGAAAATAAACAAGCACTTGTTATAAAATGTGCATCCGCAGGCAATATTTATAAGATAATCCTGCATGTAGCTGTGGCCATCACACTGAAGATGCACTTCACTTCTTTCTCATATGTCCAAATTACAATGATTTAAGACAGAATATGTACTATTATGTTAAGGGATATGATCTAAATTCAATTCTATTAGGTAATCCTGAAAGGAAGTCAAAAATAAACTTAGAAATTCTTAAATCAGTAGAAGACTACATTCAGCTATCCAATAGGTTTTGTGATTGTACATAGCATCTTAAATTTATAATACTATTCCTTGCCGTATATTGCAGTACACTATTACTACTAAAAATGCGACCTGACAGCGCCGACAACGTAGTTTCTATAATAAGAACATGTATATAATTGTATTCCTTGACTGTACTTTTGTCATATCATATTGTATTCTAATTCTGGAGCGGTATTCAAATAAGTTTTTGCTTGTTTACCCATCCAGTTCACATATAAATGTTTAAAACAATATTTAGTAAACAAATAATTTAAACTCATGCAACAACATAGTGTGTGGAGACGATAGACCACTGAAAAGAGCATATATATGCACATCCAATGACCCCTGACATCACAATGCATTGTTTTGCCAGTGTGCCAGGCAACAGAATACTACGAATTACATCACAGGATACTGTGACCTGTTTGAAAAGTTAGGTACTGTATTCTAAGGTAGGCCCAAAATTCTACACAATCCAGTGATTGATCTTGTGAACATCAATCCACACTGTTAGATGGTCACTGTCAGATGCCATGAACCAGGTCACTGAGCCTGATCACCTGATCTATTAGGTTATCTCTTATGGGTGAGGCTAAAACGGCACCTCATCAAAATGTCACCGATTTCTCCAACGAAAACAGCACCTTGATTTGGCAAAAAAGGCTACTAATTGTTGTCTGTTATCTGGAGAGACATGTTGATTCCTGGCCGAAATATATATAAATGAAATTTCTATAAAATTACTATTTATTTCCTACTTACTAAAATAAATATGACATATATAGTATACCTGTTGTCCAGTTTCTTGACATTTTCGCCAGACTCAGGTTCAGCTTGACATTGAGCTAATCTGAGTAAAGCTACTTAAAACTTCAAAGCATGTGATCTTTCAATGATAAGTTTAGTTGCACCTCCCAATCAGAATCATGAGTAAATTTGAGCAGAGGCTAATTTCTGTTATATTATATTTTCACAATAAGTTTAGTTGCATCTCCAAATCAGAGTCGGCAAGTAGATGCTAGTTTTTAATGTAAACCTTTTTGAACATTTCTCAGTTATTTGTGTTTACAAGTGACCATGCAAGTTTAATTTCATGTATTCGGGCATATTCAGACCCAAGGTAAAAAAATAACAAGGTGCTGTTTTCACCAGGCAATAGTAGGCGAGGTACTATTTCCCTTAATAGTATAACCCTCTCTTACAACTAGCATAGGTTGATGGGGACCAATTCCAACCCGGAATCCCCAAATGAGTGGGTATGGTTTTACGCTGTTTTTAGCAATACCACAGCAAGGGACACCTGACATAGACTTCACACATTGTACCCATGACAAGAATCGAACCTTGGTCTTCAGCACTTCAACCACTAGGCTACCCCACCGCCAAAATTCCCAACATGATAAAGTTGTCATCACGGTATTCTTCAACAAGTTCAAGTGAAAATATCCATACCTTTCAAATGTCTTATCTTCCACTTCACAATGTTCACTGTTGCAAAACTCCTGTCATTTAATTTGTTCTTGATTATTCACACCTGCAAAAGTAAGTTTAGTCGGTACGGTATGAACTAAAAAAATGAGTCACTATAGAGTATCTAGATAAAGGAATATAAATAAGCAAACATATTTCTACATAATATACATTAGCAAGGATTAACATAAGTTAGGTAGATTGCTTATCCTACAAAAATTAAATCACACATTTACTAACATATATAAAACAGAATAAGTGGCTTACAGAAGATAAATAACTTTAATACGTGATCAATATTATTAACATATTCCTTACCTGAATCAGAGACCATATAACAGTCTATGTATTATGGTCTCTGTCTGAATATGTCACATCTTCAGCTCCCTGCAATCGAGGTTGTGAAACATTTCTGCTGTGGGAATATTACATCCGCTGGGATATCCCTTGTCACACTGCCTGGCATGGTAGGCAAACGCATATTCCATACACCACATAGGTATACTTCCTAATACACACTGTCGAAATCCCCGCGGCTCCCAATATGGCCTGTATGAACTGTAATCGGCCAACCTCGTCTCTTTCCGTAACTGCTGCAGAACATTCGTCACCACTCGCCCCTTTCCGTAACCTGCAAGAAGACTCGTCCCCCTATCGATGAACGTTATGTGCGAAAATACGACAAACCAATCAGAATGCGCGCAGGATTTCAAGTTCTTCGTCAAAGAATCCCTCAGAAATCATTTTTAATTTTACATATGTCTTGCATCTAAAAATATACCCATGACACAGTTACATGTGTTCAATCATACTGTATAAATCCGTATGTCCCGATGTGCTTTAAATTGCATCTGAAATATATATAATATATGGGGGAATATATGTTAACCATTAGGCAACGAGTTGACAATTGTTTTAGGTATGCCCGTTTGCGCTAAGACGGAACCCGGTCACAAAAATGGCCACGAGAGGGGCACGAGTCGCTATTCGGCTTGTCCCGGAATAACACGAGTTGGTCACGAATGGCTGCAGAAATGACCGCTCGTCATTCGTGACCAACTCGTGTTATTCCGGGACAAGCAAGTCTACCCATAATTCCCTGTATGGCCGAGGGCGCCATTTTGGAACACAAATGTAAACAAACACTCAAACCTCGTGTAATCGATGTACACCGTGATGCTTGATTGCGATATGCTTACCTCGTGTATCGATACATTGTTCTCAATCACCTCTAACTCGGAAATCCCGGTCGAAATCCACCTGAGCCATCCACAACGAGGACGTCAAGTATTTCGAAAACTCGATTGACAGCCGAAGGAAGGAAGAGCAGCTTGCAGATGCCAGGTACGTAGCAGGGCTTCGAGACATAATGTTCCATGATTTCTATACAGAGATCTTATGGAATGGATTGATTTAGATATTTTCCTGATCTCAATGTTACTACTGTAAACGTCAAGGGCCCTTTTAGTTTTGTTGTTTTCGGAAATCCTTTGTTATTAATATGATCAAGTGTTTGTTGTGACATGGTATTTCTATTTGGGATTGCATAAGAGCTACAGGTGCAGGACTTTTAAGGGTCGTGTCCTTATTCTCAACATAACGCTGGGATTTGATGATGAGGGTTAGTTACCAAGGGTATAAATCTGGCAGAGTGCATGTCAAACAAAACGTGGCATTCAATTCCAATCATGTGTTGCCACCTGAACCACCTGAAAGTGAGATATGGATTACAATGAATAATGACAGCTTATCAATCTTTAACAAATTCACACTGAAACATTGAAAGGATAAAGACAAGTTAGTTGTTTTCTGTTTCAGCATGTTCAGGGTTTGTGGGGAGGTTCACAGACATCCTCAGGAAGGATACCAAGTATTGAGTGAGTATTTTTGTTTGTGATAAATACAAACTACATGTATTCATCATGGTATATTTCAATGTAATGTGAAACATCACACTCACAATAGTCCAGCTCTGTGATGGCAGCCTGTAAATAATTGAACATGGACCAGGCAATCTAGTGATTGTTATTTTCAGCAAAGATCCATGCCCTCAGAGTATGATGACAACCTAGTCTGACCACTCAATTCATTAGTTGATTAGTGTTTGCACTTTCAGTCCACTAGTCCTAAAATGATAGCATATAGCAAGACCTTTAAAATGTCAAAATGACTAGTGCCAATTTCTAACCCTGGTGTTTGGATGTTGTGTTTGTGTGTGTATGTATGAGTGTATATAGGTTGGTTTGTTGTTTAACGCCGCACTCAGCTATATGACGGCGGTCTGTAAATAATCGAGTCTGGACCAGACAACCCAGTGATTCATATCATGGGCATCGAGCCACGGAATTTAGATCAATGACATGCATCAACCAAGTCAGAGAGTCTGATCACCCGATCCCGTTAGTCGCCTTTTACGACAAGCATAATGGCCTTTTACGGCAAGCATTGGTTGCTGAAGACCTAGTCTACCCCGGAATCTTCACGGGTCGAGTGTATTTAACTTAAATCATGAATCTTATACTTGTTTCTCTGTGCTTTTACTATGTAACCCAAATTTTCTCTGGAATAATAAAGTATTCTCTTATTTATATCATTTCTGAACAAAGTGTCATATCAAGGTTAGATCTCTGTCAAAACAGTGCCATGGAAAAGCCAAACAAATAGCCGAGAAATAAAAGTAAATACTGCATTGCATTAATCTGCATTTCAAGAAAATGTGGCAATAATTCATGGAATGATATTCACCTCGGTGAGGATCTCTCTGCATTGTCGAACAAGTTATTTCCTATGTAATGTATGTGTTGAATGACCCTGACTTTGTTGTCAAAATATTGTTTTAACATTTGTTAAATATGGGGATAAATGTCATCTCTGAATGTTTGACATGAATTATTATGATTAGGGTAGTTCTAAGTCGGAATCACAACCGGGGTTTTTTCATTTGAATCAAATGTACAGTTTGGACATTTCTGTGATGTGAATGCTACTTATGTTTGTAGAATGTCCGGATGAATAAAAGAGACAGTCATCCGTGCAGCATCAATGCATAGAAAGGCCATAGAAGAGCAACAGTGAGTGGTAAATATTTGAAATTATTCTGTTTGGTTCATATGGTTATTTTGCAAATATGTCTTCAGTTTGTTCCTTATCGCTGTAGGCACGGATGTCCTATTATCTAAGGCACTACAATTTTCTGTGCAGAGTTGCATCTCTTGGGCTTAGCAGAAACCTATAGTCATGGGTTCAAATCCTGGTTCTCCCCGATTATGTTGCTAGGTTTGTCAGCATTATACACATACTCGTGGGATTCATCAAAGACCTGCATCACTTAGGACTTTCTTCCCACATCAAACTCACATGCGGTGATATATCTGGAATACTGTTCAAAGCAGTGTTAAAGCCAAATCATTTATTTAACACTGCATCCAGCAATAGTTTGGCTATATGACAAGGATTGTGAATATATATTTTTCCATGTTGATGAGTTGAAACAATCACTAAATGACATCTCTTTAAAAGATTCCAAGCATTCCAAGCCTCATTAATAGATAAGGTTGTGATTGAGTAGGCTCATTGATCACATGTAATCATACCACAGTGATGTGGGATATTGTCCATAATAGTTATCATCGGTTTGTCTGGACCGAGTTCATAACATTAGTCACTGGTTTGTCTGGTTGAGATTTGAGATGTGATTATCTTAAATGTTTAGCATATAACAAGACTCACATATGACAACTTAAGTGATTTTGCTGCCTTCTATCTGTAAGTACATGTGGCAACAATTCTTTTTGATTGCTAAAATCTTTTTACATAATGCTGCAGAAACTGAAGTCCTGCTTGAGATCCCTGGATGAGTACTCCAGGTTGACAGTCTGGAAGGACCAGACAAGGGAGTCCTAAACAGAGGCTGCACCCCTTCAGATATCAGAGGTGATTTGCAGACAGCGATGATGAGGGTCCTGTTATTTCAATGGAGGCCGACCGAGAAATTGTATGCCAAATGGTACTGGGACACACAAAGGCTGGTCTGGCTAATGTGAGAAGACCAACCAATGCCAAGCTGGAGTGTAATTCTTCCAGGACATTCAGGAAATTCTTGTAAACACTTGAAAGGAATGATAAATGGGACTTATTGTCTTTAAATGTGGACCCAAACACCAAATGGAAAGTTCACAATTCTACTAACACAATGCAGCAGAGATAGAGTCTAACTGTTATCCCCTCATCCTGGTTCCTGTTCATCCATGGCAATATAGAAAGAAAAGGAGGATTGAGGGAAAGTAAGTTATCTGAACTGGTGAACATAATCCGTAGGTACTGTCAAGCGAACAGTTATCACACTCTGTTATGAGTATTGAAGAATAGGATGAAATTGCATACTGCATCAGGAACCATCATGTGAACACTGTTCAATGTGCGATATACTATAGGCATATGAATAAAAGAAATTGATAATTTGATTGTTGCTTATGTTTCATTTACCAGCTGTGTAATTGGGGATGTTTCATGATTTTGCCTCAGTTTAATAGCCACACTTATCTTATGAAACCATGCATTGCTTGGGCATCTCAAGATAAATAACACATGTTTCCTTTGCTCTGAAAACGTCTGATGACATATTGATCTGTTATGTCAAAGGTTAAAGTCACAACCAGACAAAAAGTTTGTTTGTGGTCTAACTCTTCCTTTGGGCAGGGGTCGAAGTTGGAAAAAGGTCGTGTGTGATCTATATATACTACATTTTCCTTTAAATTGCCTTTTCTACAGAAGTCTTAGTAACTCTTATACATATACTGGTTACATTACTTCCATATTTTGGTCAATGATATGTTGAATTCTACCAAAGGACTGCATATTTGGTTTATGTGCCGGATAGCTCTTTGAAATGTTTTTGAAATATTTATCACTGATATTGAAGGTCAAATTCACACTCAAAAGTGATAACTCAGTTGAAGTGTAAGATCAAGGCAACAGTGAAGGGGTCATTCATAAAGTATTTCTGCAATTATAACTAAAATGCCTATTTCTGGAGATATTTGTGAAGTATTAAGCACATCGTTGTTATATTATTTGAATACACATATATGTGCAGTGGTTACAACTCCAGTGTCAAATTAACTGTCAATCCCTTTTAATAAAATAATTCACAGTAACTGAGGAAGAGCTTACTGTAGTACCATAAAACTAGGGTGAGGCAGATGTCAATGAAGTTAGTATTTTGGATATAACAAGTACATGTACCGTTACAAATAGTCTTATTATCATCTCACTAGGACCAAAGGCCCAAGTGAGCACATTGTCAATGACTTTTTCTTTTTCTCAGTACAAACTGGAAGTCTGGACATGAAATTTAAGGATATCATTATACAAGAACTGATGTTTGTTCATTAAATACCATTAACATCCAAAAAGGACAAAATATGAAATTGAACAATTTTCTTCTCCAAAAATGTTTTAGGAGGATATTTACCATTAAAATAACACAGAATATTACAACAGGTATCTGTAATGCACAGGCTAACATTATTTACCAGAAGCAAGTCATGAAGAAAATTTGCATCCGGATACCTTCCGGAAACCTTCCAGATGCCTTCAACAACCTTCAAATTGCTTGGTATTTTCAAGTTAATTTTTTTATGTGTTTCACACTAAAGTGAACAAAATGCACCCCCCAAATTTTGACATTTTTTTTGGAAGGTTTCCGGAAGGTATCCGGGCCGGATCCAAAATGGGAAGGTATCCGGAAGGTTTCCGGAAGGTTTCCGGCAGACGGAAACCTACACTTTTTTTGCTGTGTAAGAGGTTATTGGCGTTAGAGTGAACTGGCCATATCCCTGAGTATACACATACTGTTGACCAGGTGTAGAGGCACCGTGGTTCATCGCCATATCGTATATTGCGTCCAAGGGTAAAATCTCTTTTTCGTATCTCTTTTTCACATTCTCCTCCGTAGAAGTTGGGCTATTGTCGCTCTTCTTGCGTTTATTGCCTTTACCCTTTGACTTGGGCATTACATAACCATCTAGCGTGTGCAGGTAAGAGCTCCAAAAAAACACGTCCTCTCTCCACGGCGGCTTGTATACAAAGTTTAGAGGTGCCCACCTCATGTTAAATTACGAAGGGTCAGTCCTCATTTGCTTTCAAGGCATGTCATATGATCGAGTGAAGTATATCGGTGTTAACAAACTGCTTGAACATATAGAGCGCCATATTTTGTTTAAAGGATGTAGTCGGTGATTCCGTAAGTCAGATCGCGTTTTGTTTTGCCATGGTAGAATTGAGATAACAATACTGTGTTTTCAATGTAGAGCTGGGTTACCTGTAGATTTAACCGCGCTAAATTGAATTTGGAATCGAACGCGCAGAGAGCACAATATCTTTATTTCCTAATTAAACGCTTCCGGTATTTGATAATATACACATATCTACTGAATACAACGTCTCCCACATACTCCATATGCAATTAGGTTATGCAATTTGTAACTCATATTTAAAAGCAATTTTGGGATTCTCAATGGTCACATTCTACAATGCTTTTTAAAATACCATAGCTCAAACAACCAAATGGGGGAAGTCATATGCTGAAATAAGGTAAAAAATATATTTAATGATTTCTCATCAACTCCTTTATAAGATACTTTAGATACTTGCTATGATATGAATATATAATCCCTTGTCCACATTAGTTTGGTATAACCATTGGACTATGTATTATTATGCATTTAGTTATTATGTCGTGTGTTTTTTAGTCCCGCGTATATATGTGGAAAGACTTCCTCCATTATAAAATAATCAATATTTATCAAGATTTAATCACATTAATGTATTTAATTTCTTCATTTTCTCACCGTCGCTTGCTTCTGTGACAACTGCTGTCACTAGCACTGGACCAGCATACAGCGCAAGCATCAGTGTTTGAAAAAGCATCATCATCACGACCTTGATCTGCAATGGTTATCATGTTTATAATAGTACAATACGACGAAACGGGGCTTTTTATTTGTTAAAAAAAGATCCAAATCCAAATTATATTTGCTAGTGTTATTAATTTTGAATTGATACACATATAATGATCTTGTTATCTATTCTAAGATATCACAAAAGCGATTTTGTGATGTCAATTTCTTCTTCTTTTAAAATAATTTATGGCCTTCTTTAAATGTCAAGTAAGTAGTGAAATAGCACTTCATACTCACGTCTACACGGTTGAGCTAATAATAGGAGGAACATAGTGATATGGTGTTTATACTCTCTTTAAAGACGATAAATTCAAGTACTTTGTACTATTTAGTCAAGCTTAACAGCCTTGTATTGTTTGCAATGAAGTGCATACACTAGAGTATATTTTGCATTATGCGCGTCACGCATACAACTGGTTACAGCTTGAGGCTAATCGTGTCTCCACATTGTCTTGCTAGCTAAATTTTATGATACTTACCCAGACATGTGATCTTCGCAAATGTTTTGGGCTCTTAAAATTAACAGCCACATTTAATGTATCAAGTGAGTTGAAGTTCTGTTCATTTTCTTTGTCAGTTTCAACATATTAACAAAGGTAAACAGTCGTTCAATAGCAAAATACACTAGAGTATATTTTGCATTATGCGCGTCACGCATACAACTAGTTACAGCTTGAGGCTAATCGTGTCTCCACATCGTCTTGCTAGCTAAGTTTTATGATACTTACCCAGACATGTGATCTTCGCAAATGTTTTGGGCTCTTAAAATTAACAGCCACATTTAATGTATCAAGTGAGTTGAAGTTCTGTTCATTTTCTTAGTCAGTTTCAACATATTAACAAAGGTAAACAGTCGTTCAATAGCCCTGGTGTAATTCCATTTCTTGTCATACTATGATATATTTAATTCAATTACTTTCCTTACCTGGTATTATATTCCGAGAGAGCACGCAGGGCGAAGCTGTTTCTACTTGGACACGGAGTGGGAGTATGTGAGAAAGCTGCCGCGGTTGTCACGATGAAGCCCTCATTAATGTCTCTTCTACGTCGCACATGTCACTCATTGTGACTGATAACTATTTGAGAACGCTGACCTACAAGTGTTCCAAGTTGCTTTTTATGAAGATGTTTGTTTCGAATCCTTATGTGAAAGTTCAAGCCCTACAAAGATAATCTGAATAATTTTGCTTGTGTCTAGTACAACATACTTTCACGCTTTCATGTACTATTATTTTTTTGATATTATGTTCTTTCCATTCTTTCATGGCACATGTCTATAGGGCCATTATGTGATTAGAGGTGTTAATGTTATTTGATGTCGAAAATAAAGGTTGTTGTTATAAGTAAAAAATAGTAATATTACATCAACCAGTAAAAGGAAGTTTTTTTAAAAACAACGCAAAAGGGAGAAACCGATGCACTACAGGATTGATCTTGACCTTGACATCGAAGAAGCATGATCGCTATTATTCTCTCACTCACGACGACATTGTGATTGAAGGTGTAGCCTTATGGAGCACGTTTATTCCTGAAAAAGGAAAACCGTAAAACTGCTTTGTGACACGGAAGATAGGGCTACATGTAAATCTGTAGCCGGCAGATCGTCACCTGTTTTTGAGTAGAGGTCGTTTGAACGACACTGATGTCGTACGAGGTTACGCAGGTGACATTTATAAAACTCTGCCGTGAATCTAAATGTCTTATTTTGCATGACAAAACAACTAATTGTTGCACCTCAACAAATGTCGATGAATCACTGTGTAATAATATTAGTCAACTTTATTTGATATCGTGAAAACGTTGAGCGTGCTCTTACAGTAGTGTTTCGACTGGCTGTACCTACCTTCATTAGAACCATACTTATCTGCACTTTATTTGCACGAGCTGAGCGGTAGAGTTGTAGGAGAAAATTACATCTGGGGCCTACAGGTCTAGTGTCTTTTAAAAGAGCAGATAAGGGTATTCAATTCAACATTGTTATCGTTCACCAAACCTTGCCATCTTCTAATCTTGAATACTAGTATTCACCCTTTAACTAATTCAGAAATACGTTTTTTTTCTAATGTCAAATGAAACAACGCAAAACCCTCTTGCTATTTTTCTGTATCATTGATGGAAATGCAGATCTAGTGGCGTGTAAGATTTGGTGAATATTATTAGATACATATTTAAACAGATATTTTTTACTTTAATATGAAGGAAGGTATTGTTTCCTACTGAAAAATATAGTAGTCTCTGTCTGTGTACTTTTGTATATGTTTAACCTGTTTATTATCTTGCTGTATCTGAGGTTTGACAAATGGCCAAGTAAAAAGTACTTCACCTGGAGAGATAACTCCTATTAACAAACCTACATCCTCCTAATGGGATCCCCAGTATCACCCTTGATCACTGAGATATTTATGACCCACCTTGAGGAAAAGCCCTGGAAACATCACAAATAACTCCTCTCTGCTAGTTCCGCAGAGTTGATGACACCTTTGCCATCCTACATCCCAAATAAGACCCCAAAACTCTATTGGACCACCTGAATTCCCAAAACCCACGAATACAGTTCACCATGAAGGAAGCAACCAATCGACATCTCCCCTTCCTTGATGTACTCGTACAGAAAGATAATAACGACAAACTCCAGACCACTGTTTATCGGAAACCTACCCATACAGATCAATACATACACTATGCCTCCAACCATCCACCTCAAGTCAAGAAAGGAATTGTTTCAACTTTAGCAAAACGAGTTCATAACATCTGTTCCACGAAGCAACATCTAACTACTGAACTAAGCCACCTCAAACAAGTATTTGCACAGCATAACCTCTATCCTGAGCAACTAGTACAACAAACGATACAGAACATCACCAAGAAATCTCAGAAATCCCCACGTCAACAGTCTGCATCCTTTCTGATCAGCCTCCCGTAAGTTGGAACAGTTAGCCACAAAATCCAGAGACTCTTAAAGAAACAGGCCAACATTGATGTAGTTTTCAAGAGAAGTCATACCATTCAGAACACAATTAAAGCCACGGGGAAAACACCATCCAGCCACAAGCAGTGATGGATACAATGCAATAGTTGGGAGATTATACGAGCGCTTCAACCTCTGGCTATTTCGCACTCGGGGCAGACGGGTCTTATGAAACCATAAATAGTGGGAAAAATGATAAACGTCTAGCCCAAAAAACTGTAAGTGAAGGGGGATAAAGTAGGAGGGAAGACGGGATTGGGTTGAAGAGGCAGAGAGATGCCATGATGAGATTGTAGAAGTCCTACGTTAACCAGGGTCTAGGGGAGTATACATAAGGTAGGAGAGATAGATAGAAAATAGAGATCAGTTGAGCTGATGTTTAAGTATATAATAAGATAAATAAAATATTAGGTGGGGGGAAAAAAGGAAAAGTGGATAGGAGTGGGTAACCTATGCTAATAAACTAGGGTCTTACGCGGGGGGTGGGTGGGCAAAAGGCTGTGTGCCGGTGAGTGTGGCAGTGAGAATGATGTCCTTCACATTGGGCGGGTGGCTGGTTAAAAGGCTATATTATTAGTGAGTATGGATATGGCAGAGTTTGGAGCGCGGACGTCATAGTAGACAATCCGCACTGAGATTATGGAGCGCGGACGTCGTAGAAGACAGTCCGCGCTGAGAATTTGGATCCCGATCCGAATCTGAAGTATTGCTGAGTAGAGGGAGATTTACATAGAGAATTTGATTGGGATGGCCTAAACTTTGGACCTTGCCCAGCGCGCACGTGTCCTCCCTTGCTCTCCAGCTCATTAGCCATAATGAGAGACATCGCTATGTCACTACCGAGGGAGCTTGTCTCCATCCTGAAGCTACTGCTGGCTTTCAGGGTTGGGGACTACTCCCTCAACACTTCGTACCAGTTCACCACCCCGGCCAACCACCACTGCGTCCACGCAATGCCAGACGCCCTCTCCAACCCTTCCTCCTCTGGCTGACAGTTTCTCCCAAACAGACAATCCGGAACTGCCCAGCATGAACACCAGCCAAACCCAGACCTCCCTCATCGAGAGCCCCCCAGAGGGCAATGGGTTCCTGGAAAAGGCTCTAGAGAAGGCAAATCATGTAATCAAGTATTACGACGAACACGAGGACATCCGCACGTTTGTCCTCACCAAAACGGAGAAGGTGTACGCATCACCCAACGGGCCGCTCGTCATAAACCAGGCCATAGATGGCGAGGAGTTCGTGCATGAAATCAACAACATCACGGACCTTTCGGACTTCTTCCTGGACGCGGACTTCCCCGTCAACAAGCACTTCATCGGCTTGGCCGCAGCAGAACTCACCCACCAGCTATACAAGCCTACCACCACCCCTTCGGCCAGGGAACAGAGACTCACCATGAGACTCCTTGCGGGAAACCGCAAGTAAACTCCTCTGGTCGCCACACAAGCCCGCCCGCCGACGCCGCGCCTTCCCACGCTTGACCCTCTCCCCTCCAACCCACGCCCAACTTTTTCCATATTATTCAGTACTTTCTTACCCCCTTGGGGGTCGCACTTCTTTATTTATTCATTACGCTTTTTTTCTCCCAATAGTATAAAGTGCTTCCCCGTGTGCGAAATACGCTATGAGTACGTTATGAGCTATAAGCGCACGTTAAATCTCCTAAGTACCTCACCTCACCCCGATGGCCTAAATTTTTGCTGATAAATTGGTTTCTTTAAGGAAAGTGGCTATTTGCAGGTAGGTGGCTGGGTGGTTGTTTGGTTTGAATAACATAGTGACGTTGTTTTTGTAGTTGGGGGGAAGAGAGTTGTATAGTGCTTGTTGTTGTTGTCTATATTTTCTACATGTGTTGAATATGTGGTTTATGTCTTCAATGGTGTTACAGTGGATGCAGTTTGGGTTTGGATGTCTGTTTTGTTTATGGAGTGTTTCGTTTAAATTTGTTTGATTGCTTTGTATTCTGTTTATAATTTAATCTGCTAATATGGAGTTTGTATAGTTCTTGCACTTATTAATTGGGGTGGTAAACAGTGTTTTAATCCATTGTGATTTGCATTTTTGTATGTTGTTATGGAAGCTTTGTTGTCTTATAGTGTGTTTTATAAATGTTTTTGTTTCGGCTTTGCTTGTATGGAATTGTATTGTGGGTGATTGGTCGATTGTTGCTGTTTTTGCTATTTGGTCTGAGATTTCATTGCCTGGTATGCCTGTATGGCTGGGTATCCATACTAGTGCTATTGTTTTGTTTGCCACATTTAGTTTTGAGTGAATATTTACTATTTGTTTGATTAGGTCCGGTCTGGTTTTTGAGTTTGTCTGCAATTTGTTTTATTGAATTTAGTGAGTCAGAGATAATGATGATTTTGTTGTGCTTTGTTGTTTCTGCTTGGTGGTATGCTTGGAGTATGGCTAGTAATTCTGCTGTATTTGTAAGGGAATAATTTGAGTAGTGGTATTTTTTGGTGATTGGTGTAGGCTGTGTATTATATGATGCATCTGTGTAGATGTGTGTGTGTTCCGGCGAGTGTGTGAGTGTTTGTTTGTCAGCTCCCCAGTGAGAGCCACTGATGGCTCTCATTAGGTTGATGTCTTTTTGACAGGAATTGACCACGTTATTAAAGTGGGGAGCCCATGTGAGGTGTTGGTCAAATGTGACTCCTAGAAATTTTGCATCTTTTTGAAATTTGATAGTTTCTTTATTAAGTGTGAGTTTGGGTGATAAATTTGGCATGAAGGGTTTTTTGAATACTATGCCGATGGTTTTTTTGGTATTAATTTTGAACCCCCATTGGGAAGGCCAGTGTTCTAGGTCCGAAAGGATTGGTTTAATTCTTTTTTCAATTTGTTTTATTGATGTTGATGACGTCCAGAATGAGATATCGTCGGCGAATTTTGCTGTAGTTATGTTTTTAGGGAGATTTGGGAAAATGTCATCAATCATAAGGTTAAATAACGTGGGGGACAGGGTGCTTCCCTGGGGGGTGCCATTTTCTATTTGGTGGGGTTCTGATAGTGTGTTGTTTGATTTTACTGTTATGTTTCTGATTTTAAGAAAGAGTGAATGAAATTTAAAATTCTTCCATCAATGGCTTTGTCTAGTAATTTTTGAATTAGGCCTTGTTGCCAAACCATGTCAAATGCTTTAGAAAATTCAATAAAAATGGCCACAGTGTATTGTTTTTGTATTTGGGCTGTCTTAACATCATGTTCTAGATTTAAAATATGGTCTAAAGTCTGTCTATTTGCTGTGAAGACGCTCTGGTCCTCTTTAATATATATAAGGCTATTGTTTTGGATTTTATGCTTTAGGCTGTTATTAATTATTGATTCCATGATTTTACATAAATGTGATGTAAGTGAGATGGGGCGATAAGAGTCTGGGTCATTTGGGGGTTTCCCTGGTTTCAGAACTGGCACCACCAGTGCATTTTTCCATGTTTTGGGAGGTAGCCAGAGGTCCAAATTTGGTTGTATAGTTGTAGTAATAGTTTTTGAATTTTGATGGGGATATGATTGAGAATTTTGTAACTGATGTTGTCTAATCCAATGGCTTGGGCTGTGTTTTTGTTTTTTATTGCAGTTTGTAGTTCATGTATGTTAATGAGTTTGTTTGGTATGTGGGTTGAGTATTTATGGTATCTTGTATGTGTTTTGAGTGGTTGGTGGAGCTGCTAGCAGCCAAAAGGTGGGCAGCCATGGCGTTAGCCTTTTCTTTATCTGTTTTTAGCAAAGGAAATTTAGGCCTATTAAAAGTCTTGGCATTGCCTTTTATTGCTTTAAGTTTTTTCCATAATATTTTTGAATTTTGTTTGCCCAGCCTCAAGGTTGATGTAAATGTTTGCCACTGATTTCTTTTGGCCGCCTTAATTAGTTCCTTATTGAGATTTCTTTGTTTGTGAGCCAAATGGAGTTTAGTAACATCATGTTTTGCCTTATTTAATGCTTTTTTTCTTAGTTTTCTAGATTCTATGATTTCAGGGCTCCACCATGGTACTGTGTTGTGTGTATGGTTTGTTTTGGTGGTGGGTATGCATTTCCTGGCAATGTTGTATAGTGTATTACTGAGGTTTGAGTTGAATATGTCGGTGTCAGTATTGTGTATGTTGTGGGTGTCTATTTTGTTGCATAGTGTGGTGAATTCCTGCCAGTCAGCTTTAGTGAAGTTAAATTTGGTTTGTTGGGTGTGGTCTGTTGGGGGGCTAGGGTCAGAGGGGGGATAGTTGGGTAGAATATTGAGGGAGATTTTTATGGGGTAGTGATCGCTACCCCAGGTGTCACTATGAGGATCCCAGGTGAGCTTTTGGAATAGATGGGGAGTGGAAATGGAGAGGTCAACTGCTGTGGGGGATTGGAGGTGGCTGGTGGGAAATCTAGTAGCTCGGTTGTCGTTAAGGCAGATAAGATTTGTGGTGTCTAACCATTCTAGTAGGAATTTTCCAAATTTGTCTAAGTAGTTTTTTGTGCCCCACAGTGGGTGGTGTGCATTGAAATCACCTAGAATGAGGGTGTTTGGGCCTATGAATTTTGATAGTATTTCTAAATCCTCTGGGTTAAATGGCTTGGTCTTAGTGTGGTAACAGATTATAACAGTAATTTTTGTGTCATTTATAGTGATATTGGCCGCCAGGATGGGATGGGTAATTCTTCATAGTGGATGGTGTTTTTAATGAAAAGGCCCAAGCCCCCATGAGGGGGTCCTGGTTTAATTGGAAGTCTGGCTCTATCTTGCCGAAGGAAAGTATAGCCTGGCAATTTGAAGGCTTTTTTAGGAGATATTTTTGTTTCTTGAACAGCAATTACATAAGGGACAATTTTGTTTAGGGCGATGAGGGCCTTAAGTTCATGCCCATTGGTGGTGAGACTGTTGCAATTCCACTGTAAAAACACCATGTTCGGAGTTAGAAGTTGAGTGGAGAGATTTAAGAAAGATGAATGGTGTTTTGGGGCAAATTTGAAAGATGGGTATGGGGCTGGTTTGGTTTTACTTTAGTGCTTTGATGGCTGTTTGAAAGAGGAGCTGGTAAGGTTTTTGGTACAGGTTAGACACCAGGGCCAGGTTGTGGAGTTTTTTGGGGGTGGGACTTTTGATAAGCAGAGCTGCCGACAGGAACTCAATGATTTTGTTGGTATTTGTGTGTAGCTTTTTTGGTGTGATTGGTTTGGGGGTTGCTGTTCTAAGTGACTGTATTTTCTGTGCTATGAGAGGTTTCTTGGACAGGTGGGCTTTGGCTTTGTGTGTTCGGGACTGTAGTTGTGTGGCTAGGATTGGAATGGCTGATCTGAAAAGTGTTTGTAGAGGGGCCTGGGTTGGAATGGAATGGTTGGTTGGGGTATAGCAATGTTTAGTGAGGGGGTAGGGGGGTTGGTGTTTGTTTGGTGGGAGTGGGTCTGAGGTGTTGGCAGTGGGGTAGAGAAGTGTTGTTTGCGTTTAGATTGAGTGGGCCGGATTTGAGTGGGGGGGGGGGGGGATGGGATCAGGTAATGATGAGGATGAGGTATCTGAGATGTCTTCATATTCTGGGAGGCTGTTGTATGTTTGGATGATTCTGGCCGGTTTGGGGAGGTGTTCTTGTTTGATCTGTTTGTTCAGCCGAAGGATGTGTTTTTGTTTTAGGGGGCATGTATTTTGTGTGGCTGTGTTGTCCTTCGGCGTCGCATTATATACAGTAGGCCGCCCATGTGCATTCTGTGGTTTCATGACGGAGGGATCCGCATTTCTGGCACATGGGCGGTTGGCGGCAAGTAGCAGTGATGTGATTGTAGGAATGGCAGATGTTTTTTTTTTCCTTAAAGGGTTAATTTTGTATTTAAGGGGTCCAAAGACTATGTGTGAGGGTAGTGTAGTGGCTTTGAAAGTGAGGAATATTGTTTGTGTAGTTGTTCTGCCTGGTATGGGTGTTCTGTTGTTTATGCTTTTGTAGTGTGTTATTTCAGGTTGTGTTTGGAGTTGTTTTGCTGTGTGTATGTATTCTAATATATCTTCCTATGTGTCCCTGTGATCTATGTATATAACCCCTTGTATTAATGTAAGCCATTTTGGAGTTTGCCATGTGATGTTTAGACCGTCTATAATTGGATGTCTGCGAGCTTGATTTAGTCAATCTTGCGATGGGAAGGTGACCTTGAACCCTCTGCTGCATCTGTTGATGTATTTGTATGTTATTTGGGTTTTTTGGAGGCAGAGGGCGAACTTGTTATTTGAGAAGGTGTCGTTTAGTGGTGTTGATGTAGTTGAGAAGGCTAGTTATATACGTTTTGTGTGGGTGGGTGCTGTTGCCTGGGCGGTAGTTGAGGTGGAGGGTGGTGTTTGTTTAGCGAATGATTTTTTGGTTGTTTGGGATGAGTCTGCAGGGGAATGGTGTAGGCGCTTGGTGGGTTTGGGGGATGGGGGTTTCATCTCACGAGTCGCTAAGTCTCCTTTTCTATCTCCCTCTCCCATCTAATTTACTTATAGTCTCACATTAAATCCTTATTGAGTATATAAGCTTAACTTCTAACTAACTATTGTATTTTATCTATTGTTTATTCACCACCCAGTGTTATATCACCCATTCATTGTTGTCATCTAGCCAAAATGACATCCACAACCCCTACACCCACGTCCCCTCATACAGACTCCATTTTCACAACACCCATACATTCAGATACCCATTTCCCAGGACTTACGCCCACACACAGCCAAAACCCTGTCCCCTTCGACTTTGGGCTCGATTTCCAAAAATTCTCCTTAGATCACCCCCATACACGAAAACTGAAATGTGTTTACTGAAGTGGTGAACTCTGATTTTGATAATCTAGTGAGTACCATTTACTCAACTGATTGACTCAACAGTTACTCTGTTATAAATCTCCAAAACATGGTAGTCTGTCATCATTCTTGATATGGCAAACGCGCAGTTACAGTACACGTTTCTTCCAACTACACGCGGCAGTAGATACCACCAATGCCACATGGAAAGGCTGTTTTTTCCATTACACCCAGTGTGTGTGGAGAAAGGCTCAACAGGTCGGTCTCCAGTCAGCCTATGGTGACAACCCAGAGGTCAAAACCTCTGTTCAAAGATGCGCTTTTCAATCCAATTATGATAATAATATATATCTAAAATATTCTTTCTGTAATTACAGGTTGATGATGTATGGCTCCAGACAATTGCTGACATGCCGAACAACCAACGCTGTGTCCAGCTCGGCGACTACGTCACCACAACCTGGGTTGAGACAGAGAAGGAGTAGTATAGGTAATGGGGGTTCTGCAGCAACTCCACTAGAGCTGGATTTATATACCTATACCACCACTACAGAGAGAATTTTTTATGCAAAAATGACTATGCGATTCAACGATAGTCATGAGATTAAGTTAAATTGACTCTAGCTCACCACCACCTGGAGCCAATCATTAATTCAATGAGCCTAAATGGTAATGAAAATATTCTTTATTATTTTTATCAATAAAGCGATATTGAACATTTTTATTAAGTTCTTCGTTCATTTTACTAGGAGACCAGACTATATAACTACACTCCTCTTGGAAATTGATAAGAAACAATTGATAACCGTATTTAGTTGGTTTGACATCACTGATATAATAAAAACCTTGTGGTAATTCTCTCCATTTAATAGCTTTTTCGATTGTTGTCTCCATTTTCATATATTTATGTAAGCATTTGTCTAAATGTGATCTAACGATAGTAAGCAATCTATTTTAATCTCCAACCAGTTCTTTGGTTTTGGCACGGAATAACTAACGCGCTTGTTGCCTCCCCTGTGCTATGAACTTTTTTTTCTCATCTTCGCTAATACCACTGGTTTTACGAGAATTGGATCGAATCTCCTTCTTCATTGTGTTGTATTTGGTGACTTCCGACAGCACTAAACGAAACTCATCCTCGGATATCTTACAATCGGCCATTGCTGTCGAAATATGATCCTCAATGCTGTTCAACTTTGCTTCGGCGAGTATCCGAATCTTATCATGTTTTAATGCTTTCTTTTGCAACCTACGAGAAATGAATTTTATCGCTATTCCTGCCAGTCCCGAGACTCCAGCCGCTATTTCCATGCCGAGCACGATAGGCGTGGCGATTATAGTTGATAATAAACCAACACCTGCTACACCGAGTTACATACCAGCTGTCACAAGCGCGGTGTCAACTCCGTCCAGAGCATTCACGGCTCTGCGATACTTTTTATACAATCCAAGTCTCAACTCCCTATCCTTCTCTATTCGATGTTTTATGTTGCTTATTTGATGTAATCGAAATCCATCAACAGTATCCATCTTTTCAAATGCCTCATCGAGCGCTGGATATAAACCCATAGTGTATATTACGATCATACAATAGTCTTTAATTGGTCTTGCTTAAATGTTTTGAGAGTATACATCAACCTTATCAAATGTATATTATACGGCAAGAATATCTTAGTAAGAGAAATACTACCACTTTTAATAATTTGGACCCCCTCGAGGGTTGCAACGGGTGATGCTCCGATATTAATAATACTGCAACGTGGACGCTCATGTTTCTTGAACCATTTAATCGATAGACCTGATAATATTTCGAAGGCATCTTCCGGTGCATCTCCGAATAAGACTTCAATAATAAGCGTAGAAATATTAGGTATTGCACTCAAGTTAACCTCAATATTATCGAATTCTGTAACCAAATTTAAACTTACATATTGTAAGGCCAGACGACTATATAACATATGACCTGGGTCTTCCGGCAGGGGAGAGACTAACACACTTTTTCGTTTTGACGGGATATAGGCCGCGAGTACGATGGCACTATTTATTATCTTAGTTAAATTATGTCCCTTACCCATCATCACATAAGGTGGGGTAATGACGATATTCAGTAGCCACTCGATGTTTGCTTCGACCATAGTCCATTTATTCTCACCATTGAGAATAATATTGTACGAAGTGTTTTTATGGAGTCTACTAACGTCGACATCGCTTAAATCTTCTAGATTACCCGTGAATGTAACTTCTTTCTGCTTGTATACATTATCGTGTAAGTGTAAAGCGTATAACTTACCGTCGGTACCGGGTTTACCCAATCCTTCTGTGTCTCCGAGATCGGAAAGCGCAATTGTATTACATTGTCTGAGCGTTCCAGGGCCTGATGCATCAACCATTATTTATAATTTGGAGTGTTACACTTAAGTATCCTATATGTACAGGTTGGTGTTTTACTTCTAATACAGAAATTTTGAGGTCTGAAATAATACCCCGCTTTAATTTTTTATATTGTAATGTTGAGAAAGATTCCGTTCTACCGCTATTATATTTTTCATTTTTCACTGGAATAGATCTGAGCAGAGTTGAAGGACTTTCTAGTTGAATATTATCCGTCTTGCTTATTTGATCAAGATGGATGCACGACTCTGTATAGGGAACTAAATCGGGCAATATATATACATTCACTGTTTTGTTGGGTGGTAATGTTACTGTCTGTCCAATTCCAAGTGTAATTGCTAAGTTCTCGTCAATAGTTACACCTTTTTCTCCTGGTTATATTTTCACTGTCCCATTCGACTCATTTTGTGTGAGACTCATTCCATTAGGCTTTAAAATTTCATCATTGAGTGAGCATACGCTGTAATACCCATCAGGTATAATGAGTTCTTAATACATATCATCGTTTTCACCTACTATAGACATCACATTATTTCTTTTCACAGCATTTATATTGGTCCACAGCGGGTAATACGTTACATCGCATAGAGCTACTTCGAGTTGTCCATCCGAGTTTTCGATAGCATGAAGCAGTTGAATAGACTGACCATTTGTTATTCCCGGGAGTGTAACATACATATCAAATATACAATGATACTATATCATAACTTAAATATGAAATCAACTTACATTACTAATCAATCGCTTATAGTAACTGCCTCTGGTGCTGATTTTACCGTTAAATTCCATGATGTCTTTGAAAAATACAGGTTCACGGCAACTAGCGATAAAATGGTGCACGATTGGTTTCACAATCCGATGCAATTTTGGCAGAATCAGTTAAACTTTGCCGTATGGTGTGCCACAATGGGATGTGGCATATCTGTTAATGCCCCAGGATTTAAACTATATAAGTCTGTGATATTATTTCACGTGTACTATCAGATTAGACGTATACTTAAAGAAATTAATTCTCCATTACCGCTGGATCTAGCGTGGAATTCCACAAATAATCCGTATAATAGGTGGGCATTCGAACGTATTTGTCAGGAATTTAATGTTTCTACGAGTAAAGATTGGCACATTAAAGGACCTAGCCATGGTCTAGGTATTCCGTACGCTGGACAAAAATCTGTTAGAGAAGCCAGCGATTATTTAATTAAAAAGGGTCACATCCCTCCAAGCTTTGCTCTCTCGAGTAACGAGTTTAGAGCAGATCGTATGAACTTTGATAGTGGCATTCTTTATATTATAACCAAGTTTATGCATCCAAACGATACAACAGATGCTTGGAATGAATTTCTGATCGAAAAAACGGAAAATGATTTTACTAACCCAGGATTTGAAAGAGTTAATGAATCGATAAGAACTTATGTATGGTCAATTCTCGGTGCACAATCGCAAACATGAACGTCCATTATTGGTTCTGGGACGGCGCTCGATGCGCAAAAACAGTTTGTTGCAAACGTGGAGGACTCCATTAATTCACCAGTTGAATACCATCGTCTATAAAGCGTTATCAAGATGTATTACAGTACGCTCAATCCAAAGTGGACTACGTTTATGCCGGGATTATACATGTCTCTGAATAATATGGAACTTAAGATCGGTCAAGTGATAGGCTATAATAATAAAATTGTTATTGCTACCGATCAACAAAAACCAGGTATAAATTCAGATATTAATGTCGAATTAATGACGCAAACAATCACATGCGAAACTGGAATAGTCAAGCCACAAACACCACATGTTTCACAAACATCTACTGACGCACAAGTACCACCGCATATTGCGGCTAAAAATCAACAACATATCGATGAAAAAACAGCGCTTGTATTAGGTGGAGTCGCGGCTGGTTTACTCATGATTTGGTTAAATAGTTTTTAGCAGATACGTACAACAGCCCTGCAATTGCTACGATCAGTGCCCACAAGTTTTGACTAAGCCAAGTGGTGGTCTTAGCTAATAAATTCAATAGCCAGGAAACAACACTCCCTGTTATACCGGGAAGTGCGGCCGCGGCTTTCTCAGCGAGCTTTCCCAGTGCTGAACCTAATGTTTTTAAATGCTTTTTTATCCACTCTTTTATACCATCCGACGTAGGCAGTGTACTACCACCTGTACCACCTGTACCACGGTTAACGCGAGAGTCAAAGTCGATATAATAAATCCCAATGCGGTTAAAATACTTGCAATTGTTATTCCCTGTTCTCTGAACAATTTATTAATTTTATCGGCCAGTGTAGTGTCATCGTTGAGGACTTGATCGATAGTTTCTAGAATTCAACTGATTTGTGAACGAAGTGCCTTTCTATTACTCAAAGCAGCTTCGAGGCGGGCCGATCTTTCGTCTTCTAAGTTACGCAATCTTTCAGCTGCGCGGCGTCTACTGAACTCATCGCCCGCCTGTTCAAGTTTTGTTTTCTCATAAGCTATATGCTTGTCAATTTCGGATATCTTGGCTGTATTATTCATGAGTTCTCCCCACATTGTTCGCATTGCCTTGTCAAGACCTCGTAATTCCCTAATACTAAACTCCGAGGATGGTACCTGTAACATGGAATTATCGTAATAGGTATCTAAGATTTCTCCGAGTCCGTCCGAGGCCACCTTCGAGGAAGCTTCCAAATTATCTGTGTTACTTAGTTCAGTACGCACAGTCTGAAGAACCTTAGTAGTCTACAAAACCTAATTTATCACGAACAGTGCTGATACCGTGTTTAGCGGCTATCGTAGACAAGGCTAGGGGCTTACGAGTACGAGAATTCATAAGATCAATATCTGGAGCACCACGCAGTCGCAATACCCCATCACTATCTACCAAAAACTTTGAATATTCACGAGCAATTGGACTAACATCTTTAATGTCATTGTAATAACCATCAACGGATGATTGTACAAATTCATCCATAAGATTCGTGCCACTGAAGCTGGTTTCATCAGTACCCTCTTCGATTGGATTCGGGTTATCGTAATTATCTAGATCAAAATCATCAATTTTTATATTAAACATATGGTTATATAATTTCAATATAACAATTTCTTCGCAATACGGACGCAAGTTAAACCCACAACGTAGACTTAGAGATCCATTACGGGTCAAAGCAATTTGTCAGTCTGTAACTATAACTAATAACCCTAGTACCATCGATCAGAATCAAACGCTTCTGGTTCGCTTTCCTAATCTCTGCGCACACGATGTGTTAGTTCCCGGAACTGTCCGACTAGCATTTACGATTATTTTGACTTCTACCGACGTTAACAGTGAGCCCGTTCAGAACATAGGTCGTGCTATCGTTAGGAAAATCGCCATTAAAATTAGCGGTAATGAGGTTTTGAGTATCGACGATAGCGATGTATACTATTGTTACATGGATCTCTGGAGAACGGATAAAGAGCGGGAAATTTTACAGTACCAAGGTATTTGTAATCGGAACACATTGAGACTGCGCGTAGATGCTTCTCGTGGTGATAGTACCGTCGTAATCGGCATTAGGTAACCGATTCTATATTCCCCTAGACTTTGAATTACTAGATTCCCACATTCCCTTTTATCAAGCATACCTAGGCGATAGGTTAGAATACGAACTCACTTTTAATGACTACGGCAGAGTAATCAAAGCCGGTGGTGAAGATGCTAACTATTCCATTGACAATATCTCGCTGGAGTACGATATGATAACAGATCCCGAATTAGCCAGACAAATTCGTAACCAGTATACCGGAAGTTTAGCCATTTTGTACGATCGCGTGCTGCGACACCGAAAGATCACCAGGGACAAAAAAGATACGATGTGGAATTTCAATCTAAACGTCCCCACGAGGTGGTTGAAAGGTATTTGAATGTTGTTCAAGGACCCCTCCGATGTATTTAAAAGAAATACCGAGAAGTTTTACAATCCCAAGATTACAAAAGTAGAATTAACTATTGAGGGCGAGCCTAATCAACTATATAGCCAAGGAATGCTAGCGTATCACCAGTGGGAGGAGATTAAAAAACTTCCTTCTATGAAACGAGGCCCGGAAGTTATCGCGGTCATGAAAGAAAGTACGCGCTATGGATCGACATGTGAACAACGGACGATGACCAACTACACGGCAGTGAGAGGAGAATAGAAAATGCTAGCGAGGGTGTCACTATACAGATAACGAAGCTCCAGGAAACGGCTGGTAAATTAAACATATATTTGTACGTGATTATGGATGCGCAACTTAATATACAGAATGGACGATTCGTGCAACCAATCTATTAATAATCTTTTACCTAAAGATCCGCACTGCGCTATCATGTGTGGGCAAACTTTTATTCTAGATATTTTAGAAAGTCATTATAGGGACGTTTTCGATCATATTATTATTCTGTGTCCGACTATAAGCGTTAATAAAACATACCTATCGAGAGATTGGGTAATGGATGACGACGGGGTACACAGAGTCGATCCGGGCGATCGTTTACAAGACTGTTTACGAGTATGTCACAAAAAATACAAAGGAGAATCAACCCTTTTCGTAATAGACGATTGTAGCGCGAGTAAAGAACTCACCAAAAAGAAAGATATGCTTTCATATTTAGCATTCTCTAGACGGCATACTCAACATAGCGTTTGGGTACTTACTCAAAAATACAACTCTGTCCTGAAAGATCTCAGAGAGCAAACCAAATGGGTAGCGTTGTTTCATTGCAAAGATCGAGATTCATTAAAGGAATGTCTACGCGAAAATGATGTTATTTATACCAAGCTCAAACGAGATAAAGTCAGAAAACTGTTATCGGCAACGAAGCACTGTAAACTCGTATTAAAAACCGATCAACCAGCTGCTTATTCAACTGCTTAGCAAAATTATAGCAAAATATGGCAAAAATGAAGCAAAATTATAGCAAATGTAGCAAAAACGTAGAAAATTGAACATTAGCGGTTAATATGACATAAAATGTGCCTCGAAATCATCATTCTTTCGCAACAGTTCATTATTACGGGCTTTATTGGATATGTCATATTATATTATGTTAGATTTAAATATCTCCTTAGGTATTACATTATGGAATGCGGCGAACTCATCGAACAAATGCTCAAAGAATCTGATGCAGATCATGTTGATCAACATGTTGATAAATCTTTAGATAAACATAGAGAAAGACTCGCGGCTTTGGTAGCCGGTGGAAAATGTTCCCAATATTTGGGGGAAAATTATACCATCGAAAAAATTGATAACATGACCGACGAAGAGATTAAAAAACTGTACGCGCGTTATGAGTCTAGACTAGGAGCTACCATGACTAAAACGATAGGGTCGTCTATATTACAACTATACACAGTCGTAGCTAGTACGTTTCTACCTATCACGGAAGAACATTGCATGTATTTATGCGAATCTCTCGAGAAAGACCCATTCATCGAACACGCTATAAGCTCAGTGAGCTGTGAGTTTTATCATAGATACGGAATGTTCTTAGCTCCATTCACCACAGCTTTAATAACGGCTAAGTATTGTCAATTTAAACATACGTGCCCACTTAATAATTATGGAGACTCAACAGGTGACACCACAACAGATTGTGAACGAGGATGCACAACCACAACAGACTGCGGAACAACGAGTGAATGAGGAACCACCACATGTGAATGAGAAAATACTAAAAGCCAGAGTTACTAAGAACCCCCCAAAAATAGCCGCAGGAAGAATGGGAGGACTCGCGAGGAAAGCGAAATTAATAAATAATTCAAATATTAATCCGATTAAAACATGGGCACTAGTAGGAGTTGCTGGTACAGCGGCTGTATGGTTCTTTTATAAGACCGGAGAAGAGAAAACGTCACCCCCGAAGCCACAACAAGAAGTTCAATTAGAGGTTAGCCCCCATATAATTCTATAAGAAGCATGACTACTCCAGTTACAGACGGTAAAATGTTGGTAAACGCAACGTATCATTCAGCGGTGGTCACCGGCTTGGCCATTGGCTATGCCCGTATAGCTAAAATGATTACTAAAGCCACACCTCCCAAGCTAGATTTTAATGGATTTGATATCGGTATGATGATTCTGGATATTTGATTATCCATGGCAACGAAGGATATGCTCATCAAACAAGGGCTTATCCCGGAAGACATAATGAAGTAATTGATTAAACATTTGAATATTTTATATTCATATACTATGGCAACAATTGCGATGATGGTTGGTGGAGCTATTGTTAATGCTCTAGCTTTTTCGGGGAGTAATTTTTTATTTTCTAGTATGAAGGAATCAAACGCTAATGAAGTTGAAGAGGAGCGTAAACGACAAAACAAAGCTTTAGAACAACTCGAAGCAGCCCAGTCACAATATGTGCGGCAGAGAATGAAGAGATTAGACTTTATTCATGAAGAACTGCGTTAGAAAGGACATTCAATTCAAACGTTTAAGGATGTTGAATCTGCCATGCATGAATACTTCCTCGTTTATGGGAAAAAACTTGACCCAATACCAAGACCAACAATGAGTCAGTTTTATACACCGTCAGAGGCTCAGAAAAACCGCGAGGTCGCATTTGTGATAAATGGCTTATCAGCTGTATTGATTTTCAGCTATACCATGACCTAGTTAGAGCGACAGCTAATCTATAAATAGCGTTGGCTGACTGTCTAATCAATATTGTAGATGTGATTTGCATTTAGACAAATGATATGATAGATGTATAAACCATGAATCAGTGCAGATTTACACTCATGGGGAAAAAAACTCTATGTAACCGACGCTGTGTTGATATTTACTGTGGCATACACAATTATTACATCAGGCGTGGAAACATTAACTATACGTGTTCTGTATGCAGGATAGGGGTCAAAGGTCGTTATCGTTAATGTAAGGAACATGGTGCTGATAGGGTCAGGAACCAGATTATTTATGCTAGGAAGAGAGATTACATCAATGAGAGGAATAGGTTTGGGAGAATACGTATTTAGATATATGAAAAACAACCAATTAGACATTTGACTCATTTTGCATATACCATTCAACCACAATGGTTTTTGTCACAGAGTTGAAGGCTATGGCAAAGCAAAGTGGTCTACGTGGATATTCTCGAATGAGAAAAGCTGAATTGATCGATTTACTCGGTTTGGATTACAACCAACCCCAGACTGTTAGAGAACTCAAAGCTCAAGCGAGAAACAGTGGGCTGAGAGGTTATTCTCAAATATTAATTCCAACATGGATGTTAACCATATTAAGCCCATCATATCGAGTAATATTATCAAGGAGTTAGATGATTTACATAGTATAAAATACTAGCTGACGGTTAAAATGTTATTGAGTAAAAGTAGCGCAGATGATAGCACCGAATATACCGAACCATATTTCCCTAGCAATCAAGAAGTCAAGAAGTTATAACCGAATCCGATACTATAAACGCATCATTAGATACATCAATTCAGAGAATACAGGAAACTTTAGAACGTTGGACTAATAGAGGTTCTGGTTGGGGTGCGGATATAATCGATAGTTTATATTTAGATATAGCAAATTATATGTCTTTCAAAGGTGGATCTTATATAGATTTACCCCCGTATTATAAGAAGAAAAAAGCCATAATTAGTGTAAAAAATAAATCCGATGATTGTTTAAGAATGATGATAAGATCTGCATTGTTCCCCATAGATTCTAAAATTGCAAATAGACCTTCTAGCTATCCCCAAA
Source organism: Haliotis cracherodii (assembly GCF_022045235.1). Taxonomy (NCBI): domain Eukaryota; kingdom Metazoa; phylum Mollusca; class Gastropoda; order Lepetellida; family Haliotidae; genus Haliotis; species Haliotis cracherodii. Next base: position 30,461,068 of record NW_027266266.1, on the reverse strand, counting down.
ACGATAGACTCGACTTCGATGGTATAGACGAACCTACACCAATATCACAAATTGATAAGGTGGAAAAGCAAAATAATTTAGGTATAAATGTTTTCGTCCATTCTAAAGGAATTGTTGTACACAGGATAAGCTCCACTCCGGAACATATCCCCAGAATCAATTCATTTTTGATCGAAAAAGATTTGTCTAGATTCAAAGAAACTGAATTACCACCCCTTGAATCATTCTATAGTAACTTAACAGAATCTAAAATAACAGATGCCGATTATGAACACGCTCTGACGGTCTGGGATAAATTAGGTTGTAAGAATTTAGGCGATTATTACGATCTGTACTTAAAAACCGATGTACTGTTACTCGCCGATATATTTGAGATATTTAGAAAGACCTGTTTAAAACAATACGGCTTGGACCTGGCATGGTACTATTCCAGTCCCGGACTATTGTGGGGTGCATTGTTGAAGAAGACCGGCGTAGAACTAAAACTACTCACAGATTACGATAGGCACTTGTTTATTGAGAAAGAATTAAGAGGTGGTATATCGATGGCAGCGAAAAAGGTATTCTAAGGCTAATAATAAATTAGTGGAAGGATACGATCGGAGTAAACCCGACATGCATATATTATATATCAACGCCAACAATTCGTACGGATGGGCTATGAGTCAACCTTTACCCACGGGTGGTTTTGAGTGGGTTGATGATATCAATGCGAATGATGTGAATAAAGGGTACATACTAGAAGTTGACTTGGAATATCCAAGTTCATTACATAAAGATCATAACAGTTATCCGCTAGCTCCCGAAAGATTAATGGTTAATAAAGATTGGATGTCGGAATATCAACGCTCCTTGATGGGTAATACTAGGTTAGCTAACGTAGAAAAACTCGTACCAAATTTGATGGATAAGACAAAATATATAGTTCACTACAGAAATCTCCAGTTGTATTTATCGTTAGGTATGAAACTTAAGAAAATACACAGAGTTCTAAAGTTTGATCAAAGCCCTTGGATGGAGCCCTATATAAGGTTGAACACAGATTTAAGAAAGATAGCTACCAGCGATTTCGAAAAGAATCTGTATAAGCTCATGAATAACTCAGTATTTGGTAAAACTATGGAGAATCTAAGGAAGCGTGTTAATGTTAAATTAGTCAGATCTAATGAGGAAGAAAGACTCAGGAAACTTATAGCCAGTCCGGCTTTTAACAGAAGCAAGATATTCGATAACGACTTAGCCACGTTCCATATGCAGAAGAGTAATATAAAATTCAACAGACCGTTGTACGTCGGTATGAGTATTCTTGACTTGTCAAAACACTTAATGTATGACTTTTATTACAACAAACTTAAGAAGCAATACGGCGATAGATGCGAGGTGTTATATAACGACACAGATTTTTTGTTGATGGAAATACAAACCGAGGATGTGTATAAAGATATGGCAGAAAAAATAGATATGTACGACACGAGCGATTACCCTAAAGATAATCCACTGCACAGCGTAGTAAATAAAAAGGTATTAGGTAAGATGAAGGATGAATGTGCTGGGACTTCTATAGCGGAGTATGTCGGATTAAGACCTAAGATGTATTCTTTAAAGAAGTCCGATAATGGAGAGATAAGAAAAGCTAAGGGTGTTAAAAAGTATGTGGTAAAAAAGCATATCAAACACAAACAGTATAAAGAATCATTATTCAACGGTAGAACGTTCAAACACGAGATGAACTCTTTAAGAAGTTACAATCATAGGATATATGGATTAAGAATGAACAAGACATCATTATCCCCTTAGATACAAAGAGATGGATTGATAAGGATGGTGTAACTACCTATGCTTATGGTTATGGTGGTAATACCATACCGTCGGGAACTATGAACAACTCTTCTCATACAAATGCCCTACCCGGTCCATCTTGAAGATAATAAAGAATAGGCTCTCCTTCTTCAAACCAATCGACTAATGGTATACGTCTTAAGGGACCAAATCGGATCGGTTGCGCGACGTAGGCCTCCTTCGAGTTCACCGGGCTGGTATAAATATCTTACCCTTACTCTATCCGGAAGTTTTCGTTCTTTGCCTCTCCTCGGTGCTGAAGATTCGGAAGTCACGGATTTCATTCTAATAGCATCAGATGGTTTCTTCCCTATTAATCTCATTACTTCATTATTCAGCGCTGATACAACGGCTGATAATCGTGTCTTCCATTCGGTTGATCTCAATCGCTCGGATTTCATTTCGATCCCATACTGATAGCCAAACAAATTTTCCGCTAATGTCCTGTTAAATCTTTCGACGATAGCTTGACTGCGGTGGGCCTCTCTTTCGCCATGCCTGATTTCGACATCGTGCTTTGTTAACAGTTTTGTTATCGATCCCATAAACACGCGACCGGGATCTACTTGAAATAGCTTAAGCCATTTTAGTGGTCCGCGTTTATATATGCGACTCAGTGCATTAGCTACTTCTTTTGAATCGTTCGAGGTTAATGGCTCAGCCTCTTTGTATCGACTAGCCACATCCACTACTGTTAAAGCGTATTTATACGTTTTGCGTTTTACCTTATCGTGGGGAAGAAACAAGAGGTCAGCCTGATGAACTTCGTTCGTTGTAAAAATATCAAACTTCTTCCTCGGTATATAACGCGGTGCCGGTAAATATATTTGCCACATCGCTTGCTTCTTTAACCAATCCTTGGCTACATCTTTAGATACCTTAGCGGCGGTGGCTACTTTTTTTATTGCTCCTACACCTTTCCAATATCCTCGTGGGCTATAGTAAATTTTATTCATTATTAATTAATATTGATATTTCTTTTAAAACGACATTTGTTGAATCGCATCATCATTTTTATACTAATAGAAGCATTGATTGGCTCCAGGTGGTGGTGAGCTGGGGCCAATTTAACTTAATCTCATGACTATCGTTGAATCGCATAGTCATCTTGGCATAAAAAATTCCCCTGTAGTGGTGGTATAGGTATATAAATCCAGCTCCAGTGGACTTGCGGCAGAACCCCCGTTACCTATACTACTGAAGGAGCCTTGGAACCATTTCAACAACGACGGCCCTCGCACCAATAACCACCTGGAGGGATGACATGGACGCTTAAAGAAAGTCATCGGCAAAGCCCATCCCAACATCTTTGAGCTGATAAGATTTCTAGGAGCTGAACAGCAGAAGACAGAGTGTAATCTGCTACACTACCAGGCCGGCCAGCGTCTCCCACCAAAAAAGTGAGTGAGTGAGTTAATATTTAAAGTCACAGCGGCATTATTTCAGCCATATCGTGACTTGAGCAAGTTATGTATGTATATAATATATTAAGACCTGTCGTCGAAGGACAGTACAACAACTAGCAAAACATCACAGATTATAATTGTAAAACTAGTTATAGAATAATAAAATAATCAGATTATAACAGACGACACAATATAAAAAACGGGCTGTAGATCGCCAGCAACCAAAGTTAGGCCACCATACTAGGGACCATGGGGACTTACGGTACTTCTGCTACCTACATGGTACCCCAGCAGGATTTACACCATCCCTCTGGCCACTTGCGATGATCAGTAAGATTAGCAAAAGAGTTAAAATCAACAAAAATACTACGATTAAAATCACAGAGAAATGAAATGATACGTTGAAAGATACCGGACTTACGTACCTTCCCAGGGGGACAATTGTTTTACAATACTTCAACCCCCTGTGAAGATACAGCCACTAACAATCTCAGTTATGATTTCATTCCACCAAATTAAAAATCAATTACTTTATACTGAACATATGATAATCAAAATTTATCTAATAATTCTATTTCTTTTAAAAAAACGATGATTAAATGAGCACTGATTTGATTAAAAAGATCCTTTATGGATGTAATTTTGAAATACTTATCCCTTGTGATGGAAAAATCAATGCAGTCAAGCAGGACATGCTTGACCGTGATTCTTTCATCACAAGGGATGCAGAATGGAGGATCCTCACCTTTCAATAAGTATTCGTGGGTATATCTGCTGTGGCCAATACGACATCGTCGCATAATGACCTCTTCAAATCTGGACTGACAACCCAAGTAGGTGTAACCAATAGTTGGTGTTATTGCATGTAATTTATTGATACCTACTTGGGTGTGCCACTTCTTTTGCATAAGGTCCCTGATGTAACATCTGATAACAGGCTTAAAGTCACTGTATGGAAGAAGTGGTGTCACAGATTTGTTGAGTGCTGCTTTAGCTGCAGCATCAGCCATTGTGTTGCCAACAATTCCAACATGGTTTAGCAACCAACAAAAGACGATGTCGTATTGGCCAGTTGCAAGGGTATTAAATAACTCTAAAGTAGCAAGTATCAGTGGATGAGTCGAGTTGACACTTTTAAGTGACTGTAGGCATGACAATGAATCTGAAAATATGATAAACTGCTTACATTTACTTTGATGTTGAATAAATTCTAGTGCCGCCAGTATAGCATGGGCTTCAGCGGTAAATATGGAACTATTATCTGGTATTCTAGAAGATATAATTTTTGATCCAACAACTGTGGCACTAGCAGTGTTGCCACAATCCTTCGATCCATCAGTAAATATAGAGCGGTGGCAATCATATTTAGACCTTAATTGGATATATTCCTGCTGGAAGACTAATGGGTTGGTGTCTGATTTTTTTAAATTAGCAAGTGTTAGGTCCACCTCTGGTTTGACAAGTTGCCAAGGAGGCGTAGACAGCAGCTGATATGGTGCAGTATTATTTAGGTCGATGTTAGCTGCTATTATATGTGGTCTAAGTCTGATCCCAAGAGGTGGAACAAGTTTGGGTTTTCTTTCAAACAATTCTTCATAAATTGTAGAGAAAACACAACTATATGCTGGATTAGACGTATTTGAGCGTAATTTAGTAATATATTGTAATGCGAGTTTAAGACGGCGTTGTTTGAGGGAAGGTTCATCGGCCTCCACGTATAAACTATCAACAGGAGATGTCCGGAATGCTCCAAGACAGAGCCTCAATCCCTGATGATGTATGGAATCTAATTTCTGTAAATTACTTTGACAGGCTCCACCATAAATGATGGAACCATAATCCAGTTTTGAGCGAATAAGTGATCTGTACAAATGGAGAAGGGTTTTCTGATCTTCTCCCCATTTGGTGTTTGATACGACTTTCAATAAGTCAAGAGCTTTCAAGCATTTTGCTTTTAGATATTTAATATGTGGTAGGAATGTCAGATGATGATCAAAAATAAGTCCGAGAAACTTGGCCTCTTCAACTACTTTGATGGGAGTGCCAGATAGAAACAATTCTGGGTCCTTATGCAGTCTATATTTTCTGCAGGGATGTATTCAATTTGTTTTATTTGTGGAAAATTTAAAGCCATTGGCAAGTGACCATTTATGTATTTTATTCAGACACAATTGTAGTTGTCTCTCAATAGAAGACATGTTTTTACCACGACAAGAAAGATTGAAATCATCCACAAACAGCGATCCATCCACTTAATCGCTTACAACTTTTGAAAGACTATTTATCTTGATACTGAATAGAGTGACAGACAAAATACTACCTTGTGGGACACCCTGATCCTGATTATAATGGTCAGACAGGGTTGTACCCACACGGACTTGAAATTGCCTGTCAGTTAAAAACTGTGATATAAAATGAGGTAAACAACCTCTCAAACCAAAATCATGTAGATCCTGTAAAATGCCGTGCTTCCAGGTAGTATCGTATGCTTTCTCGAGATCAAAGAATATTGATACTACGTGTTGTTTATTGACTACAGCATTTTTAACAAAGGATTCTAAACGTACTAAATGATCTATAGTACTTCTGTTTTTCCAGAAACCACATTGAATATTAGTAATAAGATTGTTTGTTTCCAGATACCAAACTAATCTATTATTTACCATTCGTTTCATGGTCTTACAGACACAACTGGTTAATGATATAGGACGGTAATTTGAGGGATCTGTATGATCCCTGCCAGGTTTTGGTATGGGGACTACAATGGCATTATGCCATGAAGGAGGGAAATTCCCTGAAGTCCATATCTGGTCAAAAATGTCTAAAAGGATTTCGAGACATGAGTCAGGCAAATGTTTTAAGAGCTGATAATGGATATTATCATCTCCTGTTGCTGTATCATGAGCTTGTCCAAGGGCAGTACGTAGCTCATGTAGCTTAGGAATGGTTTGGTCAGCAATGTCATTCAGTAAATCCGAAAACAACTGTATCGGATCTGGAATATTCTGGAAAATGTCATGTTTTAATTTGTCAGTACACAGTACTTCATATAAGGACCAATTAGCCTTGGCAAAGTTCCACCCGCATGATGGTGGCTCATCAGTAGGATTAACAGTTTTAAGTAGAGTGGGAAAATGATCACTCCCGCATAGGTCATCATGGACTGACCAAGCAAATTGATTATACAAGTTTGAGTCTGTGAGTGACAGATCGAGGGCAGAATAAGTTCCAGTGGCTGGATGGAAATAGGTGCTGGAATCATCACTAAAGATACATAAGTTATTGTCAGAAAGAAAATCTTCAATGATTTTTCCTTTATTATTAGCATTTGTACTTCCCCACAACGGGTTGTGTCCGTTCAGATCACCCATTATAATGCAGGGCTTTGGAAGTTGATCGTATAGATTTTGAAGATCAGACTGTCGAAGATGGGATGAAGGAGGGATATATAAGGAGCACAGCGTAAAAGCAATGTGCAGAGTCAGACGAACAGCAACAGTTTGAAGATTTGTATTAAGAGCTACAGGGCTATGTATGATGCCCTGCCTTACCAAGATAGTTGAGCCTCCCGTTGCTTTATCTCCAGGAGGAGAAGGGAATGATAATCATCGTACTGTCTTAAGGTAAACTGATCTGTAGTTTTCAGGTATGTTTCTTGAAGACATAATGCTGACGGTTGAAGATCCTGAATCAATAATTGTATCTCATTAAAATTATGCCTAAGTCCTCTGCAATTCCACTGTATTATATTTGACAACTGAGTCATGGTGGCTCAATTGGAGATCGCTCGCGTGAATGTGAGGAGGAACTACTCCTCCGCCTGTCCTGAGAGGACAGAGTTACCTCCATGTCCAGAGGCCCAAATAAGTTCTGGAAAGGAACTTCTGATTGGCTGGTTGTTTCCCAGACGTTTGCGATTGTGTCTCAGACTGAATCTCAGTCTGAGATCCTGAACTTGATTGACTGATGGCAGGAATAGGTGTGGAAATAGTGGAATTTGGAATAGTAGCAACAAGTTGTTCTGACTTGACCTATGTCAAGTCAGTCTGACACGAAATAGATGATGTTGTTACGGGGCGTGAGACTGCAGCGGAGTAAGAAATAGTTGATGTAGTTGTGGTCTGATCTTAGTTTCTTTGCATCCAGGTAGGGTATGTTCCTTTCACATTTCAGTTTCATTATTTTAGATTCAATCTGCCACACAGGGCAAGATTTAGATGAAGCAACATGTGGGCCAGAACAGTTTGCACATTTCAAATCATTTTCGCAGTCAGTGCTCCCATGGTTGGCACCGCAACGATGACAAACAACCGAGTTATGACAGGATTTGGAGCCATGACCAAAACGTTGACACTTGTAGCATCGGAGCGGATTGGGGACATACACATCCACTCCGATGTGGAAGTAACCTGCTTTAATTGACTGGGGAAGAGTTGTACGAGCAAACGTCATGAGATACGTGTTTGTATTGGTGATGACACCGTCCTTCTTGAATGTAAAACGTTTAACTGCAGTAACAGCCTGGTCTTCCAACTCCGTAGCGATTTCTTCTGCAGACATGTCGGACAGACAACGAGCCCTGTCACGAGCAATGCCTCGACAAGAATTTAAGGTTCTGTGCACAAACACAGCAACCTCAATATTGGCAAATGTAGAGATAGATAAAAGATTGAGAGATTGCTGTCTCCGTCCACACTCCACAAGAAGCGAACCACTACGGAGACAGGTGACGTTCTTGACTTCACGCAAATCCCGGACACAGCCTTAGAAACAGCAAAAGGGTTCAATTTGATAGGTAAGTTATCAGTAGCCTCAATCACCAGGAATTTTGCCCAGGAATCAATATTTTGAGAAAGATTTCCAGTTGAAATTTCAATTTCCTCTAGACGTCTCTTTTTTCATTACGAGATGAACCAGATTGTGGGAGAGCCATGGTGAAAAAAATGCCATCGAGTGTCAACAAGGACAGTGTTATATTGCACCGGATATCCAGGATGCAAACACCAGGGATACAGGGATGGTATACTCCAGCAAATATGACGTGAATAGCTATATCTATCTACCAGATGTAGTGCCAGGAAGGTTCAGTCCATGACAAGAAACTGGAGAATACAGAGGTCAACATCACCAGATTGGCCCATGAGCCACCGCCTTCTGGCGTAAGACTCTAGGTAATTTATTCAATCCAAAATGGAGAATTCACACAAGTTATTAACGGCCAAGACCAAAATATACAGCAAAATACAACACAGGTGTACATACACAATATTACGCACAGGGCCCGGCATGACCAGCCGATTGATAAGACCGGGCCCATCTTACCACCCGTCTAGGCGAAGTAAGGGTCAAAGTAGTGTGTTGGGCAAAGGAACACAGTTCCAGGAACCAGTGCCCTCAACTACCAGAATCCCGTCCTCCGCCGACACAGGGGCGCAACCCACGGCAAACAGGTTGCCCATTTTAGTCGCCTCATACGACCAGCAATGGGAGGCTGTGGAAATATTCTGCCCCGGTTCCACACGGGGGAAGAACTATTAGCGTTACCCAGCACTCACCACGAGGCGGTTGCTCTTCACGAGTGCCCCACCAAAAAAGAAGTTCTGTGATATGCAACGCAGAATCGATCAACTGAAGACCAGACTGATCCAGAATGAAGTCAGCGTAATTTTCTTTGCTGACTCAGTGTCTCATCTTCTCAAACTGTCTTAATTGCCCATGACTTTTGTGAATCTTATATGTACGTCATCTTGTACATATACATTCAAATTATTTGTAAATAAATCAACATTCCACCCTTATTGTCTTTCTTTCGTTCGTTTCAAATCCAGTTCCACTTTTCTTGCTCGAGTTGTTAAAATAACACTCAATACCCATTGTTTAACTAGATTGGCGGATTAAAATATTCGCAGGACGACGACTTCACTTTTTGCTAGTTTGTTTTCATACGACACAGGGGGTCGTCGTCCTGCGAATGAACCTCACCACCAACCTCAAAGACTTCAAGATCAGGAAACTACAAGAAGCCATCAAAAAGCCTCCAGCTATCAATCAACCGTGACCAAGGCTATTACATACCCCCAGCGTACCATCAACTCATCAAAGAACCCAATCAGCCATAATCCCGTTGTTACTGGTTTCATCCTTTGTTTATGCCACTGACTTCACCGATGATTGATTTGAAGGAATATGTTGTAATTAAGAATAAATATAGAGAAATGTGTAGACAGAAGAGATTGAAGCATGATGAACATTGTATAAATGATCTGGTTAATAATAGTAAAAGTGGTAAATCCTTCTGGAGACGCATCAACAATATTATTTCTTCACCTTCTGTGACAGGGAACCCAGGCATTACCAATATACAGTGGACCGAATATTTCCAGCATGTGTTTAATTTAACTGATATGCTTGTGGATGAGGACATTCTAGATGAGGCAGAAACTTTTATGAACAATCATGATAATAATGAGTGCAATTACTGTAATGATGATGTTATGAATAATCTCCTTAATGCTGATATAACTGAAGAAGAAGTATCATCAGCTATACATAACTTGAAACTGGGTAAATCGGCTGGACCGGATGGAATTCTACCGGAAATGGTGAAATGTTGTAGTACTTCAATCATATCATACTTAACTATAGTTTTTAATAGGATTATGCAAAGTGGTGTATTCCCTTACGAGTGGGCAAAGGGTATAGTAGTTCCCCTGCATAAGAAAGATAATATAAATGATGTCAATAATTATAGAGGAATAACGCTGATGGATGTATTTGGAAAGTTGATGACAACAGTATTAAATAATAGACTCAAGACCTTTGCCGACGTTTATGATACAATCCCTGAATCTCAGGCAGGATTCCGAAGCGGATACAGTACAATTGATAATATATTTACATTACAATGTTTAGCACAAAAATATCTCTCTAAACGTCGGGGTAGATTTTATTGTTTGTTTGTTGATTTCCGTAAAGCATTCGATTCGATTAACCGAAATCTCCTGTGGTATTCATTAATGAAAAATGGAATACATGGTCGTTTATTGGTGGTTTTGAAGGATCTATACTCTAAGATTCAGTGTGCTGTCAGGACATCAAATAACTCTCTTTTAGATTATTTCGAATCACTGAGTGGTGTAAGACAGGGCTGCGTGTTGAGTCCTTTTCTGTTCACGATGTTTATCCATGAATTACAGTCAATGATAGAAAGTAGTGATATGCGAGGGATTTTTATTGGAGAGGAGTTTATGGACATATTACTTTTACTATATGCAGATGATTTGTGTATTTTTGATGACACAGTAATAGGTCTGCAAAGAAAAATTGATATTTTATCCAATTTTTGTAAAAAGTGGGGACTTGAAATTAACATGTCTAAAACCGAAATTTTGGTTTTCAGAAGAGGTGGTACTTTAAGGTATGATGAACGATGGTTTTTGAATGATAAACGTATAAATGTTAGTACTTACTATAGTTATCTGGGTGTTCTGTTTTCAAATAGATTGTCTTGGACTAAATGCATTGATACTCTCAAGATAAAAGCCAATAAGGCTTTGTTTGCCATTAAACAATTGCAATTTCACTTTGTAAATATGCCAGTTAATATTTTATTTAAATTGTTTGATATTAAGATAAAGCCCATTCTTCTTTATGGTGCTGAGATCTGGGGCTGCAAAGGTAGTCAAATTGTCGAAACTTTTCATACTAAGTTTTGTAAATTTGTTTTAGGAGTTGGTAAATATGTATCAAGTACGGCAATATTAGCTGAAAGTGGAAGAAATGGTTTGCATGTGGATTATCATATGAAGTGTGTTAAATACTGGTGTAAACTGATTAGAATGAATGATGAAAGATATCCCCGACAGTGTTATTTGTTAATGAAGAAGCTGGATGAATGTGGTAGAATTACTTGGGCAACTCATGTTAAATATTTACTCGACATATATGGATTTGGTAATGTGTGGTACGAACAGAATATTGGTGATGTTAAGTGTTTCTTGCAGCTGTTTAGACAACGTTTGTTGGATTGCAACAAACAGAGTATACAGATGAAAATTTATGAGTCTCGTAAATTAAGGTATTATTCACACGTCAAGATATTATTGGATATGGAATATTATGTTACAGCTTTCAGAAATAGAGACCATAGACGTATGATGTGCCTGTTGCGATTAAGTGAATTGCCTATACGGAGTAATCTGGGCAGAAGAGAGGATATTGATTCTTCACAACGCTTTTGTCGGCTATGTAACAATGGTTGTATTGAGGACGAAGTCCATTTTGTGTTTGTCTGCCCGTTTTACGCAACATTAAGACAAAAGTTTATCCCTGTAAGATTCTATAGCAATCCATGTATTAAGACTTTTAGTAATCTCTTAAATAGCAAAAATGACTGTATACTCAGAAATGTAGCTAAGTATGTGAAGGAAGCCCTATCATTACGTACCAAGTCCTAATATTCTACCCTTAAGATTGTTTTCAATGTAAATTGTCTCAATTGTATATTACTATATATAACTGAAATGTACATGGGCCTATGGCCTCCCATACATGAATAAACACACTATTGATGATTGTCATCACTACCCTTGTGTATACATAACAGGCTTCTCTACTCCAGTATAACTATATCTACTTACTGTATAAACATTGCCTCCTTCTTTTTTATATACTTGCCAACCACACTTAGTATATCACTTGCTTGATATTATCACTTCACCTATTATCATCAAATAATGTACATGAGAAAACTGTTCACCTATTATCATCAAATAATAGTTAGACACTAATTGAACAGAGTTCATCCTCAGAAGAGGGTTCACTTTAATGACACAGACTATACCAAGTGATTAAGTGATCTGTGTCTCTTAATCCCCTATAATCCACTATAACAACATTTGGGGTGAGGGCACAGTGAGGTTAAACCATAAATTTTTATCCTTACTTAGTACTCGAAAACATCGTCCCGACCGAGTATGGCGAAAACACGACACACACCACCCCCACCAAACCAGCTAACTCGCCACCTCAAAACACCAAAAAACGCAAACTCGACACATCCACTCCACCTCCATCGCCCACACCCTCCCCGGCCGCCTTCCTCACCACCTTCGCCCTCTACTTCTTCTCCGCAGGCTCAGGCACCACTCTCTCACTAGAACTTTCGGCAAATAAAATAGGACGTCCCGCTAGGTAGTGACTACTTCCCCATAAACATAACTATAGGAAATACAAACGTACCAATCCAAACAGAAAACCAAGAACCAAAATTCCATTACGATAAAGCTAACTGGGACCAATTCCAAGATATCTGCAACGAAGCTAACTTAAACGAAATAGAAAATAATGATCCAGAAACCTATTCTAAAAACCTAACAGACTATATAATAAACGCAGCCAAAACCTCCATCCCCTTCAAAACATCTAAGACAGGCAAACCGACCGTACCATGGTGGAATGAGGAAATAGAACAGACTAGACGAAAACGTAAATCAGCCTTCAATAAAGCAAAACGAGACTACAAACATCTAAAGTTAGCCCACGAACTAAACCACCAGGTTCAAAAACTAGTCCAAATAGCCAAAAGTAGAGACTGGAAAAAAATCTGCGAAGGTATAAATAACCGTACAGATGCCAAAACGGTCTGGCGCAAAATCCACGCCATTAGAGGTTTAAAACGACATAAAAAAACACCTAGCATAAACAACTCAACCAACCCCGCCCTTAAGGCAAATAATCTCGCCAACCACTTTTCGGCCGTTAGCAGTAACTCCAACTTCAGCCAAAAATTCCAAGAAAAACTTAAAACAGAAAACAAACCCACAAAAGAACCAAACAATAACAATCTGGAAATAAACCAACCCTACACAATGGAGGAGCTCCTCTACGTAATCCAAAACAGGAAAAATGGCACTCCCCAGGGCAGTATCCTCAGCCCCACCCTCTTCAATATAATGATAAACGATCTATTCGAGGGCCTATCCCCTGAAGTAAACACATCGAAATTCGCGGATGATGGAGCCCTCTGGATCCGCACTAAAAGCATTAAAATGGCCCAAAATTTACTCCAAAAATCTTTTTTATAAAATACAACAATGGGCTGACAAATGGGGCTTCTCCCTTAACTCAGAAAAAACAACAGGAATAATATTCAAACATAAAAACATGAAACCCGCCTCCCCAATCCTCCAGCTAAACAACCAAACGATCAAATTTCAAAAACAAACCAAATTCTTAGGACTTATTTTCGATGAACATCTCACCTGGGATGCTCACATCCAAAACCTAACAACTAAATGCAGTAAAGACCCAAACACCCTAAGATGCCTAACTGGCTCTAACTGGGGAGCCGCCAAAGATACCCTCCTCTCTCTCTACATATTGTCAACGTTAGATATATGTCGAGCGGAGATTCCAACTGAACAAGTACAAGTGAAGTCCAGCAATCAGGCGTATCCTACTCGCGGCTGTACATACAGGTGCTGTCGGAATACCAGACTAACTAACAGTAAAGATGTAAACATATATATATACTATTGGACAGCAATAGACAGACAAAGAGACAATAGCGTTGCCCTTGACATGGGGCTTATGGATGTGATTACAGACACGGCCCGGGGAAAATGGATTAAGGCTATAAATGTTATAATGTGAAATGCTGTTAGACAAAGGTTCAACTGACCGCCGTTACGCATGGATTACATCATGTTAAAATAGTTCAGATTTCCTAAACGATACTGTACAAAAAGGGTTGTTGTTCAGAAGCTACAATTCTTTAACATTGCGTTGTCCAGAGTGCAGTTAAGTCACTCTGTGACAATTGCCGCCCTCTCGTGAAAGACATGTCCTCATGTTGAGATAAGTCGCTATTCAAATGTTCAAATATAAACATGAAATTGTCAGTTATCATAATATTAAAAATAATTATCCCGAATGCGAACGATCTGTTGCACTCTGGCCCGGTGTTCCTGCATGTAGGCCAAGTGGGCATCATATGGGGAGTCTTCATATGGTTTAGGCCCAGGTACACATTTTTCATTAGTGTCCAGGTATGCTACGGCGACACTGTCAAGTTTAGCCTCGGGGATCCAGGTGTTTTTGTTGTTGGGTAGATTCTGCCATTTGATGAGAAATTCGGGTTTGTTGTTCTTGACTCGCCGCTTAAGAACTCTTTCTGTAATTCGGGTAGATCTGGGTTGGTTAGGTGGCGACTGTGTAGTTGTTTTAGTTTTCAGCACTGACGTTGCAGTTTCCATTTTAGTTGAGAACCAACACTGGCAAACGAGACCGGGTTCGTCATGGTCCCAGTGTTAACTGATGGGGACTTCTCAGATTGACATGACGCATCACTGTACGTAGCTGTTGCCTTCTTGTTGATATACTTGGCAACTGTACTGACACTATTTACGTTTGGGGTGCTCAGCTAGGGACATTCATCAGCATGGAGTTGGGCACATTTTCTCTTCATATAACTGTTATGGCGTTTCCTATCTCGCTCCATTTTGGCCCGCGACTTCATGGTTGACGACTTTATTATGACATTACTCACTGTGGCTGCTGGCTGTTTCCTCCATTTTAGGTTCACTTGAAGGTTGTCCATACTTTCTTGGATGGTCCATTCAAGATGAAGGTGCTGGAGATCCATGTTGATCAGGACGCTAGCGATTTCATGGGGTAGACACAGGACTTGGGGATTCATCCTCGATATATACACGTATGTAGATGGTAGGCAAGTGGAGAGGTTACGGGATCGGGAGTAAGCTCAAAAGTTACTCCAGCCGGATTCTAACACCAGTTGTCAACGCACATGTGTTGACGGGGAAATTAGCTCAGATTGAAGACGAAGAATACGTTGAGTCCAAACTTTTTTTAGTCGGCAATAAAACAAAATACAATTAGAAATATGTCGAGCGGAGATTCCAAGTGAACAAGTACAAGTGAAGTCCAGCAAGCAGACGTATCCTACTCGCGGCTGTACATACAGGTGCTGTCGGAATACCAGACTAACTAACAGTAAAGATGTAAACATATATATATACTATTGGACAACAATAGACAGACAAAGAGACAATAGCGTTGCCCTTGACATGGGGCTTATGGATGTGATTACAGACACGGCCCGGGGAAAATGGATTAAGGCTATAAATGTTATAATGTGAAATGCTGTTAGACAAAGGTTCAACTGACCGCCGTTACGCATGGATTACATCATGTTAAAATAGTTCAGATTTCCTAAACGATACTGTACAAAAAGGGTTGTTGTTCAGAAGCTACAATTCTTTAACATTGCGTTGTCCAGAGTGCAGTTAAGTCACTCTGTGACAATATCACTAATTAGATCAAAACTAGACTACGGCTGCGCCATATACAACACCCTAAAAAACTCTATCTAAAAAACTTAATACTCAATACTCAATACAATATCAGGCTCTCAAACTAATTACACGCACCCAACATGGCACCTCCTACACTTCACTTCAGGCCTTAACAGGAGAAATGCCACTAAGTCTACGCAGGGAACAGCTAAGCTTAAATTTCTGGGCCGCGTCCCAATCAAACCCTCTCATTCAAAACTTAATAAACCAAAATATCAGCCCCAAAAACCAAGCTCTAGCTCGTAAACACCCCTTACTTACCCCAATATCCCAAAGAATAACAAACTACCTCAATGAACACCAAATTAAAAATCTTAAACAAAACTGCAAACAATCAAATATATTCACCCCTAAACTTAAAATACCCAAAATAGACACAACACTAGCTAGCCAAATAAATAAACAAACCGACCCAAACATAGCTAAAACCACCACACTAGCATACATACACGAAAATTGGCCTAATTGGTGTCACATTTACACGGACGTATCTTCAGATCCGACCTCCAAACACACAGGTTTCGGAGTCCATACCACACAACCAACTAAAACCACACAATCCTTCCGACTCCCAAACAACCAATCAATATTCACGGCAGAACTAATGGGCATGGCCTCAGCCATCCATAATCAAGAATAAAAACAAAAAACAAAAAAATCCTAATACTTACCGACTCCCTAAGTGGACTGCAAGCCCTCCAAAACAAAACTACCAAAAACCGACCTAAATTAATAAATCAAATACTTAAAAGCTCCAACGACCTAACTAAGGCAGGCAAACAAATAACCTTCTTGTGGATACCCGCCCACGTAGGAATATACGGTAATGAAAACGCCGATAAAGCAGCTAAACTATCCCTCAAAATCCCAGAAATAAGCTTAAACTTACCAATCTCAAAATCAGAAATTAAAAGCATAAACAAGCAAAAAATCACCAAAAAATGGCATAACCTTTATCTAAACTCAAATAGCCAAATCAAAAAAGTACTCTGCAAACCACTAACCAAACCAAAAATTCTCCATCCATCAAAAAAAATCGACAGAGTAATCACTAAACTCCAAACAGGACACACCAACCTAAATAACCATCTAAAAAAAATTTAAAAACATACTACAGGTAACTGCCCACACTGCAAACAACTAGAAACCCCAGAACACGCACTCATCCACTGCACACACTACCTAACACATCGAACCGCATTACAAACCACCCTCAATCTAAACAAGGCTCTCACTCTAGAAGCAATACTAAACCCACAAAATAAACTAGAAAACTTCAAGGCCTTAGGCGTATTCTTAATCAAAACGGAACTAATAAAACGCATCTAAAAACACTATAATCTACCAAATCAAAATTACATAAACAAACAAACATCCACCATACCCAGCTCCCTTAGTTCTCCTCCCCAACCCCATCGGCATCTATTCCAAATCTCAAAATTCCAAAATTCTATATAAGCAACCCCTAAAGCCCCCTTTTGGGTTGCACACACCACTTTCGCCCCTTTCGGAAACACATTAAATGGCCTGGTCGGGCCCGTGTGCGAAATACGCATCGGTCGGAAAGCGCACGTTAAATCTCCAAAGTAAGTAAGTTTAATACTCCAACTTCTAAATGCCTATCAAAGAAGAAAAATAGCCACGGACAAAGCTAATCCCTTGCCATTTCTACTAATGAATTTAATATTATAACATATTCTTCGTAATCATAAAAATGTTTTGTTTTTACCAGATACAACAAAAACAAAGTACTGTTTTCACTTCTAAATGCGTCTCTCATCACAAGAGGAAACTCTCATCACAAGAGGAAAGGTAAAATTAAATTTGGAATGTTAAGTAAAGAAAAATGACAAATGAATAAAATTGACCAAGATGACATTATTAGGGTTTTAACTTCATGTTAGCGTGAACAAATAGTACATCCTTTTCTTTTTTATAGTTGTTGATATATATTTTTCATATATGTCGTATATATTATATACTCTTAAAAAGTAGGAGATACTCTGAAAGAACGTAACATTGCCAAAGTTATAGGACTTTTTAGAAATAGTTGTATAATAATATTAATATTAATAATAATAATAATAATAATAAATATAGCTGCAAAGCAGCAATGGTGGGCTCCAAGCTATACTGTGCACAAACGTCCATGTTCGAAGCCTCAAAGGGTTTCCTTGTACCAAATCCGTCAAATGTAGGCACCACTTGTAGGGTATCGCCGCTACGAACTTGTCGTATGCCGGAGTGTCCAAGTTTGTTCTTACCCCATTTCCGACCTCGGACTTGTTCCAGTCCATTTAAGGTTTGCTTGTACCAATTCCGTAAAGAAATAGTCACTGGAAATCGCCACAATGAAATTGGCGTGCTCCAGGGGTGTCATTCCGGGTTAGAATAGGTATTCAGCAACCCATGCTTGCCGTAAAAGGCGACTATGCTTGTCGTAAAAGGTGACTAACAGGATCGGGCGGTCAGGCTCGCTGACTTGGTTGATGCATGTCATCTATCCCAATTGCGTGGATCGATGCTCATGATATCAATCACTGGATTGTCTGGTCCAGACTCGATTATTTACAGACCGCCGTCATATAGCTGGAATATTGCCGAGTGCGGCGTTAAACAACAAACAAACCAAACCAAACCAAATATTAATCAAATATTACCACCAAAGGTGTTACTTTTAGCATGCAACCAAGAACAAACAAAAAGATGCATATGGCACACTAACTTCATGAAAACTTTCAATAGTTTCTGTGGAGAACCTTACAAGATATGATCTTCAAGTAAAGTTTCGGTGAAAATATTATCAAAATCCAATAGGTCCGTCACTATAAAAGATATCCAAAATCGGCTAACAGAGTTTGATGTGCTATGTAAGGAGACCATTCTCAGAAAGTTTGAAAACATTTCATGGAAGGGATTCAGAGTGAGTGAGTGAGTGAGTGAGTGAGTTAAACTTTTACGTCACATCGGCAATATTTCAGCCATATGGTGACGAGAACATCAATACAATTTAAACTTAGATAAATAAAAACCTGTCAACGACGGAGAGTATAATAACTAGACTATCACAGTTTAGAAGTAAAACTAGTTGCGAACAATTAAAAGAATAATCCATGATTCGACAATACATCATAAAAACGGGCTATAGATCACCAGCAACCAAAGCTAGGCCACCATACTAGGGACCGTGGGGACTTACGATACTTCTGCTACCTACACGGTTCCCCAGCATGATTTACACCATCACTTCAGCTACTGGCGATTGCAGGCAATTTTAGCCACTATGTAAAATCAACAAATATTCTGCGATTAAAAATTATGGTAGGAATAACAAACAGAATGATTGGGTCTTATGATACCCTCTCAGGAGGACAATTATTTTACCCTACTTCAACCCCCTTCGAGGGCACAGCCACAAACAATCTAGGATAATACTTATACACTACCATTTCGTAAAACAAGAACTATGTACATCAAAATTTATCAATTAATTCTACGTCTTTTAAAAAACTTATTATTAAATGAGAACTTAGATTAAAAAGATCCTTTATGGATGAAACTGTGAAATATTGATCACTTGTAATGGCAAAATCAATACAGTCAAGCAGTACGTGCTTGACTGTGATTCTCTCATTACAAGGGATACAAAATGGAGGATCCTCACCTTTTGATAAATATTCATTTGTATATCTTGAATGGCCAATACGACATCGTCGTAAAATGACCTCTTCAAATCTGGACTGACAACCCAAGTAGGTGTAACCGATATTTGGCTTAATTTGATGTAATTTATTGATACCTACTTGGGTGTCCCACTTCTTTTGCATAAGATCTCTGAAGTAACATCTGATCACAGGTTTGTAATCACTGTATGGAATTAGAAGTGGTGTCACAGATTTGTTGAGTGCTGCTGTAGCTGCAGCATCAGCCATTGTGTTGCCTTTTACGCCCACATGACTAGGCAACCAACAAAAGACGATGTCGTATTGGCCAGTTGAAAGATCATTATAAAGTTCTAAAATGTTTAAAATAATTGGATGATTAGAAGAGACGTTTTTCAGTGCCTGAAGGCAAGATAAAGAATCAGAAAAGATTATAAATTGTTTACATGCAGACTGTTTCTGAATGTATAACAAGGCTGTAAGGATAGCATTGGCCTCAGCAGTGAAAATAGAGCTATTGTCTGGTATTCTAGATGATATATGTTTTGATCCAACGACAGTGGCACTGGCTACTTTGCCACCGTCCTTGGATCCATCAGTAAAGATTGAACGGTGTGTATCGTATTTAGATCTTAATTGTAAATATTCTTGTTGATATACTAGTTGATTAGTGTCAGATTTGATAAAACGAGTGAGGGAAATGTCTACTTCCGGCCTCACCAACTGCCAGGGAGGAGAAGACAAAAGACGGTAAGGAGAGATAATATTCAGATTTAAATTGGCAGCATGAAAATGAGTTTTGATCCGAATTCCAAGTGGTGGAACCAGTTTTGGTTTCTTCTGAAACAGCTCTTCATATAGGGGATGAAAAACGGAATCATAAGCAGGATTGGAGGGATTGGAACGTAATTTAGTAACATACTGGAGAGACACTTTAATACGGCGTTGTTTCAGAGAGGGTTCATCAGCCTCGACATAGAGGCTGTCAACAGGAGAAGTTCTAAATGCACCAAGGCACAGTCTAAGTCCTTGATGGTGGATTGAATCTAGCTGCTTTAAATTACTCTTGCAAGCTCCAGCATAAACAATGGAGCCATAGTCCAGCTTAGAGCGAATTAAAGATCTATATAAGTGAAGAAGGGTTTTCTGATCCCCTCCCCACTTTGAATTTGAGACAACCTTCAATAAATCTAGTGCCTTCAGGCATTTAGTCTTC
Organism: Haliotis cracherodii; assembly: GCF_022045235.1. Lineage (NCBI taxonomy): Eukaryota > Metazoa > Mollusca > Gastropoda > Lepetellida > Haliotidae > Haliotis > Haliotis cracherodii. The sequence continues at coordinate 30,440,571 of NW_027266266.1, read as the reverse complement.
ATATATCTGATATGTGGCAGAAACGTCAAATGGTGGTCGAAAATCAATCCAAGAAATTTGGCCTCTTTGACAACCTTAATTGGAGTACTATCTAAAAGAGAGCTCTGGGTCTTTATGGGTTTTATATTTCCGACAGAAATGTATACAATTTGTCTTTGTCTGTGAGAACTTAAATCCATTCTCAAGACACCATTTATTAATTTTATTAAGACACAACTGTAGCTGTCTTTCCATGGTACGCATATTTTTACCACGACATGAAATATTAAAATCATCCACAAACAATGACCCATCAATTGAGTCATTTAAAACTTTAGATAAACTATTTATTTTTACACTAAACAGTGTGACAGACAAAATACTGCCCTGTGGAACCCCCTGATCCTGATAATAATGATCAGACAGGGTTGATCCAACACGAACTTGAAATTGTCTATCAGTTAAAAACTGTGATACGAATTGAGGCAAGCGGCCTCTTAAACCAAAGTCATGTAAATCTTTTAAAATGCCATGCTTCCAAGTGGTATCATAAGCTTTTTCGAGATCGAAAAAGATAGATACAGCATGTTGTTTATTCACAAAAGCATTTTTAATAAATGATTCTAAACGAACCAAATGGTCAATTGTACTTCGGTTTTTACGAAAACCGCATTGGATGTCACTGATTAGATTGTTGGTTTCTAAAAACTAAACTAATCGATTATTTACCATGCGCTCCATGGTTTTACAAACACAGCTAGTTAATGAAATGGGTCGATAATTTGAAGGATGGGTGTGATCACGTCCAGGCTTAGGTATTGGTACAACAATGGCTTCACGCCATGAGGAAGGAAACTTACCCGATGTCCGTATGTCATCAAATATTAGCAGAAGGGTTTCTAAACAGGGTTCCGGTAAATGCTTCAAGAGTTGATAATGTATATTATCAGCTCCCGTCGCAGTATCATGGGCTTGGTCAAGTGCAGTATGAAGCTCATGTATGGAAAAGATTTCGTTATAATCTTCCCCATTGTCTGATTTAAAGTTTATAGTGTTCTTTTCTTGCTGTTTTTGATATTTTTGAAATTTTGGGACATAGTTAGAAGAAGAAGAATGTTGAGCGAGGGTTTCTCCAAGCTTATTGGCAATATCAGATTTGTCAGTTAATAGCTCGTCTCCATCCTTAAGATGATGGATACTAGATTTTGAACCTTTACCTTTAATTTTCTGGATCATATTCCATACCTTAGACATGGGCGTACGAGAATTTATCTTGGAAACATAATTTTGCCAAGATTGGCGTTTATTTAGTTTAAACGTACGCCTGGCTTTAGCATTTAAAATTTTAAATTTATTCAAATTATGTACCATGGGATGGCGACGGAAGTAGTGTTCAGCCTTTTTCCGTGCCTTCCTAGCTTGTTTGCAGTCATCGTTAAACCATGGTTTACGAATGTGAGGATTTGTAGAGGACTTAGGAATACAGTCATCAGCGATGTTGTTTAATTCATCAGAAAATAATTGTACAGGGTCAGTAGCATCAAGAAACAGATCAGGTTGTAACTTTTTGGATGCAAGTATTTCGAATAAAGGCCAGTTAGCCTTAGTAAAGTTCCATCTTGTTGAAGGAGGAACATCTGAACGTAAGACGGGTTTTAAAATGGTTGGAAATGATCACTTCCACAGAGGTCTTCATGGACGGACCATTCAAATTCGTTTAATAATTCAGAATCTGTTACTGACAAATCGAGAGCAGAGTAGATACCTGTACCGGGATGCAGATACGTATTTGAACCATCATTATGGATACACAAATCGTTGCTGGAAATGAAATCTTCCAAAAGTTTCCCCTTGTTATTAGTCTGAACACTACCCCAAAGTGGATTGTGTCCATTTAAATCGCCCATGATAATACAGGGCTTGGGGAGTTGATCATAGAGAGCTTGAAGTTCAGACTGACGGAGAGAAGAAGATGGTGGAATATAGAGCGAGCACAATGTAAACACAATGTGCAAAGACACACGGACTGCAACAGCTTGAAGGGGGGCTGCAAGATGGACGGGGCTATTGATAACACCTTGTTTTATTAAGATTGAAGAGCCCCCAGTAGCCTTAGCAACTGGAGGTGAAAAGACATTGTAGGGGGAATAACCTCGTATATCAAATGTGTCAGTTTCTTTGTAGTATGTTTCTTGTAAACATAACGCTGATGGTTTAAAATCTTGAATTAAGAGTTGTAAATCGTTATAATTATTCCTAAGACCTCTACAGTTCCACTGTATTAAATGTGATGATTGAGTCATGGTGGCTCAATTGGTGAACGCTCACGAGAATGTGAGGAAGAAGAACTCCTTCTGGTCTCTGGAGATGGGGTGACATCCATGTCCAGAGCATCAAAGGGGTTGTTGAGAAAAACCTCTGAAGACGAGGATTTCAAAGTAGTATGTTTCCTGTTTAATTTTTTTCTTTCTTTTCTTGTCAGAGTAACAACGGCAGATTCGATAGTAGCTGGTTCTACAGCCTCTGGCTCTGTGGCAACAGACTCCACACCAGCTGCATCAGTCAAAGGTTCGGAAGGGCTTACGGTTTGAGTGGAAGATGTATTTGAAGTTACTACAGAAGATATGTTAACAGGTTGATCGGATGTAATCCATGTCAAATCTGTCTGGATAGAAATGGATGTTTTTGTAGGATTTGGAGGAGCAGCAGAATATGTTCTGGTTAGTGGAGTTGATGTAGATTGATTGTCAATGAGCTTCTTGGCCTCATAAAACGAGATATTGTTCTCATGTTTGAGCTTTAGGATTTTTGACTGTTTTTGCCATTCAAGACATAACTTTGATGAAGCCAGATGTGTTCCTTTGCAGTTGGCACATTTCACTTCAGCCGTGCAGTCGGTGTTGTCATGGCTTTCGCCACAGCGCTGACAGACTACAGAGTGATTGCAAAATTTAGAACCATGTCCAAACTTTTGGCACTTGAAACATCGGAGTGGATTGGGGACATACACCTCCACTCCGATGTTTAGATAACCAGCTTTGGTTGACTTAGGAAGGGCCGAAAGAGCAAAGGTAAGCAGATAAGTGTTTGACGGGATGATGTCACCGTCTCTCGATTTCATAGTAAAACGCTTAACTGCTGTTACCCCTTGAGTTGTAAGTTCATCAGTAATTTCCTGCTCTGACATGTCGGACAGGCAACGAGCTCTGTCTCGAACAATGCCTCGGCAAGAATTTAAGGTTTTGTGGACGGACACAGCAACCTCAATATTTGCGAATGTAGTTACAGACAAAAGATTCAGAGATTGCTGTCTCCGTGAACACTCAACGAGAAGAGAGCCACTGCGAAGACGAGTAAAATTTTTCACTTCTCCGCAAATTCCTAAAACAGCTTTTGAAATGGCGAATGGATTTAGCTTAATAGGTTGTTTGTCAGCTGCCTCAATCACAATAAAACGGGACCAGGAATCTAAGCCATGAGATAATTGTTCACTTTGATCAATGTCATCAAGATCGACATGTCTTCGTTTTGAACGGGTTGAACCAGGGTTTTGGTGCGACATGGTGAAATATAGTAATTCACTCCTTGCTCCCCACCCACCATGGAGTGCCACAAAGAGCGATGTTTTGTTGCACCGGATCTCCAACATGCAAACACCAGGGATACAGGGATGATATACTCCAGCAAGTATGACGCAAATAGCAATATTTGTATACCAAATTAAATGCCAGGCTGGTTCGGCCCATGACAAGTAATCGGATACATACTGAATGTGGAGGTCAACATCACCAGATTGGCCCATGAGCCACCGCCTTCTGGCGTAAGACTGTAGGCAATTTATTCAATCCAAATTGGAGAATTCACACAAGTAATGTACGGCCAAGACCAAAAGATACATTAAAACACAACACAGGTGTGCATGTAAGACATGACCAAGACCAAATAAGACATTAATATAAATCACATTTGTGCAAACACAAGATTACGCACAGGGCCTGGCATGACCAGCCGATTGATAAGACCGGGCCCATCTTACCACCCGACTAGGCGAAGTAAGGGTCGAAGTAGTGTGTTGGGCAAAGGAACACAGTTCCAGGAACCAGTGCCCTCAACTACCAGACTCCCGTCCTCCGCCGACACAGGGACGCAACCCACGGCAAACGGGCTGCCCACTTTGGTCGCCTCTTACGACCAGCAATGGGGTGCTGTGGAAATATTCTGCCCCGGTTCCACACGGGGGAAGAGCTATTAGCGCTACCAAGCACTCACCACGAGGAGGTTGCTCTTCACGAGTGCCGGAAGGGATTCAGAAGAGTATGCATTTAAAAACAGGTACCCAAAAGACACTGTGAAAACATTGAATCCAATATGGCTGCCAAACCACGTGACCAATGACCAAAGTCAATGAACATAAAATGTCAAGTATCCAAAGCAGCAGACACATCTAAAGTTTGAAAGTAATTGGACAAGCGCTTGCGAAGCAATAGGGCTAAATATAGCTTTAAAATTTGTTTATTTTTCAGTTATCTGCCCTTGGTCTTTGGGCCTACGGCCTTTTAATTTGTGTGGTATCTGGTACATAGGAATTTGGATACACATACACAATTTGAACGGATTCGAGAAAGTGATTATTATGCTAACTCTGGTACAAAAATCAGCGGAATAATAATAATATTAAATCGAACGATAGCACTGGGACTCGGCTTGGTGACTCTTTAACAGGCTGTAACGTCTTTGTCAGTTGAGCTCCAGTCAAATGGAGTTCGTCAGGGCCCCAGGTTTATGTCGTATTAACCAGGTAAAGTGCTAAACCTGTTTCCGACTTCGTCCATGTTCGAATCCTGATATGGTTTGCCTGTACCAACGCAGTCAATTGTAATGAACTGCTTGTCAGACATCCCCACATGTGTCCCAGTGTGTTCTTAACCAATGTTCGACTTCGACCATGTTCGAATGCTCAAATGGTTTGCCTGTACCAACGCCGTCTAATGTAATGAACTGCTTGTGAGACATCACCCCATATGTCCCAGTGTGTTCTTAACCCATGTTTGACTTCGACCATGTTCGAATCCGCATATGGTTTGCTTGTACCAACTCATGCAAAAGATAGTCACGGTTTGCAGGACATCACCGCTACGAAATTGTTGTGTGCCAGAGTTAACCAGTGTGTTCTAAACCCATTTACCACCAAGACAATGTTCGAATCCCAATAATCGCCTCTTAAGACAAGCAAGGGTTGCTGAAGACCAATTCTAACCCTCATCTTCCAGGGTAGTATACATACTGCAAAAGACACTTGACGGTCAAAGGGAAATATCCCTAGGTTTTCTGAGCGATGTATTCGGTATTTTGTCAATATTACCAACAAGCGGTGTTACTTTTAGCATGCAACCAAGAACAAAATATGATGTACATTTGTCCGACTAACTTCATGTGAACTTTCAATGGTTTCTGTGGAGAACCTTACAAGATATGATCTTTGTATAAAGTAAATATTCGGTGAAAGAAATCATCAAAATCAAAATCCAGTAGCGCCGTAACCAAGAAAGATATCCAAAAACGGCTACGGCAATTTGTTGTGTTCTGTATGAAGACAATTCTCAGAAAGATTGAAAGCATTTCATGCAGTGGATTCAGAGGAGATAGTATTTGAAGACAGGTACCCCAAAAGCCCTGTGAAAACCTTAAATCCAATATGGCTGCCAAACCATGTGACCAATGACCAAAGTCAAAGAACAAACAATGTCAAGGAACTGAAGCAGCAGATACATACAAGGTTTGAAAGTAAACGGACAAACGGTTGTGGAGCAGCAGGGCAAAATATATCGTCAAAAAATACTTGTTTTTCAGTTATCTGCCCTTGTCCTTTGGGCCTATGGCCTTGTTTTTTGGGGGGGAATCTAGTACTCAAAGGTCTCCATACACTCAAGCCTTTCGGCTTGGAGCCCTAATAATAATAATAATAATAATGGGCGTACAGTGAATGGAAACTCATTACAACCGGTAGTGAAGTATGACCGTAGGACGTAGATGGCGGATAAAAACACCGCTCTCATACAACATATATTACATATTGAAATGAAGGCTGTGACGTCATCGATGTAGACATTATTTGAATAATATGTCTATACATATTACATCAAATACAAAAACATAAATAGAAAGTTACAGCTTGTGTGTGTCTAACAAGTCGTTTGTAACAAAAGTAATAGTCAATCATGAGGTTATTGTCCGGTTTATTTAATTATTAATTTGCGAGAAGCTGAAACGTTTTGTCTTGATGATGAAATCGTGGACGGGTTCAACTAATTTCTGGTTTTCAGAGTGAGCAAGTTCATTGTTTCCGTTCACAATAGTGTCCAGGTTATAACCGGTGGTGTAAAAGTGCATATTAAGTCTTATCTGAGTAAAGTTACAGCAAGTAAAAAAATAATGTAGGGTGTTTTCACTCTGATATCCATAGGAGCAACACGGACTGTCAATTAAATGTCTGTTATAATACTTATCGGCGTTTAGGTCGCTACAACCGAGTCTGAGGCGGCAGTGAACGATTTGACAGAATCGAGTGCCATAGCTAAGGTCAAAATAAGTCTTATTTTCGGTTTTCGTAATTAGGTTTTTAAATTCTGACAGACTACTTGACTCTTGGTAGAGCATTCCATAAGTGTATTGTGTCTGGTAAAAAGGATTTGGCGTTAGAGGAAGTACGGCTATAAATTCCTTGTATTTCAGAACTGTTTCTTAAATTATAGTTTGTAGTTTCGGAGAAAAAGTTTGGGATCAAATCACAAAGATAGTTTGGAAATTGGTTGGTAAACATTTTAAAGAAAACAATTAATTTTTGGCAGTATCTTCTATCTTGCAAGGATTGAGATTTAGTTTCGTTATAAAATTTCTTATGACTTGTGCCACGAGCGGCACCACATATAGTTCTCAGGGCATCAAGATGTAGGCTTTCTAATATACGCGATTGCTCAGACGTACAGTTGTCCCAAATATGCGACCAATAGTCAAATGTTGGCAAGATATAGGACTTATACATGGTATCCAAGGTTTTACGTGATAACCGGTATTTAAAACTCCTCAGACAACTGATCATAGGGCGAACTGTTTGTACTATATTATTAATGTGATCAGTCCATGTACAGTCGCTTTGGAGTGTCATTCATAAATGTTTATGACTTTTGACTTCTTTTATGATTGTTCCGTCCATAAGTAGGTTCGGCTTTAGTGACGGTTTAGCTTTACGTGAGAATTGGATGGTTTCGGTCTTATTTGGGTTAAATGTAACCTGCCACTTACGGGCCCATTGTGAAATTGTATCTAGATCATTGTTAAGACAGGTAGCAGCAACTGATGGATCTTCTATGATAACATATAATGAAGTGTCATCTGCAAAGAGACGAATGTTACTGTCAATATCACATACAATATCGTTAATGTATATCAGAAAAAGAAGTGGTCCAAGGACTAAGCCCTGAGGTACTCCAGCTAGTACAGCTTTCTTGTCAGATTTGTACCGTTAATTGCTACCCGTTGTACTCTATTTTCTAAATAACTTTCAAACCATTTTAATAGTTCGCCTTGGATACCACGAGTTTTCAGTTTATTAATAATTCCTCTATGCCATACCTTATCAAAGGCTTTACTTATATCGCAGAAGACTGCTCTAACTTCTTTTCCTTCGTCAAGAGCTTTAGCTATGAAATTATACAAATAGGTTAATTGATTTGATGTGGAATCTCCTGGCATAAATCCTGATTGTAGATTTGTTAGTAGGTCGTTATCTCTTAGGAAGTTGAATACATATTTAAATACACATTTCTCAAAGACTTTCGATAGACAAGATGTGATTGCGACAGGACGGTAGTTTGAACATTCATGTACGCTGTCTTTTTTGTGGATAGGTATTACTGATACTTCTTTCCATAAACAGGGAAAAATTGACTGGCTAAGTGATAAATTAAACAATTTCGTAAGTATGGATGTTAAACTATTTGCGGTATATCTAAGTACTTTATTTCCTATTCCATCCGGACCGGTCGCTTTTGATGTATCCAATGACAATAGAATATATCTGACGTCATCGCGGGTTAGAGTGATGTTAGATAATGTTGAGTGACAGGGAACCGGGGGGTCGGGCACATCTCGATTTTGATCTTCAATTGTCGACTGAGCGGTAAAGTAGTTATTTAACACATTTGCGATTTCTTCGGGGCCATTGTAGACTGCATCATTGAAAATAATTGTTGGGAATTGGCTGTTATCGTTGCGTGATTTTATAAACGCTTTAATCAGGCGCCACCACGTTTTGGTACAAGGCGAGTTATTAACAGTATCTTCAATTTTAGAGACGAATATTTGTTTAGCAGTTCGGATAGCGGAAGTAACTTTATTTCTTGCTGATCTGAAATTAGCCCACTTAGTTGGATGGTTACTTTTTTTGGCAATTTTATGTAAGCGATTACGTTTCCGAATCAAGGATCGTATATGATTTATCATTCAAAGTGGATCTGTAGGTCTGATGGTGACAGTCTTATTTGGTATGTGTTCATCACAGATCCTCGTAATTGCGGATGTTCAATTGGTAACAATTTTCTCTATATTTTTAGAAGAAAATAAATCTTCAACGTCAATATCATTGACACACCTGTTCACACTTTCTGTATCAGCTAAGGGATAGTTATAAACCTTCCTCTTATAGTTTGTAGGTAGAGAAATTGGTTCTTTGATGGTCACATATATCGGACAGTGGTCACTGCAGATAGGGTCAAGAACTCCAGATTCGTTTACTGCTTTAACATAAGAAACAAAAATCAAATCTATCAGGGTACTTGAATGTGGTGTAATTGTAGTTGGTTCTGATATTATCTGTTTAAGATCATACATTAATTGAAGGTAATCTATTTTTGTTCGATTTTCCCGAATGACGTCAATATTAAAGTCACCGGCAACGACAGGGTACATATTCAGATCGACTGCATTACCGATAGATTCCTCAATCAGATCCCAGTACGCCGCACTCTTATCTGCTCGATAGACGGAACAGATTAGGTAAGAACGGTTTTTACATTTTATCTGTACCCACACCGCCTCAAGCCCAGGAATGTCAAGATAGCACAAATGTTTTGCGTGTAGATTACTTTTGACATAGATCGCGACACCGCCATCACGAGTTTGCCTGTCTTTCCTGAATGGAAGGTGGTATCCAGGTATTGCTATATTAACACTGCGGATGTCTGCATGCAACCGGTTAGACATATAATATCCAATGCTCGAAATTCTGCGTCAAGTAAATCAGTTTTATCTTTCAAACTGTGTACCTTCAAATGTATTATTTTAAGGTCTCTGAAATATTTCGGCCCTGGATTGGGGTGAATATCGCCATAGCATAGTAGGATGAGAGAAACAATTACCGATACGTGAGGGCTGTAGAGACACAACTTAAATTGTGACTGGATTTCATAAATCGGAAAGCAAATTTTGAATGCACTTTTGCAGCAAAGGAACCCATTTCCTGCCTGTATTGTTCAATATCAGCCATAATCAAATGTTATATCTATTGTCGTAACAGGTGGGACAGTGGGTTCCAGTAAGTGATGAAATGGAGGTAGACACACACAAACTGAACTAAGGTAAATAAAACATGTAATCAGGTTTGTTGTAAATTGATGTAGATATAGGTCAAATGACATGCTGTAATATGATTCTAAATGAAACACTGAACACAAAGAAAAGAAAAAAGAAAGGAAGATAAAGTTAACCATAGCCATGATCTTAATGAAAGAACTTAATGGAGAAACAAAAAGGCAAACTGCGTTTTCATGGGAGGAAAAATCTTCGGGTTAATAATTTCAAGCTAGCATACTCGATATATACACAAAATATAAAATATACATACACACCCAAAGCGCATACCCTCGCCGTTTTTCATACACATACATGAATACATCAAACCATTAACAATTGAACAAATACACGCACTTGTACCTGTATACACACACACCCTGATACATAGGAGTGAGTGAGTGAGTTAATATTTAAAGTCACATCGGCAATATTTCAGCCACGTCGTGACTTGGCAAGTCATACATTTGCATTATATTTATAAAAACTGTCGTCGAAAGACAGTACAACAACTAGCAATATATTACAGACTATACTTATAAAACTATTTCTACAACAATAAAATGATCAGATTACAACAGACGACACATTATAAAAACGGGCTGTAGATCACCAGCAACCAAAGTTAGGCCACTTACGGTACTTCTGCTACCTGCGGGGCGGTCGGGTAGCCTAGTGGTTAAAGCGTTCGCTCGTCACGCTGAAGACACGGGTTCGATTCCCGACATGGGTAAAATGTGTGAAGCCCATTTCTGGTGTCCCCCGCCGTGATATTGCTGGAATATTGCTAAAAGCGGCGTAAAACCATACTCACTCACTCACTCACTCTGCTACCTGCACGGTTCCCCAGCAGGATTTACACCATTGCTTCAGATGCTGGTGATTGTAGTCAATTTAGCCATCAATTAACATTCACAAAGATTCTACGATTAAAAACTACGGTAGGAATAACAAGCTTTGAATGATGTGGTCTTATGATACCCTCTTAGGGGGACTATAATTTGACGCTACTTCAATCCCCCTCGAGGGCATAGCCACAAACAATCTCGGTTAACAATTATACACTACCATTTCGTAAAAACGAACTATGTACATCAAAATTTATCAATTAATTCTATTTCTTTTAAAAAACCGATGATTAAATGATTGCTTAGATTCAAAAGATCCCTTATGGATGAAACTTTGAAATATTTATCCCTTGTGATGGAAAAATCAACACAATCGAGCAGGACATGCTTGACCGTGATTCTCTCATCACAAGGGATACAAAATGGAGGATCCTCACCTTTCAACAAATATGCATGTGTATACCTGCTATGGCCAATACGACATCGTCGTATTATGACCTCTTCAAATCTGGACTGACAACCTAAGCAGGTGTAACCGATAGTTGGTTTAATTTGAAGTAATTTATTGATACCTACTTGGGTCTCCCACTTCATTTGCATCAGATCATGAATGTAAGATCTAATTTCAGGTTTATAATCAGTGTAGGGGATGAGAAGTGGTGTCAGAGATTTGTTGAGTGCTGCTTTAGCAGCAGCATCGGCCATTGTGTTACCTGTAATACCAACATGGCTTGGTAACCAACAAAAGACGATGTCATATTGTCCAGTAGCAAGATCATTAATTAATTCGAGAATTTCAATTAAAAGTGGATGTTTCGATGACATATTTTTAATCGCCTGAAGGCACGAAAGTGAATCAGAGAAAATAATGAATTGTGTATGTTTAGATTGATTACTGATATATTTTAGTGCTGTAAAAATGGCGTTTGCTTCTGCTGTGAATATGGAACTGTTATCAGGTAAACGTGAAGATATTGTTCTGGATCCAATGACTGTGGCACTAGCAACTGCGCCACCATCCTTGGATCCATCTGTAAATATAGATTTATAAGAGTCGTAAGTGTTTCTTAATTGATGGTATTCTTGTTGGTAAATTAATAGGTTAGTATCAGATTTCTTTAATTTTGTTAATTTAAGGTCTACCTCTGGCCTTACCATTTGCCAAGGAGGTGATGAAAACAGTTGAGTGGGAGCTATATCTTGCAGTTTAATATTGGAAGCAAACATGGAAAATTGGATTCTGATTCCGAGAGGTGGAACAAGAGATGATTTTTTATTGTAAATATCTTGGTAAAGAGGATTAAAGACGCAAGTAAAAGCTGGATTTGACTGATTAGAATATAATTTAGTGACATATTGTAAAGATAATTTCAGACGGCGTTGTTTAAGAGAAGGTTTATCCGCTTCTACATATAGACTGTGAATTGGAGACGTCCTGAAGGCTCCAAGGCAAAGCCTCAGGCCCTGATGATGGTTAGTATCCAGTTTTTTTAAATTACTTTTGCAGGCTCCACCACAGACGATGGAGCCATAATCGAATTTTGAACGGATCAATGATCTGTACAAGTGTAAGAGGGTTGTTTGATCCCCTCCCCACTTAGAATTTGAAACTACTTTTAACAAATCGAGTGCCTTCAGGCATTTGGCTTTAATGTAATTAATATGTGGAAGGAAAGTTAAATGACTGTCAAAAATAAGGCCCAAGAACTTGGCCTCTTTTACAACTTTGATAGGGATGCCATCTAAACATAGTTCAGGGTCTTGATGCGGCAGAAATGGATACAGTTAGTTTTTGATTTGGAAATATAAAACCCGTTTTCAAGGGACAATTTATGAATTTTATTTAGACAGATTTGCAACTGCCTCTCTATGGTTTGCATATTTTTTCCACGACAAGAAACATTAAAATCATCCACGAAAAGTGATCCATCTACTGAATCACTTAAAACCTTTGAAAGACTATTTATTTTTATACTGAATAAGGTGACAGACAAAATACTGCCTTGCGGGACACCCTGATCCTGATGATAATGATCAGACAGGGTAGAACCCACGCGGACCTGAAATGGTCTGTCAGTTAAAAACTTGGATATAAATTCAGGCAAACGGCCTCTCAATCCAAAGTCATGTAAATCCTTTAAAATCCCGTGTTTCCACGTTGTGTCATACGCTTTTTCTAAATCGAAAAAGATGCACTGTATGCTGGTTATTAATGATTGCATTTTTCACAAATGATTCTAACCGTACTAAATGGTCAACAGTACTTCGATTCTTTCGAAAGCCACACTGAATATTTGTAATTAAATTATTTGATTCCAAGTACCATGTTAATCTATTGTTGACCATGCGTTCCATGGTTTTGCAAACGCAACTGGTCAGTGAAATTGGTCTATAATTTGAGGGATCACTTTGATCCCGTCCAGGTTTCGGTATTGGTATAACTATGGCATCACGCCAGGAAGAAGGAAACTTACCTGATATATACCATATACCATCAAAAATCAGCAAAAGGGTTTCTAAACACGGTTCTGGTAAGTGCTTCAGGAGTTGATTGTGTACATTATCAGCTCCTGTATCATGAGCTTGTCCAAGAGCAGTATGAAGTTCATGGATCGAAAATATTTCATTATAATCTTCCCCATTGTCTGATTAAAAATGTATAGTTTTCTTTTCCTGCTGTTTTTGAAATTTTTGGAATTGAGGGACATAATTTGAGGAAGAAGAATGTTTTGCTAACGTTTCACCGAGTTTATTTGCAATATCCGATTTATTAGTTATAAGGTCATCCACATTCTTAAGATGGTGGACACTACTTTTAGAACCCTTACCTTTAATTTTCTGTATCATGTTCCAGACCTTGGACATGGGCATTCGTGAGTTTATTTTGGAAACATAATGTTGCCAAGATTGCCGTTTATTTTGTTTAAACGTACGCCTGGCTTTAGCATTTGAGATTTTATATTTATTCAAATTATGGACCATTGGATGGCGATGGAAATAGTGTTCAGCCTTTTTCCGTGCCTTCCTAGCTTGTTTGCAGTCATTGTTGAACCATGGTTTATGGATGTGTGGATTTGTAGAGGACTTAGGAATACATTCATCAGCGATTTTGTTTAATTCATCAGAAAATAATTGTACAGGATCAGTCGCGTCAATAAATAAATCAGGCTTCAATTTTTTGGATGCGAGCATTTCAAATCAAGGCCAGTTGGCCTTAGTGAAGTTCCATCTTGTTGAAGGAGGAACATCTGAACGTAAGACAGGTTTTAAAATAGTTGGGAAATGATCACTGCCACAGAGGTCTTCGTGGACTTACCATTCAAATTCGTTTAATAAATCAGAGTGTGTGAGTGATAAATCAAGAGCAGAGTAGGTACCTGTACCGGGATGTAGATATGTGTTTGAACCATCATTATGTATACACAAGTCGTTGTTTGAAATGAAATCTTCCAAAAGTTTCCCCTTGTTATTTGTCTGAACACTACCCCAGAGTGGATTGTGCCCATTTAAATCACCCATAATAATACAGGGCTTGGGGAGTTGATCATAAAGAGCCTGAAGTTCAGACTGTCGAAGGGAAGAAGATGGTGGAATATAAAGCGAACACAAAGTAAAAACTATGTGTAAGGTTACACGGACGGCAACAGCTTGAAGAGGAGTAGCCAGATGAACAGGGCAGTGGATAACGCCGTTTTTCATGAATATTGAAGAACCTCCAGTGGCTTTTGCCCCTGGAGGTGAAAAGACATTGTAGGAGGTATAACCTCTTATATCGAACTGATCAGTGTCTTTGTAATATGTTTCTTGAAGACATATCGCCGATGGTTTGTAATCCTGAATTAAAAGTTGTAAATCATTATAATTATTCTTAAGTCCTCTACAGTTCCATTGTATTAAATGTGATGATTGATTCACGGTGGCTCAATGGGTGATCTCTCACGTGAAAATGAGGAAGAAGAACTCCTTCCGCTACTGTCTGACGATGGAGTCACCTCCATGTCTAAAGCATTGAAGGAGTTATGGAGAGATACTTCTGAAGGAGATAGGGTATTGGGTGTCTGATTTCTGTTTAATTTTTTTCTTTGCTTGTTGGATAACTTTAGGTCCAGAACAACTGGTTCTTCAGGATGAGTCTGAGTCTCTGCCTGAACACTATCGGGTGGTGATGCAGATTGACTGTCAGATATATTTGCCATAGACGCAGTTTCAACTGGCTGAAGAGAAGTGACCCATGTCAAATTGGTTTGACACTGAACAGATGAAGTGGTTTTAACAGGCTTTGCCACAGCAGCAGAGTAGTTTATAGTTGAAGGAGATCTTGACTGATTGACAAGCTTCCTAGAATCTGCAAAAGATATGTTTTGTTCACATTTTAGTTTCGGAATTTGCGTTTCCGTTTGATACACGGGGCAGGATTTGGAAGAGGCCATGTGTTGGCCTTCACAGTTGATGCACTTTAAATCTAGACTGCAGTCGGTACTGTCATGGTTTCCACCACAACGATTACAAACGATAGAGCGTGTACAAATTTTCGAACTATGTCCAAACTTTTGACACTTATAGCATCGGAGTGGATTGGGGACATACACCTCCACTCTCATGTTGACATAACCAGCTTTAATAGAGTTCGGAGCCGTTGGACGGTCAAAGGTGAACAGATAGGTATTCGTGTTAACAATATTTGATTTTTCATCCTTTCGGGTGAAACGCTTGACTGACTGAACTCCTTGGTGTTGAAGTTCTGAAACAATTTCAGGTTCTGACATATCTGACAGTGAACGTGTCCTGTCACGGACAATGCCACGGCAGGAGTTCAGCGTCCGGTGTGCAGAAACAGTAACATTCACATTAGCAAACTGAGTGATTGATAACAAATTGATAGATTGCTGCTTTCTCACACATTCTACCAAAAGAGATCCACTGCGTAAACGTGTAACGTTTTTAACCTCCCACAATAGCCATGGACAGCTTTGGATATAGCAAAGGAGTTCAATTTGATTGGTACATGATCTGCAGCTTCGATCACAAGGAATCGAGGCCAGGAATCAACATGTGTATCAGCTTCATCAGATGTACTTGTATCTACATGTCTTCGTTTAGAACCAGGATGATTGTGAGCTATATTGAAAGGAAACTTTTCAGCAACCCTGCTCCCCACCCACCACGGAGCGTCAACAAGGACAGTGTTAAATTGCATCGGATCTCCAGGATGCAAACACCAGGGAGACAGGGTTGTTATACGCCAGCGAATATGACACAAATAGCAATATTTGTATACCAAATTAAATGCTAGGCTGGTTCTGCCCATGACAAGAAAATGGATATATATTGAATTTGGAGGTCAACAACACCAGATTGGCCCATGAGCCTCCGCCTTCTGGCATTGGACTCTAGGCAAAAATTTATATCATAACATTTTGGTTAACAACATTCATTTTAGCAATAAAATAATGTAGAAGAATTTCAACATGAATGTTTTCCATGCACAGCGCATGGCGTGACCAGCCGATTGATAGAATTGGGCCCATTCTACCACCCGTTTAGGCGAAGTAAGGGTCGTAGTGGTGTGTTGGGCAAAGGGAACACCGGTTCCTGGCTCCAATGCCCTCAACCACCAGAATCCCCTCCTCCGCCGACACAGGGGCGCAACCCACGGCAAACAGGTTGCCCAATTTTGTCGCCTCATACGACAAGCAAATGGGGTGCTGTGGAAACATTCTGCCCCGGTTCCACACGGGGGAAGAGCTATTAGCGTTACCCAGCACTCACCACGAGGAGGTTGCTCTTCACGAGTGCCTACATAGGAGTGAACGCATGTATACACTTATTTATAAAAGTAATATTGAACATTCACACATGTTACATACGTGTATCTTCTACACACATACAACATACATCACAGTGCTTGTATTCCAGAGAATGTATACTGCACACATACTCCACGCATTACACTGCATGATTGCTGTGCTACTCACACTGTACATAATGCTTGTAAGCTATGTTACAAACACATCACACACATACAACATTCCAGAGAATGTATACTGCACACATACTCCACGCATTACACTGCATGACTGCTATGCTACTCACACTGTACATAAGGTTTGTGAGCTATGTTACAAACACATCACACGTATACTACGCACACGCGCCACGGGCATTATAAATATCACAACCAATTTATCTCATGTTTGTACTAACATTTGCTACATAAGTGCTACACTAGGCATTATGCATGTATGTTAACTGGGTTTTGCTAAGCGACGTTAATGGACAAAAAATAAACCATGCACATTTTTTAAGGAAACGGGATACAAACGAGCAAGCTCATTGAATGCATACAGACCATACAAGACAATACAAAAGGGCTCATGTTATCATTGGGATAAGCTCAGTTTAGTTGTATTGACGATCAAACGTAAGGACGTGTTGTTCTGTCTGTAGTAGACAGAGCCGTTACACAGCATATAAAGCACGGACACGATGCTTGTGCATACTACACACTCACGTGCTTCACATAGCTTTTAGGTATTTAATATGTGGGAGGAAAGTTAAATGGTTATCAAAAATAAGTCCCAAGAACTTTACCTGTTTCTCCACTTTCATAGGGGTGCCATTTGAAAATAGCTCAGGGTCTTTATGCGGTTTATATTTCCTGCAAAAATGTATGCAGTTAGTTTTTGATTTGGAAATTTTAAACCTGTTTTCTAGACACCACTTGTTAATTTTATTAAGACACAATTGTAATTGCCTTTCTATTGTGTGCATATTTTCACCGCGACAAGAT
Organism: Haliotis cracherodii; assembly: GCF_022045235.1. Classification (NCBI taxonomy): domain Eukaryota; kingdom Metazoa; phylum Mollusca; class Gastropoda; order Lepetellida; family Haliotidae; genus Haliotis; species Haliotis cracherodii. Next base: position 30,423,327 of record NW_027266266.1, on the reverse strand, counting down.
ATATTAAAATCATCCACAAAAAGTGATCCATCACCTGAATCATTAAAAACTTTTGACAAAATGTTAATTTTTATACTGAATAAAGTGACAGACAAAATACTGCCTTGTGGGACACCCTGATCATGATTATTATGATCAGACAGGTTTGTACCCACTCGGACTTGACATTGCCTGTCTTTTTGAAAACTGTGATATAAAATGAGGCAGACGGCCTCTTAATCCAAAATCATGAAGATCTTTTAAAATACCATGTTTCCATGTTGTATCGTAAGCTTTTTCTAAGTCGAAAAAGATCGATACAGCATGTTGTCTATTTACAATGGAAGGTTTAATGAACGATTCTCAACGCACTAAATGATCAATAGTACTTCTGTTTTTCCGGAAACCACATTGTATATAAGATCATAAGATCATTTGTTTCCAAGTACCACACTAATCGGATTTTTACCATGTGTTCCATAGTTTTACAAACACAGCTAGTTAGAGATATAGGTTGGTAATGTGATGGATGTCCAAATATCATCGAATATATTCAACATAGTTTCAAGGCATGATTCGGGCAAGTGTTTCAGCAGCTGATAATGAATATTATCAGCGCCTGCTGCTGTATCATGAGCTTGCCTTTTTTAAGGCAATCTATAGCTCATGTAGTGGAAATAGTTCATTGTAATCTTCACCATTATCAGATGTAAAATTTTCTTTTTTCTTTTCCTGTCGGAGCTGATATTTTTTAAATTCAGGAACGTAATTAGATGAAGAAGAATGTTGAGATAAAGTTTCCCCGAGTCTGTTGGCAATGGTAGATTTATCAGTTAACAAAGTATCACCATCCTTCAGATGGTTCACTGTAGAATTTGATCCCTTGCCTTTGATCTTTTTTATCATGTTCCATACCTTGGACATAGGAGTACGAGAGTTTATTTTTGAGACATAGTTCTTCCATGATTGACGTTTATTTTGTCTAAATAGACGTCTTGCCTTGCCATTTGAAATTTTGACAGTGTTTAAGTTATAGACAGTAAAATGTTTACGAACACGTGGGTTGACAGAGGACTTAGGAATTGATTCATTAGCAATTTCATTCAGTTGATCTGAAAACAACTGATATGGGTCATTAACATTCTGAAAAGACGCAGGTTGTAATTTATCTTTTCATAAAGATTGAAATCAAAGCCAATCAGCATTCACAAAATCCCATCGTCGTGAAGGCGGATCATCAGTGAGATTAATGGATTTAAGCACAGTGGGGAAATGGTCACTTCCACAAATGCCATCGTGGACTGACCAGGAGAATTCGTTTAACAAAACTGACTTCGTCAGAGACAGATCTAGAGATGAATATGTGCCGGTAGCAGGGTGTAAGTAAGTGTCCGAGTCATCATTAAAGATGCATAGATCATTATCGGAAACAAAATCCTCGATCACTCTTCCCTTTTGATTAATAATAGAACTTCCCCATAAAGGATTATGCCTATTTAGATCACCCATGATGATACAGGACTTTGGGAGTTGGTCGTATAGTTGAAGTTCATTCTGCTGAATACTAGAAGAAGGAGGTAGATATAAAGAGCAAAGTGTGAAGGCTAAATGCAGGGTAAGTCTAACTGCAACTGCTTGCAGATTCGAGTCAAGTGGAACAGGACTGTGAACGACGACCCGCCGCACCAAAATAGAAGCACCTCCAGTAGCTTTATCTGCCGGAGGAGAGAAGGAATGATACAAACTACACTCCCTTAAATCAAATGTATCTGTATGTTTGAGGTACCTCTCTTGTACACAAATTGTTGATGGAATAAAATCTGTTGTTAATAACTGTAGTTCATTAAAATTGTGCCTAAGCCCTCTGCAATTCCATTGAAATATATTTGTATGGATCATGGTGGTTCTACGGGAGATCGCTCACGTGATCGTGAAGAGGAATTACAACTGTTGTTGTGATGTGAAGATGTGAGATGAAGAGTGACACCCATCTCTAAGGGATGAAAGAAGTTATGAACAGATGTTTCAGTAAGTGTGGGGATTTTTGTTGTAATTTTCCTGTTTTGTTTTTTCTTTTTCTGCTGGTGATGTGACAGTAGCTGGTATTTCAGGAGTAGGTGTAGATCGGGCCTGAGCCTTAGTCACAGTTTCAGAAGTTGAAGACATAATGCACTGACATAATGATGTGGCCGATATGAATTTCAATGTATATAGGTTGTCATTTCAGGTTGTTAGAATTGTGATTGTTTATAGTTTTACCTCTAATAGTATCATCTTCAAGCGTTAGACTATGGTTATTTTTAGGTCTTTGTCACGTCTATTACGGGTATAAGGGGTGACAGGTTGTGTTGTGTCATTGCCTGTCTTATGTTCTTTGTCTTGCGTGGCCCCTTGTGTTGATTGGCTTGTTTTTAAAATACTAAATGCTACTTGCACGTCAGCCATTGCACTTCACAACAATCAGAGCCGTCAACGATCGCATCTCAGAGCACTTAGGACTAAACAACAAATCTAAAGGTTAGTATCATGTTATAAGGATTGTATATATGTTATGTACTGAGTAGTAATGGTACTGGTGTAAATTGATTATTCTAGTGCATCATAATGTTTGCTTAAATGTATAATCGTGTAGTTGTGTATATTTTGTGCAATGACGTTTATACATAAGTTTAATTCTGTTCAGCATTATTTACATAACGCATATGCTTTAAAATGTTAGTTACTGTGTTTAAATGGTTGAATGAAAGAATGAATTAATGAACGAATGATATGACCTTACATTTCATATACTCTATCGTCATGAAGTTCATTAGTAATTTATACAATACCACATTCAATTGTATTTGTATATATGTGCGCATTTAGAATATTCTGAATGTGGTTTGTTTATTTTTATAGCAGCACTATATTCCTCCAGAGGAAGTGGAATAATCTACACCCCAGTGTCACCCACAGGGTATGAAACTTATTATTGTGTCACTATATTGCAAGTGTGTAAGATACATAGTTTCTCTATCTTTAGCATTCAATTTGTTTAACGTTCATCGCAACGTGTACGTTAGTATGAAGTATTTGCCTTGTGTTTGTCTTATCAAGGATCAAGTCACGATATTGCTGAAACATTGCCGATGTGACTTTAAATATTAACTCACTCACTCACTTATCAAGGAGTTATCGTTCTTGCATGGTTGCCTCAATGAAATGTGTTAATGATAATGTCATTATTTCTGTATAGTGTTATTTATTGCTTATGTTTTCCGAGGAACGAAATTATAATTACTCCTATTGTAATAGAAATGGTTTGTGATATTAATTTGTCGTATTTATTTATATATGTGTACATGTTTATCCTGAACTAGTATGTATTCCCTATACATGTGTTTCAGGGCGTCTATCTGTCAATAGACAAAGAAAATAAAGTATCACACCCGTACCTGTGTCTGGTCTTCCTGTATACCTACACAATCCCGGTTACAAAATGGAGCCCCCAGTGAAGACTTTGCAGATTATTGGTGACAGAGCCACCACAAGCTGACAAGGAAGAGCCTGCTGTAGTTGTGTCCGGATCCGGCAGCTAGGTGAACTGGTCAGTGTTCAGTTTTCTTGCTTAGGACTGTTTGGAACACCAGCGACTTGTGCTGAGATTAGTCAGACACCAGAGACTTGTGCTGACATTGACATGTGTACTGTGCTATGAACTTCTGATCAGGATTTGTGACTTTATTGAACTCTGGATTAAATGCGTCAGATGATGCAGTAGTGAGTTTTGATTTCATTACTTTAGTTAACGGCCGGCCATATTTTGTATATGTTCTCTTGATTACTTTGGTACCAACATGTTTAGTTAGTTTGTGGATCCACACTTTGTATTACAAGTAATCAATTCTCAATAGTATTTAGGTATTTCATTTATAGAATTGCTGACTTTGGTTCATAAGTGACTACTTAGTATTGGACAAATATCTATTTCTTATGTTCAGGTCAATGTGTAAGTGTGTGAGTGTGACATGTCCTTTTCAGGTCTCGTCTATTACCTTGAGAGGTAGCTAAACTTAAATAACACTTTAACTAGGGACTTAAGTTCAGTAATATAATATGGTTGAGTCATAGTCACATCAGAGTCACACACTTCACCGCACTGCACTGCACTGTTGCTACACTGTCTTCTAACTCTAATTGTCTTCCCTACCTGTCCACTTCTTGTGGAGATACAGCTGTCTAGGTCAGTGAAAGAGTTCACATTCTCATGTTTCATACGGTTGTGTCAAACTCTTAGTTGTGTAACCTGTAGGACATTCATACATATAGTTGTATATTGATCTGCTGGTTCTGGTTACAGTTACTGTTGGGTTCTTGGGCTTGGCATTGTTTTGAATTTTTATTGTGGTATCTAGACTGATATTATTTTGAAAGATTAACACGGTTATCAAAATCAGAAGTTTTTTTTATAGTTTTTTTGCTTGAACTTATTTTCTTTTCTTCTTTATTGTTTAACCTACGATCTGCTCACCCACACGCCTCATAGACAAGTTTGATTGAGCTTGTTTAAGATTTTTTCATTTAGAGAGCTTATCTACTGAAGGATCAATCCAATGTGTTTGCCAGTTGAAACACATTACTGCATTTGCAACGTCACACTTATCCATTTACATTTGGACTTTGTTTCTACTTTAGTGACTTCTGTTTACTTTTCTCTGTATTTCTCGACAACAATGGAACTTGATCCTGATGGATGGGAACAGTGTTTGAGAGGTTAGGAATGTCTCCCAAAGTCGACACAGGCAAAGACTTCAAGGAATGGATTCAAGGGATTGCACAAAAGGAAGATGGAGGAAGAGACAGCCCATGAGATGTCCACTGAGAGCAAGCCCCCTACAGAACCTGGGATAACCTCTACTACGAGTTACCACCACTTTCCTAGGCTACCCATATTCAGTGGAGAGACAGACAAGGATACCACTTATGATTTGTGGAGATATGAAGTTGAGTTCCTTCTCCAGTCCAAGACTCATACACCTGATGTTGCCCTACAATCTATAAGGAAGTCTCTGAAGGGAGAAGCAGTTCTAATATCCATGACGCTTGGACAGAAAGCCAGAATTGAGGATCTTTTATCTAAAATCAGGAGTGCTTTTGGTACACTATGGAGGAAGGAGTCTCTTATGTCTCAGTTTTATGGTGCATCTCAGAAGGAGGATGAGGATGTTTCAACATAGGGATGTCGTCTTGAGAATCTTATGTATCAGATATCAGAGCAGCCCAACCTAACCTTGGAAGAACAGGATGAGATCCTAAGGAGTAAAATGTGGGATGGGCTCAAACCTGGACTGAAGAGTTTGGCTGCACACAAGTATGAAGTTATTTTCAATGTTGATGAAATGCGACTTTGTCTAAGGGAAGTGGAATTTGACATTAACAAGGGCAAGCCCATGATAGAGAAGAAGAAGTCAGCTACAGCTAAAATGGCTACTGTTTCAGATAGCTCTACTGCAGCTTCCAAGGAAGAAGTTCTTGACCTGAAGGAAATGATGAAGGAGATGAGAGCTGAGATTGCTGAGCTCAGGAATAAACATCATGGTCAAGTTTACCAGCAGCAGACTTCGAATATGCCACTTCAAGCACACCCCAATTATTCTTCCCTCAAACCAGCAAATCCCTGTCATACCGAGAGAAAATGACCAAGTGGAGGCAAGGGGAGAGCTTCAACATACACTGGTGCACGATCACAGCCTTTCCCATCTGCCCATCAATCTCATTGGGCCAATACCGAACAGCCATACAGTATTCAACCACATGCAACAGGTATTTCTCCTTACCCAACTCAGGGAGCTACCGGATTTGTTTCTCCAACCGAGAGAAGAGCACCATGGAACAACAATAATGAAGAGAAGCCGAGATGTTTCAGGTGTGACTACACGGGTCATATTGCATGGGGATGCAGAGTCAGACTGGATCACCTACGGCATCCTTTAAACTGTTCCAGGCCTATGGGAAGGGGCCACCCTTAGGCTGGTCATGCCCCAAAGTACCAGATGGATTAGTTGGCAGTGCTAACGAAGTTGAGATTGTCATTGAAGGAGTACCTGCAGTGTCAATTGTCTCTGAGACATTCTATAAATCCCATTTGCAGCACATTGTGCTTGAGCCTCTTGGTGATATTTTTTATATCGAATGTGCTGGAGGGGATTCACTCCCATATAAAGGATTTATACAGGTCAATGTCACCCTTACCGGTGGGGGTGTCAGCCTTCAAGATCCTGTTTCCTGTTTGCTCCTAGTTGTTCCTGAAACAAGGTATAATGTTCGAGTCCCTGCTTTGCTGGGTACGAATGTTTTGGAATGTCTTCTTGATGATTGTAGGCAGCTACATGGACCAAGATTCCTACAGAAGGCAGCTTTACATACTTCTTGGTACTTAGCCTACAGAAGCATCGTACTCCGGGAGAAGGAGTTAGAACACAAAGGATGGTGTTTTGGTCTCGTCAGAAGTACAGAGACCAAGAATATGACCATTCCTCCTAACAGTAATGTCATCATAAAGGGTCGTATCACAAAGGGATTGACATCACCAGGAATTTGTGCACTTCTTCAGCCTACTCTCAGGTCATCACTTCCGTCTGACATTGATGTTGCTCCAACACTCATCACTATAGTTCAAGGCCAGAGATTGTTGACGTACACATCTCGAATGTAACCACACAGACCTTACGTATACCTCCAAAGGCTCTTCTCTGAGGTCCAGCCAGTTACCATACATGATTCACCCTTATGCCTCACAGTTGAAGCAGATGTGTTGACGGATCAGATAGAGATTGATAAGGGAGAATTAACAGAGGAGGAGATCAAACATGGATTGGATGTAATCATGAGATTTCAGGATATATTTTCAAAGAATGAGGAGGATATTGGGCAGTCTTCTATGGTACATCATCAAATAGAACTCATGGATAACAGACCATTACCGCCGCATACCACCTGCCATGTATGAGGAAGTCTGTAGTCACCTGCAACAGCTCTTATCTGCCTGCGTTTTTAGAAAGTCACACATCGAACGTTGTACTGGTTCGCAAAAAGGATGGACGACTCAGGATGTGTGTTGATTATCGCCAGCTGAATAATCGTACTACCAAAGACTCGTATGCATTGCCAAAGGATTGAAGAGCTCCTTCGCAGCATGAAATACTTTTCTGTGCTGGACATGAAAAGTGGGTACCACCAGGTTGAAATCGAGGAAGGACACAAGTCACGCACAGTGTTCACTGTTTGACCGCTAGGATTCTTTGAATACAACAGAATGCAATTTGGACTATCCAATGCACCAGCTACATATCAGCGACTCATGGAAGAATGCCTAGAGGGTCTCCATTTCAACATATGCCTGATTTACCTCGATGACCTCTTCATATTTTCCAGAACTTATGAGGAACATCTTGAGAGACTACAACTCATTTTTCATCGTCTCCAAGAATGTGGCTTAAAGCTAGCACTGAAGAAATGTAAATTTTTCAAGCGAAAAGTCAGATATGTAGGGTACATTGTATCTAAAGCTGGGATTGAAGCTGATCCCGAGAAAGTGAACAAGATCAGAGCTTGGCCTACACCATCTAACCCAGAGGAAATCAGAAGATTCCTTGGATTTGCAGACTATTACCACAAATTCATCAAGGATGTCTCGAAAATCTCAAGGCCTTTATCGGAGCTGATGCCCAAGTCTTCCTCAACAGACTGATGTACGTTGGTATGAGTATTCTTGACTTGTCAAAACACTTAATGTATGACTTTTATTAAAACGAACTTAAGAAGCAAAATGGCAATAGATGCGAAGTGTTATATACCGACACAGATTCTTGGTTGATGGAAATACAAACCGAGGATGTGTATAAAGATATGGCAGAAAAAAAAGATATGTATGACACGAGCGATTACCCAAAAAATAATCCACTGCACAGCGTAGTAAATAAAAAGGTATTAGGTAAGATGAAGGATGAAAGTGCTGGGACCCCTATTGCGGAGTATGTCGGATTAAGACATAAGATGTATTCTATAAAGAAGTCTGATAATGGGGAGATAAGAAAAGCTAAGGGTGTTAAGAAGTATGTGGTAAAAAAGCATATCAAACACGAACAGTATAAAGAAGCATTATTCGATGGTAGAACATTCAAACACGAGATGAACTCTTTAAGAAGTTACAATCATAGGATATATGCATTAAGAATGAACAAGACATCATTGTCCCCCTTAGATACAAAGAGATGGATTGATAAGGATGGTGTAACTACCCATGCTTATTGTTACGGTGGTAATACTGTATCATTGGGAACTATGAGCAACTCTTCTCGTACAAATGCCCTACCCGGTCCATCTTGAAGATAATAAAGACTAGGCTCTCCTTCTTCAAACCAATCGACTAATGTTATGTGTCTTAAGGGACCAAATCGTATTGGTTGCGCGACGTTGGCCTCCTTCGCATTCACCAGGCTGGTATAAATATGTTATACTTACTCTATCCAGAAGTTTTTTTTCTTTGCCTCTCTGCAGCGCTGAAGATTCGGAAGTCACAGATTTCATTTTGATTGCATTGGATGGTTTCTTCCCGATTAATCTCGTTACATTATTCATCACTGATACAACAGCTGATAATCGTGTCACCCATTCGGTTGATCTTAATCGATCTGATTTCATTTCAATCCCATACTGATAGCCAAACAAAAGTTCCGCTAATGTCCGGTTAAATCTTTCCATGATTGCTTGGGCCATCGTGCTTGTGCCCCGCAGGCACTCGTGAAGAGCAACCTCCTCATGGTGAGTGCTGGGTAGCGCTAATAGCTCTTCCCCCGTGTGGAACCGGGGCAGAATATTTCCACAGCACCCCATTGCTTGTCGTAAGAGGCGACCAAAGTGGGCAGCCCGTTTGCCGTGGGTTGCGTCCCTGTGTCGGCGGAGGACGGGAGTCTGGTAGTTGAGGGCACTGGTTCCTGGAACTGTGTTCCTTTGCCCAACACACTACTTCGACCCTTACTTCGCCTAGACGGGTGGTAAGATGGGCCCGGTCTTATCAATCGGCTGGTCATGCCAGGCCCTGTGCATAATCTTGTGTTTGCACAAATGTGATTTATATTAATGTCTTATTTGGTCTTGGTCATGTCTTACATGTTTGACATCCCAAATTATTATGTAAACGTTTGCCTAGAGTCTTATGCCAGAAGGCGGTGGCTCATGAGCCAATCTGGTGATACGGACCGCTGAATTCTGTGTTTTTATTGGAAAATTCCATGGGCCGAACCAGCCTGACATTCTTCCTTTTATTAACGACAGCTATTTATGTCTTTATTTCTGGAGTGTAACACCTCTGTAGCCCTGGTGTTGCAGCCTGGCTTCCACTGTGGCACCGTCCTTGTTGACACTCCATGGTGGGTGGGGAGCAGGGTTGTCGAAACTTCTCTCTCTCTCATTATGGATACCCCACAACACACTGGTTCTCGTAGCAAAAACAAGAGAAGACATGTTGACGTGGATACTATTTCATCTTCTGATGATGAATCTTCTCCAACCAATATTGACTCGTGGCCAAGATTTCTAGTTGTAGAAGGCATTGATGGTGTGCCTCTCAAGATCAATCCTTTTGTAGTTTCAAAGGCAGTTCAAGGAATTTGTGATGACCTTAAAAACGTCATTCGTCTCCGGTCTGGTTCTCTCTTGATAGAATGTTCCAAGAGACAACAATCCATTAATTTGTTAAATGCTCATCATTTTGCCTATACTGCTATTGCAGTATCTATTCATAAATCTTTGAATTCCTGCAGGGGCATTGTCTGCGACCGAGTGAAATGCCTGTCTGACATGTCAGAAGAGGAGATTGCTCAGGAACTCAAATCTCAAGGTGTAACAGCTGTTAAACGCTTTACAAGAAAAGATCATGATAGTGTTGTAAACACTAACACCTATTTATTTACCTTTGCTCTTTCTAAACTCCCAACCTCAATCAAAGCTGGTTATTTTAACATCTGTGTTGATGTGTATATACCACATCCACTGCGATGTTTCAAGTGCCAACAGTTTGGCCACGGCGCCAAGTCCTGTCGTGGCTGTGCAGTGTGCTTCCGTTGCAGTAAGAATCATGAAAGCTCTGATTGCACAGGTGCCATCAGATGTGCGAACTGCAACGGTGAGCACATGTCCTCCTCCAAACAATGTCCAGTCTTTGAAAGAGAAACCAAAATTATAAAAATCAAATACACAAACAATATTTCCTTTTCTGACGCCAAAAAATTGATACAGGAACAACCTCAAAACAGTTCACAGTCAAAATCTTACTCTGCCATTGTCTCTTCTCCTACGCAAACTGTTGATCATGCTTGTCAGACAGCTATTTCCTGGATCTCGGATAAACAGACAATGTTATATTCCACAACCGAGGAATTAACGTCGTTGTCTGAAACACAGACTGATATCCAATTGTCCCCTCCCTCTCTGGAGCCTGAGCCTGAACCACAGCCAAAGCCTGAGACTGAACCACAGCCTGAGTCTGAGACTGAGCTTGAACCTCATCTGTTAACAAGGAAAGAGAGAAAACAAATGCGTAAAAAGGAATTAAGGACCCTTAAACATCTGAAGGCGCCTTCAACAATCCCTGTCGAGGTTCATAACACCTTTGAACCTCTCGATATGGAAGTGTCTCCATCGTTGTCTTTACAGCGTAAGGGACCTTCACCCCGTTCACGTTCTCCAATTGAGCCGCCATGAGTTGCTCTCAAAATTTACTACAATGGAATTGCAGAGGACTTCGTAAGAATTTTAATGAGATACAAGTACTAGTTCAAGATTTTAAGCCGTCAGCTATATGTCTTCAAGAGACATATCTTAAACATACGGATACATTTGATCTGAGGCAGTATAAGGCTCTACTATTTTAGTCAGGCGGGACATCATACATAGTGCTGTTCCTTTAAATACTACTCTTCAAGCTGTTGCTATCCGCCTTACCTTGCACATTGCATTCACTTTGTGCTCTTTGTATATTCCACCTTCGTCTGCACTTCGACTGTCTGATCTTCAGCATTTGTATGATCAACTCCCTAAGCCGTGCATCATTATGGGCGATTTAAATGGGCACAACCCTCTATGGGGAAGTACAACTACAAACAATAAGGGGAAAGTTATTGAGGATTTTTTATCTGATAATAACTTATGTTTATTTAATGACGATTCCAGCACCTATTTACAACCTGCCACAGGAAATTACTCTGCACTCGATCTGTCCCTCACTGATTCAAATATCTACAATGAGTTCGATTGGTCTGTGCATGATGACCTTTGTGGAAGTGATCACTTTCCTACTGTCCTAAAAACAATGAAACCGAATGATGACCCACCTTCATCAAGGTGGAATTTTACAAAGGCCAATTGGTCCTTGTATGGAACATAATGTGCTGAAAAATTGAAACTGGACCATTTCACAAATGTACCAGATGCCATCCCATTTTTTTCGAGTCAACTCTATGACATTGGTGACCAAACAATTCCTAAGTCCTGCAAATCCTCAATTTCGTAAACCATGGTTTACCAATGAATGCAAACAAGCGAGGAAGTGTAGGAAGAAAGCGGAAAAATATTTCTGTAAACATCCTACAGTACATAACTTGAATACTGTTAAAATTACTAGTGCTAAGGCACGACGTGCTTATAAATATCATAAGCGTCAATCTTGGAGGAATTATGTCTCCAGAATTAATTCACGGACACCCATGTCCAAGGTTTGGAACATGGTTAAAAAAATAAAAGGTTAAGGCTCTAAATCGTCTGTACATCATCTTAAAGACGGTGACAAATTGATAACTGATAAATCTGCCATTGTAAATAAACTTGGCAAAACTCTTGCCAAAAATTCTTCATCATCAAATTTTGTTCCCGAGTTTCAGAGATATCAGAAACTACAGGAAAAGAAAAAAGTTAATTTCGATTCAAATAATGGTGAAGACTACAATGAAGTATTTTCATTGCATGAGCTACATACTGCTCTTGAGCAAGCTCATGATACTGCTGCAGGGGATGATAATATCCATTATCAGTTACTCAAGCATTTGCCTGAATCATGTCTTGAGACGCTTTTAGCTATATTTGACCACATATGGACATCAGGGAATTTTCCTGCTTCATGGCATAATGCCCTTGAGGTACCGATACCAAAACGTGGCCGAGATGATACAGATCCATCAAATTACTGCCCTATATCGTTAACCAGTTGTGTTTGCAAAACCATGGAACGAATAGTAAATAATAGATTAGTATGGTATTTGGAAACCAACAATCTTCTTACCAATATTCAATGTGGTTTCCGAAAAAATCGAAGTACTATCGACCATTTGGTACGATTGGAATCCTTTGTTAAAAATGCTATTGTCAAAAAGCAGCACGTAGTATCAATTTTCTTTAATCTTGAGAAAGCATATGATACTACCTGGAAGCATGGCATTTTAAAGGATTTACATGATTTTGGTTTGAGAGGTCGTTTACCTCATTTTATATGACAATTTATAACAGACAGACAATTTCAAGTCCGAGTGGGTACCACCCTGTCTGACCATTACAATCAGGATCAGGGTGTCCCCCAAGGCAGTATTTTGTCTGTCACCTTGTTCAGTATTAAAATAAATAGTCTGTTCCAGGTTTTAAGTGATTCAGTGGATGGATCACTTTTTGTCGATGATTTTAATATTTCTTGTTGCGGTAAAAATATGCATACCATAGAGAGTTACAAATCTGTCTCAATAAAATTCAAAAGTGGTCTCTTGAAAATGGATTTAAATTTTCTAAATCAAAAACTAACTGCATACATTTTTGCAGAAATTATAAGACACATAACGACCCTGAGTTATTTTTGAATGGCACCCCTATCAAAGTAGTAAAGGAGGCCAAGTTCTTGGGCCTTATTTTTGACAGCCATCTAAGTGGGGAGGGGATCAGACAACCCTCTTACACTTGTATAGAACACTGATCCGTTCAAAGCTTGATTACGGCGCCATCGTCTATGGTGGAGCCTGTAAAAGTAATTTAAAAAAACTTGATACTATCCATCACCAAGGACTGAGGCTTTGCCTTGGAGCCTTTTGCACTTCTCCTATTCCAAGTCTGTCTGTTGAAGCGGATGAGCCTTCTCTAAAACACTGCCGTCTGAAACTATCCTTACAGTACATCACTAAATTGTATTCCAATCAGTCAAATCCAGCTTTTAATTGCGTATTTAATCCACTTTACGAAGATATTTACAATAAGAAAACATCTCTTGTTCCACCACTAGAAATACGAATTAAATCAGTCGTTTCTGCTGCGAACATTAACTTTCAGCATATAGCTCCCACACAAATTTTTTTCATCGCCCCCTTGGCAAATGGTAAGGCCAGAGGTAGACCTTACATTAACTAGTCTGAAGAAATCTGAAACGAATCCACTAATTTATAAACAAGAATACAATCAATTACGAAACACTTATGCCACTTATAAATCTATATTTACAGATGGATCCAAGGATAGTGGCGCAGTTGCTAGTGCCACTGTCATTGGATCCAGAACAATATCATCAAGATTACCAGATAATAGTTCAATCTTCACTGCTGAAGCAAACGCTATTTTAACAGCACTAAAATATATTAAAAATCAATCAAAATATAAAGATTTCATTATTTTTTCCGATTGCCTTTCGTGCCTTCAGGCTATTAAAAATATGTCTTACAAACATCAGTTTTTAATTGAAATTCTTGAGTTATTTAATGATCTTGCTACTGGCCAATATGACATCGTCTTTTGTTGGTTACCAAGCCATGTTGGTATCTCTGGTAACACAAAGGCCGATGCTGCTGCTAAAGCAGCACTCAACAAATCTGTGACACCACTTCTTGTCCCATGCAGTGATTATAAACCTGTTATTAGAGCTTACATTCGTGATCTAATGCAAAAGAAGTGGGACACCCAAGTAGGTATAAATAAGTTACATGCAATTAAACCAATTATCGGATATACCTTCTTGGGCTGTCAGTCCAGATTTGAAGAGGTCATTATGCGACGATGTCGTATTGGCCACAGCAGATATACTCATGAATATTTACTAAAAGGTGAGGATCCCCCGTTTTGCATCCCTTGTGATGAAAGAATCACGGTCAAGCATGTTCTGCTTGACTGCATTGATTTTTCCATCACAAGGGATAAATATTATAATGTCAAAACAGTCAAGGACCTCTTTAGTCAAGTTAATTCTCATTTAGTATTACACTTTTTAAAGAAAAATTGATTTAATACATAAATTTTGATGTACATAATATGTTTTTATATATTGGTAGTGCTAATATATAACTAAGATTGTTAGTGGCTGTACCCTCGAGGGGGGTTGAAGTAGCGTAAAATTATTGTCCCCCTAAGAGGGTATGTAAGTTCCACGTCATTCGAAGTATTTTTATGCATACCAGACTTTTAAAACGTAGCATTTTTGTCATTTTAAATCTTAGGCTTAACTGGTAATCTATCGCCAGTGACTGAAGGGATGATATAAATCCTGCCGGGGTCCATGCAGGAAGCATAGGCACTGTAAGTCCCCATGGTCCCTAGTATGGTGATCTCCCTTTAGTTACTGACGATCCCTAGCCCATTTTTATATTGTGTTGTTGATACTTATGGCTTTTATATATTCTCAACTAGTTTTAAATTGAATCTGTGATATCCTAGTTATTGTACTGTCCTTCGTTGACAGGTTTTTATGGTTTACATGTATTTATTATATATAACTTTTGAAAGTCACGATTTGGCTGAAATATTGCCGCTGTGACTTAAAATCTTAACTCACTCACTCACTCACTCACTCACTCACTCACTCACTCACTCACTCATCCCCCGCATGAGTTTTTTTATGAGTTTATATTTTCTTTGTATTTTATGAAATAACAACAGTAGATGGCACTGCATTTGAAACAAATTATGCAGAACATTTTGTTGGGAGTAATCCAGTCTGAATGCTAATTCCATAAGGATGTAGCTCACCTACAAAAGCCTTATACAAAGAAACTAACTATAGTTATAGTTAGATATTGTGATATTCACTGGAAACTGGAGGAGGAGTAGATTTCATAAAGCTCCGTAAAACAGGGGCAGTAACTCTGTCAACATTAGTCGAAATGATACGGGACTGCGATATGCGTATCATCAACATGTCGACATCTTGTGTGTAGAGTGTCAGAGATATTCTCTGGAAACTATAGGAGGAGTTGATTTCACAAGCTTAGTGCCCTCTATCTCAATAAGGCAAATGAAGCTCCGTAAAACAGGGGCAGTAACTCTGTTAAAAGTTGTCGAAATGATACGGAACTGCGATACGCGTATCATCAACTTGTCGACATCTTGTGTGTAGAGTGTCAGGGATATTCTCTGGAAACAGTAGGAGGAGTTGATTTCACAAGCTTAGTACCCTATCTCACAATTAGGCAAATGAAGCTACGTAAAACAGGGGCAGTAACTCTGTTAAAATTTGTCGAAATGAAACGGAACTGCGATACGCGTATCATCAACATGTCGACATCTTGTGTGTAGAGTGTCAGGGATATACTCTGGAAACAGTAGGAGGAGTTGATTTCACAAGCTTAGTACCCTATCTCACAATTAGGCAAATGAAGCTCCGTAAAACAGGGGCAGTAACTCTGTTAAAATTAGTCGAAATGATACGGAACTGCGATACGCGTATCATCAACATGTCGACATCTTGTGTGTAGAGTGTCAGGGATATTCTCTAAAAGCTGGAGGAGGAGTTGATTTCACAAGCTTAGTACCCTCTCTCACAATTAGGCAAATGAAGCTCCGTAAAACAGGGGCAGTAACTCTGTTAAAATTTGTCGAAATGAAACGGAACTGCGATACGCGTATCATTAACATGTCGACATCAAGGTGTGTAGAGTGTCAGGGATATTCTCTGGAAACTGTAGGAGGAGTTGATTTCACAAGCTTAGTACCCTCTTTCTCAATTAGGCAAATGAAGCTACGTAAAACAGGGGCAGTAACTCTGTTAAAATTAGTCGAAATGATACGGAACTGCGATACGCGTATCATCAACATGTCGACATCTTGTGTGTAGAGTGTCAGGGATATTCTCTAAAAGCTGGAGGAGGAGTTGATTTCACAAGCTTAGTACCCTCTCTCACAATTAGGCAAATGAAGCTCCGTAAAACAGGGGCAGTAACTCTGTCAACATTAGTCGAAATAAAACGGGACTGCGATATGCGTATCATCAACATGTCGACATCTTGTGTGTAGAGTGTCAGGGATATTCTCTGGAAACTGTAGGAGGAGTTGATTTCACAAGCTTAGTACCGTCTCTCTCAATTAGGCAAATGAAGCTTCTTAAAACAGGGGCAGTAACTCTGTTAAAAGTTGTTGAAATGATACGGAACTGCGATACGCGTATCATCAACATGTCGACATCTTGTGTGTAGAGTGTCAGGGATATTCTCTAAAAGCTGGAGGAGGAATTGATTTCACAAGACTAGTACCCTCTCTGACAATAAGGCAAATGAATCTCCGTAAAACAGGGGCAGTAACTCTGTCAAAGCTAGTCGAAATGAGACGGGACTGCAATATGCGTATCATCAACATGTCAATATCTTGTGTGTAGAGTGTCAGGGATATTCTCTGGAAACTGTAGGAGGAGTTGATTTCACAAGCTTAGTACCCTCTCTCTCAATTAGGCAAATGAAGCTACGTAAAACAGGGGCAGTGACTCTGTTAAAAATTGTCGAAATGATACGGAACTGCGATACGCGTATCATCAACATGTCGACATCTTGTGTGTAGAGTGTCAGGGATATTCTCTAAAAGCTCGAGGAGGAGTTGATTTCACAAGCTTAGTACCCTCTCTCACAATTAGGCAAATGAATCTCCGTAAAACAGGGGCAGTAACTCTGTCAACATTAGTCGAAATGATACGGAACTGCGATACACGTATCATCAACATGTCGACATCTTGTGTGTAGAGTGTCAGGGATATTCTCTAAAAGCTCGAGGAGGAGTTGATTTCACAGACATAGTACCCTCTCTCTCACAATTAGGCAAATGAATCTCCGTAAAACGGGGGCAGTAACTCTGTCAAAGCTAGTAGAAAGGAGACGGGACTGCGATATGCGTATCATCAACATGTCGACAACTTGTGTGTAGAATGTCAGGGATATTCTCTAAAGGCTGGAGGAGGAGTTGATTTCACGAGCTCCGTACCTCTCTCACGATTAGGCAAATGAAGCTCCGTAAAACAAGGGCAGTAACTCTGTTAAAAGTTGTTGAAATGATACGGAACTGCGATACGCGTATCATCAACATGTCGAAATCTTGTGTGTAGAGTGTCAGGGATATTCTCTGGAAACAGTAGGAGGAGTTGATTTCACAAGCTTAGTACCTCTCTCACAATTAGGCAAATGAAGCTACGTAAAACAGGGGCAGTAACTCTGTCAACAGTAGTCGAAATGATACGGAACTGCGATACACGTATCATCAACATGTCGACATGTTGTGTGTAGAATGTCAGGGATATTCTCTTAAAGCTCGAGGAGGAGTTGATTTCACAGACATAGTACCCTCTCTCACAATTAGGCAAATGAAGCTACGTAAAACAGGGGCAGTAACTCTGTCAAAGCTAGTAGAAAGGAGACGGGACTGCGATATGCGTATCATCAACATGTCGACATCTTGTGTGTAGAATGTCAGGGATATTCTCTGAAGGCTGGAGGAGGAGTTGATTTCACGAGCTCCGTACCTCTCTCACAATTAGGCAAATGAAGCTCCGTAAAACAGGGGCAGTAACTCTGTCAACATTAGTCGAAATGATAAGGAACTACGATACACGTATCATCAACATGTCGACATCTTGTGTGTAGAATGTCAGGGATATTCTCTTAAAGCTCGAGGAGGAGTTGATTTCACAGACATAGTACCCTCTCTCACAATTAGGCAAATGAAGCTACGTAAAACAGGGGCAGTAACTCTGTCAAAGCTAGTAGAAAGGAGACGGGACTGCGATATGCGTATCATCAACATGTCGACATCTTGTGTGTAGAATGTCAGGGATATTCTCTGAAGGCTGGAGGAGGAGTTGATTTCACGAGCTCCGTACCTCTCTCACGATTAGGCAAATGAAGCTCCGTAAAACAGGGGCAGTAACTCTGTTAAAAGTTGTTGAAATGATACGGAACTGCGATACGCGTATCATCAACATGTCGACATCTTGTGTGTAGAGTGTCAGGCATATTCTCTGGAAACTGTAGGAGGAGTTGATTTCACAAGCTTAGTACCCTCTCTCTCAATTAGGCAAATGAAGCTACGTAAAACAGGGGCAGTAACTCTGTTAAAATTTGTCGAAATGATACGGAACTACGATACGCGTATCATCAACATGTCGACATCTTGTGTGTAGAGTGTCAGGGATATTCTCTAAAGGCTGGAGGAGGAGTTGATTTCACGAGCTCCGTACCTCTCTCACGATTAGGCAAATGAAGCTACGTAAAACAGGGGCAGTAACTCTGTCAACAGTAGTCGAAATGATACGGAACTGCGATACACGTATCATCAACATGTCGACATGTTGTGTGTAGAATGTCAGGGATATTCTCTTAAAGCTCGAGGAGGAGTTGATTTCACAGACATAGTACCCTCTCTCACAATTAGGCAAATGAAGCTACGTAAAACAGGGGCAGTAACTCTGTCAAAGCTAGTAGAAAGGAGACGGGACTGCGATATGCGTATCATCAACATGTCGACATCTTGTGTGTAGAATGTCAGGGATATTCTCTGAAGGCTGGAGGAGGAGTTGATTTCACGAGCTCCGTACCTCTCTCACGATTAGGCAAATGAAGCTCCGTAAAACAGGGGCAGTAACTCTGTTAAAAGTTGTTGAAATGATACGGAACTGCGATACGCGTATCATCAACATGTCGACATCTTGTGTGTAGAGTGTCAGGCATATTCTCTGGAAACTGTAGGAGGAGTTGATTTCACAAGCTTAGTACCCTCTCTCTCAATTAGGCAAATGAAGCTACGTAAAACAGGGGCAGTAACTCTGTTAAAATTTGTCGAAATGATACGGAACTACGATACGCGTATCATCAACATGTCGACATCTTGTGTGTAGAGTGTCAGGGATATTCTCTAAAGGCTGGAGGAGGAGTTGATTTCACGAGCTCCGTACCTCTCTCACGATTAGGCAAATGAAGCTCCGTAAAACAAGGGCAGTAACTCTGTTAAAAGTTGTTGAAATGATACGGAACTGCGATACGCGTATCATCAACATGTCGACATCTTGTGTGTAGAGTGTCAGGGATATTCTCTGGAAACAGTAGGAGGAGTTGATTTCACAAGCTTAGTACCTCTCTCACAATTAGGCAAATGAAGCTACGTAAAACAGGGGCAGTAACTCTGTCAACAGTAGTCGAAATGATACGGAACTGCGATACACGTATCATCAACATGTCGACATGTTGTGTGTAGAATGTCAGGGATATTCTCTTAAAGCTCGAGGAGGAGTTGATTTCACAGACATAGTACCCTCTCTCACAATTAGGCAAATGAAGCTACATAAAACAGGGGCAGTAACTCTGTCAAAGCTAGTAGAAAGGAGACGGGACTGCGATATGCGTATCATCAACATGTCGACATCTTGTGTGTAGAATGTCAGGGATATTCTCTGAAGGCTGGAGGAGGAGTTGATTTCACGAGCTCCGTACCTCTCTCACGATTAGGCAAATGAAGCTCCGTAAAACAGGGGCAGTAACTCTGTTAAAAGTTGTTGAAATGATACGGAACTGCGATACGCGTATCATCAACATGTCGACATCAAGGTGTGTAGAGTGTCAGGGATATTCTCTGGAAACTGTAGGAGGAGTTGATTTCACAAGCTTAGTACCCTCTCTCACAATTAGGCAAATGAATCTCCGTAAAACAGGGGCAGTAACTCTGTCAACATTAGTCGAAATGATAAGGAACTGCGATACACGTATCATCAACATGTCGACATCTTGTGTGTAGAATGTCAGGGATATTCTCTTAAAGCTCGAGGAGGAGTTGATGTCACAGACATAGTACCCTCTCTCACAATTAGGCAAATGAAGCTACGTAAAACAGGGGAAGTAACTCTGTCAAAGCTAGTAGAAAGGAGACGGGACTGCGATATGCGTATCATCAACATGTCGACATCTTGTGTGTAGAATGTCAGGGATATTCTCTAAAGGCTGGAGGAGGAGTTGATTTCACGAGCTCCGTACCTCTCTCACAATTAGGCAAATGAAGCTACGTAAAACAGGGGAAGTAAC
The DNA here is from genome assembly GCF_022045235.1 of Haliotis cracherodii. NCBI lineage: Eukaryota > Metazoa > Mollusca > Gastropoda > Lepetellida > Haliotidae > Haliotis > Haliotis cracherodii. The sequence continues at coordinate 30,403,021 of NW_027266266.1, read as the reverse complement.
TCTGTCAAAGCTAGTAGAAAGGAGACGGGACTGCGATATGCGTATCATCAACATGTCGACATCTTGTGTGTAGAGTGTCAGGTATATTCTCTGGAAACTGTAGGAGGAGTTGATTTCACAAGCTTAGTACCCTCTCTCTCAATTAGGCAAATGAAGCTACGTAAAACAGGGGCAGTAACTCTGTTAAAAGTTGTCGAAATGATACGGAACTACGATACGCGTATCATCAACATGTCGACATCTTGTGTGTAGAGTGTCAGGGACATTCTCTAAAAGCTCGAGGAGGAGTTGATTTCACAAGCTTAGTACCCTCACTCACAATTAGGCAAATAAATCTCCGTAAAACAGGGGCAGTAACTCTGTCAAAGCTAGTCGAAATGAGACGGGACTGCAATATGCGTATCATCAACATGTCGACATCTTGTGTGTAGCGTTCCAGGGATATTCTCTGGAAACTGTAGGAGGAGTTGATTTCACAAGCTTAGTACCTCTCTCACAATTAGGCAAATGAATCTCCGTAAAACAGGGGCAGTAACTCTGTCAACATTAGTCGAAATGATACGGGACTGCAATATGCGTATCATCAACATGTCGACATCTTGTGTGTAGCGTTCCAGGGATATTCTCTGGAAACTGTAGGAGGAGTTGATTTCACAAGCTTAGTACCCTCTGTGGGTCGAACAGACGGACGGACGGACTGCGCCACGACATAATCCCCCTTCGGCCATTCTGGCCAGGCGGGGGATAATAAGTTCGATTTTGCTATCATTGAGCTGAAGGTAATTTGAAGTCTTCCAGCTTTAAATATTTTCAACACACTCTTGGATTGATGATGTTAATTTTGAGGGGCTCTACATCAACTCAATATGCCTTCTTTTAGTTTTTGATTGAAAACCAGTGAACTGTGTCGTAGCCATAATGAGTGAGTGAGTGAGTGAGTTGGGTCTTACGCCGCTTTTAACAGTATACCAGTTATATCACGGTGTGTCAGCTTAATGTGGGAGGAAAGCCCGAAGTGATGCAGGTCTCAGACGTTTACCAATTCGGTGAAACCCACGAGCACGGGTATGGTGCTGACAAACCTAGAAACATAATCGGGGCGAACCGGGATTCGAACCCACTATCATAGGTTTCTGGCGTGCCCAAGGGACGCAACTCTGCACAGCGAATTGCGGTGCCTTAGACGACTGGGCCACCCGTGGCCCCTGTAGCCATAATGAAAGAAATGATGATATCCGACATTCCTGCTCCCCTTCCGCTCTGGAGTGTCAACAGAGACGGTGTTGATGTGGAAACCAACCACAAACACCAGGTCTACAGGGGTGCTATACTCCAGCAAAAAAGACACAGGAATCTAAGCTTATCAACAGGATTAAAAGCTAGGCTCGTTCCACTCGACAATTACTTGAAGACAAATAGAAGCCAGGGGTCCATTAATGCAAGATTAACGCATGAGCCATCGCCTCCTGGCCAACGACTCTAGACAAAAACTCATAATTTAATCATTGAGATAAAAATATTTCATGACTAAAGGCCTGTCGAGCCCATTCTACCACCCATCTCAGTGAAGTCAGGGTCGAATTAGTGTGTTGGGCAAAAGGAAAACCTATTCCTGGCTAAAGTGCCGTCAACCCGTCCTCCAAACAGGTTGCCCATTTTAGTTGCCTCTTATGACCAGCAATGGGTTGCAGTGGACACAATCTTCACTAGGTCCCCATTGGGTGAAATATCGAAGAGGTTATGCTCCAATCGCATTTAGTTATACAATATGAAATCCACTTTCCTTTTGTATGTCAATATCATTGTTATTTATGAAATATGTTAGGACCAGAACGTTATCTCTCACATAATCTGGTACCTGCTTTTACTTCTCTTCTCTCTTCAGGAGATGGTGTTGTCACGATAAAACTGGTTTTATATGTCAAACATGTTGTTTCTCCCTTGTAACGAACTTTTAAAGTAAAGAATTATAAAAGGCCTTTCATGCAATAAATACCCTTTACTTGACGATACCAATTATATCATCACGGTATTTACTAATTCAACTACACATATACAGTTATGTCAACTCACATTTCATTACATGGAGTGAGTGAGTGAGCGAGTTTTACGTCACATCGGCAATATTCTTGAAATACTTTGACGAGATACGATTGTTGGAAATAATGTCATAATGATTATAAATCTTAAATCAGATTCTGCTACGATCACGAAATCATGATTAGAAGTCCGTTGGTTTTGTAACAATAAGAGCCAACCAGATGATGTCAGTATGTTTTATAGAAAATATTGGTCTTCGACTGACAATGTCTTCTTTACACCACGGTCCCATAAACCACACAGTCCGTGAAGATCATCAGCTGTAAGAGATGAAAATAAACATATTTAAAATAAAAATTGTGCACATAAATTATTTGAAAATTGACAAATTGGACTCTAAACACTAGGAAAACATGTTAAACTTACCACATTCCAACCAGCAGAAAAAAATCTACGTAAAGGAGGATCGATGATTCATGATAAGCTGTTTCAATAAGTTTGCAATGAAACTATAATTTGAAAGTAAATGATCATGGAATTAAACATGCAATTTTCAGCTTAAATGGTTCGAGGAAAATGATGGTGCAGGCAACTATAATGTTTTCAAGTAAAATCATGATTAAACATGACACATTGAAATTGCTAAATTACTTTGTCTCAGCTCCTTTCCCCATAGAAAAATTGTGCATTCACATAATAGATGTTCTGATGACAAAAGACTGTATAAATACCTTTCGGCAATGGACAGTACACTAACTAGATTAGTGAGCAAATGAGTGAGTTAAAATTTACTGTTGTATCGACATTATTCAGCCACATAGCGATGAGAATAAGTTGATGTAGACACAATTGAGTCGGGAAAACAAAGTTACATTTAAAAACAAATTTTGGCATAACATTTACATATAACACAGGCCAGTTAGCTTACAGTTACCAAAGCTTGCCCACCTTGCTTGGGATCATTGTGACTTACGGTTCCTCATCTTCCTGCGCAATAATCCAGCAGAATTTACTTCATCACTTTAGCCACTAGATTAAAAACTGCTCAGCAATAAGCTTAATTAAAACACTTGTTGATGATAGTTACATCAATTATGATAGGAATATAATTAAATGTCAAACAGGGGGACATTAGTTTTACGGTACTCTAACCTCAATGTCAGAGTCTTCAATAATGTCAGTTGGTAAAAGCATAACACCCAAGTTTAAAACAAGAAATTTGTTATTCACATACATACACTACTGCCTAGAAGTTCATTCCCCTTACACGCGTTGAGAACGCGTGTGCAATGAGTGACCCACACGTGTGCCATGTGTGTAACACGGGACTGAGTTTCAGTTGAATTTGACGAATAGATCCGATGAATAGTGAGGTAAAATTAAACAATGAGAATTGACGGAAACCACAAGCTGAAACGATTGTCGTGGGTTGGTAAATGTTGCAATTAATTAAGTGATTGTGTTTGTGGATTGCGAAAGTTTTTGTTTTAACATTTGTCATTCCAAGTGATTGCAAATATATATATATATGATGTTCATTCGCCAAAGTTATGCATTAGATGGTACAATTATGATAGAGCAATCACAACTACTAATGTCCTATTATCTCTCGAAGGAATAAGCCCCACATTCCACTTTTTGTTTTGTTTTAGTAAGAATTAATAAGAAGACTTGGAGGGACTCTACCATTTAACATTAAATATAAGAGAATATTGGAAATGAATATAAACTACCATGCCGACTGGCTGTGGAGAGAAATGGGAAGGAAGTCACTGAACCAGTTCATGCATTCTATGCCGGGGTCTCATCTCCACCTGATACTAAGCAGTGGTCATCTTATTTAGGTGGAGCTATGTTGGATCCCGTCCCACATATATTCATGGAATCGAAGAACCAGACACAGTGGCAAAGCCAGTTCAGGACAAAGTGGAGATACAGCCTATTCCCTTTAGTAAACAAGAGATAAAAAGCAAAATCATAGCCCCCAAATGGCAGGCCCAGTAGGACGCAAGTGCGATCGGCAGATGGGAATACAAAATTCAACCCAAGATCCACCAAAAGCAATATTCATACCAAAATGAAAAGAAAGTTAGAATAGCCATCTCACGCCTCAGACTCACTAAAACAAGGTATGTCCATCTTGCAATCAACCCAAATCCATTGCTCACTTGTTACTGCATTGGGCACTCGCGAAGAGCAACCTCCCGGTGGTGAGTGCTGGATAACGTTCATAGCTCTTCCCCCGTGTGGAACCGGGGCAGAATGTTTCAACAGCACCCCACTGCTGGTCGCAAAAGTCGACCGAATTGGGCAACCTGTTTGCCGTGGGTTGCGCCCCTGTATCGGTGGAGGAAGGTAGTCTGGTGGTTGAGGGCATTGGTTCCAGGAATAGCGTTCCTTTATCCAATACACCACTTCGACCCTGACATCACCTAGACGGGTGGTAGAATGGGCCCGGTTCTATCAATCGGCTGGTCACGCCAAGGCCTGAGCACATATTGTGTTTGAACTGATTTGACTTTTGATTTAACTTTTGTACTTTCGGACTTGGCCAAATTATATATTTTATCAAATTTTGAATTGTGATTGTTAATTATTTCAATTGCCTAGAGTGGTATGCCCAGAAGGCGGTGGCTCATTGGCCAATCTGGTGGATTAATTAATATTCAATTAATTCTTCTGCTTGAGTATACCACCTCAGTATCCTTGGTGCTGCCAGTTGGAGATCCACGGGTCTTTATGACACTCCGTGGTTGGTGGGGAGCTGGGGTGATGTACCGGATACACAATCAACATGGCACAAACAAACAAAAACAAAACGTACACTAGATGATTCCTCTGATGAGGAAAACTCTTTTTCGAAGAATTCTTCGAACAGCTGGTCTCGAGTTTTAGTGGTTACTGCTGCTGATGGTACACAATTGAAGCTTAACCCATTTGCCATTTCTAAGGCAATTTATGGCATTACAGGCGATGTTCAGGACGTAAAGAAAATTCGTTCGGGATTTCTACTGAATGACAATCTAAACAATCTAATTTATTGCCAGATGTCAAGCATTTGGTTTCAGTTCCCGACACAAGACTCTTAATTTCAGTAAGGGCATTGTGAGAGACAGAGAACGTTGTCTCTGTGAGATGACAGAGACTGAAATAGCAGATGGGTTACATGATCAAACGTCAAACGTTTCACGTATAAAAGAAATAATCTGATCTTCAAATCAAACACCTATCTCATGACATTCTCAAAACCAGCTCCTCCTAAAAATATCAAAGCAGGATATTTTAACATTGAAGTGGATCAATACATTCCCAACCCACTTCAATGTTACAAATGTCAGCAGTTCGGGCATGGTGCAACATGCAACAATCGCAAACTATGCCTTCAATGTGGCGAAAATGACCACAATACAGATGACAAATGTACCAAAAGCCCCCACTGTGCAAATTGTTCTGGCGATCATGTAGCCTCTTCAAAGTCCTGTCCCAAGTTTAAACTTCAGATTGTTAAGCTAAAACATGAGAAAAACATTACCTTCCTTGAAGCAAAACGTTTGATCCTGCAATCTGTTTCACCAGCAGCTGTGAGTCGCACACCTTCTAGATCTGTCACGTCTGTCCATTGCCAGACAGATATTACTTGGATCTCAACAGGAAAGTATTCCCTATTACGGTCAAGTACCTCTTCCCAAACAAATGATGCACCACGATCAACGCCTGTGGCAACACCATCAATGACAACTGCAACAACTCCAACGCCTTTCCCTGTTGTCAAAAGCGCCAGCAAAAAAATTGATTACTCAAAACATTCAGATCGTGTGCCAAAGGGTCACCGTGACCCAATACAGATTTATAATCGTTTTGAAACCTTTGAGGATATGGATGTCTCTCCTCACCATCCTGGGCACAACAGAAGTAAGTCGCTAAGAAATGGGAGATGTAGATCTCCTGTGCATCCACCAGTAACTTGACCGTTATGAATCCACTGATTCAGTTGAATTGCAGAGGTCTTAGGACCAATTTTAATGAAATACATTTATTAATCATAGATTTTACGCTGTCAGCAATCTGTCTCCAGGAGACATATCTCAAAGAGACTGATAACTTTGATTTGCGTCGGTATAGTTCCTACCTTTCATTTTCTCCTGCGGGTGTTAAAGCTACTGGAGGATCTTCTGTTTTAGTGAAGCAGGGAGTGATCCACAGCCCTGTTTCACTTCATACCAATCTAGAAGCTGTTGCAGTCCGACTGACTTTGCACAGAACCTTTACACTTTGTTCTCTGTACATTTCACCTTATTCTGTGCTTCAGCGATCAGATCTTCAATCTTAATTTGACCAGCTCCCTAAGCCATGCATGATCATGGGTGACTTAAACGGCCATAATCTATTATAGTTAGTGTTGCCATCAATCATAAGAGAAAGACCCGTGAAGATCCAGAGTAAAATAGGTCTTCAGCAACCTATGTCATATAGCTGGAATATTGCTGAGTGCGGCGTAAAACAACAAACCAAACCAAACCAAACCTAAGGGAAAAGTACTTGACGATTTTATTTCTGATAACAATTCATGCATTTACAATGATGGATCAAATACTGTGGGATCCTGCTCCTGGAACTTATTCCGCTTTGGATCTGTCACCAACAGATTCAAATCTATTAAACGAATTTATGTGGTCGGTCAATGATGACTTGTGTGGAAGTGACCATTTTCCCTCAATATTAACAGCACTTAATCCATCTGATGTTCCACCTACATCAAGGTGGAATTTTAGGAACTTTCAGGAACTTTAGGAACTTAACACCTGATATGTTCAGGACTGTTACCGACCAAATCCAATCGTTTTCGGACAAGCTGAATGAAATTGCTGATATAACCATCCCTAAGTCCTCTGCAAATCCACACATTCGAAAACCATGGTTTGATAAAGAATGTAAACAGGCTAGGAAAAGCAGGACAAAAGGGGAGAAATATTTCCGCCAACATCCAACTGTACATAATTTGGATCGTGTTGAAATCACAAATGCCAAGGCACGCTGTACATTCAAACAGAATAAGCGTAAGTCTTGGAGGAATTATATCTCTAAAATACATTCTCGCACGCCGATATCCAAGGTGTGGAACATGATTGCTAAAAGTAAAGGTAAAGGCTCAAAATCGACTGTCCACCATCTAAGGAAGGTGACCATCTGTTAACAGATAAATTGGACATTGCTAATAAATTGGGCGAGACGCTGGCCAAACACTCTTCATCGACAAATTATGATCCCAACTTTCAAAAATATCAGAAACAACAGGAAAAGAAGAGGGTTGATTTTACTTCTCAAAATGGAGAAGATTATAATGAGGTATTTTCGCTCCACGAGCTAAATACTGCACTAGGTCAAGTGCACGATACTGCAACGGGAGATGATAATATTCACTATCAACTCCTGAAGCATTTGCCTGATTCATGTTTAGAGACACTTCTTGATATATTTGATCATGTTTGGACATCAGGGAATTTTCCTCCTTCATGGCATAATGCAATAGTTGTTCCCATACCTAAACCTGGTAGGGACCTTAGTGATGCATCTAATTATCGACCAATATCATTTACTAGCTGTGTGTGCAAAACCATGGAACGTATGGTAAATAATCGACTGGTGTGGTACTTGGAAACTAACAATCTCATAAGTAACATTCAATGTGGTTTCCGTCAAAATAGAAGTACCATTGACCATCTGGTACGTTTTGAATCCTTTGTCAAAAATGCAATTGTCAGTAATCAGTATGCAGTTCCAATCTTTTTTCATTTAGAAAATGATACCACTTGGAAGCATGGTATTTTAAAAGATCTACATAATTTGGTGTTAAGAAGCCGTTTGCCTCAATTTATATCCCAATTTTAACAGACCGACAGTTTCAGGTTTGTGTGGGCTCCATCCTGTCTGACCATTATAATCAGGATCAGGGAGTTCCACAAGGCAGTATTTTGTCTGTAACTCTGTTTAGTTTAAAGATTGATGGTATGTCAAAGGTTTTAAATAATTCCATTGATGGTTCACTTTTTGTGGACGATTTTAATATTTCATGTCGTGAATTTTTTTTGCGTACCATCGAGAGACAGTTGGAACTACATTGTATGTCTCAACAAAATCGAAAAATGGTGTCTTGAAAATAGTTTTTAGTTTTCAAAAGCTAAGACCAATTGTATTCATTTTTGTAGAAATACAAGCACCACAAAGATCCAGAGCTCTTTTTACATGGCACTCCTATCAAGGTTGTAAAAGAGGCCAAGTTCCTGGGTCTCCTTTTCGATCACCATTTAACTTTTAAGCTGCATATTAACTATCTTAAAACTAAATGCCTGAAGGCTCTAGATTTGTTGAAAGTTGTTGCCAACACAAAGCGGGGAGGTGATTAGTCAACCCTCGTACACTTGTATGGCTCCATCGTTTATGGTTGAGCCTGTAAGAGCAATTTACAAAAAATAGATTCAATTCACCATCAGGGCCTAAGACTATGTCTTGGCGCATTTCGAACGTCTCCTGTGGATAGCTCATATGTAGAAGCTGATGAACCATCGTTGAAGCAACGGCGTATCAAATTATTGCTGCAATACATTACAATTACGTTCTAACCCGTTAAACCCTGCATATAACTGTATATTTCAACCCCTTTACAAAGTATTTTTTCATAGTAAGCCTAAGCTGGTCCCACCACTAGGCATTCAGATTAAACCCGACATCACAGCTGCCAATATTGATATAGATAATATTTCTCCTTTCAGGCTTTTGTCTTCTCCTCCTTGGCAACTTATCAGATCGGAGGTGGACTTTAATTATTAATATGAATCCCACCGTTCCATTTTTACAGATGGATCCAAGGACGGTAGCACAGTCTCCAGTGCTGCTGTCATTGGATCAAAAACCGCATCATCCCACTTACCTGACCATTACCTTACCTGACTCAATTTTCACCGCTGAAGCCAAAGCAATATTATTGCTTTGGAATATATCCCAAAACTGTCCAGTTGTAAACTGTTCATCATCTTTTCAGATTCATTATCGTGTCTACAGGCAATCAAATCTAGCTCTTCACGTCATCCATTCATTTTAGATATTTTAGAATTATATAATAACCTTGCTACTGGCCAATATGACTTCGTCTTTTGCTGGTTGTCCAGTCATGTTGGAATCACGGGTAACACTATGGCTGATGATGCAGCAAAGGCAGCTCTCAACAAATCTGTGACACCACTTCTTCTACCATACAGTGACTATAAACCTGTTATTAGATTCAAAGACCTAATGCAGAAGAAGTGGGACACTCAAGTGGGTATAAATAAATTACATGCAATAAAAGTAAATATCGGTTATACCTACTTGGGTTGTCAGTCCAGATTTGAAGAGGTCATTTTACGACGATGTCGTATTGGCCATTCGCGTTACACCAATGAATATCTATTGAAAGGTGAGGATCCTCCGTTTTGCATCCCTTGTGATGAAAGAATCATAGTCAAGCATGTCCTGCTTGACTGCATTGATTTTTCCATCACAAGGGATAATTATTTCCAGCTTTAATCTATGAAGGATCTTTTTAATGTAAGTGCTAATTTAATTATTGGTTTATTAAAAGAAATTGAATTAATAGATACATTTTGATCAAATGTATTTGAAAAAGTATGCGATTTTAATTTGGTAAAATGATTATATAACTGTGATTGTTAGTGGCTGTACCTTCAAAGGGGGTTGAAGTAACATAAAATAATTGTCCCCCTAAGAGGGTACATATGTCCTATTTCATTCAAAGTATTTTTCATTTTCCATGTTTTTAATCGTAGACATCTTGTGTTTTTTTTAATGATTTTGCATAAACTTACTGACAATCACCAGTAGCCAGAGCGATGGTGTAAATCCTGCTGGGTTACCATGTAGGTGGCAGAAGTATCGTTAGTCCCCATGGTAGCTAGTTTGGTGACCTACCTTTGGTTATTGGTGATCTATAGCCCATTTTTAAAATTATTGTCCCCTTGAGAGGAAATGTAAGACCACGTCTTTCAAAGTATATCTATTTCAGCCACGTTTTTATTCGTAGTATATATGTTCGTTTAACTTTGGCTAAACTTGTCAATAATCGTCAACAGCTGAAGGCATGATGTAAATCCGGCTGGGGTCCATGCAGGTAGCAAAAGTACTGTAAGTCCAATGGTAATCTACCTTCAGCTGATGGCGATCTATAGCCCGTTTTTATACTGTACCGTTGCTTATAGTGATATCCTTTTAAAGTTGTATGCTAGTTTTAAATATTAATCTGTGATATTCTAGTAATTTTACTGTCAATCGATGACAGGTTTTTATTTAGTTTAAATATATGTATTAAAAATGAATCAGTTCTCGTCACGATATGGCTGAAATATTGCCGATGTGACGTAAAGCATAAACTCACTCACTCAGTATTGTGTACTGTTATGAATTGTTCAACTTTTATGATGATGTGCTAGTTTTAAGTCTACATCTGTGATAGTCTAGTGTTTTTACTGTCCTTTGTCAACAGATTTTAATGTCTATACTTATGTATTATTAATGTACAACTTGATTTATTCACGATATGGCTGAAATATTGCCGATGTGACTATAAATCTTAACTCACTCATTACTCATATGTGTAGGAAGTTAAAGGAGGGGTACAGTTTATAGAAGATCAGGGTTCGACAGGACAGATATCTCGAAGGAGTTACATTTTTCCCAGCTCACTGATGGAGACATGTTGTCTTCTGATAGGTAGATGTTATGTTACGTGTTAATGTGACATGTTTACAGTGAACAAATGTTCATTCTGCGCCATCATTGTTAAAATGGGATTTTGTAACAACAACAATAACATGACACTTGTGAAAAGGAAACAGAATATAATATGTAGTAAAATTACGCATGTCATCAGGTTCTGAACTAATGTCATTTGGTTGTTGCAATCATGTTATTCAGTTATGGCCATAATTGCTATTGAAGTGTTCAGTCAGGCACGACGAATATCTAAAAACTATATTCAAATAGAATGCACGTGTTACATTAATTATTTATTTTCGAACAAGGTACACTGGTGACAGCATTCTATGATGCATGGCAAAAGTACTGCAAGTCCCTATGGACCCTAGCATGGTGATCTACCTTCAGCTGCTGGCGATCTATAGCCCTTTTTTATATTGTACCGTTACTTATAGTGATATCTTTTTATAGCTGTATGCTAGTTTTAAATATTTATCTGTGATGTTCTAGTAATTTTACTGTCTATCGATGGCAGGTTTTCATTTAGTTTAAATATATGTATTAAAAATGTATAATTTCTCGTCACGATATGGCTGAAATATTGCCGATGTGACGTAAAGCATTAACTCACTCACTCACTATGATGAATGGAGTGATTTCATTACTATAGGGTGAACAGTTTGGAATACTTTCTGTTTTGCTCTGTTATGCTTTGTTCTTGTTCGTTTGATATTAGATATAGTCTTAAAAGAAGTAGTGGATATTTGAAGACAACAAATGGTTACAGAAATACGGGTTACGGTATTGGGTAGATGAGAAATAGGAAGGACTAGGTGTAACATGACCATTAACAGAACATTTCGGCGGTGTATTGTGCGGGTGCAAACATCCAACAAAGACAACAGTAGTGTGTAGTAAACAAATAAGGCACTCGTGAAGAGCAACCTCCTCGTAGTGTGTGCTGGGTTACGCTAATAGCTCTTCCCCCGTGTGGACTCGGGGTAGAATTTGTCCACAGCACCCCATTGCTGGTCGTAAAAGGCGACCGAATTGGGCAACCCGTTTGCCGTGGGTTGCGCCCCTGTGTCGGCAGAGGACGGGATTCTGGTGGTTGAGGGCATTGGAGCCAGGAACCGGTGTTCCTTTTGCCCAACACACCACTTCGACCCTTACTTTGCCTAGACGGGTGGTAGAATTGGCCCGATTCTATCAATCGGCTGGTCAAGCCGTGCCCTGTGCATGGAAAAGATCATTTTAGAAACATCATGTCAAATAATTTATGATGATCAATTATATACAACAACTATGCCAATGTACTTATTGCCTAGAGTCCTATGCCAGAAGGCGGTGGCTCATGGGCCAATCTGGTGATGTCAACCTCCGAATTCTATATGTCTCCAATGTTCTGTCACGGGCCGAACTAGCTGGGCATTTCTTTTGGTAGACAAATATAGCTTTTCGTGTTGTATTTACTGGAGTATACCATCCCTGTAACCCTGGTGTTGTAGACTGGCTTCCTCTTCAGCATCGTCTTTTTTGACACTCGGTGGCGGGTGGGGAACAGGGGTGCTGAATAAATTCCTTTCATTATGGCGCAACAAATACCTGGTTCAACTCGTCATGAAAAGAAGAGAAGACTTGAAAATGATATTTCAACTGACAATGTGTCCCAAAACAATGACTCTTAGGCTCGCTTCCTTGTGATCGAGGCTGCTGATCATCAACCGTTAAAACTAAACCCTTTTGCTATTTCAAAAGCTGTTTCCGGAATTTGTGGTGTAGTTAAAAATGTAACCCGTCTTCGGTCTGGCTCCCTACTTGTGGAGTGTGCACGGAGACAGCAATCTTTGAACCTTTTATCAATTACTCAGTTTGCCAATGTTGATGTTGCTGTGTCCGTGCACAGAACACTGAACTCGTGTCGGGGAATTGTTCGGGACAGAGCTCGATGCCTGTCTGTTATGTCAGAACAAGAAATTGTGTCTGAACTGGAGGATCAAGGTGTTACGTTTGTCAAATGTTTCACCAGAATCAACGATGGAGTTGTCACGAATACTCATACTTACCTGTTCACTTTTGCGCGTTCTTCCTTACCGCAATCAATCAAAGCTGGTTATGTTAATATCGGAGTGGATATGTATATCCCAAATCCGCTCCGATGTTTTAAATGTCAAACCTTTGGCCATGGTTCTAAATCATGTGCTAAACATGTCAAATGTCATTGTTGTGCTGGCAGCCATGATGGTAGTGACTGTGAGGAGGACATTGTTTGTGCTAACTGTGGTGGCCAACATTTGTCTTCTTCCAAGTCGTGTCCTGTTTGGCAGCTTGAATCAAAAATCAATAAAATGAATATGAAAATAACATTTCTTTTGCAGATGCACGAAAGCTGTTCACTAAACAATCCACTACTCCATCACATCTTACTTACTCTGCCGCAGTTACACGTTCTGCAACTATATCTACTGCCACTGCATCAATCACATGCCAAACGGATCTGTCATGGGTCCATTCTGATCAGCCCCTTAATACCGCTGGAATCAGTCCACCAACTTCTGATACTCAGACCAGTTCAACAACCCAGAATTCAACTCAGACTGACACTCAGACTGATACTCTGGCTGCTAGTCAGCCTGACACAGTTGTTCCAGAAAAGAACAAAAACACTGAACCACTTGACAGCTCACTTGACAAAAAGAAAAAGAAGAAATTAAATAGAAAACAAACATCTCCGGCAGCCTCGCCCCCAGAACTATCTCTTCACAACTCCTTTGAGCCTCTTGACATGGAGGTTACTCTGTCTGTACAGGACAGTAGGAGTAATTCGTCCTCACGTTTGCGTGTGAGATCTCCAATTGAGCCTCCATGACTCAATTGTCCAATATGATACAATGGAATTGCAGAGGACTTAGAAACAATTTTAATGACATTCAATTATTGATACAGGATTTTAAACCGTCTGCTTTATGTCTTCAGGAGACATACCTTAAAAGTACAGATAAATTTGATATCAGACAGTATAACTGTCATCATTCATATTCCCCTCCTGGTGACAAAGCAACTGGGGGGTCGTCTATCTTGGTTAGACAGGGCGTGATTTACAGCCCTGTTGCTCTCAATTCAAATCTTCAAGCTGTTGATGTTTGTTTAACTTTGAACATTGTCTTTACGCTGTGTTCCTTGTATATTCCTCCATCTACTTTGCTTCGACTATCTGATCTTCAAAATCTGTATGATCAGCATCCCAAGCCATGTATCATCGTGGGTGATCTGAATGGGCACAACCCCCTGTGGGGAAGTGTTACCACAAATAATAAAGGGAAAATACTTGAGGAATTCATTTCTGATAATAATTTATGTATCTGTAATGATGATTCGAACACCTATTTACCTCCTGCCACTGGAACATACTCAGCACTTGATCTGTCTCTCACAGATTCAAATCTATTTCACGAGTTTGAATGGTCGGTCCATGATGACCTCTGCGGAAGCGATCACTTTCCCATCATTCTTAAATCTGTGAACCCGAATCCTGAAACCTCCACATCCAGGTGGAATTTTACAAAGGCCAATTGGTCATTGTATGAAACATTGTGTACTGCAAAATTAATCCCTCATCATTTTCAAAATGTTGAAGATCCCATTAAGTTGTTTTCAAATCAGCTCAATGAAATAGCTGATCAAACAATTCCTAAGTCCTCTGCAAATCCTCATATTCGCAAACCGTGGTTTACCTTGGAATGTAAACAGGCACGGAAGTGTAGGAAGAAAGCGGAAAAGTACTTCTGCCGACATCCCACAGTTCATAACTTAGATCAAGTAAAAATTACAAATGCAAAAGCCAGTCGGGCTTATAAACAAAATAAGAGTCAATCTTGGAGGAACAACGTCTCCAAAATAACTTCCCGTACTCCTATATCCAAAGTATGGAACATGATAACAAAAAATAAAGGCAAAGGATCAAAGTCTTCTGTTCACCATCTTAAGGAAGATGATCCGTTATTAACTGATAAATCAGACATTGCCAATAAACTTGGTGAAACATTGGCAAAACATTCATCATCGTCTAATTATGCCCCTGAATTCATAAAATATCAGAAACAACAGGAAAAGAAAACTGTTAATTTTAACTCTGATAACGGGGAAGACTATAATGAAGTGTTTTCCTTCCATGAGCTACTTACAGCCCTAGGGCAAGCTCATGATACAGCGGCTGGTGCTGATAATATTCACTATCAGCTTCTGAAACATTTGCCTATATCATGTCTAGAAACACTTTTAGATATATTTGACCAAATATGGACGTCGGGGAATTTTCCTCCTTCTTGGCATAATGCCACTGAAGTCCCTATCCCAAAACCAGGTCGGGATCATACAGATCCATCAAATTACCGTCCTATGTATTTAACCAGTTGTGTCTGTAAAACCATGGAGCGAATAGTGAATAATAGATTAGTTTGGTTCTTAGAAACCAATAACCTACTCACAAATATTCAATGTAGTTTCCGCAAAAATCGAAGTACTCTTGATCATTTAGTACGATTGGAATCGTTTGTGAAAAATGCTATTGTTAACAAACAACATGCAGTGTCAATATTTTTTTTATCTTGAGAAAGCTTACGACACTACCTGGAAGCATTGCATTTTAAAAGATTTACACGAGTTTGGTCTGAGAGGCCGCTTACCACATTTCATATCACAGTTTTTAGTCGGCAGGCAATTTCAAGTCCGAGTGGGTTCACTTTAGTATTCAAATCAATAGTCTTTCCAAGGTTTTAAGTGATGCAGTGGATGGATCACTTTTCGTAGATGATTTTAATATATCTTGTCGTGGTAAAAATATGCACACTATTGAGAGACAGCCACAATTATGCCTCAATAAAATACAGAAATGGTGTCTAGAGAATGGGTTTAAGTTCTCCAAAGTCAAAACAAACTGTATCCATTTTTGCTGCAAATATAAACCGCATAAAGACCCTGAACTATTTTTGGCTGGTTTTCCTATTAAAGTTGTCAAGGAAGCCAAGTTCTTGGGTATTATATTTGATAATCATCTCACATTTTTACCACATATAACATATCTGAAGACTTAATGTCTGAAGGCAATTGACTTGTTGAAAGTCGTTTCTCATTCAAAATGGGGAGGGGATCAGACTACTCTCCTTCATTTATATCGTTCTCTCATCCGTTACAAACTCGATTATGGCTCTATCATTTATGGTGGGGCCTGTAAAAGCAACTTAAAATTATTAGATTCAGTACATCATCAAGGCCTGAGACTTTGTCTTGGAGCCTTTCGAACATCACCAGTCGATAGCTTATATGTAGAGGCCGATGAGCCATCTCTAAAACAACATCGAATCAAACTTTCATTACAATATGTGACTAAATTGTACTCAAACCCTTCGAATCCAGCATTTGAGTGTGTGTTTAATCCCATGTATGCCAAGTTATTTCAATCAAAACCAAAACTTGTTCCTCCTCTAGGGTTCAGAATTCAGCCACATATTACAGCAGCTAATATTGATCTTTCTTTTATCTCACCTTCCCGGCTACTGTCTACACCTCCTTGGCAACTACTTAAACCAGAGGTACACCTAACACTAACTACCCTAAAGAAATCTGACACAAAGCCATTGGTATATCAACAAGAATATGCCCAATTAAAGTCCAAATATGATTCTCATCGATCTATTTTTACCGATGGTTCAAAGGATGGTGGCAAAGTTTCAAGTGCCACTGTCATTGGATCTAAAAGAGTGTCTTCGAGAATTCCTGGTACTAGCTCTATTTTTACAGCTGAGGCCAATGCTATTCTTATAGCATTGGAATACATTCAAAACCAATCATCTCATCAGTTCATCATCTTTTCTGATTCCTTGTCATGCCTTCAGGCCATACATAATTGTTCTTCAGACCATCCACTAATTCATGATATTTTAGAATTGAATAATGTTCTCGCCACTGCCCAATACGACATCGTCTTTTATTGGTTGCCCAGCCATGTTGGAATTGTTTGTAACACAATGGCTGATGCTGCTGCAAAAGCAGCACTCAACAAATCTGTGACACCACTTCTTCCTCCATACAGTGACTATAAGCCTGTTATCAGATGTTACATCAGGGACCTTATGCAAAATAAGTGGGACACCCAAGCAGGTGTAAATACAGTGCATGAAATTAAACCAACTATTGGCTACACCTACTTGGGTTGTCAGTCCAGATTTGAAGAGGTAATTTTGCGGTGATGTATTGGCCACACGAGATATACACATGCATATCTTTTAAAGGGTGAGGATCCTCCGTTCTGTATCCCTTGTGATGGAAGAATCACGGTCAAGCATGTACTGCTTGACTGTATTGATTTTTCCATCACAAGGGATAAGTATTTCAAAGTCTCATCCATTAGGGGTCTTTTTAATCAGATAAGTCCACATTTTATACTTGCTTTTTTACAGGAAATTGAATTGATAGATAAATTTTGATGACTATGTATTGTAAATAAATAAATAACTTTTACTATCGACAGTATAATAATAATTAACCGAGATTGCAAGTGGCTATATCCTTGAAGGGGGTTAAAGTAGTGTAAAATTATTGTCCCCCTGAGAGGATATGTTAGACCACTTCATTCAAAGTAATTTATCTATCACTGTTTTTAAACGTAGAATATTTGTATATTTTAATTTTCGGCTAATCTCGTCAACATTCGCCAATAACTAAAGGAATGGTGTAAATCCTGCTGGGGAACCTTGTAGGTAGCTAAGGTACTGTAAGTCCCCTTGGTCCCTAGTATGGTGGCGTAACTTTAGTTGTTGGTGATTAATTGCCTGTTTTTTATAATGTGTCGTCTGTTGTAATCAAATCATTTTATTGCTCTAAATCTAGTTTTATACTTATGATCTGTGATATATTGCTGGTTGTTATACTGTCCTTCGTTGACAGCTTTTATATAAATCTATAATATAACTGCATAACTTGTTCAAGTCACGATGTGGCTGAAATATCGCCGATGTGACTTTAAATTAACTCACTCACTAAACAAATATACGTTTCAGATAACTTAATCAATAATAGGTCATGCCCCAGGATTGTTTACACATTCGTTTATACCCCGAGGCATGAAGGGCATGGTAGGCAGTTACGATACGTGCTCGGTGAGTACGAAGGTTATCGTGATTAAAGCAAAACGTGGACCAGCATGGTGCGGAAAGAGTACAACTATTGACGTCAGTATAATTTAGAGTGACTCAGATTCATCTGAAAACATAACACGAGACCATCTGCGATTTCCAAGTTTCAGCGGTTTGAACATCCTTGGCGTTTGGCTAGAATGTGTTGATTTATTAACGGTGATACAGCACGTGGTCGACAATTTCTGTTTGGAATTTCTAACAGCCTGTTTTGTTTTATACATCGACCTTTGAACTTCGTTTTTCGTCTTAGGCGCCCTGTGTGTCCGCAGAAACCTGTTCCATAGTCTGCAAATCACATTCTGAGACACCTTGAACATATCTCGCCGAGTTCTATTAGTTTGAAGCATACAACCAGCCCAATCTGATCGCAAATAGTGCATTAAAGCAAAAGTAGAGAGCTTGCGTATTACCGTGGATAATAAAAATCAGTAATATTAATTTTCAGAGTGATTTGCCGACCTTTCATTGAAGTGACAAAATCATGTATGATCCCAAAAGCCCATGAGTGGAGGAATTGTATGGTCCACGTGCAATGTTGCGGATGCTTTGGGGCCTTAGCGTTTTGTTACGAAACCGTTTTATATCCTGCAGTCATTATTTCGATACTGATCTTTCTTCTGACGACCGATCACATCCATATTTCAAGATCCCCTAGTTGTTTGGAGAATAAGTTTTAAAATACAAGTACTCTGGAAATGGCAGAAACACGAATTGGAACAGCTTCAACAAGTATCATCAAAGGTGGGACCAAATAGCAAAGGTTCAACTTCCCAATGCTTCAACGGTTCTTGGGTAGATGTTTAAGGTCGCAGAAGAGGATTGACAAACCATGACATAAGCCCAGTTGATGTTCAGTTTGGTGAGCTTAATTTATGTATGGTTACGTGTTCGTGGTAAAAGAGAGGTTTTGTTTAAAGTAATAACGATCATTTCATGTGAGCAGTGAATGTAATGTCAAACTTACACTGTCTATTTCTCCAGTAAAACCATCACTGTCGCTGCATTTGCCTATCACAAGCCCCGCTTGCTTCCTCCTCAGACTACCTGAAACAACACGAAACAATTGAGATTGAAAGGTAGTGAAATTCATATATTGACCATGCTTAATTAATACAAGCAGAAGAAACCAATTTTGATAATTTAAGGTTCGTCATTCATATTTTAATAAATCAAATATTTACTATAAATGATATGACGAATTCATATTTAGCATTAACCTTTAATGTTATTATGTACGTTGATCTGTTAGATACCAATATACATTTGTGATTTCTTATAACCTGTCACTCATGGACTCATGGATCTGTGGTGAGCGCGCTTCTACATTTCGATGTCCAGTGACGGTCTGGGAGAGTAAGCAGTGAAAAACAAGTCGGAAAAGTCTGATGGTGTTAAATACATTAAAAGACCTACCGAAAAAAACTGGGTTTGTCTTTTGACTCTTGTTCACAGACGCTTTTACTTTGGTGCCCTCGTAGATTAAACTGACCATGTTCCACTCGTTTCTCTAGTTTGAAAACACATACAAACATACACAACAAACATGTTACCAAAGCCTAGCGTACATGTGTATCCACTTTCAATATTCGAAGGATGTCTTTTAAAGAAATTCTTAAACATCTAAATAAATCATTTTTGAACATACAGTTAATTGGAGGAGAATGACCGTTAAAGAACATTTAAGTTCAGGGTAAATACAAACGTATTGATTTGGCAAAAAGGATATCAACAAAAACAAGGTATACGTTTAATCTTCAAAACACAACGTTCCAATATGTTTCATTTGTATCGTCAGGGAGAACGAAGTTACACTGATTGTCACGCCATGCGACGGTTACATTTGTTATGGAAAGAACTCTTTAATAGAAATATTCTTAAATCAACCCTGCACTATATCAGCTTAAATATTACAGAGGCATTTGCCTTGTTGACCATCACAACGTCACTTTAAACTCTTGCCTATTTACATTAGTGAAAAGAAGTCACTTAAAATAGATTGATTAATTCATCACTTATCAAATCTTTGGGCGTTATGTTTTGCTTCACTTACTTTGTAAGGAATCTGAACATGCCACAATGGCGAACTGTATGTGTGCACTCTAAAGACAACCGTACCATCACTGGTATGCAACCTGATGTCAACCGAAGCACTCTCAACGTCATTCCCATGAAGACAATCTGACAACAGTACCATTCTGTCGGATCCTTCACGAGCGAAAAACTTTAAGTGGACAGCAAATTTGTACCCCATCGTTGTGCCATTCAAACGTTTGATGATCATCATGCTTTTGTCATAAAACTGACCCGTTCCGTATGCTGTAGGCTGAATATGAAACATTTCGAAGTCGTTGCCAGAACTACTTATGTCCTCGAATGGGCTGTCACCATCAAAGGTCATTTCAAATTTAGGATGGCATGCTGAAAACAGAATTTGAATTTAAATTTCTAAAGAGAAATGTAAATATTATAAGCCAGAGGATAGAGTATGGCGAACTAACAAAACTGTTTAATGTGTACATGTATTTAATTGATCTTATACAATCTTGAAACTGTTTTACCTGGGTGATCCTGGAATCCCGTTGGGGGATAGTCGCAACGACATAGTTCCTCCCTGAATATGGTCCCATCTGGACACGGACGGATGATGGCCAACTTATGCACCATGCGATAATAATAGTGGAAATTGCCATCGACTTTCAGTCTGTCGTCACACACTGATAACATATAACGATTAATGCAACATTCTGAAAAGACATAATATGAATAAAACAAATGCTGTAATATACGATATCGGTGGTTTCCGAATTTGTTCATTCATCACTTTGTTAGTAACCAGTTGATTTTGTTCACTATATCTTATTCAGGACGGACTAAACCCATCTGTTGTTTTTTTGTTTTTAAGGCCCCACTGAGCAATATTCCATATGTAAGACGGTAGTATGTAAATAATCGAGTCTGTACCAGACAATAGACATCATGATCATCGATCTTCACAAACGGGACACGTTGGTATGCTTCAACCAATTCAGCGAGCCTGGCCACCCGTTCCTGTTAGTTTCCTCTTACGACATTAGTCCATTTGTGTTATGTATGTTCTGAAAATGGCATAATGAAAGGGTCCTATGCCTGAAGATTTTCATATACACTTTGAAACATATACAAATAAGAAATAGGTAAAACTGATACGGGCCCGACCTTTCCATTTACCCAAAGAAATATATGAAAACAATCGTTCGGCCATGTCTTCCAAATATCAAAAAACAATTCTTTACGTCCTGTATTAGTGAAGAATATTAATATAGGAAGCTACATGATTTGATCCAATTCTTTGACTTTGACTTTATATTTGAAGGCAATGGAGTCCAAATAAGCAATGTTACACCCGGAAAAGCAACAAATTCCAGCTCGCCCCCAGACATTGCTTATTTCAGTTGATGTAAAGCCAAACCTTAAGTCTCTTCACATGCTCTCAGGACTTACTCTACACACTACTTGGTTATCGCACTGTTCATCAACAACAGGTTTTTCATAAATGTACACTTTGTTCTACTTACTATATGGAATATTGCCTGTGTGTCGTTATTTTGTTGTTGTTGACAAATCATGATACTTTGAAGTTCAAATATTCTCTCCTTATTGACTCATTACGAAATAGATACAACAGTTGTTATGTAGTGATATAATGAAGATCTATCAAATGATCTCATGATTTGGGACTGGATCAAATTTCGCATTAAAATCATAAAAAAATGAACACTCTAAATTACAGACAAAACAGTGGATTCAATAAAGTGATCTGGTACAGACGATGGCAGTACTTGAAGATCAACTCATATGCAAGACAGATCAATGTGAATGATAAGTCGAAATAAGAATTGGAAGAAATATAAATATAGATTGAGATCCAGATTAAATTTGACTGAAATGGGGCAAAGCAGTAGCAGCAACATTTTTTAGTTCAGAGAAATCAAGGAAAGGTTGATAGACATAATAGGAGATAAAGTAGATAAAGCTCAAGAGCAGCCAAACCAGTTTACGAAATAGGATTGTTCAGATCCACTTAAACTGTTCCTTCGGTATATTTCTAAAGTATGTTCACATCTTGTTAAGATTGTAGAGGTGCCATTTTGGTAAAACGACGTAATTTTTTCGTTTGGTAATTCTGTGTATATATTACAACGTAATGAACGTTGGTGTTATTCATTAAACAACCTATAGAACCAAACGTGGGTTTCACTTAAGAAAATGAACTGATGAATGTTTGTCATCATACGGGTTAACATTTTTTCACAAGATCTCTGCATGATTTGCAATATATCAGGGAAATATACATTCTAATTTCCGTTATTAGCCGATAATTCCAATGATCAAAACATTATTTGAAAACAACAAAATTCATGTATTAATCACGGAACCCATCCATTCCTATACCCCACCCCACTCTCAGTAGGGAATAAAAAGTAGCAAGCAGATCACAAAGAGACATCTAACTCTAAAGTACTTTACTCATTTACATTATGATGTCATGTACACATATCATGTGCGTTTTCTTTACATTAAAATACCCTATGATATTAGATTTTGCTTCCTTCATATTTTAACGCACTATAAATACATAGATTTATATTGGTAACGAACTTACTGGAAGATATATCATACCCAGGGTCGCATTCTGGGTTACAGGAAGGATTAGGAATACAGCCATGGTTCCACGTGAAGGTCGCTTTGTTCGGGCAGCACTTCATAACCGGTTTCTCATTTTCACATTGCCAGTAAGCACGACAGTTGTTCTCAAATGGAAACGACGTGCCTGAAGCGTTTGTACAACGTTCTGAAAACACAGTATGTGAATTAATTACCGAACGTAAAATTATGTGTATATGGCACAAAAGACGAAATGTGAATATCAACGTGTTATACAAGGGCATTAGAGCTAATATGCCGATTTTCAAAGGGTTACCGGAAGATAAAAGACATTATTCAAGTAATATATACAAAATAAAGTACACCTGATTATCATGGATGACTAAAACACAATCTAATAAGTTATTTGATAAAGGGATAACCAAGAACGATCGGATTCACAAATTGAGGCTGTGAAATTATACCTGAAATATTCAGCAATTTCTCCTCGATAGTGTCATGACTTGTTGTAGAAATCAAGTCATCGGTTGTTGTGTCCATTTTTGTAGGCGTATTAGAAGGGGCTTGTGGCTTCGATTTCATTGGCATCTTTGGAGAAGTACGGACAAGGGGTGTTGGTCTTGCGGTCACAGTTGTTGACAGAGTTGTAGATAATGAAGGTGTACTTCTAGATGTAGATAATGCAACGGTTGAATGGACGGTTGTAATAGGATTGTATGTAGTTGTCGACAGTGTTGTGGAATACGTTATGGTCGACGATGTTATTGTTAATTTGAATGGGGTCTCTCTAGTGGCCGATGGGGTTGAAGGTAATTTTGTGGTCGATGGGCTTATCGTAGTTGTAGATGATGTTATAGTGGTTTTTGGTGGAGATCGGATTGTATTCGATGGAGTGACTGTGAATGGGGTTGCTGAAGTGATTGAATGAGTTTTAGGTATTGCTGTGGCTGGCAGGGATGTTGAAGTTGTAAACGGGGTGGTTGTAGGTGATGAAGCTGTTGTAATTGTTGATATAATTGTAGGTAAGTGTGTGATTGATTGGGGTATAATAGTTGTAGATGGGGTGAATGTAGCTGTAAATGGGGTTGTATTAGATGTTTGGGTTTTAGGTATCGTTGTAGGTGATGAAGCTGTTGTGATTGTTGATATGATTGTGGGTAAGTATGTGGTTGATTGGGGTATAATAGTTGTAAATGGGGTGAATGTAGCTGTGAATGGGGTTGTATTAGGTGTTTGGGTTTTAGGTATCGTTGTAGGTGATGACGCTGTTGTAATTGTTGATATAATTGTAGGTAAGTGTGTGGTTGATTGGGGTATAATAGTTGTAGATGGGGTGAATGTAGCTGTAAATGGGGTTGTATTAGTTGTTTGGGTTTTAGGTATCGTTGTAGGTGATGACGCTGTTGTAATTGTTGATATAATTGTAGGTAAGTGTGTGGTTGATTGGGGTATAATAGTTGTAGATGGGGTGAATGTAGCTGTAAATGGGGTTGTATTAGGTGTTTGGGTTTTAGGTATCGTTGTAGGTGATGAAGCTGTTGTAATTGTTGATATGATTGTAGGTAAGTGTGTGGTTGATTGGGGTATAATAGTTGTAGATGGGGTGAATGTAGCTGTAAATGGGGTTGTATTAGTTGTTTGGGTTTTAGGTATCGTTGTAGGTGATGACGCTGTTGTAATTGTTGATATAATTGTAGGTAAGTGTGTGGTTGATTGGGGTATAATAGTTGTAGATGGGGTGAATGTAGCTGTAAATGGGGTTGTATTAGGTGTTTGGGTTTTAGGTATCGTTGTAGGTGATGACGCTGTTGTAATTGTTGATATAATTGTAAGTAAGTGTGTGGTTGATTGGGGTATAATAGTTGCAGATGGGGTGAATTTAGCTGAAAATGGGGTTGTATTAGGTGTTTGGGTTTTAGGTATCGTTGTAGGTGATGAAGCTGTTGTAATTGGTGTCTGAGTTGTAATGATAGATGGGGTTCTAGGGAGTATTTTTTTCGATTCACTTATGGTCGTTGCAGATGCGGAAATTGTAGCAGTGCGTAAAGTTGTACTGGCAGGTAGAATAGTAGATAACAGAGCGATAGATGGCGTTATTGTGATTGTAGATGGAACGGTTGTAGGAAATGTAACATCAGATCGGGCGGGAGAAACCTTAAGATACTTTGAACTAAATGGCTTAAATACAGTTTCAGATGCAGTATTTATCAAGGTAGACATCCTGGTTGTTTCCGGTGTATATGTTATGTTTGTCGAGTGGATAGTTGCAGGTGATAACGTTGTTGTGGTTGAGGTCGAAGTGGTAGAGCTAGTTATAGTCTTAGACTGTGTTGTTTTAGAAAAGGTACTTCCAGATAAATTAGTATTAAGTGAAGCCTCCGTGGCTACTGGATTTGTGGGTGAATATGTAGTGACAAATGACCTAGATTGGATGGTTGTATTCAGTGGAGAAGCTGTAGATGTTGTATCAAATGTCCTTGGGTGATTGTTGTTAATGATATGTTTATCAAACATTGTGGGAGGTGGGGATGATGTTAGCAATATGTTGGTAAATGAATTTACTAGGTGTGTAGTTATATAAGGGGTTGCGGTAGTGGTGTGTGTGGTCGTTATGATTGACGATGTGTGTACTGTAATGGGCGTAATAGCAGTTGTTATTGTATATTTGGTACTGGTGTTCTGTGTTATGGGGGAAAGAGTAGGCGTTCTCCAAATACTAGAAGATTTTGTAGTGACAATCGTAGTTGATGTGTGTTTTTGTTTTGCCGCAGTAGTGTTTGTTTGACCAGACCATGGTTTGGATGCGGCTTTGAAAATAGGACTTTCCCCTGCGGTGGTTTTAGGTGTCGCAGTGGCAGAGCCTTTGGCACTTGATATAGTTGTATCACTGGGCACATGAGTACTCACTATGCCACTGTCTGAGATTAATTTACCTGAAGTTGTCGTGTTTGGTAACAGTCTTACCATGGCATGTGGGGTGTCTGCTTTTGTTGTGTTATTTAAAGAAGTAGCATTTACTCTGGATAGTGAGGCTGATCCAAATCTACCACGAGGTAAACTTGTCGTTGAAGCTGTCACATTGAAAGTGGTTGATGGAAGTAATTCCGCTTTCCCTGAAATTGTTTTGACATTTTAAATTGCACAATGTTTTTGTTTCTTTTATCAGTAAAAATAAACTTCTAAAATTCTGAAAAGGTTACGATATGGGTATTATTTTGACATATCTTACTGTTCATTCATCTTAGAACACGAGAACAAATAGATTGTAGTAGTACCTGCTTCTGTTAGTTTTGTAGTCGTGTTCTGTGGAGACATATCTGGGACTTTCGTGGATTCAGTTCTGTATTCCTTGTTACTTGAAGTTTCAAGTCTAGTTGTCAGTACAATTTGGGCAGTTTGAGTTGTTCTGATGTCTGTCAATTGTGTTTGACCAGACGATACCACTGTATCCAATGATTGGACCTCTCCATCTTGATTTCCACCTCCAAGTAAACTAAGCACATTGTAGCTATTGCCTGCGTTCGTCATTCCTTCAGAATTTACAACATTATCTGTATTATCAGCAAGGTTCAATATCATGTTCACTTGGGAATTACTGTTCGCCTCGTATCCTAAATTTGGACCACTTGGAAGGTTAATTACCTGGTTGCTCAAAGTATCATAACCACCGCCATTGTGAGCCTGCCACAAGTAAGATGTTTTGTCAACTGGAGTTCCTGTTGACAAAGTGGTATATTATTATAATCACAACATAACCTGATAATCAACATTACATCATAATGTGAATAAAATAGTGATCGAATGATACCAGCATGTACAGCACAACATTGTACGTTTTTTTATTGGTTTATCACAGTGTAGCCGGGTTATGGTGCTCACTCTGAATGAGTTAGCCACATAAGTGCCACCCTCTCATAACCCCTTAGTATTCATTATAACTTCAAGTTGTGTTTATTATATGTTGTCCTCTACAGAATGTCAGCCAACTAACATCAACCTTGGTACCCTTTTGCAGCCTCTGTGATTTCTCCAGCTTAACCTGGACTTCCCCTATCTATACTATTAAAATGTAGGGGATATTGGATTTACAAGATTTATGACACGGAAATTTTGAACCCTTTGTCAATTTATTCCACACCTTTGGTACTGCCGGTGAAGCACAGATTTTCCATACTAAGGGCAAAACCAAACCCAGGGTCAAACAGCAAAGTTGCCATGACATGGAAGCAAAGTCAA
Organism: Haliotis cracherodii; assembly: GCF_022045235.1. NCBI lineage: Eukaryota > Metazoa > Mollusca > Gastropoda > Lepetellida > Haliotidae > Haliotis > Haliotis cracherodii. The sequence goes on along the minus strand of NW_027266266.1, from coordinate 30,376,157 downwards.
TAACGGGTAAGTCAATGACGCGTGGACGTTGGGCGTGTAAATGACCTCTGTGCAGTCGATTTCTCATCGTCTGGACTCACTCTCACACCAGCGTCTGCTTGTAGTCGAGCTCTAATCTGATTAGCCGTTATGACACGATTTCTCAAGGCTAAAGTACGGATAAATCGATCCTGCGCATGAGTTGTCGCCCTTGGTCGTCCCGAGCGTCGTCTATCGTTAACAGAATGTGTAGCACGATATCTGGACCATAATCTGCTTATGATAGACTGTGAAACGTTCATCGTCCGTGCCACAACGGTCTGTGTTGTGCCAACCTGTAGCATGCCAAGGGCACGTAACCTTTCATTTTGTGTAAATCGGCGCATGTCACCCGTTTGGTAACTGAGTTCCAAAACAATTAAACTGATGTTTCCACCTTCAAATTTCCTTCCACAGTGGGTATAACCTTCAAATTCAAAGTCGTACAAATTTGGTGTTCAACCCCCATCATCACTAGCATCACGTGCAGATCCTGGGGTTGCCATTGATGTGTTTGGGGGCCGAATTTCACTGGAAATGTTTCCTCTGTAAGGATCTATATTATTTTGTCTCGTATTCATTTGCATTTGTTACAAGTATGATCGCAAAATGAAAAATCCCCTACTTTTTTTTAAATAGTATATTTTAGATATGTCCACCACTTAATGTCACTGTGAAGCATCTTGTCTTCCTTTAATACCTGTCAGATGCTAACTTTGTTATCAACTTTTTGCAGCTTCCTTTCTCAGCATTTGTCACTTTTTATTGAGGAAGATCTCTTATTTCCAGCTGAGAAATAATTCAGTATTCTTATCTTTTTCCATCCTGTTTTAGAAACAAATACATTCATAGAAAGGGTATTTTAACTTTTCATTATTTGTTCTCTGACTTTGGTCATTGGTTTCTTGGTTTGACAGCCATATTGGATTCAAGGTTTTCACAGTTTTTTTGTGTATATGTCTTCAAATCCCTACGCCTCTGAATCCCCTGCATGAAATGTATTCAAACTTTCTGAGAATTGTCTCCATACACAACGCAACAAATTGTCTTTACGGATTTGGGATATCCTTTTTAGTTGCGGCCATAATGGATTTTGATTTTGATCATTTTTTTCACCGAAATTTTACTTTAAAGATCATATTTTGTAAGGATGTTGACAGAAACTATTTAAAGTTTACATAAAGTTATTGTGCGATATGCATCTCATTTATGTTCTTGTTTGCATGCTAAAATGAACACCGCTTGATGGTAATATTTGATTAATATTTGAGACACCCCTGGGACACGCTAATTTCGTAGCGGCGATGTCCTGCAAACGGTGACTATCTTTTGACAGAGTTGGTACAAACAAACCCTTTGCGGATTCGAACATGTGTTACTTGCAGCCCGTCATTGCTGCTTGCAGCTTTAATTTAAACTGTTATTTCTAAATATTTGCCAGTTCACACATTTGTGTTACATTTACTGAGCACACCAATAACCATGTGCTTCAACCATGTGCTTCAACCATGTGCTATCCCATTATCCCATATAAATGAGAATCTTTTCCTTTTGGCTTAAATAAGATTAGTTTATTCTGTATGAACTCTTTATGGGGGGAGGTTACTTATTCCCAGCTTCCCTCCAATCATCTGACAAAGCAGAATGAGCTTCATCATCCAAGAACATCCTCATGTTATAACTAGCAGTCCAGTGGTTGGACAGATAACACAACGCCCGGCAAAAAACATTCATCCCAAAACGTGTTGACAAACCCATTGATGGAAAAGGGATCCAACATTTACAGAAATCCAAATTACTATATCAAATATTTCAAATTCTTAAAATATCAGACAAATAGACGAAGATGTCATTGAATGGTCCCATGTCAGGTGAACCAACAGACTTAGGAACTTAGAAGCGGGAAGCACATGCAGGTTCCATTTGCCAATTTTACAATCCAATTCAAACTAGTCTGAGGTAAAAAAAGCTGCTTTCCTAGAAAGAGGTTAGAATGTTTGTTGTTTGTTGTTGTGCGTTCTTTCTTTGAGATCGGGCACTCGTGAAGAGCAACCTCCTCGTGGTGAGTGCTGGATAACGCTAATAGCTCTTCCCCCGTGTGGAACCGGAGCAGAATGTTTCCACAGCACCTCATTGCTGGCCATAAAAGGCGACCGAATTGGGCAACCTGTTTGCCGTGGGTTGCGCCCCTGTGTCGGTGGAGGAAGGTAGTCTGGTGGTTGAGGGCACTGGAACCAGAAATCGGTGTTCCTTTTGCCCAACACACCACTTCGACCCTAACTTCACCTAGACGGGTGGTAGAATGGGCCCGGTTCTATCAATCGGCTGGTCACGCCAAGCCCTGTGCGTGATATTGTATATACACGCCTGTGTTATATTGTAATGTGTATTTTGGACTTGGTCATGCATTACTTGTATGAATTCACAATTTTGGATGGAATAAATTGCCTAGAGTCTTACGCCAGAAGGCGGTGGCTCATGGGACAATCTGGTGATGTTGACCTCTGTATTCTATATGTCTCCACTTTTTTGTCATGGACTGATCCAGTCTGGCACTACATCTGGTAGACAAATATAGCTATTCAAGTCATATTTGCTGGAATATAACATCCCTGGTATCCCTGGTGTTTGCATGCTGGAAATCCGATGCGCTACAACACTGTCCTTGTTGACACTCCATGGTGGGTGGGGAGCAGGTATGCTAAAACACTTTTCGTTCACAATGTCTACCCAACTACCTGGTTCAATTCGCAACGACAAAAAACGACGTCTTGAAGATGATGATTCTGGGAACTTTCCCAACAAATATGATTCATGGTCCTGATTCCTGGTGATCGAGGCTGCTGACAAACTACCTATAAAATTGAATCCGTTTGCTATTTCAAAGGCTATTAACGGACATTGTGGAGAAGTGAAAAATGTCACTCGTCTCCGTAGTGGTTCTTTTCTTGTGGATCGTCTGAAGAAACAGCAATCTCAAAATCTCTTGTCGATCAGTCAGTTTGCCAATGTTGAGGTTGCTGTTTCAGCACACAAGACTTTAAACTCCAGTAGAGGCATTGTTCGAGACAGAGCTCGATGCCTTTCGGACATGTCTGAACAAGAAATTGTTACAGAGTTAAACGTTTCACCAAAAAGGTCAATGGTGTTGTCACTCCCCTGAACACCTGTCTCTTTACATTTGATAGACCAAGTATTCCTCGTTCAATTTAAGCTGGTTATGTTAATATCGGAGTGGAGGTGTACGTCCCCAATCCACTCCGATGTTATACTTGCCAAAAGTTTGGCCATGGTTCCAAATCCTGTGGTCGACCTCAAGTTTGCCAGCGTTGTGGTGGTAAACATGACAGCACTGAATGTAGGGCAGATGTCAAGTGTGCCAACTGTAATGGCCAACATGAAGCCTGGTCCAAGTCCTGTCAACTATGGAAAACTGAATCTCAGATATTAAAACTCAAACATCAAAACAATATTTCACATCTGGAAGCCAAAAAGCAAGTAGCTAATCAGTTGCCATCAACTTTAACGTATTTTCCTGCAGTGTTTCGTTCTGTTGCCACTTCATCCATAGAATGTCAGACTGAGTTGACATGGGTTCACTCCGTTCAACCAGTTGTCATTCTGCCCAACAAATCAGATTGTCAGCCCTGTACATAATCTTCAGAATCACAGACTGATTCACAAGCTTTACCAATTATTGAAAAACCAGGAAATGTTCACATGTAAAAGACAGAAAGAAAAAAACTAAACAGACAACATCTTAGGACACCCTCTCCTTCAGAGGTGCCTGTCCATTACTCCTTTCGGCCTTTGGATATGGAGGTAACTCCGTCTTCACAGGCCAGAGCTAGGAGTTCTTCACGCTCGCGTGTGAGGTCACCTTTTGAGCCACCATGACTCAAACGCCTCATTTGATTCAGTGGAATTGCAGAGGACTCAGGAATTTTTTTAATGAGATACAATTGCTAATTCAGGACTTAACACCATCAGCACTGTGTCTCCAAGAGACTTATCTTAAGCACAACGATATATTTGATTTAAGGCAATATAAGGTGATAAAGCTACTGGAGGTTCTACTAAATTGATCAGGCAAGGCATCATCCATAGCACTGTTCCCTTCAATACAAATCTTCAAGCTGTAGCTGTCCGACTTACATTGCACATTGCACTTACTTTGTGCTCCTTGTATATTCCTCCTTCAAATACCCTTCAGCAGGCTGATCTTCAGAATCTTTATGATCAGTTACCGAAGCCCTGTATCATCATGGGCGATTTAAATGGGCATAACCCTCTACGGGGAAGTCCAAATACAAACAGTAAGGGAAAAGTGCTTGAAGACTTTATTTCTGACAACAATCTCTGCATATCTTATGACGATTCAAACACTTATTTGCATCCTGCTACAGGTACATATTCAGCACTGGATCTGTCAATCACAGATTCAAACCTTTACAGCGAATTCGAATGGTCAGTTCATGATGACCTTTTGCGGGAGTAACCATTTCCCTACAATCCTTAAAACTGTTAACCCTACTGACCGTCCACCAACAACCCCGGTGGAATTTTACAAAGGCTGACACAAGACCAAATAGCGTCCATTCCAATTTGGAATGAACGTTGGAATGCTTTGGAAAGATCGCTCATTCCAAACTTTCCAAAGCTTGGAAAAATCGATCTTTCCAGAAAATCCAAAATTGGAATGGCAACATTTCCAACACTGGAAATGTTTGGAATGACTTGGAATGGTTTGGAATGGTTTGGAAATATGGTTAGAAGGAACAAGTTAAAATATGTTTTATCAGTAATTTGATCAACAAAAAGACTATGAATTAGGGGATATAGGGGTTGCTTATATAGTAATTTTGAGATTTGGAAAGAATGCCAAGAGTGGGTGGGGGACGAACTAAGGGAGCTGTGTGTGTTGGGTGGTTGTTAGATAAGGTAGTTTGGGTTTTATGATTTTATTTGGGGTTTAAATGCGACTAATTAGTCCTGTTTTAATTAGGTATAAACCTAAGGCTTTGACTTTTTCTAATTCATTTTGTGGATTAAAGATTGATTCTAGTGTAAGTCCGGTTTTAAGATTTAGGGTGGTCTGTAGTGTTGTTCGGTGTGTTTGGTAGTGTGTGCAGTGAATGAGTACGTGTTCTGGTGTTTCTTGTTGTTTGCAATGTGGGCTGTTTCCTGTTGTGTGTAGATTAGCTATTTTACGGTGATTATTTAGTTTGGTGTGGCCTGTTTGTAGTTTAGTAATTATTCTGTCGATTTTTTTGGATAGGTGTAGTAGTTTTGGTTTATTTAGTTTTTTTTGAGTATTTTCCTGATTTGGCTATTTAAGTTTTGGTATATATTTTGCCATTTTTTGTCGATTTTTTGTTTAGTGAGACTTTTGATTTCTGATTTTGAGCTGGATGATTAAGCTTATTTCTGGGAGTTAAAGGGATAATTTTGCTGCTTTATCTGCCTTTTCATTTTCAAAGATTCCTACGTGGGCGGGGGTCCAAATGAACTCTATTTGTTTACCTGCCCTAGTTAAGTTGTTTGAGCTATTGAGTATTTGATTTATTAGTTTGGGGTGGTTTTTAGTGTTTTCATTTTTGAGGGCTTGTAGTCCACTGAGGGAGTCGGTTAGGATGAGGATCTTTTGTTGTTTTTTAGATTGCTGATTGTGTAGTGCTGAGACAACTACTGACTGATGTAGACGATTTAACGTGCGCTTTCCGACTGCAGCGTATTTCGCACACGGGCCTGGCCGGTGTCCTCCCATTAGTTAGACGTCCCAATAGTTAGACAGCATATAACAGCACTTTAAACGGTTGAGTGCACACTAATCCTTATGCTTGTTACCTCAGACTTTAAAATGGAATAGTCCAGATAAGATCTGACAAACAAAGCAAAGCAGCTTTAAATAGATACTTTAATATTATACTTAACATTTAATTACACTTTACATTTGATAAATTTTATACAGTTTGTAACAACACTTTGTGACAGTTTTTGGTAATGTACACTTTACATTTAATAACTTTTACAGTTTATTTATCCCAGACGAAGCAAGTGTGCTAGGTGACAGAGGTCTGTTGAGTCGCTCTTGAACTTCTGTCCTCAGTTGTCGAAAAAGCCGGCCATAGGTTGTTGCTTGGCGATCTGGCAAAAGGGCGAACACTAGAGGGAAGGTGTTGGGACCAACTCTTGCATGAATGATGTATACTTGATCCCTTAAACCTGGACATGCCGTGAAGGTACCATCCATGTAAAGGGTGTCAGTTTCCTGGAGGGCTTGTATCTGTTCTGCAGTGGAGAACGCCAGGATCTTGTCATCGTCGCCGTCGCTGAACAGTAGAAAGGGACGTCCATCTGTTGTCTCTGACATTTGTCTTCAGTGTCTACTGCTGCCCGCGACCTGGGTAACCCTGGATTGTAACGCCTGAACAAGAGCAAAGGAACAGTTACACATATGTTACATGAAATATTTATAATGATTTCATTCACTTGAACTGTTTAAGAGCGAAACAAGTTATGTGGGACGTAAAAAAAAGAAGTAAATTCTAACCAAGTCCAAAATACGGGATGATATTTACCTGTAAAGTGCACTTTTCACGCTCTGAAATAATGGCATCGCTGGCACGTTGGCTTCATCTAATTGAGTGACCTGCTCCTCGTACAACGCCTGCATCTGTGTGGTTTCTTCTCGCGCTCTTTTACGAAGATTGCTGACAAAGTTCACTCTGGTTTCATCTTCAGGCGGATGGTTATGTTCCGACTGATTCCAAAGAAAGTCACCGACAGTCGTACATTTCCCATTGCACGTCTTGACGACACATCTCCAATGTGTGCAGGTTTGCCTCTCGCGGTTTCTGTTGTAAATATATCCATCTAATATCAACTTCCACGCCGAGAGGTGAGGTACTCTACTATCCTTAAACCAGCCATATCGATACTGATAATGACACGTACCCCAAGATCATTTTATTTGTTTGATGAGTAGATAATCTAAACTCAACTCCTTCAACTGATCATACAGTAAGACAATTAAGCTACTCCATAGTTTACATAGTTAATCTCATGCCAATTGAACGTGTGCTGAGAGTAAGGTAATTTAGGTTAATTAAACGAAATTATAACATATATACTCCCTAAGTTGTGAGTCCCTTATCCCTACTCAGTACTTTAATCTAATTAGGACTGATCCATTACACCTGTAGGTATATTCCCTCTTTGCCGAAATAAACATGTCTAACAATTGGGACGTCTAACTAATAGGATATAACCGCCTGGCCGGACCAATTAGTGTATTCCGAAAAGGGTGAAAGTGGTGTGTGCAACCCAAGAGGGGGCTTTTAGGGGTTGCTTATATTGAATTTTTGAGATTTTTAAATTTGGAATACTTGCCGAGGTAGGTGGAGGAGGGAACTAAGGGAGCCGGGTGAGGTGGGTGTTTGTATGTTTATTGGATTTTGGATTGGTAGATTAATTAGTTTTTAGATGCGCTTAATTAGGTCTGTTTTGATTAGGAATAAGCCTAGGGCCTTGAAGTTTTCTAGTATGTTTTGAGGGTTTAGTATTTCATCTAGAGTAGGAACCTTATTTAGATTGAGGGTGGTTTGTAGTGTGGTTCTGTGTGTTTGGTAGTGGGTGCAGTGGATGAGTGCGTGTTCTGTGGTTTCGGGTTGTTTGCAGTGGGGGCAGTTGCCTGTGGTGTGCCTTTTAAGTTTTTTTAGGTGGTTATTTAGGTTCGTGTGTCCTGTTTGGAGTTTTGTAATTAATCTGTCAATTTTTTACAGGGGTGTAGGATTTTAGGTTTGGCTAGTGGTTTTCTGAGCACTTTTTTGATTTGGCTATTTGAGTTTTGATATTGATTATGCCATTTTTTGGTTATATTTTTGTTTGTTTACACTTTTAATTTCTGATTTTGAGATGGGTAGGTTTAGGCTTATTTCTGGTATTTTAAGAGATAATTTAGCTGCTTTATCGGCGCTTTCGTTGCCGTAAATTCCTACGTGGGCGGGGATCCACAAGAAGGTTATTTGTTTGCCTGCTTTTGTTTGGGTCGTTGGAGCTTTTAAGTATTTGGTTTATTAATTTAGGTCGGTTTTTTGGTATTTATGTTTTGGAGGGCTTGTAGTCCACTAAGGGAGTCGGTGAGAATTAGGATTTTATTGTTGTTTTTAGATTGTTGGTTATGCAGGGCTGAGGCCATGCCCATAAGTTCGGCCGTGAATATAGATTGGTTGTTAGGGAGTCGGTAAGATTGTGTGGATATAACTGGTTGTGTGGTATGGACTCCGAAGCCTGTGTGGTTGGAGATCGGGTCTGAAGATCCGTCAGTGTATATGTGACACCAATTTGGCCAATTTTCGTGTATGTATGCAAGTGTGGTGGTTTTAGCTATGTTTGGGTCGGTTTGTTTATTTATTTGGTTAGCTAGCGTTGTGTTTATTTAGGGTATTTTGAGTTTAGGGGTGAAGATATTTGATTTTTTGCAGTTTTGTTTAAGATTTTGAGTTTGGTGTTCATTGAGGTAGTTAGTTATTCTTTGGGATATTGGGGTGAGTAAGGGGTGTTTGCGAGCTAGAGTTTGGTTTCTTGGGCTAATGTTTTGGTTAATTATGAGACAACTAATAGGTCTCAAGATTAAGTATTCGACTGGATGGCAGCTGCCATTTAATTACAAAACAGACAGTCGTCTAGACGGCTCACATGTAAGTGCGCCGACATGTGCCTAAGATCATAAAATGGACAATCTTTGGTAACATCTAATTTATTGTTGTCTCACGCCAGAGCTGTGAATAATTCTGTTCATTGAACAATTGGAATTCATGAAGTTATCAATAATTGTTTTACTTAACATAAGATAAGATAAGTTGTTTACAACATAATATTATGATGTCAGGACGTACTACAGTCAAAACCATATATTTTAAAATCAATTTAATGACAGACTATGATTTCCAAGTCCCGATTAGCAAATCAATGAGGTATCAGTTTCACCACATGTGCACAGACCGCCTATACTTATATATATATTTTTCATAACTATTCTCTAGTTAAAGTCCTATCCTCTTATCAAAAAATCTGTGAGAGTGATCATCATTAACGAAACTCATTATCGTCAAAGAATACAGAACAAATGAAGAATCAGATGCATACATTTATTGCCATGCTTCATTCATCACGAAGTAGATTTACAAACATTTGTGAATAGCACTTAAACTGTGATAATTAATTTTACCATTGTCCATATTATATTATAAATATTAACCATAATATGGATTTCCGAATATATAAACGACTCCAAACGTTGATATTTCAGACAAAAACAAAGTCAGCTGTCTTTTAACGTTCAGGGGAAAAGGGTTTGCTTTCACAATTGAACATTTGTTTTCACCAAAGGACAATCAAATCAAGCCAAAAACAGTAAAAATACACATATGTGGTTAGCGACCGTCATTATACAGCGAGGGGGGAAATTCGTCTGCTCTAACTGCCTTCACAAAAACATTCCAGCCCTTAATTACCGAGGCAGCTGTGACGTAGTAGCATTACATTCGCTGCGTTTGCAGCATATAAGATGTGTAATCTGTGGAGTGACTAAAGTAATATTACGGCTGAAATCTTACTTGCATGGTTGTTTTAATAGAAAACTTACGGTTTAAAAACACAATTGTTCTTATATAATGTTTTTAGGTTTGGTTAATAAATACAAGAGAAGATTTTTTATAGATATAAAACTGGTCGAAAATACAGCTGAACAATAGAAAAATAAAAATAGGAGTTGTGAATAGTGACAAATTTTAATTACATCACCGTGTCAATAATTATTGATTGATTCCGTCAAACAACTGTCAAACCATTTATTGCCATGTACGTACATGTACACATGAAGTCGGCGCTGTTGGAGGCTCCAGGTAAATAAACATCGTGGTTTTATGACGGGAGATCAGACGAACCGTGAACCAGGGGCATGCGACGTAATTATACCTAAAGGTGGTAGAACAAGGGTATTGTCTCTTGGACTGGCTAATTGACCGTACGTATAATTGGTAAATATATTCGTTTTGACACCCGTGTTTCATGCGCATCCCGGCTCATAAGCAGAATACAGGCAAATGAGGCCCCGTGATCAGTGGAGCGTGAACAACATGGATGCCGCCTTTCGGCCGTACCGAACAGTCAAGCTGCGATCTCGGAACTGAATCCAATTGCAAGCGGAGACAAGATTACTTCCCTTACCCAAACATGATCGTTGCTCAGAAATGTTCAAATCTATCGTCAGTAAATCATGAAATTAATGCGAGCATGACATTTATGCGAAAAATGCGATCGTCAGTCCCTCTTATTATTTTAATATGTTTCATTTCATCATGATAAAAAAGTTAGTCACTTATAAGGTTACCACGTTGAAAATGGAAACGATGGTTAACAAAAACAACAAAATGTATTCTCTCATCACTCAGCCTAACAGTGGTATAACTGCAAATTAAACAATCAAGTAGCTAAAGTATTACACATGGTGGGTGGAGGACCAGGGGCACTTTGAGTTTGACAGGTGTCATCAACTGGTCAAGTAACATCACGGTTTGTATATTCACGTTGATTGGACAGTCTAGACTGGCGCCAACTAATCATGACGGCGTCTTCAGAACAGAACAGAACAGAACAGAACTTTATTTCTCCCAGGTTTAGGCTTACGTGGATAACGGAAAATTTTGTTTAAGTGATAGCACATTTATAATTCAATCTATTATACTTTCCTTGATTGATTATATGGCTGCGGTCGTAGATCCGGATGTATCTAAATATGCTCAGTATATATACAGGGTTTATTGTTATACTTTTAGGATTAATAGATACAATTGAGTATTTATACCCTTGATCATAAAGTTAGTCACTTCTTTCACACTTTGATTTCTATGATTTGGGTTATGATTAAATTGACAAAATAAGAAATCATTCCGTGTATATGTGTATTATATATTGTACCCCAATACGTAATTAAATTGTGTATAAATAAGAACACTAGGTTAATTACTGTAATTGATTATTTGATAAACATATTCACATTTAGTTGTGTGATATGTCACAGAGGTAAAGCTAAGTCATAAACAACTAATTGTCCCATTTATTTGGTTTCTATCTTTTATATGAAACAAATGCTATAACATGGGGTGATAAACTTCATTGGCAATAGACGTAGCATATAATTGCCCACATTAACAGTCTACTCTGTTCCAGATATGTTTATTCATTTTGTCAGCATTTAAATCGTTGCATTCCTGGCTCAATGATTCATTTGACGAAATCTTGTTCCCTGTTTTGAATTACCGTCAGATAGTTCCAGAACAATTATAAAATTTTCAGCCCTATGTGTTGCGCATAATTCCGAGATAATTCGAAGTTCATATTCTTGTACGAACACTTATCAAAATTCATTAATACCTAGTACTATTATGTACATATGTATATTAGTTCAAATTATAATAATGAGGCCTTCTATATTCTCGAAACGGTCTTTGTTCTACGACAACCGTAAGTCGGTATGGGAAAACAAAATATGTGTTAAATTGTTCAAAGTTCAAAGTCAATGTCATATGATTATAGACAAGGAAGATAAGAAAATAAATATAAAGAGTAGCCACTTTAAATGAATTTCTTTTAGTTAAATTTGCTCATGATTTGGTCTTTTCGTGGTACATAGTGCCAAAATACTCTTAATTATTTACTTTCATGTCATTACTAATCTCACATAAGGTCAAAAGTTGTACAACTTTTAACAGATATGATTATGACATGTTGTATCCAAACATTTCCAAACAAATCCAAGCTTGGAAATATGATGATATTTTGTCCAGTGTGATTGGTCATTATATGAATTATTATCCACTGAAAAATTAACACCCGACATTTTTCAACATCTTCAAGTTCCAATACAGTTGTTTTTGGACATGCTGAATGAAATTGCTGATGAAGCAATTTCAAAATCCTCCGAAATTCCACATATTCGTAAACCATGGTCTAACAAGGAATGCAAACAGGCAAGAAAATATAGGAAGAAAGCGGAAAAGTATTTCCGCCGCCATCCTACAGTCCATAATCTAGATAAGGTTAAAATTACAAATGCCAAGGCACGACGTGCTTTTAAACAAAATAAGCGTCAGTCTTGGAGGAAATATGTCTCCAAAATAAATTCCCGCACGCCCATATCCAAGGTGTGGAATATGGTACAAAAAATAAAAGGCAAGGGTTTAAAATTATCTGTTCACCATCTTAAAGAAAGTGACACGTTATTAACGGATAAAACCGATATTGCAAATAAGCTTGGAGAAACGTTAGCTAAACATTGTTCAACATCGAATTATGTCCCGGAGTTTCACAAATTTAAGAAACAACAGGAAAAGATAAAAGTAAATTTCACTTCTGATAATGGTGAAGACTATCATGAAGTCTTCTCATTATATGACCTACATACCGCCCTTGGGCAAGCTCATGACACAACAACGGAACAGATAACATACACTACCAGCTTTTAAAACGTTTACCTGATTCATGTCTGGAGACACTTTTAGATATATTTGATCAAATATCAGGGAATTTTCCTCCTTCATGGCATAATGCCATTGTAGTCCAAATACCAAAACCTGACCTCTAACTATCGACCTATATCCTTAACAAGTTGCGTGTGTAAAACCATTGAACGAATGGTGAATAATAGATTAATTTGGTATCTGGAAACCAATAATCTAATTACAAATATCAAATGTGGTTTCCGAAAAAATCGAAGTACTATCGACCATTTAAGTATGATTAGAAGCCTTTGTGAAAAATGCTATTGTAAATAAACAACACATGTTATCATTTTTCTTTGATCTTGAGAAAGCATACGATACTACTTGGAAGGCATTTTAAAGGATTTACATGATTTTGGTTTGAGAGGTCGTTTACCTAATTTTATATCACAATTTTTAACAGATAGACAATTTCAAGTCCGAGTTGTTACCACCCTGTCTGATCATTATAATCAGGATCAGGGTGACCACAAGGCAATATTTTGTCTGTTACCTTGTTTAGTATTAAAATAAAGAGTCTGTCCATGGTTTTAAGTGATTCAGTGGATGGATCACTGTTCGTGGATGATTTTAATCTATCTCGTTGTGGTAAAAATATGCATACCATAGAGAGGCAGTTACAAATCTGTCTAAATAAAATTCACCAGTGATCTCTCGAAAACGGGTTTAAATTTTCTAAATCTAAAACCAACTGTATACACTTCTGCAGAAAATATAAGCCGCATCAAGACCCTGAAATATTTTTGAATGGCACCCCTATCAAAGTTGTGAAAGAGGCCAAATTCTTTGGACTCATATTTGATAGCCATTTAACTTTCTTACCACACATTAAATCACTTAAAGCTAAATGTCTGAAGGCACTCGATTTGTTGAAAGTTGTATCTAATTCAAAGGGGGGAGACGATCAGACAACCCTCTTACACTTATACAGGTCACTGATCCGTTCAAAACTTGATAACGGCTCCATCGTCTATGGTGGAGCCTATAATAGTAATTTTAAAAAAACTTGATACTATCCATCACCAAGGACTGAGGCTTTGCCTTGGAGCCTTTCGCACTTCTCCTATTCCAAGTTTGTCTGTTGAAGCGGATGAGCCTTCTCTTTAACAACGCCGTCTGAAACTATCTTTACAGTACATCACTAAATTATATTCCAATCAGTTAAATCCAGCTTTTAATTGCGTATTTAATCCTCTTTACGAAGATATGTACAATAAGAAAAAATCTCTTGATCCACCACTAGGAATAAGAATTAAATCAGTCGTTTCTGGTGCGAACATTAACTTTCAGGATATAGCTCACACACAACATTTTTCATCGCCTCCTTGGCAAATGGTAAGGCCAAATGTAGACCTCATATTAAATAGACTTAAGAAATCTGATACAAATCCACTAATTCATAAACAAGAATACAATCAATTACGAAACACTTAAGACACTTATAAATCTATATTTACAGATATCTTTACAGATGGATCCAAGGATGGTGGCGCAGTTGCTAGTGCCACTGTCATTGGATCCAGAACAGTATCTTCACGATTACCCGACAATAGTCCCATATTCACAGAAGAAGCAAACGCAATTTTAACAGCACTAAACTATATCAAGAACAAATCCAAAAATAAAGATTCACTGTCGTGCCTTCAGGCTATTAAAAATATGTCCTGTAAACATCCATTTTTAATTGATTCTTGAGTTATTTAATGATCTTGCGACTTGCCAATATGACATCGTCTTTTGTTGGTTACCAAGCCATGTTGGTATCACTGGTAACACATTGGCTGATGCTGCTGCAAAAGCAGCACTCAACAAATCTGTGACACCACTTCGTATACCCTACACTGATTATAAGCCTATAATTAGATCTTACATCCGTGATCTGATGCAAAAGAAGTGGGACACCCAAGTACGTATCAATAAATTACAAGAAATTAAACCAAATATTGGTTACACCTATTCGGCTTGTCAGTCCAGATTTGAAGAGGTCATTATGCGACGATGTCGTATTGGCCACAGCAGATATACACATGAGTATTTGTTAAAAGGTGAGGATCTTCCGTTTTGTATCCCTTGTGATGAGAGAATCACGGTCAAGCATGTCCTGCTTGACTGTGTTGATTTTTCCATCACAAGGGATAAATATTTCAATATAAAAACAATAAAGGACCTTTTTAATGATGTTAATACTCGTTTAATATTATGTTTTTTTAAAAGAAATAGAACTTGTCCATAAATTTTGATGTGCTTAATGTATTATTTTATAAATTGGTAGTGCTAATTAATAACTTAGATTGTGAGTGGCTGTACCGTCGAGGGGGTTGAAGTAGCGTAAAATTAAGAGGGTATGTAAGTCCCAAACCATTCGTAGTATTTTTATGCATACCAGATTTTTAAATCGTAGTATATTTGTTAGTTTTATTCAATGGCTAAACTTGCATATAATCGCCAGCGACTGAAGGGATGGTGTAAATCCTACCGGGGTCCATGCTGGAAGCAAAGGTACTGTAAGTCCCGATGGTCCCTGGTGTGGTGATCTCCCTTTAGTTACTGACGATCTCTAGCCCATTTTTATATTGTGTTGTTCCTTAATACTTAATGCTTTTAAATGTTCCACAACTAGTTTTAAATCTTATCTGTGATATTCTAGTTTTCATACTGTCCTTCGATGACAGATTTTTATAAAGTTTAAATATTTGTATATTTCATGTCTAACTTCTCGTCACGATATGGCTGAAATATTGCTGATGTGACGTAAAGCATTACCTCACTCACTCACTCACTCACTCACTCACATTGACCAACTAAAAACCAGCCGTGGGTAAAGGTCGACTAATAGCCCATCCGTACAAATTGTTAGCATCGAGATATAATATGTGCGTATTGGGTTTACTCGGATCATATCCTTCCAATAATTTATTATTAGCCTTAGAATACCTTTTCGCTGCCATCGAGTAAGTAATTTTAGTTCTACATCGGTCTTCTTCAACAATGCACCCCACGATAGTCCAGGACTGGAAAAGTACCATGCCTGGTCCAAGCCGTATTGTTTTAGACATGTCTTTCTAAATATCTTGAATATATCGGCAAGTAATAGCACATCGTTTTTCAAGTACACATCGTGATAATCGCCTAAATTCTTACAACCTAATCTATCCCAGACCGTCATAGGGTGTTCATAATCAGCATCGGTTATTTAAGATTCTACAGAATGATTCAAGGGGTGGTAATTTAGTTTCGTCGAATCTAGACCAATCATCCATGTATTCGTAAGGATATACACCTTTTCTCAGCAACAAATGAGGTGTTATCCGATCAGTATATTGATTTGTTATTGCAAAGTCCTCGGGATTGTTTGCATTAGCTAAATTGTCCAGGGAAGATAACAGAAACTGTATGGAGTCTATGAATCTAAGTCCATTTCTTTTCTTTATTCTGGCTTTCCCATCCTTGTCCGTATAATGTATAGTTTTAGTCAACAAGAATGATATGTATTTTTCCATATTATTAGGAATGCTCGTTAAGCCGCCGTCGGTCATTGAGATAGCTTCAAGTTACACTCGTTATGCGCGGCTCCCCGATAATTACCCGTGACGTGACAATGATATCTTACGGAATCCCCATCCAGGGGTTTATTACACTCGGATCCTCTGAATTGATGTATCTAATGATGTGTTTATAGTATCGGATTCGGTTTTAACTACTCTATTGCTCCTGAAATAAGGTTTGGTATGGTATCGTCTGCGTTACTTTTACTCAATGACATTTTAACCGTCAGCTGGTATTTTATACTATTTAAATCATCTTACTCCTCGTTAATTTTGCTCGATATGATGGGCTTAACATCATTAACATCATTAAGATCCAACCTCTTAGATATTTACCAACGCCGGCTGTGTGTACAAATTCTAACTCATTATTATCAACAACAGTGGGTTTATCACCAACTGATTTATTATTATCTAGTAAAGTGATCAGTTCAGCTTTTCTCATTCGAGAATAACCTCTCAGCCCGCTTTTTTTCGCTTGAGCTCTGAGTTCTCTAACAGTCTGGGGTTTGTTGTATTCCAAACCGAGTAAATCAATCAATTCAGCTTTTCTCATTCGAGAATAACCATGTAGACCAAAGCCTTCAACTCTCTCACAAAAACCATTGTGGTTTAATTGTATATACAAAATGAGTCAAATGTCTAAATTGTTATATTTCCATATCTAAATACGTATTCTCCCCAACCTATTCCTCTCACTGATATAATCTCTCTTCCTAGCGTAAATAATCTGCTTCCTGACCCTATCAGCACGGTGATTCTTACATAAACAGTAACTACCTTTGACCCCTATCCCACATACAGAACAAAAGTAATTGTTATACCCTTGCCTGATGTAATTTGAATGGGTACCACAGTAAACACCCACACATGGTTTCCGTCATTGAATCGGCTTCCCCATGAGTGTATATCTGCACAGGTTCATGGTTATACACCTATCATATCATTTGTCTGAAAGGCAAATCACATCTCCACTGTTGAGTCATAGTTGTCATCTCTATTTATAGATTAGCCAATCAGGGTTATTAATAGCTGAGTAGTCAGCTCAACATAGCTGAACAGCCAGTCAGTGCAATTTACAGATTAGCAGTCAGGGTTATAATTAATGGTTGATACGCAATAGATCATGGAATATGACTATTTATTGTGTAGCTAAAAATAGCAATCACTAATAACCCGAACATTATAAACGCTATCTTGCGGTCTTTCTGAGCCTGTGATGGTGTATAAAACTGAGAGATTGTTGGTCTCGGTATTGGGTCAAGTTTCTTTCCATAAACAAGGAAGTATTCATGCATGGCAGATTCAACATCCTTAAACGTTTGAATTGAATGCCCCTCTTTACGCAGTTCATCATTAATAAAATCTAATCTTAACATCCTATTTCGGGCCCATTGTGACTGCGCTGTTTCGAGTTGTTCTAATGCTTTATTATGTCGTTTATGCTCCTCTTCAACTTTTTTAGCATTTGATTCCCTCAGAATAGAAAATAAATAATTACTCCCCAAAAGGCTAGAGCATTAACAATAGCTCCACTGACCATCATCACAATTGTTGCCATATTAAAATGTTTTATATGAATATAAAATATTCAAATGTTCAATAATATAAAATATTCAAATGTTTAATTACTTCATTATATCTTCTGGGATAAGCCCTTGTTTGATTAGCATATCTTTTGTTGCCATTGCCAATCCAATATCAAGAACCATCATACCAATATCATAACCATTAAAATCTAGTTGGGGTGGTGTGGCTTTAGTAATCATTTTAGCCATACGAGCATAGCCAATGGCCAAGCCACTGACCACTGCTGAATGATACTTTGAGTTTACCAACATTTTACTGTCTGTAAACTGGAGTAGTCATACCTTCATAACATCATATGAGGGCTTAACTCTAAATGAACTTCTTGTTGTGATTGTGCAATAGCTGGTGACGTTTTCTCTTCTCCCGCCTTATAAAACAACCATACCGCTGCTATAGCAACAACCCCTTGTGTATAGGGAGCCCAAGTTTTAATCAGACTATTTTTATAATAATTTAATATGTTCAATATTGTGTTTTAGCGCACCCTTCCTACCACCTGCGACTTTTCAAGGATTCTTAGTCACTCTGGCTTGTGATTTCGCAATCACTGGTATTTCCTCATTCACTTGTTGTGATTGTGCAATCAGGGTTATTTCCTCGTTCACTTGTGGTACAATCGCTTGTGATACAATCAGGATTATTTCCTCGTTCACTTGCTGTGATTGTGTTTCCACAATCTGTTGTGGTGTCACTTGAGTCTCCATTATTAGTAAGTGGGCACTCATGTTTAAATTGACAATACATAGCCATTATTAAAGCGGTGGTCACAGGCGCTAAGAACATTCCGTATCTATGATAAAACTTACAGCTTACTGTGCTTATAGCGTGTTTGATAATTTTCGCATAAACATTCCTCAAATGAGTCTCGGTCTTTGCAAAAAAACAAGGCTACCCATTTGGTCTGCTCTCTGAGATCTTTCAAGACAGAGTTGTATTTTTCAGTAAGTACCGAAACGCTATGCTCCATATGCCGACCGGAGAATGCTAAATATGAAAGCATATCTTTCTTTTTGGTAAGTTCTTTACTCGCACTGCAGTCATCTATTATGAAAAGGGTTGATTCTCCGTTGTATTTTTCGTGAAATACTCGTAAACAGTCTTGTAAACTATCGCCCGGATCAACTCTGTGCACCCCGAGATCATTCATTACCAAATCTCTCGATAGGTATTTTTTATTAACGTTTATAGTCGGGCACAAAATAATAATATGGGCGAAAACATCCTGATAAAGACTTTGTAAAATATCTAGAATAAAAGCTGTTTTTCAACAAACTGTTTGCCCGTAGATGATAGCTCAGTGTGGTTCTTTAGGTAAAAGATTATTAATAGATTGCTTGCACGAATCTTCCATTCTGTATATTAAGTTGCCAGCCATAATCACGTACAAATATATATTTAATGTACCAACCGCTTCTTGGTGCATCCTTATCTGTATAGGAATACCCTCGCTGGCATTTTCTATTCTCAGCCCACTGCCGTGTAGTTGGTCATCGTCTGTGGTTCGCATGCGAGCCATAGCGCATACTTCATGGTAAGGAATTCAGGCATCAATACATCCCCGAGAGACAGATCTTTCACGACCGCGTTAACTTCTGGGCTTCGTTTTATAGAAGGGAGTTTTTTAATCTCATCCCACTGTTGATATACTCGCATGCCTTGACTTTATGGTGGATTAGGCACGCCCTCGATAGTCAATTCTACTTTTGTAATCTTGGGGTTGTAGAAAACAACATTAAAATACCCTTCAACGATCTAGCGGGGATGTTTAAATTGATATTCCACGTCAGATCTCTTTTATTCCTGGTGATCTTTTGACGTTATAGCATGCGATCGTACAAAATGGCTAAATTTCCGGTATACTGGTAAAGAATTTGTCTGGCTAATTCAGGATGTGTTATCATATCATACTCCAGTGAGATATTTTCAATAGAATTGCTACAAGGATCTTCGGTAGCTTTGATTACTCTGCTGTAGTCATTAAAAGTGAGTTTGGATTCGAACCTATCGCCTAGGGATGCTTGATAGAAGGGCATGTGACTATCTATCAGTTCAAAGTCTAGCGGAATATAGAATTGATTAACTAATGCATCAGCAACAGCCTTATCTCCTGCAACGGTATGATCGCAACTATCAGCACCTACACGCAGTCTCAATGTGTTCTGATTACAAATAACTTGGTTCTGTAAGTTTCCCGTTCTTTAGCCATTCTCCAGAGATCCATGTAACAGAAGTATACATCGCTGTCGTCAATACTCAAAACCTCATTACCACTGATTTTAATCGCGGTTTTCTTAACAATCGCACAACCTATGTTCTGAACAGGCTCTCTGCTAGCGTCGGCAAAATTCAAACTAATTATAAATGATAGTCGTGCAGTTCCCGGAACTAACACATCATGTGCGCTGAGATTAGGAAAGCGAACCAGAAGTGTATGATTCTGATCAATGGTACTCAGGTCATTAGTTATAGTGGCACTCGTGCTGGGTAACGCTAATAGCTCTTCCCCCATGTGATAACCGGGGTAGAATATTTCCACAGCACCCCATTACTGGTCGTAAGAGGCGACCAAAGTGGGCAGCCCGTTTGCCGTGGGTTGCGTTCCTGTGTCGGCGGAGGACGGGAGTCTGGTAGTTGAGGGCACTGGTTCCAGGAATAGCGTTCCTTTGCCCAATATACCACTTTGACCCTTACTTCGCCTAGACGGGTGGTAGGATGGGCCCGGTCCTATCAATCGGCTGGTCATGTCGAGCCCTGTGCATGTAATTTCATTTGCACATTTTTTGAAAGTTTGTCATGAGCTATATTGCATGCTTTTAACTTGATCAATTAAATTCTCATGTTATTTGAGAAACAGAACAGAACTGTAAATTACACTCATACATGTGTAGACGTTTGAAATGTTTTTTAAACTATTACTGAAACATTTCTATATTTGCCTAGAGTCCCAATGCCCAGAAGGCGGTGGCTCATGGGCCAATCCGTTGGAACATTTTTTATGATGTTTCTGCTTGAGTATATCCTCTTGGTATCCTTGGTGTCACCTGTCGGAGGCCCACAGGCATATGGCATTGTCCTTGTTGACACTCCATGGTGTGTGGGGACCCAGGAGGATGAAACACAATTACAACCAACATGGAACCCCCAATGAAAAAACGTTCTCATGAATCTCATGATTGTTTTGATACTGAGGATGATTGTCCGCGGACGCCTCCTGTTATTTTCGAAAACTGGCCTAGATTCTTGGTTATTTCTTCTTTGGATGACAATCCTTTGAAGCTCAATCCATTTGCAGTTGAAAAGGCTATACAAGGCATAGCTGGTGATGTGGAAGATGCAAAACGATTACGCAGTGGATGCTTGCTGATCAAATGTAGACGACACAAGCAAGCTGTAAGTCTTTTTTCCATTAAGACCCTCGCAAATGTTCCTGTTGTTGTTTCCCAACACAGGTCCCTGAACAGCAGTAAGGGAATTGTGCGAGACACGAGGCCGATTCCTTGCTTACATGAATGAGGATGATATTTAAGTTGAACTAAAAAGCCAAAATGTAATTGCTGTGAAACGCTTTTCTTCTAAGAGAAATGGTGAGCTTACTAAGGCCAACACTTACTTGTTTACTTTTGGCCTTCCAAAAATTCAAGAATCAATTACAGCAGGTTATTGTAGCATCAAAGTGGATATGTACATCCCTAATCCACTGAGATGCTACAAGTGTCAACATTATGGCCATGGATCTAGAACTTGTCATGAGCAAGCTGTTTGCCATCGATGTGGTGGCAACTGTCAAGACAGTACCCAGTGTAACAAGGATCCGTCCTGTGTGAACTGTGGTGGTAGTCATGCTTCATCATCTAAAGACTGTCCTAGATTCAAACGTGAATCCTAAACTGTTAAAATAAAACATGAACGTAACATCTTATTCCAAGATGCGAAGAAGATTGTTCTGGATGAAGAAAAGTCTTCACTTATTTCCTTCTCTGCAGCTGTTTCTCAGCCAAATTCACAACCTCCTCCACAACGTGTTTTACAGCCTGTTTCGTGCATAGCAGTTGCATGTCAGACAGACTATACCTGGACTAGAACAGAATCTCCAGAGGTTATTTCTCTATCTGCGGACTCTTCAACTGTTCTAGAAACTGCCAGTTCCCATACAACTTCCCAGGAAAAATAATCTCAGTCAAATCCTAAAACCCAATCTGAAACAAATGTAAAGCAAACCACTAAAAACAAACCGAGAACAGAATCATCCAAGAAATATCAGAGTGGCAGACCCTCAAAAGGATCAGAGAATCAGATCCAGTTGTTCAACAAATTTGGATCCCTTGAGGATATGGATGTGTACGACATCAGCCACCAGAGGACACACAGCTTGTCTCCCTCTAAGAAAGGCCAGGGTAGATCCCAATTAAGATTTCGAAGAGGTAATGTCTTCCCATATTAAACAATGGAACTGTAGAGGATTCCGAAACAACTTTAATGATTTACAACTTTTAACTCAGGATAACAATCCATCAGCATTATGTTTGCAAGAAACATACCTAAAATCTACAGACAAATTTGATTTCAGACATTATGATTCCTACCATTGCTTCTCTCCTCCTGGTGAGAAGGCTACAGGAGGATCTTCTATTTTGGTGCGTCGAAACACCATTCATAGCGCTGTTCCACTGAATACCCCTCTTCAGGCAGTTGCAGTACGTGTTACGCTGCATATTGTGTTCACTTTGTGTTCACTGTATATTCCGCCATCATCTTCTCTACGTCAATCAGATTTACAGGCCCTCTATGACCAACTCCCTCAACCCTGCATTATCATGGGATATTTCAATGGCCATAACCCCCTTTGGGGAAGTAATAACACCAATGCAATAGGTAAGATCCTCGAGGATTTCCTTTCAAATAATGATTTATGTATTTTTAATGATGGCTCTAACACATATTTACATCCTGCGACTGGCTCATACTCCTCTCTGGATTTATCTGTTGCAGATGCCAATCTGTTTAATGAATTTGAATGGTCAGTCCACAATGATCTTTGTGGAAGTGACCATTTTCCGACTGTAATTTCAACCATAAATCCAACTGATGCTCCACCATGCTCAAGGTGGAATTTTACCAAGGCCGATTGGTCTTTATTTCACACATTATGCACTGAAAGATTACAGCCTGAATTATTTCTAAATGTTAATGATCCTATTCAATTTTTTTCAGATGAATTAAATATAATTGCTGATGAATGTATCCCGAAATCCTCTACGGTTCCACACATCCGTAAACCTTGGTTTAACATGGACTGCAAACATGCTAGAAAGGCTAGGAAGAAGGCAGAAAAATATTTTCGTCGCCATCCCACCGTCCATAACTTAAATCAATTCAAAGATTCAAACCTCGAGGCTCGTCGCACATTTAAGCAAAATAAACGATAGTCATGGCAAAAGTATGTTTCTAAAATTAATTCACGAACACCTATTTCAAAGGTTTGGAATATGGTTCAGAAAATCAAAGGAAAAGGGACCAAATTCAGTGTTCACCATCTCAAGGAGGGTGACACTCTTCTAACAGATAAATCTGATATTGCTAATAAAGTAGGTGCAACATTAGCTCAACATTCCTCATCATCCAATTATTTACCTAACTTTCAGAAATATCAGAAACAACAAGAAAAAAAGAAGCTTAATTTTAACTCCGATAACGGTGAGGATTATAATGAAGTATTTTCCATTCATGAGCTCCATACTGCCCTCGGGCAAGCTCATGACACTGCTTCGGGGCCTGATAATATTCATTATCAGCTCCTTAAACATTTACATGAATCATGTTTAGAAACAATGCTCAATATCTTTGACAATATTTGGACTTCTGGTAAGTTTCCATCATCATGGCGAAATGCTACTGTCATTCCTATTCCTAGCCTGGTCAAAATCATACCGATCCCTCGAATTATAGACCAATATCCCTTACTAGCTGTGTTTGTAAAACTATGGAACGTATGATAAATAATCATTTGGTTTGGTACCTGGAAACCAACAATCTCATTACTAACATTCAGTGTGGTTTCGCAAAAATCCTAGTACAATCGATCATTTAGTACGTTTAGAATCTTTTATTAAAAAATCCATAATAAATAAACAACATGCTGTATCAATATTTTTTTATCTCGAAAAGGCATATGATACCACATGGAAGTATGGTATTTTAAAAGATCTACATGATTTTGGTTTAAGGGGCCGTTTGCCTCTATTTATATCTCAGTTTTAAAAAAATAGACAATTTCAAGTTCGTGTCGGTTGAACCCTGTCTGACCATTACAATCAGGATCAGGGTGTCCCACAAGGCTTTATCTTTTATGTTATGTTGTTTAGCATAAAGATTAACAGTTTGTCGAAGGTTTTAAACGATTCACTCGATGGATCATTATTTGTGGATGATTTTAATGTTTCTCGTCGTGGTAAAAACATGCATACCATTGAAAGGCAACTGCAATTGTGTTTAAACAAAATCCATAACTGGTGTATTGAAAATGGCTTTAAATTTTCAAAAGCCAAGACCAAATGTATTCATTTTTGTAGAAAGTATAAGCCGCATAAGGACCCTGATTTAGTTTTGGATGGTGCTCCTATCAAAGTTGTCAAAGAGGCCAAGTTTCTTGGTATTATTCTTGACCACCACTTGACCTTTCTGCCACACATAAATTATTTAAAAACTAAATGCCTGAAGGCTCTTGGTATAATAAAAGTAGTCTCAAACGCAAAATGGGGAGGGGATCAGAAAACCCTCCTCCAACTGTACAGAGCCCTCATCCGCTCAAAACTTGATTACGGCTCCATCGTCTACGGTGGAGCATGTAAAAGCAATTTCAAAAAGCTGGATTCTATTCATCATCAGGGCCTGCGGCTTTGCCTTGGAGCCTTTAGAACATCTCCAATTCATAGTCGGTATGTGGAGGCTGATGAGCCTTCACTTAAACATCGTCGTGTTAAATTATCTTTGCAGTATATTACTAAACTACATTCTTTGAAATCCAATCCAGCCTATGGCTGTGTTTTTAACCCTCTTTACGAAGACCTCTATGCAAAAAGATCATCACTTATTCCACCACTTGGCTTTAGAATACAATCTTCTATTTCGGCTGCTAAAATAAATCTTTAAAAATATAGCCCCCACCCAACTTTTGACTTCCCCTCCATGGCAGTTAGTGAAACCAGAGGTGGATCTAACCTTAACTAAATTTTAAAAATCTGAAACAAATCAACTAATTTTTCAACAAGAATATACCCAGTTAAGACGTAAATATGATACTTATAAATCTATATTTACCGATGGATCAAAGGATCAATGACGCAGTTTCCAGAGCCACCATCATTGGATCCAGGACAATATCATCTAGAATACCAGATAACTGTTCCATTTTTACAGCCGATTCAAACGCCATATTAACGGCACTAAAATACATTCGTAAACCATCAAAACATAAACAATTTATTATATTTTCCGACTCTCTTTCCTGTCCTCTTTTAATGAACATGCTACTGGCCAATACGACATAGTTTTTTTCCTGGTTACCCAGCCATGTTGGCATCAAAGGTAACACAATGGCCGATGCTGCTGCTAAAGCAGCACTCAACAAATCTGTGACACCACTTCTTGTTCCATGCACTGATTACAGACCTGTGATTGGATCATATATACGAGATCTGATGCAACAGAAGTGGGACACCCAAGTATGTATCAAGAAATTACATGACATTAAACCAAATATCGGTTCCACCTACTTGGGTTGTCAGTCCAGATTTGAAGAGGTCATTTTACGACGATGTCGTATTGGCCATTCGCGTTACACCAATGAATATATATTGAAAGGTGAGGATCCTCCGTTTTGCATCCTTTGTGATGAAAGAATCACGGTCAAGCATGTCCTGCTTGACAGTATTGATTTTTCCATCACAAGGGATAACTATTTCAAGGTTAAATCTATGAAGGATCTTTTTAACACTATTAGTTCTCATTTAATTATTGGCTTTTTAAAAGAAATAGAGTTGTTTCATAAATTTTGTTAATTTGCTTTGTATAAAATAAATGACTTTTTAGCATAAGTGGAATAAATCAATATTTATGATTGATCGTGGCTGTATCCTCAAAGGGGGTTGAAGTAGTGTAAAATTATTGTCCCCCTGAGAGGGTATGTAAGTCCCATATCATTCGACGTATTTTTCTGCATGCCAGGCTTTTAAGCGTAGAATTTTCGTCATTTTAATCTTTGGCTTAATCGGTACACTGTCGCCAGTGACTGAAGGGGTGATATAAATCCTGCCGGGGTCCATGCAGGAAGCAAAGGCACTGTAAGTCCCCATGGTCCCTAGTATGGTGATCTCCCTTTAGTTACTGACGATCTCTAGCCCATTTTTATATTGTGTTGTTCACTTATACTTATGACTTTTATATATTCTCAACTAGTTTTACATAGACTCTGTGATATGCTAGTTATTGTACTGTCCATCGTTGACAGCTTTTTATATTGTCTAAATATATGTATTATTCATGTACTTCTCGTCACGATATGGCTGAAATATTGCCGATGTGACCTTAAATCTTAACTCACTCACTCACTCAAAGTATCTTATTCCAACTACAGTTTTAATCGTAGAATATGTGTTCCTTTAATTTGGCTAAATTTGTCAATTATCGCCAACACCTGAAGGGATGATGTAAATCCGGCTTGGGTCCATGCAGGAAGCTAAAGTACTGTAAGTCCCCATGGACCCTAGCATGGTGATCTACCTTCAGTTGCTGGCGATCTATAGCCCGTTTTTATACTGTCATGTTTTGAATAGTGCCATTGATTTTATGATTAAATACTAGTTTTAAATTTATTTCTGTGATAAGTCTCGTTATTTTACTGTCCCTCGTTGGCAGGTTTTTATATAAGCTCCAATATATGTATTATATTTAACCATTGATAGTCACGATATGGCTGAAATATTGCCGATGTGACTTAAAATTTTACTCACTCACTATTAGTTATAGTAACAGACTGACGAATTGCTTTGACCCCTAATAGATCCCGAAGTCTACGTTGTGAGTTAAACTTGCGTCCGTATTGCGAAGACATTGTTATATTGAAATTATGTAACCTTATGTTTAATATAAAAATGGAAGATTTTAATCTAGATAACTTTGTTAATCCGAGTACAATCGAAGAGGGTACTGATGAAACCAGCTCTATGAATCTTAACGATGAACTTTTGAAACCAACCGTTAATGATTATTACGATGCCTTAAAAGAAACTCCAATAGGTCGTGACTATTCAAAGTTTATGATAGATAGTAAAGGAATATTGCGACTGCATGGCTCTCTGGATATTGATCTTATGAATTCTCGTACTCCTAAGCCCCTATCCTTGTTTTGAAGACTACTAACGAAAAAAACTTTCTGCGAAGACTACTCAGGTTCTTCGGAATGTTTGTACTGAACTCGGTATCATAGATAAAGATAATTTGGAAGAAAGCTTGAAGCTGGTCTCGGACGGACTCCGAGAAATCTTGGATACCTACTATGATAATTCCACGTTACAGGTACTATCCTGGAGTTCAGTATTAGGGAATTACAAGGTCTTGACAAGGCAATGAAAACAATGCGGGGAGAATTCATCAATAATATAGCCAAGCTTTCTGAACTCAACAAGCATATAGCTTATGAGAAAACAAAACTTGAACAGGCGGGTGATGAATTCAGTAGAGACCGCGTTGCTGAAAGAATGCGTAACTTAGAAGATAAAATATTTGTCTGCCTCGAAGCAGCTTTGAGCAATAGAAAGGAACTTTGTTCACAAATCAGTCGAATTGGAGAAACTATTGATCAAGTCCTCAACAATGATACTACACTGGCCGATAAAATTAAAACATTGTTCAGAGAACAGGGAATAACCATTGCCAGTATTTTAACCACGTTGGGATTTATTATATCGACTTTGACTCTCGCGTTAACCAGTAGTACAGGTGGTACAGGAGGTGGCACACCGCCTACTGATAAAAATGATGTAAAAGAGTGGATAAAAAAGCATTGAAAAGCATTAGGAGAAACACTGGGTAACCTTGCTGGGAAAGCTGCATCTGCACTTCCCGGGATATAGGGAGTATTTCCTGGCTCTTGACTTTATTAGCTAAGAGTAACTCGTGTTTGGAATGGCTCTCTTCTTGTGGAGTGTGACCAGTGACAACAATCTCTAAATCTTTTGTCAGTAAAACAGTTTGCAAATGTTGAGGTTGTTGTGTCTGCTCACAGAACACTTAACTCATGTCGGGGCATTGTTCGAGACTGAGCGCGTTGCCTTTTCTGATATGTCCGAACAAGAGATTCAAGCTGAACTTGAAGATCAGGGTGTAACAGCTGTTAAGCATTTCACCAGAAAAAGTTGAAGGTGTTATCAGCCAAACAACGACTTACTTGCTAATAGTTTTGCCTGCACATCAATTCTACAGTCTATTAAGGCTGGATATTTTAACATCGAGTGAAGGCCTAGGTGTATATTGGCCATTGTCCTGAATGGCAACGCCAATCAGAAATTGTTAAAATAAAGTACCAAAATAACGTTTCATTTTCAGAAGCAAAGAAACTCTATCTCAACCAGACAAAAGCTCCCTCAACTCTAACTTACTCTGCTGTGGTCAGTCGACCTGTCTCAACTACATCTATCACGTGTCAGACTGACTTATCCTGGGTTAACTCAGATGAGCCTGTTAAAACCGTTTCAATTATTAAGCCCTCATCAGCACATTCAGAAACTCAGACTATGAATCTTTCTGTGGAGCAGAATGAACCAGCTACAGTGGTTCAGGCTGAGCAAATTACTGACACACCAGAACTTGCTCACTTGTCAAAGAAACAAAGGAAAAAACTTACTAGGCAAATTAAATCTAGGACACCTTCTCCTTCGGACCTTACTGTACACAACTCGTTTGGTCCTTTAGACATGGAGGTTACTCCATCCCAGGACAGAGGAAGAAGGAGTGTTTCTTCTTCACGTTCACGCGGTAGGTCTCCAATTGAACGGACATAACTTGCTCAATGAGTAGTATAGGTAATGGGGGTTCTGGCTCACTTCCACTGGAGCAGGATTTATATACCTATACTGCTACTACAGGGGGAATTTTTTATGCGTAAATGGCTATGCGATTCAATGATAGTCATGAGATTAAACTAAATTGACTCCAGCTCACCACCACCTGGAGTCTATGATACAATTTTTTATAGGTAATGATGGTTCTGGACCACTTCCACTGGAGCAGGATTCATATACCTATACCATCACTACAGAAGGATTTTTTTATGTGTAAATGACTATGCGATTCAACGATAGTCATGAGATTAAACTAAATTGACTCCAGCTCACCAATACCTGGGGCCAATCATTGCTTTAGATGAGTCTAAATGGTAATAAAAATATTCTTCATTATTTTTATCGATAAAGTGATATTCAACATTTTTATTAAGTTCTACTAGGAGACCAGACTATATAACTACACTCTTTTTGTAAATTGATAAGAAACAATTGATTACCGTATTTGGTTGGTTTGACATCACTGATATAATAAAAACCTTGTGGTAATTCTCTCCATTTAATAGTTTTTTCCATTATTATATATTTATGTAAGCATTTGTCTAAATGTAATCACACGATAGTAAGCAATTCATTTTTAATCTCCAACCAGTTCTTTGGTTTTGGCACGGAATAATTGACGCGCTTGTTGCTTCCCTTGTTCTATGAACTTTTTTTTCTCGTCTTCGCTAATACCATTGGTCTTATGAGAATTTTATCGAATCTCTTGCTTCATTTCATTGTATTTGGTGAGTTCCGACAGCACTAAACGAAACTCATCCTCGGATATCTTGCAATCGGCCATTGCTGTCGAAATATGATCCTCGATGCTGTTCAACTTTGCATCGGCGAGTATCCGAATACTATCGTGTTTTAATGCTTTCTTTTGCAACCTACGAGAAATGAATTTTATCGCTATTCCTGCCAGTCCCGAGACTCCGGCGGTTATTTCCATGCCGAGCACGATAGGCGCGGCGATTATAGTTGATAGTAAACCGACACCGGCTACACCGAGTCCCATGCCAGCTACTACAAGAGCGGTGTCAACTCCGTCCAGAGCATTCACGGCTCTGCGATACTTTTTATACAATCCAAGTCTCAACTCCCTATCCTTTTCTATTCGATGTTTTATGTCGCTTATTTGATGTAATCGAAATCCATCAACAGTTTCCTTCATTTCATCGAGCGCTGGATATAAACTCATAGTGTATATTACGAATATATAATAGTCTTTAATTGGTCTTGCTTAAATGTTTTGAGAGTATACATCAACCTTATCAAATGTATATTATACGGCAAGAATATCTTAGAAAGAGAAATACTAGCACTTTTAATAATTTGAACCCCCTCGAGGGATGTAACGGGTGATGCACCGACATGAATAATACTGCAACGTTGACGCTCGTGTTTCTTGAGCCATTTAATCGATAGACCTGGTAATATTTCGAAGGCATCTACCGGTGCATCTCCGAACAAGACTTCAATAATAAGCGTAGAAATATTAGGTATTGCACTCAAGTTAACTTTAATATCATCGAATTCTGTAACCAAATTTAAACTAACATTTTGGATTGCCGAACGACTATATAACATATGACCTGGTTTTTCTGGCAGGGGAGTGACTAACACACTTTTTCGTTTTGACGGGATATAGGCCGCGAGTACGATGCCACTATTTATTATCTTAGTTAAATTATGTCCCTTACCCATCATCGCATAAGGTGGGGTAATGACGATATTCAGTAGCCACTTGATGTTTGCTTCGACCATAGTCCATTTATTCTCACTGTTGTAAATAATATTGTACGGAGTGGTTTTAAGGAGTCTACTAACGTCGACATCGCTTAAATCTTCTAGATTACCCGCGAATGTGACTTCTTTCCGCTTGTATACATTATCGTGTAAGTGTAAAGCGTATAACTTACCATTGGTACCGGGTTTACCGAATCCTTCCGTGTCTCCTAGATCGGAAAGCGCAATTGTATTACATTGTCTTATCATTCCAGGGCCTGATGCATCAACCATTATTTTTAATATGGAGTGTTACACTTAAGTATCCTATATGTACAGGTTGGTGTTTTACATCTAATACAGAAATTTTAAGGTCTGAAATAATACCCCACTTTAATTTTTTATATTGTAATGATGAGAAAGATTCCGTTCTACCGCTATTGTATTTTTCATTTTTCACTGGAACACTTCTGAGTAGAGTTGAAGGACTTTCTTGTTGAATATTATCCGTCGTGCTGATTTGATCAAGATGGATGCACAGCTCTTTATAGGGAGCTAAATCGGGTAATGTATCTCCCTGAATTGATGCATTGATTACTGATAATTGGTCTCTCCATCCAAGTGTAGATCCTAAGTACTTTGAAATCATTATAACCTTTTTTCCAGCGTTTAATTTTATTTTCCCATTCGCCTCATTTTGTGTGAGACTAGCTCCATTAGGCTTAAAAAATTCATCACTGAGTGAGCATACACTGTAATACCCATCAGGTATAGTAATGGATTTGTTAACAACAGCCCAGTCGTTTTCATCTAATAAAAACATCTCATTATTTCCTCTCGCAGCACTTATATTGGTCCACAGTGGGTAATACGTTACATCGCATAGAGCGACTTCGAGTTGTACATCCGAGTTATCGATAATACGAAGCAGTTGAATAGACTGACCATTTGTTATTCCCAGGAGTGTAACATACATATCAAATATACAATGATACTATATCATAACTTAAATATGGAATCAGCCATTATTTATAATATGGAGTGTTACACTCAAGTATCCTACATGCACAGGTTGGTGTTTTACATCTAATACAGAAATTTTGAGGTCTGAAATAATACCCCGCTTTAATTTTTTATATTGTAATGACGAGAAAGATTCCGTTCTACCGCTATTGTATTTTTCATTTTTCACTGGAACAGATCTGAGCAGAGTTGAAGGACTTTCTAGTTGAATATTATCCGTCGTGCTTATTTGATCAAGATGGATGCACAACTCTTTATAGGGAACTAAATCGGGTAATGCATGTATAGTAAGTTTTGCGTTTTGTGGTAATGTTTCTGACCGTCCAAATCCAAGTGTAATTCCTAAGTTCTCACCTATAATCATACCTATTTCTTCAGTGTATATATTCATTATCCCATTCGCCTCATTTTGTGTGAGCCTAATGGAATTAGGCTTAAAAATTTCATCATTGAGTGAGCTTAAGCTGTAATACCCATCAGGTATAATAGTGT
Source organism: Haliotis cracherodii (assembly GCF_022045235.1). Classification (NCBI taxonomy): domain Eukaryota; kingdom Metazoa; phylum Mollusca; class Gastropoda; order Lepetellida; family Haliotidae; genus Haliotis; species Haliotis cracherodii. The sequence continues at coordinate 30,344,096 of NW_027266266.1, read as the reverse complement.
TGCCTCTAACAACATTTTCGTTTTCAATTAACCTTATCTTATTATTTCCTCTCGTAGCATTTATATTGGTCCACAGTGGGTAATATGTTACATCGCATAGAGCTACTTCGAGTTGTCCACCCGAGTTATCGATTGTATGAAGCAGTTCAATAGACTGGCCATTTGTTATTCCCGGGAGTGCAACATACATATTAAATATACAATGATACTATATCATAACTTAAATATGAAATCAACTTACATTACTAATCAATCGATTATAGTAACTGCCTCTGGTGTTGAATTTTTAGTTAAATTCCCCGATATCTTTGAAAAGTACAGGGTCACGGCAACTAGCGATAAAATGGTGCACGATTGGTTTCACAATCCGATGCAATTTTGGCAGAATCAGTTAAACTTTGCCATATGGTGTGCCACAACGGGATGTGGCGTATCTCTTTACGCTCCAGGATTTGAACTGAATAAGTCTGTTATGTCATTTCACGTGTACTATCAGATTAGACGTATACTTAAAGAAATTAGTGCTCCATTACCGCAGGATCGAGCGTGGAATTCCACAAATAATAATTATGATAGGTCCGCGTATGAGCGTATTTGTCAGGAATTTAATGTTTCTACGAGTAAAGATTGGCTTATTAAAGGAGCAAACCATGGTCTAGGTGTTCCTTACACAGAGGAAAATAAATCCGTCAAAGAGGAAAGCGATTATGTATATAGAGAACTTCATAAACCTGGTCTTAATTTTTATAAGTTGCGGCAGGCCAGCAAACTTTACTCAAGAATGTATGATTATCGGTATAAAGTCGGTCATTGGTATCATGGCTGGGAACTTTATAGTAATGATTGGAGAGGGGATATTATGAGTTTTAAGAGTGGTTTAATTTACATTGTTACAAAATTTATACAAATGAACGATACCGCAGACGCTTGGAATGAATTTCTTAATGATAAAACAGAAAATAATTTTACTAACCCAGGATTTGTAAGAGTTAATGAATCGATAAGAACTTATGTATGGGCAATTCTCGGTGCGCAATCTCAAACACGAACGTCCATTATCGGTTCTGGGACGGCGCTCGATGCGCAAAAACAGTTTGTCGCAAACGTGGAGGACGCCATTAATTCACCAGTTGACATACCATCGTCTATAAAGCGTTTTCAAGATGCATTACAGTACGCTCAATCCAAAGTGGACTTTGTTTATGCGCCAGGACTATACATGTCTCCGAGTAATATGGAACTTAAGATCGGTCAAGTGATCGGTTATAATAATAAAATTGTTATCGCTACCGATCAACAAAAACCAGGTATAAATTCATATCTGAATGTCGAATTAATAACGCAAACGATCACGGGCGAAAAGGGAATAGTCAAGCCGCAAACATCTTTTATCGCTCAACCATCTACTGATGCGCAAGTGTCACCACATATTGCGGCTAAAAATCAACAACATATAGATGAAAAAACAGCGCTTGTAGTGGGTGGAGTCTCGGTTGGTTTACTCATGATTTGGTTAAATAGTTCTTAGCGAATACGTACAACAGCCCTGCAATTGCTACGATCAACCCCCACAAGTTTTGACTAAGCCAAGTGGTGGTCTTAGCTAATAAATTCAATAGCCAGGAAACAACACTCCCTATTATACCTGGAAGTGCGGCCGCGGCTTTCTCAGCTAGCTTTCCCAGTGCTGAACCTAATGTTTTTAAATGCTTTTTTATCCACACTTTTATACCGTTTTTATCGTTAGGCGGTGATCCGCCTCCACCTGTGCCACCTGTTAATGATAGAGTCAAAGTCGATATAATAAATCCCAACGCGGTTAAAATACTAGCAATTGTTATTCCCTGTTCTCTGAACAATGTTTTAATTTTATCGGCCAGTGTAGTATCATCGTTGAGGATTTGATCGATAGTTTCTCGAATACGACTGATTTGCGAACGAAGTGCCTTTCTATTACTGGAAGCTGCTTCGAGGCGGACCAATCTTTCCTCTTCTAAGTTACGCAATCTTTCAGCAACGCGGCGTCTACTGAACTCATCGCCCGCCTGTTCGAGTTTTGTTTTCTCTTCAGCTATATGTTTGTCGATTTCGGATAGCTTGGCTATATTATTGATGAGTTCTCCCCGCATAGTTTGCATTGCCTTGTCAAGACCTCGTAATTCCCTAATACTGAACTCTGAATGTGGTACCTGTAACGTTGAATTATCGTAGTAGGTATCTAAGATTTCTCCGAGTCCGTTCGAGGCCACCATCGAGGCTGCTTCCAAATCATCTGTATTAACGAGTTCTTTCCTCATAGTCTGAAGAGCCTTAGTAGTCTTCGCGGGAAGTCGTCCATATTCTACAAAACCTAATTTATCACGAACAAAGGCTAGGGGCTTACGAGTACTATAATGCATAAGCTCAATATGCGGAGAGTCACGCACTCGCAATGTTCCTTTACTATCTAGCATAAACTTTGAATAGTCACGACCTATTGGGATAACATAATTTTTATCATCTTTTAATGCATCGTAATAATCATCAACGGTTGATTGTAAAAGTTCATCATTTACGGTTGGGATCATAAAGCTGGTTTCATCAGTACCCTCTTCGATGGTACTAGTATCAGTTATGTTATCTAGATCAAAGTCATTATGTTCAAAATCAGTCATTTTTATATTAAACATAGGGTACATGTTTTCAATATAACAATGTCTTCGCAATACGGACGCAAGTTAAACCCACAACGTAGACTTCGAGATCCATTAGGGGTCAAAGCAATTCGTCAGTCTGTAACTATAACTAATAACCCTAGTACCATCAATCAGAATCAAACGCTTCTGGTTCGCTTTCCTAATCTCGGCGCACACGATGTGTTGGTTCCGGGAACTGTCCGACTAGCATTTACGATTGTTTTGAATTCTGCCGACGTTAACAGGGAGCCGGTTCAGAACTTAGGTCGTGCTATTGTTAAGAAAATCGCCATTAAAATTAGCGGTAATGAGGTTTTGAGTATCGACGATAGCGATGTATACTATTGTTACATGGATCTCTGGAGAACGGATAAAGAGCGGGAAAACTTACAGTACCAAGGTATTTGTAATAAGAATACTTTGAGACTGCGCGTAGATGCTTCTAGTGGTGTTGGTACCAACGAAAAAGATCAGGCCGTTGCCGACGCATTAGGTAACAGATTCTATATTCCCCTAGACTTTGAATTACTAGATTCCCACATGCCCTTTTACCAAGCATCCCTAGGCGATAGGTTAGAATACGAACTCACTTTTAACGACTACGGTAGAGTAATCAGAGCTGCTGAAGATGCTAGCTATTCCATTGACAATATCTCGCTCGAGTACGATATGATAACGGATCCCGAATTAGCCAGATAAATTCGTAACCAGTATTCGGGAAGTTTAGCCATTTTGTACGATCGCGTGCTGCGACATCGAAAGATCACGAAGGACAAAAAAGATACGATGTGGAATATCAATCTAAACGTCCCCACGAGGTCGTTGAAGGGTTTTTTAATGTTGTTCGAGGACCCCTCCGATGCGTTTAAAAGAAATACCGAGAAGTTCTACAATCCCAAGATTACGAAAGTAGAATTGACTATCGAGGGCGTTCCTAATCAACTATATAGCCAAGGAATGCTAGCGTATCACCAGTGGGATGAGATTAAAAAACTTCCTTCTATAAAACGCTCTCCGGAAGTTAGCGAGGTCGTGAAAGATCTGTCTCTCGGTAGTGTATCGATGGGTGAATACCTCACCTCGAAGTACGCGCTATGGCTCGACATGCGAACAACGGACGATGACCAATTACACGGCAGTGGGAGGAGAATAGAAAATGCTAGCGAGGGTGTCACCATACAGATAACGAAGCTCCAGGAATCAGCTGGTAAATTAAACATATATTTGTACGTGATTATGGATGCGCAACTTAATATACAAAATGGGAGTTTTGGGCAAGCAATCTATTGATAATCTTTTACCTAAAGATCCGCACTGCGCTATCATATGCGGGCAAACGGGCTGCGGAAAAACAGCTTTTATTCTAGATATTTTAGAAAGTCATTATCGGGACGTTTTCGATCATATTATTATTCTGTGCCCGACTATAAGCGTTAATAAAACATACTTATCGAGAGATTGGGTAATGAATGACGACGGAATACACAGAGTCGATTCGGGCGATCGTTTACAAGACTGTCTCCGAGTATGTCACGAAAAATACAAAGGAGAATCAACCCTTTTCGTAATAGACGACTGCAGCGCGAGTAAAGAATTAACAAAAAAGAAAGATATGCTTTCGTATTTAGCATTCTCCGGACGTCATACTCAACATAGCGTTTGGGTACTTACTCAAAAATACAACTCTGTCCTGAAAGATCTCAGAGAGCAGACCAAATGGGTAGCGCTGTTTCATTGTAAAGATCGAGATTCATTCGAGGAATGTTTACGCAAAAATGACGTCATTTATACCAAGAATGAACGTGACAAAGTCAGAAAAGTGTGAGCAGCAACGAAGCACTGTAAACTCGTATTAAAAACCGATCAACCAGCTGCTTATGCAATTGCTTAGCAAAATGTAGCAAAAATGTAGCAAAATTATAGCAAAATGTAGCAAAATATAGCAAATTGAACATTAGCGGTTAATATTACATAAAATGTGGTTCGAAATCATCATTCTTTCGCAACAGTTGATTATTACGGGATGTATTGGATACGTCATATTATATTATGTTAGACTTAAATATCTCCTTAGGTATTACATTATGGAATGCGACGAACTCATCGAACAAATGCTCAAAGAATCTGATGTAGATCAAAATGTAGATAAATCTTTAGATAAACATAGAGAAAGACTCGCGGCTTTGGTAGCCGGTGGAAAATGTTCCCAATATTTGGGAGAAAATTATACCATCGAAAAAATTGATAACATGACCGACGAAGAGATTAAAAAACTGTACGCACGTTACGAGTCTAGACTGGGAGCTACCATGACTAAAACTATAGGGTCGTCTATATTACAACTATACACAGTCGTAGCTAGTACGTTTCTCCCCATCCCGGCAGAACATCGCATGTATTTATGCGAATCTCTAGAGAAAGACCCATTCATCGAACACGCTATAAGCTCAGTGAGCTGTGAGTTTTATCATAGATTCGGAATGTTCTTAGCTCCGTTCACCACAGCTTTAATAACGGCTAGGTATTGTCAATTTAAACATACGTGCCCACTTAATAATAATGGAGACACAACAGGTGACACCACAACAGATTGCGGAAACGGAACCACAAGTGAATGAGGATGCACCACAAGTGAATGAGGAACCACCAGTGAATGAGAATGTGAATGCACCACAAACACAAAAACAAGCTAGAGTTACTAAGAACCCCTAAAAAATAGCCGCAGGAAGAAAGGGAGGGCTGGCGAGGAAAGCAAAATTAATAAATAATTCAAATCCGATTAAAACATGGACACTAGTAGGAGTTGCTGGTATAGCGGCTGTATGGTTCTTTTATAAGACCGGAGAAGAGAAAACGTCACCCCCGCCGCAACAACAAGTTCAATTAGAGGTTAGTCCTCATATAATGCTATAAGAAGCATGACTACTCCAGTTATAGACGGTAAAATGTTGGTAAACGCGACGTATCATTCAGCGGTGGTCAGTGGCTTGGCCATTGGCTATGCCCGTATGGCTAAAATGCTTACTAAAGCCACACCTCCCAAGCTAGATTTTAATGGATTTGATATAGGTATGATGGTTCTGGATATAGGATTAGCAATGGCAACGAAGGATATGCTCATCAAACAAGGACTTATCCCGGAAGACATAATGAAGTAATTAAACATTTGAATATTTATATTCATATGGCATCAATTGCGATGATGGTCGGTGGAGCTGTTGTTAATGCTCTAGCTTTTTCGGGGAGTAATTATTTATTTTCCAGTATGAGGGAATAAAACGCTAAAGAAGTTGAAGAGGAGCGTAAACGACATAATTAAGCATTAGAACAATACCAAGCAGCTCAGTTACAATATACGCAGCAGAGAATGAAGAGATTAGACTTTATTCATGAAAAACTGATTAAGGAAGGACATTCAATTCAAACGTTTAAGGATGTCCAATCTGCCATGCACGAATACTACCTCGTTTATGGGAAAAAACTCGACCCAATACCTAGACCAATAATGAGTCAGTTTTATACACCGTCAGAGGCTCAGAAAGACCGAGAGGTCGCATTTGTGATTATGGGGTTATCTGCTGTATTGATTTTCAGCTATACAATAGTGTAGATGTGATTTGCATTTAGACAAATGATATGATAGATGTATATACCATGAATAACTGCAAGTTTACACTCATGGGGAAGACGACTCTATGTAACCGCCGCTGTGTTGATGTTTACTGCGGTATACACAATTATTACATCAAGCGTGGACACATAAACTATACGTGTTCTGAATGCGGGATAGGGGTCAAAGGTCGTTATTGTTTATGTAAGAAACATGGTGCTGATAGGGTCAGGAATCAGATTATTTATGCTAGGAAGAGAGATTACATCAATGAGAGGAATAGGTTGGGGAGGATACGTATTTAGATATATGAAAACAACCAATTAGACAAATGAATCATTTTGCATATACCATTCAACCACTATGGTTTTTGTCAGAGAGTTAAAAGCTATGGCAAAGCAACGTGGTCTACGTGGATATTCTCGAATGAGAAAAGCTGAATTGATTACCTTACTCGGTTTGGAATACAACAGACCACAGACTGTTAGAGAACTCAGAGTTCGAGCGAGAAACAGTGGGCTGAGAGGTTATTCTCGAATGAGAAGAGCTGAATTGATCGCTTTACTAGATAATAATCAACAAGACGAGGATGATATTCAACATGATAATGATGATAATCAACAACAACAAGAATTAATATTTGTACCCACATCCGCCGGCGTTGGTAAATATCTAAGAGGTTGGAAGATGGATATTAATTCCAACATGGATGTTAACGATATTAAGCCCATCATATCGAGTAAAATTAACGAGGAATTAGATGATTTACAAAGTATAAAATACCAGCTGACGATTAAAATGACATTGAGTAAAAGTAACGCAGACGATAGCGTCGAATATACCGAACCATATTTCCGTAGCAATCAAGAAGTTATAACCGAATCCGATACTATAAACGCATCATTAGATACATCAATTCAGAGGATACAGGAAACTTTAGAACGCTGGACTAATAGAGGTTCGGGTTGGGGTGTGGATAGAATCGATAGTTTATATTTAGATATAGCGAATTATATGCCCTTCAAAGATGGATCTTATATAGATTTACCCCCGTATTATAAGAAGAAAAAAGCCATAATTAACGTAAAAAATAAATCCGATGATTGTTTAAGAATGATGATAAGATCTGCATTGTTCCCCGTAGACAAAAATGCGGATAGACCTTCTAGCTATCCCCAAAACGATGGACTCAACTTCGATGGTATAGACGAACCTACACCAATATCACAAATTGATAAGGTGGAAAAGCAAAATAATTTAGCTATAAATGTTTTCAGACATTCTAAAGGAATTGTTGTACACAGGATAAGCTCCGCTCCGGAACATATTCCCAGAATCAATTCATTTCTGATCGAAAAAGATGGAAAATATCATTATACGTGGATAAAGAGTTTAAACAGGGTGCTATACGATCAAACAAAACATAAGGAAAAGAAATATTTCTGCGAAAGATGCCTGCATGGGTACAGCAGACAAGATCTATTAGAAGCGCATAAAGAAGACTGTAGAGGTGTTGGACAGAATGCTATCAGGATCGATATGCCTAAAGAGGGAAAAAATATATTAAAATTTGAACATTTTTGTAATCAAATGCCAGTACCGTACGTAATTTACGCCGACTTCGAAGCGCTTATCAAACCCATAGAAAATACCGAACGCAATACTGAGAGTAGTTTTACGTACAAAACTCAAGAACATATTCCTTGTGGGTTTGGATATATAGTTGTAAGGTATGATGGGAAAACAAACACTCCCGTGATTTACAGAGGTCCCGATGCAGCGGGAAAGTTCCTAGAATATCTACAAAATGAAGAGAGAATAATCAGGGAAGAATTATCGTGTAAGAAACCCATGCGTTTTACGATAGATGATTGGAGGGCCCACAAGAAGTCAACGAGTTGTCACGTTTGTAATAAACCTCTGGATGGGGATTCCGTAAGAGATCATTGTCACGTCACGGGTAATTATCGGGGAGCCGCTCATAACGAGTGTAACTTGAAACTAAAAATGAATGCTCAAACAATACCCATCCCCGTTGTGTTTCATAACCTTAGAGGATACGATTCACATCTCATTATGCAAGCTATCTCAAAGACCGACAGCGGTTTAACGTGCATTCCTAACAACATGGAAAAATACATATCGTTCTCGTTGACTAAACCTATACATTATAGGGACAAGGATGGGAAATCTAGAATAAAGCAAAGTAATGGGCTTAGATTCATAGACTCCGTACAGTTTCTGTTATCTTCCCTGGACAATTTAGCTAAAGCGAACAATCCCGATGACTTCGCCATAACAAATCAATATACCGATAAGATAACTCGTCATTTGCTGCTGAGAAAAGGTGTATATCCATACGAATATATGGATGATTGGTCTAGATTCGAAGAAACTGAATTACCACCCCTCGAATCATTCTATAGTAACTTAACAGAATGTAGAATAACAGATACCGATTATAAACACATGCTCTGACGGTCTGGGATAAATTAGGTTGTAAGAATTTAGGTGATTATCACGATCTGTACTTAAAAACCGATGTATTGTTACTCGCCGATATATTCGAGATATTTAGAAAGACGTGTTTAAAACAATACGGCTTGGACCCGGCAGGGTACTATTCCAGTCCCGGACTATCGTGGGATGCATTGTTGAAGAAGACCGGCGTAGAACTAAAACTACTCACAGATTACGATATGCACTTGTTTATTGAGAAAGGATTAAGAGGTGGTATATCGATGGCAGCGAAAAGGTATTCCAAGGCTAATAATAAATTAGTTGAAGGATACGATCCGAGTAAACCCGACACGCATATATTATATCTCGACGCTAACAATTTGTACGGATGGGCTATGAGTCAACCTTTACCCACTGGTGGTTTTGAATGGGTCAATTTGAATGATATCAATAATAATGATGAGAATAAAGGGTACATACTAGAAGTTGACTTGGAATATCCGAGTTCCTTACATGAAGATCATAACAGTTATCCGCTAGCTCCCGAAAGATTAATGGTTAATAAAGACTGGATGTCGGAATATCAACGTTCATTGATGGGTAATAGTAGGTTAGCTAACGTAGAAAAACTCGTACCAAATTTGATGGATAAGACAAAATATATAGTTCACTACAGAAATCTCCAGTTGTATCCATCGTTAGGTATGAAACTTAAGAAAATACACAGAGTTCTTAAGTTCGATCAAAGCCCTTGGATGGAGCCCTATATAAGGCTGAACACAGATTTGAGAAAGATAGCTACCAGCGATTTCGAAAAGAATCTGTATAAGATCATGAATAACTTGGTATTCGGTAAAACTATGGAGAATCTAAGGAAGCGTGTTGATGTTAAATTAGTCAGATCTAATGAGGAAGAAAGACTCAGGAAACTCATAGCCAGTCCGGCTTTTAACAGAAGCAAGATATTCGATAACGACTTAGCCGCGTTGCATATGCAGAAGAGTAATATAAAATTCAACAGACCGGTGTACGTCGGTATGAGTATTCTCGACTTGTCAAAACACTTAATGTATGACTTTTATTACAACGAACTTAAGAAGCAATACGGCGATAGATGCGAGGTGTAATATACCGACACAGATTCTTTGTTGATGGAAATACAAACCGAGGATGTGTATAAAGATATGGCAGAAAAAATAGATATGTACGACACGAGCGATTACCCAAAAGATAATCCACTGCACAGCGTTGTAAATAAAAAGGTATTAGGTAAGATGAAGGATGAATGTGCTGGGACTCCTATAGCGGAGTATGTGGGATTAAGACCTAAGATGTATTCTATAAAAAAGTCCGATAATGGAGAGATAAGAAAAGCTAAGGGTGTTAAGAAGTATGTGGTAAAAAAGCATATCAAACACGAACAGTATAAAGAATCATTATTCAACGGTAGAACGTTCAAACACGAAATGAACTCTTTAAGAAGTTACGATCATAGGATATATGGATTAAGAATGAACAAGACATCATTATCCCCCTTAGATACAAAGAGATGGATTGATAATGATGGTGTAACTACCTATGCTTATGGTTATGGTGGTAATACCGTACCGTCGGGAACTATGAACAACTCTTCTCGTACAAATGCCCTACCCGGTCCATCTTGAAGATAATAAAGAATAGGCTCTCCTTCTTTCGTAACCAATCGACTAATGTTATACGTCTTAAGGGACCATATGGGATCAGTTGCGCGACGTAGGCCTCCTTCGAGTTCACCGGGCTGGTATAGATATCTTACCCTTACTCTATCCGGAAGTTTTTGTTCTTTGCCTCTCCTCGGTGCTGAAGATTCGGAAGTCACGGATTTCATTTTAATCGCATCGGATGGTTTCTTCCCTATTAATCTCGTTACTTCATTATTTAGCGCTGATACAACGGCTGATAATCGTGTCACCCATTCGGTTGATCTCAATCGCTCGTATTTCATTTCGATCCCATACTGATAGCCAAACAAACGTTCCGATAGAGTCCTGTTAAATCTTTCAACAATGGCTTGACTACGGTGGGCCTCTCTTTCACCACGGACGATTTTGACATTGTGCTTTGTTAAGAGTTTAGTTACCGATCCCATAAACTCTCGACCGGGATCTACTTGAAATAGCTTAGGCCATTTTAGCGGTCCGCGTTTATATATGCGACTCAGTGCATTAGCTACTTCTGTTGATTCTTTCGAGGTTAATGGCTCAGCCTCTTTGTATCGACTAGCCACATCCACTACTGTTAAAGCGTATTTATACGTTTTGCGTTTTACCTTATCGTGAGGAAGAAACAAGAGGTCAGCCTGATGAACTTCATTCGTTGTAAAAATATCAAACTTCTTCCTCGGTATATAACGCGGTGCCACATCGCTTGTTTCTTTAACCAATCCTTGGCTACATCTTTAGATACCTTAGCCGCGGTGGCTAATTTTTTTATTGCTCCTACACCTTTCCAATATCCTCGTGGGCTATAGTAAATTTTATTCATTATTAATTAATATTGATGTTTCGTTTAATACAACTAATGACTATCGTTGAATCGCATAGTCATTTACACATAAAAAATTCCCCCTGTAGTAGCAGTATAGGTATATAAATCCTGCTCCAGTGGAAGTGAGCCAGAACCCCCATTACCTATACTACTCAATGAATTTGATCCAATGAAATTGCAGAGGACTCAGCAAGTATTTTAATGAGATTCACTTATTAGTTCAAGATTATAAACCGTCTGCATTATGTCTCCAAGACATTCATTTTCTCCTCAGGGTGACAAAGCGACTGGAGGCTCTACCATTTGAGTCAGGCAGGACGTCATTCATAGCGCTGTTCATCTGAATACTAACCTTCAAGCCGTTGCTATCCGCCTTACCTTGAACGTTGCTTTGACTTTGTGCTCTTTATATTTATCATCTTCATATGCTCTTCTAAAATCTGATCTTCAGAATCTATATCATCAGCTCCCTAAGCCTGCTTCATCATGGTCGATTTAAATAATGGGCATAACCCTCTATGGGGAAGTACAAATACAAACAATAAGGGGAAAGTCATGGAAGATTTTATTTCTGATAATAATTTATGCATATTTAATGAAGATTCAAACACATATTTACATCCTGCAACTGAAACGTATTCTGCCCTTGATCTGTCCCTCGCAGATTCAACGGTTTACAATGAATTTGAATGGTCTGTGCATGAAGACCTTTTGTTGAACTTCCCCACGGTCCTAATATAAACTATCTTCAACCGGATGATGAACCACCCAGATCTCATTGGAATTTTACAAAGGCAAATTGGTCTTTATATGAAATATTATGTGGTGAAAAATTGAAAACTGACAATTTCAGAATTGTACCAGATCCTATCCAGTTCTTTTCGAGTCAACTGAATAATATTGCTGATCGAACAATTCCTTAGACCTCTGCAATTCCTAATATTCGTAAACCATGGTTTAATAATGACTGCAAACAAGCAATAAAGTGTAGGAAGAAAGCGGAAAAATATTTCCGCAAACACCCTACAGTACATAATTTGAATAATGTTAAAACTACTCGTGCCAAGGCACGACGTGCTTATGAACAAAATAAGCGCAAATCTTGGAGTAACTATGTCTCCAAAATTAATTCACGTACACCCATATCTAAGGTGTGGAACATGGTTAAAAAAATAAAAGGCAAAGGTTCAGGATCCACTATACACCATCTTAAGGAAGGTGATCACTTACTAACTGATAAAACTGACATTGCAAATAAACTTGGCGAAACTCTTGCCAAACATTCTTCATCGTCAAATTATGTTTCTGAGTTTAAGAGATTCCAGAAACAACAGGAAAAGAAAAATGTTAATTTTGATTCTAATAACGGTGAAGATTATAATGAAGTATTTTCATTGCATGAGCTACATACGGCACTTGAGCAAGCTCATGATACTGCTGCAGGGAATGATGATATCCACTATCAGTTGTTGCAGCATTTGCCTGAATCGTGTCTTGAGGCACTTTTATATATTTTTGACCAAATATGGACGTCAGGGAATTTTCCCCCATCATGGCATAATGCCATCGTAGTCCCTATACCAAAACCTGGCCGGGATCATACAGATCCCTCAAATTACCGCCCTATATCTTTAACCAGTTGCGTTTGAAAAACCATGGAACGAATGGTAAACAATAGATTAGTTTGGTATTTGGAAACCAATAATCTAATTACAAATATTCAATGTGGTTTCCGCAAAAATCGAAGTACTATAGATCATTTAGTACGGCTAGAATCCTTTGTCAAAAATGCTATTGTAAGCAAACAACATGTAGTTTCAGTTTTCCTTGATCTTGAGAATGCCTACGATACTACCTGGAAGCATGGTATTCTAAAGGATTTACATGATTTTGGCTTGAGAGGTCGTTTACCTCATTTTATATCAGTGTTTTATCAGACAGACAATTTCAAGTCCAAGGGGGTTCCACCCTGTCTGACCATTATAATCAGGATCCCTGATCCGTTCAAAACTTGATTACCGCTCGATCGTCCCTAATCGTCGCCAACAACTGAAGGGATGATGTAAATCCTGCTGGGATCCATGCAGGTAGCAAAGGTACTGTAAGTCCCCATGGTCCCCAGTATGGTGATCTACCTTCAGTTGCTGGCGATCTATAGCCCGTTTTTATACTGTCATGTTTTGTATAGTGCTATTGATTTTATGATTAAATACTAGTTTTAAATTTATTTCTGTGATAAGTCTCGTTATTTTACTGTTCCTCGTTGGCAGGTTTTTATATAAGTTCCAATATATGTATTATATTTAACCACTGATAGTCACGATATGGCTGAAATATTGCCGATGTGACTTAAAACTTAACTCACTCACTATTAGTTATAGTAACAGACTGACGAATTGCTTTGACCCCTAATAGATCCCGAAGTCTACGTTGTGAGTTAAACTTGCGGCCCTATTGCGAAGACATTGTTATATTCAGTTGCTGGCGATCTATATCTTTTTTTATAATGTATTGTCCTGTCTAGTGATGTATTTTTATGGTTCCATGCTAGTTTTAAATAATAATCTGTGATAAGTCTAGTTATTTTACTGTCCCTTGTTGACAGGTTTTTATAGTTTACACGTATTTATTATGTATAACCTTTGAAAGTCACGATATGGCTGAAATATTGCCGATGTGACTTACTATTAGCTAAGACCACCACTTGGCTTAGTCAAAACTTGTGGGCACTGATCGTAGCAATTGCAGGGCTCGTGTACGTATCCGCTACAGACTATTTATCCAAATCAGTTCATTGAGATCTATTTATCCAAATCATGAGTAAACCAACTGCGACTCCACCTACTATAAGCGCTGTTTTTTCATCGATATGTGGCACTCGTGAAGAGCAACCTCCTCGTGGTGAGTGCTGGGTAGCGCTAATAGCTCTTCCCCCGTGTGGAACCGGGGTAGAATATTTCCACAGCACCCCATTACTGGTCGTAAGAGGCGACCAAAGTGGGCAGCCCGTTTGCCGTGGGTTGCGTCCCTGTGTCGGCGGAGGGCGGGATTCTGGTAGTTGAGGGCACTGGTTCCTGGAACTGTGTTCCTTTGCCCAACACACTACTTCGACCCTAACTACGCCTAGACGGGTGGTAAGATGGGCCCGGTCTTATCAATCGGCTGGTCATGCCGGGCCCTGTGCGTAATATTGTATATGCACACATGTGTTGTATTTTAATGTATATTTCGGTCTTGGCCGTGCATATCTTGTGTATATTATCAATTTTGGATTGTATAAATTGCCTAGAGTCTTACGCCAGAAGGCAGTGGCTCATGAGCCAATCTGGCACTTTCGACCTCTGAGTTCTGTTTGTCTTCAATTCCTTGTCATGGGCCGGACCAGCCTGGCATTTCATTTGATAGACAAATGCAGCTATTCATGTTTTTTTAACTGGAGTATACCACCTCTGTATCCCTGATTTTTGCATGTTGGAGATCCGGTGCAATAAAACATCGCTCTTTTTAGTACTCAATTGTGGGTGGGGAGCAGGGGTGCTGAATAAATTAATTTCATCATGGCTCACAATCACTCTGGTTCGAACCGCAATGAAAAGAAGAGACGTCTGAAAACTGAGATTTTATCATCTGATGATGATGTTTCTGTCATACCAAATAATAAGAATGTGTCACGGCTCCGGGGCGGTTCACTTTTGGTAGAGTGTGCACGGAGACAGCAAGCTGTCAATCTTTTGAAATGTACTACATTTGCAAACACTGAAGTTGCTGTCTCTGTGCACAGAACGTTGAACTCGAGTCAGGGGATCATCCGCGACAGAGGCCGTTGTCTGGCGGAAATGACTGAAGATGATATTCTTGACGAACTCAAAGATCAACATGTCACTTCAGTGAAACGGTTTACTAGAAAGGACGGAGAAAACATTATCAAAACAAATACTTATTTGTTCACATTTGCACTGTCGACTATACCACAATCAATTAAGGCAGGCTATTTTAACATCGGAGTGGAGGTGTATGTCCCCAATCCACTCCGATGTTACCAGTGTCAGAAGTTTGGGCATGGCTCCAAATCATGCGATCGGCCGATTGTTTGTCACCGTTGTGGTGCAAATCATGACGCCTCAGATTGTACAGCTGACCCCAAATTTGCTAATTGTATTGGTAAACATGTTGCGTCTTCGAAACCCTGGCCTCTTTGGAATCATGAAAAGGAAATCTTAACTGTCAAATGTAAAAACAACATTTCTTTTCAGGAGGCTAAGAAAGTCGTTGCCAGCCGGTCACCTCCATCTCTCGACCTTCTACCACAAGATCTATAGAATGTCAAAATGACTTGACATGGACACACTCTGAACACCCTGTGCCTATGGTTACAACATCAGAGAGTCAGACCAATGATTCAGATAGTCATTCATGTGGCATCTCTTCAGCATCTCAGGTTGTGACTCAGACTATGGCCCCACCTAAACCAACTCCTGAATTACCAGCACCTAACAAACCATCCCCTGAAATGCCCAAAAAACAAAAGAAGAAACAAAACAAGAAAATTTCTACTAAGATCTCTACTCTCACTGAAACATCTGTAGATGTTCACAATTACTTTGATCCTCTCGAGATGGATCTTACTCCATCTTCCATCAGTGGTGACTCTTCTTCACGTTCACGTGAGCGATCTCCTATAGAACCGCCATGAACCATTCAAATATATTTCAATGGAATTGCCGAGGACTTAGGCACAATTTTCACGAATTGCAATTATTAACAACAGATTTAAGTCCATCAGCAATTTGTTTACAAGAGACGTACCTAAAACATACAGATTAATTTGAATTAAGGCAGTATAGTTCCTATCATTCTTTTTCTCCTCCAGGTGATAAAGCTACTGGAGGAGCTACTATTTTGGTGCGGCGGGGCGTTGTTCACAGTCCTGTTCCGCTTGACACAAATCTGCAAGCAGTTGCAGTTAGACTTACACTGCATATTGCCTTGACACCTTGCTCCTTATACATTCCACCTTCTTCAAATCTTCAGCGTAATGATCTACAAAAACTATACGACCAGCTCCCAAAGCCGTGTTATCATGGGTGATCTAAATGGGCATAATCCTTTATGGGAAAGTGCAATCATTAATCAAAAGGGAAAAGTGATCGAGGATTTTGTTTCCGATAATGATCTCTGCACCTTTAATGATGACTCCGATACGTATTTACACCCTGCTACTGAAACGTATTCATCTCTCGATCTGTCTCTGACGGATTCAGTTTTGTTAAATGAATTCTCCTGGTCAGTCCACGATGACCTGTGTGGAAGTGACCATTTCCCCACTGTACTTAAACCCATTAATCCCGCTGATGATCCACCTTCACCTCGATGGAATTGTTTGAAGGCTGAATGGCCTTTATTTCAGTCTTTATGCAAAGAGGCACTCGTGAAGAGCAACCTTCTCGTGGTGAGTGCTGGGTAACGCTAATAGCTCTTCCCCCGTGTGGAACCGGGGTAGAATATTTCCACAGCACCCCATTGCTGGTCGTAAGAGGCGACCAAAGTGGGCAGCCCGTTTGCCGTGGGTTGCGTCCCTGTGTCGGCGGAGGACGGGATTCTGGTAGTTGAGGGCACTGGTTCCTGGAACTGTGTTCCTTTGCCCAACACACTACTTCGACCCTTACTTCGCCTAGACGGGTGGTAAGATGGGTCCGGTCTTATCAATCGGCTGGTCATGCCAGGCCCTGTGCGTAACAATTCAATTTTTCACATTTGCTTGTATTTTGCTTGTCACAAATGTATTGTTTGGTATGTATAACATAACTGTTGTAAATTATATTGCCTAGAGTCCTATGCCAGAAGGCGGTGGCTCATGGGCCAATCTGGTAATGTTGACCGCTGAATTTTGTATGTCTCTAAGTTATTGTTATCGGCAGAACCAGCTTAGCAATAAATTTAGTAGACAAATATACCTATTCATTATTATTATTTACTGGAGTATTACACCCCTGTAGCCCTGGTGTTTTGCATTTTGGATATCCAATGCAATAAGACATCGTCCTTGTTGACACTCGATGGTGGGTGGGGAGCAGGGGTGCCGAAACACTTCCATTCATAATGTCTCACAAATACTCTGGTTCGAAAAGGAAACATTTAGATGCCAGCTCTTCTGATGAAGACGCTGATCAACAATTAGATTCCTGGGCTCGATTCATCGTAATTGAAGCATCAGATCATCAGCCGATGAAATTAAATCCGTTTGCCATTTCAAAGGCCATCAATGGCTGCTGTGGCGAAGTTAAAAATGTCACTCGCCTTCGTAATGGCTCCATACTTGTGGAGTGTATACGGAGACAGCAATCTCTAAATTTGTTATCACTTAGCCAGTTTGCAAACGTGGAGGTTGCTGTCTCAGCACACAGAACCTTGAACTCATGTCGAGGCATCGTAAGAGACAGAGCTCGTTGTCTGTCTGACATGAGTGAGGATGAGATTGTTCTAGAATTTAAAAAACAAGGTGTTACTGCGGTGAAGCGTTTTACCAGAAAACAAAATGACACTACCATCAAGACCAATACCTATCTCTTCACTTTTTCACTTTCCAGAATCCCTGAATCAATAAAAGCTGGATATTTTAATATCGGAGTGGAGGTTTATGTACCAAACCCCCTCCGATGTTACAAATGTCAAAATTTTGGACATGGCGCTAAGACCTGCACCATCAGTTCAGTATGTGTCCACTGCAGTGGCTCGCATGAAAATACTGAGTGCACAAATGCTATTAAATGTGCAAATTGCGATGGGGACCACTTGGCCTCATCCAAGCTTTGTCCACATTTTGTCTTACAATCAAAAATATTGAAAATTAAACACACGAATAATGTCTCTTTTCGTGATGCCAAAAAATTAGTTGAATCCCAATCACCAATCAGTTCTACTAAATTCTATTCAGCAGCAGTAACTTCAACTCCTAATGTCCATGTTGCTACAGCATCTACAGGATGCCAAACAACCATATCATGGGTTAATGATCAGCAGATGCTTGTAAATACCACACCTCAAACATCTTTGGTGGATGATACGATAAAGGTAACATCAGCCTCACAGACAGAGGATCCGCATTCACAGCAGGCTTCACGTACAACATCAGAACCGGAATCAACACTTCAAGGAGATATCCATTTAACAAAAACAGAAAAAAAGAAACTGAAAAAAACATCCAAGGCCCTCCAACACTTGAAGGCGCCTTCTTCTCAGTCCACGACTGTTAAGGTTCATAATCAATTTGAACCTTTAGCGATGGAGGTCACTCCATCACAATCAGACCATGGGAGTAGACCTCCCTCCCGATCAAGATCCCCAGTAGAACCACCATGAACAGTTCTAAACCTATTGTACAGTGGAATTGCCGAGGACTAAAGAACAATTTTAATGATTTGCAACTATTAACACAAGATTTGCAGCCATCAGCCTTTTGTCTTCAGGAAACTTACTGTAAAAATACAGATCAACTCAACATCAGACAATATGATTCCTATCATTTCTTTTCACCTCCAGGAGCTAAGGCAACTGGGGGTTCTTCAATCTTGGTGAGGCAGGGTGTTATTCATAGCCCTGTTTCCCTTAATACCCCTCTACAAGCTATCGCAGTTCGTATCACCATGCACATTGTTTTTACTCTGTGCTCTCTTTACATTCCTCCATCTGCATCTCTTCAACAGTCAGATCTTCAAGCTCTCTATGACCAGCTTCCTAAACCCTTTGTTATAATGGGTGATATGAACGGTCATAATCCACTTTGGGGTAGTGATCATACAAGCAATAAAGGCAAGCTCCTGGAAGATTTTATCTCCAACAATACTCTTTGTCTTTTCAATGATAATTCGAAAACATATTTACATCCTGGTACAGGCACATACTCTTCTCTGGATTTGTCTGTTTCCGATTCCAACCTGTTGAATGAATTCGAGTGGTCAGTCCACGATGACCACTGTGGAAGTGACCACTTTCCAACCATATTAAACCCTATTACACCATCTGATGTTCCCCCATCATCTCGATGGAACTTTACAAAAGCCAACTGGCCTCTATATGACATTCTCTGTACAGGCACACTAACACCTGATCGCTTTACTGACATTCCTGATCCAATTCAATGCTTTTCTGATGAACTCAACATAATAGCTGAAGAATGTGTTCCAAAGTCCTCTGGAATTCCACACATACGTAAACCATGGTTTACCGATGACTGCAAGCGAGCTAGGAGGGCGAGGAAAAAAGCAGAGCATTATTTCCGCCGCCACCCTATGGTCCATAATCTAAATAAATTAAAAAATTTAAACGCTAAAGCAAGGCGAACTTTCAAACAAAGTAAACGTCAATCTTGGCGAAACTATGTGTCAAAAATAAATTCTCGAACGCCCATGTCCAAAGTATGGAACATGATCCAAAGGATCAAAGGTAAGGGCACAAAAACTAGTATTCACCATCTTAAAAATGGGGACCAACTACTTACTCATAAATCAGATATTGCTAATAAACTTGGTGAAACTTTGGCTAAACACTCTTCCTCATCTAACTATGTACCTCAATTCCAAAAGTATCAAAAACAGCAAGAAAAGAAACCTATTAATTTTAATTCCGATAATGGGGAAGATTATAATGAACTATTCTCTATTCATGAACTCCACACTGCCCTTGGACAAGCTCATGATACTGCTACAGGAGTTGATAACATACATTATCAACTACTGAAGCACTTACCTGACACATCTTTACAAACACTATTGAATATTTTTGATGAAATTTGGACCTCAGGGAAATTTCCTCCTTCATGGCGTGCTGCCATAGTTGTCCCGATACCAAAACCCGGTCGAGATCATACTGACCCATCAAATTACCGACCAATATCATTAACAAGCTGCGTTTGCAAAACCATGGAACGCATGATAAACAATCGACTAGTTTGGTACCTGGAATCCAATCATCTTATTACTAATATACAATGTGGTTTCCGGAAAAACAGAAGTACCATCGACCATTTGGTTCGCTTAGAATCATTTGTTAAAAATGCCATAATAAATAAACAACATGCAGTGTCTATCTTTTTCGATCTCGAAAAAGCATATGACACTACATGGAAACATGGTATTTTAAAAGATTTACATGATTTTGGATTACGAGGCCGTTTGCCTCAATTTATATCACAATTTTTAACTGACAGGCAATTTCAGGTCCGCGTGGGTTCTACCCTGTCTGATCATTATAATCAGGATCAGGGTGTCCCACAAGGAAGCATCTTGTCTGTCACATTGTTTAGTATAAAGATTAATAGTTTGTCTAAAGTTTTAAATGATTCGATTGATGGATCGCTCTTCGTGGATGATTTTAATATTTCTTGTCGTGGCAAAAACATGCATACTATTGAAAGGCAACTACAGCTATGTTTAAATAAAATCCAGAAATGGTGTCTCGAAAATGGTTTTAAATTTTCAAAATCTAAAACCAACTGCATACATTTTTGTAGAAAATATAAACCCCATAAAGATCCAGATTTAATTTTAGATAACACTCACATTAAAGTTGTAAAGGAAGCCAAATTCTTAGGTCTAATTTTCGATCATCATTTGACCTTTCTGCCCCACATTAAATACTTAAAGAATAAATGTTTGAAGGCCCTAGGTTTATTAAAAGTTGTCTCAAATTCTAAGTGGGGTGGGGATCAAAAAACCCTCCTCCAACTATATCGAACACTTATCCGCTCTAAACTTGATTATGGCTCCATCATATATGGTGGGGCTTGTAAGAGCAATTTAAAATTTCTTGATACCATTCATCATCAGGGCCTGAGGCTTTGCCTCGGAGCCTTCAGAACTTCGCCTGTTCATAGTTTGTATGTGGAAGCTAACGAGCCTTCCCTAAAACACCGTCGCATTAAATTAGCTCTCCAATATATCTCTAAATTACGTTCCAATAACTCCAATCCAGCATATGAATGTGTTTTTAATCCCCTTTACGGTAATCTATTCAAAACTAAATCTTCTGTCATTCCACCACTAGGAATACGACTACAAGCAGATATTTCTGCGGCTAAAATAAACCTTGGTAATATAGCCCCCACTCAGCTTTTCTCTTCTCCACCATGGCAGTTAGTACATCCAGAGGTGGATCTAACTTTAACTAAACTGAGTGAGTGAGTGAGTTAAAGTTTAACGTCACATCGGCAATATTTCAGCCATATTGTGACGAAACAAAATTTGATGTGAACTATATATATTAAACTGTTTAAAATTCTGCTGACAAAGAGCAGTATAATAACTAGAAAATCACAGACATTCGTAAAACTAGTTTGAGAACAAGTAAAATTAGATAACTAACTAATCATTTAACAACACAGTATAAAAACAGGCTATAGATCGCCACCAACTGAAGGTTGATCACCGCGCTGGGGACCATGGGGACTTACAGTACTTTTGCTACCTGCATCGACCCCAGTCGGATTTACATCATCCCTTCAGTTGTTGGCGATGACTGACAAATTTAGCCAAACAGTAAAATTACACATATACTACTATTAAAAACGTGGAAGAAGTAAATATACCTTGAAAGTCGTGGTCTTACATACCCTCTCAGGGGGACAATAATTTTACACTACTTTAACCCCCGTCGAGGATATAGCCACTAACAATCTCAGTTATTGATTTATTCAACCAATTATAAAAATGCATTTATTTATTTACAAAACATAATAATCAAAACTTATGAAGCAATTCAATTTCCTTTAAAAACGCAATAATTAAATGAGAACTAATAGTGTTAAAAAGATCCGTCATAGATTTAACCTTGAAATAGTTATCCCTTGTGATGGAAAAATCAATACAGTCAAGCAGGACATGCTTGACCGTGATTCTTTCATCACAAGGGATGCAAAATGGAGGATCTTCACCTTTTAAAATATATTCATGAGTGTAACGTGAATGGCCAATACGACATCGTCTTAAAATGACCTCTTCAAATCTGGACTGACAACCCAAGTAGGTATAACCGATATTTGCTTTTATTGCATGCAATTTATTTATACCCACTTGGGTGTCCCACTTCTTCTGCATTAGATCTTTGATGTAAGATCTAATGACAGGTTTATAATCAGTGTATGGTATCAGAAGTGGTGTCACAGATTTTTTGAGTGCTGCTTTTGCAGCAGCATCAGCCATTGTATTACCAACAATTCCAACATGGCTTGGTAACCAACAAAAAACGATGTCATATTGGCCAGTCGCAAGATCATTAAATAACTCAAGAATTTCAATTAAAAATGGATGCTTACATGACATATTTTTAATAGCCTGAAGGCACGAAAGTGAATCTGAAAAAATAATGAAGTCTTTATATTTGGATTTCTTCTTTATATATTTTAGTGCTGTTAAAATTGCGTGTGCTTCTGCTGTGAAGATGGAACTATTATCGGGTAATCGTGAAGATACTGTTCTGGATCCAATGATGGTGGCACTAGCAACTGCGCCACCATCCTTGGGTCCATCTGTAAATATAGATTTATATGTGTCATAAGTGTTTCGTAATTGATTGTATTCTTGTTTATAAATTAGTGGATTCGTTTCAGATTTCTTCAGACTAGTTAATGTAAGGTCTACCTCTGGCCTTACCATTTGCCAAGGAGGCGATGAAAAAAGTTGTGTGGGAGCTATATGCTGAAAGTTAATGTTCGCAGCAGAAACGACTGATTTAATTCTTATTCCTAGGGGTGGAACAAGAGATGTTTTATTATTGTAAATATCCTCATAAAGTGGATTAAATACGCAATTAAAAGCTGGATTTGACTGATTGGAATATAATTTAGTGATGTATTGTAAAGAAAGTTTCAAACGGCGTTGTTTTAGAGACGGCTCATCTGCTTCAACAGACACACTTGGAATAGGAGAAGTGCGAAAGGCTCCAAGGCAAAGCCTCAGTCCTTGGTGATGTATAGTATCAAGTTTTTTTAAATTACTTTTACAGGCTCCACCATAGACGATGGCGCCGTAATCAAGTTTTGAACGGATCAGGGACCGGTACAAGTGCAAGAGTGTTGTCTGATCCCCTCCCCACTTTGAATTAGAAACGACTTTCAACAAATCAAGTGCCTTCAGGCATTTAGCTTTAAGGTATTTAATGTGTGATAAAAAAGTTAAATGGCTATCGAAAATAAGTCCCAAGAACTTGGCCTCCTTCACAACTTTGATAGGGGTGCCATTTAGAAATAGCTCAGGGTCTTTATGCGGTTTATATTTCCTGCAAAAATGTATGCAGTTGGTTTTTGATTTGGAAAACTTAAACCCGTTCTCTAGACACCACTTGTGAATTTTATTGAGAAATAATTGTAATTGCCTTTCTATTGTGTGCATATTTTTACCACGACAAGATATATTAAAATCATCCACAAAAAGGGATCCAGCAACTGAATCATTTAAAACTTTTGACAAACTGTTAATTTTTATACTAAATAGAGTGACAGACAAAATACTGCCTTGTGGGACACCCTGATCCTGATTATAATGATCAGACAGGGTTGTACCCACTCGGACTTGAAATTGCCTGTCTGTTAAAAACTGAGATATAAAATGAGGTAAACGACCTCTCAAGCCAAAATCATGTAAATCCGTCAGAATACCATGCTTCCAGGTAGTATCGTATGCCTTCTCAAGATCAAAGAAAATGGATACTACATTTAACTAAACTGAAGAAATCTGACACAAATCAACTAATTTATCAACAACAATATAATGACTTAAGGAACACATATAATACTTACAAATCCATATTTACAGATGGATCCAAGGATGGTGCCGCTGTTGCCAGCGCCACTGTCATTGGATCCAGAACCATATCATCTAGATTACCGAATGACAGTTCTATTTTTACAGCAGAATCGCAGGCAATATTAACTGCTCTTAAATATATAAATACCCAATCTAAACATAAACGGTTCATTATCTTCTCTGATTCACTTTCCTGTCTTCAGGCAATTAATAATTTATCTTGTCATCATCCACTTTTACGTGAAATCATTGAACTACAAAATGATCTTGCTACTGGCCAATACGACATCGTCTTTTGTTGGTTACCAAGCCATGTTGGTATCATTGGTAATACAATGGCCGATGCTGCTGCAAAAGCAGCACTCACCAAATCTGTGACACCACTTCTTCTACCATACACTGATTATAAACCCATAATTAGATCTTACATCACTGATCTAATGCAAAAGAAGTGGGACACCCAAGTCGGTATAAATAAATTACATGCAATTAAACCAAATATCGGTTACACCTACTTGGGTTGTCAGTCAAGATTTGAGGAGGTCATAATACGACGATGTCGTATTTGCCATAGCAGGTATACAAATGAATTTTTATTGCAAGATGAGGATCCTCCATTTTGTATCCCTTGTGATGAAAGAATCACCGTCAAGCATATCCTGCTTGCTTGTGTTGATTTTTCCATCACAAGGGATCAGTATTTCAAAGTTTCAACTATGAAGGACCTTTTTACACAGGTAAGTACTCATTTTATTCTTGTTTTTTTAAAGGAAATTGAATTAATTCATAAATTTTGATTATTATATATTGTAAATAAATACATTCCTTTTATATTTGGTTAAATAAATCAATAACTGAGATTGTTAGTGGCTATGTCCTCGAAGGGGGTTAAAGTAGTGTAAAATTATTGTCCCCCTGAGAGGGTATGTAAGTTCTCGTCTTTCAAAGTATATTTATTTCAGCCACGTTTTTATTCGTAGTATATGTGTTCGTTTAACTTTGGCTAAACTTGTCAATAATGCCAACAGCTGAAGGGATGATGTAAATCCGGCTGGGGTCAATGCAGGTAGCAAAAGTACTGTAAGTCCCCATGGACCCTAGCATGGTGATCTACCTTCAGTTGCTGGCGATCTATAGCCCGTTTTTATAATGTCATGTATATGTATAGTGCTATTGATTTTATGATTACATACTAGTTTTAAATTTATTGCTGTGATAAGTCTAGTTGTTTTACTGTCCCTCGTTGACAGGTTTTTACATCCGTTTCAAAATATTTATTATATTTAACTATTGATAGTCACGATATGGCTGAAATACTGCCGATGTGACTTAAAATTTTAACTCACTCACTTTATGCAAAGATAAATTACAACCTTCGTCTTTTCAGAATGTTACTGACCCGATTCAGTTGTTCTCAGATCCACTGAATAAAATTGCTGATGAATCAATTCCTAAGTCCTCTGTCAACCCACGTGTTCGTAAACCATGGTTGGATGACACTTGCAAACAAGCTAGGAAATGTCGTAAGAAGGCGGAGAAATACTTCCGTAAACATCCTACTGTCCATAATTTAAACAATGTCAAAATTTCAAATGCTAAGGCAAGACCTCTATTTAAGCAAAATAAACGTCTATCATGGAGGAACTATGTCTCCAACATAAACACTCGTACCCCTATGTCCAAGGTATGGAACATGATTAAAAAGATCAAAGGCAAGGGATCAAATTCTACAGTTAACCATCTGAAGGATGGTGATACTTTACTAACTGATAAAACTGCTATTGCCAATAGACTTGGGAAAACTTTATCTCAACATTCGTCTTCATCTAATAACGTTCCCGAATTTCAAAAATATCAGCTCCAACAGGAAAAGAAAAAAAGTACATTTTACATCTGATAATGGTCAAGATTACAATGAGGTATTTTCACTACATGAGCTATTTACTGCCTTAGGGCAAGCTCATGATACAGCAGCAGGCGCTGATAACATTCATTATCAGCTACTGAAACACTTGCCCGAATCATGCCTTGAAATTTTGTTGACTATATTCGATGACATTTGGACATCAGGGACGTTTCCACCTTCATGGCATAATGCCATTATTATACCAATACCCAAACCTGGGCGGGATCATTCTGATCCTTCAAATTACCGACCTATCTCTCTAACAAGCTGTGTTTGTAAAACGATGGAACGCATGGTAAATAATCGATTAGTGTGGTACTTGGAAACAAATAATCTTCTTACCAACATACGATGTGGTTTCCGGAAAAACAGAAGTACTATCGATCATTTAGTGCGTTTAGAATCGTTTATTAAAAATTCCATTGTAAATAGACAACATGCTGTATCGATCTTTTTCGATTTAGAAAAAGCATACGATACAACATGGAAACATGGTATTTTAATATTGGATTAAGAGGCCGTTTGCCTCATTTTATATCACAGTTTTTAACAGACAGGCAATTTCAAGTCCGAGTGGGTACAACCCTGTCTGATCATTATAATCAGGATCAGGGTGTCCCACAAGGCAGTATTTTGTCTGTCACTTTATTCAGTATAAAAATTGACATTTTAACAAAAGTTTTAAATGATTCAGTTGATAGATCACTTTTTGTGGATGATTTTAACATATCTTGTCGTGGTAAAAATATGCGCACAATAGAAAGGCAATTACAATTATGTCTTAGTAAAATTCACAAGTGGTGTTTAGAAAACGGGTTTAAATTGTCCAAATCTAAAACTAATTGTATACATTTCTGCCGAAAATATAAGCCACATAAGGACCCTAAACTATTTCTGAATGGCACTCCTATCAAAGTTGTTAAGGAGGCCAAGTTCTTGGGACTTATTTTTGATAACCACTTAACTTTACTTCCACATATTAAATACCTAAAAGCTAAATGCCTGAAGGCACTCGATCTCTTGAAAGTTGTTTCCAATTCAAAGTGGGGAGGGGATCAAACAACCCTCTTACACTTGTACAGGTCACTGATCCGTTCAAAACTTGATTATGGCTCCATCGTCTATGGTGGAGCCTGTAAAAGTAATTTAAACAAACTTGATACGATACATCATCAGGGTCTGAGGCTTTGCCTTGGAGCCTTCAGAATGTCTCCATTTCACAGTCTATATATAGAAGCAGATGAGCCTTCTCTTAAACAACGCCGTTTAAAATTATCTTTACAATACATCACTTAATTATATTCTAATCAGTCCAATCCAGCTTTTCAATGCATATTCAATCCTCTCTACGAAGATCTATACAATAAGAAATCAAAACTCACTCCACCACTAGGAATCAGAATAAAATCTGCAATATTAGCTTCTGATATTAAACTCCAAGATATAGCTCCTACTAAACTTTTCTCCTCTCCTCCTTGGCAAATGGTAAAGCCAGAGGTAGACCTGACATTAACCAATCTTAAGAAATCCGATACTAACCAATTAATATACCAACAAGAATACCATCAACTAAGAAACACTTACGACACTTATAAATCTATATTTGAAGATGGATCCAAGGATGTTCGCGCAGTTGCTAGTGCCACTGTCATTGGATCCAGAACAATCTCTTCACGTTTACCTGATAACAGTTCAATATTTACAGCAGAAGCAAACGCCATTTTTACAGCACTTAAATATATCAGTAATCAATCTAAACATAAACAATTCATACTGTTTTCAGATTATCTTTCATGCCTTCAGTCAAATTAAAAATATGTCTTCAAACATCCACTTTTAATCCAAATTCTTCAGTTATTTAATGGTCTTGCTACTGGCCAATATGACATCGTCTTTTGTTGGTTACCAAGCCATGTTGGTATCAAAGGTAACACAATGGCCGATGCTGCTGCTAAAGCAGCGCTAAACAAATCTGTGACACCACTTCTGATCCCATACACTGATTTTAAACCCATGATTCGATCTGACATCCGAGATCTTATGCAACAGAAGTGGGACGCTCAATTAGGTTTCAATAAATTACATGAAATTAAACCAAATATCGGATATACCTTCTTGGGCTGTCAGTCCAGATTTGAAGAGGTCATTTTACAATGATGTCGTATTGGCCACAGCAGATATACTCATGAATATTTACTAAAAGGTGAGGATCCTCCGTTTTGTATCCCTTGTGGTGAAAGAATCACAAGGGAAAAATATTTCAATGTAAAAACAATTAAGGACCTTTTTAATGATGTTAATTCTCGTTTAATATTATGTTTTTTAATAGAAATAGAACTTGTCCATAAATTTTGATGTGCTTAATGTATTATTTTATAAATTGGTAGTGCTAATTAATAACTTAGATTGTGAGTGGCTGTAACCTCGAGGGGGTTGAAGTAGCGTAAAGTTATTGTCCCCCTAAGAGGGTATGTAAGTCCCAAACCATTCGTAGTATTTTTATGCATACCAGATTTTTAAATCGTAGTATATTTGCCAGCGACTGAAGGGATGGTGTAAATCCTACCGGGGTCCATGCAGGAAGCAAAGGTACTGTAAGTCCCCATGGTCCCTGGTGTGGTGATCTCCCTTTAGTTACTGACGATCTCTAGCCCATTTTTATATTGTGTTGTTCCTTAATAGTTAATGCTTTTAAATGTTCCGTAACTAGTTTTGAATCTTATCTGTGATATTCTAGTTCTCATACTGTCCTTCGATGACAGATTTTTATACAGTTTAAATATTTGTATATTTCATGTCTAACTTCTCGTCACGATATGGCTGAAATATTGCCGATGTGACGTAAGGCATTACCTCACTCACTCACTCATCGATATCTTGTTGATTTTTAGCGGCAAAATGTGGTTGTGCGTCAGTAGATGTGTTAGTAGATGCCTGTTGTGGTGTCTGTGGCTTGACTATTCCCGTTTCGCCTGTGTTTGTTTGCGTTATTAATTTGGAATTGATATCTGAATTTATACCTGTTTTTTGCTGATCGGAAGCAATAACAATTTTATCATATAACCAATCACTTGACCAGTCTTAAGTTCCATATTACTCGGAGACATGTATAGTCCGGACGCATAAACGTAGCCTACTTTGGATTGAGCGTACTGTAATACATCTTGATAACGCTTTATAGAAGATGGTATGTCAACTGGTGAATTAATAGCATCCTCCACGTTTGCGACAAACTGTTTTTGTGCATCGAGCGCCGTCCCAGCACCAATTATTCCCGTTCGTGTTTGTGATTGTGCACCAAGAATTGCCCATAAATAAGTTCTTATTGATTCATTAACTCTTACAACTCCTGGTTTAGTAAAATTATTTTCTGTTTTATCATTAAGAAATTCATTCCAAGCATCTGCAGTATCGTTCAGTTGTACAAATTTTGTAACAATATAAATGAAACCACTCTTAAAACTCATAATATCACCTCTCCAATCGTTATTCGAAAGTTCCCACTCTTTATACCATTTATGTGTTTTTAGAAAAAAAATCATACATTCTTATGTAAAGTTTGCTCACATGCAACAACTTAAACGCATTAAATGGACCTTTGTTAACTTCTTTAAATAAATCATCGCTTTCTTCTTTGAAGGTTATATTCCCTCTGCAAGGAACGCCTGAATCATGGTTTAATACGCCAATCTTTACTCGTAGAAACATTAAATTCCTGACAAATAGGTTCGAAGGCCCTCTTATTGTATGGATTATTTGTGGAGCTCCATGCTCGATCCTGTGGTAATTGAGCACTAATTTCTTTTAGAATACCTCTAATCTGATAGTACAAGTGAAATGATAAAACAGACTTATTTAGTTCAAATCCTCGGGCATAGAGAGATACACCACATCCTGTTGTGGCACACCATATGGCAAAGTTTAACTGGTTGTGCCAAAATGGCATTGGATTGTGGAACCAATCGTGCACCATTTTATCGCTAGTTGCCGTGACCCTGTATTTTTCAAAGATATCAGGGAAACAAAAGAATTAGCACCAGAGGCCCTTACTAAAATCGACTGATTAGTAATGTAAGTTGATTTCATATTTAAGTTATGATATAGTATCTTTGTAAATTTAATATGTATGTTACACTCCCAGTTATAACAAATGGTTAGTCTCTTGAACTGCTTCATACTATTGATAACTCAGCTGGTCAACTTGAAGTCGCCCTATGCGATGTAACGTATTACCCGCGGTGGACCAATATAAGTGCTGTAAGACGAAATAATTGGTTTTTATTAGGTGAAATGGGTATTGATCACACTCACATTGTTATACCTGATGGGTATTACAGCGTATGCTCACTCAATGATGAATTTTTTAAGCCTAATGGAATTAATCTCACACAAAATGAGTCGAATGGGATGCTGAGTTTAAACGCTGGAGAAAAGAGTATAAATCTTGCCCCGAAACATATCAGATACACTTCATCTTGAAAACTCTTGAGGAGAAAGAGGAGTATTAATACCACCCAAAGAAACATTGCATGGAATTAAATTGCACCATTTAGTTCCCTATAAAGAGTTGTGCGTCCATCTTGAACAGATAAGAACGACGGAAAATATTCAACTCGAAAGTCCTTCTACTCTGCTGAGAGCTATTCCAGTCAAAGATGAAAAATACAATAGCGGTAGAACAGAATCTTTCTCATCATTACAATATAAAAAATTAAAGCGTGGTATTATTTCAGATCTAAAAAGTTCTGTATTAAGATGTAAAACACCAACCTGCACATATAGGATACTTGAGAGTAACACTCCATATTATAAATAATGGTTGATTCATTAGGCCCTGGATCGCATAACCTTAGACAATGTAATACAATTGCGCTTTCTTATCTTGGAGACACAGAAGGATTTGGTAAACCTGGTACCAATGGCAAGTTATACGCTTTACACTTACAAGATAATGTATACAAGCGGAAAGAAGTTACATTCACAGCTAATCTAGGAGATTTAAGTGATGTCGACGTTAGTAGACTTCATAAAAACACTTCATACAATATTTCTCACAACGATGATAATGAATGGACTATGATCGAAGCAAAAATCGAGTGGCTACTGAATATCGTCATTACCCCACCATATGGGATGATAGGTAAGGGACATAATTTAACTAAGATAATAAATAGTGGGATTGTACTCGGGGCTTATATCCCATCAAAACGAAAAAGTGTGTTAGTCTCTCCCCTGCCAGAAAACCCAGGTCATATGTTATTTAGTCGTCTGGCATAAAAAAATGTTAGTAATTTGGTTACTGCATTCAATGATATTAAAGATAACTTGAATGCCATACCTGATCTTTCTACACTTTTTATTGAAGTCTTGTTTGGAGATGCACTGGTAGATGCCTTCGAGATATTACCAGGTCTATCAATTAAATGGCTCAAGCAACACGAGCGTCGAGGGAGTCCAAATTATTAAAGGTGATAGCATTTCTCTTACTAGCATTACTTACTAAGATATTTATCCGTATAATATGCTTTTAATAAAGTTAATGTATACTCTCAAAACATTGAAGGAAGATCAATTAAAGATTATTATATGATATAATAATATACACTATGGGTTTTTTTTCCGGCACTCGATGAAGCATCTGAAAAGATGGATACTGTTGATGGATTTCGTTTGCATCAAATAAGCGACATAAAACATCGAATAGAGAAGGAGAGGGAGATGAGACTTGGATTGTATAAAAAGTACCGCAGAGCTGTGAAAGCTCTCAACGGAGTTGACATGGGACTCGGTGTAGCCGTTGTTGGTTTATTATCAACTATAATCACCGCGCCTATCGTACTTGGCATGGAAATAGCTGCCGAAGTCTCAGGACTGGCTGGAATAGCAATAACATTTATTTCTCATAAGTTGCAAAAGAAAACTTTAAAACATGATAATATTCGGATACTCGCCGAAGCAAAGTTGAACAGCATTGAGGACCTTATTTCAACAGCAATGGCTCATGTAACACAAGTCTTGTTTCAGGATTAAATGATGACCTTGATTATATTTATTATAATTTTGACTAGAGTCGATGCCAGAAGGCGGTGGCTCATGGGCCAATCTGGCTATATATCAACCTCTAGGTATGTGACTTTATATTACTGTCGGGGCGGTCGGGTAGCCTAGAGTAGTATAGGTAATGGGGGTTCTGGACCACTTCCACTGGAGCAGGATTCATATACCTATACTGCTACTACAGGTAGCATTTTTTATGTGTAAATGACTATGCGATTCAACGATAGTCATGAGATTAAGTTAAATTGACCACCACCTGGAGTCTATGATATAAATTTTTATAGGTAATGGGGGTTCTGGACCACTTCCACTGGAGCCGGATTTGTATTAAACGAAACATCAATATTAATTAATAATGAATAAAATTTACTATAGCCCACGAGGATATTGGAAAGGTGTAGGAGCAATAAAAAAATTAGCCACCGCGGCTAAGGTATCTAAAGATGTGGCCAAGGATTGGTTAAAGAAACAAGCGTTGTGGCAAATATATTTACCGGCACCGCGTTATATACCGAGGAAGAAGTTTGATATTTTTACAACGAATGAAGTTCATCAGGTTGACCTCTTGTTTCTTCCCCACGATAAGGTAAAACGCAAAACGTATAAATACGCTTTAACAGTAGTGGATGTGGCTAGTCGATACAAAGAGGCTGAGCCATTAACCTCGAAAGATTCAACAGAAGTAGCTAATGCACTGAGTCGCATATATAAACGCGGACCGCTAAAATGGCCTAAGCTATTTCAAGTAGATCCCGGTCGAGAGTTTATGGGATCGGTAACTAAACTCTTAACAAAGCACAATGTCAAAATCGTCCGTGGTGAAAGAGAGGCCCACCGTAGTCAAGCTATCGTCGAAAGATTTAACCGGACTCTATCGGAACGTTTGTTTGGCTATCAGTATGGGATCGAAATGAAATCCGAGCGATTGAGATCAACCGAATGGGTGACACGATTATCAGCCGTTGTATCAGCGCTGAATAATGAAGTAATGAGATTAATAGGGAAGAAACCATCCGATGCGATTAAAATGAAATCCGTGACTTCCGAATCTTCAGCACCGAAGAGAGGCAAAGAACGAAAACTTTCGGATAGAGTAAGGGTAAGATATCTATACCAGCCCGGTGAACTCGAAGGAGGCCAACGTCGCGCAACCGATCCCATATGGTCTCTTAAGACGTATAACATTAGTCGATTGGTTACGAAAGAAGGAGAGCCTATTCTTTATTATCTTCAAGATGGACCGGGTAGGGCATTTGTACGAGAAGAGTTGTTCATAGTTCCCGACGGTACGGTATTACCACCATAACCATAAGCATAGGTAGTTACACCATCATTATCAATCCATCTCTTTGTATCTAAGGGGGATAATGATGTCTTGTTCATTCTTAATCCATATATCCTATGATCATAACTTCTTAAAGAGTTCATCTCGTGTTTGAACGTTCTACCATTGAATAATGATTCTTTATACTGTTCGTGTTTGATATGCTTTTTTACAACTTCAATTTTTCACCACATAATATTTCATATAAAGACCAATTTGCCTTTGTAAAATTCCAATGAGATCTGGGTGGTTCATCATCCGGTTGAAGATAGTTTATATTAGGACTGTGGGGAAGTTCAACAAAAGGTCTTCATGCACAGACCATTCAAATTCATTGTAAACCGTTGAATCTGTGAGGGACAGATCAAGGGCAGAATACGTTTCAGTTGCAGGATGTAAATATGTGTTTGAATCATAATTAAATATGCATAAATTATTATCAGAAATAAAATCTTCCATGACTTTCCCCTTATTGTTTGTATTTGTACTTCCCCATAGAGGGTTATGCCCATTATTTAAATCGACCATGATGACGCAGGCTTAGGGAGCTGATGATATAGATTCTGAAGATCAGATTTTAGAAGAGCATATGAAGATGGTAAATATAAAGAGCACAAAGTCAAAGCAACGTTCAAGGTAAGGCGGATAGCAACGGCTTGAAGGTTAGTATTCAGATGAACAGCGCTATGAATGACGTCCTGCCTGACTCAAATGGTAGAGCCTCCAGTCGCTTTGTCACCCTGAGGAGAAAATGAATGTCTTGGAGACATAATGCAGACGGTTTATAATCTTGAACTAATAAGTGAATCTCATTAAAATACTTGCTGAGTCCTCTGCAATTTCATTGGATCAAATTCATTGAGTAGTATAGGTAATGGGGGTTCTGGCTCACTTCCACTGGAGCAGGATTTATATACCTATACTGCTACTACAGGGGGAATTTTTTATGTGTAAATGACTATGCGATTCAACGATAGTCATTAGTTGTATTAAACGAAACATCAATATTAATTAATAATGAATAAAATTTACTACAGCCCACGAGGATATTGGGAAGGTGTAGGAGCAATAAAAAAATTAGCCACCGCGGCTAAGGTATCTAAAGATGTAGCCAAGGATTGGTTAAAGAAACAAGCGATGTGGCACCGCGTTATATACCGAGGAAGAAGTTTGATATTTTTACAATGAATGAAGTTCATCAGGCTGACCTCTTGTTTCTTCCTCACAATAAGGTAAAACGCAAAACGTATAAATACGCTTTAACAGTAGTGGATGTGGCTAGTCGATACAAAGAGGCTGAGCCATTAACCTCGAAAGAATCAACAGAAGTAGCTAATGCACTGAGTCGCATATATAAACGCGGACCGCTAAAATGGCCTAAGCTATTTCAAGTAGATCCCGGTCGAGAGTTTATGGGATCGGTAACTAAACTCTTAACAAAGCACAATGTCAAAATCGTCCGTGGTGAAAGAGAGGCCCACCGTAGTCAAGCCATTGTTGAAAGATTTAACAGGACTCTAGCGGAACGTTTGTTTGGCTATCAGTATGGGATCGAAATGAAATCCAAGCGATTGAGATCAACCGAATGGGTGACACGATTATCAGCCGTTGTATCAGCGCTAAATAATGAAGTAACGAGATTAATAGGGAAGAAACCATCCGATGCGATTAAAATGAAATCCGTGACTTCCGAATCTTCAGCACCGAGGAGAGGCAAAGAACAAAAACTTCCGGATAGAGTAAGGGTAAGATATCTATACCAGCCCGGTGAACTCGAAGGAGGCTAACGTCGCGCAACCGATCCCATATGGTCTCTTAAGACGTATAACATTAGTCGATTGGTTACGAAAGAAGAAGAGCCTATTCTTTATTATCTTCAAGATGGACCGGGTAGGGCATTTGTACGAGAAGAGTTGTTCATAGTTCCCGACGGTACGGTATTACCACCATAACCATAAGCATAGGTAGTTACACCATCATTATCAATCCATCTCTTTGTATCTAAGGGGGATAATGATGTCTTGTTCATTCTTAATCCATATATCCTATGATCATAACTTCTTAAAGAGTTCATCTCGTGTTTGAACGTTCTACCATTGAATAATGATTCTTTATACTGTTCGTGTTTGATATGCTTTTTTACAACTTCAATTTTTCACCACATAATATTTCATATAAAGACCAATTTGCCTTTGTAAAATTCCAATGAGATCTGGGTGGTTCATCATCCGGTTGAAGATAGTTTATATTAGGACTGTGGGGAAGTTCAACAAAAGGTCTTCATGCACAGACCATTCAAATTCATTGTAAACCGTTGAATCTGTGAGGGACAGATCAAGGGCAGAATACGTTTCAGTTGCAGGATGTAAATATGTGTTTGAATCATAATTAAATATGCATAAATTATTATCAGAAATAAAATCTTCCATGACTTTCCCCTTATTGTTTGTATTTGTACTTCCCCATAGAGGGTTATGCCCATTATTTAAATCGACCATGATGACGCAGGCTTAGGGAGCTGATGATATAGATTCTGAAGATCAGATTTTAGAAGAGCATATGAAGATGGTAAATATAAAGAGCACAAAGTCAATGCAACGTTCAAGGTAAGGCGGATAGCAACGGCTTGAAGGTTAGTATTCAGATGAACAGCGCTATGAATGACGTCCTGCCTGACTCAAATGGTAGAGCCTCCAGTCGCTTTGTCACCCTGAGGAGAAAATGAATGTCTTGGAGACATAATGCAGACGGTTTATAATCTTGAACTAATAAGTGAATCTCATTAAAATACTTGCTGAGTCCTCTGCAATTTCATTGGATCAAATTCATTGAGTAGTATAGGTAATGGGGGTTCTGGCTCACTTCCACTGGAGCAGGATTTATATACCTATACTGCTACTACAGGGGGAATTTTTTATGTGTAAATGACTATGCGATTCAACGATAGTCATTAGTTGTATTAAACGAAACATCAATATTAATTAATAATGAATAAAATTTACTATAGCCCACGAGGATATTGGAAAGGTGTAGGAGCAATAAAAAAATTAGCCACCGCGGCTAAGGTATCTAAAGATGTAGCCAAGGATTGGTTAAAGAAACAAGCGATGTGGCACCGCGTTATATACCGAGGAAGAAGTTTGATATTTTTACAATGAATGAAGTTCATCAGGCTGACCTCTTGTTTCTTCCTCACAATAAGGTAAAACGCAAAACGTATAAATACGCTTTAACAGTAGTGGATGTGGCTAGTCGATACAAAGAGGCTGAGCCATTAACCTCGAAAGAATCAACAGAAGTAGCTAATGCACTGAGTCGCATATATAAACGCGGACCGCTAAAATGGCCTAAGCTATTTCAAGTAGATCCCGGTCGAGAGTTTATGGGATCGGTAACTAAACTCTTAACAAAGCACAATGTCAAAATCGTCCGTGGTGAAAGAGAGGCCCACCGTAGTCAAGCCATTGTTGAAAGATTTAACAGGACTCTATCGGAACGTTTGTTTGGCTATCAGTATGGGATCGAAATGAAATCCGAGCGATTGAGATCAACCGAATGGGTGACACGATTATCAGCCGTTGTATCAGCGCTAAATAATGAAGTAATGAGATTAATAGGGAAGAAACCATCCGATGCGATTAAAATGAAATCCGTGACTTCCGAATCTTCAGCACCGAGGAGAGGCAAAGAACAAAAACTTCCGGATAGAGTAAGGGTAAGATATCTATACCAGCCCGGTGAACTCGAAGGAGGCTAACGTCGCGCAACCGATCCCATATGGTCTCTTAAGACGTATAACATTAGTCGATTGGTTACGAAAGAAGGAGAGCCTATTCTTTATTATCTTCAAGATGGACCGGGTAGGGCATTTGTACGAGAAGAGTTGTTCATAGTTCCCGACGGTACGGTATTACCACCATAACCATAAGCATAGGTAGTTACACCATCATTATCAATCCATCTCTTTGTATCTAAGGGGGATAATGATGTCTTGTTCATTCTTAATCCATATATCCTATGATCATAACTTCTTAAAGAGTTCATCTCGTGTTTGAACGTTCTACCATTGAATAATGATTCTTTATACTGTTCGTGTTTGATATGCTTTTTTACAACTTCAATTTTTCACCACATAATATTTCATATAAAGACCAATTTGCCTTTGTAAAATTCCAATGAGATCTGGGTGGTTCATCATCCGGTTGAAGATAGTTTATATTAGGACTGTGGGGAAGTTCAACAAAAGGTCTTCATGCACAGACCATTCAAATTCATTGTAAACCGTTGAATCTGTGAGGGACAGATCAAGGGCAGAATACGTTTCAGTTGCAGGATGTAAATATGTGTTTGAATCATCATTAAATATGCATAAATTATTATCAGAAATAAAATCTTCCATGACTTTCCCCTTATTGTTTGTATTTGTACTTCCCCATAGAGGGTTATGCCCATTATTTAAATCGACCATGATGACGCAGGCTTAGGGAGCTGATGATATAGATTCTGAAGATCAGATTTTAGAAGAGCATATGAAGATGGTAAATATAAAGAGCACAAAGTCAAAGCAACGTTCAAGGTAAGGCGGATAGCAACGGCTTGAAGGTTAGTATTCAGATGAACAGCGCTATGAATGACGTCCTGCCTGACTCAAATGGTAGAGCCTCCAGTCGCTTTGTCACCCTGAGGAGAAAATGAATGTCTTGGAGACATAATGCAGACGGTTTATAATCTTGAACTAATAAGTGAATCTCATTAAAATACTTGCTGAGTCCTCTGCAATTTCATTGGATCAAATTCATTGAGTAGTATAGGTAATGGGGGTTCTGGCTCACTTCCACTGGAGCAGGATTTATATACCTATACTGCTACTACAGGGGGAATTTTTTATGTGTAAATGACTATGCGATTCAACGATAGTCATTAGTTGTATTAAACGAAACATCAATATTAATTAATAATGAATAAAATTTACTATAGCCCACGAGGATATTGGAAAGGTGTAGGAGCAATAAAAAAATTAGCCACCGCGGCTAAGGTATCTAAAGATGTAGCCAAGGATTGGTTAAAGAAACAAGCGATGTGGCACCGCGTTATATACCGAGGAAGAAGTTTGATATTTTTACAACGAATGAAGTTCATCAGGCTGACCTCTTGTTTCTTCCTCACAATAAGGTAAAACGCAAAACGTATAAATACGCTTTAACAGTAGTGGATGTGGCTAGTCGATACAAAGAGGCTGAGCCATTAACCTCGAAAGAATCAACAGAAGTAGCTAATGCACTGAGTCGCATATATAAACGCGGACCGCTAAAATGGCCTAAGCTATTTCAAGTAGATCCCGGTCGAGAGTTTATGGGATCGGTAACTAAACTCTTAACAAAGCACAATGTCAAAATCGTCCGTGGTGAAAGAGAGGCCCACCGTAGTCAAGCCATTGTTGAAAGATTTAACAGGACTCTAGCGGAACGTTTGTTTGGCTATCAGTATGGGATCGAAATGAAATCCGAGCGATTGAGATCAACCGAATGGGTGACACGATTATCAGCCGTTGTATCAGCGCTTAATAATGAAGTAACGAGATTAATAGGGAAGAAACCATCCGATGCGATTAAAATGAAATCCGTGACTTCCGAATCTTCAGCACCGAGGAGAGGCAAAGAACAAAAACTTCCGGATAGAGTAAGGGTAAGATATCTATACCAGCCCGGTGAACTCGAAGGAGGCCAACGTCGCGCAACCGATCCCATATGGTCTCTTAAGACGTATAACATTAGTCGATTGGTTACGAAAGAAGGAGAGCCTATTCTTTATTATCTTCAAGATGGACCGGGTAGGGCATTTGTACGAGAAGAGTTGTTCATAGTTCCCGACGGTACGGTATTACCACCATAACCATAAGCATAGGTAGTTACACCATCATTATCAATCCATCTCTTTGTATCTAAGGGGGATAATGATGTCTTGTTCATTCTTAATCCATATATCCTATGATCGTAACTTCTTAAAGAGTTCATCTCGTGTTTGAACGTTCTACCATTGAATAATGATTCTTTATACTGTTCGTGTTTGATATGCTTTTTTACCACATACTTCTTAACACCCTTAGCTTTTCTTATCTCTCCATTATCGGACTTTTTTATAGAATACATCTTAGGTCTTAATCCTACATACTCCGCTATAGGGGTCCCAGCACATTCATCCTTCATCTTACCTAACACCTTTTTATTTACTACACTGTGCAGTGGATTATCTTTTGGGTAATCGCTCGTGTCGTACATATCTATTTTTTCTGCCATATCTTTATACACATCCTCGGTTTGTATTTCCATCAACAAAGAATCTGTGTCGGTATATAACACATCGCATCTATCGCCGTATTGCTTCTTAAGTTCGTTGTAATAAAAGTCATACATTAAGTGTTTTGACAAGTCGAGAATACTCATACCGACATACACCGGTCTGTTGAATTTTATATTACTCTTCTGCATATGCAACGCGGCTAAGTCGTTATCAAATATCTTGCTTCTGTTAAAAGCCGGACTGGCTATAAGTTTCCTGAGTCCTTCTTCCTCATTAGATCTGACTAATTTAACATCAACACGCTTCCTTAGATTCTCCATAGTTTTACCGAATACTGAGTTATTCATGAGCTTATATAGATTCTTTTCGAAATCGCTGGTGGCTATCTTTCTTAAATCTGTGTTCAGCCTTATATAGGGCTCCATCCAAGGGCTTTGATCAAACTTTAGAACTCTGTGTATTTTCTTAAGTTTCATACCTAACGATAGATACAACTGGAGATTTCTGTAGTGAACTATATATTTTGTCTTATCCATCAAATTTGGTACGAGTTTTTCTATGTTAGCTAACCTACTATTACCCATCAAGGACCGTTGATATTCTGACATCCAATCTTTATTAACCATTAATCTTTCGGGAGCTAGCGGATAACTGTTATGATCTTTATGTAACGAACTTGGATATTCTAGGTCAACTTCTAGTATGTACCCTTTATTCTCATCATTATTATTGATATCATCGACCCATTCAAAACCACCCGTGGGTAAAGGTTGACTCATAGCCCATCCGTACAAATTGTTAGCGTTGAGATATAATATGTGCGTGTCGGGTTTACTCGGATCGTATCCTTCCACTAATTTATTATTAGCCTTGGAATACCTTTTCGCTGCCATCGATATACCACCTCTTAATCCTTTCTCAATAAACAAGTGCATATCGTAATCTGTGAGTAGTTTTAGTTCTACACTGGTCTTCTTCAACAATGCATCCCACGATAGTCCGGGACTGGAATAGTACCATGCCGGGTCCAAGCCGTATTGTTTTAAACACGTCTTTCTAAATATCTCGAATATATCGGCGAGTAACAATACATCGGTTTTTAAGTACAGATCGTGATAATCGCCTAAATTCTTACAACCTAATTTATCCCAGACCGTCAGAGTGTGTTCATAATCGGTATCTGTTATTCTAGATTCCGTTAAGTTACTATAGAATGATTCGAGGGGTGGTAATTCAGTTTCTTCGAATCTAGACCAATCATCCATATATTCGTAAGGATATACACCTTTTCTCAGCAACAAATGACGAGTTATCTTATCGGTATATTGATTTGTTATCGCGAAGTCATCGGGATTGTTCGCTTTAGCTAAATTGTCCAGGGAAGATAACAGAAACTGTACGGAGTCTATGAATCTAAGCCCATTACTTTGCTTTATTCTAGATTTCCCATCCTTGTCCCTATAATGTATAGGTTTAGTCAACGAGAACGATATGTATTTTTCCATATTGTTAGGAATGCACGTTAAACCACCGTCGGTCTTTGAGATAGCTTGCATAATGAGATGTGAATCGTATCCTCTAAGGTTGTGAAACACAACGGGGATGGGTATTGTTTGAGCATTCATTTTTAGTTTCAAGTTACACTCGTTATGAGCGGCTCCCCAATAATTACCCGTGACGTGACAATGATCTCTTACGGAATCCCCATCCAGGGGTTTGTTACAAACGTGACAACTCGTTGACTTCTTGTGGGCCCTCCAATCATCTATCGTCATACGCATGGGTTTCTTACACGATAATTCTTCCCTGATTATTCTCTCTTCATTTTGTAGATATTCTAGGAACTTTCCCGCTGCATCGGGACCTCTGTAAATCACGGGAGTGTTTGTTTTCCCATCATACCTTACAACTATATATCCAAACCCACAAGGAATATGTTCTTGAGTTTTGTACGTAAAACTACTCTCAGTATTGCGTTCGGTATTTTCTATGGGCTTGATAAGCGCTTCGAAGTCGGCGTAAATTACGTACGGTACTGGCATTTGATTACAATAATGTTCAAATTTTAATATATTTTTTCCCTCTTTAGGCATATCGATCCTGATAGCATTCTGTCCAACACCTCTACAGTCTTCTTTATGCGCTTCTAATAGATCTTGTCTGCTGTACCCATGCAGGCATCTTTCGCAGAAATATTTCTTTTCCTTATGTTTTGTTTGATCGTATAGCACCCTGTTTAAACTCTTTATCCATGTATAATGATATTTTCCATCTTTTTCGATCAAAAATGAATTGATTCTGGGAATATGTTCCGGAGCGGAGCTTATCCTGTGTACAACAATTCCTTTAGAATGTCCGAAAACATTTATAGCTAAATTATTTTGCTTTTCCACCTTATCAATTTGTGATATTGGTGTAGGTTCGTCTATACCATCGAAGTTGAGTCCATCGTTTTGGGGATAGCTAGAAGGTCTATCTGGATGCTTGTCTACGGGGAACAATGCAGATCTTATCATCATTCTTAAACAATCATCGGATTTATTTTTTACGTTAATTATGGCTTTTTTCTTATAATACGGGGGTAAATCTATATAAGATCCACCTTTGAAAGGCATATAATTCGCTATATCTAAATATAAACTATCGATTCTATCCACACCCCAACCCAAACCTCTATTAGTCCAGCGTTCTAAAGTTTCCTGTATCCTCTGAATTGATGTATCTAATGATGCGTTTATAGTATCGGATTCGGTTATAACTTCTTGATTGCTACGGAAATATGGTTCGGTATATTCGACGCTATCGTCTGCGTTACTTTTACTCAATGTCATTTTAATCGTCAGCTGGTATTTTATACTTTGTAAATCATCTAATTCCTCGTTAATTTTACTCGATATGATGGGCTTAATATCGTTAACATCCATGTTGGAATTAATATCCATCTTCCAACCTCTTAGATATTTACCAACGCCGGCGGATGTGGGTACAAATATTAATTCTTGTTGTTGTTGATTATCATTATCATCATTATTATGTTGAATATCATCCTCGTCTTGTTCTTGTTGATTATTATCTAGTAAAGCAATCAATTCAGCTCTTCTCATTCGAGAATAACCTCTCAGCCCACTGTTTCTCGCTCGAACTTTGAGTTCTCTAACAGTCTGGGGTGGTTCCAAACCGAGTAAGGTAATCAATTCAGCTTTTCTCATTCGAGAATATCCACGTAGACCACGTTGCTTTGCCATAGCCTTCAACTCTCTGACAAAAACCATAGTGGTTGAATGGTATATGCAAAATGATTCATTTGTCTAATTGGTTGTTTTCATATATCTAAATACGTATTCTCCCCAACCTATTCCTCTCATTGATGTAATCTCTCTTCCTAGCATAAATAATCTGATTCCTGACCCTATCAGCACCGTGTTTCTTACAGAAACAAAAATGACCTTTGACCCCTATCCCGCATTCAGAACACTTATAGTTTATGTGTCCACGCTTGATGTAATAATTGTGTATACCGCAGTAAACATCAACACAGCGGCGGTTACATAGAGTCGTCTTCCCCATGAGTGTAAACTTGCAGTTATTCATGGTATATACATCTATCATATCATTTGTCTAAATGCAAATCACATCTACACTATTGTATAGCTGAAAATCAATACAGCAGATAACCCCATAATCACAAATGCGACCTCTCGGTCTTTCTGAGCCTCTGACGGTGTATAAAACTGACTCATTATTGGTCTAGGTATTGGGTCGAGTTTTTTCCCATAAACGAGGTAGTATTCGTGCATGGCAGATTGGACATCCTTAAACGTTTGAATTGAATGTCCTTCCTTAATCAGTTTTTCATGAATAAAGTCTAATCTCTTCATTCTCTGCTGCGTATATTGTAACTGAGCTGCTTGGTATTGTTCTAATGCTTTATTATGTCGTTTACGCTCCTCTTCAACTTCTTTAGCGTTTTATTCCCTCATACTGGAAAATAAATAATTACTCCCCGAAAAAGCTAGAGCATTAACAACAGCTCCACCGACCATCATCGCAATTGATGCCATATGAATATAAATATTCAAATGTTTAATTACTTCATTATGTCTTCCGGGATAAGTCCTTGTTTGATGAGCATATCCTTCGTTGCCATTGCTAATCCTATATCCAGAACCATCATACCTATATCAAATCCATTAAAATCTAGCTTGGGAGGTGTGGCTTTAGTAATCATTTTAGCCATACGGGCATAGCCAATGGCCAAGCCGGTGACCACCGCTGAATGATACGTCGCGTTTACCAACATTTTACCGTCTGTAACTGGAGTAGTCATGCTTCTTATAGCATTATATGAGGACTAACCTCTAATTGAACTTGTTGTTGCGGCGGGGGTGACGTTTTCTCTTCTCCGGTCTTATAAAAGAACCATACAGCCGCTATACCAGCAACTCCTACTAGTGCCCATGTTTTAATCGGATTTGAATTATTTATTAATTTTGCTTTCCTCGCCAGCCCTCCCTTTCTTCCTGCAGCTATTTTTTGGGGGTTCTTAGTAACTCTGGGTTGTTTTTTTGTATTAACTTGTGGTGCATCCTCATTAACTTGTGGTGCATCCTCATTCAATTGTTGTTCCGCAATCTGTTGTGGTTGCGCAATCTGTTGTGGTGTCACCTGTTGTGTCTCCATTTATATTATCAAGTGGGC
Organism: Haliotis cracherodii; assembly: GCF_022045235.1. Taxonomy (NCBI): domain Eukaryota; kingdom Metazoa; phylum Mollusca; class Gastropoda; order Lepetellida; family Haliotidae; genus Haliotis; species Haliotis cracherodii. Next base: position 30,299,743 of record NW_027266266.1, on the reverse strand, counting down.
ACGTATGTTTAAATTGACAATACCTAGCCGTTATTAAAGCTGTGGTGAACGGAGCTAAGAACATTCCGTATCTATGATAAAACTCACAGCTCACTGAGCTTATAGCGTGTTCGATGAATGGGTCTTTCTCTAGAGATTCGCATAAATACATGCGATGTTCTGCCGGGATGGGGAGAAACGTACTAGCTAAGACTGTGTATAGTTGTAATATAGACGACCCTATAGTTTTAGTCATGGTAGCTCCCAGTCTAGACTCGTAACGTGCGTACAGTTTTTTAATCTCTTCGTCGGTCATGTTATCAATTTTTTCGATGGTATAATTTTCTCCCAAATATTGGGAACATTTTCCACCGGCTACCAAAGCCGCGAGTCTTTCTCTATGTTTATCTGCATGTTGATGTGTATGTTGATCTACATCAGATTCTTTGAGCATTTGTTCGATGAGTTCGTCGCATTCCATAATGTAATACCTAAGGAGATATTTAAGTCTAACATAATATAATATGACGTATCCAATACATCCCGTAATAATGAACTGTTGTGAAAGAATGATGATTTCGAACCACATTTTATGTAATATTAACCGCTAATGTTCAATTTGCTATATTTTGCTACATTTTGCTATATTTTGCTATATTTGCTATCTTTTTGCTACATTTTTGCTACATTTTGCTAAGCAATTGCATAAGCAGCTGGTTGATCGGTTTTTAATACGAGTTTACAGTGCTTCGTTGCAGCTAACACTTTTCTGACTTTGTCATGTTCACCCTTGGTATAAATGACGTCATTTTCGCGTAAACATTCCTCGAATGAATCTCGGTCTTTGCAATGAAACAACGCTACCCATTTGGTCTGCTCTCTGAGATCTTTCAGGACAGAGTTGTATTTTTGAGTAAGTACCCAAACGCTATGTTGAGTATGCCGACCGGAGAATGCTAAATATGAAAACATATCTTTCTTTTTTGTTAATTCTTTACTCGCGCTGCAGTCGTCTATTACGAAAAGGGTTGATTCTCCTTTGTATTTTTCGTGACATACTCACAGACAGTCTTGTAAACGATCGCCCGGATCGACTCTGTGTATTCCGTCGTCATTCATTACCCAATCTCTCGATAAGTATGTTTTATTAACGCTTATAGTCGGGCACAGAATAATAATGTGATCGAAAACGTCCCGATAATGACTTTCTAAAATATCTAGAATAAAAGCTGTTTTTCTGCAGCCCGTTTGCCCGCATATGATAGTGCAGTGCGGATCTTTAGGTGAAAGATTATTAATAGATTGCTTGCACGAATCTCCTATTTTGTATATTAAGTTGCGCATCCATAATCACATATAAATATATGTTAAATTTACCAGCTGATTCCTGAAGCTTCGTTATCTGTATGGTGACACCCTCGCTGGCATTTTCTATTCTCCTCCCACTGCCGTGTAGTTGGTCATCGTCCGTTGTTCGCATGTCTAGCCATAGCGCGTACTTCGAGGTGAGGTATTCACCCATCGATACACTCCCGAGAGACAGATCTTTCACGACCGCAATAACTTCCGGAGAATGTTTTATAGAAGGAAGTTTTTTAATCTCATCCCACTGGTGATACGCTAACATTCCTTGGCTATATAGTTGATTAGGAACGCCCTCGATAGTCAATTCTACTTTCATAATCTTGGGATTGTAGAACTTCTCGGTATTTCTTTTAAACGCATCAGAGGGGTCCTCGAACAACATTAAAATACCCTTCAACGACCTTGTGGGGACGTTTAGATTTATATTCCACATCGTATCTTTTTTGTCCCTCGTGATCTTTCGATGTCGCAGCACGCGATCGTACAAAATGGCTAAACTTCCCGAATACTGGTTACGAATTTGTCTGGCTAATTCGGTATCCGTTATCATATCGTACTCGAGCGAGATATTGTCAATGGAATAGCTAGCATCTACATTAGCGGATCTGATTACTCTACCGTAGTTCGTATTCTAACCTATCGCCTAGGGATGCTTGATAAAAGGGCATGTGGGAATCTAGTAATTCAAAGTCTAGGGGAATATAGAATCTGTTACCTAATGCGTCGGCAACGGCCTGATCTTTTACGATTGTACCATCACCATTTTCAGCACCTACGCGCAGTCTCAATGTGTTCTTATTACAAATACCTTGGTACTGTAAGTTTTCCCGCTCTTTATCCGTTCTCCAGAGATCCATGTAACAATAGTATACATCGCTATCATCGATACTCAAAACCTCATTACCGCTAATTTTAATAGCGATTTTCTTAACGATAGCACGTCCTATGTTCTGAACCGGCTCCCTGTTAACGTCGGTAGAATTCAAAACAATCGTAAATGCTAGTCGGACAGTTCCCGGAACTAACACATCATGTGCGCCGAGATTAGGAAAGCGAACCAGAAGCGTTTGATTCTGATCGATGGTACTAGGGTTATTAGTTATAGTTACAGACTGACGAATTGCTTTGACCCCTAATGGATCTCGAAGTCTACGTTGTGGGTTTAACTTGCGTCCGTATTGCGAAGACATTGTTATATTGAAAACATGTACCCTATGTTTAATATAAAAATGACTGATTTTGAACATGATGACTTTGATCTAGATAACATAACTGATACTAGTACCATCGAAGAGGGTACTAATGACACCAGCTTTATGATCCCAACCGTAAATGATGAACTTTTACAATCAGCCGTTGATGATTATTACGATACATTAAAAGATGATAAAAATTATGTTATCCCAATAGGTCGTGAATATTCAAAGTTTATGCTAGATAGTAAAGGAATATTGCGACTGCGTGGCGCTCCGGATATTGATCTTATGCATTCTCGTACTCGTAAGCCCCTAGCCTTGTCTACGATAGCCGCTAAAAAAGGCATCGGCTTTGTTCGTGATGAATTAGGTTTTGTAGACTACCGACGACTTCCCGCGAAGACTACTAAGGCTCTTCAGACTATGAGGAAAGAACTCGTTAATACAGATGATTTGGAAGCAGCCTCGATGGTGGCCTCGGACGGACTCGGAGAAATCTTAGATACCTATTACGATAATTCAACGTTACAGGTACCACATTCGGAGTTCAGTATTAGGGAATTACGAGGTCTTGACAAGGCAATGCTAACTAAGCGGGGAGAACTCATCAATAATACAGCCAAGCTATCCGAAATCGCCAAGCATATAGCTCAAGAGAAAACAAAACTCGAAACAGGCGGGCGATGAATTCAGTAGACGTCGCGTTGCTGAAAGATTGCGTAACCTAGAAGAGGAAAGATTGGCCCGCCTCGAAGCAGCTTCCAGTAATAGAAAGGCACTTCGTTCGCAAATCAGTCGTATTCGAGAAACTATCGATCAAGTCCTCAACGATGATACTACACTGGCCGATAAAATTAAAACATTGTTCAGAGAACAGGGAATAACAATTGCTAGTATTTTAACCGCGTTGGGATTTATTATATCGACTTTGACTCTCTCGTTAACAGGTGGTAGTGCAGGTGGTAGTACACCGCCTAACGATAAAAACGGTATAAAAGAGTCGATAAAAAAGCATTTAAAAGCATTAGGAGAAGCACTGGGAAAGCTAGCTGAGAAAGCCGCGGCCGCACTTCCCGGTATAATAGGGAGTGTTGTTTCTTGGCTATTGAATTTATTAGCAAAGACCACCACTTGGCTTAGTCAAAACTTGTGGGGGTTGATCGTAGCAATTGCAGGGCTGTTGTACGTATTCGCTAAGAACTATTTAACCACCAAATCATGAGTAAACCAACCGAGACTCCACCCACTACAAGCGCTGTTTTTTCATCGATATGTTGTTGATTTTTAGCCGCAATATGCGGTGACACTTGTGCGTCAGTAGATGTTTGTGCATTAAAAGATGTTTTAATAGATAACTGCGGCTTGACTATTCCTTTTCACCCGTGATCGTTTGCGTTATTAATTCGACATTCATATCTGAATTTATACCTGGTTTTTGTTGATGGGTAGCGATAACAATTTTATTATTATAACCGATCACTTGACCAATCTTAAGTTCCATATTACTCGGAGACATGTATAGTCCCGGCGCATAAACGAAGTCCACTTTAGATTGAGCGTACTGTAATGCATCTTGAAAACGCTTTATAGACGATGGTATGTCAACTGGTGAATTAATGGCGTCCTCCACGTTTAAGACAAACTGTTTTTGCGCATCGAACGCCGTCCCAGTACCGATAATGGACGTTCGTGTTTGCGATTGTGCACCGAGAATTGCCCATACATAAGTTCTTATCGATTCATTAACTCTTACAAATCCTGGTTTAGTAAAATTATTTTCCGTTTTATCATTAAGAAATTCATTCCAAGCGTCTCCGGGTGGTTGCTCAACCTTTTGGATGGTGAAAGCAACACCACCCATAAAGTTCATACGATCATCTCTCCACTCGTTACTTGAGAGAGCAAAGCTCGGAAGGAGCCGACCCCTTTTCAGTAAATCATCGCTGACTTCTTTAACAGAGTGTGCACCAGCGTATGGAATACCTAGACCATGGTTAACTCCACTCAGACGCCAATCTTTACTCGTAGAAACATTAAATTCATTACAAATACGTTCGAATGCCTTCTTATCGTATTGATTATTTGTGGAATTCCACGCTCGATCCTGCGGTAATGGAGCACTAATTTCTTTAAGTATACGTCTAATCTGATAGTACACGTGAAATGACATAACAGACTTATTCAGTTCAAATCCTGGAGCGTAAAGAGATACGCCACATCCCGTTGTGGCACACCATACGGCAAAGTTTAACTGATTCTGCCAAAATTGCATCGGATTGTGAAACCAATCGTGAACCATTTTATCACTAGTTGCCGTGACCCTGTACTTTTCAAAGATATCGGGGAATTTAACTAAAAATTCAGCACCACAGGCAGTTACTATAATCGATTGATTAGTAATGTAAGTTGATTTCATATTTAAGTTATGATATAGTATCATTGTATATTTAATATGTATGTTACACTCCTGGGAATAACAAATGGTCAGTCTATTCAACTGCTTCGTACTATCGATAACTCGGATGGACAACTCGAAGTAGCTCTATGCGATGTAACGTATTACCAACGGTGGACCAATATAAGTACTGCGAGAGGTAATAATGAGATAATGATAATAGATGACCAAGGTAGAATTAATAGAATTACTACTATACCTGATGGGTATTACAGCATAAGCTCACTCAATGATTATTTTAATTCTGATGTGGATTTTTATAAGCCTTATGTAATTAGTATCACACAAAATGAGGCCACTGGGGCAGTGAAAATCATCAATGGAAACACAGATATACTTATTGGTGAGAAGTTATCATACACACTTGGATTTAATTGGGCAACACCATTATCACCCGGCGTGATAATGATTGCAGATACTAAAAACTTACCCGATTTAGTTCCCTATAAAGAGTTGTTCATTCATCTTGATCAAATAAGCACGACGGATAATATTCAACTAGAAAGTCCTTCAACTCTACTCAGAAGTGTTCCGGTCAAAGATGTAAAATACAATAGCGGTAGAACGGAATCTTTCTCATTATTACAATATAAAAAATTGAAGCGTGGTATTATTTCAGACCTCAAAATTTCTGTATTAGATGTAAAACACCAACCTGTACATATAGGATACTTAAGTGTAACACTCCATATTAAAAATAATGGTTGATTCCATATTTAAGTTATGATATAGTATCATTGTATATTTGATATGTATGTTACACTCCTGGGAATAACAAATGGTCAGTCTATTCAACTGCTTCGTACTATCGATAACTCGGATGGACAACTCGAAGTCACTCTATGCGATGTAACGTATTACCCACGGTGGACCAATATAAATGCTATGAGAGGAAATAATGAGATAATAATAACAAATGAAAGAGATAGAATTATTACTATACCTGATGGGTATTACAGCGTATGCTCACTCAAAGATGAATTTTTTAAGCCTTATGGAGCTAGTCTCACACAAAATGAGGCGACTGGGAGACTGAAATTATCCCCTGGAATAATGGGTGTAATTCCTTACAGGAACTTAAGAATTACAATTGGATTTGCAACCAATTATACTATAATAGTCGATTCATCAAATGAGGGAAATACATTACCCGATTTAGTTCCCTATAAAGAGCTGTGCATCCATCTTGATCAAATCAGCACGACGGATAATATTCAACAAGAAAGTCCTTCAACTCTACTCAGAAGTGTTCCAGTGAAAAATGAAAAATACAATAGCGGTAGAACGGAATCTTTCTCATCATTACAATATAAAAAATTAAAGCGTGGTATTATTTCAGACCTCAAAATTTCTGTATTAGATGTAAATCACCAACATGTACATATAGGATACTTAAGTGTAACACTCCATATTATAAATAATGGTTGATTCCATATTTAAGTTATGATATAGTATCATTGTATATTTGATATGTATGTTACACTCCTGGGAATAACAAATGGTCAGTCTATTCAACTGCTTCGTACTATCGATAACTCGGATGGACAACTCGAAGTCGCTCTATGCGATGTAACGTATTACTCACGGTGGACCAATATAAATGCTACGAGAGGAAATAATGAGATAATAATAACAAATGAAAGAGATAGAATTATTACTATACCTGATGGGTATTACAGCGTATGCTCACTCAATGATGAATTTTTTAAGCCTTATGGAGCTAGTCTCACACAAAATGAGGCGACTGGGAGACTGAAATTATCCCCTGGAATAATGGGTGTAATTCCTTACAGGAACTTAAGAATTACAATTGGATTTGCAACCAATTATACTATAATAGTCGATTCATCAAATGAGGGAAATACATTACCCGATTTAGTTCCCTATAAAGAGCTGTGCATCCATCTTGATCAAATCAGCACGACGGATAATATTCAACAAGAAAGTCCTTCAACTCTACTCAGAAGTGTTCCAGTGAAAAATGAAAAATACAATAGCGGTAGAACGGAATCTTTCTCATCATTACAATATAAAAAATTAAAGCGTGGTATTATTTCAGACCTCAAAATTTCTGTATTAGATGTAAATCACCAACCTGTACATATAGGATACTTAAGTGTAACACTCCATATTATAAATAATGGTTGATGCATCAGGCCCTGGAACGATAAGACAATGTAATACAATTGCGCTTTCCGATCTCGGAGACACAGAAGGATTCGATAAACCCGGTACCAATGGTAAGTTATACGCTTTACACTTACACGATAATGTATACAAGCGGAAAGAAGTTACATTCGCGGGTAATCTGGAAGATTTAAGCGATGTCGACGTTAGTAGACTCCTTAAAACCACTCCGTACAATATTATTTACAACAGTGAGAATAAATGGACTATGGTCGAGGCAAACATCAAGTGGCTACTGAATATCGTCATTACCCCACCTTATGCGATGATGGGTAAGGGACATAATTTAACTAAGATAATAAATAGTGGCATCGTACTCGCGGCCTATATCCCGTCAAAACGAAAAAGTGTGTTAGTCACTCCCCTGCCAGAAAAACCAGGTCATATGTTATATAGTCGTCCGGCAATCCAAAAATGGTTACAGAATTCGATAATATTAAAGTTAACTTGAGTGCAATACCTAATATTTCTACGCTTATTATTGAAGTCTTGTTCGGAGATGCACCGGTAGATGCCTTCGAAATATTACCAGGTCTATCGATTAAATGGCTCAAGAAACACGAGCGTCAACGTTGCAGTATTATTCATGTCGGTGCATCACCCGTTACATCCCTCGAGGGGGTTCAAATTATTAAAAATGGTAGTATTTCTCTTTCTAAGATATTCTTGCCGTATAATATACATTTGATAAGGTTGATGTATACTCTTAAAACATTTAAGCAAGACCAATTAAAGACTATTATATATTCGTAATATACACTATGAGTTTATATCCAGCGCTCGATGAAAAGATGGAAACTGTTGATGGATTTCGATTACATCAAATAAGCGACATAAAACATCGAATACAAAAGGATAGGGAGTTGAGACTTGGATTGTATAAAAAGTATCGCAGAGCCGTGAATGCTCTGGACGGAGTTGACACCGCTCTTGTAGTAGCTGGCATGGGACTCGGTGTAGCCGGTGTCGGTTTACTATCAACTATAATCGCCGCGCCTATAGTGCTCGGCATGGAAATAACCGCCGGAGTCTCGGGACTGGCAGGAATAGCGATAAAATTCATTTCTCGTAGGTTGCAAAAGAAAGCATTAAAACACGATAGTATTCGGATACTCGCCGATGCAAAGTTGAACAGCATTGAGGATCATATTTCGACAGCAGTGGCCGATTGCAAGATATCCGAGGATGAGTTTCGTTTAGTGCTGTCAGAACTCACCAAATACAATGAAATGAAGCAGGAGATTCGATCAAAATCTCATAAGACCAATGGTATTAGCGAAGACGAGAAAAAAAAGTTCAAAGAACAGGGGAGGCAACAGGCGCGTCAATTATTCCGTGCCAAAACCAAAGAACTGGTTGGAGATTAAAAATAAATTGCTTACTATCGTGTGATTACATTTAGACAAATGCTTACATAAATATATAATAATGGAAAAAACTATTAAATGGAGAGAATTACCACAAGGTTTTTATTATATCAGTGATGTCAAACCAACCAAATACGGTAATCAATTGTTTCTTATCAATTTACAAAAAGAGTGTAGTTATATAGTCTGGTCTCCTAGTAAAATGAACGAAGAACTTAATAAAAATGTTGAATATCGCTTTATCGATAAAAATAATGAAGAATATTTTTATTACCATTTAGACTCATCTAAAGCAATGATTGGCCCCAGGTATTGGTGAGCTGGAGTCAATTTAACTTAACCTCATGACTATCGTTGAATCGCATAGTCATTTACACATAAAAAATGCTACCTGTAGTAGCAGTATAGGTATATGAATCCTGCTCCAGTGGAAGTGGTCCAGAACCCCCATTACCTATACTACTCCTAGTGGTTAAAGCGTTGGCTCGTCACGCCGAAGACCCGGGTTCGATTCCCGACATGGGTACAATGTGTGAAGCCCATTTCTGGTGTCCCCCACCGTGATATTGCTGGAATATTGCTAAAAGCGGTGTAAAACCTTACTCACTCACTCACTCACTCACTCAGATTACTGTCAAGGGCCGAACCAGCTTGACTTTAAATTCTGTTTGTCAAAAATAGCTACCTATGTTTATATTGCTTGAGTATAACACCTTCGTAACCCTGGTGTTCTAGATTGGTTTCCTCTGCAGCATCGTCCTTGTTGACATTCGATGGCGGGTGGGGAGCAGAGGTGTCGAATTACATATTCGCACTATGTCTCACAACAAATCTCCTGGTTCTTTCAAAGCAAACATTACACGAAATTATAGAATTATTTAATGATCTTGCTACTAGCCCAGCCATGTTGGTATCTTTGGTAACACAATGGCCGATGCTGCTGCAAAAGAAGCACTCAACAAATCTGTGACACCACTTCTCATCCCATATACTGATTATAAACCTGTAATCAGATCTTACATCCGAGATTTAATGCAGCAGAAGTGGGACTCCCAAGTAGGTATCAATAAATTACATGAAATTAATCAAAATATCGGTTACAGCTACTTAGGCTGTCAGTCCAGATTTGAAGAGGTCATTATGCGACGATGTCGTATTGGCCATTCAAGATATACGCAGGAATATTTATTGAAAGGTGAGGATCCTCCGTTTTGTATCCCTTGTGATGAAAGAATCACGGTCAAGCATGTCCTGCTTGACTGTATTGATTTTTCCATCACAAGGGATAAATATTTCAGTGTTAAAACAGTCAAGGACCTTTTTAATGACGTTAATTATCGTTTAATATTATGCTTTTTAAAAGAAATAGAACTGTTTCATAAATTTTGATGTATTTAGCGCCAGTAGGGTTTGACGGACACTCTTAGACCACTGACGATAGGGACACAAGATGGAGAGGCTTTTCGGTTACGAGAGGTTTTATTTTCGAAAACCACGAGGCGAGTACAAACAAATGAGAGAGAGAAGAGCGAAGACAAGGGAGCTAACTCGGGAGTCTTCCTTACCGCTAATAACCAGCCAACACTATTGGTGTAACTTCTTCTTTCCTTCTCCAGAAGGCCAGTGACAGAAACTGAGTAAAGAAGTGGGCTTTCTGCCTGGGAATTAAAATGGACATAATGGTGGTACCATACACTAACCGCCGTGTGAACGAAACTAACACAAACATTGCCTATAATGTACAAGAAAACGTGGTAACATTATGGGAATAGTGACAAACAAAATGTATGAAGCATAGGGTTGACCGTCATAGGTTAGACTGCCCTCAAGTCTATGGGATTATTCTGCCCAACACACTGTGAGCGTACACAATGACTCGCGTGAGAATAAACTCACAGATTGTCTATATCAGTCAAGGACGTAGTCACGTAAACGGCTGGGTAGATGACGTGAGCGTGTAGGGTAACTCTGTGTCTGTAACTGACTAGTCACGGGTTCAGAGGTGTAGACGTGGCCGGGAATATCGCTGACTGTATCTTCTTGGTCTGTTTGGAAAGAAGGGGAACTGCAGGCTGGTGCAGGCATCTCATGAGTCTGATACTCAGGTAGAGGGTCATTCTCTGGAGGACTAGAAAGGATTAGAGGAATATGAGGGGGGTCTGGTGGTTTATGGCAGCTTGCCATAGACTTGTCTCCTTCAGTGTCGTCATCCTCATTGGCCCCTGCATGAGTGCGTACTGACGTCAGCGGCATGAAATTAGGTACTGTGAAGCACTCAGACTGTTTCACTCTGTATGAAGCACTCCTCAACTGCTTCCCGGCAAACTTTTGAATGTTGCACCAAGAACCATCTGAGTGGACCACAAGGTAGCGGTCTCTAGCTCGAGTCTTGTTACGGTCTGTGTGAAGTTAAACCAGGTCACCAACCCGTACCTGGGCACTAGAGGGTAGAACTCCCTTTGGGGCTTTTGACTTCTGGCTGTGGCGGTGATTACTGGAACGCTGGGAATGTTGGTCAGTTATCAACTGCCTGTCGCTGATAGGTAACTGGCTGTTAGTGAATTGATCCCGTTGTGTCCACATTTCTCTGGCCGATAGGCCCCTTCCCCGTATACGAGCGTTCAACCGGGTTAGGGTCACACAAAGCGTCAGAACTGTGACAGAGCCACCCAAAGGATCTTGGCGTAGAAGTTCTTCTTCTAGCTCTTGGACGGCTCTTTCGGCAACAGGATTTTTATTGACATTCTTCACTCTCCCTATCTCAAGATTTATTCTGTGCTTGTGAAGGAGCTTATCATTGATGATGGAGGCAAATCCGGTGGCAGGGTCTGTTCTGATCACAGCTACTGGACCGTCTAATGATCGCAGTTCAACGCAAAGGCGGATGAGACCATCGCGTAGTGTATCTCCCCTCTCATTTTCGATGAGACATGCGCTGGTGTACGAGGTTACTGTTTCTCGCAAGACAAGAATGAATTGTCGTGACCGCTTCAAGACATCTGCAGCAAACGACGTACCTATTGATTCTGGGGGGTCAGAGGTCGACTGTTCTATGATGGTATGGGTCATCTTCTGTAATGATGAGCATTGATGGCAACTCTTTGTTGTTTGATCTATAGCTCTATCCATGTCGAGAGCGTAGAAGAAACGATGCACTACCTGTTTAATTTGGTGGGAGGAGGGATGGTCTAACTGGATATATATGGATGTGAGTAAACTATCTAGGACTGCTATGAGTTCATGAGTTGGGGCTAGAGGTTCAACTCTTGGTACAACCAACAATCCATCCTTAGCTATGGTGACTGAATGGACATCCTTGATGTTGGTGAGCTTCTTAGATGGCCTGGTACCCTGAAGCAGGTGAGCATGGGTCCTTCTCATATCTTGACAGTCAGATTGTATGTCGTGCCATGCAGCTCTGCTGGTGAAGGGTAACTTAGCATCTCCGGCAATGATTTCTTGAACTGACATTGTACGGACAACCGAGTCTTCAGTTTTCCGGACAAAGGAGCAAATTTGACAAGTTGGCTCAGTACAATCAGGGGCGTTCCGACTTGAGAAGTCTGAGGGTACATTTGCTGATCCAGCCAGGTGACGAATATTAGCCTGATATCGACTGACTGTGGAAAGGAAAGTTGATACACGTGGCCTCGCTGAGACTTCACCCCTGCACAATTTCTCAAATGCCTGAACACAAGGCTTGCTGTCAGTAAGAATGCATGTGTTGTGGTGAGATTGGATGATGAAGGGGCTGAAGTGTTTCGTGGCCGCAGCAACAGAAAGCGCTTCGATTTCACAGGGAAGCCATGAAACCTGGCGTCCACGAAGTTTGGCACTAAAGAAACCTGCTAGAAGATGCCTACTGTCGCGTGTGACGTAAAGTGTTGCTCCGACACCATGAGACTTGACAGCACCATCAGTCACGATCCATAACTGATCCTCCGGACGTGGAAACACAATAGTACGGTTGGAACTCAATGCAGCCTGGGCCTTAGCAAAGGCTGTTGACAAGTCGTCTGACCATATGATTTTGTCTTTGCTTTCTGAACTTGCTAAGGCTTCATCCAACGGTGAAAGGAGGGTGGCACGTCCATGGATGACACGGGCTAGGACTTTATAAGCTCCAATGAACGAACGAAGTCCCCGTGTTGTCTCTGGAGGAGCGCATGGCGAGAGCGTCGCTGTTCGGTGGGGGCTAGCGTGAATGGTGCCTCGGTTCCATATCCATCCCAGAATCGTGACCGTAGACGGACAGATAACAGTCTTAGCGGCTGACAGACGGAGACCATTCCGGTGTAGGGCCTGTAAGACACGCTTCCATGTATGTAAGAGCTCTTCATGGGTATCCCCGCCACAGTACAAGTCATGAGCAAGTTTAGCAACTACTCCCTCTTCAAGTAAGTCTCCTAGCACTCGGCACATGAGCTCTTCAAGAGCAGTCTCTGACCCCGGCATGCCCATGGCTGACCTGGCATAGACTCTCACTCCACTGAAGGGGGTCGCTACACCACAGTACTTCATAGACTCACGTGAGAGTGGAATCTGGTAAAAGGCATTTGTGAGGTCTGTGCTAATAATGTGTCTCCACTGGGCTATTTGGCGTAAAGTTGAGTTAACATCAGGCATCAGGGATGGTTGTGGCTTACTGTAACGTCCAACGTCTGCAAAGGCAGTGACCAACCGGAAGCCTCCGCTAGACTTCTTGACTAGGAAGGATGGGTTTAGGTACTCTACGCAGATATTGGCATCCTCAGGTCTGACGAAGACACTCAAGTCTTAGAGTTCGTTGAACTTTGTCTGTAGTTCTAAAAGTCTGTCCCTGGAATATTGGGGAACACGTCCTTTGCGCTGCGTAGTACAGGTCCCATGTTCACAATAGCTTGGAATGGACGCGACTTCCCGTTATAACCCTTGAACCACAGGTCAAAAACAGTGTCATACTCTTCAAGAAGCGACTTGAAACTGGCCACTACCAATGGGGGAATAGTAGAATCAGGGTCTAACTTGACATCGCTAGAGTAGTTTGCACCCTGGTGATGAACAGTTGAGGTTTTAAGACACGAAGTTGGAGGGTCATGTCGTCTCACGGTCTGTGGACTATCTGTCAAATTTGGGATGCGGATCCTGCCTGAGACACTTGCTAAGAGGCTAGGTGGAGGCCACATGTAGTCGTCTTTTGTAGTCACTTGTCTAGAGTCGATACGTGGCTCAACTGCCACGGTTCCATCTTGAGAGTGCATGTCGTCGGGAAGGCTTACCTCCAGATATTCGCCAGGCCATACTGTAGCAACATGAGGAGCTCATATGAGGCTTGCACGCCGCACAGTGTGACGAGTGGTTGGTTCGTCGGTAGAGCCATAAGTATATGTGGCGTTGTCACCGACGTGCACTTGTCGTTTAGCTGGTCGAGTGTACACATCATTGCACTCACATGACATTGACATCGCGGTCCTTAACCATCAAGCCTTCGAACAAAAACTGTTTGTCATTGCGCGCAGATGTCATGCAGGTCTCTCCAACGACTTATAGGGGTGAGGATCCATCTGCTTGATGGGCTGACTATGATGACTTGGTAATCTTAGCCTCTAGACGTATTGCGGCTGATAGGCGAATCATTTTGCCGGTTGCTCCAGAGTCGAGTGTGAGGCGAACACCATGATGATGGTGGAAAGCATCTAGATACGGTGATTGACGGACCTGAATCCTTAGTGCTGAGAGGTTTGTAGACTTAGATAATGTCTACATAACTGCACAGAGGGAACATCTTGTTTGGGCGTTGAGGGGAGGTCTTTGGAGGTCTGTTGGTAAATGGAGATCTTCGCGATCAGTTGCCATCTGAGGACGTTGCAGCCCTCATAATCTTCACGTCATCCCCTGTACGTATCTCATCTAGGAGAGATGAAAGCGCCTGCGAGACTTCCGGTTTGATGGAAGCTAAAGTCTGTGAGCGTAGTTCAGTACCATATCTTTGCTTGACCAGTCTTGGCAATTCAGGGTGAATCAATCGTAGCCAATCGTAACAAAGTTCTCTAAAGTAGGAGAAAGCTCCTAGTCCTTGTCGATTATCACACCATGGTGCGTAATAGCACCCTCCCGACGCATGAGATTGTCCTCAATAAAGGCCATGAGACGCTGATATAAATCTTCAGGGCGTTCCTCAGGGTCAAGCTTAATGTCAGAAAAGTCTATTAAGTGAGCTCCGGTAGACTGAAATCCATAATGGAGTCTGATAACTTGCCAGATCTGATCAATGGATGTAGAATTCTTCACCATAGTGTTCCTTGAGATAACGGGGCAATAATTAGCTACTTGTCCAAGCATAAGTTCCAGGGCACTGACCTTTTGTAGACCTGTTCGTCCCAGCGCGACGGGAACCTCCTCATTATCATCGGTAAATCCACGCAAGGGAGCATAGGCGGTTTTCTTGAGCCATGTCGCACCTGTCGCTAGGAATGGAGCAAAGTTCCGATCTAGTGACAATGTGTACAAAAGATTTTGATGCCAGTTCTCAAATGAATTAACTGTCTCGTGTTTGGTTAAACACCACTGTTTATGTGCTCTCGCAGTATTAGCCATGATGAGGGTGTAACTTGTACTATCCAGTAAAAGCAATACTGACTGATCGTCTGCTGTGAAGCGATTGTGATACTTTGAGTGTTTTGCACGATCCAACCGAATGTCAGGTGTGGGAACTTGTCCGTAGCGCTGCCACCACGCCAGTAGGGTTTGACGGACACTCTTAGACCACTGACGATAGGGACACAAGATGGAGAGGCTTTTTGGTTACGAGAGGTTTTATTTTCGAAAACCACGAGGTGAGTACAAACAAATGAGAGAGAGAAGAGCGAAGACAAGGGAGCTAACTCGGGAGTCTTCCGTACCACTAATAACCAGCCAACACTATTGGCGTAGGATATTCTTTTATAAATTGGTAGTGCTTATTTATAACTGAGATTGTTAGTGGCTGTACCCTTGAGGGGGGGTTGAAGTAGCGTAGAATTATTGTCCCCCTAAGAGGGTATGTAAGTCCCACATCATTCGAAATATTTGTATGCATGCCAGAATTTTAAAGAGTAGTATTTTCGTCATTTTAACTTCAGGCTTAACTGGTATACAATCACCAGTGACTGAAGGGATGATATAAATCCTGCCGGGGTCCATGAAGGAAGCAAAGGCACTGTAAGTCCCCATGGTCCCTGGTATGGTGATCTCCCTTTAGTTACTGACGATCTCAAGCCCATTTTTATATTGTGATGTCAACTCAATCTTTCTTCTTTTAAATGTGCCTCGACTAGTTTTAAATCTAATCTGTGATATGCTAGTTATCGTACTGTCCTTCGATGACAGGTTTTTATACAGTTTAAATATATGCATTATTTATGACCAACTTCTCATCACGATATGGCTGCAATTAGCCAATGTGACGTTAAATGTTAACTCACTGACTCACTTCAAAGCAAACAAACGTCGTCATGTCGATTCTGTTTCGTCTGACGATGAGGTATCGCCTATTGTTGCAGATTCTTGGCCACGATTCATTGTTATCGCATCGGTCGATGAAACTCCTTTAAAACTTAATCCGTTTGCCCTATCAAAGGGCATACAAAGTACTTGTGGTGAAGTGAATAACGTTACACGTCTTCGTTCTGGTTCCATACTTGTGGAATGTGCACGGAGACAGAAATCTATCAACTTGCTGGGTCTCCAGCAGTTTGTTAACACACAGGTTGCTGTCTCAGTGCACAGGACACTGAATTCTAGTCGAGGTATCAAGCGAGATCGAGCACGATGTCTTTCAGAAATGACAGAAGAAGAGATTGCAGCAGAACTTAAGCATCAGGGTGTCACCGCTGTCAAGCGATTCACACGCAAAACAGAAGATGGAAACATAATAAAAACTCAGACATACCTTTTCACATTTTCAACGTCTACTGTTCCATCATCAATAAAAGCTGGATACTTTAACATCGGAGTGGAGGTTTATGTTCCAAATCCACTCCGGTGTTTCAAGTGTCAACACTTCGGTCACGGAGCCAAATCTTGCACGGCCAAGACAAGATGCTCCCGTTGCAGTGGTCCTCATGAGGGCACAGAGTGCACAAATGAGATCAAATGTGCTAACTGCAGCGGTGAGCACTTGTCGTCATCCAAATCATGACCGATTTTCGATCACAAAATCGAAAATACTAAAAATCAAACATTCAAATAACATTTCCTACTCTGATGCAAAAAAACTCCTTGTTCCCTCTCAGACCCCTTCAAATAAATTATATTCAGCTGCAGTCTCTTCTCCGAGTCAAGGTCACAAAATCACCATGAGATCCACTCAATGTCAAACTGAAATATCTTTGGTCCACAATGACCAGATCATCATTGATGAAGCACCTACATTGTCTCCGGATAAGCCATCAACAATGACGTCTTCATCTCAAACGGAAAGCCTGCAACCTTCGCATATTCAACCAACTGAACCAGAAATTATAATGAAAATTGAAACAGTTCAGGGCGAAGCCCATTTATAAAAAAACCAAACCTTCCCTAACTGCGATTGCCTGTGCCATGTCACGCATGGTTGACAAAAGAAGTGTGAACATTACATATTCGGCTTCATTTGGTTCCACAATGAAATCTAGCTGTGACACTGATTCACTAATCCAAAGAATCGGCACTGAATTTTTCAAAGTTTCTGTTGCACTTGCAAGGGCGGGAAGAGAGGCGCCATATTTTCGATATTCGGGTTGTGAATCGGAATGATGTCATCTTGAATTGGAACTTTCTCCACGATAAAGTCACCAATGTCATAATCGAAATGACCAAAGGCTCCCCGATTATCTCGAACAACTCTCCGTCAAATTAGGCTTCACATGAAAAAGTTTTGTAGCTCATATTGAAGACAAGCGAAACTGCAAAGTTCTTGACAGTTGTAAGCAGCAAATCGATGCGCTCATGGGGCGTGGTTGCTAGGAGATCGCGTGGTTGCTAGGAGATCGCGTGGTCAGTAAGGGGAAAACAAAAAGTTTTAGAAAGTGATAAAAGAAATACGCAGTGCAATCCAAAAGTACCATGTACAGGATATATTTTTTAAATCTTTTCTAAAAATGCACATTAATTTATTAATTTTTCCCAAGGTCGTTACCCTGATCACGTGTTGGGTATTTGGAAGGAATCTTTGCGATGACGCCATGAATGAGGCTGTGTGTATTACATTGTTGAATTCAACTGCCCAGGAAGATTGTTGAGGCATTGACATTGTGACAGATGTTCGTCATGGATGGAGAGAAAAATGTATCTGAGACAAACATTGTTGCTTTGAGCTTCGAGACAAAACATGCCGAAGTAGCCAGCGACCTGAATGTATAAGCTTGATGAAATTAATGTTGAAACCCATTTTCACGCACATGACAGAATTAATGTGAACAAATATTTATCTGAACATCGTTTCGAAGTCTGTGAAGCTGTCCGTATTTCAATATCTTTATCTCCATTCCGACGTGAAATAATATAATGTCTTCGTGTCTCAATTTTGCTGCCGCTGTTGAAAATTGAGCACCGATCTAGTAAGAGAAATACTACTAGATCTACCATTGCACCGTCATAAAAGAACAAGGTCAACTTTATCTTTGTTCCATTGTTTATTAAAAATTCGTTTCCGAAGCAAAGCGAATCGATCTACATCATAAATTAATTCATGGACCAGATTCTAGTACCAAGTGTTAAACCTTTTTTCAAATGTCATAAAATAACTTACACAATTATTGAAAGACATTTTTTTATAAGTAATATATTTTATTTCGTCCGCCCGCTCTCTGGTTAGTTGAGGCTTGAGGGGAGAAACACATACAAAAAATATGGATGGCCTTATGCAAATGACACTTGGCAATGCCAATCAAAAGGGATCTGGGTCACTGGGACCCGCCAAGTTTCACAGATCGAGTTACTTTGGCATGAGGAGCTTCATCGGACAAGTGACACTTTTCCAAAAATTCATTGCTAGTGGGCAATGAATAAACGACAAGAAACTACTTTGATCACTTGAAAATATTTTAGACCATTACCAGGGTTTTTTACACGATCGTTGTCATCCATATTCCAGATGAGGCAAGACGAACACAGCGAAGAAAAACATTGTTGAAATCACCGATTGCCGTATATAGTGTGAGAAATGCTATTTATAAACTGCAGATATACTGTACACCACAGGATAACGATTGGTGCCCCAACACACATTGTTCCTTGTTCAATTACACTCCTCATATGCATCACGACAAACGTATTTCGTTCTCGTCCAGAGATTTAGAACTACAATTTGTGTGTTGGACGGTGTTGGATAAATCGTAGACATTCCACGGTATCATTTTATGAAGTTGTGAGAACGACATGTCAGGTAGGTTTTGAAACCAAAGATGTACGCGTTTGTTGAAAAGTCTTGGAATCGTTTGGTAGATATTTATATTACCATTAAAACTTACGCCCTTGTTGTCAAACGGCCCACGTGGGTGGGTGTTTACATGACGTCAGACGTTTACGCATTAAATAATGAAATTTATGTGTTATCATGATGTCATATTGCCCTGTCAGATCACTTGATAAGCTCCGCCCACTAGAGTGCGGTAGTTACTACCGCAGATGGGGCTTTTATAAAATTTGTTTTTAAATATAACTTTGCATTCATGAGACTTGTTGAAATATCAACTTGGTCTCGTCGCTAAATGATTGAAATAGTGCCAATGCGACGTTACATTTTAACTCACTCACTCAAGTATATTGCTGCAATTAAGGCAACGTTTATCACCTTTGGAGTGACAACAGAGTCAAAGTTAGAAGTTGTCAAAATCTTTCCGAGAGTTTTTGGTTGTCTTTAGCTGTTGATAATTTTGTACTTGCTCAATATCTTCTCCATTTTAATACTTTGATTCAAAATTGGCAGGCTTCGTTGAACCATGGACAGTGTTTTTTCATGATTAGGGTTGAAGGCAGATGCTAGAGTAAATGTTACCCACATCGTTTTCTTCGGACTTTTCTCTCAGTTTTGGTTGCTCAATATTAAGTGCCTTGCGTATGTTCAATTAGTTTTGCGAGAAAATTTTGATGCAATAGGAAACCCTTAAGTTCAGCAAGGCGGGTAGTTTTAACATCATTCCCGGAAACAATGGTACAAATACGTCTGTAAGGTATTTGTATGATACAGGTGACATGATCCAAAATCCAAATATTGGTGCGTAGCAGTATCTTTATAAAAGATATCATTTTGTACATTTTAATGAAAAATCTTTCTTCAGCTTCACAGTAAATAATCGGTAACTGTAATCATTTCTCCCTGAAGATAACGCCGAAACACGTAGAACAATCCGTGTTGTTTTTATCACACGCACGCACGCACGCACGCACGCACGCACGCACGCACACACACACACTATTCAGTTATGGCCTGATGAGAATCATACGTGGCACGAGTTGAAAGCGCTAGCCAATTAAAACTGTGTTCAATTTTACTCCACTTATTTATTTTTTACTATATTGTGACAACGGAGCTACAGCCTTTTAATGCGGGGAGTCTTCCGTCTTTGACAACCTCTCGACTGTAATGCAGAGATGCGCTCTAGTGGTAACAACGTGTTCTTGCTTTTGTTTTTTCGGTTTAGAGTGAAACACGGATTCTGGATCTCAAACTTCGCTGTTTTGAACAAACAGTAAGCCGGAAACCACTGGTCCGATTTCGATCAAATTGTATGTGCTTATCGAAGATGATTGTTGATTCTCAGCCTCACAGATCTAAAGCTACTGGGTGGAAACTTAAACACAATTCATGTAAAACAACCTTTTTTAAACTCTTGTTACTCATTGGATCATCCAATAGCTGTCAGACTCGACACATTTATTACCGTTTGGCAGTTATATTTCATTTTTAGTTACATCTATATATTTCATGCAGTGAAGATGCTAAAAGAAGCAGCACACAATGGTACAAATAAGACCCTATACTACCTTTTAATCGTTGCTAGAGTTATGGGGATTGTTGTTGGGTATACCTTCTTGAGTCAGTATAGGTATTTCTAAAATATGTACTCCCTGACCCACGCAGTAATGACAAAAATTTCAAAGTGTGCTTTTCAAGAAATATCCATTTTGCTCGAGATAAATATCATCTTGGTTTTGATCACGCAGTTACAATCCGGAAAAGAAACGTGAGTCACATATCAGCAGACATGAAGTTATCTTCTTTAAATAATCATAGCAGTATTTCGTGATTCTATTTCAAGTGGTCAGGACTATAGACAAAGGTGTATTATGCTGCTCTGATTATTACAAATTTCACTGGAACTGATATCAACAGATGTGAAGCGCTGATGACAAAGTTTTAGATACTTTAATACCTGCTGAAGGCATTTGCCTGTCAGGTTTCAGTTCCTGCTCCGGCCCCGGAAACCTCAGCGGAAAGCATGCCTACTGGCATCCAGGTATCCGGCACCGGAAGCCCCACCGGAAACCTCATTCTGAGTATCCATGCACAGCAAACGATGTGTAGCCTTTTGCTCAATTAAGTGTGAAACACCTAACCATATATTTGAAACTAACCGAGAAAATTGAAGATTGCTGATTGTATCCGGATGCAAATTTTCTAGATGTCTTTTTTTTTCTTGTAGCCTGGGCAGTAGTATAGGTAATGATGGTTCTGGACCACTTCCACTGGAGCCAGATTTATATACCTATACCACCACTACAGATGGAATTTTTTATGTCAAAACGCTGATGCGCATCAACGATCGTCATGAGATTTAGTTAAATTGGCTCTAGCTCACCACTACCTGGAGCCAATCAATGATACCATAGAGGGATTTTTTACTACAAAAACGATGATGAGACTAAACTAAATTGTAATGAAAATATTCTCTATTATTTTTACTCATACGTATACCATTATTTTGATATTCAACATTTTTACTAAGTTCTTCATTCATTTAACTAGGAGACCAGACTATATACTCTTCTTGGTAATTGGAAAGAAACAATTGATGACCGTATTTGTTGGTTTGACATCACTGATATAATATATACCCTGTTGTAATTCTCTCCATTTGATAATTTTGTCCCTGAGCATAAATGCTTCGATAGCTTTTTCGAGTTCTTCCTTTGTTGGTTTGTAATTCTCCATTATTATATACTTATGTAAGTATTTGTTTAAATGTGATCCAACGATAGGAAGCAATCTATTTTTAATCTCCAACAAGTTCTTTGGTTTTGGCACGGAATAATTGACGTGCTTGTTGTCTCCCCTGTTCTATGAACTTTTTTTTCTCATCTTCGCTAATACCACTGGTCTTACGAGAATTGGATCGAATCTCCTGCTTCCTTAGGTTGTATTTGGTGAGTTCTGACAACGCTAAACGAATCTCTTCCTTGGATATCTTACAATCAGCCATTGCTGTTGAAATATGATCCTGAATGTTGTTCAACTTTGCTTCAGCGAGCATCCGAATATTATCATGTTTTAATGCTTTCTTTTGCAACCTACAAGAAATGAATTTTATCACTATTCCTGCCAGTCCAGAGACTCCTGCGGCTATTTCCATACCAAGTACGATAGGCGCAGCGATTACAGTTGATAATAAACCAACACCAGCTACACCAGTCCCATGCTAGCTGTTACAAGCGCTGTGTCAACTCCATCGATAACATTCACGGCTCTGCGGTACTTTTTATACAATCCAAGTCTTCGATGTTTTATGTCGCTTATTTGATGTAATCGAAATCCATCAACAGTATCCATCTTTTCAGATGCCTCATCGAGCGCCGGAAATAAACCCATAGTGTATATTATTATATCATATGATAGTCTTTAATTGGTCTTTCTTCAATGTTTTGAGAGTATACATCAACCTTAATAAATGTTTATTATACGGCATAAATATCTTAGTTAGGGAAACGCTGTCAACTTTAATAATTTGGACCCCCTCAATGGTTGCAACGGGTGATACTCACAAATAAATAATACTGCAACGTTGACGTCGTTTCTTAAGCCATTTAATTGATAGACCTGGTAATATTTGGAAGGCATCTACCGGTGCATCTCCAAACAAGACTTCAATAATAAGTTTGTGTAGAAAGATCAGGTATGGCATTCAAGTTATCTTTAATATCATTGAATGCAGTAACCAAATTTAAACTAACATTTTTTTATGCCAGACGACTAAATAACATATGACCTGGGTTTTCTGGCAGGGGAGAGACTAACACACTTTTTCGTTTTGATGGGATATAAGCCCCGAGTACAATCCCACTATTTATTATCTTAGTTAAATTATGTCCCTTACCTATCATCCCATATGGAGGGTAAATGACGATATTCAGTAGCCACTCGATTTTTGCTTTGATCATAGTCCATTCATTATCATCATTGTGAGAAATATTGAATGAAGTGTATTTATGAAGTCTACTAACGTCGACATCACTTAAATCTCCTAGATTAACAGGGACTGTAACTTCTTTCCGCTTGTATACATTATCTTGTAAGTGTAAAGCGTATAACTTACCATCAGTACCGGGTTTACCAAATCCTTCTGTGTCTCCGAGATTGGAAAGCGCAATTGTATTACATTGTCTGAGTGTTCCAGGGCCTGATGAATCAACCATTATTTATAATATGGAGCGTTACACTCAAGTATCCTATATGTACAGGTTGATGTTTTACATCTATAGAGAAATTTTGAGGTCTGAAATAATACCACGCATTAATTGATTAAATGATACGAAAGATTCTGTTCTACCGCTATTATATTTTTCATCTTTGACTGGAATAGCTCTCAGCAGAGTTGAAGGACTTTCTAGTTGAATATTATCCTACGTATTAATCTGATCAAGATGGATGCACAACTCTTTATAGGGAGCTAAATCAGGCAATTTATCTCCATGCCGTGTTTCGTTGGGATTTATTATTGTCATTATTCCTCCTGCGTAGTTTACAAGTCGAAGTGTATCTGCTATTTTCGGGGCAAGCATTAAACTCTTTTCTCCAGCGCTTAATTTCAGCATCCCATTCGACTCATTTTGTGTGAGACTAACTCCCAAAGGCTTAAAAAATCCATCATTGAGTGAGCAAACGCTGTAATACCCATCACTTATAATGTAAATACCATCATCATCTGTTCCACCTAGTACCTGAGTATTATGTCTCACATAACTCATATTGGTCCACTGCGGGTAATAAGTTACATCACATAGAGCGACTTCAAGTTGTCCATCCGAGTTATCGATAGTATGAAGCAGTTGAATAGACTGGGCATTTGTACATTTGATACAATTGTAAATTATACTATATCATAACTTGAATATGAAATCAAACATTATTTATAATATGAAGTGTTACACTCAAGTATCCTATATGTACAGGTTGATGTTTTACATCTAATACAGAAATTTTGTGATCTGAAATTATACCCCTCTTTAATTTTTATCAACGAAGTTGGCGGGGGATATAGAAATGGGTTCCGTCTGTGTGTGCTTGTGTGCGTGTGTGCGTCCCAAAATCGTTTCCGGAGCATAACTCAGAAACCGTAAAATATTTCTCTACGAAACTTTGCATGTCTATCAGACTCATGCTGAACTGGTGCCTTTTGCTATTTAGGAATTTTATAATTTTTTATCTTTTTCGTTTCCATGGCAACAAGTTGGACTTAGATTCTATAAGGGTGCTGTTCGTTTCCGGAGCGTAACTCAAAAACTGTTAAATAATTTCTTACAAAACTTTGCATGTTTACCAGAGACATTCTGAACTGGTGCCTTTTGCTATTTTGGAGTTTTATCAATTTTTATATTTTACGTTTCCATGGCAACTATTTGGACTTAGGTTCTATAAGGGTGGTGTTCGTTTCCGGAGCATAATATAACTCAAAAACTGTTAAATACTTTCTTACGAAACTTTGCTTGTCTACTAGGCACATACTGAACTGGTGCCTTTTGCTATTTAAGAATTTTTTATTTTTTTTATTTTTTACGACCATTGCAACAAGTTGGACTTACACTACTGCCTAAAAGTTCATTCCCCTAACACGCGTTGAGAACGCGTGTAACACGCATGTGACACGGGTGCTCAACGGGTTGCACACGGGGTGAGCACCCGTTGGCCACGGGTGTGCAACGGGTGTGCGTCGCGTGTGCAACCCGTTGCACACGCGTGTGCCACGCGTGTAACACGGGACCGGGTTCCAGTTGAAGTTGACAAATTTATGAAATGAATAGTGAGATAAAACAAAACAGTGAGATGTGAAATTTGAGTTAATGAGCGGCCATTGAGCTGTGCTCACCAGACCGTAAATACAAGGTCGACCCATCTTAATTAGTGTTCGGTTGCTTGATTTTTATGGCATGAACCATTCCACTAGGGTCCAGTCTAGCCATTGTGGCTAGCCGACAGTAGAACAGTAGTGAATTTAGATGCGAGTTTATTGCTAGGGGAACCCCCGTGTTGACACGATTGTCGCGGGTTGGTAAATGTTCGCCATTAATAAAATGATTGTTTGTGGATTGCGAACATATTCATTTGCCCACACGAGTCATTCCATTTGATTGCAAATATAACGTTTTTCGTTCGCCAAATTTATGCTTTAGACAGTACAATTATGATATAGCCGTCACCACTACTAATGTCTCATTATTTCACGTAGGAATATGCCCCATTTCCCCACACCCCACTTTCTGTGTTGTATTTTGAAAGAATAAATAAAAGAAGGTTTTGTGTGGGACACTTTTATACTAATTATAAGAGGATGTTGTAAATGAATATGAACAGCCATGCTGTCTGACAGTTGATAGAATTTGAGATCTTCACAATCACCGGGTGTGACCATGTTGACAGAATCTCGTTAGGGTTTGTGATTTTTACATTTGCCCAATGACCATGGTGAGTATTGCTGGGGATACCAAACGTAACAGTTTATTATTAGAGGTTGTGAGTACCTATACCGCGTAGATAGGATATCTTTGGGATTTTAATCCTTCTTTGAGAGGCATTTAGAAGTTGGAGTACTACGTTAGGAGAAGATTTATGGGTGACTTTAATCCTTTCTTTCTCTGTGGGTAATCCTTTCATGTTGATTGGAGGAAGTCACTCAACCAGGTCATGACAGGTCGTGAGTTTACTCACTAACTACTGTGAGCGTTTTTGGCATGACATCTTTTCTTGTATAAACATAGAAACGATGCTCACTCACTCACCGTTAATCTTCTGCAGTTTGCTGGCAAAGTGGGGATAAACCTCAGTGTCAAAGACGATCAAATTTAGTTCGAATCCTTGTTTATATGTGACATCTCCCAAATGGGGACATTTTCATAAATTTGGCAAGTGATGATGAATTTTAATATTAATATTATTATAGTTTATGAAATTGATAATAAAACTTTAATAAAATTGTGCTTCACTCTCACGAAAAATATATTGTCTGTGAGTAAATTTATATGTCACGTTACATCGGCATTTTTCTGTGATATTGGGACTACATGAAACATGGCTGGTTTTACATTTCTGATACAGGTGCTTGACTGACTGAGTAGTTCATGATCAATAAGATATGTTTAAATCAGTCAAGTTTGCAACAATAGATGAATAAGTTGATACATTTGGACCGCAGTTACCGATTACCAACTTAAGACATAGAGACAGGGAGGAGATATATAACCAAACCTATGATCCTGTTGAGACAGTTGACAGTTAGAACGTTGGATTAAATGACAGTAACTAATTTGAACATTCCCCAGTTATATCATAAAATACATCATAACTCATAACAGTCCGAGAGACAGCTTCCAGACTTATACTAGTATTGAAGGGACAATAGCTTTTGACAGTTTAAAAGTAAACTCACCTTAAGGTGCTTGGCAAGTCAAAACTTACCTCCCTGTATATGTTTTTTAGGTTTGACAGCAACTATGCTTGTATATTTCATAGATAGACATGATTGGTTAGCTAGATGTTATTACAATAAGCGAAAATGTCCACAGTTTGTTTAAAAGTACAAAAAGTGTGTTATAGATCTATCAACGTTTTCTTTTATTGAACATAATATTTGCACTTTATTGCTGTAAGCTGTAAATAATCTAGCCTCCCCATGTACGTAACTTACATATATTTATGTATGACCAGAACAGCAAATAAAGTTCTGGTAGATAGGTACCTCGGAGATTTAACGTGCGCTTTCCGACTTTAGCCTATCTCGAACACGGGGAAGCACTTATAGGTCGGTACGCCACTACTCTGGAAGAAGTGGTACAAGTCTGTGTAGTTTGTGATGTCGTACTCGATGTCCTGCCCCCCCTTATTGTGCACCATGACGAAAGGGACTCCTTGTTTGATGTAGAGATGTTCCTTTGGGGTGTTGATCTGGTCAACCTTGAGATCCGGCCGGGCCTTGTAGTGGTTGATCGGAATGTCTGACTTTTCCACTAGTAATTAAAGTTCTTTGGTATGACATCTTTTATCCCTGCTGACGCTATCCTAATGTTCAATTTCAGTCTGCCTCACCAAGCGTAAGAAAGCATTGTACATGATAAACCACACTGATGCAATTTTCTATATATATATTTGTAGATATGAAGCATTCTAGTTAATTGTGGATACACTGGGCAGACAGAATTGTGTTTATTTTCAGGCCATCCTGATCGTCGTTTACTACTATAAGGTGTATGGTTGGAGGCAAGATCAAAGGCGCCGCACAGCATTTATTAGATAACAGACGGGGTCGTCCGTTTCGCTTTGAACAACCACCCCACCTGTCTGTAGGAGTTATATAATCAGTGCGCAAATAACTGTGTCAAGTCCACTGCCGGGCTGATGCGGTGTCAGTGTCAGCGATGAACATGAATGCCCAAATCATAGACCTGTAGCACTCACAAGTTGCTTAGCCAAAATATTTGAAAGGTGTATATTCAATTCTCTGATAACAGCAAATATAACCTTAGAAAAAGATTCAACATACAAACAATCAAATGTAGAACACAGACCTATGCTTATTATCATTTCTTCTGGATATGATCAACCTGCGGAACCCTCTATCCGATGAAGTAACTAATGCTCGCTCATTAAAAGAAATCAATTTCCTAATTAATCGTTCTGATGCAATTATTAATAATTTTGACTTCAAATATTTTCATAGATCATGCCAAATTGTCCACTGTCGCCTTAGGCTCGGCTGCAGTGACTTAAACGCTGATAAGTTTAGACGACATGTATCAGACATACCAGACTGCACTTGTGGATATCACCTTGAAGATGCAATTCACTTTTTCTATAACTGTTAAAAAATACGATAATATCAGAAACACTGTGTATTTCTACACACATGGGTATGGTCTAAACATGATATTACATGGCAGTAGTTAAGCAGTTCTACAAACATGACTCTTCTTAAATCAGTTCATGACATCATTGTCAAAAGCAAAAGGTTTGAGTAGCTTAATTTTATGCATGTAGTAAAGGAAAACTGCATTACCTTATTTCACAGACACCACTTGCTTCAGTGTACTGGCTTCGTGTATTTCATTTGTGCATTTTGTATGTTTATGTTCATCACTCTCTTATATATATATATCAAGCTGTTGTTAAGTTGTTACCTGGAGAGGTATTACATAAGCAAGTTTTGCTTGTTTACCGATCCAGATTTCTTTTGAAATAAAAATACGTTTAAGCGAACACAGCTAACCCTAAAACACATGATTGTAAACTATTAAAAAAGGAGCACTAATCTCTGGCTTCTTCTCGGGTGTCGAACTCAAACTCAAACTCATTTATTCTTAGAATAACATGACATACAATTATCTACAATTTTTATTATGTACAATTTAACAAAAATAATAAAAATAGGATACGTGGATACTAATACAATTTACCAATTGTATTGTACACATTGTTAAGGAATTTAGATAGGCCTTTTAGATTTCTTACACTGTTAGTGGTCATAATTTTCTTAAATGTTTGGAAACTTAAGATATTGCTTATTTAAGAGTTCATATCGCCGTTGGTGTAAAGCTTCACATCGGAATGAATAATGCAATTCATCTCCCACAGCGATAGAATCACAGAGTGGACACTGGCTGTCTTCCCTGGGAATGTTCAGCCATCGACCAGTTTCAACTGGTAATCCTTGGTTAGAAAGTTCTGAATTTTAGTATTGGGAGAAATATTGATTTTAAGAGCAGTAGATATTTCGCAAATGAAGGTTGATTCTTCAGGTAATACGACCTTTGGATTTCCGCTTGGGCTTACTAGCTGCCGTGAGTCAATTTGCTCGTTAACGCAACCGAGCGTGACAAGAGACTGGGCTACCAGTCTGCAAGGACAGCTAAATAAACTTACGCATTTTTGAAAACTGATTGGTTACCCGTGATCTATGAAGATTTCAACAAAGGGCGCATGGTAATTAATTTCTTCAGCCTAAACAAACAGACAAATAACGGCGAAAGCTCATCGGATGTCGTTATTTGGAAATACCCCTGATTGTTACAGTTTGATAATAAAAAAAGTATCCCTGAGTGAAAGCATTTGCGGATTTCGGATTGCGTGGATGATACAATTACTACTCCCTTGTTGTCATCCACATTTTCTGGTATAACCCTACACTTCTGTATTTGTCGTAATTCACATGCTGCTCAGTTAATGAATTTATATTATGTATACTCAGTTGTAGCACCACTCAGATTACCGGATAAAGGTTCAAATTTGGTCTTTCTTGTACCTGGGGTAATTATTTAATCTAAATCCAGGTTTGAAGTGAGGTGGAATGTGAATTATGCACGTGGCAGCCCAGCAAGAGATGTATGATCAGTTGATTTACTTTTTTTGTAAATCAACTGATCATTCCCAGACATCAAAGGATCAACAGGAAATACGTTGATTGATTAATTACTGTTATCTTGCACAGTGGATATGTCAAAAGTAAGTGTTTACATGTGAAGGTAGGGTTACTAAACCTAGGGAATACACTCATATCATGGCGTGAAGTACAGATGTAAAAACAACATACTTTGTTCAAAGGGTAACCGATAATACACTGACTGGTTGTTCATTGTTATCTAACTCAATGTATGTTTTTAAGAACCGTGGACATTATAAAAATAGTTGTCACGTGGGCTTTCTTAGCTAACTTGGCACCTATGCGAAACAATTGAAACAAACTAAGTGATCAGTTAAGAAACAGACACGGGTTATAATATTCGATACATTTAAATAACGTTTAAAAACGATATATTTAAATATTTTAATATATTTCATATATATTCCAAATATTGTTTCCAAATAATTATTATTAAAGTATTTGATTCTCACATAGACATTTGACATCGAATAAGTATTTTTGTACAGCTGCAGACGCAATGGATATTGTTCCTTTATGTTGATATTCCCGGATACATTATAACTTTGGTAGGTTGTAATAATGATATTTGCATTTTGTTTTCATTCATTCGCTGCAGCTTTGAACAGAATCATTCTTGTTCCTTTCCGTTTGGTTGGGAAGTTTTTCGATGCGCGATAGACGTTGTTTTCACAAGTATTTTCTTTTGTAAGCGTGTATATGTTACAGTCAATGTGTAAAATATGATTCACTCAGGCAATTTATTAAATATCTAAATATTTCAGTCATTTTACAAATTGACTGAATAATCCATTCATTTATTTAACCGACTGACTAAAAATGATAAAGACGACCAAAAGAGCTTAAACACATCACAATATATTAATTATGCTAAGAAAAGAAGCCAAACAATACAGAACTGTACTTGGTGATGATATTAAACATAAACAAATATTTGGAATTCGTTATCATATTAATAAAGATGGACATATTTTTCAGTTAATTTGTAAAATAAACTGAATATTTAGGCGTTTAATACATTTCCTTAGTGAAATCTGTTTACATTTTGAATGTAAACATATACACACGGTAAAATAAGCAATGTGCAGATGAAATATTTACTTTGTGTTGCAAGTCAAAATAGTGTACACGAAGATCGCACAATTACCAAGCAAGTGACTTATCAAAACTGCATCACCATTACCGATGCTCCCCACAAATATACCTACATTTCAAAAACTGTATTTCATTTTTGTTGATCAGTGTGACCATATGTCCTTCTACTTTCAATAAAAATGCGCTTACGAATGGCGAGCACAGGTCGCGAACAAGTCTAGATTTCTGCTATATCATCCGTGTACTCACTGAGAAAATACAGTAATGCACAGGTAACAACTACTCCCGCGGAATTGCTTTAGACCAGTGCTCTTTTGTACGTTGAAATACTATATATTGTGAATGCCAAAATGATGTATCAAGGATCAAGTAGAAGATACATTGACCGTTGCACTGGGAGTTTATTCAACAGACCGTGAAAATAACACTGCTGTATCTTATTATTTATTTTAGATGACGCAGTCAAAGCTCACTTCTCCTGGCGGCCATTATCGAACGGCCAGCTAAAACACAACCCCGCGCTTACGTCGACAGGTCTCTTCCTGTAGTACGGTAATTAGTATTCTCTCCCTCAAGTGTATCCTCAATGATATAACCCACCCTCATTAATTACATGCTGCTCTTTTCCAGCCTCACGGCTATGGAGCTGTGATAAAGAGTCCAAGTCATCATAAAGTAATTAGGGTCCAATAAAAACAATGCGCCGCCAAACCTCATACATATTATCACTGAAAGTCGTACTACAGACGGTTAATGTCAAATCACAATAAAAGCATTTCAATTGCAATAACATGTTCCAGGACCATGTTTTCTCTTAACACCATCGGATTTAGAAGCAATGGTCGTATAAAACAAAACACATCTATTTGATCACAACAGTATTCATGTTATTCCCACAAAATCACATAAAGAAAGGAGACATTAGGAAATACATGTGCTTTATCAAATTTTCTCTCCTTGTTACCACCTCCAGGTTCAGCTTAAGACGGGTCCTCCTTTGGTCAAAAGTTTGTTCCCCCTCTAATGAGTGTGTCACGCGTTGCACACGAGTGGCGGACGGGGTGCACACCCGTGTGCAACGCGTTGCACACGGGTATCACACGCGTGACCAACCCGATGCACACTGGTTGCGTAACGCGTTGCCCATGCGTGTAAGGGGAATGAACTTCTAGGCAGTAGTGTAGGTTCTATAGGGTAGAGTTTGTTTCCAGAGCATAACTCAAACCTCATTCAATACTTTCCAACAAAAAGTTTACATGTTTACTAGACACATACTGGACTGGTGCCTCTTCCTATTTAGGAATTTTAGAATTTTTTATTTTTCACGTTTCCATGGCAATAGGTTGGACTTAGGTTCTACGAGGGGGGTGTTCGTTTCCAGAGCGTAACTCAAAAACCATGAAATACTTTCTTACACAACTTGGCATGTCTACCAGGCACATACTGAACTGGTGCCTTTTGATATATAGCACTTTTAGAAATTTTTATTGTTTATGTTTCCATGACAACAAGTTGGATTTAAGTTTTAATATAGGATTGGTTTACTTAAAGAGTATAACAAATAAACTGTTAAATATTTCCTTGCCAAACATTGCATGTCAATATATAAAGCGCATACCGAACTAGTGCCATTTGATATTAAGGAGTTTTAGAAATGTTTATTTTAGAATTTCCATTGCAGCTATTTTGACATGGGCGAAGAGAAATGTTGGGTCAGTTACCTGGTTTGGGACCATAACGTGTTAAAATTGGCGGGGGATATAGTTGACAAGACTCCGTTCTACCACTATTATATTTTTCTTCTTTGACTGGAATAGCTCTCAACAGAGTAGAAGGACTTTCGAGTTGAATATTATCTGTCGTACTGATCTGATCAAGATGGATGCACAACTCTTTATAGGGAACTAAATCAGGCAATTTATCTCCATGCACTATATCGTTGGGTGGTATTTTTCCCGTTCTGGCATCAAATCCAAGTGTTTCTGCTAAGATCTCGACAAGAAGTAAATTCTCTTCTCCAGCGCTTAATTTCAGCATCCAATTCGACTCATTTTGTGTGAGACTAATTCCATTAGGCTTAAAAATGTCATCATTGAGTGCACATACGCTGTAATACCAATTAGGTATAACAATGCGAGTGTGATCAATACCAAAGTTACCTATTAAAAACCAATTATTATTTCTTGCATCATTTATATTGGTCCAGCGCGAGTAATACGTTACATCGCAAATAGCAACTTAAAGTTGTCCATCCGAGTTATCGATAGTATGAAGCAGTTCAATAGACTGACCATTTGTTATTCCTGGGAGTGTAACATACATATTAAATATACAATTATACTATATCATAACTTAAATATGAAATCAACTTACATTACTAATCAGTCAATTTTAGTAAGTGCCTCTGGTGCAATTTTTTTGGTCAAATTCCCTGATATCTTTGAAAAATGGCACTCGTGAAGAGCAACCTCCTCGTGGTGAGTGCTGGGTAGCGCTAATAGCTCTTCCCCCGTGTGGAACCGGGGTAGAATATTTCCACAGCACCCCATTGCTGGTCGTACGAGGCGACCAAAGTGGGCAACCTTTTTGCCGTGGGTTGCACCCCTGTGTCGGTGGAGGACGGGATTCTGGTGGTTGAGGGCAATGGAGCCAGGAACAGTGTTCCTTTTGCCCAACACACCACTTCGACCCTTACTTCACCTAGATGGGTGGTAGAATGGGCCCGGTTCTATCAATCGGCTGGTCATGTCATGCCCTGTGCATGGTCAATCTCTTATTTTGAATCACATGTCCAATGTTAAACTGTAACATTATTTTTTATTGTTGTATTGTTAATCTTGCCTAGAGTCCTATGCTAGAAGGCGGTGGCTCATGGGCCAATCTGGTGATATAGACCTCTGAATTCCGAGTTTCTTGGGAAACTTGTCATGGGCCGAACCAGTCAGACATTTCTTCTTTTGGAATTCTTGGCTATTTATGTGTGTATTTCTGGAGTATAACATCCTTGTAGCCCTGGTGTTGCTGTCTGGCTTCCACTGCAACATCGTCCTTGTTGGCACTCAATGGCGGGTGGGGAGCAAGGTTGCTGAAACTTATTCTCATACCATGGCTCAACACTCACAATCTGGTTCATCCAAAGCAAATAAGAGAAGACATTTATCTTCTTCTTCTGACGATGAAGAAGTATCTACTTTAGAAAAGGATTCTTGGCCAAGGTTCTTGGTCATAGAAGCTGCAGATGGTAGTCCATTAAAACTTTTGCTGTATCCAAGGGCATCCAAGGTGTCTGCGGAGACGTTAAAAATGTTACTCGCCTCCGGAGCGGTTCACTTTTAGTAGAATGTGTGAAGAGGCAACAATCTCTCAATCTGCTGGGTCTACAGCATTTTGTAAACACCCGGGTTGTTGTTTCAGCACACAAGACGCTAAATACGTGTAGAGGCATTGTCAGAGACTGTTCGCGTTGTCTTTCAGATATGACAGAAGAAGACATTGTAGCTGAGTTGAAAGACCAAGGCGTAACATCTGTGAAGCGTTTTACAAGGAAACAGGATTCAAACATTTTCAAAACTAACACCTATCTTTTTACTTTTGGACTGACAACACTTCCCAAATCAATTAAAGCCGGTTATTGTAACATCGGTGTGGAAATCTATGTACCAAATCCACTCCGGTGTTATAAATGTCAAAGGTTTGGGCATGGTGCAAGGTCTTGCACTAACAAAGCGAGATGCTCACGCTGCAGTGGAACTCATGAGAGCTTCGAATGCACAAATGACATGAAGTGTGCCAACTGCAGTGGTGAGCATGTGGCATCTTCTAAATCCTGTCCGAATTTTGTACATGAAACCAAAATTATCACACTCAAATGCAAAAATAACATTTCTTATTTTGAAGTAAAGAAATTAGTTCCTGCGCAATCAGCACCTACGACTAGTCTAACGTATTCAGCTGCAATTTCTTCTTCTCCAGTCACTCCTACTAAATCTGCATCAGTCTCGACTTCCTGCCAAACAGTGATATCTTGGGTTAATGAAGCCCAGATAAACTTGGATGAAAACATACAAATTTCACAACATTGTCAACGTTCTTCACCCAGCCAGACTGAGGAACCACAACCAGAAACAACTGATTCTTCTCGTGACATAGTCCAGGGTGTTGTTCACCTCACTAAAACACAAAAGAAACAGCTGAAGAAAAGGACCAAAGCTCTTCAACATTTGGAAGTGTCATCTCCTTTGGCAGCTCCTGTTACGGTTCAAAATTCGTTTGAACCTCTTGACATGGACGTTGCTCCTTCTCATTCAGTGCCTGAAAGTGGCACATCCACACGACCACGGTCCCCAGTTGAACCTCCATGAGCCAGTCTATCAATTTATTACAATGGAATTGCAGAGGACTTAGGAACAATTTTAGTGATTTTCAATTGTTGACACATGATTTACAACCATCAGCTTCTAGTTTACAAGAGACATCTCTAAAAAAATACAGATAAATTTGATCTTCGTCGGTACACTTCATATCATTCATTTTTACCTCCAGGAGATAAAGCCACTGGCGGTGCCTCTATTTTGGTGAGGCAGGGTGTTATCCATAGCCCTGTCTCTCTTAAATGCAACCTTCAAGCTGTTGCAGTTAGACTTTCTTTGCACATAACCTTCACATTGTGCTTCTTGTACATTTCTCCGTCTTCCTCCCTTCAGCAGTCTGACCTTCAAAATTTGTTTGACCAACTTCCTAAACCCTGTATCATTATGGGAGATCTGAATGGGCATAACCCTCTATGGGGAAGTACAGACTCCAATGCTAAAGAGAAACTTCTTGAAGAGTTCATTTCAGATAATAATTTATGCATCTCTAATGATGGTTCCGACACATATTTACATCCCACTACAGGAACTTTTTCTGCACTTGATCTGTCACTCACAGATTCAACATTTATAACGAATTTGATTGGTCTGTCCATGATGACCTATGTGGCAGTGACCATTTCCCCACAATTCTTTCAGCTATTAACCCAACTGATGACCCGCCTGCGACAAGGTGGAATTTTACTAAGGCCAATTGGCCATTATTTCAAACACTTTGTACCGACAATCTAAAATCTGATATTTTTATTAATGTCCCTGACCCTATTCAGTTGTTCACGGACAAACTGATTAATATTGCTGATATAACTATTCCTAAGTCGTCTGTTAACCCACATATTCGTAAACCGTGGTTTACTGATGATTGCAAACAGGCTAGGAAGTGTAGGAAAAAGGCTGAAAAATACTTTCGCCATCATCCTACAGTTCATAATTTAAATACTGTGAAGATAAATAGTAGTAGAAGTAAAAAGGCCCGACGTACGTTTAAGCAAAATCGGCGACAGTCTTGGAAGAACTTTGTATCAAAGATCAATTCCCGTACGCCTATGACAAAGGTGTGGAACATGGTACAAAAAATCAAAGGGAAAGGTTCACATTCTGGCGTTCATCATCTTAAAGATGATCTTGGTCTACTAACTGACAAGGTAGACATCGTTAATAAGTTGGGTGAAACTTTAGCATAACATTCTTCATCATCCAATTATAATCCCAAATTTCAGCAATATAAATATCAACAAGAAAAGAAAAATGTTAACTTTCATTCGGATAATGGTGAAGACTAAAATGGTGAAGCTCCTTAAACATTTACCCAATTCATGTCTCGAAACGCTTTTAAATATTTTAGATAATATTTGGACATCAGGACACTTTCCTCTTTCGTGGCACAATGCCATCGTTATCCCGATACCAAAACCTGGCCGGGATCATACTGATCCATCTAACTATCGACCTATTTCGTTAACTAGCTGCGTTTGTAAAACCATGGAACGCATGGTCAGTAACCGACTAGTATGGTTCTTAGAAACCAATAATCTTATTACCAATATTCAATGTGGTTTCCGCAAAAATCGCAGTAATTGACCATCTGGTTCGTTTAGAATCATTTATTAAAAATTCCATTGTACATAACCAGCATGCTGTATCTATCTTTTTCGATCTTGAAAAAGCTTATGATACAACATGGAAACATGGTATTTTAAAAGATTTACACGACTTTGGTTTAAGAGGCCGTTTGCCTCATTTTATATCACAGTTTTTAACGGACAGACAATTTCAAGTTCGTGTTGGATCAACCCTGTCTGATCATTATAATCAGGATCAGGGAGTACCACAGGGCAGTATTTTGTCTGTCACATTGTTCAGTATAAAAATAAATAGTCTGTCAAAAGTATTAAATGACTCAATTGATGAGTCATTGTTAGTGGATGATTTTAATATTTCATGTCGTGGTAAAAATATGCGTACTATTGAACGCCAATTACAGTTGTGTCTGAATAAAATTCATAAATGGTGTCTTGAGAATGGCTTTAAGTTTTCACAGACCAAGACCAATTGTATACATTTCTGTCGGAAATATAAACCCCATAAAGATCCTGAACTCTTTTTAGATGGCACTCAAATCAAGATTGTAAAAGAAGCCAAATTTTTAGGATTGATTTTCGACCATCATTTAACTTTTTTGCCACATATTAAATATCTAAAGATGCCCTGAAGGCCCTAGATTTGTTAAAGGTCGTCTCAAATTCAAAGTTGGGAGGGGATCAGATAACCCTTCTTCACTTATAGAGATCTCTAATTCGCTCTAAGCTGGACTATGGTTTCATAGTGTATGCTGGAGCTTGTAAGAGTAATTTAGGGGCGGTCGGGTAGCCTAGTGGTTAAAGCGTTCGCTCGTAACGCCGAAGACCCTGGTTCGATTCCCGACATGGGTACAATGTGTGAAGCCCATTTCTGGTGTCCCCCGCCGTGATATTGCTGGAACATTGAAAGCGGCGTAAAACCATACTCACTCACTCACTCACTGTAAGAGTAATTTAAAAAAACTGGATTCAATCCACCATCAAGGATTAAGACTTTGTCTTGGTGCTTTTTGGACGTCCCCAGTTGACAGCCTCTATGTTGAGGCTGATGAACCCTCTTTAAAACAATGCCGTATGAAATTATCTCTCCAATATATTACTTAATTACGTTCCCATACCTCAAACCCTGCTTATGACTCCGTTTTTAACCCCCTATATGAAGAACTGTTTCTGAAGAAACCAAAGCTGGTTCCTCCACTTGGAATTCGGCTCAAATCTCTTATTACTGCTGCAAATCTAGATATGGACATCATCTCTCTTTACCGACTTTTGTCTTCTCCTCCCTGGCAGTTGGTGAGACCAGAAGTAGACATTTCCCTCAAACGTTATATTAAATCTGACACTAATCCACTAGTATATCAACAGGAATATGTA
Source organism: Haliotis cracherodii (assembly GCF_022045235.1). Classification (NCBI taxonomy): domain Eukaryota; kingdom Metazoa; phylum Mollusca; class Gastropoda; order Lepetellida; family Haliotidae; genus Haliotis; species Haliotis cracherodii. The sequence goes on along the minus strand of NW_027266266.1, from coordinate 30,261,914 downwards.
CAATTAAGAAAAAAACACTCACCGTTCAATATTTACTGATGGGTCCAAGGATGGTGGCAAAGTAGCAAGTGCCACTGTCATTGGATCAAAAATCATATCTTCTAGAATACCAGACAATAGCTCTATTTTCACTGCTGAGGCAAATGCTATTCTTACAGCCTTGATATACATTCAACAACAGTCTGCATGTAAACAGTTTATCATCTTTTCCGATTCTCTTTCTTGCCTTCAGGCATTAAATAATGTATCTTCGACTCTAGATAGACTTTAGATATTTTAGAAGTTTACAATGATCTTTCTACTGGCCAATTCGACATCGTCTTTTGTTGGTTACCCAGTCATATGGGCATAAAAGGTAACACAATGGCCGATGCTGCTGCAAAAGCAGCACTCAACAAATCTGTGACACCACTTCTTATCCCATACAGTGATTACAAACCTGTGATTCGGTGTTACATCCGAGATCTGATGCAAAAGAAGTGGGACACCCAAGCAGGTATGAATAAGTTACATGAAATAAAACCAACTATCGGTTACACCTACTTGGGTTGTCAGTCCAGATTTGAAGAGGTCATTTTACGACGATGTCGTATTGGCCATAGTAGATATACTAATGAATATTTATTAAAAGGTGAGGATCCTCCGTTTTGTATCCCTTGTGATGAGAGAATCACAGTCAAGCATGTCCTGCTTGACTGTATTGATTTTTCCATCACAAGGGATAAATATTTCAATGTCAAAACAGTTAAGGACCTTTTTAGCACTGTTAATTCACGTTTAATCATTAACTTTCTAAAAGATATAGAACTCATTCACAAATTTTGATGTAAAAAGTTATGTCTTTTATAAATCGTAGTGTATAATTTGTAACTGTGACTGTTCGTGGCTATACCCTTGATGGGGGTTGACGTAGCGTAAAATTATTGTGCCCCTGAGAGGGTATGTGAGACCACCTTTTTCAAAGTTTATTTATATCTACCCCTATTTTAACTGCAGAATATTTGTTCAATTTTAATCTCTGGCTACACTCGCACAATCGCCAGTAACTTGGGGAAGTGTAAATCCTTCTGGGGAACCATGCAGGTAGCAGAGGTACCGTAAGTCCCCTTGGTCCCCAATATGGTGATTTTAACCTTGTTGCTGGCGATCTATAGCCCTATCTTTATATTGTGCCGTACCTCAATAATCAGATATTTTTAATGTTCTACAATTAGTTTTAACTTGATATGTGATATATTGCTAGTTATTATGCTGTCCCTCGTCGACAGTCTTTATACCTATTGCCTGTTCAAGTCACATTATGGCTGAAATATTGCCGACGTGACTTTAATTAAACTGACTCACTCACTCACTCTTTGAAAAATACAGGGTAACGGCAACTAGCGATAAAATGGTGCACGATTGGTTTCACAATCACAAGTTAAACTTTGCCATATTGTGTGCCACAACAGGATGTGGTGTATCTCTTTATGCCCGAGGATTTGAACTAAATACATGTAAGTCTGTTTTATCATTTCACTTGTACTATCAGATTAGACGTATACTTAAAGAAATTAGTGCCCCATTACCGCAGGGTCGAGCATGGAATTCCTCAAATAATCCGTACAATAGGTTCACGTATGAGGGTATTTGTCAGGAATTTGGTATTTATACTGGTAAAAATTGGCGTATTAAGGACTTAACCATGGTCTAGGTGTTCCGTACAATGGACAAATAACTGTTAAAGAAGAAAGTGATGATATAGTTGAAGAAATTCACCAAAAAACATTCAATCCATTTAGGTTGTTACAGACAAACAAATTTCTATGTAAGAATACATGATCTTTCTTTAAAAACGCATAATTGGTATCACGACCGGGGACTTTCGAGTAACGATTGGAGAGGAGATATTAACAATGGTTTCATTTATATTGTTACAAAATTTGTACAACTGAACGATACTGCAAAAGCTTGGAATGAATTTCTTAATGATAAAACAGAAAATAAATTTACTAACCCAGGGGTTGTAAGAGTTAATGAATCAATAAGAACTTATGTATGGGCAATTCTTGGTGCACTATCGCAAACACAAACGGGAATAATCGGTTCTGGGACGGCGCTCGATGCACAAAAACAGTTTGTCGCAAACGTGGAGGATGCTATTAATTCACCAGTTGACATACCATCTTCTATAAAGCGTTATCAAGATGTATTACAGTACGCTCAATCCAAAGTAGACTACGTTTATGCATCGGGACTATACATGTCTCCGAGTAATATGGAACTTAAGATTGGTCAAGTGATCGGTTATAATAATGAAATTGTTATTGCTTCCGATCAGCAAAAAACAGGTATAAATTCAGATATTAATACCGAATTAATAACGCAAACAAACACAGGCGAAACGGTCAAGCCCCAATCACCACATTTTTCACAACCATCTACTGACGCACAACCACAAGTGCCACCTCTATTGCAGCTAAAATCAAAAACATATCGATGAAAAAACAGCACTTATAGTAGGTGGAGTCATGATTTGGATAAATAGTTCTTATTTGGATAAATAGTCTTTAGCGGTTACATACAACAGCCCTGCAATTGCTACGATCAGTGCCCACAAGTTTTGACTAAGCCAGGTGGTGGTCTTATCTAATGAATTCAAGAGCCAGGAAACTATACTCCCTATTATACCGGGAAGTGCACTCGCGGCTTTCCCAGCGAGATTTCCCAGTGCTTCTCCTAATGCTTTTAAATGCTTTTTTATCCACTCTTTTATGCTACCCCTATCACTAGGCTGTGTGCCACCTCCTGTACCTCCTGTACCACCGGTTAACGCGAGAGTCAAAGTCGATATAATAAATCCCAATGCGGTTAAAATATCTACAAGAAGGCTCTTGCAAGTATCCAGAAGTATCTTTATAACCAACTGGAGTAGAACTTGACTTTTTGTCAACAAACTCAGAATCAGAATTGTTAGAAATAGAGGGGATGAACTATCCTTTCGTGGTTTGTAATCATGTGAACTCCTGCCTGTAAACCCTGACTGCTTAAAACTAACTCTTCGAGTTTTGCGAATAATCACCAGCCACAGTAGCAGCCTTGTGTAACTGATACACTTTCTCTCCATCAAGATATATCCATTGACAAACATTGTTTTAAATCCTCAAGCAAAACCAAATGCCTCAACCTATCAAAATCACCATTGACCTTTTTTTAAGTACACCACCTATTAAACAGATTTTCCTTATCCCTTGCAAACTCATCAAAAGTAGAACCGTCCCTTTCCTAGCAGACCTAAACGGTTGCCTGTTAATTCAAAAGCCTTCATAACTTCAGCCTTAACAACCTGATTATCAGAACTTCTATCAATATGGAAAGCAGAATAAACTTCCTGTGCTTTTCCACTAATTACACTTTGCAAGAAAATGGTCCACTGATTTTGAGGCCATTTCAAAATGTGAGAAAGACGTCTCATCATCACGTTCCGCGAAGGGAAAAACAAGTCTAGTCTGCTTGAAAAGATCAAACGATCACTCACCTTTAGAGGTATGGTGAGACAGATCATTTTGTAATTCAAGTTGTTTTAGCCTAATTTCTAATATAGCCTCAATTTTCAATTTTTCATTCTCCGATTTAATTGTTGTAAGCCAAAATTCTTTTTCCATAGCCATTTCTTTCAATCAGATCAAAAGCTTTTCATTCAATTACATAACAAGCAATTCGCACAACTGAAAGTCCCTTACCTCAAGTGAAGTCTAATTGTACCTAATATACTGATCAACAGATGAAAGTATTCACCCCATATTCAAACTTACATCAGAACACATAACAGGTGGCGTAAAGGCAACTGGCATTGAAGGGGGTTTTACATTTGTAAACAAAAAGTTTGATTTCCAAATTGTGAAATACATCATGGAAAAAGATGGTTCATTTGACCCACCATGCTGATATATTGGAAAGCTTATCGGGAAACGTTGGAGAGTATGTTATTGACTGTCGCTCAGTGAGAGATAATCTCATAATAACCGCGAGACCGAACAGTTTATCAGGGAACCACCCAGATTTCGATAGGTCCAATGTGAACTTTAAGGGGGTTCGCTGTATCGAGTAATAACACCCCCAGCTCCCGGAGCTACCAACTGACCCGAGTTGGAACGAAAAGTTTGTTTACACCAGGAAGAGGGACAGTGTAATGAGTGCTTCAATGAACTGAAGTGTGAGCCATATGTCATAATGGAGCAGCTCCGAAGGAAATGGAGAATACAGTAGGGACGTTAAGGGAGACATAGGAACCACAGAGACACTGTGACTAACTTAACAAACAGGACATATTGAGGTGATGGACTTACTTCATACGTTAAATGGTAACAGGCATCTCATGGCGAATTCAACTGTGATAACCCTGAACTCAAAAGTTAGACCCCGTTAGATATATACATGTTTCTGCAAAGGACAGAAGATTGGTGACAACCCTAAATCATCGAAGTTATTGACCGCGCGCGCACACACGCACGCACGCACGCACGCACGAACGCACGCACGCGCGCACATCCTCCATCCTAGTGAACAAAATGAAGAAATGCATATCCAAACTATCGCATTAGAGACTCGATCGGTGTCCTGACAGATTGATAGTCCACAGCAATCAATGAATTTACCTCAGTATTTATTTAACACATCTTACAATCACCTTTCAATGATTGGCCAATTGATCAGTGATGTCTGACACTTCTAATCGTCACAGGTTCATCAGCAACTTCGGAAATCTGTTCATCGTGTCAGCCATTTTGACTTCTTGATGTAAATGTATTGTCGTTGTGACTGACTTATGACTTAGATTATGTTATGTGAATATATTTGTTGTAAGCAAACTATATACGTTGTCTCTGTAGAACAATGTAAGCATACATACACTCATATCACCTCTTCTCTTGAAGAACTATTTCAGTCCGCGACACAGATGGCTGTCAGTACTAAATAAAATTGTGTTTATAACTACATCCTTCGAGGTAAAATATATATAGTAAATGAAGTAAAATTGAACAGGGTATCCACACATTTTTTTTCTATATTGCGCCTGACAGTATATATGAAAAATAGCATTTAGGAGAACTATGACATCACAATACCAATGTAATAATGTGTGAACGTTGAAGATTCATTTGAAGATTTTTTTTCAATGCACCTACTACAAACAATCAATTGCTTTAGAGTAAATTTAGTGTCCTTTGTAATTTGGGCTGAGCTTTGTATTATTTGATTGTCCAAATGCCATTACTGAAGGCTCTGTACATGAGGTTAAAGTACCGTAAAATGATTGGTCCCCCTGTGTGACACCTAATTCCTGTCATATTCGATGTAATTGTCATCAACCAGTGTTGAAGCCAACACATTGCTGAGTATTTTTTATATATTGGCTGACATTGTGCATAACCACCAGTAGCTAAAGTGATGACGTAAATCCTGCTGGGGGTATCATGTAGGAAGCTGAGCCACCGTAAGTCCCAATGTTCCCCAGCGATGTGGCCAAGCTTTGCATACTTGTGGCCTATAGCCCGTGTTATAAACTGTTTAAATGATATTGTTGTTCCTAGATATGTTTAAAGCCCCACCCTGACTATAAATAGACCGCAAGGTGGAGGTGTTTCACTTTCGAACAATGACTGACAATGTAAACACAACCGAGTGTCGGGAGAAGTTTTTTGAAAACCATACGGGAACAAGATCACCATTGACCGTCAAAAGTCGCATCAACTTGAATGACAAACCATGGATACAACAAATGGCTCCATATCAAGATATAAGTCAATAAATTTTCTGTAGTTTTATCATAAAAAATCGAATCGATCGTGTTTGGCGTCTGCATCAGTCACAGTGGGCGGAGCGTATTTACGGTTGCGCTATAAATAGCAAAGCACATGGTCATGTGTACATGTGACACATTCAATGCATTTGTGGTCAAAGTGTATTGTGTTGTATATTTTTACGGCAGAACAGCAGCAGAACATCAATTTCGGTTAATGTAACAGTAACGATACTTAAATACGAAATTGACGACGCGATTCTTTCAGTTCAATCCGACAATTACAGATATTTGTTTAGTTTTGATCATTTGCATTCAACAGTTAGATTTGTGCCACACAATAATCAGTTTATATTCATCAAACTTAAATTATTACACAGATTTTTCAACTAGTGTTGAGGAAGGGGCCTAATTTGTAGCACCAGAAGTTGCGCCAATATTTCTCAACTTGACTACAATAGATGAATATGTCACGTGTATCAATATAGCAATGCACATAAGCAACTGGTAAATAAGTAACGAAATATATTTGATGTTTTGACAGAAGGCGTATCCAGATAATATTGTACTAACGATAAACGAACACTCCAATACACATATTCCAAGACAACTTTAATTATGAATTTCCTTTTCTTTCACAGAATTATCACACACAAAACTGAGTTTGATCATAAGATCCACACTTGTCCCATGTATTTTTTTGTTCAGGGTATTTGGATACACTTCGTGCACGAGTTTTATAATACAATCCGGATCCCTTTCACCACCAATCCTTCATCTGCTGCTACATTTAATTCCGTTTCTTCAAGTCCAAGTATCTACGATTTCTCCAAACACTTCGTTTATTTAGCTCAGTCCAGAAGCAATGTGTTCGAATCGACTAATTTCTGCAACATGGTAGCCGCACCATGCCCTGACTGCGATTGCCTGTGCCATGTCACGCATGGTTGACAAAAGAAGTGTGAACATTACATATTCGGCTTCATTTGGTTCCACAATGAAATCTAGCTGTGACACTGATTCACTAATCCAAAGAATCGGCACTGAATTTTTCAAAGTTTCTGTTGCACTTGCAAGGGCGGGAAGAGAGGCGCCATCTTTTCGATATTCGGGTTGTGAATCGGAAGGTTGTCATCTTGAATTTGAACTTTCTCCACGATAAAGTCACCAATGTCATAATCGAAATGACCAAAGGCTCCCTGATTATCTCGAACAACTCTCAGTCAATTTAGGCTTCACATGAAAAAGTTTTGTAGCTCATATTGAAGACAAGCGAAATTGCAAAGTTCTTGACAGTTGTAAGCAGCAAATCGATGCGCTCATGGGGCGTGGTTGCTAGGAGATCGCGTGGTCAGTAAGGGGAAAACAAAAAGTTTTAGAAAGTGATAAAAGAAATACGCAGTGCAATCAAAAAGTACCATGTACAGGATATTTTTTTTCAATCTTTTCTAAAAATGCACATTAATTTATTAATTTTTCCCAAGGTCGTAACCCTGATCACGTGTTGGGTATTTGGAAGGAATCTTTGCGACTATACATGTCTCCAAGTAATATGGAACTTAAGATTGGTCAAGTGATCGGTTATAATAATAAAATTGTTATTGCTTCCGATCAGCAAAAACCAGATATAAATTCAGATATTAATACCGAATTAATAACGCAAACAAACACAGGCGAAACGGTAATAGTCAAGCCACAGTCACCACATGTTTCACAACCATCTACTGACGCACAACCACAAGTGCCACCTCTATTGCAGCTAAAAATCAAAAACATATCGATGAAAAAACAGCACTTATAGTAGGTGGAGTCATGATTTGGATAAATAGTTCTTATTTGGTTAAATAGTCTTTAGCGGTTACATACAACAGCCCTGCAATTGCTACGATCAGTGCCCACAAGTTTTGACTAAGCCAAGTGGTGGTCTTAGCTAATACATTCAAGAGCCAGGAAACTATACTCCCTATTATACCGGGAAGTGCACACGCGGCTTTCCCAGCGAGATTTCCCTGTGCTTCTCCTAATGCTTTTAAATTCTTTTTTATCCACTCTTTTATGCCACCCCTATCACTAGGCTGTGTGCCACCTCCTGTACCTCCTGTACCACCTGTACCACTGGTTAACGCGAGAGTCAAAGTCGATATAATAAATCCCAATGCGGTTAAAATAAATTGTTATTCCCTGTTCTCTGAACAATGTCTTAATTTTATCGGCCAGTGTAGTATCATCGTTGAGGACTTGATCGATAGTTTCTCGAATTAAACTGATTTGTGAATGAAGTGCCTTTCTATTATTGGAAGCAGCTTCGAGGCGGGCCGATCTTTCGTCTTCTAAGTCACGCAATTTTTCAGCAACGCGGTGCCTACTGAATTCATCACCCGCCTGTTCAAGTTTTGTTTTCTCATAAGCTATATGCTTGTCGAGTTCGGATAGCTTGGCTATATTATTGATGAGTTCACCCCGCATTGTTTGCATTGCCTTGTCAAGGCCTCGTAATTCCCAAATACTGAACTCCGAGGATGGTACACTGGCCGTGGAATTATCGTAGTAGGTATCCAAGATTTCTCCGAGTCCGTCTGAGGCCAGCTTCGAGCTTTCTTCCAAATTATCTATGTTACCGAGTTCAGCACGCACAGTCTGAAGAATCTTAGTAGTCTTCGCAGAAAGTTTTTTTCGTTAGTTGTCTACAAAACCTAATTCAATGTTAATGCCATGTTTACTGGCTATCGTAGACAAAGCTAGGGGCTTACGAGTACAAGAATTCATAAGATCAATATCTGGATAGCAACTCAGTCGCAATATTCCTTTACTATCTATCTTAAACTTTGAATAGTCACGACCTATTGGGCTTTCTTTTAAGGCATCGTATTAATCATTAACGGCTGGTTTCAAAAGTTCATCGTTAAGATTCGTAAAGCTGGTTTCATCAGTACCCTCTTCGATTGTACTAGGGTTATCAAAGTCATCTAGATTAATATCATCCATTTTTATATTAAACATAAGGTTACATAATTTCAAAATAACAATGTCTTCACAATACGGATGCAAGTTAAACCCACAACGTAGACTTCGGGATCCATTAGGTGTCAAAGCAATTCGGCAGTCTGTAACTACAACTAATAACCTGAGCACCATCGATAAGAATCAAACGCTTCTGGTTCTGTTTCCTAATCTCGGCGCACACGATGTGTTAGTTCCGGGAACTGCACGACTATCATTTACAATTAGTTTGAAATCTGTCGACGCTAGCAGAGAGCTCGTTCAGAACAAAGGTTGTGCGATTGTCAAGCAAATCGCAATTAAAATTAGCGGTAATGAAGTTTTGAGTATTGACGACAGCGATATATACTTCTGTTACATGGATCTCTGGAGAACGGCTAAAGAACAGGAAAACTTACAGAACCAAGGTATTTGTAATCAGAACACATTGAGACTGCGTGCAGGTGCTGATAGTGGTGATAATACCGCCGTAGAAGATAAGGCCATTGCTGATGCATTAGGTAACCGATTCTATATTCCGCTAGACTTTGAATTGATAGATAGTCACATGCCCTTCTATCAAGCATCCCTAGGCGATAGGTTAGAATACGAACTCACTTTCAATGACTACAGCAGAGTAATCAAAGCTACCGAACATCCTAGTAGCAATTCTATTGAAAATATCTCACTGGAGTATGATATGATAACAGATCCTGAATTAGCCAGACAAATTCGTAACCAGTATACCGGAAGTTTAGCCATTTTGTACGATCGCGTGCTTCGACATCAAAAGATCACCAGGAACAAAAGAGATACGACGTGGAATATCAATCTAAACGTTCCCGCTACATCATTGAAGGGTATTTTAATGTTGTTCAAGGACCCCTCTGAAGCATTTGCAAGAGATACCGAGGCGTTCTACAATCCCAAGATTACAAAAGTGGAATTGACTATGGAGGGCGTGCCTAATCAACTATATAGTCAAGGCATGCGAGCATATCAACAGTGGGATGAGATTAAAAAACTCTTTTCTATAAAACGAAGCCCAGAAGTTAACACGGTCGTGAAAGATCTGTCTCTCGGGCGTGTATCAATGGCTGAATTCCTCACAGTATGCGCTGTGGCTCGACATGCAATGACCAACTACACGGCAGTGGGCGGAGAATAGAAAATGCTAACAAGGGTGTTACTATACAGATAACGAAGCACCAGGAAGCTGTTGGTAAATTAAACATATATTTGTACGTGATTATTGATGCACAACTTAATATACAAAATGGACGATTCGTGCAAGCGATCTATTAATAATCTTTTACCTAAAGAACCGCACTGCGCTATCATCTGCGGTCAAACTGGTTGGAGAAAAACAGCTTTTATTCTAGATATTTTACAAAGTCATTATCAGGATGTTTTCGACTATATTATTTTGTGCCCGACTATAAGCGTTAATAAAACATAGCTATCGAGAGATTAGGTAATGAATGATCCCGGGGTGTACAGAGGCGATCGTTTACAAGACTGTTTACGAGTATGTCACGAAAAATACAAAGGAGAATCAACCCTTTTCATAATAGACAACAGCAGTGCTAGTAAAGAACTTACCAAAAAGAAAGATAGTCTTTCATATTTAGCATTCTCCGGACGGCATACTCAGCATAGCGTTTGGGTACTTACTCAAAAATACAACTCTGTCCTGAAAGATCTCAGAGAGCTGACCAAATGGGCAGCCCTGTTTCATTGCAAAGACCGAGATTCATTTGAGGAATGTCTACGCGAAAGTGATGTTATTTATACCAAGCCCGAACGAGATAAAGTCAGAAAACTGTTAGCTTCAACGAAGCATTGTAAACACGTATAAAAAAACGATCAACCAGCTGCTTATGCAATTGCTTAGCAAAAATATAGCAAAAAAAGAAACTGCTAAGCAAAAAATATAGCAAAAATAGCAATTGCTTAGCAAAAATATAGCAAAACAAGAAACTGCTAAGCAAAAAATATAGCAAAAATATGGCAAATGTAGCAACTGCTGAGCAAAATTATAGCAACTGCTAAGCAAAAATATAGCAACTGCTAAGCAAAAATAGCAAAATTTAGCAAAAATATAGCAAAAAGATTGCAAAAAGATAGCAAAAATAGCAATTATTATAGCGGTTATTATGTAATAATGTGGCTTGAAATCCTCATTCTTTCGCAACAGTTTATTATTACGGGCTGTATTGGATATGCCATATTTTATTATGTAAGACTTAAATATCTCCTTAGGTATTACATTATGGAATACGATGAACTCATCGAACAAATGCTCAAAGAACCTGATCAACATGCAGATGAATCTTTCGATAAACATAGAGAAAGACTCGCGGCTTTGGTAGCTGGTGGAAAATGTTCTCAATATTTGGGAGAAAATTATACCATCGAAAAAATTGATAACATGACCGATGAAGAAATTAAAAACTGTATGCATGTTACGAGTCTAGACTGGGAGCTACCATGACTAAAACAATAGGTTCGGCTATGTTACAACTATACACAGTCGTAGCTAGTACATTTCTTCCTATCCCAGCAGAACATCGCCCGTATTTATGCGAATCTCTCGAGAAAGACCCATTCATCGAACCACTGCTTTAATAACGGCTAGGTATTGTCAATCTAAACATATGTGGCCACTTGATAATAATGGAGACTCAAGTGACACCACAGATTGTGGAGACGCAACAACACGTGAACGAGGAAATAACCCCGATTGCACAATCATAACAGATTGTACCACAAATAAACGAGGAAATAACCCTGATTGCACAATCACAACAAGTGAATGAGGAAATACCAGCGATTGCGAAATCACAAGCCAGAGTAACTAAGAATAAGTGTGCGTTAGCGAGGAAGGATAGAAAACTAATGCATAATTCAAATATTGAACATAGTCGTCCGATTAAAACTTGGGCTCCCTATGCACTAGGAGTTGTTGCTATAGCAGTGGTATGGTTGGTTTATAAGACCGGAGAAGAGAAAACATCACCCCTGATTACACAACAAGAAGTTCAATTAGAGGTTAGCCCCAATATAATGACTACTCCAGTTACAGACGGTTAAATGTTGGTAAACGCAACATATCATTCAGCGGTAGTCAGCGGCTTGGCCATTGGCTATGCTCGTATGGCTAAAATGATAACTAAAGCCACACCACCCAAGCTAGATTTTAATGGTTATGATATCAGTATGATGATTCTTGATATTGGATTGGCAATGGCAACAAAGTATATGCTCATCAAACAAGGACTTATCCCAGAGGACATAATGAAGTAATTAAACGTTTGATTATTTTTTATTATTGAACATGGCAACAATTGTGATGACGGTCGGTGGAGCTATTGTTAATGCTCTAGCTTTTTCAGTGAGTAATTATTTATTTTCTACTCTG